>NC_141146.1:40469771-41719771 GCF_053477565.2 Lygodium microphyllum
ATGAAGACAAAGACTTTTCCAAGAGCTAATCGTGGTTCTTCTTCAAGTTTTGTTTGCGACGCTTCACACTTAAGCATGGGAGGAATGATGACCGGAAAATCAGTGCAAACATAGGCACAAAAATGTGCTCACATGGAAACAACTTTTTGTAAATTGACACTTTGCAAATGTACCCCTTTGTCAAAATTTCAAATATGAAGCAATGTAAAATGTGTAGTCCAAAAGAGACACACTATAAAATATTGCTAGGAAAAGGAAAGGTCAAATCCTTTTGTCTCATGCTAAAAATGAAAGGTCCTTAGACCTTAGTCCATGTATGCAAATTTGGATATCAAGAAAAGAAAAGGAAGAGGTTTGTCGGGTGATTTGAGGAGGTGGGAGGTTGAGGTGGTTACACCCTCTCTCTTCCTTTATCTTCTCCTCTCACGCTTCATTTCCCTCTCTCCCATTTTGGCACAACACTTGCCTTCTTGTTTTTGCTTTTCTCTCTTGTGCTCCTTTGTTAAATCTAATGGAGAGTGAGGAAGAGGAAGAGGGTGAGGATGGAAGAATTGTCCAATTTCTTGTGTGTCTTCCTCTTGTGTGTTTGCAGAGCATGGATTCTTGGTGAGAAGGAGAGTTTTCTTGCAGGTTTTTGTGGCTAGCAAGTGTGCTTGCAACCTCTCTTGACCGGTTCGTGGTTCAATTTGTGCCGTGGTAGGGGGCTATTCATTACCAACTATGAATTTAATAATGAGTCCCTTGATAATCTCAATAATAAAAAATTGCATACTTTGAAAGTACTTCTATTAATTGGTCAATCAAGATGACAATGATGATATTCCAAAGCATCTAAACTCATCCAAAAGAAACACACACAAGCACACAAGTTTATTGATGGCCTTATGTGTAGTGGTAATGCTAACAAGTAGATGCAGACCTTTGAGATTTGAATGCATATTGTCATGAATCCAATGGCTTGTGTTCCTTCTCTTGAGCCTCTGAGGTACCATGCATTAGCCAATGATATAATGCCACATGTCATGGGCCACACCAAGTATATAAGATGGGCCATGGCTTATGTGGCTCATTTTAGTCATTTTTCAAAGATCCACTTTCAGCTCCACTTTCAATCAATTGGCACCTTAAATCCGCTTCCACAATATGCCACAATCGGGAGTCCTTCAAGGGTCACACTGATCTTCATTGCATTGTATTGTAGACCAATAGCATACCCCACCAATCTTTTGATTCCAAACCATAACTTTTTTCCTTATGTTGAAAGGTATATAATTGTGTAAAAGGGTTAGCATATACTTCTTTGTTGTTATATTTATTTCTTACTAATGTTTTGCTTTGCAGAGGACATTAGAGTCTTATATATATCGATGTACTCACTAGAGAAACTATCGTCATGAATTCTCTAAGTGGTGTTCATGACCAAGCAAAAATATATGTTGAATGGAATTTTTCTTGCTTTTTGGTTAATTGTTTATTTTATTTGATTGTATGTTTTAGTTACAAGTTTTCAAGTGTAGTGTTGTCAAGCTCATGACTATCTTCTTGGATATCACATATGATGATATTGTTGATCTTAGAAAACCATACAACTTTCTCCAACAACAAGTACCATTGCAAAGTAATGCACATACCTGTGAATGTTGAGTGATTTCAAATGTCTACAAGATAATAGATTCAAAGATACTCAAGATACATGGGGTGAATATAAGTCTCTTTCATATTGTTTATTTTTAGAGGAACCCTTCTCAGTTTATCAATTTGCTGCATTTATTCTTGCAGTATCGAGATTACACTGACTCATCAATGTGGTGGATAAGGGAGCGGTGTATTGAGTTGATTTTAGATAAGGAAATCATTGGTGCGCAGATCGGATGCTGTACGCTCGCGTAGTGAATGCCGGAAGGTCCCCAAGAACAATAGAACTTTACTTTTTGCACAAAATTCAATGTAAAAAGCATGAACGACATGAACAAGAGACCAATTGGGTGCAATCTCCCCCCATACCTTGTGTGAGCGCTCCGCAAAGCATGTATTTTATGTATTAATCATCTTCAAGCTCAAATAATAGCCCAAATTACAAAAATAGCAAGCTTTTAGCTTTTGAGTTTGCTTTAGCATAAAATAGGAATAAAGCTAACGGACGGTGCCCAAAGAGTCTGGCATACCCAATACAATGTCCAAGTATAAATAACATAATCGTGCGCCCATGCGCATACAAAATAATAATAAATATCCAACGCCTCAATAAATAGGCACGACAAAATATAGGCGCCATGCCTAAGGTATGCGCCCATTAAAATATAAATAATAAATCGAATACTCGCTATCCTCCAATGCTTTCCTCCGCCACTGCTGCTATCTCTATACATCAATTGAAGCATTCACAATCGTTAGTAAAATAATATAATTAAACCGACAAAAGTGAATACCTAGCAGTCTTCAACTACATAAATAAATCAACTAGTTAGAAATCAATCCTAACCTTAATTTATTACGAGTGCGTACTCAAAACTCATAAACGTTTATTAATTTAATATGCATTTTGCGGAATCCCCGCTATGGAATCACCCATGTACACACTAAATTAATGAAACGCCCGAAAAGGACAGGCGTCCCCATCAAATTCTCGCACAGAGAATCTACTTTGTGTATGAGCCCCGGTCATCAAAGTTTACGGAATCCACCGTAAAACCTCACGGAATCTGCCGTGGCACGGAATCCACCGTGAAATATGCCTCTTGGCATCATACCCCCGGGGTGGGATAGCAATGGACCTCAATTGCTATTAGCTCAATGTGGAGCTAACAGAGTGGGAAAAGCATTTAAGTCTCTAGGGTGCATCCATTGGGCTTCTTCTACAGGTTGGTTCTTAAATTTGACTAGATATCTAGAATATCTTCGGCTAGTTCTAGTGGTCATAAAGTCAGTGTCTATGATAGCTTCATGTTCAAGTATTTCAGTCTCTTCCTCTAGCAAAGGTGGGTTTTCATAAACAGGGTGTACATGTAATTGGGCTCTAAAGGGTCGTAATAAACTAATGTGAAATGTGTTGTGAATTTTCCAGTGAGGTGGTAATTCTAACTTGAATGCATTGTCATTAATTTTATGAATGATCCTAAATGGTCCATAGAATCTAGGGGCTAATTTAACAACTGGGTGTCTATCTACACTTTGTAGTCTACGTTTTTCTATTCTCAACCAAACATAGTCATCAACTTTGAAATTTATTGCTTGTCTTTTCTTATTGGCTTGCTTGGTATATGATTGCTGGGCTTTGGCAATCATGTCTTTAACCTCATCAAAAATAGTATTATGCATACTAGCAATATCATCAACACTCTGAATTCTATTTGACAAAGATGCAACAGGTGTAGACAATCTATAACCATAAATCACTTCAAACGGTGCTTTCTTTGTAGATGTGTGTGGTGTATTGTTATATGCAAACTGTAATAAATGCAAATGTGTATCCCATGTCTGAGGTCTAGAAATAGTATAAGCACGTAAAAGATCTAGAATGGTGCTATTAGTGGCTTCTGTTTGTCCATTAGTTTCAGGATGAAATGCAGATGAGAAATCAATTTTTGTGCCTAGGTTAGCAAACAGAGTAATCCAAAAGTTGTTACAAAATCTAGAATCACGATCAGAAATAATAACTTTTGGTAATCCATGGTTAGTGAAAATAATTTTCAAAAACAATTGTGCTGCCTGTGATGCTGTTAAAGTTTTCTTACATGGAATGAAATATGCTTGTTTACTAAACCTATCTACTACTGTCCAAATCATATCATGGTTAGATTTAGTATTAGGTAAACCAGTAATAAAATCCATAGAAATTTGTTCCCATGGTCTAGATGGAATAGATAAAGGCACAAGTAATCCATACTGTTTACCATGATGTCTCTTAGCTCGTTGACAAATCAAACATTCAGAAACAAAGTTAGATACATCAGTGTCCATATGCGGCCAATAAAAATCTTCAGTTAATGTACGTAATGTAGATATGATACCTCTATGACCTTGATATGGAGGACAATGAATCTCATTCAAAACAAAAGATCTAAATGGAACTGTAACACATAATCTCTTTTCATAAAACATAAATCCATCGTTATAAGATAGTGAATCAATAGGAATCAAGTTATTTTGAACTAATTTATTCCAATCAGCATGAAAAGTAATATTCTGATGATAAGTATCTTTCATAGCAATCAAAGAATCAAATGATATAACAGAAATATTATGAATGGCAGGTCTTCTACTTAATGCCTCAACCACTACATTTTCTTTACCAGGTTGATATTGAATGATAGGATGAAAACTTTGAATAAAGGATGCCCATTTGATATGTCGGTCAGATATTTGGGGTTGGCTAAGTAAATGTCTAATACTTTGCTGATCGGTCTTAATCATAAATTTTGAACCCATTAAGTAGTGTTTCCACTGTCTTAAGGCTTGTACAACAGCTAATAATTCTTTGTCATATGTGGAATATTTCAGTTATGAGGGTTTCAGCTTACAACTAGAATAGGCTATGGGATGATTATCCTGCATAAATACGGCTCCTATTCCGGATCCACTAGCATCAGTCACTACTAGAAAGAATGGTCTATTAAAATCAGGTAACTGTAGGACAGGAGCATGGGTTAATGCATGTTTCAATAAATCAAAGGATTTCTGTTGACTATCGGACCAATGATAAACAATTCCTTTCTTCAAAAGTTTGGTTAATGGTAAAGCAAGTAATGAAAAATTACGCACAAACTTCCTATAGAAACTAGCAAGACCTAGGAATGATCGTAATTCATGCACATTTTTAGGTACAGACCAATTCAATATTGCTTCTATTTTCTTAGGGTCAACTTTAATTCCATCAGATGATACAATATGACCTAAATACTCAGTTTCTGTTTTAAAGAATTCACTCTTTTTCGGATTTGCATACAGTTGATTATATTTTAATAACTGGAAAACCAATGACAAATGCTCATAATGTTCTTTCTCATTTTGACTAAACACCAAAATATCATCAAAGAAGACAATAACACAATACTGATATTTTACAAATATACGATTCATAATTCTACTAAATGTAGCAGGTGCGTTAGTCAATCCGAAAGGCATCACTAAAAATTCATAATGACCAAACTGTGTCCTAAATGCAGTCTTGAATATGTCAGACTTATCTAGTCTCACCTGATGATAACCAAATTTAAGGTCTATTTTACTAAATATAGCAGATCCTTGCAGTTTATCCATAAGGTCATCGACTCTAGGAATTGGATACCTATTCTTTACAGTGATCTTATTTAAAGCTCGATAGTCAATGCACATACGATAGGTATTATTGTTTTTCTTGACTAATAGAACAGGTGCACCAAATGGAGAACTACTAGGTCTAATCAATCCTCTATTCAGTAATTCCTCAACTTGACTCTGAATTTCTTTTTGCTCTATCTGGTTATGCCTATATGGTGCTTTACAAGGTGGTTGTGTGCCAGGAATCAAATCTATTTTATGGTCTTCTGGACGTGAAGGAGGTAAACCAGGTGGTAGATCTTCGGCAAAACAGTCTTTAAAATGTGCAAGAAATTCTTTATGCCTAGGATGCATATGATTTTCTTTAACTTGCAGTTCATTCACCCAAATGAGATAGGATTTACTACTCTTGTGTAATGCACATTTAGCTTGAGTATGCGAAAGCGGTGGAAAAGCATTAGATGCATGCATACCATACAATGTAATATGTTTTCCTTGAAATTTAATGTTAATTGAATGTGTGGAATAATCTATATCAGGGTTATGCTGATGACGCCAAGGCATACCTAAAATAATGTCACTCGACTGTAATGGGACAACTAGAAAATTTCTTCTTTCAGTGTATTGACCAATTTGAATTTCTAAGTCATGCACTTCCTGTGTACCATTATACCTAGTACCTAAGAATACTGCTTTAATGCGATAATGCATAGGTACAGTCTGTAACTTCAATTCATTTACTAGCTTTGTTGAAATAAAATCATGAGTACTATTGTCATCATGCAAAATAATCTTTTCCTTTCCATACACTAAACATTTCATAGTCAATAAAGAATGTGGAGTTGGCATACCTGGTAAAGTATCTGAAGGAGTAGTAATGTCGTCCTCATCTTCTGTGAAATCAGGCATATCTTCATGTTTGTCTTCTTCCATTGCTCCAAGGTAGTTGATATGGATAGGTGGTTTCTTCGAATGGCAATTTGCTGCTAGATGTCTAGGCTGGTGGCATTTATAACATACTATAGGCTTGGCTTTGGTTACATTGTTTGCAATGGCAGGAAGTCTAGGTACATTAGGATTTGGCTGTGGAATAGGCTTGGAGTTTTGATTGACATTAGATGGTAAAGCAAGTGGTTTTTCCCAATTTTTACGGAAAGATGATGAAGAGAAACGACCTTGATTAAATCTTCTAAAATTTGAGTTGAATTGCTTAGATCCATAGTTACCATTGGCTTGGAATTGATGTGGACGTCTGTCTCTACCTCGCAGCTTGTCTTCAGTGTCGTGAGCTAATGAAATTACGTCTTCAAGAGTTGCAGGCTTAAACATATTAACTTCAGCATAGTAATGCCCAAGGAGTCCAGACATATACTTGCGCTTGTGTGTTGCTTCAGGTACGTCTTCAAGCATGCATAACTAGAGTAATGCATTCCGAAAACGCTCTGTGTACTGAGGAATAGGCTCACGATCCCGTTGCTGAAGAAGATCCCATTGCTTTATGGCTTTCTCATGAAATTGTGGAGGAAGGAAATTCTGCATAAACTTCTTCTTGAAATTCTCCCAAGTAGTGGAATAATCTATACTCTTGCGTACCACAGTCCACCAAAGAGATGCTCTATCCACTAAATGATTAGTGACACACTTGATTTTATCTTTTTCTGTATAGGTTTCCTCATGAAAGTAGTCATCAAACTGACTAATGAATGCAAGAACAGTTTTTCCCTCTCGAGTGCCATTGAAAGTACGGAATTTGAAATTTCTTTTACTTATCTTTGATTCCTTGCGGATGGTTTGAGCTTCGAGAGTCACGTCAATGGTATGTCAGATAAGATCTTCAGATTGAGGTTCCTCTTTGTCGGTAGTCGATCTTTGTAAAGTAGCCAATTGAACTTGCAAAGCTTGCCTAGCTCATCATTCTTTATCCAATTGCATCATAATTAAGTCCAGCTTTTGCTCCATCGTAGGTTCAGGTAGGTCGCCTTCAGCCATTAAATCATCCATATGTGGTTCCATCATCCTGCAAAACTCAAAAGACCTCTCACTCTCAAAATCAAGTTAGCGGGATGAGTGTAGCTGAAGTTCAGGAATACAAGTCTTATATATTTTTGGGTGTGGCTTTCACAATCTTTGAAAAATCTGCATTTTATCCTTCTTCGTATGCTGAAAATGCTTCAGCAAACCTGCGTATGCGTAGAGTACCTTCCAATGAACAACTTTGCAGTTCGGAGTTTCTGTGCAGGAATAGCCCTTCTATGAGTTTTGAACAGAAGTCAGTTTTGACTTTAGATGACTTGTCTGACTTGCAGAGTTGCAGACTTATGTGACTTGCAGAGTTTGTAGACTTGCAGAACTTGGTTGCTTTATGTAACTTGCAGAACTTCGACTTAGAATACTTGCAGAACTTGGACTTTGCAGACTTGCAGTACTTGAGAACTTTTGTGTGACCTGTAGCTTAAGTAACTTGGAGCTTAGATGATTAAGCTTATGAGCTTAATCAATCAAAAACGGCGAAATCGTGGGGGGAGGGGGGGGGGGGCGTTTTTCAGCGCGGCGAAATTTGTGCTGACATCCTCAGAGGCGCCGAGGTGAAATTTAGAAGCATTAAGCTTCTTTAAGCTTATAAAGCTTTAGTTTTTAAAGCTTGGAAGATATGAAAATTGTGACTTATCTCTGGTTCTTGACGACTTGAAGAAGAAGAGATAGGAGTGGTCCTCCGCCTCTGCCAGCTGGTCCTTCGCAGTCTGATGATGGAAATAGAGGTTCTTGACCACCAGGAATCCACCTGTATCGACCGTTCGCGATGAGATTGACCGTAGAGCCTGATCGTTCCAGGAGCTCCGCCTTCGTACAAGATGGGTAGTGATTGGAAGCTCCGGATCTCAGCTTCACTCTGATACCACTGGTGCGCAGATCGGATGCTGTACGCTCGTGTAGGCAATGCCTGAAGGTCCCCAAGAACAATAGAACTCTACTTTTTGCACAAAATTCAATGTAAAAAGCATGAACGACATGAACAAGAGACCAATTGGGTGCAATCTCCCCCCATACCTTGTGTGAGCGCTCCACAAAGCATGTATTTTATGTATTAATCATCTTCAAGCTCAAATAATAGCCCAAATTACAAAAATAGCAAGCTTTTAGCTTTTGAGTTTGCTTTAGCACAAAATAGGAATAAAGCTAACGGACGGTGCCCAAAGAGTCTGGCATACCCAATACAATGTCCAAGTAAAAATAACATAATCGTGCGCCCATGCGCATACAAAATAATAATAAATATCCAACGCCTCAATAAATAGGCGCGACAAAATATAGGCGCCATGCCTAAGGTATACGCCCATCAAAATATAAATAATAAATCGAATACTCGCTATCCTCCAATGCTTTCCTCCGCCACTGCTACTATCTCTACACATCAACTGAAGCATTCACAATCGTTAGTAAAATAATATAATTAAATCGACAAAAGTGAATAACTAGCAGTCTTCAGCTACATAAATAAATCAATTGGTTAGAAATCAATCCTAACCTTAATTTATTACGAGTGCACACTCAAAACTCATAAACGTTTATTAATTTAATATGCATTTTGCGGAATCACCCGCTATGGAATCACCCATGTACACACTAAATTAATGAAATGCCCGAAAAGGACAGGCGTCCCCATCAACTTCTCACACAAAGAATCCACTTTGTGTATGAGCCCCGGTCATCAAAGTTTACGGAATCCACCGTAAAACCTCACGGAATCCACCGTGGCATGGAATCCACCGTGAAATATGCCTCCTGGCATCAATCACACCAATAAATCCCGACTCCCCTCCATAGAAATCTTCAAGTAAGGGCAAGGGCAATGCCAAGGACAAGCCATTTGCAAAGTCTAGTAAGGTGAACTCCAAAAAGAAAGGAATGCCAAAACTTTCTCATATGAAGTTTTATCCATCTCCTCTTAAGCCTGAAGAGAAGAGAGTACCTGTCAAAGTCAAATTCTTTCAACAACCAAAGAAAAAAACCCCTAGGAGAAGACTAGAAATCTTTGTAGAAAGTAACGAAAAAGTTACAGTGCCAAAGAATGAGAAGGCGTTTATGACAAAAGAAACATATATGCAAATAGAAACTTGGAGAATGCTTTATTATTTTACATCCTTGTATATTTTCACTTCAATTTTGTAACTCATGATGAAATGAAAATCTTTTAATCCTATATAAATGTAATAATTTTATTTTTATAGATTCATAAGTCCACTTGCTTCACAATGGCTTATACACTTGTATTGAGTTATATCTTTTTAACAATGTCACCCAACAAGATGAGATATTGCAAAGTTTTCATATTTATGGCTCAAAACTTACAATTTTATGAGGCAAATAACTCATACAAGAGAAAGAGCGTTCAGCTCTTTTCCCAAATGTTTTACCATTGACTTTGAACTTACATCTAGGGGATATATTATCTAGTAACTCTAAGGTATCTCTTATATCTTTTAGACTCCAATTAGAAGTAACATTTACCTCCTTGTATTCTTTATGTGTGCTATAACTTGCACCTTAAGTTTAAAATGCATGCAATCTATATCTAAATCCAAGGGAATCTAAATGCCTAGTTTAAGTTTGTATTTCCTATAATCAAACCCCAAAGGAAGAGTTTATTGATTGATATTATAAGACAGAGCCAATGATTGGGGTCATACAATATATCTCATGATATTGCCCTTATAGTCATACTCACTAGATTTCCAAGGCCTATATATAATATTGTTGAGGGTTGAAATGACTTGATTTTTGGCTGATTTTATTGTTTTTGAGGATTGAATGGTTGGTTTTTTATGGATTTTGTATGTTTATTAATGAATTTAAAAGTGTTTGAGAGTGTTTTAGATGAGGTTGATTATGTTTGAGAAGCTAATAATGTTTTGCAGTGGAGATATGATGTTTTGACATGTTCTTTGGTGTTCTCATACTATCTTATTGGTTCTATTTGGGTTTATTGAGCTTCTATTTTGCTCCATTTTTCTTTTTTATGAGAGGTTGGAATAATTATTGGAGTTTGAGAGTTTTTGGAAGCTTATTGATTGATTATTAATGGTTTTGAATGATCAAAGTTGAGCTAAAGGCTTTCTATTAACCCTCTGTTTAGCTTTTGTAGAGCCTCTATTCTATTATGTTTGCCTCTGTAAGTGTTATGATGGATGAATGTGTAGCTTAGGAAAGTTTTCCAACCTTGGAAAGAGATTAACACAAGTTCAAAATAGCTCGAAGAAGTGGAAGAAGTAGCTGCTGAGAAGACTCAAGTAAAGACTGAAGTGACAATGACATTGTTAAGCTATGAAGGGACACTGTAGTGGCTCTGGTGATTATTCTTGATTATTCCATTATAATATTGAGAGAGAGCATGTATGAGAGAGTGAAAGATAGCCAAATTTTTGTAAAACGATGTATCTATGAGTGAGAGATTTTGAGAGAAAGTTATGGAACCTTTGAAGCAGAATACTATGTGATTATTTCCATTCAAAGTGGTGTATTATCTTGTATCTTTGTGGCATCTTGATGAATTATATGAAGAATATGAAGAGCATAATCAATTTTGTTCAAGTTAAAGCCGTGGGAGAATTCTTTCTATGAAGCTACATGAATATTTCTTATTCCTAGTGTTATTTTCCTTATTGTGGTCACATAAAATATGAAAAACATGCTTGTTGATGATACAATATAGATTTTGTTACATTAGATTTCTCATTTTCTTGGTGTTCCTCTTGGGGCTCCATGTTTTTTGTACATAGCCAGAGAAAACTACCATCAACAGGCATAAAAAGGGGTTGAAAATGAAGGAAATGGCATTGCCAAGAGGAGAAGAATTCAATGGATGTTTGCAAAGTTCCTTCTACCACTGAAGAATTAAAAATTCTCATTTTGTCAAAGCCACTTTCTACAAGAAGTTCATCTCACAAAGGCAAAAACATATTACCATCATGATGTAGGCTCTATGTGGTGGACTATTTCCTCTCCCTGTTGAAGCAATAGAAACATGCATCTTGGTGGCAAATTATATGGGAGCAAAACGAAGTGTAGAAATAGAGAGAATGAACATCCATGGAAGATTTATCATTCATTAAAGAGTTTCTAGACATCAAGTGGAAAATTGTGAAGAAGCTTCAGGAGTCGTGGTCAGTGGAAGTTTGCGAGAACAAGAAGGAAAAGAGTTGGAATCTATTCATGGATGCTCAATAGTAGGATACATGGGACGCATAGTGCATTGACAAACGTCTGTTTGTGCAACTAGCAACCCACTCAAAGTTAGTAGACAGAGTGTTTTTCACAATATACATTATTGAAACCATCAGAAGTTGGCATTAATATGATGATGGCACCACAACAATCCTTAAAATAATGAGTTTTGATACCTTCAAAACTAAATATCTTCCCCTCTCTAGTGGAATGAAAGTTGAATTCAGAGAAATTAAAAAGAATGAAGTAGAAGAAATATTGACCATAGAGTCCTCTAGAGGCTAAAGTCCTTCTAATTCTGTTGTTCTGTGGAGTACAAACCACTTTGGTGGAGTTAACTCCGTGATGAATGATGTGATCAAGAGGCAAGCACTAGAATGAGTCCCAAGGTACATAAGAAGAGAGAAGGAAAAAATCAAACCTAAGAACCAACTAGCAACAGAAGCCTCCTTTGAAGCCCTAGCGACACTCTTTACAAAAGCCCCCATGGTGACTCAAGGTCCCCTTCCTAGTCAAATCCATCTTGGAAATCTTGATGAAAGGCCAACTAATGTAGTCCTATTGCCCATCTTTAAGGGAGAGTACAATGAAGACCCTGATCTTCATGTATGAAAGTTCATACTAGTACGTGTAGCCAACATTGCCAAAACCCTTGAGCATTGGTTGACAGCATTCTCCACCACTTTCAAAGGCGCTACGTTTCAGTGGTATAAGAGACAAGCATCAGTAACTTTTGGCACATAGGATAACCTAAAGTTGGCCTTTCTCACTAATTTTAAATGTGAAGGTTTTAAAGAGCGGATGCAAGAGGAGTTCATGAACCTAAATCAGTCCTCTAGTGAATGAGTGGAAGCATATGTCTCTAGAATGGAATCCATATTATAGAGATGGACCAATCATCACTTGGATGAAGGCATCCAGAAGGGAGTTTTTCTTAGAGGTATACAACCAAAAGTTCATAAGTTTGTAGAATTGAGAAGACCAATCAATCTGCAAGATGCAGTGGAAGATGCAAGACTGTATGATGAAGTTGAAGCAAGGTTGTCAATGACCTTAGGAATAGGAGTCCTACCTCCTTCCATGCCAGGAATGGTATACCCACAAAATGTAGTCCTAGGGACTATCCCTACCCCTATCCTCAGATGCAAATAGTGTCACTATACAATGCACTAAATTCGCAGTGGCTGCAGAGCAATACCTCAAATGATGGTTCAACCACAACAACAATGGCCTCAAACAGTTCCCCAAAAGGCAACTCAACAATAACAATGGAACCCTACCAATTGGAATCAACAACCCCCAATCTCAACAGGAGCTTTGAATGAGAACTAGGACAAAGGACCCTTTGGATCAACCCAACCACTCTATGCAGTGATTACAGAGGCTTCCTAGAAACCTACTGCAAATACTCCAAGAGGTGAAATTTTGAAGGATTGCATGTTCAATTTAGTCACAAGCATCAAGAAGAAGTTGATGGATGTGATCACAAAATAGCTATAGACATTGAAGATGAATACCACCAACATATCCACTCCTAGAAGAGGTGGAAGAGATGGTGATACGATCTAATATATGGTGCAAAAAGTGCCATCAAGCGGGACATTTAGCCACTGAATATATCCAAAAAACAACTATCCTTGGAGCCTTCTATTCGTATTGTTTGAGGAAGAACCATACAGAGGATATTTTCTCTCTAAAGGAGATGCATGAGAGAAAAAAGAAAGATGAAGAAGCAAGATTTAATTTGTTGGAATCCAAGATAACCACCTAGGATATCAGAACAAAGCCTAGAGAGTTCGGTCCTAATTTTGGACCAATGAGGTTTTTCTCTCAAAGTTATAGCAGATGGTAGTCTTGCGATGGCTAGAGATGAGAAGTGGAGTGTTACAGATGTGGAGAAAAGGGATACATCTCACCAAACTGTACAAACCCTAGGAGGTCTATGGACTACAAGCCCTTATGTAGTCGATACAAAGGAGAAGGCCACACTGCAAAAGACTCCAGATCTTGTGAAAGCTATTCTTATTACCCAAGAGAAGACCCAAGAACCTACCTCCAATTTGGTGGAATTGGAAGTTGCTGCAATATTGCGTGCCAAGAAAAGAGAACCCACAATTTTAAAAGAGAATATTCCATATATCAAAATGGTAAAGTTCAACCTTCCCAGGGAGAAAGAGAACAATTCAGAGTAGAACAATGAAGTACAGAGCACTGTAGAGCCATAGAGAGCCAAAGAGATAGTTGCAGAGATAGGACCAGAGGTCCAAGAGAGATGGAGGATGCCAAAGTATCTCTTGAAGTAGAAGTGCAGATGTTGCCAGTTCTAGAGGAAAGAGGGAAGATAAAAGTGGGTGTTCCCCATTTCCTAGCTGATTGGAGAAGCCTCTAGATCCTATTAAAGAATATGACTTGGTCAAAGACCTAGACACCTTCAAACCAAATCTAACATTTTGACAATTGTTGATGTTGTCTCCTGGTTGCCGAAATAAATTCAAACCTATACTGACAAGAAGAAGAGGCCTAAGGATTGCTTCCTCAACAGCAACCAAGTCCAATAAGACCCTAGAGCCTATGAAAGAGGTGGATGTGGCTAATGCCTTCTTGGATCTTGGTACCCCAGAGATTGGCATGTGGATTGAAGGATGCTTTATTGCAGCACATGCATTGATTGATGGAGGTTCATCAGTGAATGTAATGGCAGATGTGACAATGAAGGATCTAGGCTTGTAACGAATGCATCCTATGTAGTGGCTTATCAAACTGGAAAACCAAAGTAGAATTAAACCTTTGGAAAATCTCTCATATGTGAAGACAATCCTCGTCGAAAGAGATTATTGATTGACATATCTGTTAGTAAAACCAAATTTCTATGGGACCTCATACCCTTTGCTACTAGGAAGACCATCGCTTTTTGAAGAAAGGGCATGGGGAACAGATTGATTCAAAGGAACCTTAACCCTAAACAGAGAACCTCACAAAGTAGTGTTGAAGTTGTATGGATCATAGGTAATGGATCCACTTCCGTCAAAGTCTTAGCAGACTCTTCCAACAAAGTAATAGATGGTACATTAGGAGACGAAGAAGCCATCAAATAGATCTCTCCTGGAAAAATAGAGGCATAGTCTCTAACAGTGGGCACTATATGCCAACTCATGAAAGAAGCAAAGACTTTGTCAATGGGTGAATACCTCTGGCCTGAACCCAAATTGACTTCAAACTTCACCTCTAACAATGAGATAGAAGCATGGATGTACTATTCTCCCTATTACATGGCTGTAGCAGCAAAGGTAGAGACAAAAGTAGAGCTAGAGATAGAGACAGAGACAAAGACAAAGACAGAGATAGAAATAGAAGCAGGGACATACACAAAAGTAAAGGTAGAAGATACAACAAGAGTCTATTCTTCTCTTACAGAGTCCCTACAAAGGCTGAAACAAGGTCTGAAAAGGACAAAGATGACAGTGCATAAGAAGACTATAAAGGCAAGCTAGAAGAATCTATCCTACTCGCAGAAGGCACATATGAGGACGAAGTTTCAGAGGCTACAAAAGTAAAATATTCCATGCTGTTAGATAGAATGACACTAGTACACTTTTGATTTTGGCTAATGAGTCACATCATATGCAAAACCTTTATAAGAAATGGATTACGTGGAATAAGCCTTCCTTCAACAATGGCTTTTATCACTCGAAGTTACATTTCTCAAGTGACGATGATGATAATGCACCGTGCCAATTATCACTAGTTCAGAAGCCCGAACAAACCTCAGAAGGTTCCTGTTGTGTAACATTCTTGGATGCATCCTCAAAAGACAAGTCCTCAAGTCAAGAAGTAATTAATTTCCAAACCAAATCCAAAACAACCCTAATACCCTTTCAAAATCCTAAGGGGTTAGCCTAGCCCTCATTGAAAGATGAAGATGGCTCAAGTGGAACATTAGAGGAGGAGGCCACTCCCTTGAAGGATTTAGATATGTACAAAAAGAAGCAGTTTGTGGGACCTTCATCTGTGAAGTTGAAGGTGAAAAGCAATTAAATTTCCTAGATATTGATGGTACAAAATGTCACTTGAAGGTGGGTATATGAGTCTTCTAGAAGACAAACTATTAAAGCTCCTTGAAGCTAAGCCTGTGAGGCAAAGACAAAGGTGCATGAATCCAAATTACTCCATCCTCGTGAAAACCAAACTATTAAAGCTCCTCGAAGCTGAGTTTATCTATCTAGTGGCCAATAGTGAATGGGTTTCACCCATCGTGGTAGTATTCAAGAAGAGTGGAAAGCTACGAATATGTGTGGACTTCCAAAAGCTAAATTCCAAGACTAAGAAGGATCATTCCCTATCCCTTTCATAGACCAAATGTTGGACATAGTGGCATGCCATGAACTTTATTCCCTCTCGGATGGATTTAGTGGATATGGCCAGTTGATCTGGATCACGGTTGGTGCATGCATGCAGCAAACAACACTATAGGAGATTTGTATGTTTCTTGTCCAAACTTGAAGATTTCTATTGGAGATGCAGATGAGTCTTATCATTTCTTTGTGCAAAATTCTTGTTCCTATCCTATTATTTTGGGGCAGGCATTTAGTGTTGAGTCTCAGATAGAGACTAAGGTTTTGGATGATGGATTTGCCTATGCACGAATTTGAAGTAAAGATGGGAAGAGGGCTATCCAATTCATGACCGTTTGTATCAACCATCAGTGGAATAAGAATTCTTTGAGGGATTCCCCTCTTCCACCAGGAGAGTCGGATTTCTGTTAGGTACCACTGTCTTGCGAGATGATGGTGAACGAGACAGGGGAAGCTCTCACCTCCTAGTAGTGGCAATTTTTCCTCATGTATTTATGGTGTATCTACTGAAAGTACTTTGTATTTTCAACATATTTTGGATATGCCTAGAGCTGCCAGGTAGTATGCGAAGAGAAAACAGAAAGAATTGAAACTTGCAAGTGTTTTATAGGAACAAGACAAGGTAGATGGTCTCTATGATGGGCTTTTATGCTCGAATACTATGAAAGAACTTTCAGTATTGCTGAAAATTGACAGTCAAGAGTTGTCATATGTCTTATAGGTCCATTCTCTGGCGATGTATTCTGAAATTGCTGATTTCATGCTTCAAACAAATTTGGATTTGAGAATTCTTAGCAAAAAGAGTTCTTTATCAAAATATTGCAGCAAAAAGAGTTGGATGTTGTTGTTTATACACAACAAAATTTGTGTTTACCAGGGTATTTACAACAAGGGCTGGAATTTGCAAGTTGTAGCAATGAAGCTAGAGTTCAGACAAAATATAAGACAATTGACAAGAAGGTTAAACCAGTTGCAGGACCGCTACCTTTGGATAGTGATGAGATGATTAGGAGAGTTGCTATGCAACCTCCTTTACGAGATCCTGCAAGTATTGGTCACAAGTTTTCAGTTGAGAGACTGAAAGAGATGAAGATTGGGACTAAAGATTTTGTGCTTCTAGAAGAGGTGAGATGTTTTGAAGAGATGCTATGCAGACATGGGAAAGCTTTTGCTTTTTTCCCACATGAGATTGGATGTGTTGATCCTACGGTTGTGACGCTATGGTTATTTTTACCATTCTGCATGTCCCTTGGAATCTATAGCCTATTCCTGTGCCTAGGGCTCACTTGCCCAAATTGGTGGAGCTTTTGAATGAGCATATCAGGATGGGAATTATAGAACCATCTTCAACTCCATATTCTAATAGATGGTTCACAGTTCCTGAGAAGAATGGGACACTCAAATTCATACACGACTTATAGTCGATGAATAGGGTCACTATTCAAAATGTTGTTGCACGACCTATTGTGGATGAGTTTGTAGAAGCTTTTGCTAGACATGCTATCTATTCACTTGGTGATCTTTATTCTGGTTATATCTAGTTCCAGCTTGCTCTTGAGAGCAAATATTTGACTACGATGAAGACACCTTTAGGCCTTGTGCGGATGTATATGCTTCTGCAAGGAGCTACTAATTCGGTTGCTCATATGATGAATGGGATGAACAAGGTCTTACGAGATTCTGTTCTAGAGCTTATCATGCCTTTCATTGATGATCTACCTATTAAAGGATATTTGGAGAAAGAGAAGGATGAGACTTTAGATGATCATGGATGTAGGCTCTTTGTGGCCACACATATAAGAGATGCTGAGAGGATTCTTTGTAGGCTAGAGGAAGTGAATTTGACCTTGTTAGGGTTGAAGTCTATTTTTGGTGCCAGAGAGGTTTTGATTGTTGGACATATTTGTGGATATTATGGTAGGAATCCTTCCCTTGCAAAGGTTGATGCCATAAAGAAGATTGCGGAGACTTGCTTCAGCATTGGATTGGCTATTGGCCAAGATGATGCAGATAGGAATAGGTATGCTATTCGGTTTGGGGTGAAAGTCCTAAATGAGCAGCAATGTAGGTATCCACAGATTAAGAGGGAGCTCTTGGGAGTTGTCACAGCTCTCAAGAATGATAAAGAGTACTTCATTGGCACTGCTGTGGTGGTCGAGACTCATTGTTTTCCTCTTCTAGGTATGATCACAAGTTGCTCTACTCCAAATATTGCCATGCTTAGGTGGATTGGGTACCTAAATTCCATGAATCTTGAATTCAGGCACATAGTAGGTAAAGACAACCCAGTATCTGATATGCTTTCACGAGCGAGGTATGATGAAATGGATTTTTATTGCATTGATGACGTTGATGATGGAGATGATCTTTCAGGCATACATGCTGATCATATTTGTCATGTAACTGCTTTGGAAAGCTTTGATGAGTCTTTGTATACAGGAGAGTATTTATAGATTGGATGTTATTTGAGTACCATGTCTAGACAGGATGGGTGGACTGATACGGACTTAAAGAAGATTAGGAGAAAAGATTATGGTTTCTTCTTGCAAGGTGGGCTGCTTTGGAAGCATCCATAGAAGCGAGGAGGATAGCCATTGAGAGTTGTATGTGATAGAGCTTCACAGGTGCGAATCATGAAAGAATTTCATGAAAGTCTTTGGGTTAGACATTGAGCTGTTTGGGCGACCTATGAGAAGATTAAAGAGCGCTATTGGTGGAGAGGCATGTATAGAGATATCTCGCAGTTTGTTGAGACATGCACTGATTGTTAATTGTTTTCTTCAGTGAGACATAGAGATGAGCTTCATCCTACTTACCCGCTATGTATTCACTACAAGTGGGTTCTTGATTTGATTACCATGCCTATTGGATTATGGAAGATGCATTACATTGTTTTGGTACACGAAGATCTCACAAATCAAGTGGAAGGAAGAGTATTGAGGACGAAGTCTACTTCAGTGGTTTGTAAGTTTCTGTTGGAGGATATTATTTTTAGGTTTGGATGCATTGGGAAAATTACTATAGATAGAGGTGAATTGGATGCTAATGAGGCTAGGGAGTTTTGCTCTCACCTTGGCATTAAACTTGCTTTGACTTAGGCATATAATCCAAAAGGCAACGGGAAGAGCAAAAGAGGCCATCCACTGATTGTGAAAGCCTTGGCCAAAGCATGCGGTGGATGGGTTAGAGAGTGGTCTAGGTTATTTCCTTACACATTATGGTCTGATCGCACTACTCACAGTGTGACTACAGGATATATGCCAGCTGAGTTGATGTTATAGAGATTTGCACACTTGGAGCGCTTTACCATGGTAAACAGCAAGAAGAGATGACTAGAGAGGATCTTTTGGCTCTTCATATTCGTCACTTGGTAGGAGAGGAGAACGGAAGATATTGACAGAGCTATACAGAAGCTCAAAGAGGCCAGAATTTGCAACAATGACCGACTTGATAGCATACAAAAATTGAAAACTAAAGAGATTGAGGAGGGAGATTGGGTGTTGGTCTATGACAGTAGTCTAGACAATCGGTATAGTGCTATCCCCAAGGTTTCGAGATGATGGTTTGGGCCTTATTTAGTGCAGCATGTCCATGACAATGCTATGTATTCCTTAGCAGAGCTTGATGATATGGCCTTGCAGATTCGGATTGCAAGGAAGAGAATCAAATTATTCAAGAGAAGAGATGATGCAGCCTATGCAGTTGACGAGGTGGATGATGAGATTTATGATAGACTTGAGCCAAATATGATGTTGATGAGGATGTAGAAATTACAGATGATTTTGTAGAAGATGAGAAGATTGCATTGACCATCGAGCTTGGCGGTGATGAGCATGGGTAGTTGTGGCCCATCTAGAGGATGTGCAAGTTTGGAGGGGGTGGATGTCATGACCTGCACGTCCACTAGTGTGAACCTGAAGGCAGAGTTTTTCACCAAGATTTGGAACACATTAGTCAGCATCATTTTCTGTTGTGTGTGTCTTTTTGTTTTCATTTTGCATGATGCACAAGCACAAGTATTTAGGCTTGGCACAAATTCTTTAGTGCATTCATAAATTTTTGAGTGGAGCATTGTTTAATTGATTGCATTGCATGGATCCATCATTGCATATTTTCTCGAATCATGAGTGGATGAGCACAACGTTCTATTTCAAAGCATATTTCTACTAGAATACCTTTAAAAAACAAAACCAATTACATATGGAAATCTCATGCTTTGAGGATCCAAGGGAGGAGGTAGCTTGAGCCGAACTTTTGATCTTGAGTTGATTACATTGGAAAATGCTATGGAAGGAGCAAAGGATGTTTTTAATGGATATAGAAAATGTGAAGCAAGAGTTTTGTATTACATGTGAGAGTTCCAAAATGTAATAAATGAAGGGCTACAAATATCTTCATTTGAGGATTACACAACTTGTTAGTATCTTTCGGAAGACTATGAATTAGAGGGGTCTCACCTTTGGCAATGGCATGCTACTGGACTACTTCGAAGGGTCATTAGTGAACCTTTGAGAGAAAAGATGAGTGGATATTTAGTCAAAAGTCTTAATTACGAAGGGGAACATTGGCAAATTTAAAGAGTCACAAGAGAAGATCGACATCAATATGGCAATCGTCGAGAGGGAAAACAAGAGTGATGATTCCAAGATGAAGCGATGAGTCAAGAGAAGCTCCATGTGTATGAATGAATTTTGGGGTGGCCTATTAGGTCTCTTCTATACACAAGATCTTAAGAAAGCTAGTGTGAAAGATAGGACACATGGTTGCTTGTGATCAAATTTGAAGTATGAATGAAGGGAGGAGTCAAGAGCAACGTGATAATTGCCATGCCAAACATCATTAGTATCATTGGTGATCTTGATTGGTAGCGATTATTCTAAAGTGGCCTATTGGATGGTTGTCATTAATGGTTTGCATTGCAGATAGAGCTATTAAAGTAGGTAGATGGCGGGTAGAAATTTGGATCATAGAGTTGATGAGCAGACACTCGATTTATTTGGGTTTCAAGAAAAGATGACAATGGCATAACAACCTAATCCTTGATGTCAGAAGCTTTCTTAAGCCTTTTGGAGGCTCGTAACAACCTAAATAGTGACGTAATTGGCGTATTCACCATCGTCAGGTTAACGATTAAAAAAAATCTTTTCTCAATATTTTTCGAGTTGTAGAAAGATAGAGGTAGGAAAGAAACTATAAAAAGGCAAGACTTCAATCACAAGGAGGGGCGAATGACAAAATGAGTGTGGGGACGAGTCCCTTTTATAAGATTATAATAGGTGGTATTGGTAGGTGGTAGAGATTGGAAAGGGACCGTTAGGGACCGTTATATTTCAACTACTATGTATGCACAAAGTGACCTAATCTAGGGTTTATTGGCAGTGTGATCCTTTGCCTTGCTATTCCATACAAAGAGGCTACAAAGTGGGTGTGATTGTACATGTCTCAACACTCTCTTGGCATTGAGGTAATTAGATTTGCTAATGGTATATGGCTGTCCCAAAGGCAGTATGGCTTGAATATATTGTCCTAGTATAGTATGATGGTATGTAAGTCTCTTTCAATGCCATTAGAGGAAAATGTTAAGTTGAGTGCTGAGTGTTCAAGAAGATGGTAGGGAGTTTGATCTATATGACCATCACAAGGCTAGACTTGAGTTAGAGTTGGACTTTTGAGTGAATTTATATAGGTATCTAGGAAGCCTCATTTGAATATAGCCAAACATATATACTGATATATATTTCCATTGTTTAAGAGAAAAGTTACTTGAAGAAGAGATTGATTTGGTATATGTAAACACAATAGATTAGATAGGTGACGTTTTTACAAAGGAATTGGGTGTATAGAAGCTTCAAAAAATTTCAAATCTTACTTGGAATTACAGAGATGTAGTTGAAGCTTGAAGGGGAGTATTGAGATGGTAAGCTTGACACATGTGGACATTGATGATGGACCACCTAGTTAGATCGGTTTGCACATCAACACTTAGCATGCTGGTGGTCACTATGATCCTCACATGGCCATAGACTTATGACTTACTTTATTTGGTTAGTTATACCTACTTAAAGTTGGCATAGTTATAGCACTAGTTGATTAGTAGTAGTCAATTACACACTGTTTGACTTAGTAAGTCACTTTCCTTTATATTGTATCTTATCTATACTTTATGAACATTGTATTATGAAAGGAAGAAAGAAGAAAAACCTACAATAAAAAAATTCAGTCTTTATCTCTCTTTTTATGTTTTTGAGTGAGCTTTCTCTTATGTATATTGTGTGTGTTTGGCACAGTAGCTCAAGCAAGTCCCCCCACCATGTGATTCGTGGCATGGCCTTATATGTGTACCTATTCACTTTTATGGCACACTTAGACTTGTAAATATTATATATTGATACTTTTCAATATACTTGGAGTTGTACTCTATCAAGCTTCTTCTTCTCCAAGTTGTCTACTTATATTCTTGCAATCCTAAATCCAAAACTTCGTATCAAAGCAAGCTTCAACTCTTGGGTAGAGCCATCAACACCTTCTACATAATTTCCTCAAATTTGGGGTAAGATTTAATGAGCATTCACAGGTCAACAAATACTATGAGAAAACTTGTAAGGACTTAGCATAATCATATTTCTTATTGAGATTCATTTTGGTCTCCCTTTACAGTACTTTTAGTAATGCATAAGATAATTATCATTCTATGTAGAAATTTTAACTCTATTAAAAAAATTCAACATCAAAGAGTAAAATCACATAGTCCATTGTCGATGCATGCCACTTGTTTGCTATTGTATGCTATTCTTTTGAAAGAAAAGTCATTGCAAAAGCTTGATAGGCAAAGAGAAATTCCTTGGCCCCAACAATCCTAAGGAATTTACAATAGTGTTTCCAAAGAACAAGAAAATCTAGAGTAATGTGCAAAAGCTCTCTTTTTGTTTGCCCAAGTTTCCCTAGGTTAGGCTATTGAAGAGTATAAGAATTTACTAAATGTGGTTGAGTCAACAGTACCACATGAATTGCTAGAGGAGGTTGGAGAGAGTAAGCTTCAAGAAACAATCAGCAAAGTTGTTGAAGTGCTACCACAACTTTGTAAGCAAACTGGTTTATATCAAGAAGCCATAACTACATATAGGAGAGGATTTCTCATGCATAGGAATCTCATTCTTGAGTGTTCTACTTGAATTCAACAAGTGCTCCAAGCCTTGCCTTTGATATAGAAGGGGCTTTCATTCCTTGAAATAATATAAAAGAGGCCATTTTGTTGTTGTTTATACTCTTGAGAAAGTTTTTCCTTTTTTTAAAAATTGTCATGGCAGTGACATAAAGGGAGTGCTGTTGCTAGAGTAGAAGGAGAGCCTGGGTATTTCAGACAGTGACTAGTAGGTTTAAAAATCAACAGGTGAACATCAATTTTGGTGGGACAAACATTATGAGGATTTAACCAATGTGTAATGAGCATTCTCTATTGCAACTTAGGATCATTCATGCCATTACCATTAGACGTTGCAACTCATGAATAGTGTAGTCTCTAGAGGTCATCCAACCATTATTAGAGTTGTGTCTTGGTTTGTGTTGCATTTTGGAATTTTCTCAAGTGCTTTTGAATTAAAGTTAGGACAAATCTTCCACACAGAAAGACACAATTGCTGAGATCGATTACAGGGCAACATAGTAGGGTAGAGATAGGCTCAATTGAAGACATATACTAAGGACTTATTGGCATATTTGGAACTAATTTATTGCAAGATTTTCATAAGCTATTCAAGAACAAGAAGTATACAATGTAGACATGCAACATGATTATCATAAAGATTATGAAGCGCATGCATGGCATGGACATCAACCGCATGATCAAAAATATTATGAGCAACACTCTTCTTATGATGGGCATCGTGGACACCATTACTATAATTATAATACAACAAGCCTTGGTATGAACATCAACATGCATATGATCATGGGCATGGAGATGGTGAGCATCATGCTAGTGAATATGGATAGCATATATATGGAAGATGTAGTGAAGGATATGAGGCACATGGAAATCAACCATATAGAGAATCTCATGTTCAAATGCATGAAGATAGATCATATCATACCCATAGATATTCATCATGAAATTTCACACAAGATCAAGCTTATGTATATGGATAAAATGCATATGTACATGATGCCCATTTTCATATACATTAGCATGCATGTAATGATCGTGAAGTATCATATATGAGGTCTAAATATCCAACATTTTGGGATGAATTTCATGTTAGATATGAGGAGAGAAAAAATATTTTTATTGAGGACGTGATGAGTTAGACACAAGCTCCACCTTTGTGTGGGAAAAGCCAACCATACATTGATTAGCAATATCATGGTAATCTTTAGCATCATAATTATAGTCATTCTCATGAATTTATGGGGCAATTTATGGGCAAAAATTATGGACATAACCATGGTCATTCTCATGACTATATGGGGAAACATTATGGACATTATTATGACCATTCTTAGGAGAAAACATTCTTATGCATATCCCTATGCAGTGCATGGTTATTCTTATGACTCCTATGGACAGAATATCTAAGGGAGAATCATTCTAATTCTTTGGGGTGTTACCATCATAAGGACAATGGGCAACATACTATGATGATATCACCTAATACAAAGGTGAATACCTTGCTTGCAGGAGTTGTGGAAAAGGAAGAGGAATAAGAACAACCAGTGACCAAGTTGAAGAGTAAGAAGATGAATATGAATATGAAAAATAAAATATAGATGAAGATGAGGAAGTCCAAGAAGATGTAGATGACAAAGATGGACAAGAAGTTGATAGAGTAGAAAAGCATCAAGTGGATGATGATGAGTTTCAATACCACAATGAGGCACAAGCAAATGATGATGCTCAAGAAGAAGAGCAAGCTCAAGAGTTACAATGGTTCTTATGGGACTCAAGAGGATTGTATTGAAATAAAATGTCTTGAAGACATTGGGTCATCACATGATGGTGCATATGATGGTCTACATTAGCCCCTTCTTAATGAAAATTTACATGTACCTAGGGAAGAGTTTCATATTACCCTTTGTAGTTGATCAAGAATCCTCATTTGATTTTGATGTTTATGATATCGATCTTGTGGATTTTGGGGATCATTCATTATACTCATTTTATCGGGGTGGTTATGAGTACATGAGTGGTGATAGTTTCCCTATTCTAGACAACCATTATGTTATACTACCTTTTGATTAAGGTGAGAATGATCATTGTTGGATGTGTGATGACTATTATGTTGGGATACCTTTTGATCCGAGTGGATCTTTTGGGTGATATATGATGGCACAAAATAGGTATAGCTACTTGTAGTAATTTCTTGTATTCAAAAGAACTGTTATAAATCTTTTGAGATGGGTACTATGGAGTGTCTTCTATTTTTAGACACCTCATGTCCCTCATTTGGAGAAGTATGTTTAGAGTTATGGCTTATTTATTATAGTAGCCTTGTTTAGGATAGCAAGTAGGCTTTTCACAATTTCCAACTCATGACATATCCTATTACTTGAAGAGGAGTCTTCATGACTTCATGGCATAAATTAAGAAATAATACTTCATGATGGAGTTTTTTTTCCACACGAAACCTTATTGTGCTTTTTTTATTCTCCACATTTGAGGACAAAGCTTTTAAGGCAAGAGTAGTCTATAATGTAGAAAATATGCCCATAAGTCTTTTCCATGTCTTGGTATGGAAGAGAACCACTAATTTGGAGGCTTTCAAGGTTAGTATAAAAGGGCCACAAGGTGCCAATGTAAGACCTTTTTTCTCATTTGAAAATTTACCAAGGGCTGATTTAGCATTAGCATTACTTGTCTTGTTCCTAGCCATGGATTCATGGAGCTCTAGTAATGGAATTTTATCATTTCCTATTCCATTTCTTGTGTTTTAGGCATTGAATGTTAGTTTAGTTTAGTTTAGTTAGAGCAAGACTTCTTTTCCTCTTTCAATGGAAGTTTATCATTTCCTATTCCATTTCATATTTCTAGGCATTGAATGTTAATTTAGTTTAGTTAGAGTATGCTCTATTTCCATAATATGTGCAAACATTGATGATGGACCACCTAGTTAGATGTGCTCACACATCTATACTTAACACATTGTGTTGAGGGCAAGCTCAACACGGTCAGCACATTGATAATAGACCATATAGTTAGATATGTCCACATATCTATACTTAGCACATTAGTGATCATGATGATCCTCTCATGGACACTGACTTATCTCTTATTATAATATATTAGTTAGACCTACCTATAGTTGGCATAGTTATAGTGCCAATGGATTAGTATAGTCATTTATGTACTCTTTGACTTAGTAGGCCACATTCATTTATGTTATATCTTATCTATACTTTGTCTACATTGTACAATGAGATGAAGAAAGAAAAGAAAACGAGAGAGAAAAAGTTTTGGCCTCCATCTCTCTTTGTGCATTCTTGAGTGAGCTTCCTCTTAGTTATGTGTATCATGTATATTTGGTATAGTAGCATAAGTCAATTCCTATATTTCATAGAACCTAACTAGGTTCCTTTTATTCATAACATTTATTTCATAGAAGCTAACCAATTATTTTGCTTAATATGTCTATAACCCTCTATTTTCATCCTATAATCTAGGAATAAGAGAAAATTTTTGATAAGACAACTTTGCTAGTTTTTCGCATGTACTCATAGAGTTCTCTCTCTCTCTCTCTCTCTCTCTCTCTCTCTCTCTCTCTCTCTCTCTCTCTCTCTCTCTCTCTCTCTCTCTCTCTCTCTCTCTCTCTCTCTCTCTCCTTTGCACCATTTGCTAACAAGAACAATATGTGTCCTTGCCCATTTTTCAAAGACCTGGAATCCCTAAACTCTTCATTAAAAGGAAAGCAAAGTCATGGCCAAAATGAGGCAAAGAGAAAACTAATACAAGTCATAAAATGGTGTTTGAGATAATTTCACCCATCATTAAATTTCTTCCTTGACACAGATGTGCAAATATATCCCAAGCTTCTTTAACTAACTTGCATGAGTGAATGTGGGAGTTTATGGTATTTTAAAGAGATAATGCAATCAATTTATGAGCTTACATATCTTTTGAATGCCAATCATTTTTCATAGCATTAGGTAATGGTCCTCATGGATTAGCCACAATGGAACTAGAACCTACATTACCCTTGGAAGCATATGTTTCTACTACACTTGTAGTTTCCATAGCGACATCAAGACATACATCAAATCCTAGATACATTTTGTGCAAACACTATTGTGGCCTCATTGTGTGCCCCTTGCCCACCAGCTCAGTTGGTTTGCATGGGTGCAACAAGATAGTCACATGAGTGTTCACCTAGCTTGACACCATTGTTTAAGCATTGAGATAGATCCGTCATTCCTGATAGACACTGTCAATTGAGATTCAATGACAAGAAAGAGCTGAAAGGGCTAGACGGTGAGCTGAGATCATTAGGAGGTATTCTTCTAAGTGTAATAGTTTGATATCCTTGAGAAGCAGAGGTGTTCTTAACCCAATAAATATCACAATCAATCCGTTGGGAGAGGAGGAAGCTCTAGTGTTCCCCTTTCTCTAAAAAGTTAATCTACTTTGAGTGGGAGTATAACCCCACCAATACAAACTCCTAGAGTAAACCTGATCATCATGATGGGGCAACCCATTGTAATACTTGTAGGAACATTGGATTTGCTAGCCCTAGGTTTCTCTCTATCCATTTTTAATGGGTTAGCAAATGGAGATGTGGAGCTCCATATCAATGAGTTCCAGAAATGAATGTTCAATTGTTGAATTTAGGATGAAGGGCATCTCATGATTTTGTCTATATGAATCTAAAAGGAAGAGTTGCAATGTGGTATCATAGTTTGGAAGACGAGACCATAACCACTATTTATTTATTCTTTGCAGCCTTTCAAAGAGAGCTTGCCCTTTAGAGAGGTGGTCAATATTGGTTGCGTGTTTTGAATGTGACACGTCAAAAACCCCATGAGAATTCTTGAGCATATGCCAAGAAACTGAAATAGGTATTTTGCAAATTGCAAACTTCTATTCATATTCCACTTCCTATCCTATTGCAATACTTTTACATGGATTAGACTTCAATATCCAAGTGCAATTGATTACTATTACTCTTGTTGATATAGACACTCCTATTGCACAAGGAAAGGAGATAGAGTTTCGCTTACAAGTGGCCTACATATCTAGGACAAACCTCAATTTGAGTTTAGGTCCTAGATAAAATTTGGCATTGACCAATGTAAGTCAAAGTGTGACTAGTACACCTATGACCAATTCAAATGGAAGAGGAAGCATAATGCAGAATGCGCCCATGCTACTAGCTCCTCTTAATGTTGTTATGCTGATGGCTAGCCAAATGGTTTTCCTAAGTACTAAAATCCAAATGACAAACCCCAATGTTATGCCAATTAATCGACAAGAAATTTTCCTAATCAAAAGTTTAGGCCAACTAAACAGCAAGCGATGATCACAGTTATGAGTCTAGTGCACCAAATGTTCTTCGTGCGAAGTTAAGTACATGACAAAGCATTATGATGATATAGTGATGGAATAATATAGACAAATAATCGTGGATGTTAATTTTCTAAAGAAGCAGCAAAACTTGGTAGGACATTGACGTCCTGAGGAGGATGGTCCATCAAGATTTAGCTATAAGTGGTGTGGTAGTCAATACTTTCCAAGAAACTGTTCTAATGTCAAATGTGACATATGTGGAAAGTCCAGCCATCTAGCTAGTACTTGATGGAGTAATATTAGTTCTCTTCAGCAACAAGGGAGTAAGTGGCCAAGTCCAATTAATCATCGAGCACGAGGGAATACCCTTCAATAGGATGAGGGACCAAATCAAATATTGCAAAGATGAAGAGCTATTGTAGAAGAGCTACCTAATGATAGTGGTGTCAGTCCCTTATCAATGGCGTATGTGTCAATGCCACACTAAGGCTTCCAATTTATGAGCCATCAAGATAATTGAAGGTTAAAGAAGGCATTAGGAATAATGTAAAACTAGCTTAGGTAAAGCCTAAATAGGATGATAAGGGGACGCAAGTCCTTAATCTTGATGTGGAAGCTGGTCCTCTAAAAGTTGCTATTGGAAAAATTGACTTCAATAAGGATCCACCAAAGAAGAAGGTAAAAGCCAAGAACGAGGCACCTAAGCCTATTCATCACGAACAAGAGAAAGAATGGTTTGGCGAGAGAAGAGAACCATTGCTAATTATCATGACTTTGATTTAGCCAATTATCTTTGTGAGGTAAAGCTTGATGTGAACCTCCTACATCTAATCAATTTATCTCTAAGAGTGCATTAAGAGTTTAAGAAGGTCCTTCACACTGGGTATATCTTTGAATGCTTGTCTATAGCTTGTGTGGAAGATAATTAGTTTGAACATGCTGAAAAGCATTGCCCAAGGGTTTGACAACATATGTTGATGGAATATTAGTGGATCATGCCATTATGGATATGTGATCCTTCATGAACATTATGAGTTCACAATTAATGAAAAGGCTAGGACTAGAGATCCAAAATTATGTCTACACAATTATTTAGATGGCTAATGATAGTTTAAGGTAT
Organism: Lygodium microphyllum; assembly: GCF_053477565.2. NCBI lineage: Eukaryota > Viridiplantae > Streptophyta > Polypodiopsida > Schizaeales > Lygodiaceae > Lygodium > Lygodium microphyllum. Next base: position 40,499,215 of record NC_141146.1, read on the forward strand.
TCGAAAGGTTGCATTACCAAAGTCCACGTGACTGTTGCTAACGTGGAATGCATTCTAGACTTTGGGGTTATTGGGTTTGTAGAGCAACCAAGCTATCAAGTATTATTAGGAAGGCCATGGATCTTGTAATCCAACTATTGAGTTGATATACCCATTGGTCGTCTAATTTTCCATAGAGATGCTAGATGCATAATAGTGGATGCATATCTTGAATCTTCTCAAAGCAAGAGGAAACCTTTATCTTTGACAGAATTAGATGCATTAAAGGATCTTTTTGGTAGTGAAACTTCGTCAAGCGATGAATCAAGAGAGGGATCCACTATAGAAGATATCTACTGGGTGACTTTGAATAATAAGCTAATAGAAGCTCAAGTCAAAATTAGAGATGTAGATGTGATTGAGCTAGATCTTGGTACAATGGATTGTTGAGATAGCAAGTTCAACATGTGCTCACATTGATGATGGAATGCGTGGCTAGATGGGTCTGCACATCTATACTTAGCACATTGGTGGTCATTCTGATACTCATATGGCTACTGACTTATCACTTATTATATTTAGTTTGTTACACCTACCTACAATTGGCAAAGATATAGCGCTAGTTGATTAGTGTAGTCTGTTATGACTGTTTGACTTAGTAGGCCACTTTCCTTTATGTTATATCTTATCTATACTTTGTGTACATTGTATACTGTGTGGAAGGAGAACGTTTTGGACTCCATCTCTCTTCTTGTGTTCTTGAGTGAGTTTTCTCTTCTGTATATATAGTGTGTGTTTGGCGCAACAACTCAAGCAAGTCCCCCCACCACATGATTCTTGACATGGTATCAGAGCGGTGCCACTAATAGAGGCTTATTTTGAAGGTTGAAGTGAAGGAAAAGAAGAAATCTTTGAGCAAGCAAGCAACAAGTAAGAATCTCTCCCACTCTTTCACTCTTTCTCTTGGCCAGTGCCTGTGGAGGCACCGAAAGTAAGGTAAAGCGAAAATCTCATATTGCTGTGAGATCTGGTGTGCAAGCAAAGCATTGTCCATTATTTTTTTTGGGCATCGGAGGCCGTTTCATGCCCCATTTTAGAGCCGCAAGATTGTAGACAACAGTTTTAGGGTATACTATGATTTCGATTGTATTGACTGAAAGTGGGTGCACATGTTACAAATCTTGAATCTGTAATTTTTGAGGTGTTTGACAGAAAGCAAACATAAGTTTATCTGCAAACAAGTTGCGGATTACATGTACTATTGAGCAATCAGTGAAAAAGGTTGCTTAGTGTATTGCTATGCACTTGTTGTGAAAGGTTGCAAAAGACTAGCTTGCTGTGTTATATCATTTTTTGTGATAATGGTAAACAACATTGGAAATTCCATTATTGAGAAGATCAACAAGAACAACTACCCTTGATGGAAGCTTCATGTGACGAACTTCCTCATTGGAAAGGGCCTTTATGAGTTTGTTTCAAGTGAAGAAAAGAAGCTAGAGTTGAGTATCCCTTTGACTACAGATGAATTAAAGGCATGGAAAGAATTGAATGCAAAAGACAAAAAGGTGATGTATTGGTTGCTTGTAGTCATTGATAATACTATGCTGGGACATATCAAGAATGAAGAAACTTCACACGCAACTTGAAGAACATATTTTTAGTAAATACAAAGGCACGAAAGATTCAACTCAAGCAATAGTTGAAAACCTTGAAGAAAGATGTATGTCAATGAGTGTGTTTTGAAGGTGAGGAGCATTGTAGATGCTTTAGCAGTGATTGATGCAATGCCTGATGATGATGATTTGGTTTCATGCACTTTGAGTGGCCTTAATAATGAGAATGAATGGAAATCATTTGTCACTTTTATATATGTACAGAAGCCATTTCCAGATTATGATGAGCTAGTCTCTCTCATGATTATTGAAGAGATCAATATGCAAGGTGACTCGTCTAAAGGAAATGGTGAATAGGTCCAATCATTTTACTCAAGTTTAGGAAGGGGATGTGGTAGATCCTCTTCGAGAGGGCGTAGTATGGGACCTGCTGGCGATAATCAACAAAAATAGGTTTAACCAACAATTTGGTGAAATGCAAGTTTCAAGAGGCCGAGGAAACTTTAGAGGCAGGGGGAGCTCTAGAGGAAGAGGTGAATGGCAGAACAGGTTGGAAATTCTACTATTGCTTGTCATTATTGTGGCAAAGTAGGTCATATTGCAACCCATTGTTATGCTAAGAAGGATGATATTTGTAGTGGTAAATTATAGCAAGGAAACTATGCATCATCTTCATGACATAATGAATATAAAAATGAGTGTATGTTTGTTATGCAACATATGTTGAATGCAGTTACAGGAAATGGAACACATGATGATGTATGTTATGTCGATTCAAGTGCATCTAATCATATGACCAATCATGTTGAATGGTTTGGAGAGATGCAGGACTTACAAAATCTAGGTTATGTGCAGATGGATGATAATTTATGCCACCCAATTTCACACATTGGAAAGGGTCCCTTGTCCTTGTATGATGGCTAGACAAAGAGTCTGACATATGTATTACATGTCCTATCAATCACAAAGAATCTAGTTTCTGTTGGCCAAATGGTAAAACAAGGGTTGCAGGTTCGATTCAATGTAAAATGTTGTTTTGTAGAAGACTTTAATGATAAGTGTATGTTAGTCACAAAAGGAAGTAGAGTTGGCCACATGTTCACTTTAGATGTTGGAATTCCTTCAATGGATAATACTATGTATGCTAAAGAAAAAGGAGTGGTTGCAGATATTGAAATATGGCATAAATGTATTGGACATGCAAATCTGCAAAGGCTAAATTTAATGCAGTCCAAAGGAAGAGTTTCAATAAAACTAAACATAGGGATGAACTGACTCTGCGTTGTGAAATTATTCATCATGAATTGATTGGGTATTTTGGAATTGGGTATAAGGTTCAGGTTTCATGGTAGAAATATGTAATTTGAATTTGTGGAAATACAAGGACTTTGAAAATTCGTCTCAAATTTCAAATGTGATCATCATATTCTTCTCTTTTTCAGCTTCTCAAACTTTGAGAGCTATAGAGACTTGCTCAACTACACAAAAATCTTCTTGACATTGCCCCACACTTCAAACTTTTTGAATGTCTTGGAACCCTTAAGTAGACCTTGTCATCCTCTTCATTAGTGACCATATACCTTTATTCATTTGCATACTTCTTATAGCAAATTTGAGCTTGGTTACCATTCAAATATGTTCCTTTTATCATATCAAATGACCTTGAAAAAAGTCCTTTGTATGTTGCATTTTCTTATTAGCTAATCCCATAATAGCCCTGGTGATCAAGGTGTAAACCCATACCTCAGCACAAATTGAGTAAACACACTTAGTACTATTATAAGAAACATCTAGGACAAGGAGATAATCTATCCAATTAAAACATAATATGCTAATAGAAGTTTTTACAACTATTTAATGGTGGTCGATAGTTTTTACAATGATCACACTTGATTGCTTCCTAGTAGGATTTGTTAGCATGTGTGTAGGAAAATACTAGTTAAGTGTTGGATGTGTCTTGATTGTTGTGTCGAGTAGTGCATTGGCCTTAGATGTAGATGAGAAGCTCGTGTGCTCTACCACCTACTTCCCTTCGCTTGAAATTGGAGCAAGGAAGATCTGTGATGGAGAAAGACAGTAAACCGAGTGGTATGACAGTTTCTTAGTGGTCTGCATATTCCTCACAAAATGACATGTTCAAACGATCACAGTCGATTGCTTCCTAGTAGGATTTGTTGGCATGTGTGTAGGAAAATACTAGTTAGGTGTTGGATGTGTCTTGATTGTTGCGTCGAGTGCAGCAGCCTTGGCTCTAGATGAGAAGCTGGGGTGCTCTACCACCTACTTCCCTTCGCCTGAAATTGGAGCAAGGAAGAAGATCTGTGATGGAGAAAGAAAGACAAGAGGAAGAGTTTTTTTGGGGGCCGAATAAGTAAACGGAGTGGTACGGCGAAAGGCCCTGAGAGTCGAGCTTCAAAAGTTTGCGGGTGGAGGTTTCTCTTGCATGTTCAATTGGGAGGTTGTTCTCTTGTGCTGACTTGACTCGGACATGGCATTGCAGAATTGCTCTCTTCAAATCTCCAAGCGTAGGGAGGGACGGTACTGACTTCTGACTTGGGTTGGTCCTCTCGGGATGTACAAGTGTAGGCTCGATGACATGTTCCAATGGGTCAGACACTGCAACACAGGCATCGCCCTGTCTCGCTAGTCACAAAATGAAACGAAGGAATGTGTGTGCACAAAGGCCTGAAGCTAAGCTTGCCCACAAGCAAGCCCTACACCATACCCCCATTTCACCCGACACCTCTCCTTGCAAGAGAGACCCAGTCTAGACCAAACGAACCTAAGCTTCGGCTCCAAACTTGAGTCCCAACCTTGGATTGCCTTCATCTGACACAGAGATGTTGCATCTGGATGGTGTGATTGGAGACACTGGCACCATCCTTTTCCTGCGTTCGCGACAGTGCAATCACGCTCCTGCACCCTTGTAAAGGTAAGGGCCCTGCAATTCTAGGTGGTTTTCATGAGTTCAGTTCACCTTTGCAGACAAATCGCCGGGGATGAAAGCCACCCAGTTCCATGTGAGAGAAGCGAGAGCTTGTTACTGTGACACCGGACTGACTGCTGGAGCCTGGAGCTTTGTGATATTCGCGGCAGACTGATCCCTGTCATTGTAGCTGTGGGCTCTAGCTCTGGTAAAGCTAGCTTGTTTTGATGGCCAGGCCACATTGGCTGCTTTTGCAACAGCAAACAAGATGTGCTGTTGCATTGAAGAGCTGTACACTTCCTGTCTGTTAGAGTTTGGCTCATGTTTTGACACTCTATCTGTCAGTCATTAGCTGCATGTGGTTTGCTCCCGACCTATATTTCAGGCGATGCGTCAGCTTCTTCTTTATAGACTCCTCACAGCTTCCCAGCACAGTAGTTGGGAGCTCTTCATAAGACCACACGGTCTATCTATTGATCTATCCATCACAACACCAGCCAGACAGACTCTCAAGTCCATCAGAGCTTACTGCATATCTCAGATCATAAGCCATGGGCAACTGTATGTACATTGGCCACAAAAACATCCCTGCCTTTAAGAGAGCCTCTCCTGATCATTGCTGCATCAAGGTGCTGCACTCATGTGATGGCCGAATCTCCGAGTTCTACGAGCAATCGCTAAAGGCAGCCGAGCTGATGCTGGAATTCCCCAACCAGTTCTTGGTGGAGCTCGAGAAGGGGAACCATCGGCCTTCACCGATCTCGGCAGACACAGACTTGAAGCCCTGCCACGCTTACCTTCTCCTGCCCATGCACAGGATGAGCAGCAGCACCAGGATATCACAGGAGCAGATGGCCTGCTTCATCTCTGCCCTGTCCCACAAAACAGATGATGCTTCTCCAGCCCCAAGTAGTGCCAAAAAGAGCAGCAAAGGCCGCAAGCCTTCATGGTACGGACAGAGCAGGGTAACTCCACTGGTGGAGGATGTAGATGATGATGCCTTTAGAAGAGAACCAAGCAGTGAGAGATCAGAGACCAGCTCTGTCAGCATTATTCAGAAGAGCTACTCGTCCGGCCCTGTGGTACCTCAGGAGCTGCGGGATGCCATGCTTTCTGCTGCTGCATCATCGTCAGGAGCTGGCAACAAGAATCACCTGATACGCAGATCAAGGTCGTGGATGCCCAAGCTAGAGACCATCAGCGAGTGAGACGGCGTCCTTCTACCACTCATAATTGCGTGTGTCTCTCTCTCATCTCTCAGGGAATTCGTTCGCCAGAGCAGGTCTCCTTTCTCCTTTTCTTATGACGGGCAGCTGCCGACGGAGCAGAGATCAGATCAAAGATAGGCTTTGAAGGTGCGTGCCATGCCTCAGAAACGGAAGCAGCCACTCACTTGGGAATGAATGTTCATCTTCCTTCGCTGAGAAGAACCGCATGCCCAATCTTCCTTCGCACAAGAATCGCATGCCCGCATGCCCCATCAGAAGAAGGACCAGCTCAGTTCGTCTCCCCATGGCTGCCTACGAAGCAGCAGCAGAGCCAGGCTTATCAGCTTTCTTACATCTAACATCCCAAGCCTTTGGGCCCTTGAACATTCATTTTTCACAGCATTGGGCTTAACAATGCCAGCCTGGAGGATCTAGGCGCTGTGTTAGCACATCCTACCCAAGAAGGATGAACACAAGCAATTGTAGACAGCACATTTTTGTCCATTTTCCTCCTCCTGCCCATCTTGCTATCAAGGGCCCCCTTCCTATACACCGGACAGGACATGCTCACAACTTGGAACACGATGGAATCTCATTTTTGCCCTTACACCTTGCTAAGGCCCCTCGACACACCCCCAACCACGCCTCCAAGCTTCACAAGATTGAGTCCCCCAAGCATGCCCATCACCTGCTTACTTGCTCGCATTCAAACTAAGCAAGCATGTCTTTTCACACAGGGAAGCCACATTCTTTGTTTCACACCACTTTTGTAAGGTGTGCGATGTAGCATGCCCTCTATTTAGGCCAGGCACAAAATTAGCATCTCCATGCTTTGTGTATAACCTAGGAATGACAAGGAAAGTTTCCTAATACGAGATATTTTGCATACGAAGTCTAATGTTGTGCTCTCTTTGCCAATTGTTTTCATGTGGCTCAGACGCACACACACACACACACTCTCTCTCTCTCTCTCTCTCGTTTGTGACTACAATGACATGTTAACGTTTGCAAACCAACCATCTCTTTTCAAGTAAATTGTCATTAGGGCTAGAAATGCTTCAAAAAAAGCACTTGTAATAAAGTAATTAAATTACTAATTAGTTAAGATTTTAGAAGAACCTTTTCAGTCATTTTTGTCTTGAAACTTGAGAGTTTTTGTATTTTTTAGATATTTGGACTAAAATCGCATTCATTTGCTCCCGTGTCTTCTTTTCACACACGATTCTCTTTCATCATTCTCTTTTGCCATTGTTTTCTTTGTGCTTACCTTCTTATCACCCTGAGATTCATTTGTGATTGATTTGCTAAAATATTTAGCAATGCCTCTTCAAGTAACACACATGCAAGTAAAAACTTAATGTTCAACTAGATATGATTTATATATCTTGGAGAAGTGTATACATCATTGAGTACTAACACATGAGATGGAGGCTAATTGATTGTGAATATAAGGAAAAAAGCGTATAGATTTGTGGTTGGATAGAAATGCTTATCCCAAGGACCCTTCTACACGTAAACCTCCTCCTTTTTTTAATATTCATGACTACATAAGATATATTGGAGAAGGTTACAACGGGATGCTTGGCTATTCTACAAGGTCATGCTACTATGCATCTTACACATATATAGTTTAATTGCACAAAATTTAAAAAAAGCAATATTAATTGCATAAACAAGCATTTTCAAGCTAACAAATAAGATTGATATTTTGGAATATGGTAATAAGTCATTACAATACAAGCTAACATGCTTGAAGGAAACTCCAATAGGATTCAGAGAGAGGAAGAGACTATTAAAAAACATAACCAGCTTGCATGTGAGAGTAAAGAAAAGAAGACTAAATCTTGCAAAGAAATATATCTCTAACATATCGGGCATTAATATCCAAGAGAGTAATGAGAGAATCAATCTTTTAAAAGAGACCATGAATAAAAAAGATATTTTGAAGACTCTTACATCACCACAAAATATGGATTTGAGAGGCCCAACTCTCAAAGAATTGGTAAAGGACTTGAAGGATACATTAAACCCAAATGAAATTGTAGAAACATGTGCTACTATGGTGTTTACCGCAGCACAGAGGAGCGGGAAAATGGAGCAGAGGAGCGGAAAAATGAAAAAATGAGATAACTGAAAGGGCACATGACAAAGGAAGGAAAAGGCGCCCCGAATGGAAGTCAGACCCTGAAAATTTTGAATGACGACCTCTCCAGAAGGCCTCAATGTCGTCTCAAGAAAAGAAAATACTAAAAACGCACCATTAATTGTGAAAGCGCTCCTGAATCCTTGTAAAAGAGTACCAGGCTCACTCATGTGCAAATTGTATGCATTAGTTTGGAATGGGATAAGCTAGAACGGTGGAAAATAGGAAAAGAAGGCCTAGGCCACGACCGGCCATGTAAAAAAGGGGATAAGGGAATGACCGCCCAAAAGGGATTTAGGGTTTTGTATATAAAGTTGAAAAGTGAATGAGAAGCTCATTCTTGTGTGTGGCCAAAGCTTCTTCTTCTTCTTCTCTTGTTTCTTGCCTTCTTGCTTGTGCATGAGTGAGGGATTGAGGGAGTGTGAGGGAGTGAGGGAGTGAGTGTGTGAGAGTGATGGATTGTGAAGAAGAAGCTCCCCATCTTCTCTCTTTATCTTCTCTTCTTCTCCTCTTCTCTTTTCTCGTGCGGCTATGAAGGATGGAGCTTGACGGAGAGGGCTTGAGCTTGCTTGAGCTTGCTGCAAGGATCATGGAGCTACCGAAGTGCAAGAGAGAGGAGGGAACTCGATCGAGCATCAAGGTAAGCTCACTACACCCGTAAGGTAGGCATTGCGCGTCGGCTATGTGAGAGGTAGCCATGGCCGCTCGGCTTGAAATGCTTGATCAATAAGCGATCTGTAGGTCTCGGTGTAGAGCTCCGTAGCTTCCCTTCATTTTGGTTCCATTGTCGGGACCGACGGAATCGAGCCTCGAGCGCCGTGCGCATCGAATCGAGCATAGAAGTAGGGTTTGCAGCCCAAACCGGTGCTCAAGATATTTAGGAGATTTAGGAGGTTTTAATCCTTGGAGCAAGTAAGTATTTTGATTTGTTGTTGAATATTGGAGTAGGACCATCCATCTCCATCTCTGTATTTTATTTTTGTTGCATTAGATTAAGATTAGGATAGGAAAAAGAAGAAAAACAGAAAGGGTTCTGCTCTACTGCTGGAAACAGGGAAATACGGGCACAAATTCAAATTTTTGGTTGGAAAAGTGTGAGAGATTAGCTCCTGAGGTTACAGCAAGCTGGGATGGGGCAATAAGAGGCCCAGGGAACCATGAAAGACCACATTTGACATTCTGCTTTGTGAGAGAGAGTGAGCTTGAGAGCCAAAGAGAGAGAGAGAGAGAAAGAGAGAGAGAGAGAGAGAGAGAGAGAGAGAGAAAGAGCTGCAAGGAGATCCTTGGAGTGCCGTTTGATTTGATCACCACAGTGATTCCAGGTGTGTCTAGTATTTCCTTGTAGTGTTTTGCACCTATCTGGAAGGCACTGGATGATTCCATGGAGTAGGCGCTGAGCTTGAGTCATCGCGCACAACCCGCGGGCTGCCGTCTACGCAGTTGGACTAGCCCCTCTGAGTCCCAGAATCAGACCAACTGCAAGGATCGGACCACTTTTCCTAGTGTGAGAATCGGACCATTGGTCCTAGTGTAACAATCGGACCACCTTGTCCAAGTCTCAAAATCGGACCCCGTGCCAAAGTTGGACCCAGTGCCAAAATCGGACCACGTATCCCAGTCTCAAAATTGGACCACCCTGTCCAATTTTCACAATCGGACCACCCTGTCTGAGTCTCAACATCAAATCACCCTACCTGAGTCTCAAAATCGGACCACCTTGTCTGATTTTCACAATCAGACGGTCCGATTCTGAGAACCGATTCTGAGAATCGGACCACTTCACCAGAACTTAAGATAGAGGGTTTTTGAACTTGCCTGACAGTCCTGGCCACCCTGTTCACATCTTTGATACCCATCGAAACCCAATTTAGCCCTTAGAAGCCAGAGACAAGACAAGATAACCGAGGATTCACCCCAAACAGCTAGACTCTGAGCGGACCGAATTTAGAACTTGACTTTCGGCAACCAACCAACCAACCTTGAAACAGAATAGAGAATGTAGCATGAACTTTCAGTAAGACCTTAGATCAGCCAGAACCTGCGCTTAGAGCCATATCAGGCTACGAACATGAGGGGAAGAGTGGAGTTTGCATTGAGCATTTCCTACATCCGCACCTCACTTTTGACTTTATTACCAAAGGTGCACTACAAGAAAAGAAAAAGCATGTTTTCGCACTGAGCACTAGGAAGCATGAAACACAACTTGTCAATAAGATTGACAACTGCTTTCAATAACAAGGAACTCATCAGGAGATATAATAACCTCAAGGAACCCACTATTAAGAGAAGATCCCAAAACATAGTTGGGTGCTTGAAAGCCCCATCAGTAGGACCTTCAGAGGACAAGAAGATCCACAAGGCGACAACATAAAGGATCGGACGTTGTTAGAGCTACTCAAATTGATCGACGACCTTGTGGAGCTGGAAGTGGGAGCAATGTGAGGATCATGAGGCGGACAAGGAGAGGACCGCTTGGGAGAATTCCCAGTCTTAGTGCAGGAGTTAGTCAATGAGTACGACTTGTTGACTAGGACGGTAGTTCAGGGTAGACCAGTAGAGGAAGTGGTAGTAAACCTAGAAGAGGAAAGAAAGGCGATTAGAAAGGCGCTAGAGAGCATAATTTCCTATAACCATGAGCAGAATGCTAGGAAACTCCAACAAGATGTAGACATGTATGAGGTCCCGCGTGTGCTAGCCTTGGCTGGTGCAGCCAAAGTAGGGTCAAATGCAGAGAGAGAACGAGCAGCAGAGGCTGACTTATCGTTGAGTGAACTCGTAGCCAAGCGGCTCATGGACAATATGTCCACTGAGCAGAGCGCAATAGTCTTAGCCACCGCATTACTCTCAGGATTAGGGGTCATGCAAGGGGCAATCTAGAATCCCTATTATAGCAAAGCAACTAGACAAGTATGAGCCTAGCAATGACCCATATAGCTTTGTGGAGCAATTTGAACAAGTTTGCGAAGCAAACGGTCTCACAGACCTTGCACAACGCTCTCAAGCTTTCGGTCTGTGCTTAGGTGATAAGGGGAGAATTTGGTACACTAGTCTAGATGCAACTTAGCGCACGAACTTTTCCCATCTTAAGGACCTCTTTATCAATAGATTCTCTGAGGTAGGGTACTCTGACAATCTCATCGTCCGGTTGATGAATGCCAGTCAAAGGGAAAAGGAAGACGTAAGGGACTATGTCACTCATGTGCGTAGCCTCTTCAAGAGGATCCCTGCAAATGGGTGACCTAACGAGAAGGCTATGTCTACCATATTTATAAATGGAATTCGAAGTGAGGAGCTCTACAAGGCTTTGGCTAGTAACTCCACTTTACACTGAGATGTGTTAGCTAGAGTCTTTGAAGAGGCAATAAGGGTGGACGATCAGCTTAGGGAGCGAAGCATGAGGAACACTAGTCGGGACAGTTCAAGTCAGAGAGCTCCAGAGCGGTCAACAGTTTCAGGAGAGAGAAAGAACTCTAGCATACAGGATAAGGGAAAGAGTGTTGACCAAGGCTAGGAGCTTGCTGAGGTGAGAATGGAGCTTGCACGATTGCAAGAGCAAATGAGGAAACCTGTGTGGTCGCATGTGCAGTGTATACATTGTAGCGGTAACCACCTCCCAGCCGAGTGCCAAGATCCTAGATCTAGGCCGTGCTCGAATTGCAGTAGGTTCGGTCATGATGCATTACATTGCAGACTGCCAAGGAGATTCCCATATGTGCAACAATACAACCCTCCATACTTAGGCAACAGGCCACCTAACCTCTTTGGTAGGGGAGCCCAATTGGCGCTTCGAGCACCAAATGATGGAAGACCAGCCATTCCTAGGCTAGAGATGAAAAATAGAGATGAATCCAACAAGCATACCCAGACCACCAGGGCCCTATGTAACCCATCCACTGAGTGACGCTCCTGTTCACTATGTGGAAGAACCTAGTGAAGAGGAGGCCTACGTGAGCCCATACATATCCTATGATGAGGAAGGCAATCCAGTCCTAATGGACTACCAACTAGTATCGGTGATGGTGCTAGGTAGAGGAAGAGGCAGAGGCTTTGGAGGACCAATCTAAGATCCAATCTCATGCTAGACTTGCGGTCATCCAGGCCATATTTCATCACGCTGCCCAAAAAGGGAACACGCAAACAAGGACAAAGCTGACCTTCGATGCACCGAGTGTGGAATCACACACCTATTTCCTGACTGTCCTAGATGGAAGCCATCAACTAGTTCTGACAATGTGCCCTCAGTACCCTTGGGGCTATTTGGTGTGGAGACCTTTGACAGTGAGGATACGCCCATCGCACTGCATGTCATGACGCGAGCACAGACAAAACAGACAGGCATCTTATTGCCTAGGCCAAGTAACTTGGATATAGCCTCGTTGGGAAAGAAAAGCCGGAGGAGAAGGAGAAAGATAACAGACGCAAAGATTACCCTTAAGATTGAGGGAGCTACAACGCTAGTGATAGGAAAGAGGGTCATTGATGTAGAGGCAGAGACCTCAGCTCCTAAGACAGCAGAACTAGGGAGTGCCAAGGTAGGGGAATACCCCCACCCCAAACAGCAACTCGAGGCTATAGCCAAAGTCAAGGAGTGGGTCAAGGATGCCCATGAATACCTTAAGGACGTAGAGCCCATACTGGAAGACCAAATTGAAGATCTCTCTAGTGTGAGTACACCCATTTCACCGTCACGACCTCAATCGGGGAACGCACCCACACCACATGAGATGCCACAGAGGCAAGACCAGAAAGAAGCATGTTAGCAAGCTAACCAAGACATATGGCCAAAGAGTGCTGACCAAGGAGGAAGGAAACCACCCAGCAACCTCCTCACCACTTTAATAACCACGCCAATAACCTTGAGGCTAGGAGATCTGCTTCGGCAGCACCCTTCCTTATGGCAAGAATTAAAGCACTGGGTGGAGGAAAAAGAGGAGCACATTGCCGCTGACTTGCAAGAGCAGGATGCAGTCACACAAATTCCAAGTCTAATGCTACACTCAGTTCCAAGGTCACTGCACGTCAATGCTTTCTGGGAAGGCACTGAGATGCATGCAGTCTTACCTATCTTAGCCTTGGGAGATGTAACACGAAAAGGAATCGTAGACATAGACGCAGGTGTTAGTGTCATGAGCCACGCAATTCTACAGGCATGGGGAAATCCACCCGTGGAAATGGCTAGGTTCAATGTCACATTGGCCAATGGAATGAAGGTTAGACCATTCGGGGTCCTAAAGAATTGGCCAGTGAAGATCGCAAGGATGCAGTTTTCGTGAACTTCATTGTCATGAAGGGAGTGGACTACAACATACTGCTAGGCCAACCCTGGATGAGGAATGCTCGAGTTATTGAAGATTGGGATAAAAATCTTATCTTCTTGGGGAATAGAACAGTAGCAGTAAGGGTTGAGATGGATACCTAGAAGACTACCCCAGCCGACCTTGATGCTATCTCAACCATGCTAAAAGGTGATGCATAAGCAAGCAAACCCTATGGGTCATTGACCAAGTACATCCCTTGCCCTGAGGACAAGTGCGATTGGATGCACATCTTGGCAACCATTGACCTACCATTCTTAGATGAGGAAGAGCTATATAGGCAAGCTGCTAAATCCCCAAGCATGCCAGCAAGGGAGCCCATCGTGCCACTCTGCATGATGGCAGGAAGCTCATGTAACCTAGGGAAACCGGTCTCATTCCATATCCCCACCAACAAGCTCGAGCTTCAGGAAATCATAGAGTACCTGACCGATAAATTGAAGGGCAACATGGCAACATGGCTCCCAATCTAAAACCCCTAAGTGATCTTTTGGCTAAGCTTGAGTGGAAATGGACCAAACTTCACGATCTAAACCTATTATACAATTGGGCTTTAGTTATTGACAAAAAGGAGATTGGAGAGGAAAGCTTGAGGGATGGCGAGCAGTCAGAGGGGCAAGACTTTGATGATGAGGAGTACGAGGACTGCCGCTCTATTGGAGACAAGAGTGAAGAAGAGTTAGAAATGATAGAATATGACACTGAAGGGAGAACGATCGAACAGATCAAGGAAGACTCTAGGCCTAGAAGGGAAAGGGCAGGCTGGAATAAAAGAGGAGTCATGCGGATGGAGTGTGATAGATCTTGGTTGGAGCACATAGGAGCCATGGATTACGAGCAGGCAGGAGTGGTGTAACCATTGGTACTTCCAGTGCTTAAGACAGATACACCTATTGAATTACAACCCCCTGGCGAAACTCCTTCCTCGAGCGAGGGATGTGCGTTTAACTTGGAGTCAAAAGTGAGTACGGAGAGTGATCCCGAAATACCCCAACCCTCTAAGGTCAGATGCACCAAAGGGGACTTGCCAGTCCACCTAAGGCGTAGGCGGCTAAAGGAGCCAGGAAGTGAACTAAGGACTCAAAAGTAGAGAGGCAAAAGAAGCCATAGGATCTCCCCAAATGCTTCAAAAAGTTTAAGAAGGGTGATAGAGTGGTGATTCTGCTAGGAGCAAAGAGACAAGGGCAAACCAGTGAGCCAATTGAGGAACCCGCCAAGGTCAAGGAAGTCAACTTGGCAGGGGCAGGCAAGAAGCCTCGACCTGTGTTCATTGTTGTCGACTTGACCAAGGATGAGGAGGCTAATAAACTTATTGCTCTCCTACGAGAGTATGTCGATGTGTTTGCCTGGTCCTTGGAGGAACTTAAAGGAGTCGATCCTAGGGTTGTGACCCATAATATCCCAATGGTTCCAGATGTGGTGCCAACAAAGCAACGACCTTACCCTATGAATCCCAAACATGCCTATGCAGTGAAGGAGGAAATTGATAAGCTCCTGAAGGCGAGATTTATATATGAGATTGAGCACACGGATTGGGTATCACTTATAGTGATTGTTATGAAAAAGAATGGTAAAATTCGAGTGTGCGTGAATTACAAGAAAGTTAATGCCGCTATGAAGAGCGACAACAAAGAGGACTAATGTGCCTGTGCGCAAGGATAAGATGGAGTTGACCCCCGTAATAGCATGACAACCCTTTGAAAAATGGGGCATTGACTTCATTGGACCTATTAGTCCTGCGGCACAGTACTCCTAGGCACGCTACATCATTGTGGCAAAACTGATTACCTGACGAAGTGGGCAGAAGCAAGAGCCACTAGGAAGAATGACGCTAGAACCACTGTGAAGTTCTTGTGGGAGCAGGTCCTTTCACGTTTTGGTTGTCCAATTGAACTAGTAAGTGATCAGGGCACGCACTTTATTAATGAAGTGATATCCCACCTGCTCTCGACCTTCCTAATCATTCATAGAAGGTCCTCATCAGGGCACGCACTTTATTAATGAAGTGATATCCCACCTGCTCTCGACCTTCCTAATCATTCATAGAAGGTCCTCACCCTACTACCCTCAAGAAAATGGCCAAGCAAAATCCATGAATAAAATCCTAGTCAACGTGCTTACGAAGGTGGTATCCACATCACGAAGTGACTGGAATAACAAATTAATGGCGGCCTTGTGGACTTATCGTACATCTTATAAGACGGTTGTAGGACATACGCCCTTTAGGCTGACTTATGGAACGGAGGCCATTCTATCCTTAGAGTTCTTTGTCCCTAGCTTAAGGATAGCAGCCCAGGAGCGTTGGGAGGGAAGAGAGGCTTGGACCAACCGCTTAGTGGAGTTAGAGCATCTCACGGAGACTCGACTCTTAGCCACACACGCTCTGATTTGTGAAAGGCACAAAGAAAGATGTGGTTTGATAAGCATGTCAAACAGTGCAACTTTGATTAGGGGGAGCTCATTCTACTATACTCCGTGAAGGGTCACAAACAGAAAATGAAATTTCGAGGACTAGGACCTTTCCAAGTACATACAATTAGTAGAACAGGCAATATTGAATTGGAGATGCTAGAAGGTGAAGGAATAGGCTTTTTCAATGGCAATCGCATGAAAAAGTACTATCCTCCTTCCCATTCGTTGCACAAGCCACCTATGCTTGAAGCCCCTGTCAATGTCTGCGTGGCCACTATTACCGAACTGATAGATCAAGATGCAGAAGCAGTGGCACCCGCCTACCTACCAATCATGGTCACTGGCAGAATGGACATATTCTTTTGATGCCTTGATCGACGAAGGTGCCGACTATAATATCTTGATGCATGACCATTGGACACGCATTGGTCAACCTAAATTACAGCCCACAAATGCTAAACTCAGCCCATTTGGGGGCAACACTTACTCACTCTTAGGAAAATCCAAAGTGGCTGTCTCTATCGAGTTTGAAAGTATACTAGTCTTCTTTTATGTGTTGCCAAACACTAAAGGGGCCGGTAATAATTCACTACTAGGTCGCACTTTTAAAAAGCAAAGGAACTGCAATGTGAACTATAACCTAGATCGCATCCATCTTGCTATAGGCAATGTGCGCATAGTGACTACTTTCAGCAAGGGTTAACTTGATCCTTCTATAATTGCAAAGCCACCGATAGAGACCCCTACGACCACGCCTATGACCAAGCATAGGGAGAAGGGCTGTGATATCTCACCCCATGCTCAAACTTCTAGAACCAAGCCCACCAAGGCCATTCACAAGGCTAAGGAGTCCACGCTCATATGGGTGCCAAAACGACAAGGGCCACCTCCTTGTAAACTGCAGAAACATGCTTCTAAACGCAAAAACTATCAGTCACAGCCTAAGAGGCAGCTCAGATACTATCGAGGTAGACGCACGACCATGCCGCAATGGATCACCAAAGATCTCTTGCGAGCACAAGGATACTATGAGGGCAACCCCTGGATATGGGTGCCTAAGAGTGGACATTCAAGAGGCTCAACTCTAAGCAACCTCACTCCAGCTAGAGAGGCTTGCACATACAAAGCCCAGGCTGCAAAGCAAGCTGGACCAGCACTGGTTGTGATTAATGAATCCCAACTCATTTATCATCTAAATCTAGATGCCCCAGAATTATCCAAGTCAGAGGAGTTGAGCACCCCCATGCCAGCTCAGATAGAATGCAGCACACCTCCTATGCCACTGGAGCCCCCTCTCGGGGGGTTCACTATATATATATTCTCTATATAATGTGTGTTCATGGTCTATTTATAAATATCCTAATCTGTGAAATTTTCTTGAATAAAACACAATCCTTTTCTATTCAATGTGTAAGTAACCCCTTTATATGAGACCTTTTTGTATGTAAAAAATTGTATAAAAATGGTATTTTAAAAACCCCTTATTTTTAACTCACATTATATATACATATATTCATGAGTGACCCCCCCGAGAGACCCCTGCAGCATCTCAAAGTGCTTTTGAGTGCAAAGTCCCATCTGTGATGCCATCAATGGAGTCACCACTGTCCAGCCCAATTGCACCATCACCACCAGCAGGTCTTAGGCCTTCGTATGAAAGATGATCTTTCCTTTCAGTTGCCAAGGATCTTGCTAAGACCTCGGGAGATGACATAGTGACATGCATTAAGGAGTTAGATAACACCTTCACCACATTCGCTAGGAGCTATGAAAGGCTTGACCTAGGACTTCTCGATGAATCCCTTGTTTCTGATGTTCGTGCGTTGCCATGCACTTGGGAAGACTATGAATTTATGACCGTCAAATTCCCCAAAATTATCGTCAAATTAATCGCTAATGGGAAAATCTCAAAGGAGCAAGCCATTCTCAGAAGACTAATTACCTCGTACCGCAAGCTTGCTCGCTCTGCACCTGAATAAAGGCTAGAGGAGCTCACGCAGCTTACCAGCTCTTATTCTTCATTCTTACAACTGTGGTATGCCTTGCTACTCCAATGGGAGAAAAAAGGCTGTCGCATCATGACCAATGCTGAGCAAAGAAGGGCAATCAAAACAATTGAACACGAACCTACTTATGTGGCACCTCTTTCGTTTAGGGTTTTGGCCATTACACGCAATATACACTTAGATGACCATGTGTTAGCCCACCCTTACATTGACCAATTCCTTACGGAAGAGGAACTGCACATTGCTCGCCACCTCAACTCCAGGGACATCTTTCATGATGTCTTGACCTATATCACCCAAGCTTCCATACGACCATGTGAACTTGATCGTCATGCCCAGCTTGAATATAACCCTAACCTCTATACTTGGTTGTTGGCCAAGTAACTCGCCCCACAAAGTCCATGTGAGTCCTCCTTCTTCCCTTGCTAATCCTAGGAAGGATTCTTTTAAAACTTAAGGAAGGGGGGGGGGGGGGGGGGAGCAAAGTGATGTAGCAAGGTGTAGTGATGGATGAAAATGATCAACTGAATGTAATAAGAAAGAATGCAAGGAGGAAATAGATGTTGATTTTGAATTATTTCCAAGTTTCATACCTCTGAAGTAGCACGGCAAATTGTCACACGCATTCTTTCTTGGGTTTTTGTTAGTGATGAGTCGATTCACAATGCTAATATTAGCATGGTGTAATGACTGGCACCTACCATGGCAGGACAAGAAAAGGGGGGTAAACTTCCATTCACTGAAGAGGAGCTGACAAAGTATGGGATCAGTGTTGAGACACATGGATTTAGCCAGTTCACGTTCAAACATACCTTGAATTTAGACGATGCCATCCTGGAAGAGCCGACAGTGAAGGAGTTGGTGGATAAATGCAACCTCCGAAAGTATGTGGAAGAGCCGGCAATGAAGGAGTTGGTGGATAGATGCAACCTCTGAAAGTATGTGGAAAAGGTTGGACAGGCTGTAGATTACAGCATGTGCGCTGACTTTTTAAGGAGCTTTGATGAAGGTAGGAGTTGTGGCACGGCCATAGTAAGGACTAGTGACTAGGAAAGAAGGGTGCAAGTGCCCCTTAATGCAGCTATCATCGAGAAAGCCTTGGGGCTTGTGTCCAAGAAGGAGAGGCGCCCAAGAAGAGATGTATATACCATGATGGGAGTCAAAAAAGATGATGTGCACACATTGGATGGAATCAGTTTGGCTGATATTCCAGAACCTGCAACAAAGATGCAAGCTAAAATGGTCCACGCCCTTTTCTCAGGATAGAGATACAACGCTTTAATGAACAAAATCGGGGTGCCATTACTAGAGAGCATCGCTGCAAGAGTTACAAAGGAGGTGGATTGGAACGGTTTTGTGCAGAAAACTATCAAGAGTTCAGCCGCGCTATTGGCTCCAGCCACAACATTAGCTGGTGGGGAGTCTCTTGCTTCTACTGCACGATTCACAAGGAAAAAGCGTGCCTCGAAAGACTCCACAATCAGATATGGCGGTGTCCTGACAACAATCATCCATGAGGCTATCAAGGATGCTGGTGTAGATGAAGAGCAAGCTGTGCATCAAAGCTCACCTCACCGCGAGGAAGAAGGCTTGAGTGAAAGGACAATAAGCAACAAAGGAGAGCCGGGGGTACCATCTACTCAAGTGGCTAAACCACGGGAGCAAAAGAAGAGTGACAAGAGCTAGAAGGAGAAGAAAGAAAGATTGAGCAAAGAAGAGCGAGCCGAGATGAAGAGGGCTCAAAGAGAGTCAAGAAGGGTGGAGGAGGAACGAAGGAAAAAAGAAGAGGAAGAACTCAAAAAAATTAAAGAAGAATCAAAGAGGGCAGAAGAAGAGAGGCAAAGAAGGGCAGAGGAGGAAGCCGAAGAACTAAGAATGAAAGAACTTGCTAAGTTGGCAGAGGCCACTCGTAGATCTGTCAAAGAAACCCGTGGGGGAGAAGAGATCAATCCTTTGAGTCCCCGCCATGAAGCTGAAGCAAGTGGCAGTATGGAAACGGCCCCAATAGTTGTGGGCAAGGGCAAGTTCCTACTGCACCCCCTGCCTTCCTCCATTGTGCCAGTGCCAACCGACACCACAACCACAACCACCACGCAACCCATGCCCTCTCTAGACACGGCTCAATTGATGAATATGATGCAACTACTTGTCAATAAAGTGGCTGAAATTGTACCAGAAGCTGGAGCAAAAAGGCCCGCTGCCCGCCGCAGATGCCGAGTCTAGGCAAGATCCAAAACGACAGAAGCTAGAGGCATCAACCACTAGAGCCCCTACTCCCATGCCATCTAGTGCCGACTATGACGCTTATGTGGCTGAGCTTCTAGCACACTTGGACAAGGCAAAAGAAGAAAAGAAGATAGCCCTAGTGGAGTTAGAGAAAGAAAAGGAAACTTCGGTAGCCTTAAGGCTAGAAGTTTCAAAGCAAGGAGGCGACTGAAGAAGGGAAGTGAAAACTCTACAAGATCAGCTGGAAGCAAAGACCAAGGAAGCCTAGGACAATGAGAGCTGCCTAAGACAAAGGTTGGAAGATGAAGAGCAAAACTTGGTGGCAGAACAACAAAGCTTGAAGTTACTAGTGCAGTAGTATGCTGACTTGGAATAGAGAACTCCCGAACTGGAAAGGTACATACATATAGAAGCTCAGGAGGGCGAGCCAAGTGAGCAACAAGAAGATGCCATAGCTTTTCGGCTATGGTATGAACTTGAAGAACAAGACAGATTGGAGAGGAAAATAGAGTTCCTAGAATAGGAAAGGCCAGGAGTTCCCGTAGCAAAAGCACAAAGGCTGCAGAATGAGGCACAACGACTGCAAGATGCTTTGGAGATTACCAAGGGAGACATAGAGACCCTCATGGCCATGGCCTTCACCCAAAGAAGATTGCACTTCCCAGAGATCCAAAGTCATGAGCAGCTTGTGCAAGAAAAGTCAGAGCTATTTGCTGAGGTAGAAAAAAGATTTAGCATTGCAAATCAGGCAAAAGAAATTGTTGGCTCAAAAATCTAGGGAAAGGAACCAACTATGGTTCTTAACGAATGAGCAGTAGCAGGTTGTGACAACCTTTGCAAATAAGCTAGAGGAGAGAAGAAAAAAGATGGACGAGAGAGCTGGTGAGTGGAAAAGAAACAATTTTGAAAGAGTTAGGGATTTAACAGAACACTTGGCGGTGGTTGAGTGCGAGAGAGTGCTTGCGGAGTCCAGGGCAGAAGCTGCTGATGTTTGTGCCAACACACAAAGGCAAACCTTCCTCAGCATAGTACTACACGTCACCCAGGCGGAGGGCAATGATTTAGTGGAGAAGGTAAGAAAGAAGCTAGAACTGACCACCTGAGCATGAAAGTATAGCGTTCAAGAATGGGAGCTTCCAACAGGCACAGGAATCACAAAAGAGCAGCAATTTCACTACCTACGCCATGCTGGCCTCTCCACTATTGAGCTTAAGGAACTTGGGTTTGAAGAGCATGAGCAGCCACCACCATCACCACAAGCGGTTCCATCAATTGTTGAGCAGAATGTTGAAGAGGGTCCGGACTTTGAGCAGGATGCTGAAGAAGAGCAACAAAGAATGCCCAGTCCACCTCTACCAGACCTCCTGCTTGAAGAGCCCGAAGATGCCCATATGCCCGAGCGCATAGTGGCAGCTAGAAGAAGAAGACAAAAACTAGCAAAGGAAGCCCAATGCAGAGCACGATCACTGCCAAGACAATTCCTTGAAGAGCTTGTGCTACTATGGGGGGATCCCCATCCTATCGATTGGCCTCAGGAATTGGTCATATGACTTCAACGGGAGTTCCAGATGAGGCCGTTTGAACTTTCATTTGCTTATCTACGCTCTCTGGACTGTGCTTTGCCTCTAGGTATTCTAGCCAAGATCAAGGATCTTACTAATGATCTTGCAAACAGGTGGATAGAGGAAAGAAGCCTCATAATAATCAGATGGAGGCAAGAGCCTGAAGACTACTAGCAAGACAAGGTAAACAGGGTTCCCAAAACCTTCCAAGGCTATGAGGCACAGCCGAAGTGGCGGAGGAGGATTTGGGATACCAATTTTGATGCCTGGACCCCCTTCTGCAGCTCGTTCCTTGAAGAACGCAATGACCCCATCTACATGCCCTACCCCCGTAGTCATGGAGTTGACTATGATCGAAATATTCATGCAGCTTTTGACTTTCCTAAGATATATAATGTTAATGCCTAGAGCCCCGAGGAATGCCTAGTCTTTAGGTTAGAGGATCTCCTCCCATCTATCAACCGCTTCCTCGTAGATTTTCCTTCTTGCCCAGATCCAGCCTTCTTAACTACCTGTAATTATCTTAGGCTTATCAATTTCCTACTAATGCAGAGACCCACAGTCGAGGAAGCCCACCTCCCTCCACTCTTTTTTGGCATTAATCTAGGGATAGATAGTAGAGCCATGACTAGACTAATGATGAGGGCAACCCTGCTTCCCTCCTTTTGCCTAGAAATATTAGAGGATATGAGTATTACCCGCTTCACGAGGTGCAATCATCCTTTCTTATCATCCACACCTCTGAAGCCCCGGGCGGGTATTAAAGAATATCTACAAAGTCGCACATTCCTATCCCAATGCTTGCGACCGCCTCTAATCCAGCTGAAGGTGATGGGCATTAGCCAGGACATCTTCCTTATATGCAATTCTTCAAAAAAAAAAGAGAAGAAAAAGAAAAAGAGAAAAGAAAAAAGCATGAGGGCTCACTTCACTCACTACACCTAGGGTTTACACCTAGCCCCTCCCCCACTTCACGCTTACGGCACATCAAGGGTAGGACTTCTAGACCTGTCACCCTAATTTTTGCGCTGCACCTTCAATAACACACGAACTGGGTCCTCAAGCATGGGACGTTACCAAGGGCTTACCCAAGGTTAGACCCATCTCCTAGTTCCACTACACATGCACTTACACCACACCGTGAGACAGACACACCCCTTAGGGAGTGCACAACTTTCTCTTGCAGGCTATGATCGTGACTCAGTGAATGGCTACCCAGCTAAAGAAGATCATCCACGACATCCGCTAATGACCAGGAATTTTTCCCTGAGTCAAACAGGACACCACTACAGCAGCTTCAGGAGCTTTTGCATACTCCGATGGTTGGATGGACCAACATGCTTGATGTAGCCGACCATCTGCCTGTTGATGACTACCATGACTGAACCAAATCAAGCAGAAGGAAAACTCAGTGATGGACCCACCATTGGCATAGATTTTGGAACCTCATATTCTCCAAATGCATGTTCAAACCCCTAGATCTGCTGATTGCTTATTGATTAAGTGCTTTTGGATCAGCACGGGATGCACGACTACATGGTTCTCAACAGCCGACTGGCAATGAAAAGGATTAGAGATTCCCATGCAAAACCTTTATCATCCATCGCAGAATGGGAGCTATAACTGTGTGAGAAATGCCGAGCATCTTCATGAAGTCTAAAGCACGCCGGAATCTCTCCCAATCATCGTTAATCAAACTCCATCACCTCTCATTCACAACAGCACCTTTTGCACCAATTCCACTTAGCAACAACCCCAACTACCCCACTACTCCCCACCATAGTGCCATGGGACTGGCACTTAGCCTGAGAGGGGTAATGTTTACCACAGTAGAGAGGAGCGGGAAAATGGAGTAGAGGAGTGGGAAAATGGAAAAAGGAGATAACTGAAAGGGCACACGACAAAGGAAGGAAAAGGCACCCCAGCAATGGAAGTCAGACCCTGAAAAATTTGAATGACGACCTCTCTAGAAGGCCTCAATGTCGCCTTGAGAAAAGAAAAGAGTAAAAGTGCACCATTAATTGTGAAAGCACTCCCGAATCCTTGTAAAAGAGTGCCAGGCTCACTCATGTGCAAATTGCATGCAAAGATGGCCTAGGCCACGGCTGGCCATGTAAAAAAGGGGATAAGGGGATGACCGCCCAAAAGGGATTTAGGGTTTTGTATATAAAGTTGAAAAGTGAATGAGAAGCTCATTATTGTGTGTGGCCAAAGCTTCTTCTTCTTCTTCTCTTGTTTCTTGCCTTCTTGCTTGTGCTTGAGTGAGGGATTGAGGGAGTGTGAGGGAGTGAGGAAGTGAATGTGTGAGAGTGAGGGATCGTGGAGAAGAAGCTCCCCATCTTCTCTCTTCATCTTCTCTTCTCTTCTCTTTTCTCGTGTGGCTATGGAGGATGGAGCTTGACGGAGAGGGCTTGAGGGTGCTTGAGCTTGCGCAAGGATCGTGGAGCTACCGGAGTGCAAGAGAGAGGAGGGAACTCGATCGAGCACCAAGATAAGCTCACTATACCCGTAAGGTAGGCATTGCGCGTTGGCTATGTGAGAGGTAGCCATGGCCGTTCGGCTTGAAACGCTTGATCAATAAGCGATTCGTAGGTCTCAGGGTAGAGATCCATAGCTCCCCTTCATATGGGTATTAGTTGAAAAGGTTATCGTGCTATGTCTAGATTATAGTTAAAAAATCTTAAATGTAATAGAACAAGTGCATTTGGGTTGCCTTGGGCCCTTGTAGTATCGGTTGCAAGGACTACTATGAATCGTAAAATTTCACATGTTTTTTGGAAATACATTCATATTGAATGGTCTATGCCATACAAAAAGCCAAAAAGAAAATCTATTTTTAAATACAATGTGTTTAACAATATATGGATTAATCTAAGAAGAGTGCAAATTATAATGGTCCACATGTATAAACTCACAATGGAGGAATGTCATGGTGTTTTGAAGTTTGCCTTCAAGTTAGATGAAGCACAGATTTAAAAAAGAAAAAAGATGGAAAGAGTCAGCATTTGCATCATGAACAGGGTATTGGACTATAGCAATGGTGGAGGTCAAGGACTAGTGCCTAAGTTTGAGTTCAAGATGGAGATTTGGTGGGTTGGTGCAACTCAGGTAGTACCAATTGAAAATCATCAAACATTGAAATAGTTGTTCACTCATACAGGTATTCCAAACATTATTAAGTCTCAAATTAAAGAAGAAATGTTGATGGGGTTTGTAGTTTTAACATGAAATTACATATGAGTGTCGATTTAAAAACTATCAAATGTATGTTTGAAATATGCAATGAAAAAAATGCAAAATATCATTGTATTTATTGCATGAAAATTGTTGGCTCTAAAGATTGGAGTAGCTTGCGTCCCACAATAAGAGACCCAACTAGAGACTCTTTAGACTTGAGTAAATTTAAAAACATGGAAGACATATGGGATTCCATTCTTTAAATTCCTCTTAGAAATGGTTGTATTTGTACTTTGCATGTAGAGATTATAATAATTGACAAACTTCTCGGGTTGCATCTTGACTATGCATACTCGATTAAGGCCATGTCTTTACCAGATAAGTATATTGACAAATGTGAGGCATTACTCTTGAAAATGGATTTTCATGGGGGTCAAGTCCATTTGAGAAAAGATCCAACACTTTCAAGAAAAACAAGAGATGTCTTGGCTGATGTCTCTGTGGGAGGCTCAAAAGCCAGACACTTTTTAGGAAACTATACAAGAAAACATATGAGTGTTACATGGGAGTATTAGAGAGAGATGTGTAGAATAATGACAAACATTGCAAGCACACCACGGCTTGCATTTCTAAGGATGGAGGTTTGGAAACATCTCGATGTCTTTCCAACTCTCTTCAAGCAACAAAGGATAACATACACATATCTAGAAGAGTTCAAATATTCAATTACAAATGTTGTTCAAGCAATAAAGGAGGCATGGGGAGAAAAGGATATCGTGTTTTATTTTGTAAGAGAGATAATATTTAATCCAAGTTTTCTTTGATAAATTTTTAAATGGTGCAAAATGATTGCTACTTTCTTTTATTATAGCATATTCTTCAAATCCATGGGCGATACGTTGTGGAGGAGCAAGGTCCCCTAGCAACTTATAGTGACTAAGGCATGGAAAAATCTCACTAAGCATATACAAGTTTTTATTTGAAGCACAAAATATGGAGGAGGAATTACAAATAGCAATGAGGAGCTATTCAATTGGTTTTTTTAATGACAGTTTCAAAGAATAAAGATTAATGATGACAATGAAACCTGAGAATTGATAGTATTTTTAAAGATAGAAAAGTATAAAGCTAGCTCTCAAGAGCTTTTACATCTTCTTTCTCCTGAAGGATCTTTCCTCTATAAGGTAGATATTTTCTTCTCTTATAGC
Source organism: Lygodium microphyllum (assembly GCF_053477565.2). Taxonomy (NCBI): domain Eukaryota; kingdom Viridiplantae; phylum Streptophyta; class Polypodiopsida; order Schizaeales; family Lygodiaceae; genus Lygodium; species Lygodium microphyllum. Next base: position 40,524,990 of record NC_141146.1, read on the forward strand.
CAACTATGTATTTTATATCAGTTTGATTTGCTGCCAAAGCATAAGATCAGAGGCCCAAAAAGTATTCTACTCTAGAAGTAAAGAAACTAGGAGTGTAACAGAAATTTTAATTGCTGTTGTCTTCTCCAAAAGCATCACTGTGTATGCATTATACTATAATCTAGAGAAACTAAGTAGCCTTGTAAGTGCCTTAATACACAATATAGGCAATGTTTCTTTCTTTGAGAAGATGTTATGGAATACTAAGAAAACATGAGGATCAATCCTTATCAAGTAATGGCCAAGTGCAACATCCTTCAAAATGAACTACCACTAGCTCTCGACCCTTTGTCCCATCCCAAGAAGTTATCAAAAACTTCAATCTCCAACTATAAAAACAATGAATATCAAATGAAAGTCAAACTCAAACATATTAATGTATCTTACGAAATCGAAGATAATAGTACCAACTAGTTTTCATCATGCTCTAGCTTAGTTGGATTTCATATATCAATTGATGATGATGTCTCATTGGTATCTTGCAAATCTTTAACATACTCCAACTGCTCTCTTCCAAAATTGGAAATTCTAAGTCATTCTTGAAGATGATTTAAGTACTCATCAATAATCTCAAACTCTTTCTCAACATCCTTTGCCTTGTTGAAACAAAGAGAAAGGGCATCCCAACATCAATAAACTTGTCATTTGTAATTTTGGTGTCCAGTTTAAGTAACTCTTCATCGGATTCATTTTCGATGTCAACTATGCCATTTGTAACATCAAAAACCTCTGAAATGATTGCCAAACAATAATCCATTATGAGATTAAAGAGCCTTTGTGTTGAGAAGTAAGCATGTGAACTCTCCTTATATTGGAGGGGATAAGGGTAGCTAGGTGTAAATGAACTGGAGGACACGAAAAACCCTAACCCTAACTTCTCCAGAGGCTATATAAATTCCCTAAAGATCAGTCTCACAGTTGAGGAGAGTGTACTAGTTGTACCTTTGAACAACTTACTAAGCAACATCTTCTTCTTTTACTTGAGCTCTCTCTCTCCCTCTTGTGCACACTCTTGTGCTTCCAACTTTGGTTTTTCCACATGCTATCAGAGCCATCTCTGATCCTTCAGCTTTCCTGAACCTCTCTACACACCTAAGTGCACAAGAAGAAATATTGTCTTCTCATTTACTCTCATTTCCACTATAGCCATCTTGACCCACTCTGTTGGAGGACCTTAGGAGAGCATTTTACCTCCTGACTTCTTCTGGAGATATTCTCCTCAGCTTAGGGTGATTTAGCGTGGCACATCAAAGGCCGACATTAGGCGACTTGGAGGGCAACATTGGAGCAAACACAGAAATCAGTATTATTTTTACAACGTGATGTTCCAGAGCTTGGTGCTTGTTGACAACGGTGCAATCTTGGAAGCTACCATGGGGCTTTGTTAGCCCCCTCAATGGGCCATCTCCCTCTAAGAGGGTTTGAAAAAATTCCTCCTCTACTAGCTGCTGTGAGCAAAACCCTAACTGTGGGTTTCTGGCAACCATAGAGAGAAAGCTTCAAGCTTTCCCATTCTCATTTTTTTTCAACTGTAATAATTAACAGTGATTCTAATCATTAAAGCATATGCTCTGAAGTTTTAAAGTTGGTTATCATTTGTAGGGCTATCAATTTTGCTATTTGGTTCATACTTGGCCACCTATAAAGGACTAGACACTGCCATTGCCTAAGGCAATAGGTAAGACCTTTTTATAATGGCCATGGCCTATGCAGATATAAGGCCTCAAATTTGCAAGTTCAATGAAAAAGATTTCCATCCTTGGCAAGTCTTGGTAAAATATAAAATGATGGAACGAGGTTAGTGGCCCTTCATAAAAGGGACCAAAGTTATTGACCCATCCAATCCCCTTGATGTAGAAGACGATGAAAAAGCTCAGGCCATCATCATGCTTCATTGGGATGAATCCTTAATTCATCATATTGACCAACTCTCCATTGCAAAGGAGAAGTGGGATGAGCTTGCGAGGTTCTATGGCGCTACAGGGAAGAACTCCAAGATTTTTCTAAATATTGAGTTTTTTAGCTTGGAGTATAAACAAGGAGAAGGTGATCTAAGCAAGTTTATTTCACATATGAAGGGGCTCATGGCACAATTGGCCTCCGTTCAAGCACTAATTCATGATGAAGATACCATTTCCATCCTTTTGAAGTCTGTAAAGAAGGTCTTTCCAACCCTTGTTACTACCCTTACTAATATCTCGAATCCAACCTTGGCAAGTACCATCCAGCCATATGCCTGGATGAAGAGAAGAGAAACCATAACGAAGGTGCTTCATCATTTACTTCCCATGAGCAAGTGTTAGTCCATAGAGCTTCTACAAAGCGCTCCTTCTGTCATAAAAAAGGGCATATTGTTGGAAGAAATATCTTGACAAAATGAAGTGAAATAAATGCAAAGTGACTGGGCATATCACTAGTAAGTGTCCCACTGTTCCCGAAGTACCTAAGGAATTGGAGGTCAATTTTGCCTCCCAATCTACAAATGATCGACTCTTTTGAGTCTTGTAAACACTCTCTACCTATAACCATCTTTTGTAGCCTGATTTATAAAAGCATCTCATTGTGGATTAAGGGGGGCCATCCTACCATGCTTTATCCAATGCCACCTGGCATTGAGGGGGGGTGTTGATAAGCAAGCATGTGAACTCTCCTTATACTTGAGGGGATAAGGGTAGCTAGGTGTAAATGAACTAGAGGATAGGGGAGCAAGGGAAAACCCTAACCCTAACTTCTCCAAAGGCTATATAAAGTGTCTAAAGGTCACTCTCACAGTTGAGGAGAGTGTACTAGTTGTACCTTTGAACAACTTACAAAGCAAGATCTTCTTCTTGTACTTGAGCTCTCTCTCTCCCTCTTGTGCACACTCTTCTACTTCCAACTCTGGTTTTTCCACACTTTGGATGTTAGATAGTAGTATATATTCCTTGTCCTTAATAGAAAAAGTTGGAAGAGAAGGAATAATATAGAAAGAAGGGGAGTTAGACACAATATCTACATTTGTACGGCTTTCTTTAAGAATGGTCTCAACTTTGAATTGGACAACATCTAGTTTGTCGGTAATATATGCTTCTTCTTGAAGGTCCAAACATTCCTCTATATCCTTCTCATTTTCCACCTCATCCAAAAGGCAAAAGCTAGAAGATTTTGCTATCTCCAATTGTTGTTCATTAGATTTAATAGGATATTTAATAAGAGTATGTACAATGAATGTAGCAGCTTTTGATATAAGCTTGCATTTTCTAGAATGAGCAGAACAAAACACATTTTTTGCACAAAGCCTCTCGAGAGAATGAGATCCACACTTCCCTGTGAATAATGACTTCTTTGAAGGTGAGGTCTCAATAGGTACATGAACATATTCCTTGGTATCCTTTTCAACCACATGCAATGCTAGACTTTCAAACTCAACAAATTCCTCCACACAAAACTTTTTACAAGAGTTCACCATATGGTCAATATCCTAATCAAGGTTGAAAATATCCTTTGCAATTACATAGTAAGATAACTCTATACCATTCTGAAGAAGAAAGTCTAGAAGCCTTTATGAGGGAGAAACCTTTTTTATTTGAAATAATCCAAGAACCCTCAATAGTGACCTATCTTTTCCTAGATATTTCTTAGGAATTCCCACACTTACTGTTTAGCATGGAGAAGAAGCTGAGGGCATTTCAAGATCAAAGGCAGCACAAATTGAACCCCTTGACCTTGAAGACAACCTTCTTCTTTTCCTCTTTGGTGTGCCTACATCTAGGGAGCCTTGAAAATATTTTTCATCAGAGGGTGAAAGATACAGTCCAAAGAGAGGAACCCAACCACATTAAAAATGCATCCTTACTTCATATCTTGTAGTGTCAATACAGTGAAAATACAAACTTGTGTCATTGATGAACAACTGTATTCGCTTCATAGTATCATCTTCCAAAATAACAAGCAAAAGAAAAAAGCACAAAAAGGTGAAGGAAAACACAGAAATAACTCTAAATGCATAGGACAATCAGGATGCAAAATTAGGTCTAAATGGTTCTAGTTTATCTAAGGCATCTTCCTTGAAATTTTGTGCTTACCTGATGATCGGCAAATCAGTGCAAACATAGGCACAAAAATGTGCTCACATGGAAAGAACTTTTTGTAAATTGAAATATGAAGCAATGTAAAATGTGTCGTCCAAAAGAGACTCACTATAAAATATTGCTAGGAAAAGGAAAGGTCAAACCCTTTTGTCTCATGCTAAAAATGAAAGGTCCTTAGACCTTAGTCCATGTATGCAAATTTGAATATCAAGAAAAGAAAAGGAAGAGGTTTGTCGGGTGATTTGAGGAGGTGGGAGGTTGAGGTGGTTACACCCTCTCTCTTCCTTTATCTTCTCCTCTCACGCTTCATTTCCCTCTCTCCCATTTTGGCACAACACTTGCCTTCTTGTTTTTTCTTTTCTCTCTTGTGCTCCTTTGTCAAATCTAATGGAGAGTGAGGAAGAGGAAGAGGGTGAGGATGGAAGAATTGTCCAATTTCTTGTGTGTCTTCCTCTTGTGTGTTTGGAGAGCATGGATTCTTGGTGAGAAGGAGAGTTTTCTTGCAGGTTTTTTGGCCAGCAAGTGTGCTTGGAACCTCTCTTGGCCGGTTCATGGTTCAATTTGTGCTGTGGCAGGGGGCTATTCATTTGGTGCATTGGCCGGGAAGAGGTGGCTACAAGATTTTCAAGAGGATGAGTTTGCATCTGGTTAGCACGAAGGTCTTCCGTTTTGATTGCATTCTCATGAAGATATTTACAAGGATTAAGAAGAGGAGTTTAGTTCAACTATGACCTTAAGGTACAAAGATGAAGAAGAAGAAGAGGGAAGGATTTATGGAGAGGCGAAAACTTCTTGGAAATCTGTGAGACATATGATCAAGAGAAGATGATTAGTTGGCTGTGGGTTTCGGCTCTTCACCCTCAATCTTCCCGTGCATAATCTACTCATAACTTGCCTATCATAATCTCCACAACTCCCCATCTAGCAATCAGCTAGCCAAATATCTCATCAAGATGCAGAAGTCTGTGGTGGTCACTTCTTACCATTTCTGGGAGCATCCGGTGTACAAGAAAAAAAAATGCGTTGAAGAAGAAAGTGCATCACAGAACCAAGCTCATGGCTCACCACAAGAACAACGGGCGCAACATAGGTGACTCGGACCTGCAGCTGGAGCGCATCAACATCTACTTCAACGAGGCCAGCGGTGGGCTATGCCTCACATGCCCTGCACTGTGCTGATGGACATGGAGCCTCTGGTACCTTTATTCTTAATATTACCTCCTTTCCTTTTCCTTTCTAAAACAATTGGGTGGAATACATCATGGTCATATCTTTTGTGAGGGTATGCACTACGGTTATATATTTTTCGGGTTTTCTTTATGAGCTTTATGATGTGGTTGTTTTTTCTTTCTATCCTAAGTGTGAAATTGTTCTTATATGCAAAATTATTGAAGATCCCTATCATTTGGGTTTTGCTTCTGGTTTTATTTTATGTGTTTGTGACCTAGGCAATTACGCCCTAGCTGTGTGTTTTACTTTTGTGTGCTATTTCCTTCTATGTCCCATGGAAATTTAGAGATCTAAGAAGAAAATGAAGATCAAAGAATGAAGATGAAGACAAAGACTTTTCCAAGAGCTAATCGTGGTTTTTCTTCAAGTTTTGTTCATGAGATGCTTCACACTTAAGCGTGGGAGGAATGATGACCGGCAAATCAGTGCATAGGCACAAAAATGTGCTCACATGGAAACAAATTTTTGTAAATTGACACTTTGCAAATGTACCCCTTTGTCAAAATTTCAAATATGAAGCAATGTAAAATGTGTAGTCCAAAAGAGACACACTATAAAATATTGCTAGGAAAAAGAAAGGTCAAACCCTTTTGTCTCATGCTAAAAATGAAAGGTCCTTATACCTTAGTCCATGTATGCAAATTTGAATTTTATAATATCAAGAAAAGAAAAGGAAGAGGTTTGTTTGGTGACTTGAGGAGGTGGGAGGTTGAGGTGGTTACACCCTCTCTCTTCCTTTATCTTCTCCTCTCACGCTTCATTTCCCTCTCTCCCATTTTTGCACAACACTTGCCTTATTGTTTTTGTTTTTCTCTCTTGTCCTCTTTTGTCAAATCTAATGGAGAGTGAGGAAGAGGAAGAGGGTGAGGATGGAAGAATTGTCCAATTTCTTGTGTGTCTTCCTCTTGTGTGTTTGGAGAGCATGGATTCTTGGTGAGAAGGAGAGTTTTCTTGCAGGTTTTTTGGCCAGCAAGTGTGCTTGCAACCTCTCTTGGCCGGTTCGTGGTTCAATTTGTGCTGTGGTAGGGGGCTGTTCATTTGGTGCACTAGCCGGGAAGAGGTGGCTACAAGATTTTCAAGAGGATGAGTTTGCATCTGGTTAGCACGAAGGTTTTCCGTTTTGATTGCTTTCTCATGAAGATATTTACAAGGATTAAGAAGAGGAGTTTAGTTCAACTATGACCTTAAGGTACAAAGATGAAGAAGAAGAAGAGGGAAGGATTTATGGAGAGGCGAAAACTTCTTGGAAATCTGTGAGACATATGATCAAGAGAAGATGATTAGTTGGCTGTGGGTTTCGGCTCTTCACCCTCAATCTTCCCGTGCATAATCTACTCATAACCTACCTATCATAATCTCCACACCTCCCCATCTAGCAATCAGCTAGCCAAATATCTCATCAAGATGCAGAAGTCTGTGGTGGTCACTTCTTACCATTTCTGGGAGCATCCGGTGTACAAGAAAAAAAAATGCATTGAAGAAGAAAGTGCAGCACAGAACCAAGCTCATGGCTCACCACAAGAACAACGGGTGCAACATAGGTGACTCGGACCTGCAGCTGGAGGGCATCAACGTCTACTTCAACGAGGCCAGCGGCGGGCTATGCCTCACATGCCCTGCACTGTGCTGATGGACGTGGAGCCTCTGGTACCATGGATGGTGACTGCGTTTGGGGGCCTTACGGCTAGACCTTCCGCCCCTACAACTTTGTAGGTGAGACCGGGGGTGTTGGGTCTGTTCCTAGACAGACGGATCCATGCCTTATGCCTCACTAGTGACACCTCCTTGCCCTCTTCATCCCTATCAAACGAACAAGCGACCGTCAGATCTGCACCTCATGTTCTTCTCTTCTCGTCTGTGCATCAGTTACAACTCCATCATCTTATCCATCCAAAATTCACGCTTTAATCAATAATCTTTTGAACAAATCCCTTCTTGATGATGGTTCATATGCATACTTTCTTAAGCCCTAAGTCACACCTTCTTTTACCAAGCCTATTCTCTAGTATACACAAAGCATTTCCATGAATTTCCTTCTAGCTTTTGTTTTATTATTAATATTACCTCCTTTCCTTTTCCTTTCTAAAACAATTGGGTGGAATACATCATGGTCATATCTTTTGTGAGGGTATGCAGTACGGTTATATATTTTTCGGGTTTTCCTTATGAGCTTTATGATGTGGTTGTTTTTTCTTTCTATCCTAAGTGTGAAATTGTTCTTGTATGCAAAATTGTTGAAGATCCCTATCATTGGGTTTTGCTTGTGGTCTTAGTTTATTTGTTTGTGACCTAGGCAATTACGCCCTAGCTGTGTGTTTTGCTTTTGTGTGCTATTTCCTTCTATGTCCCATGGCAATTCAGAGATCTAAGAAGAAAATGAAGATCAAAGATTGAAGATGAAGACAAAGACTTTTCCAAGAGCTAATCGTGGTTCTTCTTCAAGTTTTGTTTGCGACGCTTCACACTTAAGCATGGGAGGAATGATGACCGGAAAATCAGTGCAAACATAGGCACAAAAATGTGCTCACATGGAAACAACTTTTTGTAAATTGACACTTTGCAAATGTACCCCTTTGTCAAAATTTCAAATATGAAGCAATGTAAAATGTGTAGTCCAAAAGAGACACACTATAAAATATTGCTAGGAAAAGGAAAGGTCAAATCCTTTTGTCTCATGCTAAAAATGAAAGGTCCTTAGACCTTAGTCCATGTATGCAAATTTGGATATCAAGAAAAGAAAAGGAAGAGGTTTGTCGGGTGATTTGAGGAGGTGGGAGGTTGAGGTGGTTACACCCTCTCTCTTCCTTTATCTTCTCCTCTCACGCTTCATTTCCCTCTCTCCCATTTTGGCACAACACTTGCCTTCTTGTTTTTGCTTTTCTCTCTTGTGCTCCTTTGTTAAATCTAATGGAGAGTGAGGAAGAGGAAGAGGGTGAGGATGGAAGAATTGTCCAATTTCTTGTGTGTCTTCCTCTTGTGTGTTTGCAGAGCATGGATTCTTGGTGAGAAGGAGAGTTTTCTTGCAGGTTTTTGTGGCTAGCAAGTGTGCTTGCAACCTCTCTTGACCGGTTCGTGGTTCAATTTGTGCCGTGGTAGGGGGCTATTCATTACCAACTATGAATTTAATAATGAGTCCCTTGATAATCTCAATAATAAAAAATTGCATACTTTGAAAGTACTTCTATTAATTGGTCAATCAAGATGACAATGATGATATTCCAAAGCATCTAAACTCATCCAAAAGAAACACACACAAGCACACAAGTTTATTGATGGCCTTATGTGTAGTGGTAATGCTAACAAGTAGATGCAGACCTTTGAGATTTGAATGCATATTGTCATGAATCCAATGGCTTGTGTTCCTTCTCTTGAGTCTCTGAGGTACCATGCATTAGCCAATGATATAATGCCACATGTCATGGGCCACACCAAGTATATAAGATGGGCCATGGCTTATGTGGCTCATTTTAGTCATTTTTCAAAGATCCACTTTCAGCTCCACTTTCAATCAATTGGCACCTTAAATCCGCTTCCACAATATGCCACAATCGGGAGTCCTTCAAGGGTCACACTGATCTTCATTGCATTGTATTGTAGACCAATAGCATACCCCACCAATCTTTTGATTCCAAACCATAACTTTTTTCCTTATGTTGAAAGGTATATAATTGTGTAAAAGGGTTAGCATATACTTCTTTGTTGTTATATTTATTTCTTACTAATGTTTTGCTTTGCAGAGGACATTAGAGTCTTATATATATCGATGTACTCACTAGAGAAACTATCGTCATGAATTCTCTAAGTGGTGTTCATGACCAAGCAAAAATATATGTTGAATGGAATTTTTCTTGCTTTTTGGTTAATTGTTTATTTTATTTGATTGTATGTTTTAGTTACAAGTTTTCAAGTGTAGTGTTGTCAAGCTCATGACTATCTTCTTGGATATCACATATGATGATATTGTTGATCTTAGAAAACCATACAACTTTCTCCAACAACAAGTACCATTGCAAAGTAATGCACATACCTGTGAATGTTGAGTGATTTCAAATGTCTACAAGATAATAGATTCAAAGATACTCAAGATACATGGGGTGAATATAAGTCTCTTTCATATTGTTTATTTTTAGAGGAACCCTTCTCAGTTTATCAATTTGCTGCATTTATTCTTGCAGTATCGAGATTACACTGACTCATCAATGTGGTGGATAAGGGAGCGGTGTATTGAGTTGATTTTAGATAAGGAAATCATTGGTGCGCAGATCGGATGCTGTACGCTCGCGTAGTGAATGCCGGAAGGTCCCCAAGAACAATAGAACTTTACTTTTTGCACAAAATTCAATGTAAAAAGCATGAACGACATGAACAAGAGACCAATTGGGTGCAATCTCCCCCCATACCTTGTGTGAGCGCTCCGCAAAGCATGTATTTTATGTATTAATCATCTTCAAGCTCAAATAATAGCCCAAATTACAAAAATAGCAAGCTTTTAGCTTTTGAGTTTGCTTTAGCATAAAATAGGAATAAAGCTAACGGACGGTGCCCAAAGAGTCTGGCATACCCAATACAATGTCCAAGTATAAATAACATAATCGTGCGCCCATGCGCATACAAAATAATAATAAATATCCAACGCCTCAATAAATAGGCACGACAAAATATAGGCGCCATGCCTAAGGTATGCGCCCATTAAAATATAAATAATAAATCGAATACTCGCTATCCTCCAATGCTTTCCTCCGCCACTGCTGCTATCTCTATACATCAATTGAAGCATTCACAATCGTTAGTAAAATAATATAATTAAACCGACAAAAGTGAATACCTAGCAGTCTTCAACTACATAAATAAATCAACTAGTTAGAAATCAATCCTAACCTTAATTTATTACGAGTGCGTACTCAAAACTCATAAACGTTTATTAATTTAATATGCATTTTGCGGAATCCCCGCTATGGAATCACCCATGTACACACTAAATTAATGAAACGCCCGAAAAGGACAGGCGTCCCCATCAAATTCTCGCACAGAGAATCTACTTTGTGTATGAGCCCCGGTCATCAAAGTTTACGGAATCCACCGTAAAACCTCACGGAATCTGCCGTGGCACGGAATCCACCGTGAAATATGCCTCTTGGCATCATACCCCCGGGGTGGGATAGCAATGGACCTCAATTGCTATTAGCTCAATGTGGAGCTAACAGAGTGGGAAAAGCATTTAAGTCTCTAGGGTGCATCCATTGGGCTTCTTCTACAGGTTGGTTCTTAAATTTGACTAGATATCTAGAATATCTTCGGCTAGTTCTAGTGGTCATAAAGTCAGTGTCTATGATAGCTTCATGTTCAAGTATTTCAGTCTCTTCCTCTAGCAAAGGTGGGTTTTCATAAACAGGGTGTACATGTAATTGGGCTCTAAAGGGTCGTAATAAACTAATGTGAAATGTGTTGTGAATTTTCCAGTGAGGTGGTAATTCTAACTTGAATGCATTGTCATTAATTTTATGAATGATCCTAAATGGTCCATAGAATCTAGGGGCTAATTTAACAACTGGGTGTCTATCTACACTTTGTAGTCTACGTTTTTCTATTCTCAACCAAACATAGTCATCAACTTTGAAATTTATTGCTTGTCTTTTCTTATTGGCTTGCTTGGTATATGATTGCTGGGCTTTGGCAATCATGTCTTTAACCTCATCAAAAATAGTATTATGCATACTAGCAATATCATCAACACTCTGAATTCTATTTGACAAAGATGCAACAGGTGTAGACAATCTATAACCATAAATCACTTCAAACGGTGCTTTCTTTGTAGATGTGTGTGGTGTATTGTTATATGCAAACTGTAATAAATGCAAATGTGTATCCCATGTCTGAGGTCTAGAAATAGTATAAGCACGTAAAAGATCTAGAATGGTGCTATTAGTGGCTTCTGTTTGTCCATTAGTTTCAGGATGAAATGCAGATGAGAAATCAATTTTTGTGCCTAGGTTAGCAAACAGAGTAATCCAAAAGTTGTTACAAAATCTAGAATCACGATCAGAAATAATAACTTTTGGTAATCCATGGTTAGTGAAAATAATTTTCAAAAACAATTGTGCTGCCTGTGATGCTGTTAAAGTTTTCTTACATGGAATGAAATATGCTTGTTTACTAAACCTATCTACTACTGTCCAAATCATATCATGGTTAGATTTAGTATTAGGTAAACCAGTAATAAAATCCATAGAAATTTGTTCCCATGGTCTAGATGGAATAGATAAAGGCACAAGTAATCCATACTGTTTACCATGATGTCTCTTAGCTCGTTGACAAATCAAACATTCAGAAACAAAGTTAGATACATCAGTGTCCATATGCGGCCAATAAAAATCTTCAGTTAATGTACGTAATGTAGATATGATACCTCTATGACCTTGATATGGAGGACAATGAATCTCATTCAAAACAAAAGATCTAAATGGAACTGTAACACATAATCTCTTTTCATAAAACATAAATCCATCGTTATAAGATAGTGAATCAATAGGAATCAAGTTATTTTGAACTAATTTATTCCAATCAGCATGAAAAGTAATATTCTGATGATAAGTATCTTTCATAGCAATCAAAGAATCAAATGATATAACAGAAATATTATGAATGGCAGGTCTTCTACTTAATGCCTCAACCACTACATTTTCTTTACCAGGTTGATATTGAATGATAGGATGAAAACTTTGAATAAAGGATGCCCATTTGATATGTCGGTCAGATATTTGGGGTTGGCTAAGTAAATGTCTAATACTTTGCTGATCGGTCTTAATCATAAATTTTGAACCCATTAAGTAGTGTTTCCACTGTCTTAAGGCTTGTACAACAGCTAATAATTCTTTGTCATATGTGGAATATTTCAGTTATGAGGGTTTCAGCTTACAACTAGAATAGGCTATGGGATGATTATCCTGCATAAGTACGGCTCCTATTCCGGATCCACTAGCATCAGTCACTACTAGAAAGAATGGTCTATTAAAATCAGGTAACTGTAGGACAGGAGCATGGGTTAATGCATGTTTCAATAAATCAAAGGATTTCTGTTGACTATCGGACCAATGATAAACAATTCCTTTCTTCAAAAGTTTGGTTAATGGTAAAGCAAGTAATGAAAAATTACGCACAAACTTCCTATAGAAACTAGCAAGACCTAGGAATGATCGTAATTCATGCACATTTTTAGGTACAGACCAATTCAATATTGCTTCTATTTTCTTAGGGTCAACTTTAATTCCATCAGATGATACAATATGACCTAAATACTCAGTTTCTGTTTTAAAGAATTCACTCTTTTTCGGATTTGCATACAGTTGATTATATTTTAATAACTGAAAAACCAATGACAAATGCTCATAATGTTCCTTCTCATTTTGACTAAACACCAAAATATCATCAAAGAAGACAATAACACAATACTGATATTTTACAAATATACGATTCATAATTCTACTAAATGTAGCAGGTGCGTTAGTCAATCCGAAAGGCATCACTAAAAATTCATAATGACCAAACTGTGTCCTAAATGCAGTCTTGAATATGTCAGACTTATCTAGTCTCACCTGATGATAACCAAATTTAAGGTCTATTTTACTAAATATAGCAGATCCTTGCAGTTTATCCATAAGGTCATCGACTCTAGGAATTGGATACCTATTCTTTACAGTGATCTTATTTAAAGCTCGATAGTCAATGCACATACGATAGGTATTATTGTTTTTCTTGACTAACAGAACAGGTGCACCAAATGGAGAACTACTAGGTCTAATCAATCCTCTATTCAGTAATTCCTCAACTTGACTCTGAATTTCTTTTTGCTCTATCTGGTTATGCCTATATGGTGCTTTACAAGGTGGTTGTGTGCCAGGAATCAAATCTATTTTATGGTCTTCTGGACGTGAAGGAGGTAAACCAGGTGGTAGATCTTCGGCAAAACAGTCTTTAAAATGTGCAAGAAATTCTTTATGCCTAGGATGCATATGATTTTCTTTAACTTGCAGTTCATTCACCCAAATGAGATAGGATTTACTACTCTTGTGTAATGCACATTTAGCTTGAGTATGCGAAAGCGGTGGAAAAGCATTAGATGCATGCATACCATACAATGTAATATGTTTTCCTTGAAATTTAATGTTAATTGAATGTGTGGAATAATCTATATCAGGGTTATGCTGATGACGCCAAGGCATACCTAAAATAATGTCACTCGACTGTAATGGGACAACTAGAAAATTTCTTCTTTCAGTGTATTGACCAATTTGAATTTCTAAGTCATGCACTTCCTGTGTACCATTATACCTAGTACCTAAGAATACTGCTTTAATGCGATAATGCATAGGTACAGTCTGTAACTTCAATTCATTTACTAGCTTTGTTGAAATAAAATCATGAGTACTATTGTCATCATGCAAAATAATCTTTTCCTTTCCATACACTAAACATTTCATAGTCAATAAAGAATGTGGAGTTGGCATACCTGGTAAAGTATCTGAAGGAGTAGTAATGTCGTCCTCATCTTCTGTGAAATCAGGCATATCTTCATGTTTGTCTTCTTCCATTGCTCCAAGGTAGTTGATATGGATAGGTGGTTTCTTCGAATGGCAATTTGCTGCTAGATGTCTAGGCTGGTGGCATTTATAACATACTATAGGCTTGGCTTTGGTTACATTGTTTGCAATGGCAGGAAGTCTAGGTACATTAGGATTTGGCTGTGGAATAGGCTTGGAGTTTTGATTGACATTAGATGGTAAAGCAAGTGGTTTTGCCCAATTTTTACGGAAAGATGATGAAGAGAAACGACCTTGATTAAATCTTCTAAAATTTGAGTTGAATTGCTTAGATCCATAGTTACCATTGGCTTGGAATTGATGTGGACGTCTGTCTCTACCTCGCAGCTTGTCTTCAGTGTCGTGAGCTAATGAAATTACGTCTTCAAGAGTTGCAGGCTTAAACATATTAACTTCAGCATAGTAATGCCCAAGGAGTCCAGACATATACTTGCGCTTGTGTGTTGCTTCAGGTACGTCTTCAAGCATGCATAACTAGAGTAATGCATTCCGAAAACGCTCTGTGTACTGAGGAATAGGCTCACGATCCCGTTGCTGAAGAAGATCCCATTGCTTTATGGCTTTCTCATGAAATTGTGGAGGAAGGAAATTCTGCATAAACTTCTTCTTGAAATTCTCCCAAGTAGTGGAATAATCTATACTCTTGCGTACCACAGTCCACCAAAGAGATGCTCTATCCACTAAATGATTAGTGACACACTTGATTTTATCTTTTTCTGTATAGGTTTCCTCATGAAAGTAGTCATCAAACTGACTAATGAATGCAAGAACAGTTTTTCCCTCTCGAGTGCCATTGAAAGTACGGAATTTGAAATTTCTTTTACTTATCTTTGATTCCTTGCGGATGGTTTGAGCTTCGAGAGTCACGTCAATGGTATGTCAGATAAGATCTTCAGATTGAGGTTCCTCTTTGTCGGTAGTCGATCTTTGTAAAGTAGCCAATTGAACTTGCAAAGCTTGCCTAGCTCATCATTCTTTATCCAATTGCATCATAATTAAGTCCAGCTTTTGCTCCATCGTAGGTTCAGGTAGGTCGCCTTCAGCCATTAAATCATCCATATGTGGTTCCATCATCCTGCAAAACTCAAAAGACCTCTCACTCTCAAAATCAAGTTAGCGGGATGAGTGTAGCTGAAGTTCAGGAATACAAGTCTTATATATTTTTGGGTGTGGCTTTCACAATCTTTGAAAAATCTGCATTTTATCCTTCTTCGTATGCTGAAAATGCTTCAGCAAACCTGCGTATGCGTAGAGTACCTTCCAATGAACAACTTTGCAGTTCGGAGTTTCTGTGCAGGAATAGCCCTTCTATGAGTTTTGAACAGAAGTCAGTTTTGACTTTAGATGACTTGTCTGACTTGCAGAGTTGCAGACTTATGTGACTTGCAGAGTTTGTAGACTTGCAGAACTTGGTTGCTTTATGTAACTTGCAGAACTTCGACTTAGAATACTTGCAGAACTTGGACTTTGCAGACTTGCAGTACTTGAGAACTTTTGTGTGACCTGTAGCTTAAGTAACTTGGAGCTTAGATGATTAAGCTTATGAGCTTAATCAATCAAAAACGGCGAAATCGTGGGGGGAGGGGGGGGGGGCGTTTTTCAGCGCGGCGAAATTTGTGCTGACATCCTCAGAGGCGCCGAGGTGAAATTTAGAAGCATTAAGCTTCTTTAAGCTTATAAAGCTTTAGTTTTTAAAGCTTGGAAGATATGAAAATTGTGACTTATCTCTGGTTCTTGACGACTTGAAGAAGAAGAGATAGGAGTGGTCCTCCGCCTCTGCCAGCTGGTCCTTCGCAGTCTGATGATGGAAATAGAGGTTCTTGACCACCAGGAATCCACCTGTATCGACCGTTCGCGATGAGATTGACCGTAGAGCCTGATCGTTCCAGGAGCTCCGCCTTCGTACAAGATGGGTAGTGATTGGAAGCTCCGGATCTCAGCTTCACTCTGATACCACTGGTGCGCAGATCGGATGCTGTACGCTCGTGTAGGCAATGCCTGAAGGTCCCCAAGAACAATAGAACTCTACTTTTTGCACAAAATTCAATGTAAAAAGCATGAACGACATGAACAAGAGACCAATTGGGTGCAATCTCCCCCCATACCTTGTGTGAGCGCTCCACAAAGCATGTATTTTATGTATTAATCATCTTCAAGCTCAAATAATAGCCCAAATTACAAAAATAGCAAGCTTTTAGCTTTTGAGTTTGCTTTAGCACAAAATAGGAATAAAGCTAACGGACGGTGCCCAAAGAGTCTGGCATACCCAATACAATGTCCAAGTAAAAATAACATAATCGTGCGCCCATGCGCATACAAAATAATAATAAATATCCAACGCCTCAATAAATAGGCGCGACAAAATATAGGCGCCATGCCTAAGGTATACGCCCATCAAAATATAAATAATAAATCGAATACTCGCTATCCTCCAATGCTTTCCTCCGCCACTGCTACTATCTCTACACATCAACTGAAGCATTCACAATCGTTAGTAAAATAATATAATTAAATCGACAAAAGTGAATAACTAGCAGTCTTCAGCTACATAAATAAATCAATTGGTTAGAAATCAATCCTAACCTTAATTTATTACGAGTGCACACTCAAAACTCATAAACGTTTATTAATTTAATATGCATTTTGCGGAATCACCCGCTATGGAATCACCCATGTACACACTAAATTAATGAAATGCCCGAAAAGGACAGGCGTCCCCATCAACTTCTCACACAAAGAATCCACTTTGTGTATGAGCCCCGGTCATCAAAGTTTACGGAATCCACCGTAAAACCTCACGGAATCCACCGTGGCATGGAATCCACCGTGAAATATGCCTCCTGGCATCAATCACACCAATAAATCCCGACTCCCCTCCATAGAAATCTTCAAGTAAGGGCAAGGGCAATGCCAAGGACAAGCCATTTGCAAAGTCTAGTAAGGTGAACTCCAAAAAGAAAGGAATGCCAAAACTTTCTCATATGAAGTTTTATCCATCTCCTCTTAAGCCTGAAGAGAAGAGAGTACCTGTCAAAGTCAAATTCTTTCAACAACCAAAGAAAAAAACCCCTAGGAGAAGACTAGAAATCTTTGTAGAAAGTAACGAAAAAGTTACAGTGCCAAAGAATGAGAAGGCGTTTATGACAAAAGAAACATATATGCAAATAGAAACTTGGAGAATGCTTTATTATTTTACATCCTTGTATATTTTCACTTCAATTTTGTAACTCATGATGAAATGAAAATCTTTTAATCCTATATAAATGTAATAATTTTATTTTTATAGATTCATAAGTCCACTTGCTTCACAATGGCTTATACACTTGTATTGAGTTATATCTTTTTAACAATGTCACCCAACAAGATGAGATATTGCAAAGTTTTCATATTTATGGCTCAAAACTTACAATTTTATGAGGCAAATAACTCATACAAGAGAAAGAGCGTTCAGCTCTTTTCCCAAATGTTTTACCATTGACTTTGAACTTACATCTAGGGGATATATTATCTAGTAACTCTAAGGTATCTCTTATATCTTTTAGACTCCAATTAGAAGTAACATTTACCTCCTTGTATTCTTTATGTGTGCTATAACTTGCACCTTAAGTTTAAAATGCATGCAATCTATATCTAAATCCAAGGGAATCTAAATGCCTAGTTTAAGTTTGTATTTCTTATAATCAAACCCCAAAGGAAGAGTTTATTGATTGATATTATAAGACAGAGCCAATGATTGGGGTCATACAATATATCTCATGATATTGCCCTTATAGTCATACTCACTAGATTTCCAAGGCCTATATATAATATTGTTGAGGGTTGAAATGACTTGATTTTTGGCTGATTTTATTGTTTTTGAGGATTGAATGGTTGGTTTTTTATGGATTTTGTATGTTTATTAATGAATTTAAAAGTGTTTGAGAGTGTTTTAGATGAGGTTGATTATGTTTGAGAAGCTAATAATGTTTTGCAGTGGAGATATGATGTTTTGACATGTTCTTTGGTGTTCTCATACTATCTTATTGGTTCTATTTGGGTTTATTGAGCTTCTATTTTGCTCCATTTTTCTTTTTTATGAGAGGTTGGAATAATTATTGGAGTTTGAGAGTTTTTGGAAGCTTATTGATTGATTATTAATGGTTTTGAATGATCAAAGTTGAGCTAAAGGCTTTCTATTAACCCTCTGTTTAGCTTTTGTAGAGCCTCTATTCTATTATGTTTGCCTCTGTAAGTGTTATGATGGATGAATGTGTAGCTTAGGAAAGTTTTCCAACCTTGGAAAGAGATTAACACAAGTTCAAAATAGCTCGAAGAAGTGGAAGAAGTAGCTGCTGAGAAGACTCAAGTAAAGACTGAAGTGACAATGACATTGTTAAGCTATGAAGGGACACTGTAGTGGCTCTGGTGATTATTCTTGATTATTCCATTATAATATTGAGAGAGAGCATGTATGAGAGAGTGAAAGATAGCCAAATTTTTGTAAAACGATGTATCTATGAGTGAGAGATTTTGAGAGAAAGTTATGGAACCTTTGAAGCAGAATACTATGTGATTATTTCCATTCAAAGTGGTGTATTATCTTGTATCTTTGTGGCATCTTGATGAATTCTATGAAGAATATGAAGAGCATAATCAATTTTGTTCAAGTTAAAGCCGTGGGAGAATTCTTTCTATGAAGCTACATGAATATTTCTTATTCCTAGTGTTATTTTCCTTATTGTGGTCACATAAAATATGAAAAACATGCTTGTTGATGATACAATATAGATTTTGTTACATTAGATTTCTCATTTTCTTGGTGTTCCTCTTGGGGCTCCATGTTTTTTGTACATAGCCAGAGAAAACTACCATCAACAGGCATAAAAAGGGGTTGAAAATGAAGGAAATGGCATTGCCAAGAGGAGAAGAATTCAATGGATGTTTGCAAAGTTCCTTCTACCACTGAAGAATTAAAAATTCTCATTTTGTCAAAGCCACTTTCTACAAGAAGTTCATCTCACAAAGGCAAAAACATATTACCATCATGATGTAGGCTCTATGTGGTGGACTATTTCCTCTCCCTGTTGAAGCAATAGAAACATGCATCTTGGTGGCAAATTATATGGGAGCAAAACGAAGTGTAGAAATAGAGAGAATGAACATCCATGGAAGATTTATCATTCATTAAAGAGTTTCTAGACATCAAGTGGAAAATTGTGAAGAAGCTTCAGGAGTCGTGGTCAGTGGAAGTTTGCGAGAACAAGAAGGAAAAGAGTTGGAATCTATTCATGGATGCTCAATAGTAGGATACATGGGACGCATAGTGCATTGACAAACGTCTGTTTGTGCAACTAGCAACCCACTCAAAGTTAGTAGACAGAGTGTTTTTCACAATATACATTATTGAAACCATCAGAAGTTGGCATTAATATGATGATGGCACCACAACAATCCTTAAAATAATGAGTTTTGATACCTTCAAAACTAAATATCTTCCCCTCTCTAGTGGAATGAAAGTTGAATTCATAGAAATTAAAAAGAATGAAGTAGAAGAAATATTGACCATAGAGTCCTCTAGAGGCTAAAGTCCTTCTAATTCTGTTGTTCTGTGGAGTACAAACCACTTTGGTGGAGTTAACTCCGTGATGAATGATGTGATCAAGAGGCAAGCACTAGAATGAGTCCCAAGGTACATAAGAAGAGAGAAGGAAAAAATCAAACCTAAGAACCAACTAGCAACAGAAGCCTCCTTTGAAGCCCTAGCGACACTCTTTACAAAAGCCCCCATGGTGACTCAAGGTCCCCTTCCTAGTCAAATCCATCTTGGAAATCTTGATGAAAGGCCAACTAATGTAGTCCTATTGCCCATCTTTAAGGGAGAGTACAATGAAGACCCTGATCTTCATGTATGAAAGTTCATACTAGTACGTGTAGCCAACATTGCCAAAACCCTTGAGCATTGGTTGACAGCATTCTCCACCACTTTCAAAGGCGCTACGTTTCAGTGGTATAAGAGACAAGCATCAGTAACTTTTGGCACATAGGATAACCTAAAGTTGGCCTTTCTCACTAATTTTAAATGTGAAGGTTTTAAAGAGCGGATGCAAGAGGAGTTCATGAACCTAAATCAGTCCTCTAGTGAATGAGTGGAAGCATATGTCTCTAGAATGGAATCCATATTATAGAGATGGACCAATCATCACTTGGATGAAGGCATCCAGAAGGGAGTTTTTCTTAGAGGTATACAACCAAAAGTTCATAAGTTTGTAGAATTGAGAAGACCAATCAATCTGCAAGATGCAGTGGAAGATGCAAGACTGTATGATGAAGTTGAAGCAAGGTTGTCAATGACCTTAGGAATAGGAGTCCTACCTCCTTCCATGCCAGGAATGGTATACCCACAAAATGTAGTCCTAGGGACTATCCCTACCCCTATCCTCAGATGCAAATAGTGTCACTATACAATGCACTAAATTCGCAGTGGCTGCAGAGCAATACCTCAAATGATGGTTCAACCACAACAACAATGGCCTCAAACAGTTCCCCAAAAGGCAACTCAACAATAACAATGGAACCCTACCAATTGGAATCAACAACCCCCAATCTCAACAGGAGCTTTGAATGAGAACTAGGACAAAGGACCCTTTGGATCAACCCAACCACTCTATGCAGTGATTACAGAGGCTTCCTAGAAACCTACTGCAAATACTCCAAGAGGTGAAATTTTGAAGGATTGCATGTTCAATTTAGTCACAAGCATCAAGAAGAAGTTGATGGATGTGATCACAAAATAGCTATAGACATTGAAGATGAATACCACCAACATATCCACTCCTAGAAGAGGTGGAAGAGATGGTGATACGATCTAATATATGGTGCAAAAAGTGCCATCAAGCGGGACATTTAGCCACTAAATATATCCAAAAAACAACTATCCTTGGAGCCTTCTATTCGTATTGTTTGAGGAAGAACCATACAGAGGATATTTTCTCTCTAAAGGAGATGCATGAGAGAAAAAAGAAAGATGAAGAAGCAAGATTTAATTTGTTGGAATCCAAGATAACCACCTAGGATATCAGAACAAAGCCTAGAGAGTTCGGTCCTAATTTTGGACCAATGAGGTTTTTCTCTCAAAGTTATAGCAGATGGTAGTCTTGCGATGGCTAGAGATGAGAAGTGGAGTGTTACAGATGTGGAGAAAAGGGATACATCTCACCAAACTGTACAAACCCTAGGAGGTCTATGGACTACAAGCCCTTATGTAGTCGATACAAAGGAGAAGGCCACACTGCAAAAGACTCCAGATCTTGTGAAAGCTATTCTTATTACCCAAGAGAAGACCCAAGAACCTACCTCCAATTTGGTGGAATTGGAAGTTGCTGCAATATTGCGTGCCAAGAAAAGAGAACCCACAATTTTAAAAGAGAATATTCCATATATCAAAATGGTAAAGTTCAACCTTCCCAGGGAGAAAGAGAACAATTCAGAGTAGAACAATGAAGTACAGAGCACTGTAGAGCCATAGAGAGCCAAAGAGATAGTTGCAGAGATAGGACCAGAGGTCCAAGAGAGATGGAGGATGCCAAAGTATCTCTTGAAGTAGAAGTGCAGATGTTGCCAGTTCTAGAGGAAAGAGGGAAGATAAAAGTGGGTGTTCCCCATTTCCTAGCTGATTGGAGAAGCCTCTAGATCCTATTAAAGAATATGACTTGGTCAAAGACCTAGACACCTTCAAACCAAATCTAACATTTTGACAATTGTTGATGTTGTCTCCTGGTTGCCGAAATAAATTCAAACCTATACTGACAAGAAGAAGAGGCCTAAGGATTGCTTCCTCAACAGCAACCAAGTCCAATAAGACCCTAGAGCCTATGAAAGAGGTGGATGTGGCTAATGCCTTCTTGGATCTTGGTACCCCAGAGATTGGCATGTGGATTGAAGGATGCTTTATTGCAGCACATGCATTGATTGATGGAGGTTCATCAGTGAATGTAATGGCAGATGTGACAATGAAGGATCTAGGCTTGTAACGAATGCATCCTATGTAGTGGCTTATCAAACTGGAAAACCAAAGTAGAATTAAACCTTTGGAAAATCTCTCATATGTGAAGACAATCCTCGTCGAAAGAGATTATTGATTGACATATCTGTTAGTAAAACCAAATTTCTATGGGACCTCATACCCTTTGCTACTAGGAAGACCATCGCTTTTTGAAGAAAGGGCATGGGGAACAGATTGATTCAAAGGAACCTTAACCCTAAACAGAGAACCTCACAAAGTAGTGTTGAAGTTGTATGGATCATAGGTAATGGATCCACTTCCGTCAAAGTCTTAGCAGACTCTTCCAACAAAGTAATAGATGGTACATTAGGAGACGAAGAAGCCATCAAATAGATCTCTCCTAGAAAAATAGAGGCATAGTCTCTAACAGTGGGCACTATATGCCAACTCATGAAAGAAGCAAAGACTTTGTCAATGGGTGAATACCTCTGGCCTGAACCCAAATTGACTTCAAACTTCACCTCTAACAATGAGATAGAAGCATGGATGTACTATTCTCCCTATTACATGGCTGTAGCAGCAAAGGTAGAGACAAAAGTAGAGCTAGAGATAGAGACAGAGACAAAGACAAAGACAGAGATAGAAATAGAAGCAGGGACATACACAAAAGTAAAGGTAGAAGATACAACAAGAGTCTATTCTTCTCTTACAGAGTCCCTACAAAGGCTGAAACAAGGTCTGAAAAGGACAAAGATGACAGTGCATAAGAAGACTATAAAGGCAAGCTAGAAGAATCTATCCTACTCGCAGAAGGCACATATGAGGACGAAGTTTCAGAGGCTACAAAAGTAAAATATTCCATGCTGTTAGATAGAATGACACTAGTACACTTTTGATTTTGGCTAATGAGTCACATCATATGCAAAACCTTTATAAGAAATGGATTACGTGGAATAAGCCTTCCTTCAACAATGGCTTTTATCACTCGAAGTTACATTTCTCAAGTGACGATGATGATAATGCACCGTGCCAATTATCACTAGTTCAGAAGCCCGAACAAACCTCAGAAGGTTCCTGTTGTGTAACATTCTTGGATGCATCCTCAAAAGACAAGTCCTCAAGTCAAGAAGTAATTAATTTCCAAACCAAATCCAAAACAACCCTAATACCCTTTCAAAATCCTAAGGGGTTAGCCTAGCCCTCATTGAAAGATGAAGATGGCTCAAGTGGAACATTAGAGGAGGAGGCCACTCCCTTGAAGGATTTAGATATGTACAAAAAGAAGCAGTTTGTGGGACCTTCATCTGTGAAGTTGAAGGTGAAAAGCAATTAAATTTCCTAGATATTGATGGTACAAAATGTCACTTGAAGGTGGGTATATGAGTCTTCTAGAAGACAAACTATTAAAGCTCCTTGAAGCTAAGCCTGTGAGGCAAAGACAAAGGTGCATGAATCCAAATTACTCCATCCTCGTGAAAACCAAACTATTAAAGCTCCTCGAAGCTGAGTTTATCTATCTAGTGGCCAATAGTGAATGGGTTTCACCCATCGTGGTAGTATTCAAGAAGAGTGGAAAGCTACGAATATGTGTGGACTTCCAAAAGCTAAATTCCAAGACTAAGAAGGATCATTCCCTATCCCTTTCATAGACCAAATGTTGGACATAGTGGCATGCCATGAACTTTATTCCCTCTCGGATGGATTTAGTGGATATGGCCAGTTGATCTGGATCACGGTTGGTGCATGCATGCAGCAAACAACACTATAGGAGATTTGTATGTTTCTTGTCCAAACTTGAAGATTTCTATTGGAGATGCAGATGAGTCTTATCATTTCTTTGTGCAAAATTCTTGTTCCTATCCTATTATTTTGGGGCAGGCATTTAGTGTTGAGTCTCAGATAGAGACTAAGGTTTTGGATGATGGATTTGCCTATGCACGAATTTGAAGTAAAGATGGGAAGAGGGCTATCCAATTCATGACCGTTTGTATCAACCATCAGTGGAATAAGAATTCTTTGAGGGATTCCCCTCTTCCACCAGGAGAGTCGGATTTCTGTTAGGTACCACTGTCTTGCGAGATGATGGTGAACGAGACAGGGGAAGCTCTCACCTCCTAGTAGTGGCAATTTTTCCTCATGTATTTATGGTGTATCTACTGAAAGTACTTTGTATTTTCAACATATTTTGGATATGCCTAGAGCTGCCAGGTAGTATGCGAAGAGAAAACAGAAAGAATTGAAACTTGCAAGTGTTTTATAGGAACAAGACAAGGTAGATGGTCTCTATGATGGGCTTTTATGCTCGAATACTATGAAAGAACTTTCAGTATTGCTGAAAATTGACAGTCAAGAGTTGTCATATGTCTTATAGGTCCATTCTCTGGCGATGTATTCTGAAATTGCTGATTTCATGCTTCAAACAAATTTGGATTTGAGAATTCTTAGCAAAAAGAGTTCTTTATCAAAATATTGCAGCAAAAAGAGTTGGATGTTGTTGTTTATACACAACAAAATTTGTGTTTACCAGGGTATTTACAACAAGGGCTGGAATTTGCAAGTTGTAGCAATGAAGCTAGAGTTCAGACAAAATATAAGACAATTGACAAGAAGGTTAAACCAGTTGCAGGACCGCTACCTTTGGATAGTGATGAGATGATTAGGAGAGTTGCTATGCAACCTCCTTTACGAGATCCTGCAAGTATTGGTCACAAGTTTTCAGTTGAGAGACTGAAAGAGATGAAGATTGGGACTAAAGATTTTGTGCTTCTAGAAGAGGTGAGATGTTTTGAAGAGATGCTATGCAGACATGGGAAAGCTTTTGCTTTTTTCCCACATGAGATTGGATGTGTTGATCCTACGGTTGTGACGCTATGGTTATTTTTACCATTCTGCATGTCCCTTGGAATCTATAGCCTATTCCTGTGCCTAGGGCTCACTTGCCCAAATTGGTGGAGCTTTTGAATGAGCATATCAGGATGGGAATTATAGAACCATCTTCAACTCCATATTCTAATAGATGGTTCACAGTTCCTGAGAAGAATGGGACACTCAAATTCATACATTAGGGGAGTTTTGAGGTCTCGAAAATGCCTTTTAGGATGTGGAGAGAGAGTGCTCTAGACCAATAAGAGCAAAGCCTCCGTAACGGAACTTCTAATTTAAAAAAAATAAAAAATCATTTTACAAAAATATATAAATATGATAATATTACGAATTTGTATTTTTATTATGTATTTTTAGTCTCTTATATTCGTGATTATGACATATTTTGCATTAATGGCATAGAGTCTCGGCTACTTTTATTTAATGATGTTTCTAGATTAATGATAATGACTGATGTAATCGAAATTCAAATTGGTGAAAAGCATGGCGCTCAGTTTTTTCCCTCGTTTCTTTTATTCCTCTATTGTTTTTCCCTCCGTTATGATAGCCTAGTCCTCTCTCTCTCTCTCTCTCTCTCTCTCTCTCTCTCTCTCTCTCTCTCTCTCTCTCTCTCTCTCTCTCTGTGTGCATGTATCTCTCTCTTCTACCATGGATACAGAAATTCGACCTTCAACAAGGCGTCCAAGCTCCCAAATCACATCCATATCAGTGTTTAACTCATTCCAAACTGATGGAAGATGGATTCCTACTATCATTAGCAAAGGTAGTTGGATCACCATGCAACAAGCAAAACGTGGAAAAAGGCAAAGACATGAGAGCTCGTTTATCTCTGCTTGGAAGGGCAGAATCCGAGATTTTAAGCTTGGAGCAAATAAGAATAGTATCAAAGAGGTACTAGTGCAACATGTGTTCATGCATAGAGAGCTGTGTTTGAAACCTGGATCTTCAAAGCTTCCAATGCATAGACCAAATTGTAAGAATTTGATTCTTAAAGTTTTTCCTTTCTTAAACATGGTTTAGGTTTTTCCATTATAATATTTGTTTGTCTTGTAGATGTCTATCCCTCTAATCTTGAGGAATGGCAACCAGTGGAATCTATTATTGATGTTATTGATGTTATACATGGTTCAATTGGAGAAGAAATGTATAGAGGTAGAAAGAAGACAGAGCTTGCAGATAATGGAATATTCTTTTATGACCATTCTTATGTTATTCCTATGCGGTGTTGCCAATGGGGATCAATAAAACTCCTTCCTTTGCCAGATTTTTCAAGCTTTGAGTGGCCTTTGCCAAGTCCAGCTACTAGTGAGGGCTATAGATGTAAGATATTTTCTGAGATCCAGAAAGCACTAAAATCTAATATCTCAAGTAGGCTAAGCAAAGTTACTTTATTTATGCCTATTAATATATTTATTGATTTCTTCTCTAATATGGAGATAAGAATAACAAAAACCATGCTTTCAGTGAAGAGACTAACATATGATCATATCATACAATTTGTTGATGAAGGATGGGATACAAGGACAGAAGGAAAAATTATATGTAAGATAGATCAAGACTCTATAGCTTGTAAATATATGATTGCTACTCAAAATTTTATCCTTAGCTTTTACTATAGTCGATGGCATTTTGTTGGTAGTAGTCTAGTTGCTTTAGACCAGAATCTTAATGATTTCAGCAAGGATCCTATTGTGGATCTTGATATTTGGTTCAACGAGTATATTATTGCAATCTTAAAGATCAGAAAATCATGTACGCTACATCAAGTGAGGATGGATTTACAAAATGAAGACATTGAACTACCATGCTCCTTTGTATTCCAACTTGACAAGAAACGAGTAAGTTTTCACATCATATTATATCTACTTAGATGTATATCAAGATCTCACTTTCTAACTAACAAACATTTGTAATTTATTTTTTGCAGATATCGAAAAGGAGAGAAAATAAAATACACTGCAATGACATTCAAGAAAAGATATCTTTACTATCAATATAAAATACATGTACAAATTTTGTAGCAGATGTCTATCTGCCATCTCTATGAGATATACAAGGGCTGAAGGGCAAATTTCTATATATGAAGGCCTACAAGGCGATATGGCAAAGCTATTTCTTTTTTGGAGAACTATCCTTTCTAGGAGTCCTTTTGCCTTTCTTTGATGTCTTGGGTATAGAAGGTGTTGAAGCTGTGGATTTGCCTTCCGTGGTTATAGGCACCACATCTCCTTCATGGTGCAAATCCCCACCAATCTCTGTTGTTGGTTGTATACAATTGATTATCATATACTTCAAGAGCTTTGCTCTGATGTACCAAATATGCTCAGATGTATAGCAATCCTTCGAAAACTGTCACACATTTATAGAAAAAAGAGTTTTAGTTCATTATTGTTCTTACAATAGACTATATTTTTATCATCAATTGACTATTTTCAATTAATATCTATCTTAAAGTTTAGCATCTTTCATATTACCTTTACATGTTTATCATCATTAAGATAAACAAAGTTAACCATTCTTCTAGCATTTGCAATCACCCTCCAGCCACAAGAATGGCTATCATCCTGATGGGGACACTACAACCACCAACACAAAGTAAAACTATAAAGAGGACGAATGGTAGTTCATAGAACAAACTCATGTTTCAATTATTTTAATGAATAACTTACTGCAACTTGTCTATATTGCATTGTTGCAAGCAAATCAGATGGCATAGGGGGTCTTTTCTCTAGCTCTTCAATTAATCTTTTGGCACCTCTGTATATAAAATATGTTGAAATTTAGAGTACTTACAAAAAAAAGAATTGAAATATCAAGGAGCCCTTGGATAATATAACTTACAATTTAGCATTTCCATGGCTTCCTTTCATAGAGTTGATTAAAAAGCATTGCTTATCCACAAGGTCTATTGCAATCAAGCTCCAATGAGAACTAAAAGCAATCATATCTCAACAAATTAGTAGGATAAAATCTCAAAAACTCTAATAGAATATTGAATCACTTACTTTTCATTATATGGAATTATAAGCAGCTCCAAAGTATCGAAGTCAATCAAATTGAGCCAGTGCTCAATAAAACTTGCATCAAGCTCATTCCTCATAAAGAATGAGATAGATGGATCAAAAACCTCAATTTTTTGTTGTATATCCAAAGGAAACTCATGCATTATACACCTAGAAAAGGCATAGAAATAGTGAGTATAAACAAGAAAAATCTTATTGCTAAAAAAATATCAAAAAGTATAAGTAATTATGGATGGACATACCTTAGGCCAGCAAGAATAAGACTGTCATTTACTTCTCTTCTTTTATCCTTAAGAATCTGAACACATGCAGCATCAAAGGAGATAACCTCAGTTCTTTTGCCTAAGTCACCAGGTAAGAAACAAAACACACTGAATCCTTTTGGATTAGTTGCTTCAAGAAGGGTGGCTAGCTCATTTTCAAAGGACTCTAGTTGCTCTATTTCCCTTTCTTCAACCCTTTGCCTCCTATACTCTCTCCATTTATCTGCTTGTTCCTCTTTAGCCTTCTCCTCTTTTTCATGTTGCCTTGTATCCTTCTCATGGGTGACATCCTCAACCCTGACACCAGAATCATCTTTCTTTCTTCTAGCTGGGGGCACATTAAGGATATTAAATGTCTTCATATCAGTGAGGGGAATTGGCTCAAGGACCTTTGAAAATCTATATCTTAGCCTCCTAAGAATTACCATGTCCTTGTCCATGAGTGTGAGCCTATGAGCATGAGCAGCACAAATGTAGGCATCTTGGAAAAACTCAATTAGAAAATCCTCTGTGGCTTCTTGTATACAATTAAGAGCTGTTCTTGTCCATCTGAAACTATCCAAACTATATCTGTCACAAATTTCCCTGACAAGCCTCTGAAAAGACAACTTTGGAATTGCATTGTCAAGAGCATTTACTGCCTTCCTAATCTCCCTTAGACACCTGACATTTTGAGAAAACCTTCTCCTTGGCTTTGACTTTCTAGACAGCTTCTGAGGCTTTGAAGACTGATGAATCTTTGATGCTAAATCCCTAGGATCAATCTTCTGTTTTCTTGCTGTTGCCTTAGTCCTAGCCATCTGCCAAAAAAACATATGTTACTTATTCTCCAGCATGTAAAGCAAAACGCAAGTCCCAGACAAGAGTTATCTATGCTGCATGGCGTTTTCTCGTATCAGCTGAATTTTTCTCGAGCTGTCTAGTGAAACGCGAGTGTCAAGCAGGGGGGCCTCCTTGCAGCTGCTTCTTTTCGCGTTTCACCGGACTTGTTGTCCATTGTGTCCAGTGAAACGCGAATTTAAGCCAGGAAACCTGCTTGAAGTACCTTATTTTCGCGTTTCACCGGACAGCTCATGAATAGCATAAAAATTGACCAAGGAAAGCTTTTAAGATTACTTAAAATACCCAAAGAATTAGGGAGGAAAGAAACAGTCACCGAGAGCATGGAATTCTCAGATAAGTAATTATTTACAGCAGCATGGATTTCAGATAGCTCATGCAGATCACAGTAAGATTTTCTTAAATATCCACAATATTAAGGAATGCTTTCACTGTGGAAAAAATTCTTTTGTAGTGGTCATGAGCTAATAATAACATAAAGGATTAAGGAAAAATATCGAAATAATGCATTGAATGGAGCTTGTTATTGAAAAGCAAGATGCAGAAACCATACCTTCTTCTTAGCTTGTTCTTCACAATTTCAGCCTAAAGATGACAATATGCTTGAAGGTTTGCTTTGTTGGGGAAGCAGTGAAATGCTTGGAGATTGGAAGGAAATGGGTGGAGACTGGAAGGAACACCAAAAACAAAGATGGAGTAGCGATGAAATGCGATGAAAGCTGAAGGCGGTGAATTTGCATGGACTCAACGTTCTTCGCAAAGTGTTAATAACACACGTGTGACGTACCCTCGCTTATCGGAACTTTTTATTTACTTGGAAAAGGGTTATTTAACACACGTAAAACGTATTTTTGGAAAAAGAGAATGCGCACGTCTTCTGAGGAGTTTATTACGCTGTGTTAAGTCACACACGTGTATTTCCATTATTACACAAACTTTTTCGTTGGAACTATCACCACATGCTTAACGGTCGATATAAAAGCATTTCAAACCCATTTCTCCGACATTGTCTTCTTCTCTGCCAAAATTTCGTCTCGACTTCCCTTCAAGGTCCTTGCATCCTGTGTGGAGAGCAGTTCAACAATCTTTGATAGGTAACAATTTTTTTTATTACAAGCATTTTAACAAAATAAATTTGATTAATATAGAAAGAATGTTTTATAACACTTAAACAATTAAAGATGTTATGTGCTTTCTATCTTTCAAATGCAGCATATCTTTTCCAAAAATGATTATATCATCAATTTGTGTGTTTCCATAGAATTTATTTATTGTTCATGTTTCTTTTCTTCATTTGCAATTTTTGACAAATAAAACGCGAGACAATGTCTCTGTTGATGATATTTTTCTTAGTATCGCGTTTCACCGGCCACATTTTAGAATAATTTTTGTCTTCAAGCTAGTGTCTGATGAAACGCGATTCCTTCACAGGCATTTGCCTTACACACTTGAA
The DNA here is from genome assembly GCF_053477565.2 of Lygodium microphyllum. Taxonomy (NCBI): domain Eukaryota; kingdom Viridiplantae; phylum Streptophyta; class Polypodiopsida; order Schizaeales; family Lygodiaceae; genus Lygodium; species Lygodium microphyllum. The sequence continues at coordinate 40,555,369 of NC_141146.1, forward strand.
TTTTCGCGTTTCACCGGTCAACTAAAAAAATTCTCCTGTTTTGATTTTTTTGTCTTGGAAAATCAATGTTGGGGCCTTTTTCCATGATATCATCTTGTTTTATTGGATATTGGTTCTTTTCTGCTTTTTTTTTCAGGGATAAATATTTTTCTGGTCAAAATGACAAAGAGGAAGCTATCTCTGGAAGGAATGGATGAGGAGGAGATAATTGAGACATCTGATGATAGGCTCTTTGATTTTTTACACATCACTGGAAATTCTTCCAAGTTTTGCTATATCAGGGAAATTTTCAATGTTCCTTTTGATTTGAAGGAGTTATTAGAGGATCTTGATGATAAACTTAAGGAGTACAGATGTTTTTATGATAGACATGTGCAAGGTTTGGAAGTCAATGGATTTGTTCATTATAGTGATGTCATGGGAGCCACCAATACATCCAGGTCAACTTTGCTCGGCAGGTTCAACCTCATTGATGAGGAATTCAGAAAGAAAGAAACATGTTGCCCTTTCCACAGGTATCAACACCAATGCCTTCTAATCCACAAGGACGTTGGATTTATTGTGTATCTTCAGTACATGGAAAATTCTTCTCCAGATATAGACCAACAGAGAAAGCTAGAGGATATTGCAAGTATGGATAAGGAGGTCGAAGAGAAGGAGGAGATGTTCCAAGAAGATGTTGAGAATCAACTTGTCCAAGGTTTTGATGTAGGTTTATTCAAGAGTGACAATATCACAATGGTGGAAGAAAAGGAGATTGAGCCAAGTGCACAGGTTGATGAAGAAGGTCCTCTTGCCTGTGTTCCAACATTTCCCACTTATCTTATCAACAAGAAGAGATATGTGTTGCTAAATGATATTCAACATCTTTTTGATCTTAGAGAAGATTATTGCTTAGCAATCCTTGCAGGTTGGGGCAAAAATGACATGAATTTTATAGGTTATGAACAAGAACCACTAGCAAGTCTTGATGTTGAGGGAGAGAATTTCCAAGATAGCTCTATAGCCTTACATACATGTATTAATCAGATCATAGAATACGAAAAGGGGGGGCTACCTACAGAAGAAGAGTTCTTGCAAGTCCAGAAGAAACTTCATATTGATGATGTAGGGTATGAAGAGAGATTGAAGTCACCATCAGATGAGAAGCCCAAGAGTTCAATAAATCTTTATGATGATAGTCTTCTTGAAGAAGATGAACACCCTAAGGTATGAAATATAATTCGAAGTTACCCATTGAGTTTATGTTAGACTTTATTATGCATTATAGATAAATATCTTATATCTTGTACTGTTGTGGTTTGTTCTATAGATTGAGATTGAAGATCTGGACAACTTTCTTGGAAGGGCCAAGGGCTCTAGGCCAATGAAGCTTGGAAAAAATCAAAGCCTTGGCCATTATATTGGAAACTTAAACAATCAAACAATTGTAATATATCATAGTAGATTGTCAAGCTCTCCAAGTCTACCAATGATGGCTTTGAGAGCTATCTCAAAGGTTATTGGATCTCAAGTTTTCAGCAGAGGTTTGGACAAGATCATTTTGGTGGAGAAGGAAGAAGCCATAAGAGTTTTTGGCTTTATGCCTGGATACAGTGGTTCTAGAGCTGGATATTTTGGAGTTCTTGGCTCCTATTTGCTCTCTTATGTAGGAGATAGTAAGAATTTGAAGCTTCTTCCGGGCTATCGAAAACAAGAGTTTTTGAAATACAGAGGTCTTATTGAGTGGGATGAAACAAAAGATTCCTCTAGAGGCCCTGTCGAGCTACCTGAAACCAAGGACTCCACTGAAGGCCCTGTTGAGGTGCCTGAAACTAAGGACTCTTCTGCAACACAATCAGACTAGAAGATGCCAAAGATTAAGGGTTTCTTGAAACGCATCTTTTCCCAACTCTTTGTTTGGTTTGTAACCATTCTGTAAATCTTTGCTTTGCGCAAGAATTTAAATATCTATCTTTTCTTCTTTGGGTAACAATTTGTATAGTCCTTGCTAAAGATGATGTATTGCTTGATGTGGTTGTATCTTTAAGCTTGAATTTATGCCAAATTTGTCGATAGAACCATTGAAAGACCTCTAATAAACTGTTGGCTTTGTGTCTTCCACCTCCATGTCTTGTATGTCTGAAATATTTTGTTCTTGCTTGATAATGTGATTTTTCCATACCTTGGGTTGACCAGATAGATAGAGATCCATATTGTTTAATAAAGTATGGAGCATGGTTGTATAGAATATGCTGCATAGTCAACAAATAAGGAAAGTTATTAAAAAACATTATATGAGTTCGACAATGAAGAAACAAACATATACAAACTTCTTACCATATAGTGAGTAAAGTGTTGATCACCCCAAGCTTCTGTCATCGCCTTTTTGAAAAGGTTCAATTGGTTTTTAAAGTCTTTGAGATCATCGTCATTCCATTCAGTCTTATCACAATAAAAAAACACTTTGTCTAGTGTTTCCCAAACTTTAGCTTTTCTATTTCGAGCTTGTCCATTATCAGTGTGATCCTTAACTGCATTATGTAGGGATTTCCACTGATTAAATTTAATAGTTGAGCCACCATTTCTCGAGTTTATCTTGCCAAGTCTCCCATGAAAGCCTAGAAACCTTCTAGCCTTCACTCCACCAATAGATGGTTTTTTTGGGACACAATTACCATCCTTAGACTTTTGAAGATCTGGTTCAATAACAACATTGCCACCATGCAAACCAATTGCAGAGAGAACTTTTTCAACCTTTGTTATAGCATCTGTTCTAGTTGATAATGGCTTCAACTTCCATGCAAATCCTATATAGAGATGAACAAGCTTTTCGATTATCCTGCAAAGTGCATGAAGTGTACAAATATGGGCATTCGCTAAAGGAATGTCCAAGACTGGTTTAAACTGTGGATCCTTATTGTGCCTAGAGGGAGCTCTATTCCAATTGCTTGAGTTTAACTCTACAGCTGGTGACATGCAGTATAAGCAAGGAGATCTCGAGTTAGCTCCCTTTGATACATTATACATACATTTGAGTGTCTTTAGGTCACCAGCTATGTGCCACTCAATCCTGTAGTTCCCTAATCCTTCAACAAATAGCTCTTCTCCTGCTTGTTGCCTTTGAATAACATTAGGTATTGATGTTTGATGAAAAACCCAATATAGTATATCAAAATTCTCAGTATCTACCTCAAATGCTCCTAGCCACCAGATGTTATATTCAGATTGAACACTAAATGATGTTGAGTGATTGCAATGACTTGACGAAAGTGCTCTATTCATCAAGGTGATAGAGATTCTCTCCAATTTTTTACATTTCAGAATCTCACTTTCATCAAGTTTAATCACAAATCTAGCCACTCCCTGTGCCTCAACTACTGACAAGTCATAAAATTTGATCATTAAGCATTGTAGGGTGGGCAAGTCAAGGAAAATATTGTTAAATTCATTGAATGTAACCTCCTTTTTCTTGCCCTTGAAGCTAGCCTTGATATGAAAAGGCTCACCTAGAATCTCCATCACTTTGTTATTAACTCTCTGTCTGATAGTCCTAACCACAAATGGTTTCGGAAGTATGCAATTGTGTACCTGTCCTTGCTTCATATTTGATTGTAAAAGTTGGAAAAGTTGCATATAAGCATCTCGACTGATACCAATACTATCCAGTGTCTTCTGTACTAACTCAGAATCCAAAGAATGATCCTTCACAAATGACTCCAAGCATTGTTTCTTTGCCTTTTTAAATTTCTTCTTCTCCAAAATATCCTTTGAAACCACTGAAGGAAGAAGATGATAATAAAACTGAGCTGCTTTTAAAGAATCTCTTTCACTTGCATTTGGTTGTAGAAGAGATCTAAGCAAAATTAACATCACAAATCAATGCAAGTAGTTTAAATAAAGCCATATTTAAGATTTTTCAAGTGAAAAAAAATATACCTTGCTGCTTGGATTCTTTTACCACAGCCTCCTCCTCCTCGTTTGAGATTCTCAATATTTTTAAGAGCTCTTTGTCGATTTCGAAGGCCTAATAAAGTTTGCTTTTGTTGATAAGCTTTGATACGCTTTTCCAATGAATGAATTTTTTGTTGACAATCCTCTAGCTTCTGCAACAACTCTATATTGTGTTTCATCAAAAGATGATTCTCTAGTCCAAGGATATCCTTTTCTGCAACAAGATTAAGTGTATAACCTAAAAATCCATTGTAGCCATCGCCAATAAACCTCATTAATGACGAGCTATTATAGAAAGGAGGAGTGCTATTTCTGCTAGGATCTTTGGGATATAGCTTTCCATCTAACCAAAGATCAATATTCTTCTTTCCTTCAAACCTCAGTATATGTTTCATAGACTCTGTAACCGTGATAGATTTTGTTCTCTTTCTTATCGGTTCATACTCACTGTCCAACTCAATATGAAGATGATAGAGAGGTCTTTTATGAGAGCTACAGAGATCATTAGATGATTGATCCATAGCTGAGTTACAGAGATCATTGGGTGATTGATCCATAGCTAAGGATATGATTAGAAGCAAGAATGAAAACAAAGAAGAGACTAATAAGGAGGAGAAAAAAAGAAGAGAGAAACGATGGAGAAACGATGGAGGGAGGCAATCGAGTATCCACCAAAATTCAAATTGAATATTACTTTTCACTTTAATGAGGAGAGGTAAGATCTTCATTATGGCAACCTTGCCAACTTTATGGCGACCTAGATTTCTAGGTTTGATGTGACCACGAGAATATCACGACAATGACTTATTAACGAATTTTGATATTTTAACTTACCAAAATATAAACCTTTTAAAAATTCTATAAAATGATTTTATTTCGTAAATTGTTTTCTCTCTCTAGGATCTCTTACAGGGCATTTTCGAGACCTCAAAACTCCCCTAATGCACGACTTATAGTCGATGAATAGGGTCACTATTCAAAATGTTGTTGCACGACCTATTGTGGATGAGTTTGTAGAAGCTTTTGCTAGACATGCTATCTATTCACTTGGTGATCTTTATTCTGGTTATATCTAGTTCCAGCTTGCTCTTGAGAGCAAATATTTGACTACGATGAAGACACCTTTAGGCCTTGTGCGGATGTATATGCTTCTGCAAGGAGCTACTAATTCGGTTGCTCATATGATGAATGGGATGAACAAGGTCTTACGAGATTCTGTTCTAGAGCTTATCATGCCTTTCATTGATGATCTACCTATTAAAGGATATTTGGAGAAAGAGAAGGATGAGACTTTAGATGATCATGGATGTAGGCTCTTTGTGGCCACACATATAAGAGATGCTGAGAGGATTCTTTGTAGGCTAGAGGAAGTGAATTTGACCTTGTTAGGGTTGAAGTCTATTTTTGGTGCCAGAGAGGTTTTGATTGTTGGACATATTTGTGGATATTATGGTAGGAATCCTTCCCTTGCAAAGGTTGATGCCATAAAGAAGATTGCGGAGACTTGCTTCAGCATTGGATTGGCTATTGGCCAAGATGATGCAGATAGGAATAGGTATGCTATTCGGTTTGGGGTGAAAGTCCTAAATGAGCAGCAATGTAGGTATCCACAGATTAAGAGGGAGCTCTTGGGAGTTGTCACAGCTCTCAAGAATGATAAAGAGTACTTCATTGGCACTGCTGTGGTGGTCGAGACTCATTGTTTTCCTCTTCTAGGTATGATCACAAGTTGCTCTACTCCAAATATTGCCATGCTTAGGTGGATTGGGTACCTAAATTCCATGAATCTTGAATTCAGGCACATAGTAGGTAAAGACAACCCAGTATCTGATATGCTTTCACGAGCGAGGTATGATGAAATGGATTTTTATTGCATTGATGACGTTGATGATGGAGATGATCTTTCAGGCATACATGCTGATCATATTTGTCATGTAACTGCTTTGGAAAGCTTTGATGAGTCTTTGTATACAGGAGAGTATTTATAGATTGGATGTTATTTGAGTACCATGTCTAGACAGGATGGGTGGACTGATACGGACTTAAAGAAGATTAGGAGAAAAGATTATGGTTTCTTCTTGCAAGGTGGGCTGCTTTGGAAGCATCCATAGAAGCGAGGAGGATAGCCATTGAGAGTTGTATGTGATAGAGCTTCACAGGTGCGAATCATGAAAGAATTTCATGAAAGTCTTTGGGTTAGACATTGAGCTGTTTGGGCGACCTATGAGAAGATTAAAGAGCGCTATTGGTGGAGAGGCATGTATAGAGATATCTCGCAGTTTGTTGAGACATGCACTGATTGTTAATTGTTTTCTTCAGTGAGACATAGAGATGAGCTTCATCCTACTTACCCGCTATGTATTCACTACAAGTGGGTTCTTGATTTGATTACCATGCCTATTGGATTATGGAAGATGCATTACATTGTTTTGGTACACGAAGATCTCACAAATCAAGTGGAAGGAAGAGTATTGAGGACGAAGTCTACTTCAGTGGTTTGTAAGTTTCTGTTGGAGGATATTATTTTTAGGTTTGGATGCATTGGGAAAATTACTATAGATAGAGGTGAATTGGATGCTAATGAGGCTAGGGAGTTTTGCTCTCACCTTGGCATTAAACTTGCTTTGACTTAGGCATATAATCCAAAAGGCAACGGGAAGAGCAAAAGAGGCCATCCACTGATTGTGAAAGCCTTGGCCAAAGCATGCGGTGGATGGGTTAGAGAGTGGTCTAGGTTATTTCCTTACACATTATGGTCTGATCGCACTACTCACAGTGTGACTACAGGATATATGCCAGCTGAGTTGATGTTATAGAGATTTGCACACTTGGAGCGCTTTACCATGGTAAACAGCAAGAAGAGATGACTAGAGAGGATCTTTTGGCTCTTCATATTCGTCACTTGGTAGGAGAGGAGAACGGAAGATATTGACAGAGCTATACAGAAGCTCAAAGAGGCCAGAATTTGCAACAATGACCGACTTGATAGCATACAAAAATTGAAAACTAAAGAGATTGAGGAGGGAGATTGGGTGTTGGTCTATGACAGTAGTCTAGACAATCGGTATAGTGCTATCCCCAAGGTTTCGAGATGATGGTTTGGGCCTTATTTAGTGCAGCATGTCCATGACAATGCTATGTATTCCTTAGCAGAGCTTGATGATATGGCCTTGCAGATTCGGATTGCAAGGAAGAGAATCAAATTATTCAAGAGAAGAGATGATGCAGCCTATGCAGTTGACGAGGTGGATGATGAGATTTATGATAGACTTGAGCCAAATATGATGTTGATGAGGATGTAGAAATTACAGATGATTTTGTAGAAGATGAGAAGATTGCATTGACCATCGAGCTTGGCGGTGATGAGCATGGGTAGTTGTGGCCCATCTAGAGGATGTGCAAGTTTGGAGGGGGTGGATGTCATGACCTGCACGTCCACTAGTGTGAACCTGAAGGCAGAGTTTTTCACCAAGATTTGGAACACATTAGTCAGCATCATTTTCTGTTGTGTGTGTCTTTTTGTTTTCATTTTGCATGATGCACAAGCACAAGTATTTAGGCTTGGCACAAATTCTTTAGTGCATTCATAAATTTTTGAGTGGAGCATTGTTTAATTGATTGCATTGCATGGATCCATCATTGCATATTTTCTCGAATCATGAGTGGATGAGCACAACGTTCTATTTCAAAGCATATTTCTACTAGAATACCTTTAAAAAACAAAACCAATTACATATGGAAATCTCAGGCTTTGAGGATCCAAGGGAGGAGGTAGCTTGAGCCAAACTTTTGATCTTGAGTTGATTACATTGGAAAATGCTATGGAAGGAGCAAAGGATGTTTTTAATGGATATAGAAAATGTGAAGCAAGAGTTTTGTATTACATGTGAGAGTTCCAAAATGTAATAAATGAAGGGCTACAAATATCTTCATTTGAGGATTACACAACTTGTTAGTATCTTTCGGAAGACTATGAATTAGAGGGGTCTCACCTTTGGCAATGGCATGCTACTGGACTACTTCGAAGGGTCATTAGTGAACCTTTGAGAGAAAAGATGAGTGGATATTTAGTCAAAAGTCTTAATTACGAAGGGGAACATTGGCAAATTTAAAGAGTCACAAGAGAAGATCGACATCAATATGGCAATCGTCGAGAGGGAAAACAAGAGTGATGATTCCAAGATGAAGCGATGAGTCAAGAGAAGCTCCATGTGTATGAATGAATTTTGGGGTGGCCTATTAGGTCTCTTCTATACACAAGATCTTAAGAAAGCTAGTGTGAAAGATAGGACACATGGTTGCTTGTGATCAAATTTGAAGTATGAATGAAGGGAGGAGTCAAGAGCAACGTGATAATTGCCATGCCAAACATCATTAGTATCATTGGTGATCTTGATTGGTAGCGATTATTCTAAAGTGGCCTATTGGATGGTTGTCATTAATGGTTTGCATTGCAGATAGAGCTATTAAAGTAGGTAGATGGCGGGTAGAAATTTGGATCATAGAGTTGATGAGCAGACACTCGATTTATTTGGGTTTCAAGAAAAGATGACAATGGCATAACAACCTAATCCTTGATGTCAGAAGCTTTCTTAAGCCTTTTGGAGGCTCGTAACAACCTAAATAGTGACGTAATTGGCGTATTCACCATCGTCAGGTTAACGATTAAAAAAAATCTTTTCTCAATATTTTTCGAGTTGTAGAAAGATAGAGGTAGGAAAGAAACTATAAAAAGGCAAGACTTCAATCACAAGGAGGGGCGAATGACAAAATGAGTGTGGGGACGAGTCCCTTTTATAAGATTATAATAGGTGGTATTGGTAGGTGGTAGAGATTGGAAAGGGACCGTTAGGGACCGTTATATTTCAACTACTATGTATGCACAAAGTGACCTAATCTAGGGTTTATTGGCAGTGTGATCCTTTGCCTTGCTATTCCATACAAAGAGGCTACAAAGTGGGTGTGATTGTACATGTCTCAACACTCTCTTGGCATTGAGGTAATTAGATTTGCTAATGGTATATGGCTGTCCCAAAGGCAGTATGGCTTGAATATATTGTCCTAGTATAGTATGATGGTATGTAAGTCTCTTTCAATGCCATTAGAGGAAAATGTTAAGTTGAGTGCTGAGTGTTCAAGAAGATGGTAGGGAGTTTGATCTATATGACCATCACAAGGCTAGACTTGAGTTAGAGTTGGACTTTTGAGTGAATTTATATAGGTATCTAGGAAGCCTCATTTGAATATAGCCAAACATATATACTGATATATATTTCCATTGTTTAAGAGAAAAGTTACTTGAAGAAGAGATTGATTTGGTATATGTAAACACAATAGATTAGATAGGTGACGTTTTTACAAAGGAATTGGGTGTATAGAAGCTTCAAAAAATTTCAAATCTTACTTGGAATTACAGAGATGTAGTTGAAGCTTGAAGGGGAGTATTGAGATGGTAAGCTTGACACATGTGGACATTGATGATGGACCACCTAGTTAGATCGGTTTGCACATCAACACTTAGCATGCTGGTGGTCACTATGATCCTCACATGGCCATAGACTTATGACTTACTTTATTTGGTTAGTTATACCTACTTAAAGTTGGCATAGTTATAGCACTAGTTGATTAGTAGTAGTCAATTACACATTGTTTGACTTAGTAAGTCACTTTCCTTTATATTGTATCTTATCTATACTTTATGAACATTGTATTATGAAAGGAAGAAAGAAGAAAAACCTACAATAAAAAAATTCAGTCTTTATCTCTCTTTTTATGTTTTTGAGTGAGCTTTCTCTTATGTATATTGTGTGTGTTTGGCACAGTAGCTCAAGCAAGTCCCCCCACCATGTGATTCGTGGCATGGCCTTATATGTGTACCTATTCACTTTTATGGCACACTTAGACTTGTAAATATTATATATTGATACTTTTCAATATACTTGGAGTTGTACTCTATCAAGCTTCTTCTTCTCCAAGTTGTCTACTTATATTCTTGCAATCCTAAATCCAAAACTTCGTATCAAAGCAAGCTTCAACTCTTGGGTAGAGCCATCAACACCTTCTACATAATTTCCTCAAATTTGGGGTAAGATTTAATGAGCATTCACAGGTCAACAAATACTATGAGAAAACTTGTAAGGACTTAGCATAATCATATTTCTTATTGAGATTCATTTTGGTCTCCCTTTACAGTACTTTTAGTAATGCATAAGATAATTATCATTCTATGTAGAAATTTTAACTCTATTAAAAAAATTCAACATCAAAGAGTAAAATCACATAGTCCATTGTCGATGCATGCCACTTGTTTGCTATTGTATGCTATTCTTTTGAAAGAAAAGTCATTGCAAAAGCTTGATAGGCAAAGAGAAATTCCTTGGCCCCAACAATCCTAAGGAATTTACAATAGTGTTTCCAAAGAACAAGAAAATCTAGAGTAATGTGCAAAAGCTCTCTTTTTGTTTGCCCAAGTTTCCCTAGGTTAGGCTATTGAAGAGTATAAGAATTTACTAAATGTGGTTGAGTCAACAGTACCACATGAATTGCTAGAGGAGGTTGGAGAGAGTAAGCTTCAAGAAACAATCAGCAAAGTTGTTGAAGTGCTACCACAACTTTGTAAGCAAACTGGTTTATATCAAGAAGCCATAACTACATATAGGAGAGGATTTCTCATGCATAGGAATCTCATTCTTGAGTGTTCTACTTGAATTCAACAAGTGCTCCAAGCCTTGCCTTTGATATAGAAGGGGCTTTCATTCCTTGAAATAATATAAAAGAGGCCATTTTGTTGTTGTTTATACTCTTGAGAAAGTTTTTCCTTTTTTTAAAAATTGTCATGGCAGTGACATAAAGGGAGTGCTGTTGCTAGAGTAGAAGGAGAGCCTGGGTATTTCAGACAGTGACTAGTAGGTTTAAAAATCAACAGGTGAACATCAATTTTGGTGGGACAAACATTATGAGGATTTAACCAATGTGTAATGAGCATTCTCTATTGCAACTTAGGATCATTCATGCCATTACCATTAGACGTTGCAACTCATGAATAGTGTAGTCTCTAGAGGTCATCCAACCATTATTAGAGTTGTGTCTTGGTTTGTGTTGCATTTTGGAATTTTCTCAAGTGCTTTTGAATTAAAGTTAGGACAAATCTTCCACACAGAAAGACACAATTGCTGAGATCGATTACAGGGCAACATAGTAGGGTAGAGATAGGCTCAATTGAAGACATATACTAAGGACTTATTGGCATATTTGGAACTAATTTATTGCAAGATTTTCATAAGCTATTCAAGAACAAGAAGTATACAATGTAGACATGCAACATGATTATCATAAAGATTATGAAGCGCATGCATGGCATGGACATCAACCGCATGATCAAAAATATTATGAGCAACACTCTTCTTATGATGGGCATCGTGGACACCATTACTATAATTATAATACAACAAGCCTTGGTATGAACATCAACATGCATATGATCATGGGCATGGAGATGGTGAGCATCATGCTAGTGAATATGGATAGCATATATATGGAAGATGTAGTGAAGGATATGAGGCACATGGAAATCAACCATATAGAGAATCTCATGTTCAAATGCATGAAGATAGATCATATCATACCCATAGATATTCATCATGAAATTTCACACAAGATCAAGCTTATGTATATGGATAAAATGCATATGTACATGATGCCCATTTTCATATACATTAGCATGCATGTAATGATCGTGAAGTATCATATATGAGGTCTAAATATCCAACATTTTGGGATGAATTTCATGTTAGATATGAGGAGAGAAAAAATATTTTTATTGAGGACGTGATGAGTTAGACACAAGCTCCACCTTTGTGTGGGAAAAGCCAACCATACATTGATTAGCAATATCATGGTAATCTTTAGCATCATAATTATAGTCATTCTCATGAATTTATGGGGCAATTTATGGGCAAAAATTATGGACATAACCATGGTCATTCTCATGACTATATGGGGAAACATTATGGACATTATTATGACCATTCTTAGGAGAAAACATTCTTATGCATATCCCTATGCAGTGCATGGTTATTCTTATGACTCCTATGGACAGAATATCTAAGGGAGAATCATTCTAATTCTTTGGGGTGTTACCATCATAAGGACAATGGGCAACATACTATGATGATATCACCTAATACAAAGGTGAATACCTTGCTTGCAGGAGTTGTGGAAAAGGAAGAGGAATAAGAACAACCAGTGACCAAGTTGAAGAGTAAGAAGATGAATATGAATATGAAAAATAAAATATAGATGAAGATGAGGAAGTCCAAGAAGATGTAGATGACAAAGATGGACAAGAAGTTGATAGAGTAGAAAAGCATCAAGTGGATGATGATGAGTTTCAATACCACAATGAGGCACAAGCAAATGATGATGCTCAAGAAGAAGAGCAAGCTCAAGAGTTACAATGGTTCTTATGGGACTCAAGAGGATTGTATTGAAATAAAATGTCTTGAAGACATTGGGTCATCACATGATGGTGCATATGATGGTCTACATTAGCCCCTTCTTAATGAAAATTTACATGTACCTAGGGAAGAGTTTCATATTACCCTTTGTAGTTGATCAAGAATCCTCATTTGATTTTGATGTTTATGATATCGATCTTGTGGATTTTGGGGATCATTCATTATACTCATTTTATCGGGGTGGTTATGAGTACATGAGTGGTGATAGTTTCCCTATTCTAGACAACCATTATGTTATACTACCTTTTGATTAAGGTGAGAATGATCATTGTTGGATGTGTGATGACTATTATGTTGGGATGCCTTTTGATCCGAGTGGATCTTTTGGGTGATATATGATGGCACAAAATAGGTATAGCTACTTGTAGTAATTTCTTGTATTCAAAAGAACTGTTATAAATCTTTTGAGATGGGTACTATGGAGTGTCTTCTATTTTTAGACACCTCATGTCCCTCATTTGGAGAAGTATGTTTAGAGTTATGGCTTATTTATTATAGTAGCCTTGTTTAGGATAGCAAGTAGGCTTTTCACAATTTCCAACTCATGACATATCCTATTACTTGAAGAGGAGTCTTCATGACTTCATGGCATAAATTAAGAAATAATACTTCATGATGGAGTTTTTTTTCCACACGAAACCTTATTGTGCTTTTTTTATTCTCCACATTTGAGGACAAAGCTTTTAAGGCAAGAGTAGTCTATAATGTAGAAAATATGCCCATAAGTCTTTTCCATGTCTTGGTATGGAAGAGAACCACTAATTTGGAGGCTTTCAAGGTTAGTATAAAAGGGCCACAAGGTGCCAATGTAAGACCTTTTTTCTCATTTGAAAATTTACCAAGGGCTGATTTAGCATTAGCATTACTTGTCTTGTTCCTAGCCATGGATTCATGGAGCTCTAGTAATGGAATTTTATCATTTCCTATTCCATTTCTTGTGTTTTAGGCATTGAATGTTAGTTTAGTTTAGTTTAGTTAGAGCAAGACTTCTTTTCCTCTTTCAATGGAAGTTTATCATTTCCTATTCCATTTCATATTTCTAGGCATTGAATGTTAATTTAGTTTAGTTAGAGTATGCTCTATTTCCATAATATGTGCAAACATTGATGATGGACCACCTAGTTAGATGTGCTCACACATCTATACTTAACACATTGTGTTGAGGGCAAGCTCAACACGGTCAGCACATTGATAATAGACCATATAGTTAGATATGTCCACATATCTATACTTAGCACATTAGTGATCATGATGATCCTCTCATGGACACTGACTTATCTCTTATTATAATATATTAGTTAGACCTACCTATAGTTGGCATAGTTATAGTGCCAATGGATTAGTATAGTCATTTATGTACTCTTTGACTTAGTAGGCCACATTCATTTATGTTATATCTTATCTATACTTTGTCTACATTGTACAATGAGATGAAGAAAGAAAAGAAAACGAGAGAGAAAAAGTTTTGGCCTCCATCTCTCTTTGTGCATTCTTGAGTGAGCTTCCTCTTAGTTATGTGTATCATGTATATTTGGTATAGTAGCATAAGTCAATTCCTATATTTCATAGAACCTAACTAGGTTCCTTTTATTCATAACATTTATTTCATAGAAGCTAACCAATTATTTTGCTTAATATGTCTATAACCCTCTATTTTCATCCTATAATCTAGGAATAAGAGAAAATTTTTGATAAGACAACTTTGCTAGTTTTTCGCATGTACTCATAGAGTTCTCTCTCTCTCTCTCTCTCTCTCTCTCTCTCTCTCTCTCTCTCTCTCTCTCTCTCTCTCTCCTTTGCACCATTTGCTAACAAGAACAATATGTGTCCTTGCCCATTTTTCAAAGACCTGGAATCCCTAAACTCTTCATTAAAAGGAAAGCAAAGTCATGGCCAAAATGAGGCAAAGAGAAAACTAATACAAGTCATAAAATGGTGTTTGAGATAATTTCACCCATCATTAAATTTCTTCCTTGACACAGATGTGCAAATATATCCCAAGCTTCTTTAACTAACTTGCATGAGTGAATGTGGGAGTTTATGGTATTTTAAAGAGATAATGCAATCAATTTATGAGCTTACATATCTTTTGAATGCCAATCATTTTTCATAGCATTAGGTAATGGTCCTCATGGATTAGCCACAATGGAACTAGAACCTACATTACCCTTGGAAGCATATGTTTCTACTACACTTGTAGTTTCCATAGCGACATCAAGACATACATCAAATCCTAGATACATTTTGTGCAAACACTATTGTGGCCTCATTGTGTGCCCCTTGCCCACCAGCTCAATTGGTTTGCATGGGTGCAACAAGATAGTCACATGAGTGTTCACCTAGCTTGACACCATTGTTTAAGCATTGAGATAGATCCGTCATTCCTGATAGACACTGTCAATTGAGATTCAATGACAAGAAAGAGCTGAAAGGGCTAGACGGTGAGCTGAGATCATTAGGAGGTATTCTTCTAAGTGTAATAGTTTGATATCCTTGAGAAGCAGAGGTGTTCTTAACCCAATAAATATCACAATCAATCCGTTGGGAGAGGAGGAAGCTCTAGTGTTCCCCTTTCTCTAAAAAGTTAATCTACTTTGAGTGGGAGTATAACCCCACCAATACAAACTCCTAGAGTAAACCTGATCATCATGATGGGGCAACCCATTGTAATACTTGTAGGAACATTGGATTTGCTAGCCCTAGGTTTCTCTCTATCCATTTTTAATGGGTTAGCAAATGGAGATGTGGAGCTCCATATCAATGAGTTCCAGAAATGAATGTTCAATTGTTGAATTTAGGATGAAGGGCATCTCATGATTTTGTCTATATGAATCTAAAAGGAAGAGTTGCAATGTGGTATCATAGTTTGGAAGACGAGACCATAACCACTATTTATTTATTCTTTGCAGCCTTTCAAAGAGAGCTTGCCCTTTAGAGAGGTGGTCAATATTGGTTGCGTGTTTTGAATGTGACACGTCAAAAACCCCATGAGAATTCTTGAGCATATGCCAAGAAACTGAAATAGGTATTTTGCAAATTGCAAACTTCTATTCATATTCCACTTCCTATCCTATTGCAATACTTTTACATGGATTAGACTTCAATATCCAAGTGCAATTGATTACTATTACTCTTGTTGATATAGACACTCCTATTGCACAAGGAAAGGAGATAGAGTTTCGCTTACAAGTGGCCTACATATCTAGGACAAACCTCAATTTGAGTTTAGGTCCTAGATAAAATTTGGCATTGACCAATGTAAGTCAAAGTGTGACTAGTACACCTATGACCAATTCAAATGGAAGAGGAAGCATAATGCAGAATGCGCCCATGCTACTAGCTCCTCTTAATGTTGTTATGCTGATGGCTAGCCAAATGGTTTTCCTAAGTACTAAAATCCAAATGACAAACCCCAATGTTATGCCAATTAATCGACAAGAAATTTTCCTAATCAAAAGTTTAGGCCAACTAAACAGCAAGCGATGATCACAGTTATGAGTCTAGTGCACCAAATGTTCTTCGTGCGAAGTTAAGTACATGACAAAGCATTATGATGATATAGTGATGGAATAATATAGACAAATAATCGTGGATGTTAATTTTCTAAAGAAGCAGCAAAACTTGGTAGGACATTGACGTCCTGAGGAGGATGGTCCATCAAGATTTAGCTATAAGTGGTGTGGTAGTCAATACTTTCCAAGAAACTGTTCTAATGTCAAATGTGACATATGTGGAAAGTCCAGCCATCTAGCTAGTACTTGATGGAGTAATATTAGTTCTCTTCAGCAACAAGGGAGTAAGTGGCCAAGTCCAATTAATCATCGAGCACGAGGGAATACCCTTCAATAGGATGAGGGACCAAATCAAATATTGCAAAGATGAAGAGCTATTGTAGAAGAGCTACCTAATGATAGTGGTGTCAGTCCCTTATCAATGGCGTATGTGTCAATGCCACACTAAGGCTTCCAATTTATGAGCCATCAAGATAATTGAAGGTTAAAGAAGGCATTAGGAATAATGTAAAACTAGCTTAGGTAAAGCCTAAATAGGATGATAAGGGGACGCAAGTCCTTAATCTTGATGTGGAAGCTGGTCCTCTAAAAGTTGCTATTGGAAAAATTGACTTCAATAAGGATCCACCAAAGAAGAAGGTAAAAGCCAAGAACGAGGCACCTAAGCCTATTCATCACGAACAAGAGAAAGAATGGTTTGGCGAGAGAAGAGAACCATTGCTAATTATCATGACTTTGATTTAGCCAATTATCTTTGTGAGGTAAAGCTTGATGTGAACCTCCTACATCTAATCAATTTATCTCTAAGAGTGCATTAAGAGTTTAAGAAGGTCCTTCACACTGGGTATATCTTTGAATGCTTGTCTATAGCTTGTGTGGAAGATAATTAGTTTGAACATGCTGAAAAGCATTGCCCAAGGGTTTGACAACATATGTTGATGGAATATTAGTGGATCATGCCATTATGGATATGTGATCCTTCATGAACATTATGAGTTCACAATTAATGAAAAGGCTAGGACTAGAGATCCAAAATTATGTCTACACAATTATTTAGATGGCTAATGATAGTTTAAGGTATTCGAAAGGTTGCATTACCAAAGTCCACGTGACTGTTGCTAACGTGGAATGCATTCTAGACTTTGGGGTTATTGGGTTTGTAGAGCAACCAAGCTATCAAGTATTATTAGGAAGGCCATGGATCTTGTAATCCAACTATTGAGTTGATATACCCATTGGTCGTCTAATTTTCCATAGAGATGCTAGATGCATAATAGTGGATGCATATCTTGAATCTTCTCAAAGCAAGAGGAAACCTTTATCTTTGACAGAATTAGATGCATTAAAGGATCTTTTTGGTAGTGAAACTTCGTCAAGCGATGAATCAAGAGAGGGATCCACTATAGAAGATATCTACTGGGTGACTTTGAATAATAAGCTAATAGAAGCTCAAGTCAAAATTAGAGATGTAGATGTGATTGAGCTAGATCTTGGTACAATGGATTGTTGAGATAGCAAGTTCAACATGTGCTCACATTGATGATGGAATGCGTGGCTAGATGGGTCTGCACATCTATACTTAGCACATTGGTGGTCATTCTGATACTCATATGGCTACTGACTTATCACTTATTATATTTAGTTTGTTACACCTACCTACAATTGGCAAAGATATAGCGCTAGTTGATTAGTGTAGTCTGTTATGACTGTTTGACTTAGTAGGCCACTTTCCTTTATGTTATATCTTATCTATACTTTGTGTACATTGTATACTGTGTGGAAGGAGAACGTTTTGGACTCCATCTCTCTTCTTGTGTTCTTGAGTGAGTTTTCTCTTCTGTATATATAGTGTGTGTTTGGCGCAACAACTCAAGCAAGTCCCCCCACCACATGATTCTTGACATGGTATCAGAGCGGTGCCACTAATAGAGGCTTATTTTGAAGGTTGAAGTGAAGGAAAAGAAGAAATCTTTGAGCAAGCAAGCAACAAGTAAGAATCTCTCCCACTCTTTCACTCTTTCTCTTGGCTAGTGCCTGTGGAGGCACCGAAAGTAAGGTAAAGCGAAAATCTCATATTGCTGTGAGATCTGGTGTGCAAGCAAAGCATTGTCCATTATTTTTTTTGGGCATCGGAGGCCGTTTCATGCCCCATTTTAGAGCCGCAAGATTGTAGACAACAGTTTTAGGGTATACTATGATTTCGATTGTATTGACTGAAAGTGGGTGCACATGTTACAAATCTTGAATCTGTAATTTTTGAGGTGTTTGACAGAAAGCAAACATAAGTTTATCTGCAAACAAGTTGCGGATTACATGTACTATTGAGCAATCAGTGAAAAAGGTTGCTTAGTGTATTGCTATGCACTTGTTGTGAAAGGTTGCAAAAGACTAGCTTGCTGTGTTATATCATTTTTTGTGATAATGGTAAACAACATTGGAAATTCCATTATTGAGAAGATCAACAAGAACAACTACCCTTGATGGAAGCTTCATGTGACGAACTTCCTCATTGGAAAGGGCCTTTATGAGTTTGTTTCAAGTGAAGAAAAGAAGCTAGAGTTGAGTATCCCTTTGACTACAGATGAATTAAAGGCATGGAAAGAATTGAATGCAAAAGACAAAAAGGTGATGTATTGGTTGCTTGTAGTCATTGATAATACTATGCTGGGACATATCAAGAATGAAGAAACTTCACACGCAACTTGAAGAACATATTTTTAGTAAATACAAAGGCACGAAAGATTCAACTCAAGCAATAGTTGAAAACCTTGAAGAAAGATGTATGTCAATGAGTGTGTTTTGAAGGTGAGGAGCATTGTAGATGCTTTAGCAGTGATTGATGCAATGCCTGATGATGATGATTTGGTTTCATGCACTTTGAGTGGCCTTAATAATGAGAATGAATGGAAATCATTTGTCACTTTTATATATGTACAGAAGCCATTTCCAGATTATGATGAGCTAGTCTCTCTCATGATTATTGAAGAGATCAATATGCAAGGTGACTCGTCTAAAGGAAATGGTGAATAGGTCCAATCATTTTACTCAAGTTTAGGAAGGGGATGTGGTAGATCCTCTTCGAGAGGGCGTAGTATGGGACCTGCTGGCGATAATCAACAAAAATAGGTTTAACCAACAATTTGGTGAAATGCAAGTTTCAAGAGGCCGAGGAAACTTTAGAGGCAGGGGGAGCTCTAGAGGAAGAGGTGAATGGCAGAACAGGTTGGAAATTCTACTATTGCTTGTCATTATTGTGGCAAAGTAGGTCATATTGCAACCCATTGTTATGCTAAGAAGGATGATATTTGTAGTGGTAAATTATAGCAAGGAAACTATGCATCATCTTCATGACATAATGAATATAAAAATGAGTGTATGTTTGTTATGCAACATATGTTGAATGCAGTTACAGGAAATGGAACACATGATGATGTATGTTATGTCGATTCAAGTGCATCTAATCATATGACCAATCATGTTGAATGGTTTGGAGAGATGCAGGACTTACAAAATCTAGGTTATGTGCAGATGGATGATAATTTATGCCACCCAATTTCACACATTGGAAAGGGTCCCTTGTCCTTGTATGATGGCTAGACAAAGAGTCTGACATATGTATTACATGTCCTATCAATCACAAAGAATCTAGTTTCTGTTGGCCAAATGGTAAAACAAGGGTTGCAGGTTCGATTCAATGTAAAATGTTGTTTTGTAGAAGACTTTAATGATAAGTGTATGTTAGTCACAAAAGGAAGTAGAGTTGGCCACATGTTCACTTTAGATGTTGGAATTCCTTCAATGGATAATACTATGTATGCTAAAGAAAAAGGAGTGGTTGCAGATATTGAAATATGGCATAAATGTATTGGACATGCAAATCTGCAAAGGCTAAATTTAATGCAGTCCAAAGGAAGAGTTTCAATAAAACTAAACATAGGGATGAACTGACTCTGCGTTGTGAAATTATTCATCATGAATTGATTGGGTATTTTGGAATTGGGTATAAGGTTCAGGTTTCATGGTAGAAATATGTAATTTGAATTTGTGGAAATACAAGGACTTTGAAAATTCGTCTCAAATTTCAAATGTGATCATCATATTCTTCTCTTTTTCAGCTTCTCAAACTTTGAGAGCTATAGAGACTTGCTCAACTACACAAAAATCTTCTTGACATTGCCCCACACTTCAAACTTTTTGAATGTCTTGGAACCCTTAAGTAGACCTTGTCATCCTCTTCATTAGTGACCATATACCTTTATTCATTTGCATACTTCTTATAGCAAATTTGAGCTTGGTTACCATTCAAATATGTTCCTTTTATCATATCAAATGACCTTGAAAAAAGTCCTTTGTATGTTGCATTTTCTTATTAGCTAATCCCATAATAGCCCTGGTGATCAAGGTGTAAACCCATACCTCAGCACAAATTGAGTAAACACACTTAGTACTATTATAAGAAACATCTAGGACAAGGAGATAATCTATCCAATTAAAACATAATATGCTAATAGAAGTTTTTACAACTATTTAATGGTGGTCGATAGTTTTTACAATGATCACACTTGATTGCTTCCTAGTAGGATTTGTTAGCATGTGTGTAGGAAAATACTAGTTAAGTGTTGGATGTGTCTTGATTGTTGTGTCGAGTAGTGCATTGGCCTTAGATGTAGATGAGAAGCTCGTGTGCTCTACCACCTACTTCCCTTCGCTTGAAATTGGAGCAAGGAAGATCTGTGATGGAGAAAGACAGTAAACCGAGTGGTATGACAGTTTCTTAGTGGTCTGCATATTCCTCACAAAATGACATGTTCAAACGATCACAGTCGATTGCTTCCTAGTAGGATTTGTTGGCATGTGTGTAGGAAAATACTAGTTAGGTGTTGGATGTGTCTTGATTGTTGCGTCGAGTGCAGCAGCCTTGGCTCTAGATGAGAAGCTGGGGTGCTCTACCATCTACTTCCCTTCGCCTGAAATTGGAGCAAGGAAGAAGATCTGTGATGGAGAAAGAAAGACAAGAGGAAGAGTTTTTTTGGGGGCCGAATAAGTAAACGGAGTGGTACGGCGAAAGGCCCTGAGAGTCGAGCTTCAAAAGTTTGCGGGTGGAGGTTTCTCTTGCATGTTCAATTGGGAGGTTGTTCTCTTGTGCTGACTTGACTCGGACATGGCATTGCAGAATTGCTCTCTTCAAATCTCCAAGCGTAGGGAGGGACGGTACTGACTTCTGACTTGGGTTGGTCCTCTCGGGATGTACAAGTGTAGGCTCGATGACATGTTCCAATGGGTCAGACACTGCAACACAGGCATCGCCCTGTCTCGCTAGTCACAAAATGAAACGAAGGAATGTGTGTGCACAAAGGCCTGAAGCTAAGCTTGCCCACAAGCAAGCCCTACACCATACCCCCATTTCACCCGACACCTCTCCTTGCAAGAGAGACCCAGTCTAGACCAAACGAACCTAAGCTTCGGCTCCAAACTTGAGTCCCAACCTTGGATTGCCTTCATCTGACACAGAGATGTTGCATCTGGATGGTGTGATTGGAGACACTGGCACCATCCTTTTCCTGCGTTCGCGACAGTGCAATCACGCTCCTGCACCCTTGTAAAGGTAAGGGCCCTGCAATTCTAGGTGGTTTTCATGAGTTCAGTTCACCTTTGCAGACAAATCGCCGGGGATGAAAGCCACCCAGTTCCATGTGAGAGAAGCGAGAGCTTGTTACTGTGACACCGGACTGACTGCTGGAGCCTGGAGCTTTGTGATATTCGCGGCAGACTGATCCCTGTCATTGTAGCTGTGGGCTCTAGCTCTGGTAAAGCTAGCTTGTTTTGATGGCCAGGCCACATTGGCTGCTTTTGCAACAGCAAACAAGATGTGCTGTTGCATTGAAGAGCTGTACACTTCCTGTCTGTTAGAGTTTGGCTCATGTTTTGACACTCTATCTGTCAGTCATTAGCTGCATGTGGTTTGCTCCCGACCTATATTTCAGGCGATGCGTCAGCTTCTTCTTTATAGACTCCTCACAGCTTCCCAGCACAGTAGTTGGGAGCTCTTCATAAGACCACACGGTCTATCTATTGATCTATCCATCACAACACCAGCCAGACAGACTCTCAAGTCCATCAGAGCTTACTGCATATCTCAGATCATAAGCCATGGGCAACTGTATGTACATTGGCCACAAAAACATCCCTGCCTTTAAGAGAGCCTCTCCTGATCATTGCTGCATCAAGGTGCTGCACTCATGTGATGGCCGAATCTCCGAGTTCTACGAGCAATCGCTAAAGGCAGCCGAGCTGATGCTGGAATTCCCCAACCAGTTCTTGGTGGAGCTCGAGAAGGGGAACCATCGGCCTTCACCGATCTCGGCAGACACAGACTTGAAGCCCTGCCACGCTTACCTTCTCCTGCCCATGCACAGGATGAGCAGCAGCACCAGGATATCACAGGAGCAGATGGCCTGCTTCATCTCTGCCCTGTCCCACAAAACAGATGATGCTTCTCCAGCCCCAAGTAGTGCCAAAAAGAGCAGCAAAGGCCGCAAGCCTTCATGGTACGGACAGAGCAGGGTAACTCCACTGGTGGAGGATGTAGATGATGATGCCTTTAGAAGAGAACCAAGCAGTGAGAGATCAGAGACCAGCTCTGTCAGCATTATTCAGAAGAGCTACTCGTCCGGCCCTGTGGTACCTCAGGAGCTGCGGGATGCCATGCTTTCTGCTGCTGCATCATCGTCAGGAGCTGGCAACAAGAATCACCTGATACGCAGATCAAGGTCGTGGATGCCCAAGCTAGAGACCATCAGCGAGTGAGACGGCGTCCTTCTACCACTCATAATTGCGTGTGTCTCTCTCTCATCTCTCAGGGAATTCGTTCGCCAGAGCAGGTCTCCTTTCTCCTTTTCTTATGACGGGCAGCTGCCGACGGAGCAGAGATCAGATCAAAGATAGGCTTTGAAGGTGCGTGCCATGCCTCAGAAACGGAAGCAGCCACTCACTTGGGAATGAATGTTCATCTTCCTTCGCTGAGAAGAACCGCATGCCCAATCTTCCTTCGCACAAGAATCGCATGCCCGCATGCCCCATCAGAAGAAGGACCAGCTCAGTTCGTCTCCCCATGGCTGCCTACGAAGCAGCAGCAGAGCCAGGCTTATCAGCTTTCTTACATCTAACATCCCAAGCCTTTGGGCCCTTGAACATTCATTTTTCACAGCATTGGGCTTAACAATGCCAGCCTGGAGGATCTAGGCGCTGTGTTAGCACATCCTACCCAAGAAGGATGAACACAAGCAATTGTAGACAGCACATTTTTGTCCATTTTCCTCCTCCTGCCCATCTTGCTATCAAGGGCCCCCTTCCTATACACCGGACAGGACATGCTCACAACTTGGAACACGATGGAATCTCATTTTTGCCCTTACACCTTGCTAAGGCCCCTCGACACACCCCCAACCACGCCTCCAAGCTTCACAAGATTGAGTCCCCCAAGCATGCCCATCACCTGCTTACTTGCTCGCATTCAAACTAAGCAAGCATGTCTTTTCACACAGGGAAGCCACATTCTTTGTTTCACACCACTTTTGTAAGGTGTGCGATGTAGCATGCCCTCTATTTAGGCCAGGCACAAAATTAGCATCTCCATGCTTTGTGTATAACCTAGGAATGACAAGGAAAGTTTCCTAATACGAGATATTTTGCATACGAAGTCTAATGTTGTGCTCTCTTTGCCAATTGTTTTCATGTGGCTCAGACGCACACACACACACACTCTCTCTCTCTCTCTCTCTCTCTCGTTTGTGACTACAATGACATGTTAACGTTTGCAAACCAACCATCTCTTTTCAAGTAAATTGTCATTAGGGCTAGAAATGCTTCAAAAAAAGCACTTGTGTGACAAACCATCCTTCAAGCATAATTTTGAAAGCCATGATACGTCCCTTCTAGTGATGTTTTATATCCTCTTGTTTTCTTCTTTTCACCTTCTAAGAGCCCTTACAAGAGGCCAGCATGGTAACCCAATCATTCATGCTAAAGGTTTTCAGCTCCCAGTTTCTATTAGCTCCCTGACTATAAACAATACAAGAGTTTACTAAACGAGAAGGGCACCTTGTGGATGCTATGCACTGAATGAATTTGTAGAGAAAGAAGCTCAACGAGAAATGTGAATGAACTAAAAAAGAATACTAAGAAGACTAATGAAAATATATTGGGTACCAAAAAGAATATTGAAAGCTCTTGACTTTCAAAAAAATTATTATTAACTTCATAGCATCTTTATCATTTCCTTTCTCATATTTTATAAGTAAATAAGGACATTTGGACTACCAAAACATGTCAAACTTCGAAGATTTTGGCTACAAAGGAGGAGAGAATCACAAAATGGACTCTACTATCTCTAATAAACAGAAAACAAGAATATTGTATTCTTGCACACGTGGTAAACTCTCTTTGCTCCTTTTTTAATTAATCCCGTGATTAACAAAATTGTAAAATTTTAAGTATTTTTGGCCCTAATGGTTCTTTCGTCATCAAGAAGATCCAATGGGAAGTTGCCTAAGATGCAAATTTCAAGAGTGTGCACTTGTGTTCTACACCATGGTTAGGAGCATATTCGCAATTGGAAGGATGTTTATTTCAAATCAAAGGTGGAGGAAGCTTTCTCAACTATATTAGATTGCGTGCAAGGTTGGTAAAGACTATATGAGATGCACGCTAGGCAAAGTTTATCCAATGTGTTTGAACAAAGATCTTGCCTAAAATAAAGGACACTTTATAGCTTTTAATTAATAGTTCAATGATGTGGCGTCACTCACAAAGTGAAAGTAATGCAATATCATGGAATTGGCAATGTCATTGAGAAGGTGTGTTCTCAAAACCAAAAAGGGCTCTAGCATGTCTCTACTCCCTTTTCCCAACAACTTCTAGCAGCTATGAGCATCACTCACACATTAAAGCATTCAGTTGAATATAGCTACACATCCCAATATCCATGCATGTATTTCCCCCATAGATTTCGAAAGAGAATTACCCTGTAGGACATAAGATTCTATGGCTCTCCTAATGTAGTGGGATTGATCCATATCCATGCTATACATAATCACAAATAATACACACATATACACTCCATTCAAGCTCAATTAATGCCCAATGAAACACCTCAATCTATCCTACAACTCAATGGTTATCACCTACTCAATCATGTGCATGCAATTGTTATGTGCCATTGTTCCTCTAAGTTATATGAGTAATGTGGCATGGAAAGTAGCAGGAAGAGCGTACAAACATATGTTTAGGAAGTCAAGTGAACATGCACGATTTGATATTTAATGCTTTTCCATAAATGCATAGATTTAATAACATTCGCTTCCTTATTTTTAACAAGAATACATGATACCTTAGCAAACCTATTCAAATTGGACCATCATTAGTCCTCTAAAAACCAATTGACTTCCTGTATTAGCGACCATGGCCTAGATCTAACTTGCATGTAGTAAAGGTCATCTTAGGCAACAACTTCCATGGCCTCAAGGACCAATTCTCTACCACTCCTTTCTTCTGAACCAAGTTGATCCTTAGTTTTTATCATTATAATCTAACTTTTGTCTATTGTTTGCAAATGAAAAGTTACTCAATCGGATGTTGGGTGAGGGTGACTGAAATTATCATTGGAAGCTAGAGAATATATCTATTCAGATCTGTGCATGTCTATTGGTTGCCAATTGTAATTATCTTATATATAAACATTCATGTAATGTACCAAATGTATCAAAATATGACACTTAATAAAAAATACTATGTTCTTTAATCTCTAAGCAATTGTACCTCTGATATCTATTCTCTTTGATTTCATTTATGTTCTTAAGATGGACCATCCATAGTATATTAAACATGTTGTACTGATCTTTGTTAGAGGTATAGATATCAAGCATCAATGTGGTATTTGGATGAGATATGTATATCCAATCACACTTGGTGACCATGATGATCCTACATTCACCATTGGGTATGCATGTACAAGTGTTCACATGACCCATCTTCACCACTACTCATAGCCCTTTGTGGACAGTAAGATGTGTTAGAAGAGAAAATCACGCACTAGAATAATGAAAGACACAAGATCAATGAAAGAGAATGCGGAAGATGCAACCAGGAATAGGAATCCACTATGTCAAGAGTAGAGTGGTTGAACTTCAGCTCACACGCTCCACAATCTCCCTCTCTCCATCCCAAGAATCTATAAGTATAAGTGTAATATACAATATAGCCATAATCCCTCATTTATAGATAAAAATAAAGGAGTTGTCCTACCATAAAATGGGTTAGCCAATTAATAAAAAGATGATACCCATAAATTAGGCCAAGCACGCTTTAAAACTATCACATGACCACTTCTAATACCCTCCCTCAAATCATAGGTGAATAAGCAATGAACAAGAACGCCTAGTATGCACCATGGACATTGCAGTAGCTGCACTCCACTAGATGCGCCTCGGTTTGCACCCTAAAGAAGAAGTCCAAATGCCATAATCCCTCTTTAAAAGTAAAATAGTTTATCTAGCCACCATGTACTTCCTTTAATCACACAAGCTGCCTAGCTCATCATGACACTAGGATTCCTCCACTATAGCATATGCATGCCCTTCACCTCCCTTCATGTGACACCACATGAACACATCATGTCGTTTGTCCCATCATAAACTTGACACTAGACACACCAATCCAAAGTTTCGATTGCCAAAATATGTAAACTTGATGACAACTTCAAATCTAGAATATGTGAACTCCTCCACCAATAATGAAAGAGCATTAATATGCCTTCTCTCCACCCTCACACATGCCCCTTCTAGCTAGGAGCATGTCAGGGCATGTAGCATCACTAGAAGATTGCTTCATGGGTCACCTTGGTTGGAGTGGCCTTCAATGATTTAGACTCAGAGTTTGAAGATGGAATCTTTGTCTTCTTTCCCTTCTCTTTGGATTTGGTAGCTATCTTCAAAAAATACTTAGAGAGATGGCCCCAATTTCCACAAGAATAGTAGTGGGCATGTTTTTTCTTAGTATTCAAAGATACTGCCAATGCTCTCCCAATATCATCACCATATATCAGAATCTTTCCTTGTGTCTATAGCAAAGGCTCCTCATTAAGAAAATGAGACATGAGATCATCAAAATCAAGATCCAGAGTGGAAACTTGGACTCTCAAATCTTGAGCTACCATATCGTACTCCAAGGGGAGCTTAGTAAGAACCAATGCAAAAAACTAAGAGAAGGTAAGAGCTACCCCCAAGATGAGAAACTAATCATGAATAATCTTGGATCTCATTAGAAATGTCTACATGGAGTCTCTAGAATTAAACTTGATGTTATACAATTGTTCTTGAGGTGAAATAACACAATATTAGTGAGTTTGGGAATCTCCCAATTCCCATTTTTTGAATACTAAAAAGGTGGCACCCGGATAACATGCCCATATTGGAAAGAGCTTGAAAAATGGAATCTATTGAGCTATAGAGTGCTAGATTTGAACTTATAGTATTCAAGTTATGACAAATCCAAAGATTTGACCACATGTCCCAAGCTTATGGGAAATTCCCATATTCCCTAATATGGTGTTAAATAGTCATCACGGAAGATTTCCACTCATAAAGCTCGTGTAGCTTATCCCAAACTTCAGTTGAGGTCTCCAAGATTTGAATGGTAGGAGAGACTATCAAGTGAAGCCAACATACCAAAGCAGTAACAGCCTCAGCATCCTTGCCTTCCATTCAAAAAGCTCATCTTGAAGATCTTCATCATCCTTCTTTGTCCACTTGGAGAGAATCGATGGTTGATGCTCTAGCTTGGGCTCAAAACTTGCAATAACCTACCGTAGATCTTTCTACACAAACAAGGCCTTCATATATAGATTACAATGAGCATAAATAGAGCCTTACAAGTATCCTATGAAACTTCAATACCCATAAGCAAGTAAGCATAGAAGATCAAAGAAACTAACCAATTATCTTCTTTTTCTTAAGCTTTTTAAGCCTTATCTCCAAGTTAACCCATTTCACACTTGTTTCTAGTCAAATTGGTTTCTTTAAACCCTTGTTCACACTAGCTCCTTCCATTCAATCTAGCTTTTCCCCTTTTTAATGTGCAAAAAGGGATGTATTCACACTTGAAAAGAAATTGAAAATCACAAATTGTAAAACCATAAGGTAGTTGTTTCTATGCGAGGTTTTCCCACTTATTACTCAAATCTGTTGTAATCTCATGTACCACTTGTAATCAAAGTTAGACACTACCATGTGAGTTATTGATAAGACCTATGTATTCCTTAAAAAATTTCAAATAGAAGCAATATGCAAATTTCATGGTGATTATTTTCATACATGGAGGATGAAAATATGCATCACCTCATGTGTCAAGATTTTTTGGAGTTGTTCTAAGACACATAATATGCTAATGATCCACAATGGAAAATGAAAAATAATAGCATGGGGCTTTCAGATGACATGCCTTTTGAGCAATCATTGTTATACGTAGGTAGGCTTGTGCTATTGCTTCCTCATCATCATCCTCAATACGAGTGATAGTTACAACTCTCATATTCATTGGTGGTTCTATCATTGGAAGTTCATGGAGTGGATGTGACAAAGGGTAATACCTTTTTTATGCACCCTTCCGTTGAAAAAGCCTATGCTCTCCCTCTCTAAGGTTTTGAGTTCTATAATGTTTGTTCTACTGATGATGAGAACCTTGAAAGGTTCCAATCCCCTAAATTTCATCTTCTTCTTGTGTCCCTTAAAAGAGTACAGCAAGATTAGGTCTCCTTGCTTGAAGTCTACTTATTTTATGTGCTTGTCAAACCAACTCTTGCATCATACCTTCTCAAAGATTAGGGCATGGGTTGTAATGAGACGAGTCTCAGATAGGCATTCTAGCTCTACCAAACAATTGGTTGATGTTGTTTTGCCCTCCCATCTCTCATGGAATACTATTCTCAAGCTTCAAACAAAGAAGTCCAGTGGTAAAATCACTTCAGTTCCATAGGTCAATTTGAACAGGGTCTGTCTTATGGCCATTTTGTAGGTCCTATGTCCGTAGGTCAATATGAATAGGGTATGTCCTATAGTAGTTTT
This sequence comes from Lygodium microphyllum, assembly GCF_053477565.2. Taxonomy (NCBI): domain Eukaryota; kingdom Viridiplantae; phylum Streptophyta; class Polypodiopsida; order Schizaeales; family Lygodiaceae; genus Lygodium; species Lygodium microphyllum. Next base: position 40,584,448 of record NC_141146.1, read on the forward strand.
GTAGGCTGTCCTATATAACAGAAAGTTGCCATGAGCATGTTGTCCCAGTCACTCCATGAAGCAAAGACTACTTTTGTTAGGACATTCACTAAGATATTGTTTATGGATTCAGCTTGACCATTAGCTTGAGGATAATATGGTAAGGATCTTCTATGGATTCTCAAGAAGGTGGATAACAAGTCAGCGATCACTTCATTGATAAAGTGTGTGCCTCGGTCCTGACCAAGTCTATGGGACAACAAAACCGTGAGATTACCTACTCCCAAAGGAACTTGGACGTGATCCTAGAATCATTTTTGTGAGTTGCTTGAGCTTCCACCCACTTGGTGAGATAGTCTATGGCGACAAAGTTATACTTGGCTTGTGAGTATTGAGCCGCAGAGTTGATTGGACCAATGAAGTCAATTTCCCATTTCTCAAATGGTTGACATGCAATCATTGGGGTCAACTCCATTTTGTTCTTATGAATAGAAAATTTGGTCCATTGGCACTCATCACAATGGTTCACAAACTTAAAAACATTGCGGAATAGTGTAGATCACCACAGTTGAGACTCGAGCACCTTGCATGCTATGGTGTCTCCACTAAAATGTCCTCTAGCAATCCCACCATATGATGACGTAAGAACATTGTGTATTTTGTGTTTGCAGACACATCTTCTTAAGATTCTATCTTGTCCTAGCTGATATAATTGACTGGAAATCAGTTGATAGAGTTGGATCTTCAAAATTAGTTTCTTTAACCTAGCTTTTTCTATGGGTTGTTCAGGAAATCCATTCTCTAGGATGTGGACTATATCATCTACCCAATACGGTGTGAGGTCTACTCTAAATAAGTCTTGTCCACTGGACATTCTAAAAATATGTGTATCTCAATGATGCCCTATCTAGCCACTTCGCATGTAGGTATACAGGGCATATGATCTACTATATAGTGTTGTTTGCCTTTGCATACTACCATAGAGAAGCCAAATTCCAAAAGCAGAAGTAATCATCGAGCAATGCATCTTGTTGCACAAGATTTGTTCACAAGATAAAGCAATGCTAGATGATCCACAATGAAGGTAAAGAGTATCACTAGAAGACAACGTCCAAAGTTTTTTACATCAAACACCATGACTAACCCTTCCCTTGCTATCATTTCCATATTAGTGAGTTGTCTACTAGCAAAGCTTATTGGATAATCAAGGCTATGCTCACTAGGTTGGCACAGCACTGCCCCCATGGCAAGCTTTGATGCATCTATGTGCACATGGAAGGTAATGGACCAATCTAGGTATCTTAAGATAGAGGCTGAAGTTATAGCTTGTTTAAGCCTTTCAGAAGCTTACTGACATTCTTCGGTCCATTAAAATACTATAAATAGCTTGTACAACAGTTTAGAAATCAATGCATAGCAAACCTTTGGTAGTACCCTATGTGGCCTAAGATGCATTGAAATCCCTTCAAGTTGGTCGGAGGGGGAAGGTCTACAATTACCATGACTTTTGAGATGAGTCTATGGCTATCCCTTTCCTCGACACAACGTGCCCTAAAATACAATCGTGCTTCACCCAAAACTTGCACTTTAAGGGGTTTAGTGAGAGAGCATATTACCTACATCATTCAAAGACTATTCATAGATTTTCTAAGTGCTCTTCTTAGTTGGTGTGGATGCACAAGTCATCGATGAATACCTCCAACCATTTTTTGAGCATGTCCTTGAAGATGGCACACATGAGGCACTGGAAGGTAGCAGGAGAATTCCTTAGCTCGAATGGTATCACTATGTAGGCAAACACCCCCATTTTATGGCGAATACCATCTTATGCATGTCTTCCAATTCGACTTGCACTCAGTTATACCTTGAGAAGCCATCCAAAAAATTGTAGGCTTCCTTTCCTACCACTGTCTTTAGCATATACTGAGTATATGGTAATGGGCAGTTGTCTCTCTTTGTAGCTACATTGACCTTTTTATAATTCACACACAATCGAATCTTTCCATTCTTTTTTGTGACTATCACTATGGGTGATATCTAGTCCATGTGCTCTATCTCGTAAATGAATCCTACATTTAGTAGCTTATCAATCTCTTCCTTCACTGCATAGACATACTTAGGATTTATTATGTATGGTCATTGCTTAACTGGTACTGTTGCATCAAGGATCATGGGAATGTTGTGAGTCATGATACTCAGATCTATTTCTTTTAGCTTGTCTAAGGACCATGCAAATATGTTGGAGAATTCCCTTAAGAGATTTGTGAGATTATTCTCTTCCTCCTAAGTTAGGTTGTCTGCTCTATGTACACAGTTTGAGGATTTTCCCCTTCCCTTTCTAAGTTGACTTCCTTAGCTTTGGCTGGTCTTTCGATGGGTTCAATTTTCCTACCCTTTCTGCTTGGCTCCTACTAACACAACTATTTGATCACCCTTCTTGAACTTCACGAAGTGCTTTGGTAAATCCCACGGTTTTTGATCAAGGAGAGGGCGCATCTAACCAATGAACAAAAGATGAAGTGCATGATGAAGCTTGATCACAAGAAGTTGGCAGCCATCACACTTGCGTACGTCCATGTGGACATTGGAAGGCCAGCACCACATCACACAAAGCTCATAGCCAAACCCTTGACTTGGGACGAGCAACAACATGTTTACTCCCACTATGTAGCTATTGCCGAGAAAGTCATAGGCCAAAAATACCCTCACTCTATACTTCTCAATGTGAAACAAACAAGGAAAAGATCGAAGTAATCAAACGAAAAGGGAAGGACAAGGTGAGTTTGTGCAGAAATGGTATTCTAATCAAAGTTTGGCAGCTAGAATTTGCCGCCGACTAACGACACTCTTCGAGCAAAGGAAATCCCTTTGGACATCAATACATGATCCCACATACATTGCCCTGACCTCATGAAGAGTGTTGGCAATGTTCCATGAGGTCCAACTTTCTGCCATTATCCAAAAACATCCCTTGTACAATAAACTGCTTCTAGAATAATATCTACATGTGGCTAGCAGGCTAGGAGTAGGGAGAATGGTTCTTAATGTCAACGCATATGTCTTCTAACTCACTCAAGACCCTACAATCCTAGATCTCTATGCTTCCCATCAATACAACTGGTTTCGTCCAAGCCTACATGTAGGAACCGTAAGCCATCTCTTGGTTCTATACTAGAGTCACTCGAACCTCTAGAGCAAGAGAAAAATAGCTCTAAGCACATGCAACTAGATGAGGAGATAGATGAAGGGGAATTAGTTGAAGAGCTAGACTCCAAAAAGAGAGGCATTGTACCCGCACAACCTAGTGAGGCTGTCCCGCAGGCCGCGGCTATGTCCCATGAGGATAAACTAGAAATAGAGAATGTTGAGGCCCGACCAAGCACATCAACGGTTGACCTAGTTTAGGGTCCTGAATCTTTAAAGGATACACCCCAATTGCCCAAGAAAAAGGGGAGAAAAAAAAAACAACAATTGCAAGTGGTTGTAGCCGCCAAGAAGATTGAGACCAAGAGTGCTGAAGAGTTGAGGAATAAAGCATCGAGTCCACCCACCAAGGAACCCATTGCCATCTCTCCTAACAGTAGTAAAACCTCAGACACATCCATGTGTTCTAATAAGTCAAAGCAACCATTACCATCAACGGTTGCTTACAACACTCAATCCACTGACAACAGAACTTACATTGACCAATCAAGAGTGGATACAATACTGTCACAATAGGTTGATAGAGTCACATCCGAGGGAAACCATGACACAATAGTAGCAAAGCCTTAGGAGAAGCATGAAAATCCCAAGGACAAAAGCAATCCTAGAATTGACCAATCTTGCTCATCTAGGCTTGAGCCCCTAGCTATGCTAAAGCCTAGGAAAACTCCCAGAACCTTGCATGAGATAGCAACTCAGCAAGCCCTCAATGAACATAGAAGTGCCACAGAATGCTTAACTGAGTTGGATGCTAAACTCAAATTATTCTCACGTATCTACATCCTTGTAGACATGGGTACATTCCTTAAGGAGCAGCTTGAGGAATACCTACCATTTCCTCTATCCTAGGAAGAGCAAGAATATCTTGATGAGCACTATGATAAGCTCCTACATGAATGCATACAACTTATCTCTAACAAGGAGGCCAATGAACTACGCTTAATTGTGACATTCAATGAAGTGCTTTGCCAACCAAACCTCTTTGAGATAGAGTAACTAAAGTGACAATCAAAGGGTCAAAGTCAATTTGAAAAATGTTGATTTGAAAACTGCGCTACAATGGCCGAACTTGGAGCCCAGAGGAGTGACTAGCCAAATGGCACTCTCAAAGAGACCCAACCTTGTGGCACCAACTTCCTTTCGAGTACTGACTGCCGTTCGAGGTATGGACTTAGCCGAAACTAGCCAAGAGAACTCTTTGGTTGATAAAATTCTCATTGAGGAGGAGCTACATGTTGCCAGTAGACTCGGACAAGATACCATGCTACTCGATGTTGCAAAATATTTGTTGTTATTGAGTAGGCTGCCAGGAGTACTAGATGCGTGTGCCACACTCCAATATAATTATGAGTTCTACAATTGGTTTTTATCCTCACGAAGTGACATGGATTTATAAACATGTATATAAATAAACAATGTGTTTTATGACTATGTATAAATAAGACCAAATTGTGGGATTTAGATAAGTGATGTCTTTTTGAGATGCACTTGTTCATTATGGTCGAAGCATATGACTTGCATGTACTCTCATGAGTTGCCAAGTGAATGCATGATGACATAGGTCTCTGTACGAAAGCATTCAATGTCCAACTAACCACAAGACCACTAACCCCACAATAACCATTATGGAGAAAGTGACAGAAATACCAAGAAACAAAGATCCGTGATGGAAGCCCCACATGAAGAGAAAATCACCTCTACAAAAAGCACACATTGCATTTGAGCATGGCCCGAAGCGTAGTCATTGTCTACTCTCCCTTTCTTAGCCAGACTCTACATTCGGCTCATTGCAATTGCTACCTCGATTATTCTGATGTCTCTAAAGTTACAAAGAGGTTTGCAAAATGTCAAATGTATCTCTGCATCTCAAGGCTAGTAACATAATCATCATTGTAACATCCATTTTTCACAACCTTTGGATCTCGACATTTCTTAGTCCAAATGAAAGGCTGATAGACTCAATGTATTGCATTGGTTGTATTCATTTTATCCAAAAAAATGAGAAAAAAGAAAAAGAGAGAAATCAACAAAAGGGAAAAAGAAAAGAAAAGAACAGAAAAGAAAGAAAGAAAGAAAGAAAGAAAAGAAATAAATAAAGAAATAAAGAAAGAAAGAAAGAAAAAAACAAAACAAAACAAAAGCACTCATGATCACAACACAACACCTAGGGGTCCTCAAATTAGGTACGTCCAGTGACCTTGGTCTATGGCTCCGTCCCTAGTCCCCTAGCCCTTCACACACCCCCCACAATTATTTAGGGCACATCAAGGGCAAGATATACCTAGGAAGCTTGTGTTCCCATGGTTAGACCTGTCACCCTGAACCATTCGCACAATTCTTTTTTGCACCCCTTCTCAATATCATTGCAATCAATAGTGGCAAGCAAGGTATGCAAGACCATGGAAATTACTATGTACTCTTTGAACACTACAAGTAGCCACTAGCTACCAAAAGCTAAGGCATCAATGAACTCAATTATGCTACATCGTGTTGACAAAATCACAAATGATGTCTCAATAAGCCTTCAAGTGTACTTCTCCTCAACATCGACAATTGTTTTTCCACCCCATTGAACCCTTGCTCCATCCACACATTGCTACGAGGAATCAGACATGCAGTCTTCTAACTATGTAATATTTAAGTATGCGCGTGCACTCACATAATATTTACACCACAATCTATACACTGTTTGGGTCCTCAAGTGCAGGACATTACTCTCGGCTACATGTCTCCCAAACTAATCAAACTACGTCTTGTGTATGATAAGAAGACTAGCACTACCCCTATGGAGAGACCACATATGAGAGGTTTTCACTTACAGGTATTGAATACTCCAATGAAAGCATCATCAGCTCTTCATCAACACTCAACTCTGAATTCTTATCCTTTATCATCATGCAAGCCCTCCAAAGAATTGTCATGCGCAGAATCCCGAGACCACCAACACCTGTGCCAAAAAAGAGTGCAACTCCTAACAAAGAACAACCCTATCACCAACTACAATAGCCCTATCACCATCCAATCAGGCTATCGGTGCATGCCAAAGCCTGCTACCTATGACGGTGAGTGCCATGGGACTGATACTCATCTAGGAGGGGGTAATGTTAACCCTTAGATAAACAAGGTGGAGAATTCGAAAAATCTAAAGCAAAAGACAAGACCAAGGAAATAGTGAAACGGAAGACGAAGGCGCGCTAAGAAGAATCTGGAAACATAAGAAGTGTAGAAAAGTCCTAAATCAAGGAGAAAGATGCACAAGAAAAAGTGCATGTCAATACTTTTGTAAAAGAGCGCAAGGTGCACCATGATTTATTTTAAGAGTGCCGGCAGGCTCTCACCCGTGCAATTTATAAAGGTAGATGGGCGATAGGAAGGAAGCTAGGAAGATAGGAGGACAATGGGAAAAAGGGTCTAGTAGGCCACGGTCGGCCATGTAAAAAAGGGAATAAGGGGATGACCGCCCAAAAGGGATTTAGGGTTGTGTATATAAAGTGGAAAAGTGAATGAGAAGGTTATTCTTGTGTATTGCCAAAAGTGGATCTCCTCTTCTTCTTCTTCTTCTTCTTGCTTGCTTGCTTGAGCTTGTGCTTGAGAGAGGGAGTGTGAGAGTGTGAGGGAGTGAGTGTGTGAGGGTGAGGGTCTAGGGAGGAGAAGCTCTCCATCTTCTCCTCTCTTATTCTCTTCTCTTCTCTTCTCTTCTCTTGCTCGTGGCGATGGAGCTTGGAGCGTGGAGCTTGAGGATGGAGCTTGCTTGAAGCTTGCACTTGGATCGTGAAGCTACTGGAGTGCTTAGGAGAGGAGGTAACTTGATCGGACATGGAGGTAAACTCACTACACCCGTAGAGATGGATGGCATGTCGGATATGTGAGAGGTAGCCATTAGTGCTTGGCTTGGAACACGTGAAACAATAAGTGGTCTGTGGGTCTTGGCAGTTGATCGCCTCTACAATGATCAATTTTACCCGCCCACCATCCGCGAAAGTAAACCTGGAGGGATTTGGCTTCAGCTAGTTCTTCATGCCAAAGTCGTCTTTTGGATTCCAACGGTTTATCTTGCGCTTCTATTTGTCTATCTTCCACTGCTTTTTCTAGTAAGATAACCTCTTGGTAGATCAGGTTTCTTTTTTCCTTTCTCTATTTGATAACTTGGAGTTTGGCCTCTCTTAGGAATCTCTAGGTGTCCTTTACCCCTGACTCCCAGGCCTTAGCCGAGGCTAGTGGAAGTGTGAAATTCCCCCTCCATATGGACTCCAAGGATTTTTGGACAAAGTCCATTCAAAACAAGGAATGGCCAATGTGGAACCACCCCGCTCTAATGGTGTGACATGTAGTGGAAAGGGTAAGTTGGATTGGTTTATGATCAGAGAAGGAGATGTTGTGCCATTTCTTGGTCTTGGCATTCATAAAGATGGACAATAGTCCTATTGTAACATAGAATCTATCTAGTTTGGCTTTCCTGAGTAGGGTTCCTCATTGATTGTTCGACCGAGTGAAGTCAATCACCAGGTTAGGTTTGATGAGGCTGTGGAATCCTTTGAGGTTGAGCCACGAGTCTCTCTCCTTACCTGAGATGATGTTCCCCTTAGCTTTAAATTGGTCTAGGAGTTTATGTTGAGATGACAAGCTCAACACATGCGGACATTGATGATGGACCGCCTGGTTAGATGGGTCTACACATCTACACTTAGCACGTCGGTGGTCATTATGCATCTCACATGGCCACTGACTCATTACTTATTATATTCAGGTCGTTACACCTATTTACAGCTGGCATAGTTATAGCGCCAGTTGACTAGTATAGTCGGTTATGCATTGTTTGACTTAGTAGGTCACTTTCCTTTTATGTTGTATCTTATCTATACTTTGTGTACATTGTAAAGTGTGTGGAAGAAGAAGAAGAAATCAACAAGAAAACGTTTTGGCCTCCATCTCTCTTCTTGTCTCTTGAGTGAGCTTCTCCTTGTGCATTCTGTGTGTGTTCGGCCATTGAGAGAGGCTGATTTCGAAGGTTGAAGCAAAGGAGAAGAAGCAAGGTTCGAGCAAGCAAGCCACGGGTAAGAAGCTCTCCCATCCTTCAACTCTTTCTCTTGGATAGTGCATGTGGAGGCACCGGAAGCAGGGCATAGCAAAAATCTCAGATTGCAGTGAGATTTGGTGTGCGCAAAGAGCGCTGTGTATTGTGCAGATAAGCCCTTTAAGGCTTTCCGTAGTTATTTTGGGCATCTGAGGCCGTTTCAGGGCCCGTTTTAGAGCCGCAAGGTTGCAGACAGCAGTTTCAGGGTACACTGTGACTTCGACTGTATTGATCGAAAGTGGGTGCGCAGGTTACAGATTTCAGATTTGTAAGTTCAAAGGTGTTTACCAGTGAGTAAACACAAGGTTTATCTGCAAACAGGTTGCAGATTGCATGCATTGTTGAGCAGACAATGAAAAAGGCTGTCTATTGAATTGTTGTGCACTACAGGTCCAGGGTTGCAGAATATTTGCTTACTGTTTGGTATTAGTTTTGTGATAATGGCAGAGAACAGTGGAAGCCCCATCATTGAGAAGCTCGACAAGAACAACTACCCATCATGGAAGTTTCATGTCATGAACTTCCTTATTGGAAAAGGCCTCTACGAGTTCGTTTCAGGTGAAGAAAAGGAGCCGGAGGTGAGTGATCCTCCAACTGCAGAAGAGACAAAGGCATGAAAGGAATGGAATGCAAAAGACAAGAAGGTCATGTATTGGTTGTCTGCAGTAATTGACAATAATATGCTGGGACACATTAGAAATGCAGAGAATGCATATGCAGCTTGGACCATACTTGAAAGTATGTTTTCTGTAAATACAAAGGCACGAAAGATTCAACTCAAGCAAGAGTTGAATACATTGAAGAAAGGGAAGATGTCTATCAATGAGTATGCACTAAAGGTAAGAAGCATTGCAGATGCATTGGCAGCGATTGATGCAATGCCCGATGATGATGATTTGGTGTCGTCTACCTTGGGTGGACTTTACAATGAAAAGGCTTGGAAGTCTTTTGTAACTTCCGTATATGTCAGAAAGCCATTTCCAGATTTCGATGAATTGGTCTCCCTTATGATCACTGAAGAGATCAACATGCAGAGTGAGACATCTGAAAGAAGTAGTGAATAGGTCCAAGCTTTCTACTCCAGTTCAGGAAGGGGACATGGTAGGTTCTCTTCAAGAGGCCGTGGTACAGGACGTGGTAGTGACAACCAGCAAAACAGATTGAATCAGCAATTTGGCGATATGCAGGTTTCAGGAGGTCGTGGTAACTTTAGAGGCAGGGGGAGCTTTAGAGGAAGAGGTGGATGGCAGAACAGAGGTTCTAACAACTCTGGTATTTTGTGCCACTACTGTGGCAAAACAGGTCATATTGCAGCCCAACATTATGCTAAGAAAGATGATATCCGCAGTGGTAAGTTGCAGCAAGGAAACTATGCATCATCTTCATGACAGAATGAAGATAAAAATGAACGTTTGTTCGTTATGCAGCATATGCTGAATGCTGTTACAGGAAAGGGAACACATGAAGATGTTTGGTATGTTGATTCAGGTGCATCCAATCATATGACCAGCCATCCAGAATGGTTTGGAGAGATGCAGGATTTGCAGAATGCAGGTTATGTACAGACGGGTGATGACTCATGCCACCCAATTTCACACATTGGAAAAGTTTCCTTGTCCTTGCATGATGGTAAGACAAAGAGTCTTTCAGATGTATTACATGTTCCATCTATTACAAAGAACTTGGTGTCAGTCGGTCAAATGGTAGAGCAAGGGTTGCAAGTCAGATTTAATACAAAGGGCTACTTTGTAGAAGACTTCAATGACAAGTGCAGATTGGTAGCAAAGGGAAGTAGAGTTGGACGTATATTCACTCTAGATGCTGGAATTCCTACTATGAATGCTGCTATGTATGCCAAAGGAAAAGGTGTTGTTGCAGACATTGAAATTTGGCACAAACGCATTGGACATGCAAATGTACAAAGGCTGAAATTAATGCAGTCCAAAGGGTTGGTTACAGGTTTGCCTACATTTAAAGTTGCAGAATTTCAGAAGGTATGTGAAGCATGTCAGTTTGGTAAGCAGGCAAGACAACCCTTTTCACATGACAGAGATGTAAGCAGAAATATCCTTGATGTTATGCATACAGACATTTGGGGGCCTACACAAAATGTATCTCTTGGAGGTAGTTCATACTTCGTCACATTCATTGATGATTGTTCTAGAAAGCTGTGGGTATATTTTATGAAGGAAAAGAGTGAAGTTTTTGAGCACTTAAGAACTTTCAAGGCTGCAGTTGAAAGAGAAACAGGCTTGAAAGTAAAGTGCTTGAGGTCAGATGGAGGGGGAGAGTACCTCTCCAATGAGTTCAGTGATTTTCTGAGGTCTCATGGGATAAAGAGACAGTTCACATGCAGCTATACCCCACAGCAAAATGGGGTTGCAGAAAGGAAAAACAGGCATATTGCAGAAGTTGCATGCACCTTGATGGCTGAAAAGAATATGCCTAAGCATTTTTGGTCTGAGGCTGTTCATACTGCTGTTTATATTATGAACAGAACTCCCACAGCTGCAGTTCATGGTATGACCCTCGAAGAATGTTTTACAGGTAAGAAGCCTGATGTTTCACACTTGAAAGTGTTTGGCTGCATTGCGTATGTTCATGTGCGAGATGAGTTACGGAAGAAACTGGATCCAAAGGCTGAAAAGTGTGTCTTTATTGGATACTCTTTAGAGCAGAAAGGGTATCGCTGTTACAACCCTGTCACATGTAAGTTCAGAGTGAGCAGGGATGTCATCTTTGATGAAATGAGCAGTTGGTATGCATCTAGTGGTGATGCATTGGATGATGATGATGATCATGAAACTCATGTGCAGGTTGAAAAGCAAGAATCACGAACTCTTAGTGGACCAGAGACATCATCTGGTAGTCCTTGGTCTGGGAGACTTAGGAGTACCTCTACATCTTCGGGTGCATCTAGTAGCAGTACAGGTAAAAACAAAGGAAAGAATAAAGTGTCAGAAGGCATTGATGCAGTTCTTGATGGAGACTCCAGTGGCTCAGAGAGCTTGGATGATGAGCTTGGCATTCCTTCAGTGAGGACTCCAGGTGTGCAGAGAGCACGCATTAATGCAAAGACTCCATTGAGTGATCCAGTGGTACGCAGGTCTAGCAGGGTGAGATACCCTGTTAAAAGATTTGGTTTTGAAGGTTATGCAGCTCACCATTATGCTTATATGGTGAAACTAGTTGAGGATGTTGAGCCCACATGTTTTGAGGAGGCTGTTAATCATGCTCATTGGGATGCAGCAATGGATGAGGAGATGGCTGCATTAGAGGTCAATAAGACTTGGGATCTAGTATCATTGCCGAAGGGAAAGAAAGCTATTGGATGTAAGTGGGTTTATAAGATTAAGCACAATGTAGATGGTTCTATTAGCAGGTACAAAGCTAGGCTGGTTGCAAAAGGCTATGCCCAGACATATGGCATAGATTATGATGAAACCTTCCGTCCAGTTGCTAGGATGGCAACTGTCAGATGTGTGATTGCTTTGGTAGCAGCCAAAGGTTGGAGGTTGTAGCAAATGGATGTGAAGAATGCCTTCTTGCATGGTGATTTGCAAGAAGAAGTGTATATGGATCAGCCAGCAGGTTATGAAGATTTAGAGCATCCCACGTATGTGTGCAGGTTGAAGAAGGCACTCTATGGGCTCAAGCAAGCACCTAGAGCATGGTCTGACAAGATTAGAGAGTATCTTGTCAATATTGGCTTTTATGTTTCTGATGCTGATCACTCACTTTATGTGAGAAAGGGAGATGCAGGTTTGGTCATCATAGTCATCTATGTGGATGACTTGATTATTACAGGTGATAGTGATAGTGGGATTGCTGAAGTCAAGGGCTGTTTGAAGATGAAGTTTGAGATGAAGGATTTAGGTCAGCTAAGGTACTTCCTTGGCATTGAGGTGATCAGATGTGATGATGGTATATGGCTGTCCCAAAGACAGTATGGCTTGGATATGTTGTCCAAGTATGGTATGACTGCATGCAAACCACTTTCAGTCCCGTTGGAGCAGAATGTAAAGCTGAGTGCTGATGTTGGGGATGAGATAGAAGACCCTATTATGTTCAGGAGGATAGTGGGGAGTTTGATCTACATGACCATTACAAGACCAGACTTGAGCTACGCTGTTGGTCTTGTGAATCAGTTTATGCAAGTACCTAGAAAGCCACATTTGGATGCAGTCAGGCGCATATTGAGATATGTGAAGTCCACATTACATTATGGACTTTTCTATGAGGCAGGTACATATGTACAGGTGTTTGGATACACAGATGCAGATTGGACTGGTAGTATGTTTGATAGAAGATCTACCAACGGATACATGTTCTCTCTTGGTAGTGCAGCAGTTGCATGGAGCAGCAAAAAGCAATCTACAGTTGCTTTGTCAAGTACAGAGGCTGAGTATAGAGGTGCTGCTGTTGCAGCATGTGAGGTAGTATGGCTGCAAAAGCTATTGGCTGATTTGGATGTCCAGGTGGAAGGTCCAGTTGTCATTTATTGTGACAACATGAGCAGTATACAGTTGGCTAGGAACCCTGTGTTCCATGCCAGGATAAAACATATTGAGGTACACTACCACTTTGTGAGAGAGAAGGTACTAGTAGGTGAGATTGACTTGGTGTATGTCAGCACACAGGATCAGATAGCTGACATCTTCACGAAGGCATTGGGTACAGAGAAGCTTCAAAAGTTTCGAAGCTTACTTGGAGTTGCAGAGATGCAGTTGAGCTTGAGGGGGAGTGTTGAGATGACAAGCTCAACACATGCGGACATTGATGATGGACCGCTTGGTTAGATGGGTCCACACGTCTACACTTAGCACGTCGATGATCATTATGCATCTCACATGGCCACTGACTCATTACTTATTATATTCAGGTCGTTACACCTATTTACAGCTGGCATAGTTATAGCGCCAGTCGACTAGTGTAGTCGGTTATGCATTGTTTGACTTAGTAGGTCACTTTCCTTTTATGTTGTATCTTATCTATACTTTGTGTACATTGTAAAGTGTGTGGAAGAAGAATAAGAAATCAACAAGAAAACGTTTTGGCCTCCACCTCTCTTCTTGTCTCTTGAGTGAGCTTCTCCTTGTGCATTCTGTGTGTGTTCGGCGCAGCATCTTGAGCAACCCCCTCCACCACGCGATTCTTGACAGTTTAATCAAGTCCCATATTTTGGGCTTATCTTTATTTGTTCCCCAAGCATATACTGAGATAATTGCAAACTCCTCTATGTCTTTGAGCCTAATACCGACCCACAGTTGCTCGGATCCAAGAGAACTTCTTGGATGTAAGGTTGTAGTTTGGAGCCTACACCAAGTATAGCTCCTCCTGCCCCCGCCTTATTCTTAGTTGAGTGCCATGTAAAATCCTTTTGAATGGTTAGGAGGTTTTTCTCCAACTATTTTGACTTCTTGGAGGCAGATGATGTCAAGGTTAATGGTATTCAGATGTAGCCAATTGTGCATTACTAACACTTTGGACTTTTCTAAGAGTCCTTTATAGTTATACAATATAATCTTTAAGTTATTCATTTCTTACCCACTTTATTTGGTTTCTTACCTTTATCTTTACCCAAAGCAGTACGAGCATGCTTAGTGTTGTTGGCCCTAGGCAATGTAGCAATCTTGTTTAGAGTAAAGGCAGGAAAAGAAATGTTTTTGCACATTCACAATGCTGGTTGTAAATAAGGAAAATAATTTAAGCACTATAAATCATACAAAATTGCATTGCATGCAACCCATGGTATCATCCTGGATGCATATCAATTGTTTTCATGAACAATGACCTACATTGAGGAGGTGAGGTATCCTAAGCTATAGGGTTAGTGGTTCGTTTCCCTTGGGGAATATTCAATAAGGAATGTATTATATCTCCTAGAATGATGAATTAAAAGAGTGGAGCAGATTTCATATGTGCCCTATGTATGAACATCGCATCTTGGGGCCAATCCCTGAGGTATAGAAGAGTCGTAGGGGGGTTGTGGCAGTCAGCTGAGGGGCACTCCCTTTGTCTGTGCTTACGAGGTGTATCACACTAATATGTGCAATGGACTCCCTCTGAGGAGTGTGGGAAGGGGTATTCATTGGATTAAAATCCATACAAATGCAAAGTTCCGTATTAGAGGTTAGGGTAGTATACCTCTTAAATGCTCTTAGCCATTGTGAGGCTAGGAGGAGTGGTTTGGGTGTGTAGTAGTAGAGGCCTTGCTAGTGCTATAAAGCCAGTATTGGGCCAATTTTAGGTCCTGACATACTCAAATACTAGGGAGTCCACCTTATAAAACATATAAGATACCACGTGAGTTCAAAAGAAAGGGTATTATATTTAGTAAAATTTACAGGATCATATTTACAAAATGGATTTCTAAAATATAATTTAAATAAATATGTAAGTTTTCTAAAGTAAAAGGGATCATTTTTTTTCCTTATATTATGTAAAGAAATTATATTTTAAATATTCTTTGAACGCCTATTATATAGATGATAGGCTTATAGGTGGACCCCTGGGGACTTAAATATTTCTGAAATCTGTAACCAATGTCCTTTGTATAACTCTCCTCCAATAGTTTTCATAGAAGAAGTAAAGTATTCATGATCAAGTGTAGCTCTTGCAATTTCAACCTCTTCATTAGCCATTGTCAAGTGTTTTTCTGAAAACTGAAAAGCCCTAGTCAAACTGTAGTTAGGTTTGATTTCTGCTAGCTTAGTTGTTTGTGTGACAGTTTGTTTTGTTATTTCATAGTTGGAATTCTTGTGTTTGTTTAGCTTAGGATTTGTTTCTGTCATTTTGTTTGATTTGTTGAGTGTGAAACTTGATAGCCTTGGTCGAGCTTGGTATTTTTTTGGACAGGATGAAGCTTGTGTTTGCTAATAGCTACTGAACATTGAGGAGCTAGGTATGTTTTCTTGTCGAGACTTTTGCACATCACAAGGATAATGGGTTCACGAGCACTTCACGTTGCACTTGTTGATGCACTGCACTTGGGGGTCGTCTCCTGTTCTTATCAAATACTTCCATGCCATGGGTTGGGATTATGCACATTTTGCACCATCATTGAGCACTAGCACGGCATGAGGTCCGCTGCAACTATATGCAGTAAGTTTTAGATGCAGGCGCACATGAGAGAGCACTTATCATTGAGCATGCACATTTCTTGCACACCCCATTTGGGATGTTCATCACAAAGTTAGGAACATCTGGTTGAGAGTGTAAAGTGGTTGGGTGAGTTCGAGGGTCGTGAAGGACGCCACCAATTGTGAGAAGGGTTGTTCATATTTGGTCAACATCTTGAGGACCACCATTTTCTAGAGTGATTGTGAGATATTGGATGGGTGGAGCGGAGTATATCATATTTTTTTTATGAGAGTTGAGAGGTGAGGATAAGGAATTTTAAATAATCAAGGAACTACGTTTGCATTTTGCATGACGCACGATCACATCTAGATAGGCTAGGCACAATTCTTCAATGCATACATAATTTTTGTGTGAAGCATCGGTTGAGTGGTTGCATAGCATTGATTTTATATTGCATGTTTTCTCAAATCATGTATGGTTGTGCACGGAGTTCTCTTTCATAGCATATTCCTGCTAGGGCACACTGCATAAAAAACATGTTCATATCCAGAGAATATTATTTTGAAGACTCAAGGATCAAAGGAAAAAGGTCATACGTTTTACATCGTCAGCGAGTATTTCTTGAAGGGAAAGAGAACATGTATGGTGAAAGTGTGTGCAATTACAATAACAATAGGCCAAGGAAGGGAATAAGTCGTTCAAGATAAAAGATGAAGAAAAATGATGCGATTTACGAAAATCGGTATTTTTACCCATTTTTGATGGAATTTCGTAATTCTGTCTATGATGGCTTGTTGATTAGATGTGTTCTGATCATTTTGAGTACCCGAACAACTATATTCAGAGTTCAAATGATGAAGTTATGATCCAAACAAGTTGCAAATAGGCATAAGGCAGAAAAAATGAAAATAGTGAAAAGCTGTAGAAAAGCAAAAGCCAAAAGCTGAAAGCAAAAAGCCTAATGTGTGTGAGTGTGGATAGAAAACTATATAAGGAGATGAGAATGGAGAGTTAAGGGCCTTTCCCCTTGCTTTCAATTGTATTATGTGAGAGAGGAGAGTGAAGGGTCGCATGCTAGAGTGAGCTCTAGTCATGCCAATTTGGAAGTTGGATCTTTTGGATGTCAAGGCGCCGAGCATCGGATCATGGTTGTTAAGGTACAATAATATTTTTTCACTTGGTTTGTTTTCAAATTGTTAGATTTTTTTAAAGTTGTGGTTGTGTGATGCTCTACCCGAATTAGGGTTTTAGTTGTTTGAGCTACAAAAGGCAATTCTTTATTGTTTTGTTTTCATGGTGTATTGTCAAATATTTGAATTTTTCAAGTTGTGTTGTGCATTCAACAAAGTCAATTATCCCAACCAGCACTCCTTAATATCTTGCTATCGGGTTGTGAGTGAGGCTTGCTCTCGATCACCGCTCGCGTAACATCTCTTTTTTGGTGCCCCCACTGAGGAGTGTCGAAATTGAGATTATTGTTATTTTGAATATGAGTTTGTTTTGATTTCTTGTGATTGTTGAAAATGGTTGATAATTTTCATGAGTTCCATGGTAATCATACTGAAGATCTCGAAAGATTTTTAGAAAAAATAGAGCTGTGTTGTTTGATAGAGAGAGTGACTAATCTTGAGGATAAACTCCAGATTTTTAGATATCAATTGCAGGGAGAAGCACGAAATTGGTTGCTTCACTTTGAGAGAAGAGTGAAATTTAAGAGACAGAAATTGGACTATGAGACTATTAAAAATGCATTTTTATCTAGGTTTAAAAAAAGAGAAAGTCCAAGTGAGATTTGGGCAAAAATAAAAACTTGTGTTCAAAAAAATGATCAATGTGTTGAGGATTTTGCTAGGGAGTTTGAAAAATTGTGGAATCGATGGAGTTTAACATTGTTAGAAGGTGAGATAGCCCCAGTAATGTTGAAGATAATGTATTTTGTAAATGGGTTAAAATTAGAAGATTGGAGAGTGAAATTAGAGGTAAAAAACCCTAAGACTTTTGAGGAAGCGGTGAAGATAGCTCAATATCAAGAGAGGAAGACCAAAAGAAAAAAAGGGTTAGGGTTTGATGAACCAAGGGAAAAGTTGAGTTCAAGGCAAGTTGAGAGAAAAGTTTTTGAGATAGGAGGTCATCTCTATACGAGGACGAAGACAAGGAGAATCATCAAGGAGTTTTTGCTACGTCCGGAGGAACGAGCCTATTGCAACAAAGAAGGGAACGGGAGGACATTGAAGACGATAGACCGAGTTGCAATTACGACGGAGGAGCCTGCTGTTCCTGCAATTATTGATTCTTTTTTCCCATCCTTCTCCTTGTTTTCTACTACCTCTGATTGTCCTCCTCTTCCTTCTTCGACATCAACAAATACGTTGTCTATGTTCATCCTCATCTTGTTGACCTTGTACTGCAGTTTACTGATCGATTAGTTCTATTAATTCAAGCCAAGGTATTAGCTGAAGGAGCACAGGAATAAAGAAGAGGAAGGTGACAAGGAAGGTGATGAAAAGACGAACGATGAAGGAGGGAATCGACAAACGCGAAAGCTGAGATAAATCTGCAGACGCAGTTGCATGATGCTAATTTGAGATTGAAGGAAGGAACGGGAGGCTGTCTTTGCGTGAGGATGAAGAGAAGTGACAAGAGACTGAAAGAAGCTGCTGAAGGCTGACCAAATGGTTAAAGCTGCTGCAAAGACGATTCAAAGGAGTTCAACTCATGAAAAGTCATGACAGTTTTGCAGAAAAGTTCTTACAGGCCCTAGAACTTAGCTGCAAGGGATTGAAGTAACCCCACCATGATGCCAAGGAAGCCTCTAAGTTTGTCGCTTGGAGGCTGCCCTACATGTACCAAAGGTTGACATGCTCTAGAAGCCCATGTCCATTGATGAAGGTTCGGAGTCTTAAGGCATAAAGGAGGGAAGATTTTGAAGCTTCTTGGTCATCGGATTGACAAACTTACAAGCGAATCATGAAGCCATGAGATTGAAGCAGCGCATGATCAAGAGGAGCTGATGACATGGATAGCAATCACAGTTCTTTTGTTAATATTCTAGGAACTTGTTGAGTAAAAGAAAATTGTCGTTCAATTGATGGAAGACCTATTTTGCCATGAAGAAGACTCAAGATACTCTGATTTGACATGCTACTACCATTGCAAGGGGTGAAGACGATTGTTCCGAAGGAATATTGCGTTAGCATGCTAAAAGATTCAAATTTATCCCTTATTACTTGGAAGTTCCTTCTTCATCAATACCAAATATACTTCAAATAACCCCTCTTTTCATGCATGAAGAAAAAGCTCTCTTGTGATTAAACTTGGGAATTCTCTTGAGAATTGAAACATTAAGCTTCTTCTTTTCCATTGCTTGTGAGTAGTAATCAAAAAATCTTTGGATCTATGTATTATGCCGACACATGAATTTGTTCGAATGAGATTCCTAATCATTTTTCCACTCCATATTTTTATATTGAATTAAGTATTCTTGATTTATTACTCCCATCTCTAAGCGTCCCTGTGGCAAGCGACTTCATGAACACCCGCGCGAATCCCATGCGACACCTGGTGAAGCCGACGTGAAAGCGTCGCTTCTAATTGACGAGATGGGATATTGTTCAAATAATCCACCCACTTCATCATCGATTGCTTCTTCCTTTTCAACCGAGGAGATGAAGAATTTATTGCAAACTCTATCTTCTGCTATTATGATGCAAAATCAACATATGCAGTTATTTATGCAGCAGCAGCAACAGCTACATCAACAACATTTGGATCAACAACGAATGCTACATCAATAACAAGAGCATGGCCGGAATGTCTCAACTTATCTTAAAACTTTTAAAAGCTAGATGCGCTTTTTTAGAGTTCCTACCAACTTGAGCAATTATTTCTTACGGCTTGTCACGCCTGCCTTGCGGGTTAGAGTGACCGATTTATTTGTGCAATATTAAAATTGGAATGTCTTCAAGAAGGCGATGAAAGATAAATATTTCCTGGAGGATTATGATATTGCTACTTGAAAGACATTCAGAGAGTGGGTCTATCAGCCCAACAAAGGACTTGTTGTTTCCGAGTTATTGCGTGAGTTTGAAGAACGCTACAACCAGTTGGACACACTTGAACAAAGAACCCTGAACTCTGAGAAAGTGGAGTTATTCTTGCAACACAAGCGGCTGATCCTGCACTTCAGGACGAGTTGGGAGAACTTCTTGAA
Organism: Lygodium microphyllum; assembly: GCF_053477565.2. Taxonomy (NCBI): domain Eukaryota; kingdom Viridiplantae; phylum Streptophyta; class Polypodiopsida; order Schizaeales; family Lygodiaceae; genus Lygodium; species Lygodium microphyllum. The sequence continues at coordinate 40,603,998 of NC_141146.1, forward strand.
GACCATATGCAGCCTATGAGATTGAAGAGGGATTGGCAAGATGTTGTTGATGTTGTTTCCACATTGACGAAAAGGCGGAGATGGAAGGCTCGCTTACAAAACAATATGCAAACACCTCTAACGATGTCATCTCCTACCTCCACTTCTTCCACTTCTCCTACTGCTCCTTCCACTTCTTCTTCTACCTCTCATCCCATGTCTATGCCTACTTCTATGCCTATGCCTATGCCTATTCTTGCAGCACTTGTCAGGCCATTTGCCAAACCAATTGTCGAAGACATGGTGGAAGAAATTTCAAAGCACTTAAAGGATCTTTAGATAAAGATGGCCAGAAGAGATCAACAACCACTTAACCTAGCTCCAATTTTTGTTTATTTTTCTTCTAATCCTATCAATTTTTCTAGAAATGATCATGTTCACCGTTGCATATGGTGCGATAGTCCAAACCATGAGTGCAAGGACTGTAAAGACTTTGAAGAGGCAAAATATTGAAGTTGGTGGTATGGAAGGATATGATGATATGTTTCAGAGACTCAGAGCAACCACTAAAAATGAATTTTGGCAAAGGAGGTATGAAGAAATTATTGGAGGAAACTCTTTTACGTTCTTCTTATGTGAAGCAAGAGGCAGCAAGAGAAGCTGCTACATATGGTCTTCAATTAGAGGAGTTACCGAAAGATAAGTCTCTTCTATGGTCTTATGCACTACACACAGAAAAGAAAGGTAAAGCTTCATCATCTGAACTTTCATTCATAGGAGATGCAATTAGATTAGGAAGCGGATGGAATGATCGCATAAATGTCTTCTCTATCTATGCTTATATTGCAAAATCTCAAGGATTTGAAGCACTTGTTGAAGAAAAGCACAAAAGAGATAATGATCAACCTGAAGGATCAAAGGAGGCAACTAGGAGGAGTGAGCCAGTTCTTCAGCCTTCTTCTTTTGGACTGGAGCAGATTATGACAAACGTGCAAAAAGGTGCAAGTAGACCAAAAGGCCCCAAAGTTAAAGGATTTGAAGCCGAAGAAGCAACCTGGATTCAAGTTGCTATCTGACATCGAGACTACCACAGACTTGAAAAAGGTACTTGAAGATCAAATTCTTAATTGCAAAATTGAATTTACACTGGAGAAGTTTTGGGGATTGCCAAGAGAGAGTTCCATGATGTTATCATTGACATCATAAAAAGAAAGCGCCAAATTATTGAAGAACCATCGCAATATATAATCCATCGAGAGGCTTTAGTTATTGCCGAGGCTATTCTCTATGGATTACAGATTGAGGAGTTTGATTCTGAAGAAGAGATCATCACGGAATCTATAGATGGATCTCTATGTATGCAGTCCAAGAAGTCTCTTCATCCTTTACTTCAGCCCATGCAATATGATGAGAGTAAAGATGCACCTAGATTGGTGCCTCGAAGCCATTTTTCTCGAAGTCATTGGGCTCGTGCGACTACAGAAACTTTCGTCAACCTTGGTGAGACTGAGACTCCTTGCTTTGCACTTTGGATCATGGTTCCGAGATTAATGTAATTGTGTGAGATTTATATGATACTGGTAGATGGCCAACTGATCATGGTTGGCGCATGCGTGCAGCCAACCACACTACAGGAGACATATATGCTGCTTGTCCAAATCTGAAGATTTGTATTGGAGATGTGGGTAAGTCCTATCATTTCTTTGTACAAAACTCTTGTTCTTATCCTATTATTTTGGGGCAGCCATTTATTGCTGAGTCTCAGATGGAGACTAAGGTTTTGGATGATGGATCTGCCTATGCACGAATCTGAAGGAAGGATGGGAAGAGAGCTGTTCAATTCATGAATGTTTGTATTAATCATCAGCGGAATAAAGATTCCTTGAGGGATTCACCTCTTCCAGTAGAAGAGCTTGACTTTTGCTAGGTATCACTATCTTGCGAGACGATGGTGGTACGAGTTAGGGAAAGCTCTCGTCTCCTGGCAGCGGCAAGTTTTCCTCATGTGTTTATGGTGTATCCAATGAAAATACTTTGTGTTTTCAACATATTTCTGATATGCCTAGAGCTACCAGGAAATATGTAAAAAGAAAAAAAAAAGTAATGATTGTAGGTGTTTTATAGGAAGAAGATCGGATAGATGGTCTCTATGATGGCCTTTCATGCTTAGATACCATGGAAGAAATTTTGGTTTTGCTAAATGCTAACAATCAAGAGATGTATTATGTCTTACAGGTTCATTCTTCGGTGATGTATTGTGAGATTGTTGATTTCACACTTCAAAAGAAATTGGGTGATGAGGATTCTCAACAAAAATAATTCCTTGCTGACATATTTCAGCAAAAAGATTTGGGTTTTGCTGTTTATACACAGCAAAATTTGTGCTTACCAGGATTTTCTCATCATGAGGTGAAATCTACAGGTTGTAGCAATGAAGCCAGAGTTCAGACAAAATATAAGACAATTGACAAGAAGATTCGACCAGTTGCAGGAATGCTACCTTTGGATAGTGATGAGATGATTAGAAGAGCTACTATGCAACCTCCTTTGCGAGATCTTGCAGGTATCGAATATAAGTTTTTAGCTGAGACATTGAAAGAGGCAAAGATTGGAACCGAATATTTGCTACTTCATGAAGAGGTAAGATGTTTTGAAGAGATGTTATGCAGACATGAAAAAGATTTTTCCTTCTTTCCACATGAGATTGGATGCATTGATCCTAGGGTTGTGATGCCTATGGTTATTTTTACCATTCCTCTTGTTCCTTTGTTGAGATGACAAGCTCAACACATGTGGACATTGATGATGGACCGCCTAGTTAGATGGGTCCACACGTCTACACTTAGCACGTCAGTGATCATTATGACTCTCACATGACCACTGACTCGTTACTTATCATATTCAGGTTGTTACACCTATTTACAGCTGGCATAGTTATAGCGCCAACCGACTAGTGTAGTCGGTTATGCATTGTTTAACTTAGTAGGCCACTTTCCTTTATATTGTATCTTATCTATACTTTGTGTACATTGTAAAGTGTGTGGAAGAAGAAGAAGAAACCAGCAAGAAAACGTTTTGGCCTCCATCTCTCTTCTTGTCTCTTAAGTGAGCTTCTCCTTGTGCATTATGTGTGTGTTCGGCGCAGCATCTTGAGCAAGTCCCCCCACCACGTGATTCTTGATATGGTATCAGAGATGCGACACTGAGAGAGGCTGATTTTGAAGGCTGAAGTGAAGGAGAAGAAGCAAGGTTCGAGCAAGCAAGCCACGGGTAAGAAGCTCTCCCATTCTTCCACTCTCTCTCTTGGATAGTGCCTGTGGAGGCACCAGAAGCAGGGTCGAGCAAAAATCTCAGATTGCAGTGAGATTCGGTGTGCGCAAAGAGCGCTGTGTATTCTGCAGATAAGCCCTTTAGGCCTTACCGCAGTCATTTTGGGCATCTAAGGCCGTTTCAGGCCCTTTTTAGAGCCGCAAGATTGCGGACATCAGTTTCAGGGTACACTGTGATTTCGGCTGTTTTGAACGAAAGTGGGTGCACAGGTTACAGATTGCGAATATGTAATTATTGAGGTGTTTGTAGGAAGCAAACATAAGGTTTACCTGCAAACAGGTTGCAGATTGCATGTATTGTTGAGCAGATAGTGAAAAAGGCTGTCTGGTGTATTACTGTGCACTACAGGTCAAGGGTTGCAGAAGATTTGCTTGCTGTTTGGGATTAGTTTTGTGATAATGGCAGAGAATAGTGGAAGCCCATCATTGAGAAGCTCGATAAGAACAACTACCCTTCATGGAAGTTCCGTGTCACGAACTTCCTTATTGGAAAAGGCCTCTACGAGTTTGTTTCAGGTGAAGAAAAGGAGCCGGAGGTGAGTGATCCTCCAACTGCAGAAGAGACAAAGGTACGGAAGGAATGGAATGCAAAAGATAAAAAGGTCATGTATTGGTTGTCTGCAGTAATTGACAATAATATGCTGGGATATATTAGAAATGCAGAGAATTCGTATACAGCTTGGACCATACTTGAAAGTATGTTTTCTATAAATACAAAGGCACGAAAGATTCAACTCAAGCAAGAGTTGAATACATTGAAGAAAGGGAAGATGTCTATCAATGAGTATGCACTGAAGGTAAGGAACATTGCAGATGCCTTGGCAGCGATTGATGCAATGCCCGATGATGATGATTTGGTGTCGTCTACCTTCGGTGGACTTAATAATGAAAAGGATTGGAAGTCTTTGATAACTTTCGTATATGTTAGAAAGCCGTTTCCAGATTTTGATGAGTTGGTCTCCCTTATGATCACTGAAGAGATCAAATGCAAAGTGAGACATCTGAAAAAAGTGGTGAACAGGTCCAAGCTTTCTACTCCAGTTCAGGAAGGGGACGTGGCAAATTCTCTTCAAGAGGCCGTGGTACAGGACGTGGTAGTGACAACCAGCAAAACAGATTGAATCAACAATTTGGCGATATGCAGGTTTCAGGAGGTCATGGTAACTTTAGAGGCAGGGGGAGCTTTAGAGGAAGAGGTGGATGGCAGAACAGAGGTTCTAACAACTCTGGTATTGTGTGTCACTACTGTGGCAAAACAGGTCATATTGTAGTCCAATGCTATGCTAAGAAAGATGATATTCACAGTGGTAAGTTGCAGTAAGGAAACTATGCATTGTCTTCACGAAAAAATGAAGACAAAAATGAATGTCTATTTGTTATGCAGCATATGCTGAATGCTGTTACATGAAAGGGAACACATGATGATGTTTGGTATGTTGATTCAGGTGCATGCAATCATATGACCAACCATGCAGAATGGTTTGGAGAGATGCAGGATTTGCAAAATGCAGGTTATGTGCAGACGGGTGATGATTCATGCCACCCAATTTCACACATTGGAAAAGTTCCTTTGTTCTTGCATGATGGTAAGACAAAGAGTCTTTCAGATGTATTACATGTGCCATCTATTACAAAGAACTTGGTGTCAGTCAGTCAAATGGTAGAGCAAGGGCTCCAAGTCAGATTTAATGCAAAGGACTGCTTTGTAGAAGACTTCAATGACAAGTGTAGGTTAGTTGCAAAGGGAAGTAGAGTTGGACGTATGTTTACTCTAGATGCTGGAATTCCTACTATGAATGCTGCTATGTATGCTAAAGAAAAAGGTGTTGTTGCAGACATTGAAATTTGGCACAAACGCATTGGACATGCAAATGTACAAAGGCTGAAATTAATGCAGTCCAAAGGGTTGGTTACAGGTTTGCCTACATTTAGAGTTGCAGAATTTCATAAGGTATGCGAAGCATGTCAATTTGGTAAGCAGACAAGACAACCCTTTTCACATGACAGAGATGTAAGCAGAAATATCCTTGATGTTGTGCATACAGACATTTGGGAGCCTACACAAAATGTATCTCTTGGAGGTAGTTCATACTTTGTCACATTCATGGATGATTGTTCTAGAAAGCTGTGGGTATACTTTATGAAGGAAAAGAGTGAAGCGTTTGAGCACTTTAGAACTTTCAAGGCTGCAGTTGAAAGAGAAACAGGCTTGAAAGTAAAGTGCTTGAGGTCAGATGGAGGGGGAGAGTACCTCTCGAATGAGTTTAGTAATTTTTTGAGGTCTCATGGGATAAAGAGACAGTTTACATGCAGGTATATCCCACATCAAAATGGGGTTGTAGAAAGGAAAAACAGGCATATTGCAGAAGTTGCACGTGCCTTGATGCCTGAAAAGAATATGCCTAAGCATTTCTGGTCTGAGGCTGTTCATACTGCTGTTTATATTATGAATAGAACTCCCACAGCTCCAGTTCATGGTATGACTCTTGAAGAATGCTTTACTGGCAAGAAGCCTGATGTATCGCACTTGAAGGTATTTGGCTGTGTTGCATACGTTCATGTGCCAGATGAGTTGTGGAAGAAGCTGGATCCAAAGGCTGAAAAGTGTGTCTTTATTGGATACTCTTTAGAGCAGAAAGGGTATCGCTGTTATAACCCTGTCACATGTAAGTTCAGAGTGAGCAGGGATGTCATCTTTAATGAAATGAGTAGTTGGTGTGCATCTAGTAGTGATGCACTGGATGATAATGATGATCATGACACTCATGTGCAGCTGAAAAGCAAGAATCACAGACTCTTAGTGGACCAGAGACATCATCTGGTAGTCCTTGGTCTGGGAGAGTAAGGAGTAGCTCTACATCTTCGGGTGCATCTAGTAGCATTATAGGTAAAGAAAAAGAAAAGAATAAAGTGTCAGATGGCATTGATGCAGTTATTAATGGAGACTCCAGTGGCTCAGAGAGCTTGGATGATGAGCTTGGTATTCCTTCTATCAGGACACCAGGTGTACAGAGAGCTCATAGTAATGTAAAGGCTCCATTGAGTGATTCGGTGGTACACAGATCTAGCAGGGTCAGATACCCTATTAAAAGATTTGGTTTTGAAGGTTATGCACCTCACCATTATGCTTATATGGTGAAACTAGTTGAGGATGTTGAGCCCACTTGTTTTGAGGATGCTGTTGGTCATACTCATTGGGATGCAGCAATGGATGAGGAGATGGTTGCATTAGAGGCCAATAAGACTTGGGATCTAGTATCATTGCCGAAGGGTAAGAAAGCTATTGGATGTAAGTGGGTTTATAAGATTAAGCACAATGTAGATGGTTCTATTAGTAGGTACAAAGCTAGGCTGGTTGCAAAAGGCTATGCCCAGACATATGGCATAGATTATGATGAAACCTTCCGTCCAGTTGCTAGGATGGCAACTGTCAGATGTGTGATTGCTTTGGCAGCAGCCAAAGGTTGGAGGTTACAGAAAATGGATGTGAAGAATGCCTTCTTGCATGGTGATTTGTAGGAAGAAGTGTATATGGATTAGCGAGCAGGTTATGAAGATTTAGAGCATCCCACGTATGTGTGCAGGTTGAAGAAGGCACTCTATGGGCTCAAGCAAGCACCTAGAGCATGGTCTGACAAGATCAGAGAGTATCTTGTCAATATTGGCTTTTATGTTTTTGATGCTGATCACTCACTTTATGTGAGAAAGGGAGATGCATGTTTGGTCATCATAGTCATCTATGTGGATGACTTGATTATTACAGGTGATAGTGATAGTGGGATTGTTGAAGTCAATGACTTTTTTAAGAAGAAGTTTGAGATGAAGGACTTAGGTGAGCTAAGATACTTCCTTGGCATTGAGGTGATCAGATGTGATGATGGTATATGGCTGTCCCAAAGACACTATGGCTTGGATATGTTGTCCAAGTATGGTATGACAGCATGCAAACCACTCTCAGTCCCGTTGGAGCAGAATGTAAAGTTGAGTGCTGATGTTGGGGATGAGATAGAAGACCCTACTATGTTCAGGAGGATAGTGGGGAGTTTGATCTACATGACCATTACAAGGCCAGACTTGAGCTACGTTGTTGGTCTTGTGAGTTAGTTTATGCAAGTACCTAGAAAGCCACATTTGGATGCAGTCAGGCGCATATTGAGATATGTGAAGTCCACATTACATTATGGACTTTTCTATGAGGCAGGTACACATGTATAGGTGTTTGGATACACAGATGCAGATTGGGCTGGTAGTATGTCTGATAGAAGATCTACCAGCGGATACATGTTATCTCTTGGTAGTGCAGCAGTTGCTTGGAGGAGCAAAAAGCAATCTACAGTTGCTTTGTCGAGTACAGAGGCTGAGTATAGAGGTGCTGCTATTGCAGCATGTGAGGTAGTATGGCTACAAAAGTCAATGGCTGATTTGGATGTGCAGGTGAAAGGTCCAGTTGTCATTTATTGTGACAACATGAGCAGTATACAGTTGGCTAGGAACCCTCTGTTCTATGCCAGGACAAAACATATTGAGGTACACTACCACTTTGTGAGAGAGAAGGTACTAGCAGGTGAGATTGACTTGGTGTATGTTAGCACACATGATCAGATAGCTGACATCTTCATGAAGGCATTGGGTACAGAGAAGCTTCAAAAGTTTCGAAGCTTACTTGGAGTTGCAGAGATGCAGTTGAGCTTGAGGGGGAGTGTTGAGATGACAAGCTCAACACATGCGGACATTGATGATGGACCGCCTGGTTAGATGGGTCCACACGTCTACACTTAGCACGTCGGTGGTCATTATGACTCTCACATGGCCACTGACTCATTACTTATTATATTCAGATTATTACACCTATTTACAGCTGGCATAGTTATAGCGCCAGTCGACTAGTGTAGTCGGTTATGCATTGTTTAACTTAGTAGGCCACTTTCCTTTATGTTGTATCTTATCTATAGTTTGTGTACATTGTAAAGTGTGTGGAAGAAGAAGAAAAAACCAGCAAGAAAACATTTTGGCCTCCATCTCTCTTCTTGTCTCTTGAGTGAGCTTCTCCTTATGCATTCTGTGTGTGTTCGGCGTAGCATCTTGAGCAATTCCCCCCACCATGCGATTCTTGACATCCTTGGAATCTACAACCTATTCCACGCCAAGGGCTCACTTTCCCAAACTGGTAGAGCTCTTGAATGAGTGGATCAGGATGAGAATTCTAGAGCCATCTTCAGCTCCATATGCCAACAGGTGATTCACAGTTCCTTAAAAAAATGGAACACTCAGATTCATATAGGACCTATAGCCAGTAAACAAGATCACTATTCAAAATGTTGGTGCAGGACCTATTGTGGATGAGTTTGCTGAGGCTTTTGCTAGTCGTGCTATTTATTCTCTAGGTGATCTTTATTATATGATCAGTTCTAGCTTGCCCTTGAAAGGAGATATTTGACTATGATGAAGAAACCTCTAGGCCTTCTCCGAATGTGTACGTTTCCACAAGGAGCTACTAATTCAGTTGCTCATATGATGAATGGGATAAACAAGGTTCCAGGCAATTTTATTCCTGAGCTTACTATGCCTTTCATTGATGACTTACCTATCAAGGGTTGTTTGGAAGAAGGTAAAGATGATTCTTTAGATGATCATGGATGTAGATTCTTTGTGACTTCACATATTAGAGATGTTGAGAAGATTCTTTGTAGACTGGAAGAAGTGAATTTGACCTTGTCAGGATTAAAGTCTATTTTTGGTGCTAGAGAAGTTCTGATTGTTGGTCATATGCGTGGATATTATGGCAAGAAGCCTTCTCCTGTGAAGGTTGATGCCATAGAAAAGATTGTGGAGACTTGCTCCTCTACTTTGGAGGTTCGCAGGTTTGTTGGAGCTTGTGTGTTTTATCTTATTTGGAATCCTCACTTTGCTCATATTGCAGATGATCTTTATCAACTCTTGAGAAAAGGGCAACGTTTTTCTTGGGAGATGAAACATACTAAAGCCATGCAGAAATTGAAGAAATTTTTGAGAGCTGCTTCGACTCTTTGAAAGGCATATTATAAGTGTGGAAGGACCTATTGTGCTTACTGTTGATACTAGTCCTATCCGCAGATGGGCTGTTGGCCAAGATGATGCAGATGGGAATAGGTATGCTATTTGGTTTGGAGAAAAATTCCTAAATGAGCGACAACGAAGGTATCCAAAAATTAAAAGAGAGCTCTTGGGAGCTATCACGGCTCTCAAGAATGACAGAGAGTACTTCATTGGAGCTGCTGTGGTGGTTGAGACTGATTGTTTGCCTCTTCTAGGTATGATCATGAGTTGTTCTACTCCAGAAATTTCTATGCTTAGGTGGATTGGGTACATAAAATCAATGAATCTTGAGTTTAGGCACATAGCAGGTAAAGAAAACCTAGTAGTTGATATGCTTTCATGAGCAAGGTATGATGATATGGATTTTTCTTACATTGATGATACTGATGATGGGGCTTATCTTTCAGCCATGCATGCTGATCATACTTTTCATGTGTCTACTTTGGAAAGCTTTGATGAGTCTTTGTATACAAGAGAGTATTTGCAGATTGATTTTTATTTAAGCACAATTTCTAAACAGGATGGATTGACTGATGTGGACTTCAAGAAAATTAGAAGAAAAGATTATGGTTTCTTCTTGCGAAGTGGGCTACTTTGGAAGCATCCACGAAAGCGAAGAGGACAGCCATTGAGAGTTGTTTGCGATAGAGCTTCACAGGTGCATATCATGAAAGAATTCCATGAAAGTCTTTGGGCTGGACATCGAGTTGTTTGGGAAACCTATGAGAAGATCAAAGAGCATTATTGGTGGAAAGGAATACATAAAGATATCCCACAGCTTGTTGAGACATGCCTAGATTGTCAGTTGTTCTCTTCAGTGAGGCATAGAGATGAGCTTCATCCTACCTACCCACTATGTATTCATTACAAGTGGGTTCTTGATTTGATTACTATGCATGTTGGTTTATGGCAGATGCGCTACATTTTTTTGGCACAAGAAGATCTCACAAATCAAGTCAAAGGAAGAGTATTACGAACAAAATCTACATCAGTGGTTTGTAAGTTTCTTTTGGAGGATGTTATTTGCAAGTATAGATGTATTGGAAAAGTTAATGCAGATAGAGGTGAGTTGGATGCTGATGAGGCTAGGGAGTTTTTCTATCACCTTGGCATTAAACTTGCTTTGACTTTGGCATATAATCCAGAAGGCAATGCGAAGAGCGAAAGAGGCCATTCGCCAATTGTGAAAACCTTGGCCAAAGCATGTGATGGACGGGTTCGAGAGTGGCCTAGGTTGTTGCCTTATGCCTTATGGGCTGATCACACTACTCACAGTGTGACTACAAGTTATATGCCAACTAAGTTGATGTATGGTCATGCCTATAGAGACTTGTACACTTACTTGGAGTACTTTACCGTGGAAACAAGAAAAGATGTCTAGATAAGATCTTTGGGCTCTTTGTATTTGTCAGTTGGAGAGAAGACTCGAAGATATTGAAAGAGCAATTCAAAGGCTCAAAGAGGCCAGAATTCACAACAAGTACCATTTTGATAGCATACACAGATTGAGGCCTAAAGAGATTAAAGAAGGAGATTGGGTGTTGGTCTATGACATCAGTCTAGACAATCAATATAGTGCCATCCGCAAGGTTTTCACACGATTGTTTGGACCCTACTTAGTGCAGCATGTTCATGACAATGCTACATATTCCTTAGCAGAACTTGATGGTACAGCCTTGCAGATTCTGATTGTAGAGAAGAGAATCAAATTATTCAAGAGAAGAGATGATGCAGCCTATGCATTCGAGGAGTTGGATTATGCAATTTGTGATGGACTTGAGTCAAGAGATGATGAAGATGAAGATGTGGACATTGAAGATGCTGAGATTGCATTGATCGTCGAGCTTGGCAATGATGAGGGTGGGTAGTTGTGCCCCATTCGAAGGATGTGCAGGTTTGGAGGGGGCGGACGTCATGACGCTACGTGTCTACCACTGCAAACTTGAGGGCGGAATTTTTTTGCCAAGATTTTGGACTCTTAAGTCAGCGTCATTAGGGATTTATTTTCCGTTGTGTGTATCTTTTATGTTTGCATTTGCATGATGCACGAGCACATGTAGTTAGGATAGACACAAATTCCTCAATGCATTCATAATTTTTTGGAGCATTGTTTGATTGATTGCATAGCATGGGTGATTGGGCATGACATTCTGTTCCAAAGCATATTCTTGATAGGGCACAATGCATGGAAAATTGATTCACATAAAGGATTCTGTCTTGAGGAAAAGATTGTACTAATAATCCTTCATTTTGGGTTTTTCCCATGTGGCTTGTAATTCGGATGTTGCCAGCGCAGATTAAAGGTCTCTTCAAAGGAAAATTTGGCCTACAAAGGCTAAAAGGTTTACACTCATATTGAGGATATTTAAGTGGAGAAATTCTACAACTAAAACTTACACTCTTTGTGGAGATGGAGGACCACTGCCCCTCTACCCTTTACACATTCCGATATTTTCATCTTGATATATGTTCATTGTGCTCTAAATTTAAATACTCCTCTTTGCGATCAGTTGTGAGCGGATATTATCCTACTCCATTGTGAGGACCCATTTTAGATCCACATAAGCTCAAGATGGTCATGACACCGATTTTCCAACCATGTAAATAAGTCACAAAGGATAAAGCAACCTTTTGAAACAAAGAAGGAAGGAGTGGCAGTATTTGATTCGAGTGACAGCCTATTAAGTGGCTTTACAATGAAGAAAGAGCAATTATTTTTAAGGCGACAATGTTGACATAATCATTGACATCAAAGATCAAAGTTTTTGTGAAAAAGAAAAGCACGTCGAATTAGGATTGTTGAAATAAAAAGGACGCAAAGTTTTTTTGAGAAAAGCAAGAACAGATGTAGATTTCCTGGGAGTTTGGAGGGTGGCGCTGCAAATATAAGGGGTGGATCGACGAGCACTGGAGGAGGGCGTGAAGAAGTTGCAGCTGAGGACGAGAGGGACGAAGGTGATAAAAAGAAAATTATCATCAAGATACAGCTACGAAAGGCAGATCAGAATCACCATCTTTTTCCTTCTCCGCTCTCCCTTTTTCGATGACAAGACGACAAAGCCTCCTCCCTCCACGGTTGACATCCACCAATAAGAAAGCACTGCATCAGCAACTTGACAAGTGTTAAGTAGCGGAAGGAGATGCAGAAGACAGGAGGTCATCTCTATACGAGGACGAAGACAAGGAGCATCGTCAAGGAGTTTATTGCTGCGTCGGGAGGAACCAGCCTACTCCAACGAAGAAGGGAATGGGAGGACACTGAAGACGACACACCGAGTTGGCGCAGCTACGACGGAGGAGCCTGCTGTTCCTGCAATTATTGATTCTTTTTTCCCATCCTTCTCCTCATTTTCTACTACCTCTGATTGTCCTCCTCTTCCTTCTTCGACATCTACTAATTCAAGCCAAGATATTAGCCGAAGGAGCACGAGAATAAAGACGAGGAAGGTGACGAAAAGACGAACGATGAAGGAGGGAATCGGCAAATGCGAAAGCTGAGATAAAGCTGCAGACGCAGTCGCATGACGCTAATCTGAGATCGAAGGAAGGAACAGGAGGCTGTCTCTGTGTGCGAGGATGAAGAGAAGTGACAAGAGACCGAAAGAAGCTGCTGAAGGCTAACCAAATGGTTAAAGCTACCGCAAAGACGATTCGAAGGAGTTCGACTAATGAGAAGTCATGACGGTTTTGCAGAAAAGTGCTTCCAGGCCCCAGAACTCAGCCGCATGGGATTGAAGTAGCCCCACCATGATGCCAAGGAAGCCTCTAAGTTTGTCGCTTAGAGGCTGCCCTGCATGTATCAAAGGTTGACATGTTCTAGAAGCCCATGCCCATTGCCCATTGATGAAGGTTCGGAGTCTTAAGGCATAAATGAGGGAAGATATAGAAGCTTCTTGGTCATCGGACTGACGAACTTACAAGTGAATCATGAAGCCATGAGATTGAAGCAGCGCATGATCAAGAGGAGCTGATGACATGGATAGCAATCACAGTTCTTTTGTTAATATTCTAGGAACTTGTTGAGTAAAAGAAAATTGTCGTTCAATTGATGGAAGACCTATTTTGCCATGAAGAAGACTCAAGATACTCTGATTTGACATGCTACTACCATTGCAAGGGGTGAAGACGATTGTTCCGAAGGAATATTGCGTTAGCATGCTAAAAGATTCAAATTTATCCCTTATTACTTGGAAGTTCCTTCTTCATCAATACCAAATATACTTCAAATAACCCCTCTTTTCATGCATGAAGAAAAAGCTCTCTTGTGATTAAACTTGGGAATTCTCTTGAGAATTGAAACATTAAGCTTCTTCTTTTCCATCGCTTGTGAGTAGCAATCAAGAAATCTTTGTATCTATGTATTATGTTGACACATGAATTTGTTCGAATGAGATTCCTAATCATTTTTCCACTCCATATTTTTATATTGAATTAAGTATTCTTGATTTATTACTCCCATCTCCAAGCATCCCTGTGGCAAGTGACTTCACGAACCCCCTCGCAAATCCCGTGCGACAACGCTCTATGTGGATCAGTAATCCATCTTCATCTCTCTCACCCGGCCAACAACGGAGAGTCACCAATCATCGAAGCGTCATGGAAGAAATGTGCGCCCTTTTGTCTTGACAACTTCATGATTTTTTACCCTTTTTAATCCTTTATTAAGGTTTAAAGATTAAAATAACCAGTTCAGCCTTTCCTGTTCACACTGCCCGGCAAATGGATTTTTCAATTTTGAAGGCTGAAACGAACTTTGATTTGCAATCTGAATGGAAAGGCAGCTTCGTGGCATCCAAACTCCATCAAGCTGGCCTCTCCCCCACATAGTTTACAGCTTCCTGATCTGGTAGCTAGTTTATAACGCCGAACCTTGCGGGGATGAAATGGGGGGTAAAACGACCTCCGATCGACAACTGAGACTTGCGTTGGATTCTTGACATCCAAATGCATCTCGAAAAACTAGAGCTCGCGGCCATCTGCCACCATTTGATTTTTCATGAAAATTGGTTCTTTAATGCCTATGGGGCACTTTTCGGTTTCGAAAATGGGCTCCAACACTTCAAGAACGGGTCCAAATCAGGTCCTAAGATCCAACTCTTATGTGACCATAATCTAGTATCCATGGTTTATCAATAGACCCATGACTAAGAAACTCATGTGGCCCACTCAATGTCTATATTATTGACCTGCTTTCTACACAGCCATAGTCTCATACACATCATTTTCAATTGTATCTTATCATTGATGTAAAAGTTGCTCATTTAATCAAAGATGATATCCTTGCTAACTCTCCAACTAAAAGCTAATAGGGTTATAACATCAATATTCTTTTTGCTCAAGAGAATATTTCATAAATATACATTTTCTACTTTAAGATACAATTTACTACATACAACTTCTTCTTAGGTGTCAATGGATTCCTTACTTTCAAGGATAAGGATTCCTTGGGTGGAAAGTAAAAATGCTACTAATTCTTGAAGGCGATGATTTGCATGATATTGTTCTTGGTAATTATGAATTTCTGCCTCAATCAAATGATCAGGCTCATGATAATACCCTTGTAAATGAAGGACCTATCTTTGAAGAATGAAAAACTCTTTATAATGATTGGGACATATGTGAAAAAGTAACTCGTTGGTATATTATTTCTACTCTTCAAGAATCTCTTATGCTTGATGTATGTAATCTTTCAACCTCACAAGCTATATGGAAGTATTTGATAGAAATTTTTGAGAAGAAACCTATTACAAAAATACTATTTTTGTAGTTAGCTCATTAAGTTACAATACAACATCAAAACTTCTATGACAACACATATGGAATCATTCAAGAATATTATCAATCAGCTTGCTACTAGTGGTGATGCTATTCCACGAAAGCAATTGGTAACACAGCTTCTTGATACTATAAAGGATTCTGCTTATGATAATATTGTTATCATATTATCTAAACAAGATGGGATCAATTTTGATCAAGCTTTATATCTTTGATTGAATATTCACAGTGGCATGAACAATGACACATAAATAAAGAAATAGTTATGATCTCACAAGAGGACATACAATCATAACAAATTGACCAAGCTTTACTTGCTCAAAGGTATCTCTTTCCATGCTCTACACATAGGACTAGTTATCGTGGTGTTAAATTCTCTCCTCTCAAGTTTCCTAGCACACATTGTTCTTGTTGCAATACAAATGGTCACACTACAAATGATCGCTTGGCAAAACAATATGATGATGAGCATAGCATTACAAATAAAAAACTGTGTTTATCCAGAGATTATTCTCCTTGTGAGTATTGCAAAAAGAGTGATCATCCAACCCATCTATGTTTTTGATGCCAAGAGGCATATTTCACGGTGGATTCCGTGCCACGATGGATTCCGTGAGGTTTTACGGTGGATTCCATAAACTTTGATGACCGGGGCTCATACACAAAGTGGATTCTTTGTGTGAGAAGTTGATGGGGACGCCTGTCCTTTTCGGGCGTTTCATTAATTTAGTGTGTACATGGGTGATTCCATAGCGGGTGATTCCGCAAAATGCATATTAAATTAATAAAAGTTTATGAGTTTAGAGTGCGCACTCGTAATAAATTAAGGTTAGGATTGATTTCTAACCAGTTGATTTATTTATGTAGCTGAAGAGTGCTAGGTATTCACTTTTGTCGGTTTAATTGTATTATTTTACTAACGATTGTGAATGCTTCAGTTGATGTGTAGAGATAGCAGCAGTGGCGGAGGAAAGCATTGGAGGATAGCGAGTATTCGATTTATCACTTATATTTTGATGGGTGCATACCTTAGGCATGGCGCCTATATTTTGTTTCGCCTATTTATTGAGGCGTTGGATATTTATTTATTATTTTGTATGCGCATGGGTACACGATTATGTTATTTCTACTTGGACATTGTATTGGGCATGCAGATTACACCATTCATGTCCCGGCCGACATGTTCCCTGCTCACCCCCACGGGAGCCCCACACTAGCACCACCCTGGTCGCCTAGCCAGCCGGACTCACCTCGCCTCGTACCTATAGACTAAATCCCTATGATGTACAAGTAGCTCGACAAGTCAGCAAGCCAGAACATTTTGTTTTTTGATGAGTAAAGGGGCAAGATCCCCACTTGTACACATTCCCGTACCTCTCGTTAATGTATGTGACTGTAATGTGCAATGAAATAGGCATCCCAATAGACATCATAGCATTCTGAAACATTATGTCTTAACATGATTGCATTGGTCTGATGTACTTAACGCAAGCGAGCATGTACTCTCACGAAGTGACAAGTTGATGCAGAATGACACAGGTCAATGTCTAGAAGCGTTTAACATCCAAGTCACCACAAGACCACCAACCCCACAAAGAACCATTATGGAGGAACTGACAAGAATACCAAGAAACAAAAGCCATGACGAAAACGCCACTAGATGAGAACCCAAGGACACCTCTGCAAAAAAAGCACATATTGCGTGACTGAGCATGGCCAAAGCATAATCATCGATTACCTCCTCCTTCTTGGCCAAACTCTATGTTCGGGCAGGAGCCACGCTCTCAACAAGGGCAAACGTCTCTTCATCATCCATGATTCAATTCGCAAGATGCTCTACCCTTGTCCATGCACAGCTCACTCCAATGTCAAGATTGTGGGAGAGAAGGAAGGAGTCTCACTTGTAGCTTTCTTGCTTGCACAATGGGGGAATACACACAGAGATGGAGGCTGAAAACAGTTTTTCTCTTCTTAGTTGTGTAAGCCAAAAAGAACTCTCATACAAAGAAATAGAAGAACCCTATATATGGGTCTCAAACCAAACTCAACTAACTAAGGTGGCATACTAACCGAGCCACGAACTAGAGTAGATAAGGATAGCTATCATGTAGCTATTATTCATGGGCAGTGTACCAACCGCGTCTGCAACTGACAAGTCAGTGACATAAATACACAACGGTCACCCTGGCGTATCACGAGTGGACCTCGATATCTCAACACTCCCCCTCGAGCTCAACCCCAATTCCTGCACACCAAGCAGGTCTCTGAACTTGCGCAGCTTCTCTACGCCCAATGCCTTCGTGAATATGTCAGCTACCTGATCCTCTGTGCTGACATAAACTAGATCAATAAGACCTAGTAAAACCCTCTCCCGCACATAGTGATAATGCACCTCAATGTGCTTTGTTCTAGCATGATAGACTGGGTTATTTGCCAAATGTATACTGCTCATGTTGTCACAATAAATGACAACCGGCCCATCTGTAGGCTGATGCATATCATAAAGTAGCTTATGCAACCAAGCTACCTCACATGCAGCCATTGCTGCATCCCTGTACTCGGCCTCTGTGCTCGACAAGGCAACTGTAGGCTGTTTCTTGCTGCTCCAAGTGACTGCAGCACTCCCAAAAGAGAACACATATCCACTGGTAGATCGTCTATCAAAAATACTACCAGCCCAATCAGCATCAGTGTATCCATGCAGCTGTATCTGAACCCCAGTCTCATAAAATAGTCCATACTGCAATGTGGACTTCACATACCTGAGTATGCGTCTAGCCGCATCCAAATGCGATTTCCTTGGAGCCTGCATAAACTGACTTACCAATCCAACAGCATAGCTCAAATCTGGCCTGGTAATAGTCATATAAATCAAGCTTCCTACTATGTGTCTATACATAGTAGGGTCTTCCAGAAGCTCACCTGCATCTACGCTCAGCTTCACATTCTGCTCCAAAGGAACTGAAATAGGCTTACAGCCTGTCATCCCATATTTGGACAGCATGTCCAATCCATACTGCCTCTGCAAGAGCTGTATCCCACTTGGTGATCTAATCACCTCAATGCCCAAGAAATAACGCAGCTCTCCCAAATCCTTCATCTCAAACTTCTGCTTTAATAGCATTTTCACATGAAGGATATCTTCATCACTGTCACCTGTCATAATCAAATCATCAACATAAATGACAAGTAGCATAATACATTTCTCTGTTTTTCTCACATAAAGTGAGAAATCTGCCTTGGAAATCTGAAAGCCAATAGTGACAAGATACTGTCCCATCTTGTCAGACCATGCTCTAGGTGCTTGCTTCAAGCCATACAAAGCTTTCTTCAACCTGCAAACAAACTCAGAATGAACAGCATGCACATAACCTAGTGGCTGCTCCATATAGACCTCTTCTTGCAAATCACCATGCAAGAAGGCATTCTTTACATCCATCTGATATAAAGACCATCCCTTTGATGCAGCCATAGCAATGACTGCTCTTACGGTTGCCATCCTTGCAACCGGACTGAATGTTTCTTCATAGTCAATGCCATATGTTTGTGCATACCCCTTGACTACTAATCTTGCCTTGTATCTGTTCACAGAACCATCTACATTGTGCTTCACCTTATAAACCCACTTACAGCCAATTGCATTCTTACCTTTAGGCAAAGGTACCAATTCCCATGTAGCATTTGCTTCCAAGGCATCCATTTCTTCATCCATGGCTTTCTTCCATTTTTCTTTTCCCATGGCTTGCTCAAAAGAAGTGGGTTCTGGTTCCTGTATCACCTTGACCATATATGCATAGTGAATGGCTGTAAATCCATCATATTTCAGCCTATCCACAGGATACCTAACTCTGGTAGACCTGCGCAAAGTGGGTTCGCTCCCAGGTGCTCTCAAAACATCCCTGGTCTTCCTTACTCCAGGTGTAACAATAGAAGGAATACCCAACTCATCATCAATGCTCTGTTCTGAGCCACTGGATTCACCATCCACATAAGAGTGACCTGCATTCACATCAAACATGGGCTGATCAACCTTCTCTTTTCCTTTTCGTGATACCTGCATACCACTATCTGCATTACTTTGAGAAGATTCTCCTGATCTCAATCTGCCTGTCCATGGCGAAGAATGTGAACCACTGCTAGAGAACGCTCCAGGTCCACTAATATTTTGTGACTGCTGCTGTGAATTCTGTGTAGCATTACCATTTTGTGCATCTACATCATCAATCACATTTACTGGTTTATACCAGCTACTCATCTCATCAAAAACAACATCTCTGCTCACTGTAAACTTACGAGTAGAAGGGTTATAGCATCAATACCCTTTTTGCTGCAGAGAGTAACCAATAAAGATGCACTTCTCAGCTTTTGGATCCAACTTGGATCTCAACTCATCTGGCACATGTACATAGGCAATGCAACCAAAAATTTTCAAATGAGAAATATCTGGTTTCCTACCAGTATACCTCTCCTCTGGAGTCATTCCATGTATTGCTGCAGTGGGAGTCCAGTTCATTATGTAGACTGCTGTAGCAACTGCTTTAGCCCAATAAAAATCTGGCAGGTCTTTTTCATTGAGCATGGCACGAGACACCTCTCCAATATGTCTGTTTTTTCTTTCTGCAATTCCATTTTGCTGTGGGGTATGACTATATGAATATTGCTGCTTTATGCCATGCTCCTGCAAGAACCTTGCAAACTCATTTGAGAGGTACTCTCCCCCTCCATCTGACCTTAGGCATTTTATTTGCAGACCTGTTTCTTTTTCAACCATAGCTTTAAGAGTTTTGAAATGCCCAAAAACTTCACTTTTCTTTTTCATAAAATACACCCAAACTTTTCTGCTATAGTCATCAATAAAAGTAACAAAATAATGACAGCCTCCTAGAGATGCAGCTTTAGTAGTCCACACATCAGAGTGGATCAATTCCAATGGCTTCTTACTCTCTTGAACATGTCTAGGAAATGGTTTCCTTGCCTGTTTTCCAAACTGACAGGCTTCACATACCTTATGCATTTCTGCAACCTTGAATTTAGGCAATCCTGCAACAATGTTTTGGGCCTGCATTGATTTAAGTCGCTGTACATTAACATGACCAATGCGTTTATGCCAGATATCAATATCTGCAACTACACCAGTCCCATGTGCAAACATTGCTGCACTCAATTCAGGCATGTCTGCATCCAATGTAAACATTCTTCCCTTCTTCTTTCCTTTTGCTATCAAGCGACCTTTATTTTTCATATCCTCAACAAAGCATCCATGAGGATTAAATCTGACCTGCAAGCCCTGCTCAACCATTTGACCAACAGAAACCAGATTCTTGGTGATATTCGGGACATGAAATACATCCGACAGGTATTTCTTTTTCCCATCCTGCATAGACAAGGGAATTTTTTCCAGTCTGCACAATAGGATGTGCAGTATCATCACTAGTCTCCACAAATCCTGGTTTTTCCATTTTCCTTGCATCCTCCATCCATTCTACATGACCTGTCATGTGGTTTGATGCACCTGAGTCAACATACCATACATCATTGCT
Organism: Lygodium microphyllum; assembly: GCF_053477565.2. NCBI lineage: Eukaryota > Viridiplantae > Streptophyta > Polypodiopsida > Schizaeales > Lygodiaceae > Lygodium > Lygodium microphyllum. The sequence continues at coordinate 40,624,696 of NC_141146.1, forward strand.
TTCTTCTGCACTTGTCACAGAATTGTTCATGTGCTGCACCATGAACAAATGCTCATTTCTGTCATCACTCTGTCTACTAGAAGATGCATAATTTCCTTGTTGCAGTTTTCCATTCATGATGTCATTCTGCTTTTTATAGCAGTCTTTAGCCATATGACCCATTTTGCCACAATAGTAGCATTCAACATTACTGTTTGTATTTTGGCCTCTTTGCCATCCACCATGACCTCTTTGGCTCCCCCTGCCTCTAGAGTTACCACGTCCTCCTCCATAGGACTGGTTTTCTTGAGTTTGCTGCATATTCTGATTTCTACCACGGCCTCCAAATCGGCCTCCTCTACCTCTGCCTCTACCTCTTCCAGCATTTGAGTAGAAGACGGTTTCTTTTGAAGTTCCTCCTGAAGAAGATGCACCACCATTTCTCTGCTCCTCAGAAATTAGAAGAGCAATCAACTCCTCAAAATCAGGAAATCTTTCACGAACTGAAATGGATGTCCGAAACTGTGCATAATCCTTTCCTAGACCATTCAAGGTCACAGAAACTAAATCATCATCTTCCACTGGCGACCCAATGGAAGCAAGTGCATCTGCAATCTTCTTCACCTTCATGTGGTAGTCATTAATGCTCATACTTTCTCTTTGCACATTATGCAACTCTTGCTTGAGCTGCATTTTCCTGGCTTGCGTATTTGTGCTATACATTTTTGACAGAGTATCCCATGCCTCCTTTGGCGTACTTGCATCCTGAATATGCACAATCATAGAGTCTAAAATACTAATAGATAGCCAGTACATAACTTTCCTGGCTCTCTCATACCATGCTTTGAATGCCTGCATTTGCTGTTGATTGGGAACATCAGGAAGAACTGGTTCTTCTTCATTTCCTGCAACAAATTCCCAATATCCTTTTCCCATAAGGAAATTCGTCATTCTAAACTTCCATGCTTGGAAGTTGTTCTTGTCAAGCTTTTCAGTGACAATCTGTGAAAGAGAATCAGACGCCATTACAGAACACTGCAAAAAATTCTGTCACTGCAAAAAACACAGCTTCACCCTCACAAGGGCAAATCTGCAAAACTGGTGAAAGTGGTATTTGACCACACAGTCACTTCCTAGTGACGATTTTGCATCAACAGGCAACAGGGATGATTCTGTAACTCCCAATGTCTCTGCACACAAGCATACGATGCAATCTCTGTGGTACCTTTTCACCGACCTGTAGAACAGTGGTCGCACAGCATAAAACAGGGCCTTTTCCTGAGTACGTGCAGAAAACTTCCACCTTCAAAAACAGGCCCCGAAATGGCCTCAAATCAAAAAATCAAGGTCGTCAAGGGGTAAAGCCCTTTCCCGCAGCATATAGTGCCCTCTTGCTTCACCGCGAAGGGCATCTCAACCTGAGACAATGCACTCCTGCAATTTTCGGCTGTGCTACCTGCAGAGATCTGCTCCCAAAACAGAAAATGAAAGCAACACTGCTCCTCTTACCAGACCACCGCGAGCTTGGCTTGCTTTCTTGAGCTCCTTACCACGAACAAGGCTCTGATACCATGTCAAGATTGTGGGAGAGAAGGAAGGAGTCTCACTTGTAGCTTTCTTGCTTGCACAATGGGGGAATACACACAGAGGTGGAGGCTGAAAACAGTTTTTCTCTTCTTAGTTGTGTAAGCCAAAAAGAACTCTCATACAAAGAAATAGAAGAACCCTATATATGGGTCTCAAACCAAACTCAACTAACTAAGGTGGCATACTAACTGAGCCACGAACTAGAGTAGATAAGGATAGCTATCATGTAGCTATTATTCATGGGCGGTGTACCAACCGCGTCTGCAACTGACAAGTCGGTGACATAAATACACAACGGTCACCCTGGCGTATCACGAGTGGAGCTCGATATCTCAACATCCAAGTGCTACCTCAATTGTTCGATGTCTCACATGTTATAAAGAGGTTTGCAAAATCTCAAGTATATCTCTTCATCTCAACAACAGTTCCTCTAGCATCAAGGCTGGTGACACAATCATCTTTGTAATATCCATTCTTCATAGCCTTTGGATCCCAACATTTCTCAAATCCAAATGAAAGGCTAACAGCCTCAAAGTATGGCATTGATTGTATTCATTTTTTCACCACCAAAAAAAAAAGGGAAAAGAAAAGAGAAAGAAAAAAAAAGTGAAAAAAAAAGAAAAAAAAGAAAAAGAAAAACACACACATAATCACAGTACCGCACCTAGGGGTCCTCAAATTAGGTACGTCCAGTGACCTTGGTCGGCTGGCTCCATCCCTAATCCCCTAGCCCTTTGTACATCCCCCACAATTATTCAGGGCACATCAAGGGCAAGACATACCTCGGGAGCTCGCCTCGCCTATGGTTAAGACCTGTCACCCTGAACCACTTGCACAATTCTTTTGCACTCATCTCAATGCCATTACAATCAACAGTGGTAAGCAAGGCATGAAAGACAATGGAAAAGTACACCATACTTTTCAAGCACTACAAGTAGTTACTAGCTACCAAGAGCTAGACATCAAGGAGCTCAATTATGCTACGTGGCCTTGCCAAGACCACAATGATGTCTTAAGCAATCTTCAAGTGTACTCCCTGTCTTCATCGATAAAATATTCCATCAACTTAACCCCTTGCTTCACTGACCCATTGATATACAATGAACCAGGCCAACAGTCTTCTAACTAAGTAATATCTAAGTATGCACAAGCACTCACATAATACCTGCACCGAAGTATATACACAGTTTGGGTCCTCAAGTGCAGGACTGTACTCTCAGCTTGCTTAGAGTTCGACCTATCTCCCAAACTAATTGCACTATGTCTTGTGCACAATAGAGAAGACTAGCACTATCCTTAGGGAGAGACCACATGAGAGGTTTTCACTTGTAGGTGTTGAAGACTCCAACGAAAATTTCGTTCGCTCTCATCAACACCCAACTCTGAATGCTTATCCCTTACCATCCGACAAGCCCGCAAAGACTCGTCATGAGCAGAATCCCCAACAACCCAACACTTGTGCTGGCCATCAATGCAATCCCCAACATAGAATAGCCCTACCACCAACTCCAACAACCTTCCCCCAGCCACCTTGGCCACCAACAGGCCCCCAGGACCTTCTTCCACACCACCACCAACACTCCTCCACGGAAACCACAGACGTCCTTGTCACCCACGTCTTCGGTGCATGCTACAGCCTGCTACCTACAACGGTGAGTGCCATGGGACTGGCACTCGTCTAGGAGGGGGGTAATGTTAACCCCAACACGAAGAAAGCAAAAGGAAATAAAAAAGACGCATGGCAAAGGTGGAAAAAAGGTAGCTCGACTGAAGAAAGAAGAGGAGGAAATGCCAAAGGCGCAAGGGCAACCTTAAGAGTCCAAGCCAAATGCAAAAGGGGAAAGGCGCATTTTAAAATAAAAAGGCGCACCCTAAAATCTTGTAAAAGAGCACTGGGCTCTCACCCGTGCAATTTGTAAATGTAGATGGGTGGTGGAAAGGAAGCTAGGAAGATAGAAGGACAATGGGAAAAAAGGCATGGGCTACGGCCGGCCATGTAAAAAGGGGAAAAGGGAATGACCGCCCAAAAGAGATTTAGGGTTTTGTATATAAAGTTGAAAAGTGAATGAGAAGCTCATTCTTGTGTGTGGCCAAAAGTAGCTCTCTTCTTCTTCTTCTTCTTCTTCTTCTTGTTATTGCTTGCTTGAGCTTGTGCTTGAGAGAGGGAGTGTGAAAGTGTGAGGGAGTGAGTGTGTGAGGGTGAGGGACCGAGGAGGAGAAGCTCTCCATCTTCTCCTCTCTTCTTCTCTTCTCTTCTCTTCTCTTGTCTTGCTCGCGGCAATGGAGCTTGGAGCGTGGAGCTTGAGGATGGAGCTTGCTTGAAGCTTGCACTTGGATCGTGGAGCTACCGGAGTGTGCGGGAGAGGAGGTAACTCGAACGGCACGGAGGTAAGCTCACTACACCCGTAGGTATGGATGGCACGTCGGCTATGTGAGAGGTAGCCATTAGTGCTCGGCTTGGAACGCTTGAATCAATAAGCGGTCCGTGGGTCTTGGCGGTTGAGTGAAAGCTCCCACATTTTGGTTCCGTTGCCGGGACCAACGGATTCAAGCCTTGAGCACTTGTGGACTTCGAATCGAGCATTGGAGTAGGGTTTTCCCCGAACCGGTTTGTCCATTAGTTTTAGGATGAAATGTAGATGAAAAATCAATCTTGGTGCCTAGGTTAGCAAACAGAGTAATCCAAAAGTTGTTATAAAATCTAGAATCACGATCTGAAATAATAACTTTTGGTAATCGATGGTTAGTGAAAACAGTTTTCAAAAACAACTGTGCTGCTTGTGATGCTGTTAAAGTTTTCTTACATGGAATGAAATATGCTTGTTTACTAAATCTATCTACGACTGTCCAAATCATATCATGGTTAATTTTAGTATTAGGTAAACCAGTAATGAAATCCATAGAAATTTGTTCCCAAGGTTTAGATGGAATAGACAAAGGCATAAGTAATCCATACTGTTTACCATGATGTCTCTTAACTCTTTGACAAATCAAACATTCAAAAACAAAATTAGATACATCAGCATCCATATGCAGCCAATAAAAATCTTCAGTTAATGTACGTAAGGTAGATATGATACCTCTATGACCTTGATATGGGGGACAATGAATTTCATTCAAAACAAAAGATCGGAATGGAATTGTAACACACAATCTCTTTTCATAAAACATAAATCCATCATTATATGACAATGAATCAATAGGAATCAAATTATTTTGAAGTAATTTATTCCAATCAGCATGAAAAGTAATATCCTGATGATAAGTGTCTTTCACAGCAATCAAAGAATCAAAAGATATGACATAAATATTATGAATAGCAGGTCTTCTACTTAATGCATCAGCCACTACATTTTCTTTTCCAGGTTGGTATTGAATGATAGGATGAAAACTCTGAATAAAGGAGGCCCATTTGATATGTCGGTCAGAGATTTGGGGTTGGCTAAGTAAATGTCTAATACTTTGCTGATCGGTCTTAATCATAAATTCTGAACCCATTAATGCTTGTACAACTGCTAATAGTTCTTTGTCATATGTGGAATATTTCAGCTCAGAGGGTTTCAGCTTACAACTAGAATAGGCTATAGGATGATTGTCTTGCATAAGTACAGCTCCTATTCCTGATCCACTAGCATCGGTCACTACTAGAAAGAATGGTCTATTAAAATCAGGCAATTGTAGGACAGGGGCATGGGTTAATGCATGTTTCAGTAAGTCAAAGGATTTCTGTTGATTTTCGGACCAATGATAGACAATACCTTTCTTCAGAAGTTTAGTCAGTGGTAAAGCAAGTAAGGAAAAATTACGTACAAACTTCCTATAGAAACTAGCAAGACCAAGGAATGAGCGTAACTCATGCATGTTTTTAGGTACAGGCCAATTTAATATTGTATCTATTTTCTTAGGGTCAACTTTAATTCGATCAGATGATACAATATGACCTAAATACTCAATTTCCGTTTTAAAGAATTCACTCTTTTCAGGATTTGCATACAGTTAATTTTCTTTCAATAACTGAAAAACCAATGACAAATGCTCATAATGTTCTTTCTCATTTTGACTAAACACAAAAATATCATCAAAGAAGACAATTACACAATACTGATATTTCAAAAATATACGGTTCATCATTCTACTAAACGTAGCAGGTGCATTAGTCAATCCAAATGGCATCACTAAAAATTCGTAATGACCAAACTGTGTCCTAAATGCAGTCTTGAATATGTCAGACTTATCTAATCTCACCTGATGATAACCAGACTTAAGGTCTATTTTACTAAATATAGCAGATCCTTGCAGTTTGTCCATAAGGTCATCAACTCTAGGAATGGGATACCTATTCTTTACATTGATCTTATTTAAAGCTCGATAGTCAATGCACATACGATAGGTATTATTCTTTTTCTTGACTAACAAAATAGGTGCACCAAATGGAGAACTGCTAGGTCGAATCAATCCTCTATTTAGTAATTTCTCAACTTGACTCTAAATTTCTTTTCGCTCTATCTGGTTATGCCTATATGGTGCTTTGCAAGGTGGTTGTGTGCTAGGGATCAAATCTATCTTATGGTCTTCTGGACGTGAAGGAGGTAAACTAGGTGGTAGGTCTTCTGTAAAATAGTCCTTAAAATGTGCAAGAAATTCTTTATGCCTAGGATGCATATGATTATCTTTTACTTGCAGTTCATTCAGCCAAATGAGATAGGATTTACTACTCTTGCGTAATGCACATTTAGCTTGAGTATGCGAAAGCAATGGAAAAACATTAGATGCATGCATACCATATAATGTAATAGATTTTCCTTGAAAATTAATATTCATTGAGTGTGTGGAATAATCTATATCTGGGTTATGCTGATGACGCCAAGGCATACCTAAAATAATGTCACTCGACTGTAATGGAACAACTAGGAAATTTCTTCTTTCAGTGTATTGACCAATTTGAATCTCTAAGTCATGCACTTCCTGTGTACCATTATACCTAGTGCCTAAGAATGCAGCTTTGATGCGGTAATGCGTAGGTACAGTCTGTAACTTCAATTCTTTTACTAATTTTGCTAAAATAAAATCATGAGTGCTACCGTCATCATGCAAAATAATCTTTTCCTTTCCATGCACCAAACGTTTCATAGTCAATAAAGAATGCGGAGTAGGCATACCTGGCAAAGTATCCGAAGGTGTAATACTGTCATCCTCATCTTCAGTGAAATCAGGCATATCTTCATGTTTGTCTTCGTCCATTGCTCCAAGGTAGTTGATATGGGCATGTGGCTTCTTTGAATGAAAATTTGCTGCTAGATGTCTAGGCTGGTGGCATTTATAGCATACTATTGGCTTGGCTTTGGTTGCATTGTTTGCAATGGCGGGAAGTCTAGGTACATTAGGATTTGGCTGTGGAATAGGTTTAGGGTTTTGATTGACATTGGATGGTAATGCACGTGGTTTTGCCCAATTTTTGCGGAAAGATGATGAAGAGAAACGACCTGGATTAAATCTTCTAAAATTGGAATTGAATTGTTTAGATCCATAGTTACCATTGGCTTGGAATTGCTGTGGACGTCTGTCTCTACCTCATAGCTTATCTTCAGTATCGTGAGCTAGTGATATGGCGTCTTCAAGAGTAGCAGGCTTGAACATGTTAACTTCAGCGTAGTAATGCCCAAGGAGCCATGTGCACACCATTTAGACCATGAATGATAAAAAACAAGCAAAATTCTTTCATAAAATAGAGCATACCGCCTTTTTGCGTGCTTCAAGTTTTTTGAATATTTAATTGGGGCTATCTATCAACCCACCAGCCATGGATTTCAGCATAGATCTTCAACCTTCAGCCCCCTCAGCCTCTTGGAACAATCTAGTGCCTCCCGGACAAGCAACCATCACCCGATCCTCTTCTTGATTCTTGCCACATGAGGTGCCTCTATGAAGGAGAGAGAAAGAGGAGAGAGAAATACTAGATTTTGATTTCCACAACTAGGCAACCATTCCATGCATGGTCTCGAGTGATAGGGAGTGAAGACTGAATGCATCTCAGGCATGCAATCAGTTGGGGGGGTTGTTTGTAGGCTCTCCAACCCCCCTCTCCATCAAATAAAATAACCGCACTCTCTTTTTCTCTGCGCGTGGAAAAAATGGACTCCCCTCCCTACGATTTTGAGTTTTAGTCGGTCCCAAAGAGAGTCCCCAAAATTCATGACTTTTGGGACTTCTTAAGTCCTTTCCCACTTGACCTTGGGTCTTGGCCTCTCAAGCACTCCCTCTTCTGCCTCCGGTGTCTGATTCGAAGTCTGAAAATTTTTGGGTGTCCATCTTGAAGTCTCACACTGTTGAGCATCTCCCAAGGTCTCATCTGACATGCCAAAAAATTATGAAAATTCACCAACTATTGTCCAGTGGGTCTTTTAAGCACTTTTGGGCATTACCGCTTAAAATCGTACTGATTACACTTGTGTGTCACTTCAGGTACATCTTCAAGCATGCGTAGCTGGAGTAATGCATTCCAAAAATGCTCTGTATATTGAGGAATAGGCTCACGATCCCGTTGCTGGAGAAGATCGCATTGCTTAATAGCTTTCTCATGAAATTGTGGTGGAAGGAAATTCTGCATGAACTTCTTCTTGAAATTCTCCCAAGTATCAGGACAATCTATGCTCTTGCGTACTACAGTCCACCAAAGAGATGCTCTGTCTACTAAATGATTAGTGACACACTTGATTTTATCTTTTTCTGCATAGGTTTCCTCATGGAAATAGTCATCAAACTGACTAATGAATGCTAGAACAGTTTTTCCTTCTCGTATGCCATTGAAAGTACGGAATTTGAAACTTCTTTTACTTATCTTTGATTCATTGCGGATGGTTTGAGCTTCAAGAGTTGCGTCGATGGTACGTCGAATAAGATCTTCAGCTTGAGGTTCTTCTTTGTCGGTAGACGCTCTTTGTAAATTTGCCAGTTGAACTTGCAATGCTTGCCTAGCCCTTCGTTCTTCTTCCAATTGCATCATGATTAAGTCGAGCTTTTGCTCCATCGTGGGTTCATGTAAGTCGCCTTCAACCATAAGATCATCCATATGTGGTTCCGTCATCCTGCAAAACTCAAAAGACCTTTCTCACTCAAAATCAAGTTAGCAGGATGAGCATAGCTCAAGTTCGCGAATACAAGGCTTATGTGTTTTTGGGTATGGCTTTCTCAATCTTCGGAAAATCTGCGATTATCCTTCTTCATATGCTGAAAATGCTTCAGTAAACCTGCGTATGGGTAGAGTACCTTCCAATGAACAACTTTGCAGTTCGGAGTTTCTGCGTAGGAATAGTCCTTCTATGAGTTTTGAGCACAAGTCAGTTCTGACTCCAGTTGACTAGTTTGACTTGCAGAGTTGCAGACTTGCAGAACTTAGTCGATTTATCTGACTTGCAGAATTTGACTTGAAGATACTTGATGAACTTGATTGTTTGGGTGTGACCTGGAGTTAATTGTGACTTGCATGATTAAAGAGTTTTATGTTACTAAGCTTAATTGATTAAGCTTGAGGCTTCTTGGAAAGGAAACGGCGCAAAACGTGGGGGGGGCGTTTTTTCAGCCCACGGTGCAATTTTTGGAGGTCCTTCGATACCTCGTGTTGATAATTGGAAGCTTAAAGCTTCTCTTAAGCTTTCTAAGCTTTAAAGCTTAAAGCTTGAAAAGTATGAAATTGATGACTTATCTCTGTGTAGCCACGACTTGATGAAAGAGAATTGGAAGTGGTCCTCCATCACTGTAGCCCGGTCCTTCGCGATCCAATGACAGAAACAGGGGTTCTTGATCGCCAGAAGTCTGCCTGTATTGACGGTTCACGATGAGATTGACCGTAGAGCCCGATCGTTCCAGGAGCTCCGCCTTCGCATAAGATGGGTAGCGATTGGAAGGTCTTGATCTCAGCTTCGCTCTGATACCACTGGTGCGCAGATCGGATGTTGTATGCTCGCATAGTGAATGCCAGAAGGTCCCCAAGAACAATGAACTCTACTTTTTGCACAAATTACAAGGTAAAAAAACATGAACGATAAGAGCAAGAGACCAATTGGGTGCAATCTTCCCCCATGCCTTGTGTGAGCGCTCCACAAAGCATGTATTTTATGTATATTTCATCTTCATGCTCAATAATAGCCCAATTTACAAAAATATAGCAAGCTTTTAGCTTTTGAGTTTGCTTTAACACAAAAATAGGAATAAAGCTAATGGACAGTGCCCAAAGAGTCTAGCACGCCCAATACAATGTCCAAATAGAAATAACATAACCGTGCGCCCATGCACATACAAAATAATAATAAATAATCAATGCCTCAATAAATAGGCATGACAAAATATAGGCGTGGCGCCTATCAAAATATAATCCATAAATCGAATACTCGTTATCCTTCAATGCTTTCCTCCACCACTGCTACTATCTCTACACATCAACTGAAGCATTCACAATCGTTAGTAAAATAATACAATTAAACCGACAAAAGTGAATACCTAGCAGTCTTCAGCTACATAAATAAATCAACTGGTTAGAAATAAATCCTAACCTTAATTTATTACGAGTGTGCACTCAAAACTCATAAACGTTTATTAATTTAATATGCATTTTGCAGAATCACCCGCTATGGAATCACCCACGTACAGACTAAATTAATGAAACGCCCGAAAAGGACAGGCGTCCCCATCAACTTCTCGCACAAAGAATCCACTTTGTGTATGAGCCCCGGTCATCAAAGTTTACGGAATCCACCATAAAACCTCACGAAATCCACTGTGGCACGGAATCCACCGTGAAATATGCCTCTTGGCATCACTAGCAGAGAGAGTTCTTACGTGGTTAAGTCCGCTGAGGTTAAGTGAGCACATTACTACTCTAATCCCAAACCGATGCTAGTCTTGGGTTCCTTGTCATGGAGTCCATGCTGTAGAGCCCTCCTTATCACTTCTACCTTCCTCTTGAGCCACTCCACCGTCTCTTCTCCTCCTAGCTACGTGACATTTAACACTATTCTTAAGAATACATGTTGGAGCATTGCAAGAAACCTACAGACCCAATTTGAAAGTTCCAACGACGAGTACAAAGACCATTGCTCCACCAGTGAGAATAATAAGGAGAAAGTACAAACCATAAAGTATGATTCGAAAGGAAAGGTAATTGAACAGAATAGGGCAGACTCAAAACCTTGAGATATGAGCATGCTCACAAGCGGATCACCATGACCTCCCAAACAACATGCACACTTGATGCACTAATTAATGAGGGAGCTGACACCAATATCTTGATGCATGAATATTGAACCACATTTGGTCAACCCCAATTGCAAGAAACCAATGCAAAATTGTGCCCATTTGGAGGTCAATCCTACCCACTCTTAGGAAAATGCAAACTGATGGTTTCTATCAAGACTGAGAGTCTACCACTCACTTTCTACGTGCTACCAAACAAGCAAAGTATTGGCAAGGAGAAACAAGCTCATTGCCATGTAGATTGCGACTTGTAGCATATCCACCTTGCCATCGGGCATGTTATAATTATAACAGCTTTCAGCAATAGCACCGCAGTTATCCCAAATCTTGTAGTGCTACCGAAGCTAAAACCTATTGGCCACCAGACCCAATCTGAAAGTTCCAATGACGAGTACAAAGACCATTGCTCCACCAGTGAGAAGAATAAGGGGAAAGTACAGACCATAAAGTATGATTCGAAAGGAAAGGTAATTGAACAGAATAGGGCAGACTCTAAACCTTGAGATATGAGCATGCTCACAAGGAGATCACCATGACCTCCCAAACAACATGCACACTTGATGCACTAATTGATGAGGGAGCTGACACAAATATCTTGACGCATGAATACTAAACCGCATTTGGTCAACCCCAATTGCAAGAAACCAATGCAAAATTGTGCCTATTTGGAGGGCAATCCTACCCACTCTTAGGAAAATGCAAATTGATGGTTTCTATCAAGACTGAGAATCTACCACTCACTTTCTACATCCTACCAAACAAGAAAAGTGTTGGCAAGGAGATCTTGCTAGGACAAGAATTTGAAAAACAAGTTCATTGCCATGTAGATTGCGACTTGTAGCATATCCACCTTGCCATCGGGCATGTTAGAATTGTAATAGCTTTCAGCAAGAGAACCGTTGCTATCCCAAATCTTGTAGTGCTACCGAAGCTAAAACCTATTGACCACCCTAAGGAGGGGAGTGGTGTGTTTCAACATGCTTCCATAGTGTCTAATCTATCACATTAAAGGACCATGGGCCAAACACGCAAGTGGGTTCCCAAGCATAAACCATAGTTTCACAAATGTCAAGCATTGGGTGCATATAATTTCCATATCATTGCTCTAGGCCTAAATGATGGAGTTGGAACTCCCATAGTGCACATGTGATTAAGTAGAACTAGGTCTTGAAGGTGCCTTCTTGTTGCAAGCCCAAGGATACTAAGAGGGTAACACCTCACTGTGGTTTCCCAAATCGAAAAGTGCTAACTTGGATCCTTGATCTTAGGCCCCACAAACTAAGGTTCCACAACCTTAATCGAAACAATGGAGGAGAGGAACTAAGATAGAAGGTGCTCAATACTTGAGTGCTCAAATGGTCTTTCAACCTAAAGTGCAACCTAGAGTCCAAGTAAAACCAAACGTAGTCTAGCCTAAAGACTCTAAGATAATCACCAAGACCCCCAACACCTATGCATCAATAGAGTTGCAACCATCAAAATCTGAGCCTGCCACACCCACTATGGATCTTCCAATGGAAGGGCCCCAAGTCAACCTATCCTAGCCAACAAAACCCAAACCAATAGAACACCTTAAGCCTCCACCACCATGATGATCAATTCTTGAGGTGGCGTTCAACATGGCCATGGCCACGAGGGATGATTTGGCCACTCGTATCTGATGGTTGGATTCAACTTTCACAATGCTTGTTAGAAGCTATGGACGTTTAGACCTAGGTCTACTTGAGGAGCCTATAGCAAGCGAAGTACATTCCTTATCGTGTTCTTGGGAGGACTATGAATTCATCTTCATTAAAACTTCTACTATTGCAAATGAGATGATTGGTGATGAAATTTCAAGAGAGAAGGCTCAAATCTAATGTCTAATCACATCTTATCAAAAAAGCAAAATTCCCATGCCACTCCAGGAACTCTTTGAACTCCAATGGCTTGTTGAAGCTGAGTCTAATTTCATGCATAAGTGGTATAAATTGCACCTTTCATGGGCCTAAGAGGGACATCAAATCATGACCAATGTGGAGCAAAGACGTGCCACATCATGACCTCTGAGTACAGCCCAACGTATGTGACCCCCCACCTCCTTTAGGGTGTTGGCCATAACCAGGAGTCATCCCTTAGAAGACAATGTCATTCTTCACCCATGCTTGGATAAGATTCTAACAAAGGAGGAACTCCACCTTGCAAGTTGACTCAACTCAGGTGACCTCTTGCATGACTGACATATTGATGTACATCACACAAGTAGGGATTCGTCTAGAGGATTTGGACTATTATGCAACCCTTGAATATAACCCCAAGTTTTATGACTAGTTCTTGAGATAGTAAGACACACCACGCATACTCTGAAGTCCCATTCACCTTGATTCCCACAATCCCAAGAAGGATTTTTATCCTTCCAGGGGGAAGGGGGGTAATGGATGAAAACTCAAAAAATAATTGAATTTAAAGGAAAAGAATAAAGGTATGGATTGATTGGTATGCAAACTCTTAACTTGCAAGTTTTGTGAGTATTATTTCTCATTGTATGAGAGTTTTTACTTTCAAGCACTGATCTCTCTAGTCAGCTTACCTTTTGTGCAAGAGTCACACTTTAAAGAGAACTAATGATGGATGTTGTGTGGCAATATGAACCTAAATGGAAGGACTGACAGCAAGATAAAGCCAAGAAGCTTCCCTTTTTGGAGGAGGAGCATAGAAGATATTGACTGGCCATGGAAATCAAGGCATTCAACCAATTAAAGTATCATGGCATCCACAACCTCAAAGGAGTGGTGACTGTCGGTGATGACCTACTGAAGGGGCAGTGGCCCAGATGGTGGAACAATGCACCTTTACCAAGTACCTGGAGAATGTGGGACAAGAAATAGACCACAATAAGTGCACTGAATTCCTAAGGACCTTCAATGTCAACCAAAGGAGCATCGGCATAGTGACCATCAGGCAAGGCGAGACTTCTAGAAGTGTGGTAGTCTACCTTAGCCCAGAAATTGTAGAAAAGGCATTGGGGCTCACATACAAGCCCTAAAGGAGACCCTAGAAAGGGATGTGTATGGACTACTAGGGATGGACAAGAGAAGGGTTTACACCAATGACGACATCAACCTAGCAGATATCCCAGATCCCACCATTCGATTGGAGGCCAAGATGATTACACTCTTTTTAAGCCAAATATGCAATGCTCTAATGAGTAGAATAGGGGTGCCCTTGCTAGAAATCCTTGTAGCCAATGCCCTGGACAAGGAAAAATGGAATGCCTACATCCAGAAAATGATATAAGCCGCCTCAACAAGCATAGCAAGAATGGTAGGAGGAGAGTCCCCATCTTGAACACTGCAGAATCCAAAAGGAAGAAACCTACCTCCCCAAGGCCTCAACCATAGCCTTTGGAGGAGTACTAATAGCCATCATCCAAAAAGCACTATAAGAGGCAGAGAAAGATGTGGTGGAGGAAACCTCGGAGCCATCATTATTCTGTGAGGAGCACTGTTCCCCCACCCCAATGAGCCTAACCATCTCAATCTCACGAGGAGAACAAGAGAGAGAGAGAAGAAACCCATGAAGTGCAACAAGACTGTGCAACAAGAGTCATTAATGAGGAGGGGCAAGACCAACCACCTCAACACCAAGAAGCCTTGAGTGAAAGAACAATTACAGATCCCCATACAGAAGGCCCACTCCACCATTGAGGAGAACGTAGAGCTACAAAGGGTAGAAGAGGAGTCAAAAAGACTAGAAGAAGAGCGCCAAAGGAGGCAAGAGGAGGAGGAGGAAAGGCTAAGGAAACAAGAAGAAGAGAATATTGCTCCTACTATTCAGAGATCCATGGAGAAACCCTCCTAATCTCAATGAAATTGGCGATGATGAGCCTAGTGGGGGAGGATGTGCCGAGTACAAGTGCAACAGCGGAGGAAGCGGGACCAAGGCCGGTGGTGGAAGGCAAGGGAAAAACCCCAATGCACCCCATCCTACCAATCTTGGACACACCAACGATCACCCCAACACATGGTTTTGCAAAGGGAACAATCAATGAAAGCAACCTCATGGCCTGTGTGTAGTACCTAGTTAGCAAGGTACAAGAGATTGCACCTGCACCCAGCGAACGACCCCCTCTCTCTAGCAAGAACCAAGAGACCAACTAATGATGCCGAGTCATGCCAAGGGCCAAAGATACCCCGCTTGGAAGTCTCAACCACTTCAATACCTTTAGCCATGTGCCATAATGAAGATCAAGATGAATTGGTGAAAGAATTTCAGAACCAGCTCCACAAGGCAACTGAGGACAAAAAGTCTGCCCTTGCTAAAGCTTGAAAAAAAAAGGTTGCATTCACAAACTATAGGATGGAGCAAGTAAGGGTGATGACAATAATTAATAGGGAAATTATTTCATTAAAAGAGGCACCCTAAAGGCAAGAGAGGGAGAGGAGAGTCTCAAGGAGCTACATGAGGAAGAGAGGAAAATTTACATCTCCTTGGAAAAAATGTGTACCTTCAACTCCCGTGAAAATAAGCATCTAGAATTAGAAATAAAGGAGCTAAAGAGGCAAAAAGAACATGCTACAAAGAAGTTTCAAGATGTACAGAACCAACGAGACAAGGAGAACAAGAGAAAACTACTCGAGGTGCACAACTAGCTGTAGGCAGTTCTTCATAAGCAAGGCATACTTAAAGAGTAGGTGACATGAAAAACCCATGAGCTCGAGCAAATGAATACACTATGGCAAGACCAAGAGCAAGTCATTGCTACCCTGGCCCAATATCAAAACCAAGGGTTAGAGAAAATGAAGGAAAGAGCACAAGAATGGGTGGCCAAAAATGAAGATCGAGTCAGACACTTGGCCTATAGCTTGCCCATGCCAAAAGTGAGCATCTCCTAGCAGAAAGAAAAGCTACGGCTATTGAGACAAGAATGCTAGAGCAAGAATGTGTATTCTGACAAACATTATTGAATGTCACATAGCTAGGAGGAGAAAAGACGATGGAATGGCTCAAAAGAAAATTAGAAGTGGCAAGGAGGGCTCTACAAAATGGACTACATGACAGGGC
Organism: Lygodium microphyllum; assembly: GCF_053477565.2. Taxonomy (NCBI): domain Eukaryota; kingdom Viridiplantae; phylum Streptophyta; class Polypodiopsida; order Schizaeales; family Lygodiaceae; genus Lygodium; species Lygodium microphyllum. The sequence goes on from NC_141146.1 coordinate 40,640,554, forward strand.
ACCCGAGACTAGCACCAGTTTGGGACTAGAGGAGTGACGCACTCACCTACTCTCAACCGGCTTAATGGTGCAAGAGCTTACTTTGCTAGGACTCAAGGAGCCAAAACGACTAGTACAACCACTGCAACAAGAGCCAATAGGGATTATCCAAGAGGAGGGACCTGACTTCGAAGTAGATCATCAAGAGGAGGAGCTAGTGAAGGAATAAAACATTCCTATGCCATCACAAGAGCAAATGGAAGAGCAAGGGGAGGAGATTGAGCCACCCAAACAAATAGTGGAGGCAAGGCACAAGTGCAAGGAGCAAGTGGAAACTTCCCACTAGAAGTTTTGAGCTAGGACACTGCAATTTCCTCAAGTGGCAATCCCTCAAAGGCGAAGAGTGAAATCCCATCAACCGGGGCCAAGAACTTGCAGTGTGGGAGCAATGGTGTTAGATATGATCAATGTCCCACCCTCATTAGGTGCCACCAATGATCCATGGTGCTCAAAGTTGTAAGGCCCCCATTATGAGGAGAAGCCAAATGTGATCCCGCACATTGGTTGAGTCTTGACTTGTATATCAGATGAGGTCTATGTGATTGGATGGCAAAAAGGTGACCGTTGTGGGTCTAATCTTTGGGTTAGATGGAGTGGTTAAGCTGGTAGCAACTCGAGGTGCATTGCATCGAGTTGCGGGGTAAGGGAGTTAAAAGGGGCCCCTATTGTGGGGTCTGGGGGCCGTAGAAGCGGCCCCTGGCTGGGGGGGTCCCAGGGGGGCCAGCGGCCCCCCTGGCGGGGGTCCGGGGGCAACGTCCCCAGCCTGATGGTAAAGGGAATATTCCCTAGAATATTTCCTGGCCGACTAGTGGAGGCTCATATGGTAGGTCGGTCATGCCGACCTAACGGCCTTCGCAGGCTATAAAAGCTAAACCACTTCACAGCCATCTATCATTCATCTTTCACCCAGTCAGAGTTGTTGTTCCAGCTAGCCTTAAGCTCTTCACCTATCTTCTGTCTAGATCGCCATCTAAGCTTCACATAGTGGAAGCGCATGGGTGGACAAAGCCATCTTTATATCAGTTGTTTGGAGCTAAAGAATTTACTGATTCTCCTCTTATCTGTTGTGTACTCTCTATCTCTTTCTCAGATTCTGTTCACTGCGCCGTGTAATATTTGACATGGTATCAGAGCCCAGGGGGCTCTAGAGATCGGAGAGTGTGAAAGAGGCAAAGGCTTCAACAGCAAGGAGAAACTATGTCGACTTCCGGAAGCAGTTCGAGTGCATCAGGAAGCAGTGTAGGAGGTGGTGCTGCTGTACCGACTATTCAAACACTGAGGATTCGTCCACCAACCTTCAGCGAAGGCAAGTTAGATGGTACAAACTACACCTTATGGAAGTTCAAAATTACAACTATCCTTGATTCTTATGAGCTTCTGGAGACTATGCTGGGGATTGACACAGAACCACAGCCTACCCCCGACCCATCAAATCCTAGTGTGATGATTTCTCCGAATGCAGATCTTCTACGAGCTTGGAAACGAAGGAATGTAGATGCATTGTGTGCCTTAGTTACAAGCTGTTCTGACAGTGTTTTGACTTTGATTCAGCATACAACCAAAGCGTCAGAGGCTTGGAATGTACTAAGGAGTCAGTATGAAACACGAAACTAGACAAGGATTCAAAACTTGGAGAATCAACTAGCAGCGGAGAAGTTTGCTGAAGGAGAAACGGTTGAAGCATTCATCACTCAGATTAAGAATCTGTGCGACTAGATGGCTAGCGCTGGGATACAAAAGACTAGCAAAGAGCTAGCTCGGAAGTGTCTTCGGATTTTTCCACAAAAGTTTGATGGACTACTAATTGCCCTTAATACTCATATGAGACCTCAAGCTTTGACTTTTGAGGAGTTTTGTGCATTATTGATGGAGGAGGAGTTGAGGCTGAAAGCCCGAGAAGGAAGCAACAATGGAGATGCTGCATTCTCTGCCAATGCAAAAGGCAAAGGTGGTTCCTCCACCAAAAATGATGGTGACAAAAAGAAGAAGGGCGGCAAGAAGAAGTTTCAAGGAGTGTGCTTCTACTGCAAGAAGAAAGGACATGCAAAAGCAGATTGTCATGTCAAGAAGGCAGATGAAAAGAATGGTACCCTTAAAAGTAAAGGGAAAGAAACAGCCAATACGGTTGAAGCAGAGTTGGAATTATTCATGGCGACCATTGAGGAAGTGTGCTCCTCGGTGCAAGAAGAATCTACCACTGACTCATGGGTGTTGGATAGTGGGGCCTCCCATCACATGACCAACAAGAAAGGTCTATATAGTTCTATGCAGTCTCTACAAGAATCCATCACTATGACAGTTGGAAATGATGTTAAATGCCCTGCTGCGGGCACAGGTACTATTTCTTTTGTTGCTGCAAATGGTGCAGTCAAAAAGCTTTCAAATGTGTTGTATGTTCCCGAAATCAGGAGAAATCTGTTATCAGTTGCTACCATAACTGATCTTAGTCATGAAGTGAGGTTCAAGAAGACAGGTGCAAAAATTCTTGATAGTGCTGGCACAATTATTGGCAAAGGAGAAAGAAGGAACAACTTGTATGAGCTAAGTGCTCTTACAGCCATCGCTAGAGTGGGCACAAGTAAGCTTTGGCAAGAAAGGTTTGGGCACATCAGATTTGCAGTGTTGAAGGAGATGCAAAAGCAAGGTATGGTTGCTCACCTACCTACAATAACTGAATTGAAGGAACCATGTGAAGCTTGTATGATGGGCAAGCAACAGAGAAAGGCATTTCCAGAAGAAAGCAAGAATAGAGCACAGGTTCCTCTAGAGTTGGTGCATGCTGACTTGTGTGGTAAGATGCCTACACAGACCTTGGGGGGATCTTCTTATTTTATGTTGATTGTCGACGACTATAGTAGGAAGATGTGGGTGTACTTCCTTCGTGATAAGGCTCAAGCTTTTGGTAAGTTTAAAGAATGGCTAAAACTTGTTGAGAATGAAACACGGAAAAGTGTGAAGAAATTTAGAACAGATGGTGGTGGTGAGTTCAACTCAAAGGAGTTTGAAGGCTTTTGCAAGAGCAAAAGGATCAAGCATCAATTGACGACGCCTCACACACCTCAGCAGAACGATGTTGTGGAACGCAGGAATCTCACCATTGTGGAGATGGCAAGATGCATGCTAAAGGGAAAGGGATTGCCTAACCATTTTTGGGCTCTCAAGGGAAAAACACCTCATGAGGTTTACACTAGTAAGAAACCATCTGTCTCACATTTTAGAATTTTTGGATGTGAATGTTATGCGCATGTTCCAGATGAGAAGAGAAACAAGTTAAAACCAAAAAGCAGAAAATGTATCTTCTTGGGTTATAGTGATGAGCAGAAGGCTTACAAATTATATGACCAAGAGGCAAAGAAGATCATCGCGAACCGTGATGTGGTGTTCAAGGAGGAGCCGCATACAGTGGAGGAGGAGAAGGCAAGTTCTTCCACTTTATCATCAAGCAAAGAAGTAGTCCACTATGAACCTATCCCAAGAGCTATCCCTATCCTTAAGGAGGAGGAAGCATCATTTTCAGATGATGAGGAAAAAGTTCACCAACCTGACATCACCTCACTGGAAAAGCCATTGCCGCGCTGGGTGAAGCAGCTCTATGACCACAATAATCCTATGCCTGCATCTGTTGAGGAGAAGGCAGACGGACCAAGGAGGTCTCAGAGAATAGAGGAGCAAAGGAGGGCTTTTGCTCACATAGTCAATATGGCCTTGATGGTTGAGATTATGAGAGAAGTAAAGGATCCAACTGACTTAGAAGAAGCACTTGCAGATCCATCATGGAAGGCTGCTATGTAAGCGGAGTATGACAGCATAATGAAGAATGACACTTGGGAGCTAGTGGATCGACCAGTAAAGCGGAAGGTTATTGGCCCCAAGTGGATCTGGAAGGTAAAGTACAAGGCTGATGGTACCTTAGAAAAGTACAAAGCTAGATTGGTTGCCCAAGGATTTTCACAAGTTGAAGGGTTTGATTTTCAAGAGTCATTTTCCCCAACTGCCAGAATGACCACTATTCGCACGGTACTTGCAATGGCTGCCCACAAGAAGTGGCCAGTGTACCAAATGGATGTTAAGTCAGCATTCTTAACTGGTGACCTCAAGGAGGAGGTGTACGTGGCTCAGCCACCAAAGTTTGAGGCCCCCCATTCTGAGAACAAAGTGTGTAAGCTAAAGAAGGCATTGTATGGGCTGAAACAAGCCCCCAGAGCATGGTACCAACGGATAGATAAGTTCTTTTTAAACCTAAACTTCAAAAGATGTGCCTCAAATGCTAACTTGTATGTTTACAGGGATGGTAAAAATCCTGTAGTGATTGTCCTATATGTGGACGACCTTCTTATTACAGGTGACTATGAAGATATGATCAACCAAAATTGAAAGGCTTTGAGTCCTGAGTTTGAAATGACAGACTTGGGCTTGCTGCACTATTATTTGGGGATTGAAGTCTGGCAAGAGCCAGGAAAGATCTTCATCTCTCAGAAGAAGTATGCATGGGAGATCTTGAAGGCATTTGGCATGACCGAGTGCAAGGAGATAGCTACACCTATGGAGGTGAATGCAAAGTTATCCGTCGAGGATACATCAGCACTAGCAGACATTGGGAGGTATAGGAGGTTGGTCGACAGTCTGATCTACTTGTGTAACACCAGACCAGATATCAGTTTTGTTGTTGGTGTTTTGAGCAGGTTCTCAAACAAACCTCATGAGAGTCATTGGAAGGCCGGGATGCGGGTGCTCAGATACTTGAAAGAAACTCTTGACTATGGTGTCACATACAGTTTCAGAACTTCTCTTGTGGGGAACTTTGACTCAAATTGGGCAGGAGACATTGATTCCAGGAAGTCAGTTTCTGGTTATTGTTTCTCTTTGGGTTCAGGAATTTTCTCTTGGATTAGTAAGAAGCAGCCAACAGTGGCATTGTCTTCTACCAAAGCAGAGTACAAGGCAGCTTGTTTTGCTGCATGTGAAGCCGTATGGTTGAGAAGGATTCTATGGCATATGGGAGTGCAGGATGAAGAACCAACTGTGCTAAGATGTGACAATCAGAGTTGCATCGCCATTGCCAAAAATCCAGTGTTTCATGCACGCACCAAGCATATAGAGATCCAGTATCACTATGTGCCTGATTTGATAGAGGATGGGATAGTGGAACTAGTCTACTATCCAACAGAGGAGAATCGAGCAGATATCTTCACCAAAGCACTTACGAAGGATCTGCTTCAAGTTCATCTTCAGAGACTCGGCATTGGGCCGAGGAGATAGTTCACCTATGGGTGGACATTAAGGGGGGGTGTTAGATATGATCAATGCCCCACCCTCATTAGGTGCCATCAATGATCCATGGTGCTTAAAGTTGTAAGGCCCCCATTATGAGGAGAAGCCAAATGTGAGCCTAGACATTGGTTGAGTCCTGACTTGTATATCAGATGAGATCTATGTGACCGGATGGAAAAAAGGTGACCGTTGTGCGTCTAATCTTTGGGTTATATGGAGTGGTTAAGCTGGTAGCAACTCGAGGTGCATTGCGTCGAGTTGCAGGGTAAGGGAGTTAAAAGAGGCCCCTATTGTGGGGTCCGGGGGCTGCAGAAGCGGCCCCTAGCTGGGGGGGTCCCAGGGGGGCCAGCGGCCCCCCTAGCGGGGTTCGGGGGCAGCGCCCCCAGCCTGATAGGCTATATTCCCTGTCCGACTAGTAGAGGCTCATATCGTAGGTCGGTCAGGTCGACCTAACAGCCTTTGTAGGCTATAAAAGCTAAACCCCTTCACAGCCATCTATCATTCATCTTTCACCCAGTCAGAGTTGTTGTTCCAGCTAGCCTTAAGCTCTTCACCGATCTTCTATCTAGATCGCCATCTAAGCTTCGCACAGTGGAAGCACACGGGTGGACAGAGCCATCTTTGTATCAGTTGTTTGGAGCTAAAGAATTTACTAATTCTCCTCTTATCTGTTGTGTACTCTCTATCTCTTTCTCAGATTCTATTCGCTGCGCTGTGTAATATTTTACAAATGGGACAACCGCAACCCCTTCAAGTTCTCCTTCACCTTCCCTTGCTCATTGGACAAAGTACTATCTCCTAGGGTGGTGGAGGATGTCCTCAAGCTCTTAGCTAATCTAAGAAGGAGATGGCTTGAGGACCAAAGGAGGCATCCCACAAGGTGGCAGCATGAACCTACCAACTACTGGGAAGATAGGATGGTAGAGGTACCTTGGAGGGTAGAGGGATATGAGGCGCAACCAAGGTGGTGCCAGAACATCTAGGACTCTAACTTGGAGGCCTATATCGCTTTCTACAACACACTATCTTATGAGCAGGATGATCCTATATACATGCGCTACCCACGAAGTTGGTTTCAACCTGAAAGTGCATGGTGTTGAGATATTGAGCTCCACTCGTGATATGCCAGGGTGACCGTTGTGCATTTATGTCACCGACTTGTCAGTTGCAAATGCGATTGGTACACTGCCTATGAATAATAGCTAGATGACAGCTATCCTTATCTACTCTAGTTCGTAGCTCAGTTAGTATGCCACCTTAGTTAGTTGAGTTTGGTTTGAGACCCATATATAGGGTTCTTCTATTTCTATGTACTAGAGTTCTTTTGGCTTACACAACTAAGAAGAGGAAAACTGTTTTTCAGCCTCCACCCTTGTGTGTATTCCCCCATTGTGCAAGCAAGAAAGCTACAAGTGAGACTCCTTCCTTTTCTCCCACAATCATGACATGGTATCAGAGCCTTGTTCGTGGTAAGGAGCTCAAGAAAGCAAGCCAAGCTCGCAGTGTTCTGGTAAGAGGAGCAATGTTGCTTTCATTTTCTGTTTTGGGAGCAGATCTCTGCAGGTAGCACAGAGTCCATGATTCTTGCTTTTCAACCTGCACATGAGTGTCATGATCATCATCATCATCCAATGCATCACCACTAGATGCATACCAACTGCTCATTTCATTAAAGATGACATCCTTGCTCACTGTGAACTTACATGTGACAGGGTTATAACAGCGATACCCTTTCTGCTCTAAAGAGTATCCAATAAAGACACACTTTTCAGCCTTTGGATCCAGTTTCTTCCGCAACTCATCTGGCACATGAACATATGCAATACAACGAAACACTTTCAAGTGTGAGACATTAGGCTTCTTACCTGTAAAACATTCTTCGGGGATCATACCATGAACTGTGGCTATGGGAGTTCTGTTCATAATATAAACAACAATATGAATAGCCTCAGACAAAAAATGCTTAGGCATATTCTTTTCAGACATCAAGGCACGTGCAACTTCTGCAATATGCCTGTTTTTCCTTTCTGCAATCCCATTTTGATGTGGGGTATACTTGCATGTGAACTGTCTCTTTATCCCATGAGACCTCAGAAAATCACTGAACTCATTCGAGAGGTATTCTCCCCCTCCATCTGACCTCAAGCACTTTACTTTCAAGCCTGTTTCTCTTTCAACTGCAGCCTTGAAAGTTCTAAAGTGCTCAAACGCTTCACTCTTTTCCTTCATAAAATATACCCACAGCTTTCTAGAACAATCATCAATGAATATGACAAAGTATGAACTGCCTCCAAGAGATACATTTTATGTAGGCCCCCAAATATCTGTATGCACAACATCAAGGATATTTATGCTTACATCTCTGTCATGTGAAAAGGGTTTTCTTGCCTGCTTACTAAACTGACATGCTTCGCATACCTTATGAAATTCTGCAATTCTAAATGTAGGCAATCCTTTGGATTGCATTAATTTCAGCCTTTTTACATTTGCATGTCCAATGCGTTTGTGCCAAATGTTAATATCTGCAACAACACCTTTTCCTTTAGCATACATAGCAGCATTCATAGTAGGAATTCCAACATCCAAAGTAAACATACGTCCAACTCTACTTCCCTTTGCAACCAACCTGCACTTGTCATTGAAGTCTTCTACAAAGCAGCCCTTTGCATTAAATCTGACTTGCAGCCCTTGCTCTACCATCTGACCGACTGACACTAAGTTCTTTGTAATAGATGGCACATGTAATACATCTGAAAGACTCTTTGTCTTACCATCATGCAAGGACAAGGGAACTTTTCCAATGTGTGAAATTGGGTGGCATGAATCATCACCTGTCTACACATAACCTGCATTTTGCAAATCCTGCATCTCTCCAAACCATTCTGCATGGCTGGTCATATGATTGGATACACCTGAATCAACATACCAAAAATCATCATGTGTTCCCTTTCATGTAACAGCATTCAGCATATGCTGCATAACAAACAAATGTTCATTTTTGTCTTCATTCTGTCGTGAAGATGATGCATAGTTTTCTTTCTGCAACTTACCACTGCAAATATCATCTTTCTTAGCATAACATTGGGCTGCAATATGAAATGTTTTGCCACAGTAGTGACACACAATACTAGAGTTGTTAGAACCTCTGTTCTGCCATCCACCTCTTCCTCTAAAGCTCCCCCTGCCTCTAAAGTTACCACGACCTCCTAAAACTTGCATATCGCCAAATTTCTAATTTAATATGTTTTGTTGGTTGTCACTACCACGTCCTGTGCCACAGCCTCTTGAAGAGAACCTGCCACGTCCCCTTCCTGAACTAGAGTAGAAAGATCGGATCTGTTCACCACTTCTTTCACATGTCTCACTCTGCATGTTGATCTCTTCAGTGATCATAAGGGTGACAAACTCATCGAAGTTTGGAAATGGCTTTTTGACATATACGGAAGTTACAAAAGACTTCAAAGCATTTTCATTGTTAAGTCCACCCGAGGTAGACGATATCAAATCATCATCATCGGGCATTGTATCAATCGCTACCAAGGTATCTGCAATGCTTCTTACCTTCAGTGGATACTCATTGATAGACATCTTCCCTTTCTTCAATATATTCAACTCTTGCTTGAGTTGAATCTTTCGTGCCTTTGTATTTATGGAAAATATACTTTCAAGTATGGTCCAAGCTAAATCTGAAATCTGTGACCTGTGCACCTGTATACGGCAAACAGTTGAAATTGCAGGGTATCTCAAACTGCTATCTGCAACCTTGCGGCTCTAAAACGAGGCCTGAAATGACCTCGAATGGCCAAAATAGTAGTAGTATAGCCCTAAAGGGCAATTCTGCAGAATACACAACGCTCTTTGTGCACACCAAATCTCATTGCAATCTGAGATTTTTGCTTTGCCCTGCTTCTGGTGCCTCCACAGGCACTGTCCAAGAGAAAGAGTGAAAGAATGGGAGAGCTTCTTACCCGTGGCTTGCTTGCTCGAACCTTGCTTCTTCTCTTTCACTTCAACCTTTGAAATCAGCCTCTCTCAGTGGTGCGGCTCTGATACCATGTCAAGAATCACCTAGTGGGGGGACTTGCTCAAGATGTTGTGTCGAATATACACAGAATGCACAAGGAGAAGCTCACTCAAGAGACAAGAAGAGAGATGGAGGCCAAAACGTTTTCTTGCTGGTTTCTTATTCTTCTTCCACACACTTTACAATATACAAAAAGTATAGATAAGATGCAATATAAAGGAAAATGGCCTACTAAGTCAAACAATTCATAACCGACTACACTAGTTGACTGGCGCTATAACTATGCCAGCTGTAAATAGGTGTAATAACCTGAATATAATAAGTAATGAGTCAGTGGCCATGTGAGAGTCATAATGACCACCGACGTGCTAAGTGTAGATGTGTGGACCCATCTAACCAGGCGATCCATCATTAATGTCCGCATGTGTTGAGCTTGTCATCTCAACACCATACATCCCAAAAAGAAAGACCAAGGAATCCCAAGTCAAAAATGGAAGACGGCCCTAGGCGAGAAAAGTGGAGAAGGAAGTAAGCTTAGAAAAAATATAGGAAGTGCACAATAATGAGTGCACTGAATATTCTAGCAAAGAAAGTACGGGTGTAATGTAATTCATTTTGTAAAAGAGTGACATGCTCCCTCCTATGCAAATTGTAAATGTAGAAGGGCATATGCAAAAGAACCATGAGAAGAGGTAATACATGAAGAAAAAAGACCTTGGCTACAATGGTTGGTCATGTAAAAAAGGGGATAGGTGTCCAAAGGGATGAGGTCATGTATAAAAGTCAAAAAGTGAATAGAGAAGCTCATTATTGGTGTGTGGCTAAAGTGGCTATCTTCTCCTTGCACTTGTGCTTGTGCTTATGTTTGAGAGAGGGAGTGTAAGAGTGTGAGGGAGTGAGTGAGTGAGGGTGAGGGACCGTGGAGGAGAAGCTCTCCATCTTCTCCTCTCTTCTCTTCTCTTCTCTTGTCTCATGCATGTGGCTATGGAGGATGGAGCTTAAAGGTAGATGATTAAGCTTGCTTGAGCTTGCATCTCAAATCGTGGAGCTACGGAAGTGCTTTAGGAAGGAGTCTACTCAATAGGGCATCAAGGTAAGCTCACTACTACACTCACAGGGTTGAGAGTGCATACAACTATGTGAGAGGCAGCCATAGCATTTGGCTTGAAACACTCAAAGCAATAAGTGGTCCGTGGGTCTTGGCAATCAAGCGTGAGCTCCCACAATGCTAGAGGCCTTCCATCTGTGACTTTGGCTATTTTCATGATTGTTCTTTTTGAGTATTGGAATTAGTATATATTTACAAAGCCATTATCAATGAAACATGCGACGGCCCCAAAGCCAACCATGGCTTTGAGGAAAATAGTCTTTCTCGGTAGGATCATCTGGAATGTATTAATGAAAGTTTCCATGGGTGTAGCTAAGATCATGAGACCCTTTCTTATTTCAAGGTTTGATTGTATAGTCTCATTTACAATCGAACATCCTCACAAAAACTGTAAATAAGAATTGAAAATACAGCAAAGATGCACGGTCAAAGTTGAGAGCAAAGGACAAGTGTAAAATTTTAATTCATATTTTAAGGGTGCATACAATAGTTTTGCACTGGGATATAGTCATATGTCTAATGCACGAGGATAACATTATGCCAAAAAGATAACATTACAAACTGTGTTCATTCCATTAGAACGAATGCATCCTTCACTACTTGAAGATTTCTTACAAGTTAGAAGTCCTTGGGAGTTATAGTGATGCACTTTGCATGTATTACACAACGTTAAGTATTAGCCATCAAGTCAACTAAAAAAGCCTCTGCAGCACACTATAGAGTATAAAGACATTCTTTTGTAAAGCGATTAGGTCTATCCTGACCTTGTGCCAAAAACACCTCTTGCTTTCTGTGCAATAGAGGTCTTGCACAATCTCGCGAACAAGTCTCGAGAACCTCACCTTCGGAATGATGAGATCAAAAGAGCATTGATACCTCCTAATTTCTCTCAAGGCCACTGTACCTGGCTTCCACTTTCATTTCTTGTGGGGATGCTGAGGAGGACCCTTGTGAGAACAGCTTGAGAAAGGTGGATTAGGTTGAGAAGGGGATTCATCTAAGCTAGTAGATGCTCCAAGGGGCTGAACACGATATAGGACTCTGAGTGCAAGCTTATTTGAAACTACCTTAGACCTAGCCATCTTTCCTACACAAGGGATATGAGAACTCAATGAATAAGATAGAAAGTCAAACCCTCTTTTATATAACCCTAAACTGTAAGACTCATTCACATTAGATGCACACTCTCTCTTTCTCTCTTAAACTATGAATTGCATTCACACTAAACACATTGTTAATCTTACTATCTTAGCTCTCTTCGAACCCATTTGCTGCCTTGTCGAAGCCTTGTTTCTAGCCACTTGGCATGGTTTTCTTTGGCACTTAAGGCTTCATAATGCACTCTTTTAGTGGCATGACATGATTCCATCATGTCTATAATCGATTCATCAGCACTTTCATTTGCTCTCTTTTAGGAGATTTTAGCTTCATCCGCTACTATAATCCTACACCACCAACATAGCAATTGGATCATTGAATTGCTACCATTCACCCCTCCACCATGATCATTTTTTCTTTGGTATGCACCACACGCTATCCAATGTGAATTTTCCATCCCTTGTGTGGATTGAATTCCAATGCTTCCCTTTTCTGCAAAGTATAGCTCATGTGCCTCAAGGATATGCTACAAAGACACACATATCACACATGAGTAAAGCTATGCTCAATAGTTTATACAATGCATATAATTTTAAAATATTAACTTAGTACGCACCATGTAATGTGTGATAGAGCTTTTGCCCCATGCTTCCACCATGTTTTCGTAGAAGCTATGCATAGCATTGATAAATTCTTACTTATCTTCATTGTTAAACACCATCTTGCGAAGTAAGGGAGCCAATTTGTTAAGATTTTTCCAAACCTTAGCTTTGGCCAACCTTGTTTTTCCTCCATTACTTCAATCAGGAACTGCAAAATGTAACTTTTTCCACCCATCATAGTCCTGCGGCCTATGAACCATGATATTCCCTTCCTCATTGATGGGTGCTAAGAGAAACTTCCTAGCCTTTGCTCCTCCAAAGCAAGGCTTTTTTGGCAAGTTACCCAAATTTTCTTGATCTCTTCTCATCTTTTTCAATTGTCACTTGATGCTTGTGTAGCCCAATTTCTAATAGCACTCGCTCCACATTCCTACGCATTGCAATGGCTTCTTTTTTTGGTTGCATCCTATAAGCAAAGCAAATGTATTCATATACAAGTTTCTCCATGATTTTGACAAAAGCATGCAATGAATAAATGAAATACAATCCAATGGAATGTTGAAGATGGGCTTCCAAGTGGGATCTTCTCTATTGCCCATCGGTGTAGCACTTGTTACCCTTTGCCAGCTCTTCTTTCTATCCTTTCCTTCCACCCTCTCTGTCAAGCAAAATAGGCATGGATTCTTTGTATTTGCACCATTGGAGATTCCACACATGTATTTTAAAGTTTTCAAGTCTCTTGCAAGATGCCATCCAACCAATATTGACCATACCCTTCAATCGAGAGCATCTCACCATGTTCCTGACAATCAATGATGCTTGGAATGCTTGTGTGCATAAAGAACAACTGCAGCACCTCAAATGTTTTCTTAGGAACTTCAAATGTAGCGAGCTACTACACATGGCACTCGGATTGAACACTAAAGTTTCCTAGGTTGTTTTTGTCAAATTGTAAAGCTCTATTCATCAAAGTTATACTAACTCTTTCAAGCTTTATTCCTTTGACTACCTCACTTTCATCTAATTTTATAATAAACTGTAATTTACCATTACATTCTTTAATAGACATATTGTAGTACATTACCATTGCCGACTGTACCTTGTACAAATCTAAATAGTAATTGTTGAGTTCGATGAACTTCACCTCATATGCATTTTTGGTCCCAATCTTAAGTGTTTCCATGCATTGAACATGCATGGGATCTCCTATCAACTCCAAAATCTTTGTATTAAGTTGCCATCGGACCTCTATTAACTTTGAAGGTTGAGGAAGAGGCAAGATTCTATTTCTCTTCAGCACCCGACCAAACCCAACCTTCACACCTTTGAATATCTTTGAGTAAGTCGTTGTGCTAATATCGACCCTGTCACAAATAGATTGTGCATCCACAGCTGAGAACTCATTTGACACATCTTTTAAAGTGCACTCAATCACCTTTTCCTTCACAACCTTAAACTTAGGATTTCTCAAAGTGTTTTCCAATGTACTTACCTTCATAAATCTAGTAATACAAAATCCAACCTCACCCTCATCTACCTTCTCTTTCTGAGCTACCTTACATGCTTTGATACGTTGCTTCTAGTGGCCGCTATTCACAATTAACTCATTGATTGGCTTCTTCTTTCGTTTGCACTACTGTGTTAGCTTGTTGTTGATCTTTCTCAAGTCGTCCAATTGTGCCTTTACCTCCTCATATGAGATACCAATGTCATGGATAGTGTCCCGCATTGAAATAATTTGATTGTTTTGTTGGATTATAATGTCATTCAACGGTACCACTTGTCCTATGAGCTGTTGTATATAAAGTTGATGTGCACTAATCACATCATGGCAATTTTTTATGATTGATTGGCAAGTTGTAAATACTTTGAATGCCTGATCATTGAGCCACCTAGTATAACCGAGCAACCCATTTTCACCCTCGCATACATACTTCATCAAATTTGTGATTCTTGAGAAAGTTCAAGGTCTATTGTTTAAGGGGTCAATTGGGTAGATTCTCCTATCAATCCACAAATCCACATGTTTCAATCCCAATTACTTGTAACTTTGCAAAACCTGAGGGTTGAAACTGGTACACTGGGTTCTTTTGAATAATTGGGCATATTCAATCTCTACCTCAATATGAAGCTCCTTTCGTATATTCATTTTACTATTAATAGAAATGGGGAGCCTACTTGGTTGTCACAAGAGGTAGAGTGGAGATGCACAGAGAGGCACAGAAAGGTGCCAAGGGAAAGGAGGGTGTAAGTAATTCACTCTGTTAATGAAGGTTGCATAAACATAGAGAAGAGGTCACAATAGAGCCATGAGAGAGTATAGATATGGGGGAAAATAGCTCAGAGGGTAGGGATGTCCAAGACTTTTTGTATTTTAGAAATTTCTATTTAACCTCCAAAAACATCTCCAAAAAACACGAAATTTGACCAGTTGGTTTGTTTTTTTACCAAAAGATAGAATATAAAAATCCCCAAAATATCTTAAAAGGAACTTCTGAAATTTCATTTTCCTTGTTCTCAATTTAAAAATCAATTTCCTCCTATCTACTAATCATTTTGCATTGAAAACAAAGCACCACACTCCTGTAACTAACTCCTTTTTTAATGTAAAATTTGGTTGAAAAAGACTTCTTGAATGAGGAGAGAGAAGGATCTGAGTATATCTTTGTAGATAATATAAAAAAGACAAAACGAGATTGCAAAAGTGGAGAGAGAAGAGGATTATTTTACTATTCTTCTCTCCTCTTTTCCTTGTTTTAAGGAGGAGAGAGGTGGGGCTAAAAGGCCCATTTGTGAGTTCATTTTTTTCCTAATGTATAGAGATTTGCACACTTGGAGTGCTTTACCATCGCAGCAAGAAGAGATGACTAGAGAGGATCTTTTGGCTCTTCGTATTCGTCAGTTGGAGAGGAGAACTAAATATATTGAAAGAGCGGTACAGAAGCTCAAAGAGGCCAGAATTTGCAACAAAGACCAATTTGATAGCAGACATAGATTGAAACCTAAAGAGATTGAGGAGGGAGATTGTGTGTTGGTCTATGACTACAGTCTAGACAATTAGTATAGTGCTATCCCCAAGGTTTTGAAACGATGGTTTGGGCCTTATTTAGTGCAACATATACATGACAATGCTACGTAGTCCTTAGCAGATCTTGATGGCATGGCCTTGTGGATTTTGATTATAGGCAAGACAATCAAATTATTCAAGAGAAGAGATGATGTAGCCTATGCAGTTGAGGAGTTGGATGATGAGATTCATGATAGACTTGGGCTAGATATGATGTTGATGAGGATGTAGAAATTATAGATGAATTTTCAGAAGATGAGAAGATTCCATTGACCTTCGATCTTGGTGGTGATGAGCATGGGTAGTTGTGGCCCATCCGGAGGATGTGCAAGTTTGCGGGGGGCGGATGCCGTGACGCTGCGCATCCACCATTGTGAACCTGAGGGCGGATTTTTTCACCAAGAATTTGAACACATTAGTCAACATCATTAGGAATTTATTTTCTATTATGTGTCTTTTTGTTTTCATTTTGCATGATGCACAAGCACAAGTAGTTAGGCTTGGCACAACTTCTTCAATGCATTCATAAATTTTTGAGTGGAGCATTGTTCGATTGATTGCATTGCATGGATCCATCATTGCATATTTTCCAAAATCATGAGTGGATGAGCATAAAGTTCTATTTCAAAGAATATTTCTACTAGAATAGTTTGCAAAAACAAAACCAAATACATATGGAAACCTCAGGCTGCTTTGAGGATCCAAGGGAGGAGATAGCTTGAGCAAACTTTTGATCTTGAGTTGATTACATTGGAAAATGCTATGGAAGGAGTAGAGGCTATTTTTAATGGATATAGAAAACATGAAGAAAGAGTCTTATATTACATGTGAGAGTTCCAAAATGTAAGAAATGAAGGGCTACAAATATCTTCATTTGAGGATCACACAGCTTGTTAGTGTCTTTTGGAAGACTATGAATTAGAGGGGTCTCACCTTTGGCAATGGCATGTTGTTGGACTACTTCAAAGTGTCATTAGTGAACCTTTGAAAGGGAAGATGAGTGGATATTTAGTCAAAGTCTTAATTATGAAGGGAAACATTGGCAAACTTAAAGAGTCACAAGAGAATATAGACATCGCCATGGCATTCATCGAGAGGGAAAACAAGAGTGATGATTCTAGGATGAAGTGATGAGTTGAGAGAAGCTCCATGTGTATGACAGAATTTTGGGGTGGCTTATTAGATCTCTTCTATACACAAGATCTTAAGAAAGCTAGTGTAAAAGATAGGAAACAAGGTTTCTTATGATCAAATTCAGAGTATGAATGAAGGGAGGAGTCAAGAGCAACGTGATAATTGCCATGCCAAACATCATTAGTATCATTGTTGATCTTGATTGGTGGTGATTATTCCGAAGTGGCCTATTGGACAGCTATCATCAATCATTCGCATTGCAGACAAAGCTACTAAAGTAGGCAGATGGTGGGTAGAAAATTGGATCGTAGAATTGACGAGCATGGACTTGATTTATTTTGGTTGCAAGAAAAGATGACAATGGCACAACAACATAATCCTTGATGTCAAAAGCTTTGTTAAGCCTTTTGGAGGCTCGTAACAACCTAAATAGTGATGTAATTGATGTATTCACTATCGTCAAGTTAACGATAAAAACAGAAGCTTTTCTCAATTTTTTTGGAGGAAAAGCTACGGCCTAGGAGTTGCAAAAAGATAGAGGTAGGAAAGATACTATAAAAAGAACACCATATTGGGGAATATGGGAATTTCCCGTAAGTTTGGGACACGCTGTCAAATCTTTGGATTTGTCATAACTTGAACACTATAACTCCAAATAAAGCACTCTATAGCTCAATAGATTCCATTTTTCAAGCACTTTCCAATGATAGGTCAGATCATATGGTTTTGAGAAACTTATGGGCATGTTATCTGGGTGCCACCTTTTTAGTATTCAAAAAATGGGAATTGGGAGATTCCCAAACTTATTAATATTGTGTTAAAGGCAAGACTTCAATCACGAGGAGGGGTGAATGATGATAGAGAAGAAGACATGGCTAAGCTCCCGGTCGTGATTTCCAACCTAGGCTACCACCAAGCAATGATCTATGTGATTCAGTTCATTGCAACATCAGGAGAAGGAGTCTTCATCAGATGAAGCTGATGCTTTACGATGAATTGCAGGTAACAAGCCAACTTCTTTGACTTTCTTGTGGCATTGACCCTTGAGCACTCATGATGGAGCTCGCACCCTTCTAGTGTTGTATTGTAGTAATACGGGTATGACTATTGGCACATCACCTTCTTCGACAGTGACTTCCGGCAAGTCCGTGCTTATGTGTGTGATTGAATTTTGATGATAGGAAGATCACGACTTAATCACATCAAGTCTAGGTGGCTGTTAGAATTTCTAGACTATCTCTTTAGCATCAAGTTCTGAATATATATTTGTCATCACGCCATTACCCTCTCGAAAAAACCTTATAGCATGTGTGGTGGTGGATTGTGAGAAGTTGGACTTCTAGATCTTCTCCAAAATAATGCTGGAGCAAGTGACATCTTCCATCAGATGTTATTGACACTCATTTCTTACTTTGTATTACATTCTTATATTAAAAGAACTAGGTTTTTTGTCATAACTGAAGAAGTGCAAAGGTGCCCCACCACAATGAGTACGAGTTCCTAGCAAACAAGATTGCTAATGTGCAATCACAATTGGAAAAGCCGATTGAAGACTATTACCTTCATCACTAAGTCATATTTCAAGGTGGCAACAACGTATCTCTGAAGAAGATGTATTGAAGGAATATTGTGATGGCATGCTAAGAGATGCAATCAAATTTGTCTATAAGGAAAAGGCTTTTCTCATCTTTAGGATCCACATTACTTGGAAGTTCCTTATCATCAATGCCAAATACATTTCAAATTACCCCTTTTTTATGCATATCCATGGCAAATACTCTCTCTTGTGAGGCGAAGCTATGAATATCTTTTGTGAAAAGATACATAAAACTTATTCTTTGAATGCATTAAATCAAGAATTTTGTGAATTAGATCTTGTGTTATGATAAATTGCAAAGATGGAATTTCTTGTTTCCATTTCACCACATCAAGCCCTTATCTGTATTTGATCAAATGAGAATCTTTTTACTTCAAGTATTTATCCTGAATCAAGTACTCTTCATTATCCATTATTCCTATCTTGCAAAGCGTACCTGTGGCGAGCAACTTCACGAACCCCCATGCAAATTTTGTGTGACAACGACATGCTACAGTGGATCACTAATGAGCAAGAAGACAATCATAATGGACCATAAGTAATGACAAAAGAGAACAACTGATATTACTAAAGCATGATGCAAGTACAACAGAATGAGAATGATAGGACAAAATGAGTATGGGGATGAGTCCCTTTTATAGGATTATAATAGGTGGTAGAGATTGGAAAGGGACCATTATATTTCAACTATTGTGTATGCACAAAGTGACCTAATCTAGGGTTCATTGTCAATGTGATCCTTTGCCTTACTATTCCATACAAAGAGGCTACAAAGTGGGTGTGATTTTACATTTCTCAACACTATCTTGGCATTGAGGTAATTAGATTTGTTAATGATATATGGCTATCCCAAAGGCAGTATGGCTTGGATATATTATCCCAGTATAGTATGATGGCATGTAAGTCTCTTTCAATGCCATTAGAGAAAAATGTTAAGTTGAGTGCTAAGTGTTCAAGAAGATGGTAGGGAGTTTGATCTATATGACCATCACAAGGCTAGACTTGAGTTAATGTTGGACTTTTGAGTGAATTTATATAGGTATCTAGGAAGCCTCATTTGAATGTAGTCAAACATAAACTGCCCTACGAGAATTAAAACATGCTTAATACCTCTTTTCCATGCGAAAATATTATCGGAACCTAGGCATTAAGAATCAGAGCGTTGTCCACTCGCGTACTCGGGGTGGAAGTTCCCACGTATGCTCCTCTCGCCTTTTGCTAAGGAGCCATTCATGTGGTAGATTTCGACGCAGTGATTCTTCCTTGGCTTCCTTACGCACTTCGAGGGTACTACTATCCAAGATTCTCCTCTTCCGCGCAGGAATTTGGGTCTTGCAGTCACGGTTTTAAGAAACCTGCGAAGGCATGGGTGAATAGGGCCTATTGAAGCCTTAATGGAAGCTTCCAATAGAAGCTTCCAAGCTTCTGTCACAGCAGATGACGTGGAGAGAGAGTGATTGGGATGATGATGAAGATAACGATGGGGGAGATGAAGACGATGATGACGATGCTGATGATGATGTTGATGATGATGATGAAGGTGAAGGCGGCAGCCTTGGTGCACAGATCGGACGCCATATGCGCGTGTAGTGAGCGTCAGAAGGTCCCCAAGAACAAAAGAACTCTACTTTTTACACAAAAACCAATGAAGAAAGCTTGCACAACATGAACAAGAGACCAATTGGGTGCAATCTCCCCCCATGCCTTGTGTGAGCGCTCCACAAAGCATGTATTTTATATATTATTCATCTTCAAGCTCAAATAATAGCCCAATTTACAAAATAGCACGCTTTATCTTTTGTGTTTGCGTTTGTGCCACTAAAGAATTAAAGCTATTGGGTGCCCAAGAAGTCAGGCCGGTACCCAAATACAATGTCCAATACAATTATTTAAATCGTGTGCCCATGCGCATACAAAAATAATAAATAAATATCAAGTGCTTTAATAAATAAGCGCGACAAAATATAGGCGCCATGCCTAAGATACGCGCCCATCAAAAATTGATGATAATTTGAATACACGCTATCCTCCAATGCTTCCTAATGCCATCGCTGCTCGCTCTACACATCAACTGAAGCATTCACAATTGTTAGAAAAATAAAACAATTAAACCGACAAAAGTGAATACCTGGCAGTCTTCAGCTACAAAAATAAATTGGTTAGAAATCAATCCTAACCTTAATTTATTACGAGTGCGCACTCTAAACTCATAAACATTTATTAATTTAAATATGTATTTTGCAGAATCACCCGCTATGGAATCACCCACTTACACATTAAATTAACAAAACACCCGAAAAGGATAGGCATTCCCATCGACTTTTTGCACAAAGAATCCACATTGTGTATGAGCCCCTGTAATAATAAAATTTTACGAAATCCACCGTGGAATATGCCTCATGTCATCATACCCCCGGGGTGGGATAGCAATTGTCCTCAATTGCTATTAGCTCAATGTGGAGCTAACAGTGTGGGGAAAGCACTTAGGTCTCTAGCGTGCATCCATTGGGCCTCTTCAATATGATGATTTTTAAACTTGACCAAATATCTAGAATATCTACGGCCAGTTCCAGTGGTCATAAAGTCAGTATCTATAATAGTTTCAGGCTCAAGGATTTCAGTTTCATCATCTAACAAAGGAGGGTTTTCATAGACAGGGTGTATAGGTAGTTGTCCTCTAAAGGGTCGTAATAAACTGATATGGAAGGTGTTGTGGATTTTCCAATGTTGTGGTAATTCTAGTTTAAATGCATTGTCATTGATTTTGTGTATGATCTTGAATGGTCCATAAAATCTAGGTGCTAATTTGACAACGGGCTGTTTATCTACACTTTGTAATCTTCGTTTTTCAATTCGTAACCAAACATAATCATAAACTTTAAAGTTCATAGCCTGTCTTTTCTTGTTTGCTTGTTTTGTGTATGATTGCTAGGCTTTGGCAATGATATCTTTAACTTCATCAAAAATAGTAGTATACATGTTAGCAATATCATCAGTAGTTTGAATTTTATTTGATAATGATGTAACAGGTATAGGCAATCGATATCCATAAATAACTTCAAATGGTGCTTTCTTTGTAGCTGTATGTGGTGTGTTGTTATATGCAAACTGAAGTAAATGTAGATATGTATCGCATGTGTGTGGTTTTGAAATGCTGTAAGCATGTCAAAGATCTAAAATAGTACTGTTAGTAGCTTCTGTTTGACCATTTGTTTCAGGATGAAATGCAGATGAAAAATCAATCTTTGTTTCTAAGTTAGCAAACAAAGTAATCCAAAAATTATTACAGAATCTAGAATCACGATCAGAAATAATGACTTTTGGTAAACCATGGTTAGTAAAAATAGTTTTAAAAAACAATTGAGCAGCTTGAGATGCAGTTAAAGTTTTCTTGCATGGAATAAAATATGCTTGTTTGCTAAACCTATCTACAACAGTCCAAATCATATCATGATTAGCTTTAATGTTAGGTAGACCAGTGATAAAATCCATTGAAATCTGTTCCCATGGTCATGACGGAATAGATAATGGCATTAGTAAACCATATTGTTCACCATGGTGTCTCTTTACTCGTTGACAAATTAAGCATTCAGATACAAAAGTAGATACATCAATGTCCATATGTGGGCAATAAAAATCTTCAATCAAGGTACGCAAAGTAGATATAATTCCTCTATGACCTTGATATGGAGGACAATGAATTTCATGCAAAACAAATGATCGAAATGGAACAGTCACACATAATCTTTTTTCATAAAACATAAATTCATTAGCGTAAGACAATGAATCAATAGGAATCCAATTATTTGCAACTAGTTTATTCCAATCAGCTTGAAAAGTAGGATCTTGGTGATAAGTATCTTTCATAGGAATAAGAGAATCAAATGATATCACAGAAATATTTTGAATTGTCGGTCTTCTACTCAAAGCATCAACAACAACATTCTCTTTTTCAGGTTGATATTGTATAAGGGGATGAACACTTTGAATAAAAGCAGCCCATTTAATGTGTCAGTCAGATATTTGTGGTTGACTAAGGAGATGTCTAATGCTTTGTTGGTGGTCAGTTTTGATCATGAATTTAGATCCCATTAAATAATGTTTCCATTGACGTAAGGCTTGTACTACGGCTAACAATTCCTTGTCGTAGGTAGAATATTTAAATTCAGATGGTTTGAGTTTGCAACTAGAGTAGGCTATGGGATGAGAATCTTGCATAAGGACTGCTCCTATTCTAGATCCACTAGCATCAGTAACTACTAAAAAGAATGGTCTATTGAAGTCAGGTAATTGTAATACAGGAGCATGAGTTAAAGCATGTTTCAGTAAATCAAATGACTTTTGTTGATTGTCAGAACAATTATACACAATACCCTTCTTTAAGAGTTTTGTCAAAGGTAATGCAAGTAATGAGAAATTTTTCACAAATTTTCTGTAAAAGCTAGCAAGACCCGAAAAGAACGTAATTCATGCACAGTTTTGGGTATGGACCAATTTAAAATTGCTTCTATCTTTTTAGGGTCGACTTTAATACCTTCTAATGAAATAATATGTCCTAGATATTCAATTTCTATTTGGAAGAATTCACTCTTTTTTGGATTAGCATATAATTGATTGTCTTTTAATAACTTAAAAACTAAAGACAAATGTTCATAATGCTCATTCTCATTTTTACTGAAAACTAATATGTCATCAAAGAAAACAATGACACAATGCTGATGTTTCAAAAATATGCGATTCATCATACGATTGAATGTGGCTGGTGCATTAGTTAAACCGAAAGGCATAACTAGAAATTCATA
Organism: Lygodium microphyllum; assembly: GCF_053477565.2. NCBI lineage: Eukaryota > Viridiplantae > Streptophyta > Polypodiopsida > Schizaeales > Lygodiaceae > Lygodium > Lygodium microphyllum. Next base: position 40,663,296 of record NC_141146.1, read on the forward strand.
GTGTCCAAATTGTGTTCTAAATGCAGTTTTGAATATATCAGAATTGTCCAATCTTACTTGATGATATTCAGATTTAAGATCTATCTTACTGAATATGGCAAATCCTTGTAGCTTATCCATAAGATCATCTACCCTAGGAATCGGGTATCTATTTTTAACAGTAATTTTATTTAGGGCACGATAATCAATACACATGAGATAAGTATTATTTTTCTTTTTCACTAATAAAAAAGGTGCATCAAATGGAGAACTACTAGGTCTAATTAATCCTCTGTTATTCTTCTATTTGGTTTTGAATTTCTTTCTGTTCAATTTGGTTATGTCTATATGGTGCTTTACATGGTGGTTGTGTTCCAGAAATTAAATCTATCTTATGATCTTCAGGACGTGAAGGTGGTAATCCAGGTGGCAAATCAACAGCAAAACAATCTTGAAATTGGGCAAGAAATTGTGTATGCCTAGGATGCATCTATTTTTCTTTAGCTTGAATTTCATTCACCCATATTAAATAGGATTTGCTACTTTTACGTATTGCACGTTTAGCCTGAGTATAAGTAAGCAGTGGAAAATTATTGGAAGCGTGCATACCATGTAGTGTGATTTGTTTTCCTTGAAAATAAATTTTAATTGAATGCATAGAATAATATATATCAGGATTGTATTGATGACGCCAACATATTCCTAAGATAATGTCACTAGACTGCAAAGGTACAACTAAGAAATTTCTTCATTCAATATAATCACCAATTTTAATTTCTAAATTATGCACCTCTTGTGTTCCATTATATCTCGTACCTAGGAATGCAGCCTTGATGCGATAATGTGTAGAAACAGTATGTAAATTCAATTCTTTGATTACTTTTGCAGAAATAAAGTCATGTGTGCTCCCATCATCATGTAAAATAGTCTTTTCTTTACCATGCACAAAACATTTCATTGTTAATAAAGAATGGGGAGTTGGCATACCTAGCAAAGTATCCGAAGTAGTACCAATGTCATCATCATCTTCCGAAGTCCGGCATTTCCTCACGTTCTTCATCTTCTATTGCTCCTAGATAGTTGATATGGAGGGATGGCTTTTTAGATTGACAATTGGCTGCTAGATGTCCAGGTTGATGACATTTGTAACAAACTATGGGTGTCAAAGAGAGAACTAGGGAGAGAGAAAGAGGAGAGAGAAGACTGCAGAAGAGAGAGAAAGACTGCAAGAAGTGAGAGAAGAAGAGTGATGAGGAGAGAGAAAGACTAGATTTAGTGAGAGAAAGACAGGAAAGAAGGGGAAGCCATAGAAGCTATGAGCAATAAGGGAGAGAAAGTCTGTAATTGTATTATTGTGTCAAAAAGATATGAAAATTTACATCTTCTCTCCTTTTATACCAATGTTAGTATGACATGGTATAATATCAATGTTATTAACACTAATTTGTTATTCCCAGCTTCTTACAATCCATCCCTTCCCAAAAGTTTTTGTCCTAAAAAACAAACCTAGAAATAACTAGAAAGAAGATGGATAGAACAGAGTACTACTCTGTTTTACAGCTTTACAAATGGGAAATGAATGAAAGATGACCACTACATGAGCTGAATTTGAAGAATGGAAGTAAGCCCCAGCTATATACATGATTTGAAATACTTGAGAAGCAAATGGAGCCATAAATTCTTCAACAAATAATCCCAGAACAAAGTAGACAGCTTGCTGAGTAAATAGTCCTGCTGGACCAAATCTGCCATATCTGCCATAACTTTTGATAGAAGTGTCCAAATGGGATGTACCATATATCAAAACGAAGCTCTTGAAGAGTACTTTAAGCCCATATAGATAGCTTAACTCTGAAAATTAGGAACGATAAAAATTGTTCTAAAACAGCGTGCTATCCTGAACCAGTCTGCATCATTACTAGCTCCATAAGCAATAGGCTTCAACCCCCACCAATGTCTCCCTCTGTGGGAACTTTCACTCAACCGCTGAGACCCTCGGACCGCTTATTGTTTCAAGCGTTCCAAGCCGAGCACTAATGGCTACCTCTCACATAGCCGACGTGCCATTCATATCTACGGGTGTAGTGAGCTTACCTAAGTGCCGTTCGAGTTACCTCCTCTTCCGCACACTCCGGTAGCTCCACGATCCAAGTGCAAGCTTCAAGAAAGCTCCATCCTCAAGCTCCCCGCCCCAAGCTCCATTACCGCGAGCAAGACAAGAGAAGAGAAGAGAAGAGAAGAAGAGAGGAGAAGATGGAGAGCTTCTCCTCCTCGGTCCCTCACCCTCACACACTCACTCCCTCACACTCTCTCACTCCCTCTCTCAAGAACAAGCTCAAGCAAGCAAGGAGAAGAAGAAGAAGAAGAAGAAGAGAACCACTTTTGGCCACACACAAGAATGAGCTTCTTATTCACTTTTCAACTTTATATACAAAACCCTAAATCCCTTTTGGGCGGTCATCCCCTTTTTCCCTTTTTACATGGCTGGACGTAGCCTAGGCCCTTTTTCCCATTGTCCTTCTATCTTCCTAGCTTCCTTTCCACCGCCCATCTATATTTACAAATTGCACGGGTGAGAGCCCTGCACTCCTTGAATTAAGCCATGATGCACTTACGCTCTTTCATAAAAGTTTTGACTTGCGCTTTTCCTTGTGCGCCTTTCTCCCTTATTTAGGACTCTTCTCCTTGTGCATCTTTGTCTTCCGTTTCTATTTGCGTTCGCCTTTGTCTTTGTCTTCTGCTTTAGCTTTTCCGGATTTTCCACCTTTGTTCGTTTGAGGGTTAACATTACCCCCCTCCTAGATGAGTGCCAGTCCCATGGCACTCACCGTCGTAGGTAGCAGGCTGGAGCATGCACCGAAGACGTGGGTGACAAGGACGCATGTGGTTTCCGTGGAGGAGTGTTGGTGGTGGTGTGATAGAAGGTCCTGGGGGCCTGTTGGTGGCCAAGGTGGCTGGTGGAAGGTTGTTGGAGTTGGCGGTAGGGTTATTTTGTGTTGGGGACTGCATTGATGGCCAGCACAAGTGTTGGTTTGTAGGGGATTCTGCACATGACGATTCTTTTGTAGGCTTGTCGGATGGGAAGGAATAAGCATTCAGAGTTGGGTGTTGATAAAGAGCGAAGGACACTTTCGTTGGAGTCTTCAACACCTGCAATTGAAAACTTCTCATGTGGTCTCTCCCTAAGGGTAGTGCTAGTCTTCTCTATTGTGCACAAGAGAGTGCAATTAGTTTGGGAGACAGGTCGAACTCTAAGCAAGCTGAGAGTATTGTCCTTCACTTGAGGACCCAAATTGTGTATATACTTCGGTGCAGATATTATGTGAGTGCTTGTGTATACTTAGATATTACTTAGTTAGAAGACTGTCGGCCCGGTTCCTTGTATAGCAATGGGTCAGTGAAGCAAGGGCTTAGTTGATGGAAAAATTTGTCAATGAAGATGGGGAGTACACTTAAAGATTGCTGGAGACAGCTTTATGGTCTTGTCAAGGCAATGCAGCACAATTAAGCTTTGTGATGTCTTAGCTTTTGGTGGCTAGTGGCTACTCGTAGTGCTTGAAAAGTAAGGTGTACTTTTCCAGTGTCTTTCATGCGTTGACTTTTCCAGTGTCTTTCATGCCTTGCTTACCACTGTTGATTGTAATGGCATTGAGATGAAGTGCAAAAGAATTGTGCAAGTGGTTCAGGGTGACAGGTCTAACCATAGGCAAGGCGAGCTCCCAAGGTATGTCCTGCCCTTGATGTGTCCTGAACAATTGTGGGGGATGTACAAAGGGCTAGGGGATTCGGGACGGAGCCAACCAACCAAGGTCACTGGACGTACCTAATTTGAGGACCCCTAGGTGCGGTGCTGTGATTGTGTGTGTGTGTGTTTTTTTCTTTTTCTTTTTTTTTTCTTTCTTTCTTTCTTTTTCTTTTCTCTTTTTCTTTTTTTTTTCTTTTTCTTTTTCCCCTTTTTTTTTGTGGTGGAAAAAATGAATACAATCAATGCCATACTTTGAGGCTGTTAGCCTTTCATTTGGATTTGAGAAATGTTGGGATCCAAAGGCTATGAAGAATGGATATTACAAAGATGATTGTGTCACCAACCTTGATGCTAGAGGAACTGTTGTTGAGATGAAGAGATACACTTGAGATTTTGCAAACCTCTTTGTAACATGTGAGACATCGAACAATTGAGGTAGCACTTGGAGTGAGCTGTGCATGGACAAGGGCAGAGCATCTTGCGAGTTGAATCTTGGATGATGAAGAGACGTTCGCCCTTGTTGAGAGCGTGGCTCCTGCCCGAACATAGAGTTTGGCCAAGAAGGAGGAGGTAATCAATGATTATGCTTTGGCCATGCTCAGTTGCAATATGTGCTTTTTCTGCAAAGGTGTCCTTGGGTTCTCATCCAGTGGCGTCTCCGTCATGGCTTTTGTTTCTTGGTATCTTGTCACTTCCTCCATAATGGTTCTTTGTGGGGTTGGTGGTCTTGTGGTGACTTGGATATTAAACGCTTCTAGACCTTGATCTGTGTCATTCTGCATCCACTTGTCACTTTGTAAGAGTATATGCTCGCTTGTGTTAAGTACATCGGAGCAATTATGTTAAGACATAATTTTTCATAATGCTATGATGCCTATCCCATTACTTGTTAAGGTCGCATACATTAACGGTAGGTGAAGGAAGTGTGTACAAGTGGGGATCTTGCCCCTTTACTCATCAAAAGCAAAAAGTTCTGGCATGATGACTTGCCAAGCTACTTGTACATCATAGGGGCTTAGTCGATAGGTACTAGGCAGGGTGAGTCTGGTTGGCTAGGCGACTGGGGCAGTGCTGGTATGGGGCTCCCGTGAGGTTGGGCAGGAAACATGTCGGCTGGGACATGAATGGTGTAGTCTCGGGCCACGACTGTTTCCAAAATGTCCTTAAACAGCTCATTAAATTCTTCCCTATCCTGGGCCACCTTTTTGGCCCTTGAGCATCTGGTGCCCGAGCGTACGTTGGGGGTTTGTGCCACTGGCATTGCCACATGCTGCGCGTTTCTTCGAGTCTCGACTTTCTTGGCCCGGGGGTTCTTCGGCCTTCGTCCGGGACGGTGTCACTTAGGGCCTCGCTTCTTGGCATACCTCTTGAGGGTGGGTACATAGCGTACTGGTGGAGGGGCACGTGCCACATGCTCCCATCGTCTGTGAAGAGCGTCTTTGCATGCCAGCTACCCTAGGCTCTCCATGTTTTCCTCGTGGGGGGGGGACCTGCAAGGTGCGAATCAAGGGTTAGACCTAGATATAGGATACAATTGTTTGCATGGAAGGGATTTTAGTTCAAGCGCATATAAGAAGGGGAGGGGTGAGGCATGCATTGTTTGTCGTAGAGGGATGGCCCCCATGATGATGTTCGTTTGCCTCTAGCCATTAGCAGATATTGGCTTATGCTAAGTTGTGTGGACTGGTTGTCATGGAGTGGGACATGGCACATCCTCGGAAGGATAGACCAAAATGGGAAGAAGGTGTATAGAAAGGGACTGCACCCTGTCTACATCATCAGTGTTGTTGGTCAAGGCCTCCTATGGCGGTAATGTGGGTTGCATGCCCTTCACTTGGAGGTGGGAATGGTCACACGGCTTTTAACTATGTGATGAGAAGAGGACTTGAGGACCTTAGCCTGTTAGACCCAACTCACTCTTCTCCCTGTGCTTGACTGTCATTGCTTGTGTGTGTTGATATTGTTTTTACAAGGTGACACAAGAATTAGTGTTTATTTATATACATAATGTCACTTCACGAGGATAAGAACCAATTGTAGAACTCGGGGTTGTATTAGAGCGTGGTACATGCATCTAGCACTCGTGGCAGCTTACTTAGTACCAATAGATATTTTGCCACATCGAGCAGCATGGACCCTTGTCCGAGTCTACTGGCAACATGTAACTCCTCCTCTGTGAGAACCTTATCAAACAGAGGGTTTCTTGGCTAGGTGGTTCAGCCAAGTCCCTACCCCGAATGGCAATCACCAGCACTCGTAGGGAAGTTGGTGCCACATAGGTTGGGTCTCTTTGAGACCGCCATTTGGCCAATCGCTCCTCAGAGACTGTTATGATCTGAGCCCCTAGTTTGGCCATTGCAATGCGGCGTTCACACCAACGCTGTTCAAATTGACTTCGGCCCTCTGTTAGTCGCTTTAGTTGCTCTATGTCTATGAGATTCAGTCGGCAGAGCACTTCATTGAACGTGATGGTTAAGCGCAGTTTGTTAGTCTCCTCGTCAAAGATGAGTTGCATGCGTTCATGTAAGAGCTTGTTATAGTGCTCGTCAAGATGTTCTTGCTCTTCCCAAGATAAGGGAAATGGCAAGTATTCTTCAAGCTGCTCCTTAGGGCATGCGCCCATATTCCCAATAACGTAGATACGTGCGAACACTTTGAGCTTAGCATCCAACTCAGTTAGGCATTCTGCGACACTTCTATGTTCAACGACGGCTTGCTCGGTTGCCATCTCATGCAAGGTTCTAGGAGTTTGCCTGGGCTTTAGCATAGCTGGGGGCTTAGGCCTGGATGAGCAAGATTGGTCAACATTGGGATTGCTCATGCCCTTGGGGTTTCCATGTTTCTCTAGGGGCTTCGTTGTTGCGTTATGGTTCTTCCTGGATGTGACTAGTGTGAGTTCGTCACCTTGGTGTGACCGTGTTGCATCCACTCTTGATTGGTCGATGTGGGTTCTATTGTCAGTGGATTGAGCATTGAAAACAACTATTGATGGCAACAGTTGCTTTGATTTTTCAAAGCACACGGATGTGTCTAAGGTTTCACCGCTATTAGGGGAGACATCTATGGGTTCATTGGTGGATGGATTCAATGCTTTATTCATCAGCTCTCCAGTGCCCTTTGTCTCAATGTTCTTGGGGTCCACAACCACCTGCAACTGTTGTTGTTTTCGTTGTTTCCTCCTCTTTTTCTTGGTCAGCGCAGGTGCATCTAACGTCTCAGGACCCTGGGCTACATCGGCCGTTGATGTGCTTGGCCGAGCCTCAGCATTCTCTTTCTCTAGTGTGTCCTTATGGGACATGGCCGTGGCCTGCTGAATAGCCTCTCTAGGTTGTGAGAGCACAACTACCTCCCTTTTCGGAGAGTCTAGATCTTCAGCCAACTCCCTTGCGTGTAACTCCTCCAGCCTAGGCTTTAGGCACTTTGGAAGTGCTGGAGTTGTCAATGAAGTTGGTTGTGACACCTCCTCCACATGTAAACTACTAAGGACATGTTCCACAAGGGGCATCATCACGGCCAAGGGCTGTGACTGCTGTGATCCCTGCGCGGAAGAGGAGGTAACTCGAATGGCACGGAGGTAAGCTCACTACACCCGTAGATATGAATGGCGCGTCGGCTATGTGAGAGGTAGCCATTAGTGCTCGGCTTGGAACGCTTGAAACAATAAGCGGTCCGAGGGTCTCGGCGGTTGAGTGAAAGTTCCCACATTTTGGTTCCGTTGCTGGGACCAACGGATTCAAGCCTTGAGCGCTTGTATGCTTCGAATCGAGCATTGGAGTAGGGTTTTCCCCGAACCGGTGCTTGAGGTAGATAGGTAGGAAGCAAGGGGGTTGAAGAGGGTATTCGATCTCCTTGGCAAGTAGGTTTTTTGCTTTCTTGAGATTTATGTTGTGGAATGAAGTAGTGTAGGTATTTACTTTGTGATTTGTATGCATTTAAGATAGGAAAAAAAGAAACAAACAAAGAAAAAGAAGCAAACCGGTAGCTCCACGATCCAAGTGCAAGCTTCAAGCAAGCTCCATCCTCAAGCTCCATGCCCCAAGCTTCATTGCCGCGAGCAATCCAAGAGAAGAGAAGAGAAGAGGAGAAGAGAGGAGAAGATGGAGAGCTTCTCCTCCTCGGTCCCTCACCCTCACACACTCACTCCCTCACACTCTCTCACTCCCCATCTCAAGTACAAGCTCAAGCAAGCAAGGAGAAGAAGAAGAAGAAGAAGAAGAGAACCACTTTTGGCCACACACAAGAATGAGCTTCTCATTCACTTTTCAACTTTATATACAAAACCCTAAATCCCTTTTGGGCGGTCATCCCCTTTTTCCCTTTTTACATGGCTGGCTGTAGCCTAGGCCCTTTTTCCCATTGTCCTTCTATCTTCCTAGCTTCCTTTCCACCGCCCATCTATATTTACAAATTGCACAGCGGCGCTCCTTGAATTAAGCCATGATGCACTTACGCTCTTTTACAAAAGTTTTGACTTGCGCTTTTCCTTGTGCGCCTTTCTCCCTTATTTAGGACTCTTCTCCTTGTGCGTCTTTGTCTTTTGTTTCTATTTGCCTTGGCCTTTGTCTTTGTCTTCTGCTTTAGCTTTTCCAGATTTTCCACCTTTGTTCGTTTTAGGGTTAACACCCTCAAGTATGGATACTCATTCAATATAGAATCAGGTATCCAAGAAGCCTCTTCAGATGGTAAACCTCTCCATTTTATCAAATATTCCACAATAGAACGTGATCGAAGCTTCTTTTCACGCTGACCTATAACAGCCTCTGGGACGTACTGAATAAGACCATCTTCATCAATGGGTGGCAGCTCATCAACTATATCCACTAGATCACCATAATAGGGCTTGAGCTGACGAACATGGAAGACGTTATGAATCTTTGTAGAAGAGGGAAGCTCTAGTTTGTATGCCAAATCTCCAATTCGCTTGAGGATCCTGTAAGGGCCATAAAACCTGTGGGCAAGCTTATTACTAGATCCATCTTTTAACGTAGAGTACTTGGATTTGGGAACCTTCAACAAAACAAACTCTCCTTCTTGGAACTCTAAAGGCCTCCTCTTCTCATCAGCATACATCTTCATTTGATCTTGAGCCTTCCTTAGATTTACCTTGCATTGCTGAAGAAGGGTCTGCATTCTTTCCAACTCCTCCTTCCCATGAGGATTGATCTTTTCATTAAAGATGACTGTGGGTAAGGGCACCTTATAACCATACAAAGCCTCAAAGGGTGAAACTCCTATGCTTGCATGAGTGGAATTGTTATAAGCAAACTCGGCCAAGTATAACCAAGAATCCCATGAGGTTTGGACATCATAGCAAAAATAGCGAAGATAAGTCTCCAACCATTTATTAACTCTCTCTGTCTGTCCATCAGTTTGAGGATGATAAGCCTTAGATGGAGCCAATTTAGTGCCCATAGATATAAATACCGCCTACCAAAAGTTACTCATAAACTTTGAGTCTCTATTATGGACAATCACCTGCGGTAATCCATGTAGTCTAAAAATATGCTCCATAAACTGATTGGCCACTTGAGAAGCAGTAAACTGAATCTTGGTTGGGATAAAATGAGCTGCCTTGGTGAGTCTGTCTACCACCACATAAATATTATTCCACCCCTTCTTGGTAGTAAGTAAGCCAGTAATGAAATCCATAGTAATATGAGTCCATTTACCTGTAGGAATAGGCAATGGATGTAACAAACCTCCTGGCTTATGGGTGCTATCCTTATTTTGCTGACAAGGCATACACTTCATAACAAAGTCCTTGACATCTTTCCACAGTCCTTTCCAATAAAATCTTTTGCTGATCCTGTCATAGGTCTTGAAAACTCCTAAGTGTCCAGCTAGAGGCGAAGAATGTAACTCTTCCATAATTTTCCACTTAAAAGATGAAGTAGAGGGAATAACAATCTTGCCTTTCCACCAAATAAGACCATTTTTAAGGTGGTAATGCGAGTTTTCTTCCATAAGACCTTGCTGTAATTTCTGGAAGATTTGGCTGAATTCCTCATCTAAAAGATAGGCCTCCTGTAGTTCTTCAATCCAGTTATTATGTAATTCTATCATAGCTGAAACTTTGCAGGCCCACATACGAGAAAGAGAATCAGCCACTATGTTATCTTTTCCCCTTGTATGAGTGATGTCAAAATCATAATTCTGTAATGTAGCTACCCAATGACGTTGCTTTGGAGTGAGATTTGATTGAGTAAGGAAATACTTGAGTACCCTGTGATCACTATGTACTCTGAATCGGCTACCATATAAGTAATGGTGCCACTTCTTGATCGCATGCAGGATAGCCAACATCTCTTGGTCATAAACATTCATGGCCATTTTCTTATCTGTAAGCTTACGGCTCTCAAATGCAATTACTCCATGCTCCTGAAGCAAAACAACCCCAATGCCACAGCCACTAGCATCACACTGTATAGTAAACTCTTTGGAGAAATCCGGGCATACTAAGATAGGAGCAGAAGTAAGGAGTTCCTTTAACTTGTTGAAGCTGCTATCTACAAGAGCATCCCACAAGAAAGCCTCCTTCTTCAACCTGTTAGTCAAAGGAGCTGCAATTGCCGCATAATGCTTTATAAATCGGCGATAGAATGAAGATAGACCAAGGAATCCTCTAAGAGAGGTAGTAGTAGTAGGCGTTGGCCAATCTCTTATGCATTGCATCTTCTTGGGATCAGTCTGTATTCCTTTTTCATGACAATATGTCCCAAGTATTCCACTTTAGTCTGCATGAAAGAGCACTTCTTCTCCTTAGCAAAAAGCCTATGACATCTCAATACATTAAAAACCCTCCTCATATGTACCAAGTGATCCTGTAAAGTCTTGCTATAGATCAAGATGTCATCAAAGAACACCAAGACAAATTGAAAGAGGAAAGGTTGCAAGATCTTATTCATCAAGCTTTGAAAGGTAGCTGGAGCGTTTGTAAGCCCAAATGGCATCACCAAGAAATGATAGAGCCCACAATCAGTCCTGAAAGCAGTCTTGACTTCATCACCCTCTCGCATGCGAATCTGATGATACCCTGATCTCAAATCAATCTTCATGAAGAATCGAGCCCTCTTAAGCTCATCAAGCAAATCATCAATCCTGGGTATAGCATGCATGTTCTTCACTGTTATCTTATTGAGATCCCTGTAGTCAATGCACATTCTGAAAGATCCATCTTTCTTTTTGACTAACAGGACTGGAGATGCATAAGGTGAAGAACTTGGCTCAATGAATCCCATTTCAAGAAGTTCTTTGATTTGCCTGGCTACTTCCTCTCGTTCAACTTTGATAATCTGTAAGGTGGCTTATTGATTGTCTTTGAGTTGGGCTCCAAATCAATGGGGTGATCCACTGCTCTCTTAGGAGGCAATGAAGTAGGTACTTGGATAAGCTGTCCATTGGAGATAAACTCCATATATAACTGTGAGAAATCCATAGTGATCCTGCCTAATGCCATCAACCAATCACAACCGAGTACAATATCTATGGGCCCCATTTCCAGAGTGATCAGGTTTACTTTGGCTTCAAAATTTTCAGCCAACTACAAAGAAACCTGTGGGCAAATCTGTGTGCTGATTTCTTCTTCACCATTAGCCACTTGAACTCTAATGGGCTATTGTAAATCTGTGGAAACACAATTTAACTTGTCCATAATGGACTTATTCACAAAACTATGAGTACTGCCACTGTCTATGAGGATGAACATTGTCTTTCCACATATGCTTCCCTTCATACGAAGTGTATTAGGGCTCTTAGATCCCGTCCAAGCATCCATAGAGATAGAACAATTAGTGGCAGCAAGCAACTCATCACAAGATCCACCAGGGTCAAATGGAACATTTCCACCTGGATCAAAAGGAAAAGAGTCGGCTGGATCATAAAAGTACTCCTGTCCAACTTCCTCCTCAAGATCTTCATTTTCAGCATTAAATGCCACTGCATTAGCTTCATCTATGTCATCTTCAAAATCCTCAAAAGCCAACATACTCTGAAGCTTAGGTTTGGCATTTTTGTATACACACTTTGAAGCATGATCAGGTGTATACTTTTCCCCACACTTGAAACATAAGCCTTTGTCCTTCCTTTCCTTGTAAAGATCCATGGGAATAGATTTGGGATTTGTATTAACTGAAATGGACTTAGGCTTGCTGTCCCCCTGTTTGAAATCAACTTTTGGACTGTTTGCTGTCCTGAAATTACTTTGAGGCCTAGAAGCATTAAATGGAGGATAAGTCGATATCCGTAAGCTTGCATTGGGCACATGATTACTGCCATAAGTGTTACCAACTTGTCCCTGCTTTAAAACAGTCCTTGGCTGTCCAAAACCAGGCTGAAATGAAGATTCTTTTCTATACTTTCTTCCATAGCGCTCCACAAGCTCAATAGCCTTAAAAAGTGAAGTAGAAATTTGTGCCATAACATCAGCTGATAAAGATGGCTCCAGACCATACATAAACTTGTGAAGCTTAGCCTCATCCCTCACTGATGCTTTCCACATACATGGTCAAGTTGAGGAATTGGTTTGTATACTCTCTTGCACTTAGGCCCCTTTGTTCCAAACCATACCATCTTCGTGCTAACTTCTCTTTCTCAAGAGACGAAACAAAGACTTCATCTATAAGTGCCTTGAAAGCTTCCCAATTCTCTACAAGTATATTTTCTTTCTTAATATACCTCCACCAAGTATGGGCAAATCCTTCTAGATGCAAGGAAGCAAAGTGAATCTTCATATCATCAGTTTTAGGGTATATATCAAAGTATGACTCCATCTTAGAGGTTCATTCCTCTAAATCAAATGGTGAAGATGACTGGCCATTAAATTTGGCTAAAATAATTTTTTCCTTAAACTCCCTTTCATGAAAGGGTTACTGTCCCAAAATTGGCTGATCAGGATTACCAAGTACGGAGCCTCCAAATTGAGACGGAAATCTTCCAACAGGTGGCTGAGAATTACTATGTTATCTTCCTGTTGGTAGAGCACCCCTTGAATTTTGAGTATGCAGTCCAAAAGCTTGAGTATTGGCCCCATTCAAACTGCCCAAATAGTCATCATGCCTTTGTGAAGCTTCTCCTACTTCATACTGACTATTTGGAATGCCTCTTCTTCCAATAATCCCATTTCCATGACCATTTTGGTTAGATGGCTGAAGTGGGGCTGAAGGGCCACTGTTTGAACAAGCCTTCTCATTAACTTCTCTTGATGCCATTTGCAACTGCATGAATTTAGAAATTTGTGCCATAATTTGTTCATTGGATTCCACCAACTTATCAATAGAAGCCTTGGTTTGATCAGTAGATAGAACCATCTGCTCCATTCTTGACAAGATGGCCTCATGTCATTCCCTATGTCTTTGTTCATGGGCACACAAAGTATTATTGAGTATACTGACTTCTCCTTGTTGTTGAAGCTCTTTAGGGTTCTCTTGAAGTGTACTATCCATCATGGTATCTCTGATTTGCTGAGCATAATCTTCCTGGACCTTATTTTTGCATTTATGTCCTGCCATATTAGTGCAGTCCTGCAGTACCCCCTGTCAGAAAAACGGCTATAACTTTTGCTAGAGAGCTCCGATTTCAGAACTTTTTAGTGCAAATCGAAGCTAAGAATGCCTTCTTCAAGATGAGCTATAGCATGCTATAACAGGTTTAGGACAGAAAATTCTGTAGCTGGATTTCAGAGTCTAAACTGTCCAGTCCTGCACCCTGTCTAAATCTGTAAGTGCCCTGTTTTGACCCTGTAATGCAAGATAGTAATCCCAAATGGCTACCAAACCCTGCAAAAGGATATATAGGGCCTGTGGGTACCCTGTAGTACCTACACCTGTGATTCAGTAATGAAGGGTGTACCTGTAACCACCTGTAAGTACCCTGTAAGTGACTATAATATCCCTGTTTTACCCTGTTTTGGTCCTGTAGGTACTTGAGCCCTTGGAAAGTCTTCAATCTTCAATTCTCCACTCGTTTACCTGTGTGAGGGATAAAACGGCATGACAGGCTCCCTACACGGGCTTCGAATCACCGGGAGGTGGGCAAAGTTCCCCCCGGGTCGGTTGGTTGCACCCCTTCGGGATCTTCAATAGTGAGGGAGGGTCACCTCTCTTTCGTCCCACTATCTCCCCCGATATCCACCTTTTTCCTCGGTGGGAATATCAACATGGTAGAGGCTAGTGTTCTAAGCAATCAGCATGATATGCATTTCTGAAATATTCATTCAGTCTTTCATGAGATGCAATTGAATGAGATTTTGAAAATTTGGGATAGGAGAAGGGTCTTACCGATGCAATTCATTGACTCACTGATTGCTAGTACTTACCCTTTTACAATATTTCAACTTGGGCAAAGGAAATTCAGCCAATCAATTGGACTAGAGTAAACAAATTCATCAATCAATGGATTCAGTCAATAGGATTCAAGTATTATGCTGAAATTTCAGATTGAAGCCTCTAATTCACTGATTGGAACTAATATGCATAAAGCAAGCATTGCATTCATGAATAGATGGATTCAAGCAAAGGTTGGTTGAGAATTTGATGAATATTATTCAATTCTTTAATCTCTCAATCAAATGGATTAAGCTCAGCAACAATTGGATTAATGAGAGAGATTAAGAATTGAAGAAGAGTACCTTTGACATGGCTGAGGATGACTTGATCAATCTCATATGCTTGATAGAGCCCCCGGTTGTCCAATGTTGGTAAAATAATCCACAAGGCTTGTTTATCCGGTACTTAGGAACAATCTTGAAGCTTCAAATGCTTGAAATTGAAGCATTAGACCCGTTTTCCCCAAATTTCTACTCCATAGAAGCTCTTGAGCTTCAATCTTTAACCATTTCGTGCTTAATCCTTGCAATTTTTTGAAGAATCCTTGCTGAGATGATCCCACGGGCTAAAAGGATGAAGAATCTTCAAGAAATTGTTGAAAATTGGAAGGTCGGGCTGAAGCTTTCATGGCTGCCATGGACTGTTCACCTAGGGTTTAGGAAGAGGCTGAAGAACCTTGAATGGAGCTGAATCTTTCCATTTAACTGATGATTTTACTTGCCAAGGATCAGGGAGAGTGCCAAGGGTTGAAGAGGAAGCATCCACAGCAGGGGATAGGCTGGAATCAGCCTGAAAATTCCGTCGCAATTTTCGGGGCTATTCCTGGCTCCATAGCTGAGCCAAACTGGAGCAATCTTGTGCTCATCCTGAAGCTCTTGAAGAGAGGGATCTATTCCAGGTAATTGTTGGTCAAGAAGATCAGGGGTTTGAGAGAGATGAACATATCTTGGTGCTAAACTTCCATGAAACCTGCAGGAAACTCCATGAAAGGGGAAAGAGAACTCCCTCTTTTCAAAGTAACCATAGTTTGTTCCCAAACTAAGCCTTGTTAACCATCTTTACCGTAATTATCTCCAATTTTGCATAAAATTTGATGACGTCCTGCCATTTAAGCCATTATCCACCATATCTGACCTTGGATATCTCCAGATGTAGTCTCTTACTAACTGTAGATGTCCTGCAGCACTCCACTAGTCACTATCTTGTACCATTTTTTTGTCTGAAATTGATTTTGAAATAGGAAAATGGGACTGAAAATGGAAGAAAAGAATGGATCAAAGACTCAAGCTCTGATACCACTTGTCAGAGAGAGAACTAGGGAGAGAGAAAGAGGAGAGAGAAGATTGTAGAAGAGAGAGAAAGACTGCAGGAAGTGAGAGAAGAAGAGTGACGAGGAGAGAGAAAGACTAGATTTAGTGAGAGAAATATAGGAAAGAAGGGGAAGCCATAGAAGCTGTGAGCAATAAGGGAGAGAAAGTCTATAATTGTATTACTGTGTCAAAAAGATATGAAAAATTACATCTTCTCTCCTTTTATACCAATGTCAGTGTGACATGGCATAATATCAATGTTATTAACACTAATTTTTTATTCCCAGCTTCTTACAATGGGTTTTGCTTTGGATACATTATTGGTAATGGCAGGAAAATTAGGAATGTTGGGATTTGACTGTGGAGATGGCTTAGGGTTTGGATTTGTGTTTGATGGCAAGGTAGGTGGTCATGTCCAAGATTTACGGAATGAAGATGGAAGAAAACGACTTTGATTGAATCTTCGAAAATTTGAATTGAATTGTTTGGAACCAAAGTTACCATTGGTTGGAAATTGTTGTGGTCGCTTGTCTCGTCTGCGAATTTTGTCTTCAGTGTCATGGGCCAAGGAAATTGCGTATTCAAGGGTTGTTGGCTTGAACATATTGACTTCCACATAGAAATGTCCAAGTAGGCCAGACATAAACTTGCGTTAATGAGTTGCTTCAGGTACATCTTCGAGCATATGTAGTTGCAATAGGGCATTCCAGAAACGTTCAGTGTATTGGGAAATAGGTTTGCAATCCCTTTGTTGTAGAAGAGCCCATTGCTTGATGGCTTTTTCGTGGAATTGAGGAGGAAAGAAATTCTACAAAAAATTCTTTTGAAAAGTCTCCCAAGTAGTGGGACAATCAATGCTCTTACGGACCATAGTCCACCATAAGGATGCTCGATCAACTAAATGGTTAGTGACACATTTAATTTTGTCTTTCTCAGCATATTTTTCTTCATGGAAGTAATCATCAAATTGATTGCTAAAAGCAAGAACAGTCTTTCCATCGCATGATCCATTGAAAGTACGAAATTTGAAGTTTCTTTTACTTATCTTTGTTTCTTTGCGAATGGATTGGGCTTCCAGTGTTGCATCAATGGTACGTCGTATAAGATCTTCAGGTTGCGATCCATCTTGGTCGGTGGTAGATTGTTGCAATTTGGCCAATTGAGCTTGTGAAGCTTGTCGTGCTCTTCATTCCTCTTGTAGCTGCATCATAATCAAATCCAACTTTTGCTCCATTGTTGGTTTAGGTAGATCACCTTCAGCCATAAGATCATCCATGTTTTGATAAGTCATCCTGCAAAATTCCAAAAGACCTCACACACTCGAAACCTTGTTAGTAGGATGAGCGTAGCTCAAAGGCGGGTTTACAAGGCTTGTATTTTTTTTTTAGTTTGGCTTTTGTAATATCTCTCCTTTACGATTGCGGAATTCGTTGTCACAACCGTCTTCCGAGAAAATAATTGTGCGTATTGACTGCGTATAGTCTGCGTGTTGATAATTGATTGCTGTAATCTGCTTCTGTCAGTTCACAGGTGTGAACAGGGGCTTCCAGAGAGTAGTAAAGTGGGTCATGTGTAACTGAATGCGAACTGCCGCTAGTGTAGTTGTTGGAGATGACTTGTAGGACTTTAGTAGCTTGGATAACTTGGAGGACTTGTAGTTTTAAACTTTAATAACTAAGCTTGATTTTCGTGGACCTCAAGAGCTTTTCGCTGGCGTCGACGGTGGCCAGTTCATACTGCTGTCGCAGGTGGAATAAAAGGTTAAAGTAAGCTTTTAATAAGCTTCTTTTTTGAAGCTTATAACTTATCCCTTAAAGCTTTGAAAGCTTTGAAGCTATGGAGGAGAATTCTTATCTGTTATTCCACGACTTCTTGAAGGATCTATCCGCGTGGTCCTCCACCTACAGAGGCTGGTCCCTCGTGATTTGAGTGTACAGCAGGGGGTTCTTGACTGCCCAGAAAACGCTGCTATCAACCTTTCGCCACGAGACTTACTGTAGAGCTCGATCCTTCTAGGAGCTCCGCCTTCGCGCGAGATGGTAAGCGATTGGAAGCTCTCGATCTCAGCTTCGCTCTAATACCACTGGTGCACTGATCGAATGCCATATGCGCGCGTAGTCAGCGTCAGAAGGTCCCCAAGAACAAAAGAACTCTACTTTTTATACAAAAACCAATGAAGAAAGCTTGCACGACATGAACAAGAGACCAATTGGGTGCGCTTTAGATTTTGTGTTTACATTTGTGCCACTAAAGAATTAAATCTATTGGGCGCCCAAGAAGTCAGGCAGTACCCAAATACAATGTTCAATACAATTATTTAAATCGTGCGCCCATGCGCATACAAAAATAATAAATAAATATCAAGCGCTTTAATAAATAAGTGCGACAAAATATAGGCGCCATGCCTAAGATACGCGCCCATAAAAAATTGATGATAATTTGAATACACGCTATCCTCCAATGCTTCCCAATTCCACCACTGCTCGCTCTACACATCAACTGAAGCATTCACAATTGTTAGAAAAATAATACAATTAAACCGACAAAAGTGAATACCTGGCAGTCTTCAGCTATAAAAATAAATTGGTTAGAAATTAATCCTAACCTTAATTTATTACGAGTGCGCACTCTAAACTCATAAACGTTTATTAATTTAAATATGTATTTTGCGGAATCACCCGCTATGGAATCACCCACTTACACATTAAATTAACAAAATGCCCGAAAAGGATAGGCGTCCCCATCGACTTTTTGCACAAAGAATCCACCTTGTGTATGAGCCCCGGTAATAATAAAATTTTACGAAATCCACCGCAAAACCTCACGGAATCCACCGTGGAATATGCCTCCTGGCATCAAGCCTGGCGGCAGCCCTGGCGGCGTGATGGTAGCATGGCGGGGGCAGCAATGGGCAGCACAATGTACTCATTTTCCCTCCCTCCAAGCTTGGGAGGGGGGTGTTCTTATAGGCATGAAGGTGGGGGGGTAGCCATACAAGTGGCAGGCAGCATGTTCCCCTCTCCATGCTTCTCCCTACTCCACACATACTCATACTCCCTCTCCCCGCCATGCAACGGATGAAGGGGAAGGGAGTTTTAATTTTAAAAAATTGCAAAAATTATCCATTATCCTTTTCCCCTTTGAGGGGTGTTCCCGCAGTGAACTATGGGTTTTTAGCCACTGTCTCTTATGCACAACACATGCTGGAGTTTATTAATGTGCGAGGGTGGAGCACTTAGCCCAAGGTTTTTCTATAGGAGACCACTCGAAATTGCTCTTGCGCGGGATGTGCAGGGTCTAGGGTCATTAATATTTCGTGCAAAAATATTACAAATGTGGAAGTTGGTCCTCTAAAAGTTACTGCTGGCAAATTTGACTTCAATAAGGAGCCACCAAAGAAGAAGGTAAAAGCCAAGAAAGAGGCACCTAATCATATTCATCATGAACAAGAGAAAGAATGGTTTGGTGAGAGAAGAGAACCACTGCTAATTATCATGAATTTGATTTAGCCAAGTATCTTTGTGAGGTAAAGCTTAAAGTGAACCTCTTGCATCTAATCAAGTTATCTCTAGGAGTGAATTAAGAGTTTAAGAAGGTCCTTCACATTGGGTATATCATCAAATGCTTGTCTATAGCTTGTGTGGAAGATGATTAGTTTGAACATGCTGAAAAGCATTGCCCAAGGGGGTGACAACATATGTTGATGGGATATTAGTGGATCATGCCATTATGGATATGGGATCCTTCATGAATATTATGAGTTCACAATTAATGAAAAGACTAGGACTAGAGATCCAAAATGATGTCTGCACAATTCTTCATATGGCTAATGATCGTTTAAGGTAACCGGAAGGTTACACTATCAAAGTCCACGTGATTGTTGCTAACATGGAATGCATTCTAGACTTTAGGGTTATTGGGTTTGTAGGGTAGCCAAGCTATCAAGTATTATTAGGAAGGCCATGGATCTTGCAATCTGACTATCGAGTTGATATACCCACTCGTCATCTAATTTTCCATAAAGATGCTAGATGCATAATAGTGGATGCATATCTTGAATCTTCTCAAAGTGAGAGGGAACCTTTATCTTTGCCTGAATTAGATGCATTAAAGGATATTTTTGGTAGTGAGACTTCATCAAGCGATGAATCAAGAGAGGGATCCACTATAGAATATGTCTACTAGGTGACTGTGAATAAGCTAATAGAAGCTCAAGTCAAAATTAGAGATGCAGATGTGATTGAGCTAGATCTTGGTACATTGGATTGTTGAGATGGCAAGCTCAATATGTGCTCACATTGATGATGGAACACGTGAATAGATTGCCATGCACATCTACACTTAGCATGTTGGTGGTCATTATGATACTCACATGGCTACTAACTTATCACTCATTACATTTAGTTTGTTACACCTACCTAAAATTGACAAAGATATAGCGCCAGTCAATTAGTGTAGTCTGTTATGACTGTTTAACTTAATAAGCTACTTTCCTTTATGTTGTATCTTATATATACTTTGTGTACATTGTATACTATGTGGAAGAAGAAGAAGAAATCAATAAGAAAATATTTTGGACTCCATCTCTCTTCTTGTGTTCTTGAGTGAGCTTCCTCTTATGTATACAGTGTGTGTTTTGCGCAACAACTCAAGAAAGTCCCCCCACCACAAGATTCTTGACATGGTATCAGAGCGGAACCACTGATAGAGGCTTATTTTGAAGGTTGAAGTGAAGGAAAATAAGCAAGCTTCGAGCAAGCAAGCAACAAGTAAGAAGCTCTCCCATTCTTCCACTCTTTCTCTTGGATAGTGCTTGTGGATGCACCGAAAGTAAGGTAGAGTGAAAATCTCATATTGCTGTGATATTTGGTGTGTAAGAAAAGCACTATATATTCTACAAATTAAGCGCTTTATGGCTTACCCACAGTTTTTTTGGGTATCGAAGGCCGTTTCATGCCCCATTTTAGAGCCACAAGATTGCGAACAATAGTTACAGGGGGTATACTATGATTTCGGCTGTATTGACTGAAAGTGGGTCATAGGTTATAGATCTTGAATCTATAATTTTTGAGGTGTTTGACAGAAAGAATGCATAAGGTTTATATGCAAACAGGTTGCAAATTACATATACTATTGAGTAATTAGTGAAAAATGTTGCTTTTGGTGTATTGCTATGCACTTGTTATGAAAGGTTGCAGAAGACTAGCTTGCTGTGTTGTATCATTTTTTGTGATAATGGTAGAGAACAATGGAAATCCCATTATTGAGAAGCTCAACAAGAACAACTACCCTTGATGGAAGTTCCATGTGACGAACTTCCTCATTGGAAAGGGCCTTTATGAGTTTGTTTGTTTCAGGTGAAGAAAAGGAGCCAGAGTTGAGTATCTCTCTGACTGGAGATGAATCAAAGGCATGGAAAGAATGGAATGCAAAAGACAAAAAGGTGATGTATTGGCTATATGTAGTCATTGATAATACTATGATGGGGCATATCAAGAATGCAGAAACTTCACATGCAACTTGGACAAATTTTTAGAACTTATTTTTAGTAAATACAAAGGCACAAAAGATTCAACTCAAGCAAGAGTTCAATACCTTGAAGAAAGGAAAAATGACTGTCAATGAGTGTGTTTTGAAGGTGAGGAGCATTGTAGATGATTTAGCAGTGATTGATGCAATGCCTAATGATGATGATTTTGTTTCATCCACTTTGAGTGGCCTTAATAATAATGAGAAGGCATGGAAATCATTTGTCACTTCTATATACGTACAGAAGCCATTTCTAGATTTTGATGAGCTAGTCTCTCTCATGATTATTGAAGAGATCAATATGCAGGGTAACTCGTTTGAAAGAAATGGTGAACAGGTTCAAGAATTGTACTCAAGTTTAGAAAGGGGACGTGGTAGATCCTCTTCAAGAGGCCATGGTATGGGACGTGCTCTGGCGATAACCAGCAAAATAGGTTAAACCAGCAATTTGGTGAAATGCAAGTTTCAGGAGACCGAGAAAACTTTAGAGGCAGGAGGAGCTCTAGAGGAAGAGGTGAATGGAAAAATAGAGGTATTGAAAATTCTGCTATTGTTTGTCATTATTGTGGCAAAACATGTCATATTGCAACCCATTTTTATTCTAAGAAGGATGAAATTTGTAGTGGTAAGTTGCATCAAGGAAACTATACATCATCTTCATGACAAAATGAAAACAAAAATGAGTGTATGTTTGTTATGCAGCATATGATGAATGGAGTTACAGGAAAAAGGACATATGATGATGTATGTTATGTCAATTCAAGTGCATCTAATCATATGACTAGTCATTTTAAATAGTTTGGAGAGATGCAAGACTTACAAAATCCAAGTTATGTGCAGATGGGTTATGATTCATGCCACCCAATTTCACACATTGGAAAGGTTCCCTTGTCCTTGCATGATGGCCAGACAAAGATTTTGACAGATGTATTACATGTATCATCAATCACAAAGAATCTAGTGTTTGTTGGCCAAATGGTAGAACAAGGGTTGCAGGTTCGATTCAATGTAAAAGGTTGTTTTGTAGAAGACTTTAATGATAAGTGCATGTTGGTCACAAAAGGAAGTAGAGTTGGCCACATGCTTACTTTAGATGTTGGAATTCCTATAATGGATGCTACTATGTATGCTAAAGAAAAAGGAGTGGTTGCAGACATTGAAATATGGCATAAATGTATTGGACATGCAAATCTGCAAAGGCTGAAATTAATACAGTCCAAAGGATTGGTTAGACAGTTTCCTTCTTTTAGAGTTGCAAAATTTCATAAAGTGTATGAAGCATGCCAGTTTGGTAAGCAAGTGAGAAAACCCTTTTCGCATGATAGAGAAGTGAGCAAAAATATACTTGATGTAGTGCATACATATGTTTGGGGTTCTACACAGAATGTATCTCTTAGTGGCAACAAATACTTTGTCACATTTATTGATGATTTTTCAAGGAAGCAATGGGTATATTTCATGAAGGAAAACAATGAGGTATTTGAGCACTTCAAATCCTTCAAGGTAGCTGTTGCTCAAGGAAGTTACTATATGTATATCCTCTATATCAACGTGTGTTCAAGGCCTATTTACAAATATCCTTATCTGTGAATTTTTTATCAATAAAACATAACCCTTTTCTATTCAATCTGCATCCTTTTCTATGTAAAAAATGTATAAAACTAGTATTTTAAAAATACCTTATTTTGAACCCACGTGATGCAGACCTATATTCATGAGTAACTTACCTGAGAGCTGTTGAAACATAAACATGCTTGAAAGTTAAGTGCTTGAGATCAGATGGAGGGGGAGAGGACCTCTCTAATGAGTTTAATGGCTTCTTGAGGACTCATGGGATAAAGAGGTTATTTACTTGCAGGTATACCCCCACAGGAAAATGGGGTTGCAAAAAGAAAAAATAGGTATATTGTAGAAGATGCATGGGCATTGATGGCTGAAAAGAATATGTCAAAAAAAATTTGGTCTAAAGTTTTTCATACTATTATCTATATTATGAACAGAACTCCCATAGCTGCAATTCATGGGATGACCCCCCCTGGAGAATGCTTTACAAGCAAGAAGGGCAATATATAACACTTGAAAGTATTTGGCTCTGTTGCATATGTTCATGTGCCAGATGAGCTACAAAAGAAGCTTGATCCAAAGGCTAAAAAATGTTTTTTTTAAATACTCTTTGGAGCAGAAAGGATATCGTTGTTATAACCCTGTCACAAGTGAGTTCAAGTGAGAAGGGATGTTATTTTTGATGATATGAGCAGTTGGTATGCACCTATTGGTGATGTATTAGATGATGATAATGATCATGATAGCTATGTGTGCAAAATGAAAAGCAAGAATCACGGAGTCTTAGTGGACTAGAAACATCATCTGGCACTACACCTACAGTGAGCCCTTGTTCTAGGAGACTAAGGAGTAGCCCCACATCTTTAGGTGGACCTATAAGTGTTGTAGGCAAAGACAAAGGAAAGAAGAAAGTGTTGAATGGTAATGATAGAAGAAAGTGTTGTAGGCAAAGACAAAGGAACGAAGAAAGTGTTGAATGGTAATGATGTATCTACTAGTCATTTGGGACTTGATGGAGATTCTAGTGATTCAAAGAGTTTGGACGATGAGCTTGGTATTCCTTCATTTAGGACACTAGGTGTACAGAGAGCACAAAGTAATGTAAAGGCTCCACTAAGTGATCCAGTGGTACACATGTCTACTAGGGTGAGGTATCCTATTAAAAGATTTGGTTTTGAAGGTTATATAGCTCACCATTATGCTTATATAGTGAAGGTAGTTGAGGATGTTGAGCCCAGTTCTTTTGAGGATGTTATTGGTCATGCTCATTGGAATGCAGCAATGGATGAGAAGATGGTTTCATTAGGGGCCAATAGGACTTGGGGATTGGTACCCCTACCTAAGGGTAAGAAATCTATTCGTTGTAAATGGATTTACAAAGTCAAGCATGATGCATATGGTTCTGTTAGCAAGTATAAGGCTAGGCTGGTTGCAAAAGGCTATGCTCAAACATATGTCATAGATTATGAAGAGACATTCAGTCCAATTGCCAAGATGGCAACTATTAGATTTGTGATTGCCTTGGCAATAGCCAAAGGTTGGAGTTTGCAATAAATGGATGTTAAGAATGGCTTCTTGCATGGTGAATTGCAAGAAGAAGTGTATATGGAGCAGCCAATTGGTTATGAGGATTTAGAGCATCCCACATATGTGTGCAGGTTAAAGAAGGTGCTTTATGGGCTAAAGAAAGTACTAGAGCATGGTCTGACAAGATCGGAGAGTATCTTGTCAATATTGAATTTTGTATTTTTGATTATGCTGATCACTCACTTTATGTGAGAAGGGGAGATGCAAGTTTGGTCATCATAGTCATCTATGTGGATGACTTATTTATTAAAGGTGATAGTGACAATGGGATTGTTAAAGTTAAGATCTTCTTGAAGAAGAAGTTTGAGATAAAGGCTTTGGGTGAGCTGAGATACTTCCTTGGTATTGAGGTGATCAGATGCGATGATGGTATATGGCTATCCCAAAGGGAGTATGGCGGCTTGGATATGTTATCCAAGTATGGTATGATAGTATGTAAGCCTCTTTCAGTACCATTGAAGAAAAATATGAAGTTGAGTGCTGAAGTTGGGGATGAGATAGAAGACCCTACTATGTTTAGGAGCATAGTACTAGGGAGTTTAATTTACATGACTATCACAAGGCCAAACTTGAGCTATGTTGTTGGCCTTGTTAGTCAATTTATAGAGATGCCTAGAAAGCCTCATTTGGATGCAGTTAGACATATATTGAGATATGTGAATTCCAATTTACATTATGGACTTTTTATGAGGCAGGTAAAGATGTACACGTCTCTGGATACACATATGCAAATTGGGCTGGTAGCATGCCAAACATAAGATCTACTAGCGGATTCATATTTTTCCTTGGTATTATAGCACTTACATGGAGCAGCAAAAAGGAACCTACAGCAAGTACAGAGGCTGAGTACAGAGGTGCTGCTATGGTAGCATCTGAGGTGATATGGCTACAAAATTTATTAGGTGATTTGGATGTGCAGGGAGATGATCTAGTTGTCATTCATTGTGACAACATGAGTAGTATACAGCTAGCTAGGAATCCAAGACAAAACCCATTGAGATGCACTACCACTTTGTGAGAGAGAAGGTACTTGCAAGAGAGATTGACTTGGTATATGTCAGCACACTAGATCAAATAGCAGACATTTTTACAAAGGCATTGGGTGCAGAGAAGCTTTGAAAGTTCTGAAGCTTAGTTGGAGGTACATAGATAGAGTTGAGCTTGAGGGGTAGTGTTGAGATGGCAAGCTCAACACATGCGGACATTAATGATGGACCATGTGGCCAGATGGGTCTGTACATTACTCTTAGCACGTTGGTGGTCATTATGATACTATCACTTATTATATTTAGTTTGTTACACCTACCCACAGCTGGCAAAGTTATAGTACCAATCGATTGACGTAGGGGTTATGCATTGTTTGACTTAATAGGACACTTTTCTTTATGTTGTATCTTATATATACTTTGTGTAGATTGTATAGTGTGTGGAAGAAGAAGAAGAAGAAGAAATTAGTAAGAAAATGTTTTGGCCTCCATCTCTCTTCTTGTGTTCTTGAGTGAGCTTCCTCTTATGTATATAGTGTGTGTTTGGCACAACAACTCAAGCAAGTCCCCCCACTATGCAATTCTTAACATGGATGAGCGACGACTGATTAAAATAGGATCTATGCTTAGTTTGGAAGAGAGAAAGGGCTATGTGTTCTTGATCCAAGAATCTCATGATCTTTTTTATTGGAGCTATGATGAGTTGAGAGGTATTCCTCATGGTCTAGATGTGTATACTATTCCTTTGAAGGAAGTTAACTCTCCTGTTTGACAAAAAGTGAGGTATATGCCTTTTGAGCTAAGGCATGGACTAGTTGAGGAGCTAAGGGATTGACTATTTGAGAAGCTACAAAAAGTACGTAAGGCTAGCCTGATATTTTTTGTACAACACATGGAGCGGTGTTTGCCAATAGTTATCAAGAAAAAGAAAAATAATCAAATCTGGCTTTGCGTAGATTTTAGCGAGCTCAATAAATAGATAATTAAAGAATATTATCCACTACCACTCATTGATTAGATTATGGATTAGTTAGCGAGTATGGATATCTATTCCTTTGTGGACTACTTTGTGGATTATAATCAAATAGTTATCGCAAAGGAAGACAAATTGAAAACAACATTTATAACTATATTTGGTATCTTTGCATATCATGTTATGGCTTTTGTACTATGCAATGTGCTAGGGTCTTGGAAATGTATGGCTAATAAAACTTTCGACGATATTGTCCCAGAGGAGATGAAAGTCTTTATTGGCGATCTGGGGGAACCATTATAAGGAAGGGGCAATTGATTATTCTAAGAAAATATTTCGAGTGATGTAGGAAGTTTTGCATTGCCATTAACCCAAGAAAATGCATCTTTGGAGTGTTTGATGGATTATTGTTGGGACATGTGGTTGGGACATGTGGTTAGCTCTATTGGTATTGCTGCTGATTGTGAAAAGATAAAAGTTATCCTCTCTATGAGTCTACTGTGTACTCCTAAAGAAGTGCATAGCTTTCTATCGTTAGTCATATATTAGTGATGATTTCTTAATGCACTAGCTCAGAGGACATTGCCATTGATAAATTTATTGTCTTTTAACAATCTACTTTTTTGGAGTAATCTATGTCAAGTATCCTCAAGGATATGAAGCAAGAATTGGCAAAGGCACTAGACTTAAAAGTGCCTAAAAGGGTTGAGACATTTTATATATTTTTAGTGGCTTCCTACGATGTATAGTATCAATTGCTCTTTAGGCTATATTGCGAAGAAGTGGTGCCATCCAATTGTATTTGTTAGTCACAAATTGAGGGTATTCAAGATTAATTATACCTATATTTTTAGTGGCTTCCTACGATGTATAGTATCAATTGCTCTTTAGGCTATATTGCGAAGAAGAAGTGGTGCCATCCAATTGTATTTGTTAGTCACAAATTGAGGGTATTCAAGATTAATTATACCTATATGGAGAAACTGTGGCTTGGAATGGTCTTTACAATGAACAACATTTAGGCATTACATACTATGTAAAAACTTAGTATTTTATACGAAGGCAAAGAGGCTAAGGCTATTGTTGAATAAGTTAGTGTCCCTCGACCACCTAGCGAAGTGGCTGATCACTTTGCAGTAGTTTGATTATGAAATTAGAAGTAAGTTGCTAGAGTTATAGGGCATCTTTGAATGTCTTGTGGATTTTGGGAAGCAAAAGGAAATCCAGGCTAAAGGTAGTGACCTTGAGGGTCTATTTAAAATTGATATAGCCTCCATTACATCCTGGTATGTTACTACCGACTAGCATTTAGAAAGTTATATTTGTGTCAATCATCATTTAGATTGTCAAAATCATCACATTGATCATTATATAGAATGACAAAGAGACTATGATCGGGCTCCTTTTCAAATATCATCATATCATTTGATCCCTACTTCATCTTTCATGGCCACCAGTCCATGATTCACTATTATGGTATGCCCTATATAGGTGCATGTCCTACCCTTCACCTTAAAAATGTGTGTGGAACAAACTACCCTCTATGTTCATGTAAACTTGGGACTTTTTGGTACTTTCTATTCTTTTATCTACCATGGATCCCCATATTGGAGCAACCACAAGCACACAAACTTATGGGATAGGCTCAACACCAAAGCCTAATCTTTTCTCTTTTTGAGTTGTGTAGATTATATTCTTATGCATGCAATGTTGAGATGTTGAGATCTACATGAGCTAGCATCCCCTACACTCCTTGGTGATGTGGTAGGATATTACTCAATAGCATGGTAGGTGATTGACATGAGGATAAGCCAGTGATTCTATAGCTAGACTACACCCATGTAGTCCATCCTTGGTAATGGCACATTCATTGTGCCACCTCTTCTTTTCTTAGCAATTTTAGATCTAGTGATCACATGTGCATACGCTATGGTACTTTTCATATTAGTATTTTATCATGTTGTAGACTTAGTTATTTTGTGTGGAAGAAGAAGAAAGAAGAAGAAAGAAGAAGAAGAATAAGATTTTAGCCCTATCTCTCTATGTACTCAAGTCTCCATTGCTTTTGCATGTATGCTCTTAGTCTCTTCACCTCTCTTTCCTCTTATTCGTTTTCATGTATGATGTATCCACACTATTGTAGAGGTTTTTGGATGACATTAGCATCTCTTTACTAGGTTCAAACATTTGGGTATTGCATAATCCTTGAGTTGAAAAGTCTGCAGCTCTCTATTCTAAAATCCCATTTGATGAAGGGTTGGCATCAATAAGATGGAGGAGATTTGGAATGACTTTTCATCCCTTATTAAGATCATGTGATTGGATGACCTTGGTGTGATACTTCTCTTACTTTTATTGTCATAAAACAATAATATTTTCTACACCAATCTTCTCATCTCTAGTATGAGGGATACTATTCCATGAGAGGAACAAGTCCCAATGGTGCTTGAGTAGGACATGCAAGGTCCATCTAGACTTGTAGAAGTAGATTCCGAGAAAAGATGGAACAATCTGCACAGCACATTTGTCTTGCAAGGCCATTTTGAACGGGTGCATGACCTTTTTTATTAATTTTTTGACAACATGAAACAATTACAAATATTGATTTACTCTTTGTGATACACTTATATGTGATATTGAACATGTAATATTCTATCCAAATACCCAATGACCTTGATGGTAGTATGTTGTGCCATCAACACCTCGGAGTGCACGAGTGTATGATGAAAGAAATGTCCCTAGCATAGATAAGGAGAGTATGCAGGTAGAGGGTCAATATTGTGAGTGATGGAGGACAAAGAGGGGTTGGAGCATGTAGAGGAGACATGTACGGGTAATGTAAACAAAGAGACAAGAGGCCACTAATTTTTTGAGAATAAAGTGGACACCTCTTTCTTTGGAGACCTATGTATAGACCTTTCGAGCTAGGCCAAGAGCTTGACGTGGAGCCATAGGACTAGTGACATTTGCATCCACTTTCTCAATTCATTGATAATTAACTTTTAAGGATACTTTAGTATACACATTTTAATTGACATCCTTCTTTGTAGAGTTATATTATCGTGCTTTACCTAAATCCTTATACTGTATGTGCTAACATCATTTTCTAATTGTGCAAGTTACCTTTGAAAATATCTAGAGAGCAAGATGAGTGCAAGAATAATAGATGAGGAGCTGCATGAGGTCTTCATGCATATATCTCTAGATCAAATGGTCCACTTTAGAGATATAACAAACCAGGAGTTGTCTCGATCATCATTTGTCCATTTTGTGTGGTCTATCTCAATATGCTCTGATGCTTTGATCTCCAGTAGTAGTAGGAGGAGTCGAAACTCTAGACTGGCCTTGGAGGGAGGTTGCAGTTCCATGAGTAACTATGGAAATGTAGGTGTTGTGAGCCCATATCCAGTTGCTACTCCTCCCTCTTGTACCGGTTCCAAAGAGGATGGCTCAGGTGGGTGTTATGGAGATATTAATGCATTATCTCTATCTCATTGGTCTAGTGGACACTTGCCACTTTCACAATTTTTCATACCTGTAGATATGTCTACTTCCATGATCTTAGTCATACCCAATAGGGTAGTGGATACATTGTGGATGAGTAAACGGGTGTTGTGATCATGAATGATGAGGAGAGGAGGGTAATGGCTCGCATCATGAGAGAGTTGTGCTAACAATAATTTAGGCACAATGTTTTAGACCATTGGAAGAACATACTAGAGGGGAGAAAGGACTATGTGGTAGCATCCTTGTACAAGGA
This sequence comes from Lygodium microphyllum, assembly GCF_053477565.2. Lineage (NCBI taxonomy): Eukaryota > Viridiplantae > Streptophyta > Polypodiopsida > Schizaeales > Lygodiaceae > Lygodium > Lygodium microphyllum. Next base: position 40,693,050 of record NC_141146.1, read on the forward strand.
GCTCCCGGTACCTACAATGGCACAAAGGTTTTCCACAGGATGGACAATAGATTGTATGTCTGCATACAAGTCACATAGACGATCAAATTCACACAAGGCAATCAAGAGTGGCACCTCAAAGCCCGAGTTTTTGGACATAAAGAATTGGTAGAGACTCAAGGAGAAGACCACAGACTCTCAAGGATGATGGGCTGGCAATACTAGAGGCCATGAGGGTATGATTGGAGGCACGAGTCATGCATCATCTGGGGAGTGTTGGCCATAGGACTTATTTGGAGGATTTTGTAAGTTTTCTTTTGGTTCTTCTGAATTTCTTATTTCGAATATCACTTATACTAAAAGCCTTATTTCTAACAATGCTACTTTGTTTTCTTTGCAGCACTTTATCACAAATCACAATCCTACAAGTCTGGAGACTCGATATGCAAAGAGACATGGTCTCATTGCACTCATCCATAGATTGTATGCATGTGACAACCTACTAAGTCAAGCCTCTTTCTTGTTTGCAATCATTAGTTTTTTAATTATACATTATGTATTGTGGATCAATTATCTTTGCTTATTTATATTATAGAATCCGTGTTCAACACTCCATTGCATCGAGATGAACTTTCGAATGGTGATGAGCTATAGCATGTACTTGGATTCATGGAGTGTACATCATTTTCTTTTTTGACCCTAATAATCCATGCAAGCTCTTTCCATGTAGCATGCCTTAGATATATTTCTCATCCTTTGTATAAACTCACATTTTGCAATATTTATATATACATTTTCCTCTTTTTTTTGGGACTCTCCTCTCTATGGTTCCATGTAATTTTATGAGTTGTCATCATCAGTCTTGTACTTATTTAAATATTGAATCAATGACCCTCTTTTTCTAACATCTCATGATGCACCTATCCAAATGATGATTGTGTATTCAATATGTAATTTCTTTATGGGACATTATTCAACACATGGTGCTACCCTACCACCTATTTTCTTTTCTCTATAATCGTTGCTATTTGCATCGCTAATTTACTATATGTGTCATTATCTATGTCGGTATATGTGTTGGAAAGCATCGTTATTTGCATTGCAAAAGAGACACAAATTGTCATGAATTTGTAGAGATGTATATACTCATGCTTTTAGAGAAATGCAAGTAATTTTTTAATGAATAATTGTGTCGCTTTAAATGTTGATATGTGGCATGTATCTTATAGTTTTCATAGTAAAGTTTTGTATATGGGTTTGTATCTAGATGAGAGAGAAAATGGCACCAAGTTCTAATTAGTTATTAGATGCATAGCACAATAAGAAAGGATAAAGCTATAACAATGCAAGTTGAAGATGACAACAATCTTCCTCAATCGACTTTAGCTCATGCTTTCTCCATGGGACAATAATACTGCAACACTAGTAAACATGGATCAACGGTGGTTTTTCACCAAAGTTAACCCTGCAAATCAAGGTTCTCTAGTCTGAAGACTTGATGTGTATAAGACTATGGTATATACATTGTATCAATGATACTACAACCTCTCTTGTATGTATAACGAAGGAAGAGTTTCAATAAAACTAGACATAGGGATGAACTGACTCTGCATTGTGAAATTATTCATCATGAATTGATTGGGTATTTGGGAATTGGGTATAAGGTTCACGTTTCATGGTAGAAATATGTAATTTGAATTTGTGGAAATACAAAGACTTTGAAAATTTGTCTCAAATTTCAAAGTGCTCATCATATTCTTCTCTTTTTCAACTTCTCAAACTTTGAGAGGTAGAGAGACTTGCTCAACTACACCAAAATCTTCTTGACATTGCCCCAAACTTCAAACTTTTTGAATGTCTTGGAACCCTTAGGTAGACCTTGTCATCCTCTTCATAAGTGATCATATGCCTTTATTCATTTGCATACTTCTTATACCAAATTTGAGCTTGGTTAACATTCAAATATGCTCCTTTTATCATATAAAATGACCTTGAAAAAAGTCCTTTACATGTTGCATTTTCTTATTAGCTAATCCCACTATAGCCCTGGTTTTCAAGGTTGAAACCCATACATAAGCACAAATTGAGTAACCATGTAGTCACACACTTAGTACTATTATAAGAAAACTCTAAGACAAAGAGATAATCTATCCAATTAAAACATATGCTAATAGAAGTTTGTACAGCTATTTGAGGGTGGTCGATAGTACTTAAATTGAGCATTGTATCTGGTCTTTGGAATACGACTCTCAAAAATAGACATTAAACTTGTGATTGTGAAAGATTTGTTTGCTTATCCATTTGAGGGTGGTCATGATACTTAAATGGAGAATTTTATCTATCTTTTGAAATAAAACTCTCAAAAATGGCTATTAAAGTTTTGATTACGTTCACTTATGACATTGTCTAGGATCCCATATAGCCAATAAATATTCTCCACAAATATTCATGTTGTTTCGAGAGTTTTAAGGGTTGTATTGGTTGGAACAAGTCTACACATCTTAGTGAGTCTCTCCACTACTACTTGAATGGCATCATGACCATGATTGGTAGTAGGGATTCGAGCAATAAAATCCATAGAAATACAATCTTAATTGCCATTAGAAATCTCCAAGGAATGTAGAAGCCCATCTACCTTCAAGTACTTCGCTTTATTCACTTGACTTTTGGCATTGAACAACATAGTACTCAATATGCCTATGTATTTCATACCAATAAAAGTATCAATGTACGTATACAAAAGTCTTTTTTATCCCTAGATGACATACACTATGACTAGCATGATATTCATAAAGAATTAGCAATATGTATCTAAACTCTAGAGGCTAGACTACACATATACAAGCCTTGTGAAGCAAGTACTAATCATTGATGGCAAAATTCTTACATCGATTGAACTGGTCACTTGTAAGAGAGACATGTGAGAAATTCATAGCTTGTGAATGGATTAGTGAGGGATCCCTTCTTTAAACCACTTTCCACACCTTTGCATAAGACTAATATACAACATTATAACGACCCTTATGATACCATGGTAAGAATTTAACCTCCTAAAGGTTTTTAGCCCATCTCGCCATTCTTCCCTTCAAATCCTTATGTAGTATGCACTCAACCTCTTGAAGTTTTTAAGCCCATCTAGCTTTAAATACTTGTGGGTACTGAACCTCTTGATATTCTCTGAATCAAATACTCCCTCAAATGTAGCATCATACAAATGATGGCACCACTTTTTCAAAGCATAAACTATTGCATAGAGCTCACGTTCATAAGTAGAATAATTTTCTTGAGAGATAACAAGCTCTCTACTTTCAGAATCCACGTCTACTTTCTTGGATTAGCACAAATGCAATGGCTATGGCACTAACATTAGTTTTTAGTACAAATGTTTTATGTGGATCCACTATAGCTAGCATTGGTATATTAGTAGTTTTATCAAAACTATCATATCCTATGATCATTCAATTATCCAATAAAGTATCCTTCTCACATCTTTTCTGAGTCTACTCTTCCCTAGGGTACTTTATCATCACCCCAAAAGAGACTACAGCCTTGAGATTTTATCTTAGCATTACCTTTGATAAACTTATGGTAAAAACCTATCAAATCGAGGAATATTGCAACTCCTCAAGTTTTATAAGTTAAAGCTATTATAAGATAGTCAAGACCTCGTCCAAATCCATCCTAATAAGTCCTTTAGATATTATATGACCAAGATAGTAAACTTGCATCTTGAAAAATTCATCATTATTTTCCTTTACATAAAGTCTATGCTTCCCAAGTACCTTACAACCTAAGCAAAAATGTTCACAACTTTCTTATTCAAAACATCTCTAAATAAGGTTACCATTAAGAAAAACAACATTAAATTTTCATTGATATGAATGTAAAACATTGTCCATAAGTGTCATGAATGTTGCAAGAGTATTAGTTAGATCTAAAGACATAATAAAAAGCTTATAATATCCAAAACATGTTTTAAATGCCATTTGGGCGCATCCTGTGTGTGTATTCAAACTTGGGGGCACTCTAACCTCAAATAGATCATTTTCTATAAGAATAATCAGTCTACACCTGAAAATTAGTAATTATCTATAAATAAATATGAAAAATTAAAGAAAAAATAGCTTTTTCATGTCATAAAAATAGGGGAAAATGAGATTACTGTGTGTGATCGTATAATGGAGCTGAAGCATGAGTTTTAGCCTTAGTTCAGTCCCATATCTTTATTAGAGTGTGTTTTTATTGCTTTTAATAAAGAAAAACACATTAAAAACCATGCGTACACCTATCAACCTATGCAAAATCTTAAACGATAGGGGGTAGGGGGGTTGTTGAGCAGTTGAAGTGAGTTAAATTATGATGTTTCATGTTGCATATCATATAGAATTCATGGTTGTTTAAAATTAAAGGGACTAGTAGTACGAGGAAACTAGATGCTAGCCCTAAGCAACGAATCACTCGCATAGAAGAGGAAATCATGAAAAGAATTGTCTTCACACTTTCATGTTGCTGATTTTCAATGAATATTTGCTTGAGCACGATGATCATATTCACACTTGCATTGATGCACCTCATGGTATTGCATCGTGGATGCATAGCACATGTTTGTATGATGAGTGATGACCCGACGTTGAGAGTGTGAGGTAGCCCAAGCCATAGGGCTAGATATTTGGTTCATTGAGAGTTATTTGGTGAGGTTTATCTATCATCTCTTGGATTTTTAATCAAAAGAGTGAACTTTGTTTCGAATGTTTTATGTTCATGGTGCATCTTGGGGCCAATCCTCGAGGTGTAGGAGAGCCATAGTGGAGCCATGGTGATCTACTGAGGGGTGCTCCCTATGGGTGTGCTACGTGGTGTATAACACTAGCATGTTTAGGGACTCCCTTTGAGGAGTGGGAAAAATAGTTATTCATTGGACTACAAAAACTATACAAATGCAAACTTTATAGATGCTTCCAGCTATGAGGTTGTGTGGGGTGGTTTAAGTGAGTAGTGAGGTCCGGATAATGCCTTAGAGCCAGTGTCAGGCCCATTTTAGGTCCCAACAACCAACAATATTGGTGAAGCCCATGGGAAAAACTAGGTTGAAGAAGTCTTCGTTGGGAATAATCAACCAAATGCTTGTCTAGTTTGTTAGCTTCACTAGCACTAAATCATGAAGGTGACAAACTAATTAGTTTACTCCATAATTAGAATATCAATAATGTGCACTATAGCATATTCAAAAGATAAAATCCACAATTATCCAAATAATGTCATGGTGTGAGGACATTGTGGGAAGACTAGTAATACAGTCCATAGAAATGTGTTCCAATGGACCATCAGGTACAAGTAAGGCATAAACAAACCATATGATTCTTCATGATGATGTTTTACATTGATCAACATTGCATTAAAACACAAATTTTGTTAAATTATGCTTCATTGCAAGTCAATAAAAATATTCTTTGCATGCAACTATAGTTGACTAAATACCTCTATGTCCATATAAGCAACTACATGCATTTCAGTCATGGAAATATCTCTAAAAGGTACAAAAACACACAACTTTCTTTGATAATACAAGAGTCCATTTACATAAGCTTAATTATAAAAAAAGTAGTGTTAGTATTCTAAAATCTTTGTCAAATAAAAGAAAATTCGGGATCTGAAATATAAGTAGAAATCATGGTGTCAAAAGTTTAAATTTTAATACTAGAGACATGGTTCAAATACACACTTTCCATTCTATTAAATCCAAGAAAATGATGTATTGTAATATTTTCCATTGACATATGACTTAATGTATCAAGAAGCACATTAATATGGCCTGGTTGATATTGGAACATTGGGTGAAAATTTTGAGTTTAAAAAGCCCATTTACTGTGTCAATTAGAAATTAAAGATTGGTTCAACAAAAATTTCATGGCATGATCATCAATTTTTATGAAAACCTTGGACTCCATAAGGTAGTGTTTCCAAATATCCAAAGTATGAACTACAACTAATAATTAGTATCATAAGTATTGTAGTTTTATTCCAAAGGTTTTTATTTACAACTCTCATAGGCAATAGGATGACCGTTCTACATTAAAACTCCTCTTATGCCTGAACCGCTAGCATCAATGACAATAAGAAAGAAAGGCTATGAAAAATTAGGCAATTGAAGTATAGATGCATGTGTCAAAAGTTACTTCAAAGTGGCAAAGCATATTTGTTGACTAGGGCTCCAATGAAAAACAATATTCTTTTGTAGCAGCATAATCAAAGGTAAAGTAATCAATGTTTTAATATTTTTTTTGTAAAACTTAGCTAATCTTAGAAAACTTCATGCACACTCCTCGGATTATATTTCTTGAATTTTATTAGGGTCAATTGTGATACCTTCAACAAAAATTATGCATCCCAAATATTCAATTTGATTTTGAAAGAATGAGCTTTTATCAAGATTTTTATACAAATGGTTTTTATTTAATAAATCGAATACAATGAAAATGTGTTTCTTATACTCCTCTTCTAATTTATTGCTGCTAAAAACAAGTATGTCATCAAAGAAAAAAATTACAAATCCTTGATAATCCAACAAAATTATATTCATTATACATATAAACATAGCTAGTGTATTATGAGACTAGAGGACATAACAGGAAATTTATAGTGATGAAACTATGCCTTGAATGCAATCTTAAATATATCAACTAAATCCATATGAATCAAATGATATCTTGATTTGAGATCTATCTTACTAAAAATTTGGGCTCCCCTAAGTTTATTAATAAAATCATCAACTCTCGAAATAGGATACTAATTATTAATAGTCATTTTATTTATAGCTCAATAATCAATGCACATTCAATATGTTTATTTTTTTCCAACCAACAAGATAAGTGCACGAAAAGGAGAAAGAACTAAGAGGAATCAAATTCTTATTCAATAATCCAATCATTTGTCTTTGGATTTCTTTCTTATGCAAAGGACTATGCCTACATGAAGCTTTGTATGGTTGAGAAACACTACGAAAAAGTTCAATTTTGTGATCTAGTTCTCCCCATGATGACAGTGGTGATTCAAGTGGATAATCATTTACAAAAAAATGTTAATATGAATCTAAAAACATTTTCTATATGGGTAACAATGCAACAACTTCATACTTTTCTACTTCAATGACAAAAATCATGCATGCCTTGTGTTGCTTTCTAAGTGTTCGTGTAGCTTGTGTGTAACTAATCAAAGGAAACAATTCAATTTCAAGGTCACTAGTCAAAGAAATTGTTGTCTTGAAATTTAAAAGTTATTATGTGAGTGTGATAATGAATTGCATGATTAAATTGATGTCTAAGAGGTATAACAAGGATAATGTTTGATAATTGGACAAGTGCAATTAGGAGAACACATTTCTCTTTATATGTATCCATATTGATAACCCTTTGCCTTGAAATGCAAATAGTGAACTGAGTATCTTACCTTCATATGTTGTAGTTCAAAAGCTTGAAGAATTGAAGATGGTTCCATGATCCAATCAACACAATCTGATGCCATCACTCCTTTGTAACCACCACCAAATATGCCTACATAGAGAGAATAAAATAGGGAAGAAGGAGAGAAAGAAGATGGAGAAGAGCTTCACCTCGCTAGATTCCTCACTCGCTTCCAAACTCATAACCTCACATACAACCTAAAACTCAATCTCTTAACATGAATGGGAATAAGAAAAAGAAAATCAAGAAGGTATAGGGTTTCTCTATCCCAAGTTTCACACTTAACTCAAACTCTCACTCATTCTCTGTCCATCCCTCTTGATAATTGATGCCAAGAGACAAATTCCACAGTGAATTCCATGAGACTGCGATGGATTCCGTGATTTTTTAATTCCACGGTGGATTCCGTGAGGTTTTGCAGTGGATTTTGTAAAACTATATTTATTTGCGTGGGCTCGTACACAAGGTAGATTCCTTGTGCGAGAAGTTGACGGGGACGCCTATCCTTTTCAAGTGTCATGTTAATTTAATGTGCACATGGGTGACTCCACAGCGAGTGATTCCGCAAAATACATATTTAAATTAATGGACGTTTATGAGTTTAGAGTGCACTCGTATTAAATTAAGATTAGGACAGAGTTCCAACCTATTTATTTATTTTGTAGCTGAATACTGCTAGGTATTCACTATTGTTTGTTTATTTTATTTATAAACAATTGTGAATGCTTCAGTTGATGTGTAGAGCAAGCAGCGGTGGCTTTGGATAGCACTGGGCGTTAGCGTAAGTCCAAGAGTAAATTTTATTATTAAAATTATTACTCTATTTGTAAGTTATAAGTTTAAACTTCTTCAGTAATAATTAGATTATTGTCATTAGTACTATTAATTTATTTATTTTTAAATATAGATTATTTTAGAATATAAGATTTAAGATATGTTTTTATTGAAATGAGCTTTCTTTATGGAATACTTGTTATTTTCGTAATGTGGTTACGTTTAGAAGGCTTTTCTAGCTCTCTTTATAAAAGCAAAAGGATCACGCGCAAAACAAGAGAACAGGGTGAAAACTTAGGTTTTTCGTTTCTCCCTCATCCAGAATTGGAATCTAGAGCTTCAAGAGTCATTTTGGGAGTTTTGGCATGCTCCGAATGCGATGATGATGTCAAAACATCAAGATTCAAGGCATAGAAATTTCTACAGCAACTGCAGCATGTTAAAGGATACCTCTTGACTCTTAAAACTTTGTATTTCAATTGATATTTGTAATTTCTTTGTAATTATATGTAAGATATGTATGTAAATATCCATGTAAAACTATAATATATAATTAAGGATGGTAAATCATAGCTTTTGCCATGGGGGAGGTTGGGCCCAATCGTGCGTTTTTCTCTTATCTTTCTCAATCTATTGAGTTATTAAAATTATTTTATATATTATAATGTTGTTTGTATTTAATAGTTGAGATTTTTGATTTATTAGATTTTTCCACTAAATTATTTGTTTATGATTGAGATTTGATTTGCTAGATTTGCCACGTGTTCTACTTCGCAGCATTGGTATCAGAGCTTGGATACGCTCCGAGTTTTCAATTGTATGATATCAATATATAAAGGTAAAAACTGTGAAACAATCGCAATCTACAAGACAAATCACTACAGATGAACGTTGCAGCTGCATTTCTCGTGTTTTGGATAGCCTTATATTCATAGTTGATTGACTCGAATTGATCCAATTTGTTCTTCTCTGAATTTGGATTATAGCATGGACTTGGCTATGCAAACATAATGTTATAGCCAAAAAGATTTTGAAGTTTATTTCATAGCTTTGTTTTATTTTATAAAAGTTTCAAGTTTAAGCATACTAAGTCTTTATTTATGTTACAGGGCTATATAGAAGAGCCACTGGAATGTAGTCTAGCTATTACATACGCTTCACCATAAAAATCCTCTCGAACAACTATTTTTTAGGTAATGTAACTTTTTACTGGTTCATATTTTGAGGATGGTGTGAAAACACAAGTTTTAGCCCATGGAAAGATCTACAATTATTTTTAGACACATATTTTACAAATTTTGAATATTTACTGAGTTATTTAAGTCCTAAAGTGACCTTGAATGCAAATTTCACAGCAATCTGCAGAAAACTGTGTAGTAGTCAACTTTGAGCCCTATTTTTATGACCTTACTTTCATATTTGGAAATCCATCATAGGGACATGAATTGTAGAACTTTTTGTTGTCTACAACTCTCTAGTTATCATCATGACTTGATTCTATCTACAAAGAAAGTTATTTATCTTGGAAGTAGGTATCGCAGCTAACCTAGACTTGGTAAAATTTGTAAATTTTAACCTATACAAACATTTTATTTCCTAGTAGTATAGCTTTTAATCCATTTGAAATTTGAGTATACTCCCAAAAGAAAATTTTTGTCTTATACAAAGATCTAAAACTTATATTAGACATGGTTTTGTCTAAATATGCATATATTAAAATATAATCATATCTAAATATGCCATAAAACTTGAATATTACTATTTTTTACCAAGAGACTAGTATTTTATCCAACTTTAGCCTTATCTTTAATATGTTTCTTTTTAAATTTTAGTCTTATTCATAAGTAAATATTTTGTAAAATTCCTTATAAGCTCGAACTCTCTGGTTATAGACTAACTTGATTTACAAGAAGATATAAGTTGTTTTTTATTCAAAGTAGGCCTTCAATATGATTCTCACTCTAATTTTTGACGATTATAGTATGCCTTTAATGTTGTTATCTTTTGATTTGATAGACATTGAGACTAACAAATTTCTCTTAAAAGTACTTTGAAAAATTCTTCAACTTCCTAATTCTGTTGCGAATTCACGCTTTCTAATAGAGATAGAGATCTCCGATCAAGGTAAGATAGGTAAGTCTTTTTTTTTCTTTTCTAAAATTCTTAGTTAAATTTTTACTTATTACTAAACTAGAATAACAATTCTATTTGTTATTGTCGATGTGCTTTGAGTATGAGACCTAGAATTCATAATATTTATGTCTTATCTTTTAACTCTCTTACTCCCATGAAAGACATCTATAATACTAACACTAGGTTTTAATCTTATTAGAACCAATTGTTTGTTAATAATTAGACTTCGATTGATTTATTGTCCTATACTAAATACTTGGTTCAGTGGAAGATATGCAAACGGATGACCACCCGTGCCCTTAGTGCTTATCCTACACTGCTAGCTCCATATTGAGAAGCTAATAGCAATTGAGGGCAATTGCTATCCCACCCCAGGGGTATGATACCAGGAGGCATATTCCGCGGTGGATTCCATGAGACCCCGGTGGATTTCGTGAGACCCCGGTAAATTCCTTGAGTTTTTTATTCCGTGGTGGATTCCGTGAGGTTTTGCAGTGGATTCCGTAAAACTATATTTATTTGGCGGGGCTCCTACATAAGGTGGATTCCTTGTGCAAGAAGTTGATGGGGACGCCTGTCCTTTTCGGGCGTCATGTTAATTTAATGTGCACGTAGGTGACTCCACAACGGGTGATTCCACAAAATATATATTTAAATTAATGGACATTTATGAGTTTAGAGTGCACTCGTATTAAATTAAGATTAAGACAGAGTTTTAACCTATTTATTTATTTTGTAACTGAATACTACTAGGTACTCACTATTGTTTGTTTATTTTATTTATAAACAATTGTGAATGCTTCAGTTGATGTGTAGAGTAGGCAGCGGTGGCTTTGGGTAGCACTGGGCGTTAGCATAAGTCCAAGGGTAAATTTTATTATTAAAATTATTACTCTATTTGTAAGTTATAAGTTTAAACTTCTTTAGTAATAATTAGATCATTGTCATTATTACTATTAATTTATTTATTTTTAAATATAAATTATTTTAGAATATAAGATTTAAGATATGCTTTTATTGAAATGAGCTTTCTTTATGGAATACTTGTTATTTTCTTAATGTAGTTACGTTTAGAAGGCTTTTCTAGCTTTCTTTATAAAAGCAACAGGATTGTGCACAAAATAAGAGAACAGGGTGAAAACTTAGGTTTTTCGTTTCTCCCTTATCCAAAATTGGAATTCAGAGCTTCAAGAGTCGACGTTTTGGGAGTTTTGGCATGCTCCGGATGTGATGGTGATGTCAAAACGTCAAGATTCAGGGCATAGAAAATTCTACATGAACTACAACATGTTAAAGGATACCTCTTGACTCTTAAAACTCTGTATTTCAATTGATATTTGTAATTTCTTTGTAATTATATGTAAGATATGTATGCAAATATCCATGTAAAACTATAATATATAATTTAGGATGGTAAACCATGGCTTTTGCCATGGGGGAGGTTGGGCCCAATCATGCGTTTTTCTCTTGTCTTTCTCAATCTATTGAGTTATTAAAATAATTTTATATATTATAATGTTGTTTGTATTTAATAGTTGAGATGTTTGATTTATTAGATTTTTCCACTAAATTCTTTCTTTATGATTGAGATTCGATTTGCTAGATTTACCATGTGTTCCGCTTTGTAGCAATAATGCATAAGTATAGAATCAGAACGACTCAAAAAGAGAAAAGACTAGGCTTTGGTGTTGAGCCTATCCCATAAATTTGTGAATTCGAGGTTGCTCCAACATGGGGATCCATGGTAGATCGGAAAATAGGGACTACTACAAAATCCCAAGATTACATAAATATGGAGGGTAGTTTATTCCACCTAGATTTTCTAAGGTGCAAAGAGAGGGTAGGACATGCACCCTACAAGGGCATGCCATAATAGTGAATCATGGACTAGTGGCCATGCAAGATGAAATAGAGATAGAATGATATGATGGTATTCGAGGAGGATCCTAGTCATAGTCTCTTTGCCATTCTACATCATGGTCAATGTGATGATCATGACAATCTAAATGATGATCAACACAAGTATAGTTTTTTCACTACTAGCCAATATTCTTACTCTTAGTCATCACTTGAATAATCCTCATGTCCTTCATCCACATGATCCCCCCATCCATACTCTTCTATCATCTATAAAAATAAGATTAAAATCTATGAAAAATAAGAAAAATGATTGTTGGTGTTATGGAAGATGACTTAGATGACGATGACATCAATTGGTTTAAGCTTGTATTATATAGGACAACAATTTTTAGTGTACAACCATGGAGAATGGGAAGTATATAAGGATGGGGTATCAAAATGAAGTTGTCTAAGAATGTTGATCTATAAAACACAGGCAAGTATGGGGACTAGATTAGCAAACATCAGCTATAAATAATCTCGATCTGATAAACCAAGTAGAAGTTAGGGATGCCTTCTTGAACAGAAAATATATAGTACTTGCACAAAAAATACCAGAGAGAAACAATTGCCTAACAGATGTTGATGCCACCAAAAAGGTGCCACCTTGTAGAAATATAGACTAGGAGAGGTTTCCTAGCTATAAAAGTGGTTGATTACTATCGAATTCGATTGTAGAGAGTAACCGTAATTAAAAATACAAGTTTTAGATTGTTGTTTGTTTGAAAAGCACATTTGTGGATAAAATTAGGCCATGTTGCATGCAAAGAGACAAGAAATCATTGATTGGCAATTTTCTTAATGATGTCTAGCTAATTGGTTTATGGGTAGATGCTCCTCTTAAGTCGACTTTAGCTCCCACCAAGGTGAATGATACCTTATGAGAGCGTATAGTGGTGGAAAGGAAAATGAACACAATGCAAAAAGAAAAGAAGGAAACTAAAAGAAATGTACATGAGAGAAGGAACAAACCAACAAAAGGTTGCAATAGTCGGCCCCAACATGTAGCTCGGAGCATTAGTGTGAGTACCAAACAAAGGCAAATAGATGAGACAAGAATGAGGAGGGTTGACTGAATAATGGGGGATGAATGGATTGAGGGGAGTAAACTATATATAAAAAAGAAAATTGACGTCAAAATTAGTATACAAACTAGCTAGGCTTGAAATGTGGGCAACAAGCTTAACTTGCCCAAATGACCTAAATGACTACCATGACAAAAATGAAATGCACTGGTATCATCTCCACCTAGACTATCCAAAACACATAAAATGACAAGCAAACTCAATATCTAAGCTCCAAGTGCCCTTGTCTAAACTAGGACTAAGGCTCACTAGTAGGAGATAATCAAACATGGAATACATGACTACTAACAAAATGAGATGTGCCATCTTTCTAAACCAGAATGGAACTAAAACCTTGTGACTGCTAACAAAATGAGGTGTGCCATCTTTCTGAAGCAGAATGGAACTAAAACCTTGTGAGGGAGGTGAGTATTGATAGAAATCATTGATATTAATGACCACAATTTGGTCTAATAGGAAGGGGACAAAGTAAGTCCTTTGTGATACAACTTATTAACTTCTTTAAAATATTGAAGAGCATTGCCTCTCCCTTGTTGTAACTATCATATGATATTTTGGCCAAAATTGTATCTAAAATGATACTTTATTTGCTTTAATGAGAAAAGCAATGTCCTTATGGCCTTTATTGGCCACTACACGTAGATTGACTTCTTTTTAGGCTTTAGGGTTACAAAATCTTGTCCCTTTTGAGGCTAGGCATCTGTGTTTCCTAACCTTGATGGAGTTCCAATGCACTGCACCTTGATCCCTCTTTTATTGCGGCAATACGCACAGGTCCTCCATAATAATACATCGTCAATTGGCTCATAGTCGACATAGTTATTATTGTGGTAGAAGTGGTTTAAATCATGTTGTGGAATTCGTGCGGGCTTAATGCCAAATACACATCTTGGGTCTCAAAGCAAGAGATAGTTGTTGTCAAGTCTCTTATTAGGGTTGCTCCACGCCACTTTTCTTGCATCTGTTCAAATAATTTACTATCACACTCTATTGGTTGAGAAATGAATTCACTCAACGTATGAATCTTAGCAGACATAATATATGTGATACCACCTCTCATGTCCCCCAAACCCCTTTGCTCTGCGCCACTGCCCCTCCTCCCCCCAAATGAAATTTGAGCCTTGTGTTAGGTTAAGTCGCAAGTGAGTAGCCAGAGCCTGAAGGCATACATGAATGTTGAGCATGATACTGTTGATAGATTCTCGAGCTTGGTCTTAGCCAATTTTGCCCTATTTGCTTTTCCAAAGGTTGCACGTCTCTGGAACAAAGGCTTCAAAGTAGTAGAGTAGTGGCGAGTGCCTCTCAAGTAAGGATGCAGACCAATAGACGGTCATATTTGTGGGGAATGTGGCAACAAGACCAACTTGAAAGATATTGGGATAGCACTATCGGTGCATATCAATGAATAATCCCACTTGCTTTAGAAACCCTTTGAGCTTTTATGTGGTCCTATAGAGCTTTTTTGTTAGGTTAGTTATCGATTTCTCCTTGTGTCCAAGAAGGGTTAGTGAACATCACTCCCTAGATTTGACCTAAGCTAGCCTCACAAAGTTCCTAGGCTTACCTCACAAGACATGTTTGCAACATCACTTTTGGGAGAATATTGCAAAAAAAAAGCGTTCACTGAGGAGGGGGGTTTTTTGAGAGCAATATGTGGATTGTAGTTTCTTAGTGGTCTGCATATTCCTCACAAAATGACATGTTCAAACGATCGCAGTTGATTGCTCCCTAGTAGGATTTGTTGGCATGTGTGTAGGAAAATACTAGTTAGGTGTTGGATGTGTCTTGATTGTTGCGTCAAGTGTAGCAGCCTTAGCTCTAGATGAGAAACTGGGGTGCTCTACCACCTACTTCCCTTCGCCTGAAATTGGAGCAAGGAAGAAGATCTGACAAGAGGAAGAGTTTTTTCGGGGCCGAATAAGTAAACGGAGTGGTACGGCGAAAGGCCCTGACGGTCGAGCTTCAAAAGTTTATGGGTGGAGGTTTCTCTTACATGTTCAATTGGGAGGTTGTTCTCTTGTGAGCTGACTTGACTCGGACATGGCATTGCAGAATTGCTCTCTTCAAATCTCCAAGCGTAGGGAGGGACGGTACTGACTTCTGACTTGGATTGGTCCTCTCGGGATGTACAAGTGTAGGCTCGATGACATGTTCCAATGGGTCAGACACTGCAACACAGGCACAGCCCTGTCTCGCTAGTCACAAAATGAAACGAAGGAATGTGTGTGCACAAAGGCCTGAAGCTAAGCTTGCCCACAAGCAAGCCCTACACCATATCCCCATTTCACCCGACACCTCTCCTTGCAAGGGAGACCCAGTCTAGACCAAACGAACCTAAGCTTCGGCTCCAAACCCTTGGATTGCCTTCATCTGACACAGAGATGTTGCATCTGGATGGTGTGGTTGGAGACACTGGCACCATCCTTTTCCTGCGTTCGCGACAGTGCAATCACACTTCTGCACCCTTGGTAAGGGTAAGGGCCCTGCAATTCTAGGTGGTTTTCATGAGTTCAGTTCACCCTTGCAGACAAATCGCCGGGGATGAAAGCCACCCAGTTCCATGTGAGAGAAGCGAGAGCTTGTTACTGTGACGCCGGACTGACTGCTGGAGGCTGGAGCTTTGCGATATTCGCGGCAGGCTGATCCCTGTCATTGTAGCTGTGGGCTCTAGCTCTGGTAAAGCTAGCTTGTTTTGATGGCCAGGCCACATTGGCTGCTTTTGCAACAGCAAACAAGATGTGCTGTTGCATTGAAGAGCTGTACACTTCCTGTCTGTTAAAGTTTGGCTCATGTTTTGACACTCTATCTGTCAGTCATTAGCTGCATGTGGTTTGCTCCCGACCTATATTTCAGACGATGCGTCAGCTTCTTCTTTATAGACTCCTCACAGCTTCCCAGCACAGTAGTTGGGAGCTCTTCATAAGACCACACGGTCTATCTATTGATCTATCCATCACAACACCAGCCAGACAGACTCTCAAGTCCATCAGAGCTTACTGCATATCTCAGATCATAAGCCATGGGCAACTGTATGTACATTGGCCACAAAAACATCCCTGCCTTTAAGAGAGCCTCTCCTGATCATTGCTGCATCAAGGTGCTGCACTCATGTGATGGCCGAATCTCCGAGTTCTACGAGCAATCGCTAAAGGCAGCCGAGCTGATGCTGGAATTCCCCAACCAGTTCTTGGTGGAGCTCGAGAAGGGGAACCATCGGCCTTCACCGATCTCGGCAGACACAGACTTGAAGCCCTGCCACGCTTACCTTCTCCTGCCCATGCACAGGATGAGCAGCAGCACCAGGATATCACAGGAGCAGATGGCCTGCTTCATCTCTGCCCTGTCCCACAAAACAGATGATGCTTCTCCAGCCCCAAGTAGTGCCAAAAAGAGCAGCAAAGGCCGCAAGCCTTCATGGTACGGACAGAGCAGGGTAACTCCACTGGTGGAGGATGTAGATGATGGTGATGATGATGCCTTTAGAAGAGAACCAAGCAGTGAGAGATCAGAGACCAGCTCTCTCAGCATTATTCAGAAGAGCTACTCGTCCGGCCCTGTGGTACCTCAGGAGCTGCGGGATGCCATGCTTTCTGCTGCTGCATCATCGTCAGGAGCAGGCAACAAGAATCACCTGATACGGAGATCAAGGTCGTGGATGCCCAAGCTAGAGACCATCAGCGAGTGAGACGGCGTCCTTCTACCACTCATAATTGCGTGTGTCTCTCTCTCATCTCTCAGGGAATTCGTTCGCCAGAGCAGGTCTCCTTTCTCCTTTTCTTATGACGGGCAGCTGCCGACGGAGCAGAGATCAGATCAAAGATAGGCTTGGAAGGTGCGTGCCATGCCGCAGAAACGGAAGCAGTCACTCACTTGGGAATGAATCTTCATCTTCCTTCGCTGAGAAGAACCGCATGCCCAATCTTCCTTCGCACAAGAATCGCATGCCCCATCAGAAGAAGGACCAGCTCAGCTCGTCTCCCCATGGCTGCCTACGAAGCAGCAGCAGAGCCAGGCTTATCAGCTTTCTTACATCTAACATCCCAAGCCTTTGGGCCTTTGAACATTCATTCTTCATAGCTTTCTTCTTCACAGCATTGGGCTTAACAATGCCAGCCTGGAGGATCTAGGCGCTGTGTTAGCACATCCTACCCAAGAAGGATGAACACAAGCAATTGTAGACAGCACATTTTTGTCCATTGTCCTCCTCCTGCCCATCTTGCTATCAAGGGCCCCCTTCCTATACAGCGCGCATGTTCACAACTTGGAACATGGCCAAACACGAGAACTACATAGAACGATGGAATCTCATTTTTGCCCTTACGCCCTGCTAAGGCCCCTTGACGCACCCCCGACCACCCCTCCAAGCTTCACAAGATTGAGTCCCCCAAGCATGCCCATCACCTGCTTACTTGCTCGCATTCAAACTAAGCAAACATGTCCTCTATTTTTGTAAGGTGTGCGATGTAGCATGCCCTCTATTCAGGCCAAGCCCAAAATCAACATCTCCATGCTTTGTGTATAACCTATGAATGACAAGGAAAGTTTCCTAATAGGAAACATTTTGCATGTAACGACTAATGTTGTGCTCTCTTTGCCAATTGTTTTCATGTGGCTCACACGCACGCACGCACACACACACACACACACACTCTCTCTCTCTCTCTCTCTCTCATGTTTGTGACTACAATGACATGTTAACTTTTGCAAACCAACCATCTCTTTTCAAGTACATTGTCATTAGGGCTAGAAATGCTTCAAAAAAATCACTTGTGTGACAAACCATCCTTCAAGCATAATTTTGAAAGCCATGATATATCCCTTCTAGTGATGTTTTATATCCTCTTGTTTTCTAATTTTCACCTTCTAAGAGCCCTTACAAGAGGCCAACATGGTAACCCAATCATTCATGCTAAAGGTTTTCAACTCCCAGTTTCTATTAGCTCCCTGAGTATAAACAGTACAAGAGTTTACTAAACGAGAAGGGCACCTCGTGGATGCCATGCACTGAATGAATTTGTAGAGAAAGAATCTCAACGAGAAATGTGAATGAACTAAAAAAGAATACTAAGAAGACTAATGAAAATATATTGGGTGCCAAAAAGAATATTGAAAGCTCTTAACTTTCAAAAAAGTTATTATTAACTTCGTAGCATCTTTATTATGTCCTTTCTCATATTTTATAAGTAAATAAGGACTTTCGAACTACCAAACATGTCAGACTTTGGAGATTTTGGCTACAAAGGAGGAGAGAATCACAAAATGGCTCTACTATCTCTAACAAACAGAAGACAAGAATATTGTATTCTTGCACACATCGCAAACTCTCTTTGGTCCTTTTCTAATTAATCTCGTGATTAACAAAATTGTAAATTTTTAAGCATTTTTGGCCCTAATGGTTCTTTCGTCATCAAGAAGATCCAATGGGAAGTTGCCTAAGATGCAAATTTCAAGAGTGTGCACTTGTGTTCTACACCATGGTTAGAAGCATATTCACAATTGGAAGGATGTTTATTTCAAATCAAAGGTGGAGGAAGCTTTCTCAACTATATCAGATTGCACGCATGGTTGGTAAGGACTATATGAGATGCAAGCTAGCCAAAGTTCGTCCAATGTGTTTGAACAAAGATCTTGCCCAAAATAAACGACACTTTATAGCCTTTAATTTGATGGCAAGTGTACAAGGTATTCAAAATTTACTATGATGGGAGCTATAAGGTATTCATAATTCTCCAAAATCAATAATCTATAATAGTTCAATGCTCTAGCGCCACTCACAAAGCAAAAGTAATGCAATATCATGGAATTGGCGATGTCATTGAGAATGTGTGTTCTCAAAACCAAAAAGGGCTCTAGCAGGTGATCTCTACTCCCTTTTCCCAACAACTTCTAGCAGCTATGAGTATCACTCACACATTAAAGCATTCTGTTGAATATAGCTACATATCCCAATATCCATGCATGTATTTCCCCCACAGATTTCGAAAGAGAATTACCCTCTAGGACATAAGATTCTATGGCTCTCCTAATGTAGTGGGATTGATCCATATCCATGCTATCCATAATCACAAATAATACACACATATACACTCTATTCAAGCTCAATTAATACCCTATGAAACACCTCGATCTATCCTACAACTCAATGGTCATCACGCACTCAATCATGTGCATGCAATTGCTATGTGCCATTGTTGCTCTAAGCTATATGAGTAATGTGGTATGGAAAGTAGCATGAAGAGCGTGCAAGCATATGTTTAGGAAGTCAAGTGAACATGCACAATTTGATATTTAATGCTTTTCCATAAATGCATAGATTTAATAACATTCGCTTCCTTATTTTTAACAAGAATACATGATACCTTAGCAAACCTATTCAAATTGGACCATCATTAGTCCTCTAGAAACCAATTGACTTCCTGTATTAACGACCATGGCCTAGATCTAACTTGCATGTAGTAAAGGTCATCTTAGGCAACAACTTCCATGGCCTCAAGGACCAATTCTCTACCACTCCTTTCTTTCGAACCAAGTTGATCCTTAGTTTTATCATTATAATCTAACTTTTGTCTATTGTTTGCAAATGAAAAGTTAATCAATCGGATGTTGGGTGAGGGTGACTGAAATCATCATTGGAAGCTAGAGAATATATCTATTCAGATCTGTGCATTGAACATTCACAACATTGGGCTTAACAATGCCAGCTTGGAGGATCTAGGCGCTGTGTTAGCACATCCTACCCAAGACGGATGAACACAAGCAATTGTAGACATCACATTTTTGTCCATTTTCCTCCTCCTGCCCATCTTGCTATCAAGGGCCCCCTTCCTATACAGCGGACATGTTCACAACTTGGAACATGGCCAAACACGAGAACTACATAGAACGATGGAATCTCATTTTTGCCCTAATGCCTTGCTAAGGCCCCTTGACGCACCCCCAACCACCCCTCCAAGCTTCACAAGATTGAGTCCCCCAAGCATGCCCATCACCTGCTTACTTGCTCGCATTCAAACTAAGCAAACATGTCTTTTCACGCGGGCAAGCCACATTCTTTGTTTCACACCACTTTTGTAAGGTGTGCGATATAGCATGCCCTCTATTTAGGCCAAGCCCAAAATCAACATCTCCATGCTTTGTGTATAACCTAGGATTGACAAGGAAAGTTTCCTAATGGGAGACATTTTGCATATGACTAATGTTGTGCTCTCTTTGCCAATTGTTTTCATGTGGCTCACACGCACTCTCTCTCTCTCGCTCTCACGTTTATGACTAGAATGACCCGTTAACTTTTGCAAACCAATCAACCATCTCTTTTCAAGTAAATTGTCATTAGGTCCAGAAATGCTTCAAAAAATGTACTTGTAATAAAATGATTAAATTACTAATTAGTTGAGATTTTAGAAGAATGAAACTACCAAATTTGATTGCTCAAATGTGATTAATGAGAGAATATTTGGTTTGTTGAAGGGATCAAGCATTAATTGCCCTCATCTTTTAATTTATGTTA
The DNA here is from genome assembly GCF_053477565.2 of Lygodium microphyllum. Taxonomy (NCBI): domain Eukaryota; kingdom Viridiplantae; phylum Streptophyta; class Polypodiopsida; order Schizaeales; family Lygodiaceae; genus Lygodium; species Lygodium microphyllum. The sequence goes on from NC_141146.1 coordinate 40,713,887, forward strand.
GGCTCACCTTTTCAGTCATTTTTGTCTTGAAACTCGAGAGTTTTTGTATTTTTGAGATACTTGGACTAAAATCGCATTCATTTGCTCCCATGTCTTCTTTTCACACACGATTCTCTTTCATCATTCTCTTTCACCATTCTCTTTTGCCATTGTTTTCTTTGTGCTTACCTTCTTATCACTCTGAGATTCATTTGTGATTGATTTGCTAAAATATTTAGCAATACCTCTTCAAGTAACACACATGCAAGTAAAAACTTATTGTTCAACTAGATATGATTTATATATCTTGGAGAAGTGTATACATCATTGAGTACTAACACATGAGATTGAGGCTAATAGATTGTGAATACAAGGAAAGAAGCATATAGATTTGTGGTTGGATAGAAATGCTTATCCCAAGGACCCTTCTACACGTTAATCTCCTCCTTTTTTTAATATTCATGACTACATAAGATACATTGGAGAAGGTTACAACGGGATGCTTGGCTATTGTACAAGGTCATGCTGCTATGCATCTTACATATACATAGTTTAATTGCATAATTTTTTTTAAAAAAAGCATTATTAATTACATAAACAAGCATTTTCAAGCTAACAAATAAGATTGATATTTTGGAATATGGCAATAAGTCATTACAAGACAAGCTAACATGCTTGAAGGAAACTCCAATAGGATTCAGAGAGAGGAAGAGACTATTAAAAAACATAACTAGCTTGTGTGTGAGAGTAAAGAAAAGAAGACTAAATCTTGCAAAAAAATATATATCTTAACATATCGGGCATTAATATCCAAGAGAGTAATGAGAGAATCAATCTTTTAAAAGAGACCATGAATAAAAAATATATTTTGAAGACTCTTACATCACCATAAAATATGGATTTGAGAGGCCCAACTCTCAAAGAATTGGTAAATGACTTGAAGGACATATTAAACCCAAATGAAATTGTAAAAACATGTGATACTATGATGTTTACCACAGCACAGAGGAGCGGGAAAATGGAAAAAGGAGATAACTGAAAGGGCACAGGACAAAGGAAGGAAAAGGCACCCCGGATGGAAGTCAGACCCTGAAAATTTTGAATGACGACCTCTCCAGAAGGCCTCAATATGGACTCTACAAAGGAGGAGAGAATCACAATATGGACTCTACTATCTCTAATAAACAGAAAATGAGAATATTGTATTCTTGCACACATGGCAAACTCTCTTTGGTCCTTTTCTAATTAATCCCGTGATTAACAAAATTGTAAATTTTTAAGTATTTTTGGCCCTAATGGTTCTTTCGTCATCAAGAAGATCCAATGGGAAGTTGCCTAAGATGCAAATTTCAGGAGTATGCACTTGTGTTCTACACCATGGTTAGGAGCATATTCGCAATTGGAAGGATGATTATTTCAAATCAAAGGTGGAGGAAGCTTTCTCAACTATATTAGATTGCATGCAAGGTTGGTAAAGACTATATGAGATGCAAGCTAGGCAAAGTTTATCCAAAAGATCTTGCCCAAAATAAAGGACACTTTATAGCCTTTAATTAATAGTTCAATGATGTGGAGTCACTCACAAAGTGAAAGTAATGCAATATCATGGAATTGGCAATGTCATTGAGAAGGTGTGTTCTCAAAACCAAAAAGGGCTCTAGAATGTTTCTACTCCCTTTTCCCAACAACTTCTAGTAGCTATGAGCATCACTCACACATTAAAGCATTCTGTTGAATATAGCTACATATCCCAATATCCATGCATGTATTTCCCCCACAGATTTCAAAAGAGAATTACCCTCTAGGACATAAGATTCTATGGCTCTCCTAATGTAGTGGGATTGATCCATATCCATGCTATACATAATCACAAATAATACACACATATACACTCCATTCAAGCTCAATTAATGCCCAATGAAACACCTCGATCTATCCTACAACTCAATGGTCATCACCCACTCAATCATGTGCATGCAATTGTTATGTGCCATTGTTGCTCTAAGTTATATGAGTAATGTGGCATGGAAAGTAGCAGGAAGAGTGTACAAACATATGTTTAGGAAGTCAAGTGAACATGCACAATTTGATATTTAATGCTTTTCCATAAATGCATAGATTTAATAACATTCGCTTCCTTATTTTTAACAAGAATACATGATACCTTAGCAAACATATTCAAATTGGACCATCATTAGTCCTCTAGAAACCAATTGACTTCCTGTATTAACGACCATGGCCTAGATCTAACTTGCATGTAGTAAAGGTCATCTTAGGCAACAACTTCCATGGCCTCAAGGACCAATTCTCTACCACTCCTTTCTTCTGAACCAAGTTGATCCTTAGTTTTATCATTATAATCTAACTTTTGTCTATTGTTTGCAAATGAAAAGTTACTCAATCGGATGTTGGGTGAGGGTGACTGAAATTATCATTGGAAGCTAGAGAATATATCTATTCAGATCTGTGCATGTCTATTGGTTGCCAATTGTAATTATCTTATATATAAACATTCATGCAATGTACCAATCAAAATATGACACTTAATCAAAAAATACTCTGTTCTTTAATCTCTAAGCAATTGTATCTCTAATATCTCTTCTCTTTGATTTCATTTATGTTCTTAAGATGGACCATGCATAGTATATTAAACATGTCATAATGATCTTTGTTAGAGGTATAGATATCAAGCATCAATGTGGTATTTGGATGAGATATGTATATCCAATCACACTTGGTGACCATGATGATCCTACATTCACCATTGGGTATGCATGCACAAGTGTTCACATGACCCATCTTCACCACTACTCATAGCCCTTTGTGGACAATAAAATGTGTTAGAAGAGAAAATCACACACTAGAATAATGAAAGACACAAGATCAGTGAAAGAGACAATGCGAAAGATGCAACCAGGAATAGGAATCCACTATGTCAAGAGTAGAGTGGTTGAACTTCAGCTTACACGCTCCACAATCTCCCTCTCTCCATCCCAAGAATCTACAAGTATAAGTGTAATATACAATATAGCCATACTCCCTCATTTATAGATAAAAATAAAGGAGTTGTCCTACCATAAAATGGGTTGGCCAATTAATAAAAAGATAATACCCATAAATTAGGCCATGCATGCTTTAAACCTATCATATGACCGCTTCTAATACCCTCCCTCAAATCATAGGTGAACAAGTAATGAACAAGAACGCCTAGTATGCACCATGGACACTGCAGTAGTTGCACTCCACTAGATGTGCCTCAGTTTGCACCCTAAAGAAGAAGTCCAAATGCCATAATCCCTCTCTAAAAGTAAAATAGTTTATCTAGCCACCATGTACTTCCTTTAATCACACAAGCTGCCTAGCTCATCGTGACACTAGGATTCCTCCACTATAGCATATGCATGCCCTTCACCTCCCTTCGTGTGACACCACATGAACACATCATGTCGTTTGTCCCATCATAAACTTGACACTAGACACACCAATCCAAAGTTTCGATTGCCAGAATATGTGAACTTGATGACAACTTCAAATCTAGAATATGTGAACTCCTCCACCAATAATGAAAGAGAATTAATATGCCTTCTCTCCACCCTCACACATGCCCCTTCTAGCTAGGAGCATGTCAAGGCATGTAGCATCACTAGAAGATTGCTTCATGGGTCACCTTGGTCGGAGTGGCCTTCAATGATTTAGACTCAGAGTTTGAAGATGGAATCTTTGTCTTCTTTCCCTTCTCTTTGTATTTGGTAGCCATCTTCAAAAAATACTTAGAGAGATGGCCCCAATTCCCACAAGAATAGTAGTGGGCATGTTTTTTCTTAGTATTCAAAGATACTGCCAATGCTCTCCCAATATCATCACCATATATCAGAATCTTTCCTTGTGTCTATAGCAAAGGCTCCTCATTAAGAAAATGAGACATGAGATCATCAAAATCAAGATTCATAGTGGAAACTTGGACTCTAAAATCTTGAGCTACCATATCGTACTCCAAGGGGAGCTTAGTAAGAACCGATGCAAAAAACTAAGAGAAGGTAAGAGCTACCCCCAAGATGAGAAACTAATCATGAATAATCATGGATCTCATTGGAAATGTCTACATGGAGTCTCTAGAATTAAACTTGATGTTATATAATTGTTCTTGAAGTGAAATAGTCATCACGGAAGATTTCCACTCATAAAGCTCGTGTAGCTTATCCCAAACTTCAGTTGAGGTCTCCAAGATTTGAATGGTAGGAGAGACTATCTAGTGAAGCCAACATACCAAAGTAGTAACAGCGTCAGCATCCTTGCCTTCCATTCAAAAAGGTCATCTTGAAAATCTTCATCATCCTTCTTTGTCCACTTGGAGAGAATCGATGGTTGATGCTCTAGCTTGGGCTCAAAACTTGCAATAACCTACTGTAGATCTTTCTACACAAACAAGGCCTTCATATATAGATTACAATGAGCATAAATAGAGCCTTACAGGTGTCCTATGAAACTTCAATACCCATAAGCAAGTAAGCATAGAAGATCAAAGAAACTAACCAATTATATTCTTTTTCTTAAGCTTTTTAAGCCTTATCTCCAAGTTAACCCCTTTCACACTTGTTTCTAGTCAAATTGGTTTCTTTAAACCCTTGTTCATACTAGCTCCTTCCATTCAATCTAGCTTTTCCCCCTTTTTATGTGCAAAAAGTGTTGTATTCACACTTGAAAAGAAATTGAAAATCACAAATTGTAAAACCATAAGGTAGTTGTTTCTATCTGAGGTTTTCCCACTTATTACTCAAATCTGTTGTAATCGCATGTACCACTTGTAATCAAAGTTAGACACTACCATGTGAGTTATTGATAAGACCTCTGCATTCCTAAAAATTTTTCAAATAGAAGGAATATACAAATTTCATGGTGATTGTTTTCATACATGGAGGATGAAAACTATGCATCACCTCATGTGTCAAGATTTTTTGGAGTTGTTCTAAGACACTGAATATGCTAATGATCCACAATGGAAAAGAAAAAATAATAACATGGGGCTTTCAGATGACATGCCTTTTGAGCAATCATTGTTATACGTAGGTAGGCTTGTGCTAGTGCTTCCTCATCCTTATCCTCAATGCGAGTGATAGTTACAACTCTCATATTCATTGGTGGTTCTATCATTGGAAATTCATGGAGTGGATGTGACAAAGGGTAATACCTTTTTTATGCACCCTTCCCAATCCCCTAAATTTCATCTTCTTCTTAAGTCCCTTAAAAGTGTACATCAAGACTAGGTCTCCTTGCTCGAAGTCTCCTTATTTTATGTGCTTGTCAAACCAACTCTTACATCATACCTTCTCAAAGATTAGGGCATGGGTTGTAATGAGATGAGTCTCAGATAGGCATTCTAGCTCTACCAAACAATTGGTTGATGCTGTTTTGCCCTTCCATCTCTCATGGACTACTATTCTCAAGCTTCAAACAAAGAAGTCCACTGGTAAAATCACTTCAGTTCCGTAGGTCAATTTGACGAGGGTCTGTCTTATGGCCATTTTGTAGGTCCTATGTCCATAGGTCAATATGAATAGGGTATGTCCTATAGTAATTTTGTAGGCCGTCCTATATAGTAGAAAGTTGCCATGAGCTTGTTGTCCCAATCACTCCATGAAGCAAAGACTACTTTTGTTAGGACATTCACTAAGATCTTGTTTATGGATTCAGCTTGACCATTAGCTTGAGGATAATATGGTAAGGATCTTCTATGGATTCTCAAGAAGGTGGATAACAAGTCAACGATCACTTCATTGATAAAGTGTGTGCCTCGGTCCTAACCAAGTCTATGGGACAACAAAACCGTGAGATTACCTACTCCCAAAGGAACTTGGACATGGTCCTAGAATCATTTTTGTGAGTTGCTTGAGCTTCCACCCACTTGGTGAGATAGTCTGTGGCAACAAAGTTGTACTTGACTTGTGAGTATTGAGCCGCAGAGTTGATTGGACCAATGAATTCAAATTCCCATTTCTCAAATGGTTGACATGCAATCATTGGGATCAACTCCATTTTGTTCTTATGAATAGAAATCCATTGACACTCATCACAATGGTTCACAAACTTAGACATATTGCGGAATAGTGTAGATCACCACAGTTGAGACTCAAGCACCTTGCATGCTATGATGTCTCCACTAAAATGTCCTCTAGCAATCCCACCATATGATGACGTGAGCACATTGTGTATTTTATGTTTGCAGACACATCTTCTTAAGAGTCTATCTTGTCCTAAGCTGATATAATTAATTGGCAATCAGTTGATAGAGTTGGATCTTCAAAATTAGTTTCTTTGACCTAGCTTTTTCTATGGGTCGTTCAGGAAATCCATTCTCTAGGATGTGGACTATATCATCTACCCAATATGGTGTGAGATCTACTCTAAATAAGTCTTGTCCACTGGACATTCTAAAAATATGTGTATCTCAATGATGCCCTATCTAGCCACTTCGCATGTGGGTATACAGGGCATATGATCTACTATATAGTGTTGTTTTCCTTTGCATACTATCATAGAGAAGCCAAATTCCAAAAGCAGAAGTAATCATCGAGCAATGCATCTTGTTGCGCAAGATTTGTTCACAAGATAAAGCAATGCTAGATGATCCACAATGAAGGTAAAGAGTATCGCTAGAAGACAATGTCCAAACTTTTTTACAGCAAACACCATGACTAACCCTTCCCTCGCTATCATTTCCATATTAGTGAGTTGTCTACTAGCAAAGCTTATTGGGTAATCAAGGTTATGCTCACTAGGTTGGCACAGCACTGCCCCCATGGCAAGCTTTGATGCATCTATGTGCACATGGAAGGTAATGGACCAATCTAGATATCTTAAGATAAAGGCTGAACTTAGAGCTTGTTTAAGCCTTTCAGAAGCTTACTGACATTCTTCGGTCCATTCAAATACTATAAATAGCTTGTACAACAGTCTAGAAATCAATGCATAACAAACCTTTGGTAGTACCCTATGTGGCCTAAGATGCATTGAAATCCCTTCAAGTTGGTCGGAGGGGGAAGGTCTACAATTACCATGACTTTTGAGATGAGTCTATGGCCATCCCATTCCTCGACACAACGTGCCCTAAAATACAATCGTGCTTCACCCAAAACTTGCACTTTAAGGGGTTTAGTGAGAGAGTATATTACCTACATCATTCAAAGACTATTCATAGACATCATCGTGTGTGCGATGTAGCATGCCCTCTATTTAGGCCAAGCCCAAAATCAACATCTCCATGCTTTGTGTATAACCTAGGAATGACAAGGAAAGTTTCCTAATAGGAGACATTTTGCATACGAAGTCTAATGTTGTGCTCTCTTTGCCAATTGTTTTCATGTGGCTCACATGCACTCTCTCTCTCTCGCTCTCACATTTATGACTAGAATGACCTGTTAACTTTTGCAAACCAATCAACCATCTCTTTTCAAGTAAATTGTCATTAGGTCCAGAAATGCTTCAAAAAATGCACTTGTAATAAAATGATTAAATTACTAATTAATTGAGATTTTAGAAGAATGAAACTGCCAAATTTGATTGCTCAAATGTGATTAATGAGAGAATATTTGGTTTGTTGAAGGGATCAAGCATTAATTGCCCTCATCTTTTAATTTATGTTAGGGTCACCTTTTCAGTCATTTTTGTCTTGAAACTTGAGAGTTTTTGTATTTTTGAGATACTTGGACTAAAATCGCATTCATTTGCTCCCATGTCTTCTTTTCACACACGATTCTCTTTCATCATTCTCTTTCATCATTCTCTTTCACCATTCGCTTTTGCCATTGTTTTCTTTGTGCTTACCTTCTTATCACTCTGAGATTCATTTGTGATTGATTTGCTAAAATATTTAGCAATACCTCTTCAAGTAACACACATGCAAGTAAAAACTTATTGTTCAACTAGATATGATTTATATATCTTGGAGAAGTGTATACATCATCGAGTGCTAACACATGAGATTGAGGCTAATAGATTGTGAATACAAGGAAAGAAGCATATAGATTTGTGGTTGGATAGAAATGCTTATCCCAAGGACCCTTCTACACATTAATCTCCTCCTTTTTTTAATATTCATGACTACATAAGATATATTGGAGAAGGTTACAACGGGATGCTTGGCTATTGTACAAGGTCATGCTGCTATGCATCTTACACATACATAGTTTAATTGCATAATTTTTTTAAAAAAAGCATTATTAATTGCATAAACAAGCATTTTCAAGCTAACAGATAAGATTGATATTTTGGAATATGGCAATAAGTCATTACAAGATAAGCTAACATGCTTGAAAGAAACTTCAATAGGATTCAGAGAGAGGAAGAGACTATTAAAAAACATAACTAGCTTGTGTGTGAGAGTAAAGAAAAGAATACTAAATCTTGCAAAAAAATATATCTCTTAACATATCGTGCATTAATATCCAAGAGAGTAATGAGAGAATCAATCTTTTAAAAGAGACCATGAATAAAAAAGATATTTCGAAGACTCTTACATCACCACAAAATATGGATTTGAGAGGCCCAACTCTCAAAGAATTGGTAAATGACTTGTTGAAAAGGTTATCGTGCTATCTCTAGATTATAGTTAAAAAATCTTAAATGTAATAGAACAAGTGCATTTGGGTTGCCTTGGACCCTTGTAGTATCGGTTGCAAGGACTACTATGAATCGTAAGATTTCACATGTTTTTGGAAAATACATTCATATTGAATGGTCTATGCCATACAAAAAGCTAAAAAGAAAATCTATTTTTGAATACAATGTGTTTAACAATATATGGATTGATCTATGAAGAGTGCAAATTATAATGGTCCACATATATAAACTCACAATGGAGGAATGTCATGGTGTTTTGAAGTTTTCCTTCAAGTTAGATGAAGCACAGATTTAAAAAAGACAAAAGATGGAAAGAGTCAGCATTTGTATCATGAACATGGTATTGGACTATAGCAATGGTGGAGGTCAAGGACTAGTGCCTAAGTTTGAGTTCAAGATGGAGATTTGGTGGGTTGGTGCAACTCAGGTAGTACCAATTGAAAATCATCAAACATTGAAATAGTTGTTCACTCATACAGGTATTCCAAACATTATTAAGTCTCAAATTAAAGAAGAAATGTTGATGGTTGATGGGGTTTGTAGTTTTAACATGAAATTACATATGAGTGTTGATTTAAAAACTATCAAATATGTTTATTAATGGATTTGAAAGTGTTTGAGAATGTTTTAGATGAGGTTGATTATGTTTGAGAAGCTGATATTTTTTTTCAATAGAGATATGATGTTTTGACATGTTCTTTAGTGTTCTCATACTATCTGATTGGTTCTGTTTGGGTTTATTGAGCTTCTATTTTGCTCCATTTTTCTTTTGTATGAGAGGTTGGAATAATTATTGATAGATTTTGAGATTTTTTGGAAGCTTATTGATTGATTCTTAATGGTTTTGAATTATGAAAGTTGAGCTAAAGGCTTTCTCAGGTCTTTCTATCAATCCTCTGTTGAGCTTTTGTAGAGCCTCTGTTCTATTCCGTTTGCCTTTGTAAGTGTTATGATGGATGAATGTGTAGCTTGGAAAAGTTTTCCAACCTTGGGAAGAGTTGAATACAAGTTCAAAATAGCTTGAAGAATTGAAAGAAGTAGTTGCTGAAGACTTAAGTAAAGACTGAAGTGACAATGACATTGTTAAGCTATGAAGGGACACTGTAGTGTCTCTCGTGATTATTCTTGATTATTCCATTGTACTATTGAGAGAGAGCATGTATGAGAGAGTGAGAGATAGCTCATCTCCCCATGGCTGCCTACGAAGAAGCAACAGAGCCAGGCTTATCAACTTTCTTACATCTAACATCCCAAGCCTTTGGGCCCTTGAACATTCACAGCATTGGGCTTAACAATGCCAGCTTGGAGGATCTAGGCGCTGTGTTAGCACATCCTACACAAGAAGGATGAACACAAGCAATTGTAGACAGCACATTTTTGACAAATTTCCTCCTTCTGCCCATCTTGCTATCAAGGGCCCCCTTCCTATACACCGAACATGTTCACAACTTGGAACATGGCCAAAGACGAGAACTACATAGAACGATGGAATCTCGTTTTTGCCCTTACGCCTTGCTAAGGCCCCTCGACACACCCCCAACCACCCCTCCAAGCTTCACAACATTGAGTCCCCGAAGCCTGCCCATCACCTACTTACTTGCTCACATTCAAACTAAGCAAACATATCTTTTCACACGGGCAAGCCACATTCTTTGTTTCACACCACTTTTGTAAGGTGTGCGATGTAGCGTGCCCTCTATTTAGGCCAAGCCCAAAATCAACATCTTCATGCTTTGTGTATAACCTAGGAATGACAAGGAAAGTTTCCTAATATGAGACATTTTGCATACGAAGTCTAATGTTGTGCTCTCTTTGCCAATTGTTTTCATGTGGCTCACATGCACTCTCTCTCTCTCGCTCTCACATTTATGACTAGAATGACCTGTTAACTTTTGTAAACCAATCAACCGTCTCTTTTCAAGTAAATTGTCATTAGGGCTAGAAATGCTTCAAAAAAATCACTTGTGTAACAAACCATCCTTCAAGCATAATTTTGAAAGCCATGATGCTCCCTTCTAGTGATGTTTTATATCATCTTATTTTCTTCTTTTCACCTTCTAAGAGCCTTCACAAGAGGCCAGCATGGTAACCCAATCATTCATGCTAAAGGTTTTCAGCTCCCAGTTTCTATTAGCTCCCTAACTATAAACAGTACAAGAGTTTACTAAACACGAAGGACACATTGTGGATGCCATGCAGCACTGAATGAATTTGTAGAGAAAGAAGCTCAACGAGAAATGTGAATGAACTAAAAAAGAACATTAAGAAGACTAATGAAAATATATTGGGTGTCAAAAAGAATATTGAAAGCTCTTGACTTTCAAAAAAGTTATTATTAACTTCATAGCATCTTTATCATGTCCTTTCTCATTTTTTATAAGTAAATAAGGACTTTCAGACTACCAAAACATGTTAGGCTTTGGAGATTTTGGTTACAAAGGAGGAGAGAATCACAAAATGGACTCTACTATCTCTAATAAACAGAAGACAAGAATAATGTATTCTTACACACGTGGCAAACTCTCTTTGGTCCTTTTCTAATTAATCTCATGATTAAAAAATTTGTAAATTTTTAAGTATTTTTTGCCCTAATGGTTCTTCTGTCATCAAGAAGATCCAATGGGAAGTTGCCTAAGATGCAAATTTCAAGAGTATGTACTTGTGTTCTATACCATGGTTAGGAGCATATTCACAATTGGAAGGATGTTTATTTCAAATCAAAGGTGGAGGAGGCTTTCTCAACTATATTGGATTGCATGCAAGGTTGGTAAGGACTATATGAGATGCAAGCTAGGAAAAGTTTATCCAATCTGTTTGAACAAAGATCTTGTCCAGAATAGAGGGCACTGAGAGCAGATTTTAGAGGCCCTTTTTAAAGTGGAAAAGAGCCCAAGCGACTGTAAAAGACCAAATTTTCATGCAAACTGAAACGGTTGTGGATTGATGAGCTTGAATTTTCTTAGATGGAGTTCGATGCCAAGAAGCCAACATAAGTCTCAATTCATTGATCGGAGTGTGTTTGATCCCCCATTTAATCCCCGCAAAGGTTGTACGTTATGAAGTAGCTATGTGATCTAGGAGCTAAAAAGTGTATCACGATGGCCAGCTTTATAGATTTCGATGTCACAAAGTCAACCGTCCAGACGGATCTCAAATCCAAGCCTGTTTGCCCCTCCGAAATCGAGAAAACCACTTGCTTACAACGTGAAAACTTGAGGATTGAACTAGATATTTTAATGTTAAGCCTTAACTACTTGATTAAGGGGGGCATAAACACAACAAAATAGAACATGGGGGAGAGGGAGCGCCATTTTTTTGGTGCATCCTTTCATGGCCAAAAAATTGGGGGTTTTTTTTATCATGGGAATCAAGAGGAATACTCTTGGGCATGAGATCCCAAAATTTTTTACCCTGCACCGCCACAGAAATGATTGAAAATGATGCATTGAGCAAGAAGATGTGATTTTAGTATTTCTCTCTCCTCTCTCCTCTTGTGGTTTGTTCTCATGGATCAATGTAAAAAGAGAGGGGGGTGGGTTGAGACGAACATTTTTTATTGTACGATGATGCAGGAGCGGAACAAGATGTGAATGAAGGTTCGGCGGATCATGAGGAGTCGTGAAAGAGCGTGAGCAGGCCTCTAAGTTCGAAAAACCTATGTCGTAATGCGTGATTTTATGAGAAAAATGTAGATTTTATCGTTTTATGATCAAATGTCATTTGAAATGGTTAGCAATTATTGTATTTGATTATCCATTCTCTATTAGATGAGTCATATTGAATGAATCATAAAAAAACAGGCAAAACTCAAGACTGTGTGATTTAAGAAAAAATGTGTGGTTTTTCGGCTTTTGGTATACATTTACTATTCCTATGGGTTAAAAAATCCTTTAAAAATAATTTTCCTTAAGTTCACTCAATGTAAACTATGAAATAAGTAATTATCAATAATTTTCTATAAATAAATATGACAAAATAGAAAAAATAGATTTTTTACATGATAAAAATAAGAAAAATTAAGATTTATATTTGTCAACCCTATCTCTTTGTTGGAGTGAATTTTTATGGTTTTCAATTTAAAAAATTACATTGAAAACCACACCTTAAACCTATCAGTGTATGCAAAAGTTTAAATGGTAGGGAGTAGGGGATTGTTAATAGGATAAATTACATTAAATTTTGATTTTTCATGATGCATATTATATAGAGTTCACGATTGTTTAAAACTTAAAGAGACTAATAGCATGAGAAAGCTCGATGCTAGCCCTAAGCAACAAAGCACTATCATAGAAAAGAAAAACATGAAAAGAATTGTATTTGCACTTTCATGTTGCTGATTTTTAATGAATAAATATGTTTGAGCACGATGGTGATATACACACTTGCAATATTGCAGTATATGGTATCATAATCTAGATGCATAGCATTTGTTTGTATGAGTGATGATGACTGACATTGAGAGTGTCAGGTATCTCAAGCCATAGGGCTAGATATTCAGTTCCTTGGGGATTACTAGTGAGGTTTTTCTATCATCTCCTCGATCTATTTATCAAAAGACTGGACTTTGTTTTGAATGTGTTTTACGTTCACGTTGCATCTTGGGGCCAATCCTTGAGGTGTAAGAGAGCCGTAGTGGAGCCGCAGTGATCAACCGAGGGTTGCTCCCTTTGTGTGTGCTACATGGTGTATAATACCAACATGTTTAGGCACTCCCTTTGAGGAGTGAGAAAAGAATCATTCATTGGACTACAAAATCATACAAATGCAAAGTTCTTAGATGCTCCTGGGTCCAAGGCCATGTGGGGTGGTTTTAGGTGATAGTAGAGACCTGGCTAGTGCCTCAAAGATAGTGTCGGGCATGTTTTATGAAAAATTAGAGTTTGCAGCAAGAAGAATGTGCACAAGAGGGAGATGAGAGCTCAAAGTACAAGAACACAATCTTGCTTACTAAGTTGCTCAAAGTACAACTTGGATACACTCTATCTCACATTTGATAGTGACCCATAGGCTGTTTATATAGCCTTTGCCAAGTTAGGGTTAGGGTTTTCCCTGCCCCTTAAGGCCATTCACATCCATCTACCCTCATATACCCTTGTTTAGGGTGAATTCCCATGCCTATATTGTAACACCCCCCCTCAATGCCAGGGTAACATTGCATCACAAGACATGTTAAAGTTCCCCCTCTCAATCAAATGGGATGCCTTTATAAATTAGGCTACAAGGATATTTATAGGTAGAGGATGTTACAAGACTCAAAAGAGTCGGTCGTTTGTGGATGTAATATTTCCACAAGAAATATTAATGAATTTTAACCTTTACATGCCCGCGCATAGGCCGTGCAAAGTCATCTCCTACAATGGAATAATGATATTGACAAAGTCCTTACCCCGCACGCGCAATAATGAGCCCATCTGCATTGTGCAAATGAGGCTGGGGCTTAAAAACCGCAAGCTGCACAAGAAACACCCCTTGCATAAAGGCAAATGGATAAATGATTAAAGTAGTGCAAATTTTTTTATTTATTACCCCTCCCTTCATCCGATGCATGGCAGGGGGAGAGGGAGTGTGTGGATGAGTGAGTTAAGTGGAGAGAGGGAGGAGTGTGGTGTGGGGATGCATGAGGGAGGGAAGGCATAAAGCCCTCCACGTGGTGGATCTCCCCCCCCCTCCCCCCCCCCCTTACACACTATATAACCTCCCCCTGAGAGCTTGGGGGGAGGCACGAAGAGAGAGAAGAAGCGACGTGCTGCAGCCACCAAACCGCCACCCTGCTACGCCCGCAGTCCGCCAGGCCGCCGCCCATACCACCACCGTCATCATCATAATCCCCCCCCTCTTTTCGTCATCATCTCCTCTCCTCCAATCATTACCCCTCCCTCCTCCCACGTCATTCTGTAGAAGCAACAGCTTCTAAGGATAACGCTTCCATAAGCCTTGTGCACGCGGCCTTTTCCCCAATTTTTTAAAAACCCACATCTATAAAGGGGATTCCTGCACAAGGGAGAATTAGGCAAATTTTGAGGTTGTTTTTCCAAAGCTTGGAGGAAGTGCAGAGATCGCATAGAGGCAAGGACAAACCACGGAGTCTAAATTCCACAATATCAACGATGGCTCCAAAACAAAAGATGCAAGGCGCACGGGCGGAAGTCTCCAACCCAAGCATACGCGTGGACATCCCTACGAGCCCTCAAGTCCAAGTTCTCAAAAGAATGATTCCGCATTAGAGCAATGCATTAGGCATGTTAAATTTTCATGGGAAGAATGCATTTACGCATGCTCTAATAGTCAAGTTAAAATTCAAGTGGGGAATTAGCTCCTTGAACGATTTACAAGAGTTAGTTACATGTTGCCCTTTGCGTGCATTTCCAAAGTTACCAATGTAAATTACTTATTCGTCATACGAGCTTAGTTGCATGTTGCCCTTTGCGTGCATTTCTAAAGTGATAAGCCTAAATGCATATTGCATAGGTTAAAAGGATGAAAAATTTGTTTGAATTCACCCTTGTCTTCCTTGCAAGAAGGAACAAGCTGTATTGCATTTAGGCAATAACCTCCTTGTTGTGATTCGCATGAGAAAATCATTAACATCCGTTGGATGTTGTCCAAAGAGTTGCATGGCATGAAAAGGAAGTCATGGACTTGCATGTTGCATGCAAAGATGCTTGTATTTTAAGACGGATTAAGTGCTATAGAATGGATTAAGTCAATAATAATCTTATGACATTCATCATGCTTGAACTCCATCTATCAAAGTTGTATCTAGAAAAGGTTGCATGTCATATGAAAGCCTGAAATTCAATTGCATTAAATGAAAGGTTGTAGGCAAAACTCTTGATGTAAATCTATGTAGGTTTTATGCAAGTTATTCCCCAAATTGTCAATCATTCTAATTTTGGCAAGGAAAGAAATGGTCAATTGCAAACCTTATAATTGCATAGAAGTAATGAATCACATATTTACACGTAATGTGATGTCTTGCAACTATTTACACCTTTAGAAAAAGTTTAGCATCTCTAAGCAAAGATCGTTCTATTCGCAAGACATTTAGATCGTTTTAGATAGATGACTTGTAATGACATAACCCACATGAGATTCTTAGAAGCATAAGTAGTTAGTACAACGAACATCTCAAAGTGCTAGCTAGGGTTTTAGCACGTTAGAAATTCTGCCTAGTATCGCACTTGGGATGCCAAGTCGAGACTTTCAAAGGTCCTACTCACATTCACGGAATGTTGGGTTAATTGGATGCCCATGCAATAATGATCTAGGGTTTGACCCTAAGGATCAAATGACCCAATACTAGACTTTCGATTGAGTCTAGGAACCCTAGGGCCAAATGTTATTGGCCTAGCAAGGTTAGGGTTGGGTTGGGTAAGAAGACACCCCAAACCCTACATCCTGACCAAACATATTTCTTGACAAAGAAATGCCATTTGATGGGTGAAATGATCCCATGAGTTAGGCGTGACACTTGTGCAACAAGTTGCAACGTCGCATGGCTTTGTGGTTTAATCACAAGATAGATTTGCCACTCCTTGGAATAAGGTTGGCAGGCTCTAGCGCAAGTCTAACTTGCAAAAGGATGAGTAGTCATCTTGCTACATCACCCTTCTTGGGTTGATTTGCCAAGATAAGGTAACTATGAATTGCCTAGCAAGCAATTGACAAATCAAGTTAGAGCAACAAGGTCGCCAGGATTTACTGTCTTATTTCGAGGAACCTAAGATGTTGGTTAAATTGGGTTAATAGGACATAAACTCTAACCCCAGGATAAAAGGGTAAAAAAACAAACCCTTGGGGATCTTTCCAAGTCGCAATTGATCCCAGATCAAATGTTGGATGCATTCGGAGAGAAGGATTCACTCCTTAGTAGTTGGCCAAATAAACGACACTGGATTGATTGTGTTTGTACAGTTTAGGAGCACTGTTTGTGTTGCTTTTCTCAAAGAACTAAAGATGGAAAAATAATTAATGCTTCAAGCTGAAGGCTTAGAGGGAGAGGTAGCATCAGTTACCCCTGACTGCCTGCTTGACCCTAACCAAGGGGGTTGTTAGCCGCGTCGAGAAAGTGGACCGAACCCGCCACAAGAGGTCTGTCCGTTGGACGCTACTTGGAGCAGGAGGACGCTTGGGTGCCAGAGGGGGCTCTGGCTTTAAATCCCTTGCCTTCCGGGCCCTGCACAAGAGGCCGACATGACTCGAGATTGGATCTCGACGCCCGCATACTAGTCTATGGGCGGAAACTTGGATTAGTAATCCCTGTGGATTGCTGGACTGCCTTCGGGCGGATTATGGATTGCCTTCGGGCGGATTATGGATAGCCTTCGGGTGGATTATGGATTAGCCTTCGAGCTGGATTATTATGATGTATTCCAAATACTGATTAATAAGATAACTTTTGTTGAAAAGGAACTTGTTTGATAGTGTTTTTCTATGTTAGTGCTAAGATTACGTGAAGGAACGAGTGACAAAATTGGATAATTAAGGAAGATGTTTTATGCGTGTCCAACTAAATGTGGTAGGTAATGAGACAACTAAAGCAACCCTGAGGAAAGTGCAGTGGATGTGGCCATGGGTTCGTCCTATGGATGGGTGGTCCCGGTTGGCCGCGAACTTTTCTCAAACGAAATCGACAACATCAAGGAACTTTTCTCGAAGGAAATAATAGCAAGGAACGATGACCTAGAAACTAGGTTACTAGAGTCCCGACTTATGTTGTTTTAGGGGAACGGAATGGGACTATGCTTTATGGGCAGAGAGGTTGAGCTTTGCATCCCTCTCATTTTCCATTCTCCTTGAACCAAGTGTAGCATGAATCCAATTTGACCCTGATGTTTCTGCGTAAAGTAGTTCGGACGCTAGTTACCCTCTAGGAACTTGACCATTAGGGAAACCCTGGTTTAGGTCGGTCCTAAGTGGGAATGGCCGGAATGCTTCCGCTTCGTGGCAGACTCGGGAAGACCTAGATCGCAAACCCCGTGACATTCCGTGGGAGTGGCGGCGCTTTCTGGACTCTCTTCCCGATGGGCTGCTAAGACGTGTCCTACAAGCGAACATGTGGACACGTTACAGTTGGTATCAGAGCGAACCAACGAAGAATCTGTCTTTTACAAGGAAACTTAATAAAAAGAAGTAAAGCAAATGTTGCTATTAAGAACATTTCCTTACGTACTTGTCAATGCTGACTTGCAGAGTTGTGAAGCTTGGAATAGATTCTTGGTGTTCCAGGTCATGTTTATGACCGTGATGCGTGCCTCGGATTATCGACAGAGGATCGATATGATGAATATCCTAGACCACATCTACAATCCCTCACCTCTATATGTGGAACGGAGATGGACGGGTGATTCAGGAATCTATTACATAGCTGCCCACCGATTTGCGTACCTTCGAACCAACCTAAAGAGAATCAAGTGTTTGGAGGACCTGAAGATCGTGAAGCTGTTCACCTTTGTTGAGGCTCACGCAAACACAACCCTACATGTCGAAGGTCGAAAGGTCAAGCTGAACGCGTATGTGTACGAGGAAGTGACTCGAATAATCCTTGCCGACAAAATCAAGGTGTTGGGATGTTACAAGAAGAATGGGTACCAAAGGAAAGGATACCCTAATCTTCTAATGACTTATCAATTCTTGAAGATCCATGACCCAAATCCATATTATTACCCAGTTCCCGTATCTGAATGCAACACAACCTTATTCTCCCCGAATTAATGTATCCGCTTGTTCCATCTCCCCAAGAATAATTGTACCTTGAAAGGGCTATGCCCATATGAATGAAATAAGACTCGTTTTATCAATGATTGTCTTGACTGTGAATATTGATTTTTTTTTTTTAAAGTTAAGTGATTAGGTCTCTTGGCTGAAAGCTGAATTGGGCATGAAATATAATGTAAGAAACGTTTAGTGAATTGTTAACATTAAGAGTATCATACCCAGGCACAACCTCACGTACAGATTCCTAGTTTGACCCCTACACCAAGTACGGCCGTGATTCAGGAGAAGAAGTTTCTTCTCAAGCTGATCAAGCCACCAGAATTTGATGGCAAAGGAAGGTCCATTCAAACTGATGCCGAGATTTGGATCGAATCCATGGAGGATTACTTTGAAGCGGCAGGTACTGCACCCGCCAACCAGGCTATGCTCGCCAAGTTGAAGCTTACCGGTGAAGTAAGACTTTGGTGGAAGCAATGGTGCAGAGACCAAGAGATATCGGAAGGGTCCGTTACTTGGAAGAAGCTGAAAAGAGCTATGCAAGGAAGATATTTACCACCTGCACCGCACACAGAAGATGAACGAGTTCTATGAGCTGAAATAACTTGGTTTATCTCTTAACGCATACTACTCAAAGTTCGTTTCTCTTTTGAAGTATGCGCCACAAATGGATATGACACAATAGGTGTCGAAGTTTTGTGCCGGATTAAACCCACTCGTGAACACCCACCTCAAGTCAATGCGCCCAACAGATCTTCAGGACACACTCATTCGAGTTGCACCCATAATACAGGAGGTGCAAACCAGGCCAAGAAGTAACAAGACTTGGTCTTATAAGGATCAGAACAAAGGAGTGTATAGGTCCCAGGTGAAGAGAGTTCAAGGTCAAAACCAGGGACAAAGGAAGAAATCTAGAACCAACATTGTAAACAATTTTGTGCCGACTCGAGGTAATGGCCGCAATCTCTATTGCTTCCATTGCAACGAGCCCACTCATTTCAAAAGGCAATGTCCCGAGCTTAGCGGACCATTCCAAGGAACCGCCCATGGCCAAGGAGCCGCCACCCGGGGCAGAGAAACAACCGCTTGTTTTGCCAATAGGGAGATGTGCGATGAAGAAGACCCAATCATGGAAGCAAACTTTGAGAGGGCAACAGTCCATGCCACCCTTCACAAGAAAGGCCCGAATCGCCAGTTTTCGGTGATTCAAACACCATCGGATTATCAAGGTAAAGACTTCAAAACCTTGATTGATTGTGGTAGTACACATTCCTTTATCTCACCAGTGTGTGCAAAAAGATTAGGAATAGCCACAAAAGATGCACCTACCTTGCTTGTGGAATTAGCAAATGGTCATGAGGTCACTTGTACCAGGCAAACTACTAAGGTGGAATTCCTACTGGGAGGAATGTCGACTTCAGTCAGATTCAGGGTCATGAACCTAAGTATCCATGAGTGTTTGCTCAGAATGGATTGGCTTAAACCTAATGATGTCCACATTCATTGTGGAAAGGGCCAAGTTTCCTTTCGAAATTCTAAAGGGGAATTGGTCACAACTCAAGGAGAGGCTGGAAGACCAAAAATTCAATTGGCCAAAGCATCTCGGATAATAAAGGGAGTTAGAAAGGGACTCCATGTCTACTTGATTAAGCTAAACAAGCTAGATCAGAATTAGGAGTTTAGTGAAGAACCTTCATGGCTAAAGGAGTACACAGATGTATTTCCTGAAGAGCTGACAGAACTTCCCCCTCAAAGGGAAGTTGATCATGAAATCAAGCTAGTGCCAGGAGCTGCACCAATTGCAAAGAGGCCATATAGAATGTCCATCCCAGAAGCAATTGAGCTGAAGGAGCAACTCAAGCAACTGTTAGATCATGGCTACATCCGTCCCAGTAGTTCACCATAGGGAGCTCCAGTGCTGTTCCAGAAGAAGAAGGATGGAACGATTCGGCTATGTATTGATTACAGAGGGTTGAATCAATCAACCATTAAGGACAAGTACCCTATTCCAAGAATAGATGAACTTCTTGACCGTCTTCAAGGTGCGAAGATCTTCTCGAAGATTGATCTCAGGTCTAGATATTATCAAATAAGGATCAAGGAAGAAGATATCCCAAAGACGGCATTTAGCACAAGCTATGGACATTTTGAGTTCCTAGTCATGTCATTCGTCCTGACAAATGCACCTGCCACCTTCAACAGGTTAATGCAGGATATTGTTAGGCCATATCTTGATGACTTTGTACTCGTCTTCTTCGACGATACCTTAGTCTACTCCAAACATGAAGAAGATCATGAACCCCAACTTTGCATTGTCCTTGAAATAATGAGGGCACATAAGCTTTATGCCAAGATGAAGAAGTATGCATTCTTCAAGCGACAGATTGAGTATCTGGGATTCATTGTATCAGCGGAAGGAATTTCAGTAGACCCAGCCAAGGTCAGAGACGTTCTAGAATGGCCAATACCAACAAATGTCAAAGAAATACGTGGTTTTCTTCGATTGACAGGATGGTACAGGGTCTTTATCAAAAATCATGCTTTGATTGCAGCGCCACTGATCGATCTATTGAAGAAGCAAACATCGATTGTATGGTCACTTGCTGAACAATCAAGCTTTGATAAACTGAAGCAAAGCTTGGTATCAGCCCCTATCCTGAAACTTCCAAACCTTAGTAAGGAGTTTAAAGTAATAATTGATGCTAGCACGCTTGCCTTAGGATGTGTGCTTATGCAAGAAGGTCATCCTGTAGCATACTCTTCAAGGAAACTGAAGAGCCATGAGAGGAATTATGCTACCCATGATCTAGAGCTATTAGCTGTCATCCATGCTCTTAAGCTATGGAGACACTACTTGCTAGGTAACAAGTTTACCCTAGTGACGGATCATAAAAGTCTCAAGTGGATCTTTACCCAAAATGAGCTTAACATGAGGCAATGTCGATGGATTGAAGTGTTGGAATATGACTTTGAAATCAAATATCGGCCTGGAAAGGAGAATGCAAGGCATTTCTAAATTCTCTAATCTTGCAAGATCCATCAACAGCTAGATCTCTAGTCACAAAGGTATCCATGCCAAAAAACCCAATACTTGAGCTAGCTAGAGAAGAGGCATGCCATGATCCAACCTATCAGAAGATGCTAAGGGAGATCCCTATCAAGGATCAAGACCTGAAGCTACATGCAAAGTATCAAGAATTCTCTATCAATAGTGGACTTGTCTACTATAGAACGAGATTATGAAATACCGGCAAGCCAGTCACTCAAACAGAAAATACTTTGGGAAGCTCATGACTCCCCTTTTTCAGGACATCCTGGCTATGCCAAAACCCTCAATGCAGTCAGAAAGAGCTATTATTGGGAGAGGCTTAAAGGTGACGTTCTCAAATATGTCATAGAGTGTTTGTCTTGTCAACGCATTAAGGCTGAACATGTCAAAATGCAAGGGAAGTTGCGACCACTTGACATTCCCCAAATGAAATGGGAATTCATTAGTATGGATTTTGTTGTTGGCCTACCCCAAGTTCAGGGAGGATACAACTCCATTATGGTTGTGGTGGATATGCTCACCAAGGTTGCACATCTTATTCTTGTTAAGACAAACTATAAAGCCTCAGACATTGCAAGGTTGTTTATTAAGGAGATATTCAAACTGCATGGGTTACCCAGAAGAATCATTAGTGATCATGACTCTCTCTTCACATCACACTTCTGGAGAGCTATCTTCGAAGCCATTGGGACTCAACTCTGTTTTAGTATAGCTTACCATCCCCAAATCGATGGTCAAATAGAGCGAGTCAATCAAGTCATCGAGGATATGCTAAGAGCACATTGCTGTCGTGAACCCAAAAAGTGGATCCAATATTTGCCACTGGTTGAGTTTGCCTACAATGCTTTTTATCAACAAAGCATTCAGATGATCCCTTTTCAAGCATTGTATGGGCACGACTGTGGAAGTCCTTTAAAATTCTCGAATCCAACCTTGAGGGTTGAAGCTTCAAAGCAAATGCTGGAAGATATGGATGACCAAATGAAGTCAATAAGACAGGATATCCAAGCCACCAAGGATAGACATAAGGCATACGCGGTTTTGAAATGTCAAGATAGATCCTTCGTTGAAGGAGATATGGTCTTCATTTGCGTATGCCCAAAGAAGAGTTCCCTATCTTAGGTGAATGCAAGAAGCTAAGTCCAAGGTATTGTGGACCCTACAAGATTCTCAAGTGCCTATGGCCTAATGCTTATAGACTTCAACTCCCTGAGAACCTAAAGGTTCATAATGTATTCCATATCAGTCTATTGAAAAAGTATGTACCTAACCCTAGCCACGTACTTGATAATCAACAAGTTGTTATGCCTAGCCAAGGAGTCCTGGAGCTACGGCCTGACAGGATCTTAGATGTTAGGGAGAGACAATTGAGATCCAGAACCTTGAGAGAATGTCTCGTCCAGTGGAAATATTATCTCGAGGAGGATGCCACTTGGGTGGATGAAAGTACTCTCAACCAACAATACCCCCAGTTCTTCTCGAGATGAGGACACCTCGATTCCTCTAAGGGGGAGAGAATGTAATATTTTCACAAGAAATATTAATGAATTTTAACCTTTACATGCCCACGCATAAGCCGTGCAAAGTCATCTCCCGCAACGGAATAATGATAGTGACAAAGTCCTTACCCCGCACGCGCAATAATGAGCCCATCAGCATTGTGCAAATGAGGCCGGGGCTTAAAAACCGCAAGCCGCACAAGAAACGCCCCTTACATAAAGGCAAATGGATAAATGATTAAAGTAGTGCAAATTTTTTTATTAATTAACCCTCCCCTCAACCGATGCATGGCAGGGGGAGAGGAAGTGTGTGGAGGAGTGAGTTAAGTGGAGAGAGGGAGGAGTGTGGTGTGGGGATGCATGCGGGAGGGAAGGCCTCAAGCCCTCCACGTGGTGGATCTCCCCTCCCCTTACACACAATATAACCTCCCCCTTAGAGCTTGGGGGGAGGCACGAAGAGAGAGAAGAAGCGTCGTGCTGCAACCTCCAAACTGTCGCCCTGCTGCACCCGCAGATTGCCAAGCCGCCACCCATACCATTGCCGTCATCATCATAATCTCTGCCCCCTTTTCGTCATCATCTCCTCTCCTCCAATCATTACCCCTCCCTCCTCCCACGTCCTTCTGTAGAAGCAGAAGCTTCTTGAAAGCTTCCTTAGAATCTTCTAAGGATAAGGCTTCCATAAGCCTTGTGCACGCGGCCTTTTCCTCGGTTTTTTAAAAACCCACATCTCTAAAGGGGATTCCTGCGCAAGGGGGAAGTAGGCAAATTTTGAGGCTGTTTTGCCAAAGCTTGGAGGAAGTGCAGAGATCGCATAGAGGCAAGGAAAAACTGCAGAGTCTAAATTCCACAACATCAACGATGGCTCCAAAACAAAAGATGCAAGGCGCACGCGGCGTAGAAGTCTCCAATCCAAGCATACGCATGGACATCCCTATTGTCAAGATTGTGGGAGAGAAGGAAGGAGTCTCACTTGTAGCTTTCTTGCTTGCACAATGGGGGAATACACACAGAGGTGGAGGCTGAAAAACAGTTTTCCTCTTCTTAGTTGTGTAAGCCAAAAGAACTCTAATACAAAGAAATAGAAGAACCCTATATATGGGTCTCAAACCAAACTCAACTAACTACGGTGGCATACTAACTGAGCCATGAACTAGAGTAGATAAGGATAGCTGTCATGTAGCTATTATTCATGAGCGGTGTTCCAACCGCATCTACAACTGACAAGTCAGTAACATAAATGCACAACGGTCACCCTGGCATATCACGAGTGGAGCTCGATATCTCAACACTCCCCCTCGAGCTCAATCCCAATTCCTGCACACCAAGCAGGTCTCTGAACTTGCGCATCTTCTCTGCGCCCAATGCCTTCGTAAATATGTCAGCTACCTGATCCTCTGTGCTGACATAAACTAGATCAATAAGACCTAGTAAAACCCTCTCTCGCACATAGTGATAATGCACCTCAATGTGCTTTGTTCTAGCATGATAGACTGGGTTATTTGCCAAGTGTATACTGCTCATGTTGTCACAATAAATGACAACTGGTCCATCTGTAGGCTGATGCATATCATAAAGTAGCTTATGCAACCAAGCTACCTCACATGCAGCCATTGTTGTGCCCCTGTACTCAGCCTCTGTGCTGGATAAGGCAACTATAGGCTGTTTCTTGCTGCTCCAAGTGATTGCAGCACTCCCAAAAGAGAACACATTTCCACTAGTAGATCGTCTATCAGAAATGCTACCAGCCCAATCAGCATCAGTGTATCCATGCAACTGTATCTGAACCCCAGTCTCATAAAATAGTCCATACTGCAATGTGGACTTCACATACCTGAGTATGCGTCTAGTCACATCCAAATGCGGTTTCCTTGGAGCCTGCATAAACTGACTTACCAATCCAACAGCATAGGTCAAATCTAGCCTGGTAATAGTCATATAAATCAAACTTCCTACTATGCGTCTGTACATAGTAGGGTCTTCCAGAAGCTCACCTGCATCTGCGCTTAGCTTCACATTCTGCTCCAAAGGAACTGAAATAGGCTTACAGCCTGTCATCCCATATTTGGACAGCATGTCCAATCCATACTGCCTCTGCAAGAGCTGTATCCCACTTGGTGATCTAATCACCTCAATGCCCAAGAAATAACGCAGCTCTCCCAAATCCTTCATCTCAAACTTCTGCTTCAATAGCATTTTCACATGAGGATATCTTCATCACTGTCACCTGTCATAATCAAATCATCAACATAAATAACAAGTAGCATAATACATTTCTCTGTTTTTCTCACATAAAGTGAGAAATCTGCCTTGGAAATCTGAAAGCCAATAGTGACAAGATACTGTCCTATCTAGTTAGACCATGCTCTAGGTGCTTGCTTCAAGCCATACAATGCTTTCTTCGACCTGCAAACAAACTCAGGATGAACAGCATGCACATAACCTGGTGGCTGCTCCATATATACCTCTTCTTGCAAATCACCATGCAAGAAGGCATTCTTTACATCCATCTGATATAAAGACCATCCCTTTGATGTAGCCATAGCAATGACTGCTCTTACGGTTGCCATCCTTGCAACCGGACTGAATGTTTCTTCATAATCAATGCCATATGTTTGTGCATACCCCTTGACTACTAATCTTGCCTTGTATCTGTTCATAGAACCATCTGCATTGTGCTTCACCTTATAAACCCACTTACAGCCAATTGCATTCTTACCTTTAGGCAAAGGTACCAATTCCCATGTAGCATTTTCTTCCAAGGCATCCATTTCTTTATCCATGGCTTTCTCCCATTTTTCTTTTCCCATGGCTTGCTCAAAAGAAGTGGGTTCTGGTTCCTGTATCACCTTGACCATATATGCATAGTAAATGGCTGTAAATCCATCATATTTCAGCCTATCCACAGGATACCTAACTCTGGTAGACCTGCGCAAAGTAGGTTCACTTCTAGGTGCTCTCAAAACATCCCTGGTCTTCCTTACTCCAGGTGTAACAATAGAAGGAATACCCAACTCATCATCAATGCTCTGTTCTGATCCACTGGATTTACCATCCACATAAGAGTGACCTGCATTCACATCAAACATGGACTGATCTACCTTCTCTTTTCCTTTTCGTGATACCTGCATACCACTATCAACATTGCTTTGAGAAGATTCTCTTGATCTCAATCTGCCTGTCCATGGCGAAGAATGTGAACCACTGCTAGAGGATGCTCCAGGTCCATTAATATTTTGTGACTGCTGTTGTGAATTATGTGCAGCATTACCATTTTGTGCATCTACATCATCAATCACATTTACTGGTTTATACCAGCTACTCGTCTCATAAAAAACAACATCTCTGCTCACTATAAACTTACGAGTAGAAGGGTTATAGCATCTATACCCTTTTTGCTGCAGAGAGTAACCAATAAAGACGCACTTCTCAGCTTTTGGATCCAACTTGGATCTCAACTCATCTGGCACATGTACATAGGCAATGCAACCAGAAATTTTCAAATGAGAAATATCTGGTTTCCTACCAGTATACCTTCTGGAGTCATCCCATGTATTGCTGCAGTGGGAGTCCTGTTCATTATATAGACTGCTGTAGCAACTGCTTCAGCCCAATAAAAATCTGGCAGGTCTTTTTCATTGAGCATGGCACGAGATACCTCTCCAATATGCCTGTTTTTCCTTTCTGCAACTCCATTTTGTTGTGGGGTATGACTGCATGAATATTGCTGCTTTATGCCATGCTCCTGCAGGAACCTTGCAAACTCATTTGAGAGGTACTCTCCCCCTCCATCTGACCTTAGGCATTTTATTTGCAGGCCTGTTTCTTTTTCAACCATAGCTTTAAGAGTTTTGAAATGCCCAAAAACTTCACTTTTCTTTTTCATAAAATACACCCAAACTTTTCTACTATAGTCATCAATAAAACTGACAAAATAATGACAGCCTCCAAGAGATGCAGCTTTAGTAGTCCACACATCAGAGTGGATTAATTCCAATGGCTTCTTACTCTCTTGAACATGTCTAGAAAATGGTTTCCTTGCCTGTTTTCCAAATTGATAGGCTTCACATACCTTATGCATTTCTGCAACCTTGAATTTAGGCAATCCTGCAACAATATTTTGGGCGTGCATTGATTTAAGTCGTTGTACATTAACTTGACCAATGCGTTTATGCCAGATATCAATATCTGCAACTACACCGGTCCCATGTGCAAACATTGCTGCACTCAATTCAGGCATGTCTGCATCCAATGTAAACATTCTGCCCTTCTTCTTTCCTTTTGCTATCAAGCGACCTTTATTTTTCATATCCTCAACAAAGCATCCATGAGGATTAAATTTGACCTGCAAGCCCTGCTCAACCATTTGACCAACAGAAACCAGATTCTTGGTGATATTCGGGACATGAAATACATCTGACAGGTATTTCTTTTTCCCATCTTGCATAGACAAAGGAATTTTTCCAATCTGCACAATAGGATGTGCAGTATCATCACCAGTCTCCACAAATCCTGGTTTTTCCATTTTCCTTGCATCCTCCATCCATTCTGCATGACCTGTCATGTGGTTTGATGCACCTGAGTCAACATACCATAGATCATTGCTTTATTCTGCACTTGTCACAGAATTATTCATGTGCTGTACCATAAACAAATGCTCATTTCTGTCATCACCCTGTCTACTAGAAGATGCATAGTTCCCTTGTTGCAGTTTTCCATTCATGATATCATTCTGCTTTTTATAGCAGTCTTTAGCCATATGACCCATTTTACCACAGTAGTAGCATTCAACATTACTGTTTGCATTTTGGCCTCTTTGCCATCCACCACGACCTCTTTGGCTCCCCCTGCCTCTAGAGTTACCACGTCCTCCTCCATAGGACTGGTTTTCTTGAATTTGCTGCATATTCTAATTTCTATCACGGCCTCCAAATCGGCCTCCTCTACCTCTGCCTCTACCTCTTCCAGCATTTGAGTAGAAGACAGCTTCTTTCGAAGTTCCTCCTGAAGAAGATGCACCACCATTTCTCTGCTCCTCAGAAATTAGAAGAGCAATCAACTCCTCAAAATCGGGAAATCTTTCACGAACTGAAATGGATGTCCGAAACTGTGCATAATCCTTTCCTAGACCATTCAAGGTCACAGAAACTAAATCATCATCTTCCACTGGCGACCCAATGGAAGCAAGTGCATCTGCAATCTTCTTCACCTTCATGTGGTAGTCATTGATGCTCATACTTTCTCTTTGCACATTATGCAACTCTTGCTTGAGCTGCATTTTCCTGGCTTGCGTATTTGTGCTATACATTTTTGACAAAGTATCCCATGCCTCCTTTGGCGTACTTGCATCCTGAATATGCACAATCATAGAGTCTGAAATACTGATAGACAGCTAGTACATAACTTTCCTGGCTCTCTCATGCCATGCTCTGAATGCCTGCATTTGCTGTTGATTGGGAACATCAGGAAGAACTAGTTCTTCTTCATTTCCTACAACAAATTCCCAATATCCTTTTCCCATAAGAAAATTCGTCATTCTAAACTTCCATGCCTGGAAGTTGTTCTTGTCAAGCTTTTCAGTGACAATCTGTGAAAGAGAATCAGACGCCATTACAAAATACTGCAAAAAATTCTGTCACTGCAAAAAACACAGCTTCACCCTCACGAGGGCAAATTTGCAAAACTGGCGAAAGTGGTATTTGACCACACAGTCACTTCCTAGTGACGATTTTGCATAAACAGGAACCAAGGGTGATTCTGAAACTCCCAATGTCTCTGCGCACAAGCATACGATGCAATTTCTACAGTAACTTTTCACCGACCTGTAGAACAGTGGTCGCACAGCATAAAATAGGGTCTTTTCCTGAGTGCGTGCAGAAAACTTCCGCCTCCAAAACAGGCCTCGAAATGGCCTCAAATAAAAAAAACAAGGTCGCTGAGGGCTAAAGCCCTCACCCGCAGCATATACTGCCCTCTTGCTTCACCGCGAAAGGCGTCTCAACCTGAGACAATGCACTCCTGCACTTTCCGGCTGTGCTACCTGCAGAGATCTGCTCCCAAAACAGAAAATGAAAGCAACACTGCTCCTCTTACCAGAACACCGCGAGCTTGGCTTGCTTTCTTGAGCTCCTTATCACAAACAAGGCTCTGATACCATGTCAAGATTGTGGGAGAGAAGGAAGGAGTCTCACTTGTAGCTTTCTTGCTTGCACAATGGGGGAATACACACAGAGGTGGAGGCTGAAAAACAGTTTTCCTCTTCTTAGTTGTGTAAGCCAAAAGAACTCTAATACAAAGAAATAGAAGAACCCTATATATGGGTCTCAAACCAAACTCAACTAACTACGGTGGCATACTAACTGAGCCACGAACTAGAGTAGATAAGGATAGCTGTCATGTAGCTATTATTCATGAGCGGTGTTCCAACCGCATCTACAACTGACAAGTCGGTGACATAAATGCACAACGGTCACCTTGGCATATCACGAGTGGAGCTCGATATCTCAACACCTATGAGCCCTCAAGTCTAGGTTCTTAAAAGAATGATTCCGCATTAGAGCAATGCATTAGGCCCGTTAAATTTTCATGGAAAGAATGCATTTACGCATGCTCTAATAGTCAAGTTAAAATTCAAGTGGGGAATTATCTCCTTGAACGATTTACAAGAGTTAGTTGCATGTTGCCCTTTGCGTGCATTTCCAAAGTTACCAATGTAAATTACTTATTCGTCTTATGAGCTTAGTTGCATGTTGCCCTTTGCATGCATTTCTAAAGTGACAAGCCTAAATGCATATTGCATAGGTTAAAAGGATGAAAAATTTGTTCGAATTCACCCTTGTCTTCCTTGCAAGAAGGAACAAGTCTGTATTGCATTTAGGCAATAACCTCCTTGTTGTGGTTCGCATGAGAAAATCATTAACATCCGTTAGATGTTGTCCAAAGAGTTGCATGGCATGAAAAGGAAGTCATGGACTTGCATGTTGCATGCAAAGATGCTTGTATTTTAAGATGGATTAAGTGCCGTAGAATGGATTAAGTCAACAATAATCTTATGACATTTGTCATGCATGAACTTCATCTATCAATGTTGTATCTAGAAAAGGTTGCATGTTATATGAAAGCCTGAAATTCAATTGCATTAAATGAAAGGTTGTAGGCAAAACGCTTAGTGTAAATCTATGTAGGTTTTATGCAAGTTATTCCCCAAATTGTCAATCATGTTAATTTTGGCAAGGAAAGAAATGGTCAATTGCAAACCTTATAATTGCATAGAAGTAATGAATCGCATATTTACACGTAATGTGATATCTTGCAACTATTTACACCTTTAGAACAAGTTTAGCATCTCTAAGCAAAGATCATTCTATTCGCAAGACATTTAGATTGTTTTAGATAGATCACTTGTAATGGCATAACCCACATGGGATTCTTAGAAGCATAAGTAGTTAGTACAACGAACACCTCAAAGTGCTAGCTAGGGTTTAGCACGTTAGAAATTAAGCCTAGTATCCCACTTGGGATGCCAAGTCAAGACTTTCGAAACCAAAGGTCCTACTAACATTCATGGAATGTTGGGTTAATTGGACGCCCATGCAATAATGATCTAGGGTTTGACCCTAAGGATCGAATGACCCAATACTAGACTTCCAATTGAGTGTAGAAACCTAGGGCCAAATGTTATTGGCCTAGCAAGGTTAGGGTTGGGTTGGGTAAGAAGACACCCCAAACCCTACATCCTGACCAAACATATTTCTTGACCAAGAAATGTCGTTTGATGGTGGGTGAAATGATCCCATGAGTTAGGCGCGACACTTGTGCAACAAGTTGCAACGTCGCATGGCTTTGTGGTTTAATCACAAGATAGATTTGCCACTCCTTGGAATAAGGTTGGCAGGCTCTAGCGCACTTGCAAAAGGATGAGTAGTCATCCTGCAACTATGAATTGCCTAGCAAGCAATTGACAAATCAAGTTAGAGCGACAAGGTCACCATGATTTACTGTCTTATTTTGAGGAACCTAAGGTGTTGGTTAAATTGGGTTAATAGGGTATAAACCCTAACCTCAGGATAAAAGGGTAAACAAACAAACCCTTGGGGATCTTTCCAAGTTGTAATTGATCCCGGATCGAATGCTGGATGCATTCGGAGAGAAGGATTCACTCCTTAGCAGTTGGCCAAATAAACAACCACTGGATTGATTGTGTTTGTACAGTTTAGGAGCACTGTTTGTATTGCTTTGCTTAAAGAACTAAAGATGGAAAAATAATTAATGCTTCAGGTTGAAGGCCTAGAGGGAGAAGCAGCATCAGTTACCCCCGACTATTTTCCTGACCCTAACCAAGGGGGTTGTTAGCCGTGCCATGAACGTGGACCGAACCCATCATGAGAGGTCTCTTTGTTGGGTGTTACTTGGAGTAGGAGGATGCTTGGGTGCCAGAGGGGGCTCTGGCCATAAATCCCTTGCCTTCCGGGCCGTTCACAAGAGGCCGACGTGACTCGGGATTGGATCTCGAGGCCCGCATACTAGTCTATGGGCGGAAACTTGGATTAGTAATCCCTGTGGATTGCTGGTTGCCTTCGGCAGTTTATGGATTGTTTGGATAGCCTTCCGGTGGATTATGGATTAGCGTTCGGGCTGGATTATTATGATGTATTTCAAAGACTGATTAATAAGATAACTTTTTGAAAAGGAACTTGTTTGACATTGTTCTTCTATGTTAGTGCTAAGATTATGTGAAGGAACCAGTGACAAAATTGGCTAATTAAGGAAGCTGTTTTATGCGTGTCCAAGTAAATGTGGCAGGTAATTAGACAACTAAAGCAACCCTGAGGAAAGTGCAGTGGATGTGGCCATGGGTCCGTCCTATGGATGGGTGGTCCCAGTTGGCTGCGAACTTTTCTCAAACGAAATTGACAACATCAAGGAACTTTTCTCGAAGGAAATGACAGCAAGGAACGATGACCTAGAAACTAGGTTACTAGAGTCCCGATTTATGCTGTTTTAGGGGAACGGAATGGGACTATGCCTTATGGGCAGAGAGGTTGTGCTTTGTATCTCTCTCGTTTCCCATTCTCGTTGAACCAAGTGTAGCATAAATCCGCTTCGAACCTGACATTTCTGCGTAAAGTAGTTTGCCTGGGGTTCGTCGAGGCTAGTTACCCTCGAGGAACTTGACCATTAGGGAAACCGTGGTTCAGGTCGGTCCTAAGTGGGAACGGTCGGAATGCTTCCGCTTCGTGGCAGACTTGAGAAGACCTAGATCACAAACCGCGTGACATTCCATGGGAGTGTCGGGCGTTGCTTTCTGGGCTCTTTTCCCGATGGGCTGCTAAGACGTGTCCTACGAGCGAATAGGTGGACACGTTACAGTGGATTGAGAGGCAAAGTTGGCCTCCAATTCCTTAGATATTGATCGAACATTGGGACACTTACTGGTGATATGCCCAGTATTTTTGCATTTGTTGCACTTCATTTTGTCAGTGTATTTCTTCCAGCAATTGCTTACAATATGCCCTTTTTTGTGACAGAAAGAGCACTTAGTAGAAGTGGTATGGACTAACACTTGCTCACGGGAAGTGACTGCTGAAGTTCCTTTAGTATGGTTTCTCTTTTCTTCATCCAGGCAAGACTGGATGGTACTTTCCAAGGTTGGGTTCAGGATATTGGTTAGGGTACTCACAAGGGTTGGAAAAACCTTCTTCATAGACTTTAGCAGGATGGTAATGGCATCTTCATCATGGATGGGTGCTTGAATGGAGGCAAGCTGTGCCATAAGCCCCTTCATATGTGAAATAAACTTGCTTAGATATTCCCCATGTTTTTATTCCAAGATGAAAAAATTAAACTTGAGAAATATCTTGGAGTTCTTCCCTGTAGTACTGTTATCAATGCGTAGGGTTAAAGGTCACCACAGGGGTTTAGTAAGAAAACTGGGCAAGATAGTTGGAGATGCATCCTCAAGAGATTAGTAGATTACAGTGAATGTTTAAAAGTTCAAGAGGTACTTCATGGTCAATCACAGGGGTTAGAGAGAGAAGAATGTATAAGAGCACAAGAGCTTAGACTACGAAGAAGGTAGAGACAAGAGAAGGGTTGAAAGTTTCAAGTCTAGTCCTTGAATATGTTAATAGAACTTCCTTGATTGTAAGAGCAATCACAAATTATGAAATCAAGTACAATATGTTGTCATGTATCATAAGTAAATCTGCATTCCATCATTCATACATGATGTCATAGCATGGCTACATTCAATGCAGACTAAAGGAACAAAAGCTTGTGAGTCAATTACAAGGTTTGTAGGGCA
Organism: Lygodium microphyllum; assembly: GCF_053477565.2. Lineage (NCBI taxonomy): Eukaryota > Viridiplantae > Streptophyta > Polypodiopsida > Schizaeales > Lygodiaceae > Lygodium > Lygodium microphyllum. The sequence continues at coordinate 40,747,047 of NC_141146.1, forward strand.
AAGAGACTTTCTTCAAGAGAGATCCAAATAGAGATATTGTTAAGGACGAGATACTAGCAAAGAAATGAAGAGATAAAGTTCCTCTTAATTCAACTCAAATCATATATGAAAGGTCTAAAACATTGCCTTGCCATAGGGGCACAAAATACTTGCATAATTTGACAAGATGTCTTTTGTAAAGCAAGAGATGAATTACAAGTTCATTGCTGTAGCGAATTCTTTGAATATGGCTGAAGATTTCAGCCCTAAATCAGCAAATAAAACTTTCAAAATTCACCTTTGATGATAGCATAAACTTTCCCTAACTTAGAGTGTATAGATCAACCAAATACAAGTGTAAATCATACCATATGAAGCAATAGAGAAGTAAAAGGAATTGTTGTCCACAAATCACTGTGAGGGCTTCCTATTTTAGCCCATATACATGGCATCTATCTCCCAAGAAGACACTTTGATGAGGTACAAAAAACAACCCTAAATTCAAGAGCATGTAATAGCTTGAAATAAGCATATAGAAGTAGGAGAGAAGAAGGAGTTCATGATGCCCTTGTCAGCCCTATTATTGGCTACCCATATCAACCCCAAGCATGTACATAGACCAATCAAGATGCTCTCTTGTTACCCCTTCCACAATGCTTATGCAATGTCAACTTGCATCAAGCATATCAATGTTAAGTCTAGTAAATGATCATGAATCTTCAAGAGGAGGAAAAGAGGTGCTACTGCTCATAATTGTTTGTTTGGGCTGAAATATTCAGCCCACTTTCTTCATATAAACAAGTCAAGAAGTCTTCTTGACACACCTCTCTTCAAGCTTCTACTATGGTAGCTTGTAGTAAGCTCCAAAGAGCAAGAATAAGCCCCTTGTGGCAAGATTTAAGAAAAATGTAAGAAGATGAACTTCAGCCCTTCATATTATAGGTTTGGAAGGCTAATAGCAGTCCCTATTTAACTCTTGAGGGATTCAAGAGAGTGAATTAGTTGCTTCTCTTGACATGGGAGATCAGACTCAACATAGAGGAATACACGGTTCAAGAGTAAACCTTTTTCCGGAATCACAAGAGTGCCCCCATGAGTATGGGATGCTGCCCTTAAATACACATTTCATCCATGTTTAACATAGCCAAGAGTGACTTTTCATTTTCATCAGTCTATGGGAAGAGTAGCACTTACATGTCAAGTTTGTGGTTGCATGGCTTTCTCTCCCTTTGTTGTAGCAATTATGGAGCTCTTTTATTTCCCTTCCAAGATGCGCCTTGATCGGTCCTAAGTTCTACCTACAAAATGTGGCACAGTTCATGGTGCCCCTTTGATCCCTCTCTTGACTATTTCATTAGTCGCATAGGCAAGATACAATACATATGCAATGTCATATGCATAGTCAACTTAGTTAACTACATTTTTCTTGTGACTTGTCTTGTAAATATACTTTACCTTTTTTAATATCAGAAGTATACAACCACATCATTGGCTTCTCAAAAATGAAACTCAAGGAAGTCTACTAAGGCATCTGCTTATGACCTTATTTCTTCTTGCTTAATGTACCATGACTTACAGAACTTGTAGCAACTTCATGTAAGCAATGCAAGGATAGTTAAGAGCAAGTGGCCAAATTCAATCATCTTGTCAAGGACCCATGATAAATTTATTGTATTTTAAGGTACAGAGCCCCTTTTTTTAATTACACCATGCCATATGCTAGTGGTCTTAGGTTTTTAAGATTTATTGTACTAGGCAAGTCCCTATGCAGCATGTCTAGATTTCAAGTGACTAAGTGCTATATGTAAAGGATAAAAGTTTTATGTTTAGACCATGGGCAAAGAATCTCATGATATTCACCCCCTCCTAACCTGCACATCCTCCGGCATGTGCCAGTTTATGTTGTCTTCATCTTCTGTGATGTCCTTTTCTCCATCTTTGAAGTCATCTTCTTCCTCCGTGTCTTCATGCTCTTGGATTATATCCAAGTCTTCTAACTCATATGTTGAACTTTCTCTTTGTTTGAAGAGCTTGATTCTTTTTCCAGCTATGGGTATCTTCATGCTTGTTCCATCCAATTTAGCCAATGAATATGTGGCATTGTCATGAATGACCTTACCACATACAGGCCAAACCAACACTTTGCCATCTTCGTAAAAGCATTGTATTGATTGTCTACGCTATTGTCATAGACAAGCACTCTGTCATTTTCTTGGATAGCTCTTGGTTGGAGTCAATGTTTCTTGCCAAATCTTCTTTTTTTCTTTAGTCTTGCTTTTTTTAGCTTCTCAATAGCTGCATGAACATCTTCAAGCCTTCTTTTTAACTGCCATATGCACAAAGTCAGCAATTCTTCTCTACTGATGCCTTCCTCCCAAGGTAGAAGACTCCATGTGAGAATAGATTCTTCAATTGGCATAATTGGTTGTTGCCCATGCATAACTTTAGCTAGCATATAGCTAGTTACAACACTGTGAGTAGTCCGGTCAGTGCATAATGCGAAAGGAAGCATTTTATGCCATTCTTTGATCTTTCCTCTACAAGAATTTGCTAGAGCTTTGAGAATAGGCTAATGTCCTCTCTCAATTTTCCCATTGCCTTTAGGGTTGTAGACTGACATTAAAGCCAACTTAATACCCAATTGAGCAAAGAAGATGCATGCCTCATTGGGATCCAATTCTCCTCTATCTGCGGTTACCTTGCCAACACAGCCATATTTGCAAAATACTTCTTCAAGCAAAAAGTGATCAACAGCTTAAGTGGATTTGGTTGTTAAAGCTTTACCTTCAATTTATTGGTTAGATCTTCTCTTGCAAGCACTAAATACTGCATATTCCATATCCCTATAGGCATGGTTACAAGATCAATAACCATCTATAATGTATAGACAAAGGATAAGTCGGTTGTAACCCATCTCGATGCTTAACCATAGAGTACATCTAACACACATAACAGGTTTCAACAAAATGCTCTATGTCTTGATACATGTTCTGCCACCAATATTTTTCTTTGACTTTGATAAAGGTTCCCCATATGCCTCTATGGCCAGCCCACAAGCTTTCATGAAATTCCTTCATTACCTGTTGTTGCAATCTTTTGTTACCTAAAACTTAGACATGCGTTCCTTTCTTCTTCTTTGTGTGATTCCATAGATGCCCTTCTTTAAGGAAAAATCCATAAGCTTTCCTCTTAATATGCTTGAACTCCTCATCAGTCCAAGTCTCCTTCTTCTTCATTGTGCTCAAATATTGGCCAATCTTCAGCCAATCTTCTTCATAATCTTCTTCAAGGAAATGGATTAGAACTTGAGCAATGCAATGAGCATGGTAGCTTCTAGCTGACCACCCTTATTCTATAGACAAATCTTTTATATTTGTTGCTGTTTGCTAAATTACAACAATGCCTTTTCCTGTTCTTGTCGTGCTTAAAACTGTACCTTTAAAAAGATAAGCTACACTTGCTACTTTTACCTTTGGTTCTGTATATATAGCAACTAAAAAGGTATTTTGAGCAGCCATGGAATGAAATTCAGCAAGTATAGATTCTTCAATTTCATCTTCTTCCATCAGCTCCTCTTCATTGTCATATCTTGCATGACACAACATGTCAGCAACTAGATTTTCCTTTCTTCTAATATGCTTTAATTCTGGGTTGAGAGATTTAATGTACGCAATCCATCTTAGCATAGCAATGTCAAGTGTAGAGTAACTGTCAATCATGCCCAAGAGTGGAAGACAATTAGTTTCTATCACTACAAAAGCACCTATAAAGTATTCACGATCACACTTTAATGCTATTACAACTCCCCACAATTCCCTTTTTACTTGTGCATATCTTCTTTGATGTTCATTGAGAACCTTCCCTCCAAAATGAATTGCATACGTGTTACCTTCAAGATCTTCTTGGCCAAGATCCCATCCTATCACAATGGGACTTGTATCCACAGTAAGGATGATGGGTTGACCATTTGAATAATCATCCCTTTTGAGAGTGGGGGACTGAAATTAACAGCTTCTTTAATTTGCATATAGTGAGAGTATGATCTTTATTCCAATAGAATCTTTGACCTTTTCTTAATAATTGATAAATATTTTTGACTACATGGGCAAAATGTGGTATCCATATGAGATAGAATACACATGCGCCAAGAAATATTCTCACCTCTGAAATATTTATGCATTTTACTTGCATTCTAGTGATGGCATCTATCTTGATTGGCGGAAGGTTTGCGTCCATAGGGGCCACACAGATGTCCAAACACTAGGACTTCTTCAACTCCAAAAATCGATTTAGTTCCAAAACGGGTAAGATGAACCTCTTCTAGCACAATCATGAATATGGTTAACTACAAACATCCTGCAGCCATCTTCATCAAGCTCCTCATTCTTTTCATAGACTTCACATCCCTTGATAGGTACATCATCAAGAAACAAAAGAGTAAGCTATGGAATAAAGTCCCTTAAGACTTTGTGCATGGCATTCATCATCATATGGGCTATGGAGTTTGTTGCACCTTGTGGTAGAGTGCACATGAGGACAAATCCAAGAGGTGTCTTCATTGTGGTAATGTCTCGGATTTCTAATGAAAGTTGAAATTGGTCATATCTAGAATATAGGTCGCCCATATAATAAATTTCTCTCCCTACAAAAGCTTAAGCAAATGACCCGAACCAACATTTCGGATTGTGACATGGTTAACAGGCTGTAGAACTTGAATAAATCGTAAAGATCCATTTTTCTTGGGCACGGTAAACCATTGATTTGAAAAAGGTGCTGAAGAAGGTTCTAAAATTTTCATTCTGATCTTTTGATTTAGAAGTTTCAATAATTTGGGTAAATGTGTCCTTGGAACGGGAATGGGCTTGAGGTTCCAAGGCACATGTGGGACCATAAAAATAACCATAAGAGCCACAATATTTGGATCCACATAGCCTATTTCACTTGGCTGAAATGTAAAAGCTTTTCCATGTTTCATTAGCATTTGCATAAAAGAGTGTTTTTCAGCCGGAAAAAGCAAAGAATTATAACCTATTTTGAGCTCTTTTATACTTTTAGATGTAAACTTGTGTCCAATGTTGGAAGGATCTCAAAGAGTTGGCTGATTTGCTGCCCTATTAGCCAGCCTTTCACTTTCAAGAGGCAGTGGAATTGCCACATGCTTGACTTTCTTATCCACAGTCTTATATTTTTTCTCCACTTGTACTTCAGCCTTGTTAAGTAAACCAATGTTTTCATGTTCAACAAATTCTTGAGTTGTTTGATAAAAATCCAATGTACATACTTCTATGGACTAATTTTCTATCTAATTTTCTACATGAACAGCTGCATATATTTCAACCAATGTGTCAGTAGTAATTAGTCCAAAAAAATTACCCGAAATATCTTCATTTTCAATTGGCATCATGCCATAGGTTTTCAGCACCCTTTTTACACGACATAAATATTTTCTTTCAACTTTAGTCGTGGCTGGAAGAGACTTATAACAACCCATACTATTGGCTGTACATACATCCAGATTTGCTAAAGAAAATTTCTATAGCATAAGGAGGTTCAATATTTTACATGACGCACTCCCATAGCCTCCTTTTATAGCAGTGCAGCCCGAAAACCCTTGAATTCTTGGGCATTAGGAGGCACAAGATAATCATGCACTCGATTTCTGTTTTGATGATGGTTAACACACATAGTAAGAAATTGGACAACATGTTCATTATCCTTGCTTCGGATTCGAGCATAGGAAGAACCATCATCAAGAGCTTTTGTTTCCAAGTGGGCTTCAAAAATGTAAGGTTTCCCAAGAATGATAGGGTAACTACAAGAGTCTTGAACAAAAAAGTGAAAATTGTCTTTTATGTCTCCAATAGTTACTTGCACACTAGGGCATGCAGCATATAACTCTCTAGAAGAGTTGTTTGCAGCTCTCATTTGCCAACTTGGATCAACATCTATGGGCCATTCGCCACTTTCATAGAGACTTCTTGCCATGACATTTATCTCCAACCCATGGTCTAAAAGTTCAATACATGGTGTTTCTTTTTCTCCAATTTTGATGATTGTCTCCGTTGTTGCTCTTGCCCAATGCGTACGGGAGTAGTGACTACTTGGAATCAACCAAGCCTCTTCCTCCTCATGCAAGTGCTATAGATGGCCTTCTTTTTGAGAGGTAGGCTGCCCAACTACTTTGGACCAGTTGACCATGACATTTTCAGCTTTCACTTCTTTAATTTTTGCATCCATGCTTTCTTTATCTTTAACTTCAATTGCTACAATTAATTCTTTAACTACTTCAAGCTGAATTCCTTGTGCACTTAGCTTCTCTTCATCCTGCACAAAAACTTGAAGAGCTTGCAAAAAAACATGCACTGTTTCTTCAGCTTTATCACCAACATATTGTCTTTTTCTTTTAATTACATTAATAATTACATCATGAAATTCACATTTGGCAATTCCAAGAATTTCACCTAAAGGTGAACTCAATTTTACTTCCCAAAATTCGTTCTTCTAGAACTCATTTGAGATCAGTTGTTTGCAGATTCTATGTCAGACTACAATTTATGGCCTGGCTGCTTGCCTTTCTTCTTTCATTCGGTCTTTTTTGTTTATGGCGCATCTTCCATCTCTTGATCTGGGGTTATATTGTTAGTAAGCTTTGGTTGTTCATGTGTCTTCTAGTTATCCGTTTTGGAGGGCCAGAAGAGGAAGGCCTTGGTTCATCTTCTCTTCTTCCCTTTTCTTCAATCAAGACTTCTTTATGATTGATGCCAGTCAAATGTGAAAAGGTAGAAAAAGAATCTACATGTTCTTTCCAACCAATTATTTCTCAAATGCACTGACTAATGTTAGTCAAATCATCTTTGGCTACTTTACCGTGTTCCATTTGATCTAATGCATGCATCCATACTTTAGATTGCACATTAGCTGTACATGCTTTCAAATTTGATTTATTTGGCTCAATGTGCAGCCCATAGGTAGCTGCATCAATTGCTGAGTAGGCATTCTTTATAGCTAAATCGTCTAATCTTTTCTTCATTCCACCATTGCCAAAATTTGGCTCCAGTGGAAGACCAGTTTCAGCTACATGGATTTTCTTGTCTTTACAAAAGACGAGCTTCTGTGCTTCAGCCTCATGGAAGGCAGAACACTCCCTTCATTGGTTGTCACACCAAATACAACGCCGCTTAAAGCCTTCTCTCATGGGTCTTTGAGTTGATGATCGTCCTTGTTCCTCAACTTTGACATCCAACTTCTCCACCTTAGAACTAATTTCTGTAAGATTCGAATGAAGGCCACGCATGCTCTTAACGAGTTCATCCATAACATCATTTTTAGAAGGAACAAAAGAGGAAAGAGTTGGTTGGTTAATCAAAGAAATAGGGGATTTTGAAGGTGGAACATGCTCCATTAATGGAGTTGTTGAAGTTGAAGTAGAGCCCACATCTTAGTCGCATCCACTCTCTTCGAGTAATCATGTTAATTGCATCACTAACATCTGTCCATGCAGTTTTGACTCCTAATTCGAAGGTAGCATCCTCTAAGTGATTAGGAAGCTTCTCTTGTAGAATGGGATCTGCAGCCTTAAGGAATAATTCAATCTTCGTACCTTCCATACTTTGTTGGTCTTCAGTATCAAGTTGTCCAAATTTACTTTCAAACTCATGGTATAAAGTTGTTGCAGCTAAACCTTTGTTGGGTTTCTCAACCCAATCTGTGAAAATTTTCTTCATCATTAGGCCAGAGTCTTCTAAGAATAATTCTTCACATTGGGCTTTTTTAAATGCAGCCCAATCCGCATCTCACCGAAAAAGACCATGGATTCTTTCTTGAAAACCATGCTTGGCTAGCCTGGCAAAATAACGGCTTCATGCATGTTATGGTACACCAAAGAAAAGCATTTTCTCAACAGTACAGAGACATTTTGACCGTTAAATTATTTTAATTCGCACCCAACTTCTTCTAGGGCCTTGATGGTTGTAAAATCATCTTGCCTTTGTTGTTCTTGTTGTAGCATTTGGATTTGTTGTTCTTGAGTCTGTTGTAGTATGCACACCAACTGTTGTAGATTTTCTCATGAAGAATCTCCCATCTTGGAGTTCTCTTACACTAGCCTTCACATCGGGTTCACCAATGTCGTAGCGCATAGGGTTAAAGGTAACCACAGGGATTTGGTAAGAGAATTGGGCAAGATAGTTGGAGATGCATACTCAAGACATTAGTAGATTACAATGAATGTTTAAAAGTTCAAGAGGTACTTCATGGTCAATCACAGGGGTTAAAGAGAGAAGAATGTATGAGGGCACAAGAGCTTAGAATCCAAAGAAGGTAGAGACAAGAGAAGGGTTGAAAGTTTCAAGCCTAGTCCTTGAAGATGTTAATAGAACTTCCTTGATTGTAAGAGCAATCACAAATTATGAAATCAAGTACAATATGATGTCATGTATCATAATCAAATCTACATTCCATCATTCATACATGATGCCATAGCATGGTTGCATTCAATGCGGACCAAAGGAACAAAAGCTTGTGAGTCAATTACAAGGTTTGTAGGGCAAAGAGACTTGCTTCAAGAGAGCTCGGAATAGAGATGCTATTAAGGAAAAGATACCACAGCAAAGAAATGAAGAGATAGTTCCTCTTAACTCAACTCAAAGCATCTATGAAAGGTCTACAACATTGCCCTGCCATAGGGGCACAAAATACTTGCATAATTTGACAAGATGTATTTTGTAAAGCAAGAGATGAATTACAAGTTCACTACTGTAGCTAATTCTTTGAATATGGCTGAAGATTTCAGCCCCAAATCAGCCCATAAAACTTCTGAAATTCACCTTTTATGATAGCATAAAATTTCCCTAACTTAGAGTGTATAGATCAACCAAATACAAGTGTAAATCATACCATATGAAGCAATAGAGAAGTAAAAGGAACTGTTGTCCACAAATCACTGTGAGGGTTTCCTATTTCAACCCACATACATGGCATATATCTCCCAAGAAGATACTTTGATGAGGTACAAAAAACAACCCTAAATTCAAGAGCATGTAATAGCTTGAAATAAGCATATAGAAGTAGGAGAGAAGGAGTTCCTGATGCCCTTGTCAGCCCTATTATTGGCTTCCCATATCAGCCCCAAGAATGTACATAGAGTAATCAAGATGCTCTCTTGTTACCCCTTCCACAATGCTTATGCAATGTCAACTTGCATTAAGCATATCGATGTTAAGTAAGTCCAGTAAATGATCATGAATCTTCAAGAGGAGGAAAAGAGGTGTTGCTACTCATAATTTTCCTTATTTTAATAAAAATACACAGTACCTTAGCAAACCTATTCAAACTGCCATTAGTCCTATAGAAACCAATTGTCTTCTTGTATTAGCAATCATGGCCTAGATCTAGCTTGCATGTAGTGAAGGTCATCCCAGGAAACAACTTCCATGGCCTCAAGGACCAATTCTCTACAACTCCTTTCTCTTGAAACAAGTTGATCCTTAGTTTTATCATTATAATCTAACTTTTTTCTATTGTTTACAAATGAAAAGTTACTCAATTGGATGTTGGGTGAGGGTGGCTCAAATTATCATTGAAATTATCATTGGGAGCTAGAGAATATATGTATCCAGATCCGTGCATGTCTATTGGTTTCCGATTATAATTATCTTATATATAAACATTCATGAAATGTACCAAACATATCAAAATATGATGCTTAATCAAGAAAATGCTCTATTATTTAATCTTTGAGAAATTATACCTCTAATATCTATTCTCTCTTATTTTATTTATGTTCTTAAGATGGACCATGCATAGTATATTAAACATGCCGTAATGATCTTTGTTAGAGGTATAGATATCGGGCATCAATGTGGTGTTTGGATGAGGTATGCATATTCAATCACACTTGGTGACCATGGTGATCTTATGTTCACCATTGGGTATGCATGTACAATTGTTCACATGGTCCATCTTCACCACTGCACATAGCTCTTTGTGGTGGACAATAAAATGTGTTAGAAGAGAAAAACACACACTAGAATAATGAAAGACATAAGATCAATGAAAAAGACAATGTAAAGATGTAACAAGGAATAGGAATGCACATTGTCAGAGTACAATGGTTGAACTCCAGTTCACAGACTCCACAATCTCCCTCTCTCCATGCCAAGAATATACAAGTATAAGTGTAATATAGAATATGGCCGTACTCCCTCCTTTTATAGATTAAAAAAAAGGAGTTGTCCTACCATAAAATAGGCTGGCCAATTCATAAAAAGATAGTGTCCATAAATTAGGCCATGTGTGCTTATAAACCTATCATATGACCACTTCTAATACCCTCCCTCAAATCACAGGTGAACAATCAATGAACAAGAACACCTAGGATGCACCATGGATATTGTATTAGTTGCACTTTGTTGGATATGCCTCGATAACGAAGGACCCTTAAGAAGAAGTCCAAATGCCATAATCCCTCTCTAAAAGTAAGTAGTTTATCTAGCCACCATGTAGTTCCTAAAATCACACAAGTTGCCTAGCTCATCGTGACAACACGATTTCTCCATTATAGCATATGCATGGCCTTCATCTCCCTTCATGTGAGACCACATGAATACATCATGTCATTTTTTCCATCATAAACTTGGCACTAGGCACACCAATCCAAATTTTGGACTCCCAGAATATGTAAACTTGATGACAACTTTAAATCCAGAATATGTGAACTCGATGACTTCACCAATAATGAAAAAGTATTAGTATGCTATCGAGACCTAAAATGGCCCCAACACTAGCTCTATGGCAATAGCCGGACCTCTACTATGCACTAAACCACCCCTTTGGCCTTGCAGCCAAGAATGCCTTAAGGGGTATACTACCCTAACCTCTAATGTAGAACTTTGCATTTGTATGGATTGTAATCCAACGGATAACCCTTCCCACACTCCTCAGAGGGAGTCCCTGCACATATTGGTGCAATACATCACGTAAGTAGAGACAAAGAGGACACCCCTCGACTGATTGCCCCGGCACCCACTATGGTTCTCCTGCACCTTGGGGATTGGCCCCAAGATGCGTCACATATACATAGAACACATATGATACATGCTCCAAACTTTTAATGAATCATTTCAAAAAATATAATATATTCCTCACTGAATATTTCCCAAAGAAAATGAACCACTAACCCTACATCTTAGGGTACCTCACCTCCTCAATGTGGGTCATTGCTCATGAAAATAATTGTTGTACATCCCCAAGATGATGCCACGTATTGCATACAATGTAATTGTGTATGATTTATAGTGCTCAAACATTTTTTTCCATCAACAATCAGCGTTGTGAAGGTGCAAAAACATTTTTTTAATGTCTTTACTCTAAACAAGATTGTTGCGCTATAGGGCTAGCATCAAGCATGCTTGTGCTATTTGACCCTCTTAATTTTCAAACCCATGTTTCCTACATGCCGTGCATAAGAAAAAAAATCAAAACTCAGCTTATTATCAGCCCTTAACACCCCTTCCCCCCTACCACTTAAAGTTGTGCATTTGGTGGTAGGTTTTGAGAGCACTTTTTATGTATTTTTCCTTCATAAAAGTAGTAAATACCCACTTTAACATAAAGATAGGGCTGAATTGAGACTAAACCTCATGCTTGAGCCTTATCATACATTCACAAACATCAATGTGATTTTTTTAATTTTTTGAATGCAAAAAACTTATTTTTATATTTTTTCTCTATTTTTACTATTTATTTGTTGATAAATATCAATATTTTTAATTTACTGATTTGGACTAATTGAGCTTGCTAAGAAATATTTTTATATCACATTCCATCCCATGTGAACACCATATACACAACAAAACCCAAAACTCTCATGATTTCCTTAAAATCACAATGTTGTGGGTTTTGTTGCGTGCTTATAAAGATATTATTAGATGAGTGATTTTTCTTGATTTCCTTAACATTTTTGATAGATCATAGCATTGAAAACCAAATACAACCATTTACAAATGCAATTTATCATAAAACAATTAAATTTACGACTTACTCATAGAACCGCACCTTATATCATACACATCTTGTGATTGGAGGCCCATTGATGCTTCCCAATAGCCCCACTGATGCTCCTTCAAACCTCAATCTCTACTCTCTTTCACACTCTAGCATGATCCCACACAATCCATATCTCATATCATAAACCATCCCCCTCTCTTATTAAATATGCATAGAAATGGGTTGTAGAGAGGAGAAAGAAACATCAGAGAGAAAGACTAGAAATTGGCAATTTCATTTGATACACCATAACTCGCACGAATACAGTCAAAATGAAGGTGTCTCTACCTAGATCAGAGCCATGATATCAATCCTCTCTCATCTCAACCGCCCGGGAAGAAGCACAAATGCAAGGCATAAGAGGGCACATTTGCGCTCCCCTCCTATCAATTGCAAATTTTTAATTTTTTATTCATTTCATGTCATTTATCGAATATCTGGTTCACAAACTAAGTGCTCACACTACCCGTCAAGTGGTTCCATCTCTGTTAAGGATGCAAACAGCCTTTGAATCACAATCCAATTGAACGACTAGCTTCATCATGCCGAAATCTATCAACCTAGTCTCCATCACGCTCTTTTCGGCTCCTAGATCACATAGCTGCTTTATAATGTAAAAACTTATGAGGATTAAATGGGGGGTCAAACTGACTCCAATTGATAAACTGAGACTTGTGTTGGGTTCCTAGCGTCAAAATCCACTTTGAAAAACTCTAGCTTGACCATTTTCCACTTTTCATTTTTTCATGAAAAATTAGTATTTTACGTCTCCCAGTCACTTTTGCACTTTAAAATGGGTCCCAAAATTTAGCTCTCATTGGTAACCATAGGATAGGGTGACTCAGCTCATTGAATGTTGCGAATTGGTGTGCACAAACAATAACCATTAAAAGTATCAAGCTGCCACAAAATAGGATACACAAAAAAGCACAAGTACAACTCTCACCCTACCCCTTGAAAAAATACATGAAAATCCTCAAGGGATAGTTCCATCATAATCTGATAGAAGTCCAAAGCAAGTCACTAACCAAGTGCTCCAACACAGATTGGCTAAAAAAAACCATCAAAGAAGCTATCTTAGGTGGTAGCCTAAACTACTTACTCAACTTATGTCCACTGGAAAACATGGACTTCTACTAGGTGAGGACTCCTATACTGGTCAACTCATAGCTCAAGCTTTAGACCATTTTATAAAGTAGTATGTTGCCACAATGATATAACACTTTTGCATAATAGAGGAATGATGTACAGGTCCAACAAAATCAATGCCCCACTTTTTAAAGGTCAAAGTCATAAGAATAGGGTTAAGTGACCACTTATGATTTTTCCTAGCATCGTGTCTCTCATAGCCATCGCAATGCTTAACATGTGCAAAAACATCTTGGAAAACTATCGATCACCACTAACTAGCATGTAAAGCTTTCTGGGTGTTAAGTCATCCACCAAAATGGCCTCCACATGCTAAATCATGACATTGTTTTAGAATAAAGGGTGACTTGTCAAGCACCACACAATACACTTGCATATTTTTATATTTCAAGTATACTAAAATTTTTCTCTTATTTTTATTTCGGTAGGCTTCTCTCACTACTTCACTACTAAAATAGGGTCACTAGGATTACCTTTTAAAAACACTTCTTTCAATGGGATACAATATCTTTACACGAGGTAGACAACTACTTGAACCTCCCCCATGTATACCTAACCTAATCTTGGGACTTCATGCCTTGATTGTCAGTCCATAAAAAAAGAACAATTCTTCCCAAGTACATAAACACATATAGTATAAAAGAAAAGTACTCATAAAGGAAGAACATCACCTCGACTTGGCCACAAGAAGCTTCTGCACAGTAACCTACTCCCTCCAAGTTGTGCTAATTTTTTCTAGCACAACATTTAAAACAAAACCCATTAACTGGACCCACACAAAACATACACATGGCCCTGCATAAATAGCAAGGGGTGTCCAACAAATATGATGATAAATGAACCTATGTGTCCATGCCAGAATAGGAAGGTTCTCAATTGCTACCTAATTCATAACCCAAACTAGCCATTGATAGCCAAAATAGAACATGTTAGCAAGAAGACCCTGAAATAGTCCTAGGCTAGTATTAGAAGATAACTATAAGAGCTCTCCTAGACCACAATTAGAAAAACATCAACAAAAGCATAATTGGCCAATGAATCTGCAAAGTGATTCCACTATCGAGAAACTAGATGACAAGTCACCATCTCAAAAATATAAAACACATTCAAGGCCGCATGATGGTACATCCGTAGGATGGGATCTCGCACACTATAGGTCCCATTCAGTTGGTGATCACTCACTGTGAGCCACCTTTCACCAATAACCGGCGGATACCACTACATGAGCCTACATTCAGCCTCATAATCAAGGCCTTGTATTTTGCCATATTTTTAGTAAAAGAATGTCCTAATTTGCTCCCATTTTCATAACAACCCTATGTCGAGGATCTTTAATGACCACACGAACACTCACATGTTTAGTGGACCCTCTAGAAGCTCTGTCAAAACACAAAGTATAGACCCAGTCTTCATTGATAGGCTATGCCATACAAATTAGCTTACTCGTCCTTGTGATAATCAAAGTCAAGCTGAGCAAGAGAATGTATGACAAGTATAATCCCTCCTTCCTTGCTGAACTCGATAGGAATACTGGAAGAATCCTTTGGCAATGGTAGCAATAGACCTTAATATCCCACGTGAAGGATCTGTCTTGCCACTCAATAACTTGATAACCTTTACTCCACCAGATCACTCGACCTTGGTCGTAATGCTGCTCTAAATACGGATGCTCAAGTTAAGGAATGGCTCTTCTCATCCAGTTGTCCTGGTACCTACTGTAAGTTAAAACTAAATCATGAATGACCTGCATAGGCACCAAGTCTAACGTCAGCCCCCTTACATGTAGTAAGGCTTCAGCTTATTAAAGTTAACATTATTTTTAAACTCTACCCCTTGCAAATATACTAAAAGGGTTGTAGAGCCATTCTTTCCTATACGGATAATTTTATATGGCCCATCCCATTTGGGTTCTAGTTTACCATGAAATAGCTCATGATGAGGATCATAGTATAGCACCAATTGACCCTTCACAAATTTATATTTCTTAGCCCGAAGGTGGTAAAGTGCTTTCATTCTCTTATTTCCTACCTCTTGATGTAATAAAGCCTGCAATCAAAATTTATCAAGATGTGCATGATAAATAAATCTTTTTTGCAATGCTTCTACCTCACCCAACGAATGATTGAGAGTAAATGGCATATTGGCCAGCTCTATTTCCAATGGTAAGATCTACTCTTTCCCATATACCAACTTGAACATGGTGTGGATTGTAGCTCTCTTAAATGTCATATTGTAAGCCCAAAACTGCCACATACAATTTCTTATCCCAATCTTTCTTCCTTTTAGACATTATCTTGGATAAGATCCCTACAAGATGTTTATTCATACTCTCAACTTTGACCATTTGCTTCTAGATTATATGGGGTATTTATATTGCATTTAATCTTCAGAACTTATAACCTTATTCAAGAAGTGTCTCCCTCAACCAGACACTATCTCCTTAGGTGGAGCAAAATGGCAAACAATCTACCCCATTATAAAACTGGTCATCTCCTTAGCATTATCCTTCATTCTTGCTCAAGCTTCACACCACTTTGTAAAGTAATCTATTGTTACAATGATATAAAGCTTTCGCATAGTCGATGAAGGGTATATTAGTCCAAAAAAATTGATACCCCATTTTTTGAAGGGTAACATAACTAAAATAGGGTTTAGCGGCCGCTTACGATTCTCCTTGGCATCATGTCTTTGGCAGACATCACAACACTTAACATAATTCAAAGCATCCTGGAAAATCAATGGCCACCAATATCCAACATGGAGAGCTTTCTAGGAAGTAAGCCATCTAGCAAAATGTCCCCTCACATGCTGAATCATGACATTCCTTTAGAATAAATGGTACCTCATCAGATACTATGCATCAACAATAAATCTTATCCATGCCTTTTTTATACAAGTCACCCGCTATAATTGAAAAGCATATTGCTTACTGCTTAATCTTTCTCTTATTAGACTTTGATAGAGCAGTCCCGACCTCTCCTATAGATAGATAATGTGTTATAGCTGCATACCAGGAAGGGATAGAAGCTATATCAATCTTGAATAGACCTTTGATGTCATTTCCTTCAACTAGAATTTCCTTTGGCTCCCCAAAATCCACAATGCATTCCACAATACCGTGCAACTTCAGTGACTTACTCCTAATCTCATAATTGAACTCTTGTAACGTGATTAACCACTTTGCTAAATGGTCAAGTCGCTGCAACTTGTTCATCAACCGTCTAAGTCCCTCCACCTTAGTACCTAAATTTCTTTATCGTGAAAACCATTCCAAGACACAATTTCTCGATATAAGTGTAATTAATCTTAGATACCCCCAATTTCTCACTAGTAAAGGGTATTGGATGATACCATTTCTCTTTCTAAATTTGGACTAAACAGTAACTGATACTATGCATTGTTGTTATTGAAAATCTATAAAAGACCTCACCTCTTTTGGGTGCTTTTGCTAGTTCTTACTTCACATCCTCAAAAGATTCGTGACAAGCTTAACTTCAATTAAATAAATAGTTAAAAGATAACAAGTTCATCAATGGCAACATTCTTTCTGCCAATGCATTGATAAACCTCCAATAATATCCCACTAATGCTAGAAAGTTGTCTACCTCTTTTGGAGTGCATGACAGACTCATAGTGACTATAACCTTTATCTTTTCAGGGTCAGTTGTGATCCCCACTGAGGTAACCACATGGCCCAGTAACAAACCATAGAACATTCCAAAGTTGCACTTTCATGGATTAAGAGCAATGTAGAACTGTCTACAATGCTCAAAACATTTCCTTAAAATAATCAGTTGTCTTTCTCCTTGTGGTGGCCGCCCTTAGTATATTGATGAAGACTTTTAACTCTTATGGGGAAATGTCACCAAAATTCTTATTAGCTGTACATTGCCAAGACCCGGGTGCATTCCATAACGCAAAGGCCATCACATGATACACAAAGGTACCAAAGATAGTGATAAATGTCATTTTCAGCCTATCTTCCTTTGCAATAGTCATTTGGTTGTATCCAATAAAGCAATCCATAAATGAATAGATTTCCCTACCTGTTAGTTGACCTAAGATCTGATAAAAAATGGTAATGGATAGTAATCATTAATGGTCTCCTTATTCATCTCTTTGAAATATTTACAAAGCCGAATGTGATTATTTTGTATTCTTCCTGATAGCAACTGGTGAACACCACTCTATGTGTTGTATTGAAAATATTAGGGCAACTTTTTGTAATTTGGTCAACTCCTTGAATAGCCCATCCCTTAATTCAAAAGGCATATGCCTTACTTTTTGTTGCACAAGGTGGCTACCTTCTTTTAAGGGAATGGTATGAACAGCCAGTTTGGGAGGAAAACCTCTCAGCTCATCATAACTCCAATCGAAGATGTCGCAGAATTCTTGTATCAAGGACACATGGTCCTTCCTTTTTCCCAAACTAAGCATGGACCCTAATTTTACTAGCCGTGAATCATTCATTGCCCCAAGTTCTAACTCAATTACATCTACATCTCTTATCCTATCCTAAGACTCTATTGGCTCATTCAAAGTTAGTTGATAGATATCCTCTGTAGTACACCCCTCCTAGGATTCGTCACTTGATGATGACTCACTAATAGTTGCGTCCTCCAATGTATCTATCTCTATAGAGGATAAAGAAACTCTCTCACTTTGAGGAGATTGAAGGTAGGCATCTACTACTATGTGTCTAGCATCTCTACCAAAGATCAACTGACTAGCAGGTATATCAACTTGACAATCTGCTTGTAAGATCCACAACCTATCTAACAATAGTTGATAGCTAGGCTACGACGCAAACCTAATTAACCTGAAGTCCAAAGTGCATTACACATTGGCAACAGTCATGTGGACTTTAGTGATGCAACCTTCAGGTTGTCTTAGACTGTCATCAGCCATTCGAAGGATTGTGGAGGCATCTCTTTATATCTCTAACCCTAGCTTTTTCATCAATTCCAAACTCATAATTTTGAGAGAGGATCTTGTGTCTACAATAGCATGATCCATTAATATTCCATAGCATGTGTTGCTACCCTTGAACAATGTTGCTCAAACCAATCATCTCTTACTACCTGTGCTATGCCCAAGAGCTCCACAATATACCCAGTGCACATAATCTTTTTAAATTTTTTGTGCACTCCTAGAGACAACTTAATCAATTGCAAGAGCTTTACATCCAACTTAACTTTGCAAAGAGAACTCGCTAAATCAAAATCATGATAGCTAGTAATAGCTCTCTTTTTCCACTAGACTATTCTCTCCTTTGGTCTTTGAATAGGCTTTCATGCCTCTTTCTTGGCTTTTGCCTTCTTCTTTGGCAATTCCTTATCCTTCTTGGGGTCAATTTTACTATCAATGGATTTTAGAGGTCCACCCTCCATGTTGGAATTAAGGACTTACGTCCCCTTATTATCTTGCTTAGGATTTCCCCTGACAAGTTTTAACTTGACTTTGTGAGATTTTTTGCCCTTTTGCCTTCTTGTAATGACTCGTAGATTAGAGCTCAGTGCCATTGATGCAAACAACTTTAATAAGGCTCACTGCATTGCCATTAGGTAGCTCCTCTACAATAGCATTCCCTCTTTGCAGTATTTTTTATGGTTCCTCATCTTATTGGAGATTATTCCCTTTCATTGATGACTGGACCTAGATGTTTACTTCCTTGCTGGAGAGAGCTAATCTTTCTCCAACAGGTACTAGCTAAATGACCAGAATTTTCACAGATGTCACATTTAACATTTGGAAAATTCCTAGGGAAATGTTGGCCACCACACCACTTATAGCTAAATCTTGAGGGGGCACCCTTTTCAGGGCATCAAATCCGTATCAAATTCTACTACTTCTTAAGGAAATCAACATCAACAACTATTTTCATGTATTGTTCAATGATCATGTCAATATGGTGCTTCATCATATCCTTAACTTTGCCAAGGACATTCAAGGCACTTGACTCATAGCCGTGATCATCTACCTATTGGCCTAACCACTTGATTGGGCATTGTTTGTTGATTTCCCAAAACAACATTAGGATTTATTGTTGGGCATAGGCATGGTCACACTGGGAGGAGCTCGCAACATGGGCACATTTTGAATCATGCTTCCTCTCCCATTGGAAGTACTCATGGGAATCCCTTGATCTCCATTTGTTAATGCTAAAGTGTTTCCAGCATCCAGACTGGGATTTCAATTTGCCCTAGAGGTATAGGCCGCTTGTAATCGTGACTCTATCTCCTCTACTTGTGTAATAGCCATATCAATGTTAGCAAGGGCAACAATACTCAGCTACACTTGAATTTTAAAGTCTAGCCCATGCAAAAAGTATTGCAATTGAGCAGCAGCGGTTGGAATAGTAATATAGGTTTACAACTTACGAAATACTTCCTTCAATTTCTTGGTATAGACTTGAACATTCTCGTGAGGTTCTTGATGTGCTACATTGAAAACATGTAGCTAGTATACTGACCTCCTCTTTTAGGGGAAAACTCTCTTTGGAAGGCCGCAAAGAATAAATCAACCATAGTTATGGTTCTAGCCTCTAGGTTGTGATACCATACTATAGCTCTCATCCTTTCATGATCATATTAAAGACCATCATTAAGTGTCCATCTTGGATTCAATAGTTAAATATTAGCTTTTGAAATTCATTGATATGAAGCTCCTCACCTTTCTGTGCTAACCATTAAAAGTGGGTAGAAATAATCCTAAGGCTAGGAAGTTCAGTGTTCCTATTAGGATTACAATGGGTTGCGCCATTACGACTAGATTAACTAAAGAAGTTTATACAAATGGCACTACTACCCCACTTGAAGTGGATTGACTAACTAGGAGAGGGAAATAACTATAACTTACTCCTCTTGTCCTAATAGACTATGAGTGGGGCTAGGGTTACTAAGACCCCTCCCTTGTAGTGATATCAGACCGCTCCTTTGTAAAGAATATCTCCTAATAATTTCAGTCCGCGGTGAGCCCATTTAGCTCTTTCTTGCTTTTGAAGCTCGGCTTACCTTAGCGACTCCTAGAAAATGCACCACCTGATCGGACCTAAAATGGGCCCGACACTGGCTTTATACGATATACCCAAACTATCCCTTGGACCCTCGCGACCAGGAGCATCTAAGGGGTATGTTACACTAACCTCTAATGTAGAACTTCACATTTGTATAGATTGTAATCCAACAGATAAACCTTCCCACACTCCTCAAAGGGAGTCCATGCACATATCAATGTAATACGCCATGTAAGCACAAACAAAGGGAGTGCCCCTTGGCTGATTGCCGCAGCCCGACTACGGCTCTCCTACACCTTAGGGATTGGCCCTAAGATACACCACACATATATAGAACACATACGATACATGCTTCACTCTTTTAATGAATTGTTTCACAAAATATAATATATTCATGTGTCACAAAATATTCCCCAAAGGAAACAAACCTCCTCAACATGGGTCATTCCTCATAAAAGCAATTGTTGTGCATCTAGGATGATGCCATGTGTTGCATGCAATGTAATTGTGTATGATTTATAGTGCTTAAATATTTTCTTCCATCAATTACCAACATTGTGAAGGTGTAAAAAACATTTATTTTTATGCCTTTACTCTAAACGAGATTGCTGCATTGTATAGAGCTAGCACCGAGCATACTCGCGCTACTGGACCCTCTTAATTTTCAAAACCACGTGTCCTATATGCCATGCATTAGAAAAAAATTAGAATCTAGCATATTATCAGCCCTTAACACTTCCCTTCCCCTTATCTCTTAAGGTTGTGCATTTGGTGGTAGGTTCAGAAAGCATTTTTATGTATTTTTCCATAAAAGTAGTAAATACTCACTTTAACATAAAGATAGGATTGAACTAATGTTAAAAACCTCATGCCTTAGCCTTATCATACATTCACAAACACATGTGATTTTTTCCTTTTTTTGGAAGTAAAATTTTATTTTTCTCATTTTTCTCTATTTTTTGCTATTTATTTATTGATAAATATCAATAATTTTTTATTTATTGATTTGGAATAATTGAGCTATTTGAGAACATTCCATCCCATGGGAACACCATATACACAACAAAACCCAAAATACTCATGATTTCCTTAAAATTGTAATATTGCGAGTTTTGCGTATTTATAAAGAAATTATTAGATGATTGATTTTTCTTGATTTTCTTAAAAAAATTTATAGATCACAACATTGATAACTAAATAAAATCATTTACAATGCAATTTGTAATAAAACGTTTAAATTTACAACTTACTCATAGAACCGCACCTTACATCATACGCATCTTGTGATTGGAGGCCCATTGACGCTTTCCAACAATCTCTCATGCTCCTTCCAACCTCAATCTATGCTCTTTCATGCTCCAACATCATGCCATGATCCATATCTTGCATCATGAACCATCCCCTCTGTCATAGAATAGGCAAAGGAATGGGCTGTAGAGAGGAGATAGAAACATGAGAGAGAAAAACTAGAAATTAGTAATTCCATGCCCTACAGCAATTCCATTCCCTACAGCATATCAAAACAAAGGTCTCTTTGCCTAGATTAGAGCCATGACATCAATCCTCTTTCTCATGTCAACTCGAGAAGAGGCACATATTCAAGGCATGAGAGGGCGCACAAAAAATTGCACCCCCCTCCTTCGGTACTAATTTTTAGTTATTTATTTATTTCATTTCATTTCATATCATTTATCAAATATCTGGTTCAGAAATTGAGTGTCCACACTTCCCAACAAGTGGTTCCGCCTCCATTGAGGGTACAAACAGTCTCAATGAAATCTATCAACTTCGCCTCCATCGTGGTATTTCCATCTCTCAGATCATATGGCTGCTTTATAATGTTAAACTTTATGAGAGTAGAGTTTTGATGCCAAGAAGTGCTTAAAAATAGCTAAAAATTATGAATATCAAGGGAAAAAATTCAACGTCAAAGGCCGCGGCTCGATCTAGGACGATTTTAAGCGTCAAAGTGCTTTAAAGACGCCCGAGCGACACTTGTTGATTTTCATAAATTTTCAGACTATCGTGCGGGTTGTCAAGAGTTACCGGACAATGCGGGATGTCAAGCCGAATGCCCAGGATTTTTCAGAGCTCAATTCGGAGTCCGGACGGGGAAATGGCCACAAAGTGGGCAAGATTTGAAAAGGTGGACATGAGTTTGGCCAAAGGAGTGGTGACCTTTGGGGGCTAGGGGGAATTTTATGCCAAATTTTTGAGTTAGTATGAAATCGTGGTGAGGAAGGAAAAAAAACGTGGCAAGAATGCGCCGATTTTTGCGCCATGATCTTGGGAGATGGAGGATGGAGGTTGAATGCACCCCATGCAACAGACATTGGCCCTTGTCTACCCTCTCTATGCTGACTCTATCGCCGCCTCTCGCCCGTCAAATGGTGGTCTCTATGAAGATCTCTGATTTTAGTCTTTCTCTCTCCTCCCTCTCTCTCTTCTAAGGGCAGATTCATGTGGTGAAGAAGAAGAAGAATGGATGACGGATGCTTGTCCAATGAAGACCGGATTGCTCCCTAGTTCAAGAGGAATGAAGATTGTTTATTGTGGACTGTCATGAGCATTAATGGCTGCTGGAAATCAGTCCCGAGACATGGCAAATTAAAACCCGCAACCCGCAAAGAACGGTAATTTCATTTTTACAAAGGAAATTGATGTTTTATGCAATTTGCTT
Source organism: Lygodium microphyllum (assembly GCF_053477565.2). NCBI lineage: Eukaryota > Viridiplantae > Streptophyta > Polypodiopsida > Schizaeales > Lygodiaceae > Lygodium > Lygodium microphyllum. The sequence goes on from NC_141146.1 coordinate 40,769,915, forward strand.
CATGAATATTTGTTCCCATGGGATGATTATGCATTATGTTATTGTTTACTATGAGTTTAATCAGCTTATGCTCAAAAAATAAGAAAATCATAAGTGTTGTGACTGAAATTAATAGTATAAAACCCGTAAAACACGCGAAATATGGGGAAATTGGGTGTTTTTGAGATATAAATGGGAAATATAATAAGACACACCAACTAAATTTGTGTTTTTGCTACAAAAGATCCTAAGGGCCATAGCCCACAACTCATTTTGTATTTTTAGTTATTTAATATTGTAAAAAATACAAGAAAAATAGAAAAAATGGGTCAAAAAAGGAAAAAATGGATTTTGAGTGCCGAAAATTAAGGAAAAATAAGATTCATGTTTGTAGATGTATGGGGGGTTTGAAGTATGAGGTTTAGCCTCAGTTCAGCCCTACCTTTATATTTTAGTGAGTGTTTATTGTTTTTATACACAAAAAATGTGGAAAATGAACCCTAAACCGGTCAATAATGCACAACCTAAACGGGTGAGGGGGTAGAGTGTATAAAATGTGTTTAAATGCTAAATGAAATGATGAAAATCTTGTTGGTTTCTATGCATACCATTTAGGTTGGTCAATAATTAAAAATTAAGGATCTAGTAGCACGAGGGTTTCTCGGTGCTAGGTTCATGCAACGCTGCATACGAGCGATAGTCAAATTCATTGAAAGAATACTTTTGCACTAAACACAAATGCTGATTTTTCTTTGTTTGAGCACATGGACATTCACTACTTGCATAAATCATAAAGAAACTTAAAGGGTATCAGACAATATCTCCTAGATGCATAGCACCTGTATTCTCTAGATCGTGACCAACATTGAGTGAGTAAGGTTGTCCAAGCTGTAGGTAGGCGTTGGGTCTAGGGGAAAGTAAAGTGAGGTATGGTACATTCCTGGATACGATCAAGTGGTACCTTGAGTGGAAATATGTGCGATATTGTGCTATATATGTTTAGCGACGCATCGAGGGGCCAATCCCCAAGATGTAGGAGAGTCGCAGTGAGGTAGCGGCAGTCAGCCGTGGGAGGATCTCCTATGTTTGTACTTCGTGCTATTTGGCAATGTGCTAGGGACTCCCTCTGAGGAGTGTTAATTGGGTTAGAGTTGGACTACGAGACGTGATACAAACGCAAGATGTTTAGGAAGATGATGTATGTGTCATCCACGCTCCTGGCCGCGAGGCTGTGGGGTTGTTGAGCGCATGATAGAGGTTCGGCTAGTGCATGAGCCAGGGCCGGCCGGTTTTAGGTCCCATCAGTGGTGCGTCTGCCGGGAGCCACTTATAAGTGGTGGTTTTCGGATTTAGGGTTTCTAGGGACCAAAAGGAAGTTGGTTTATGTCCTTTGACAGGGACCGTCAAGCCGAAATCCAGAAAGCCGAACGTGCTGAGAGGGTTAGACGATAGTTAGAGATTGTAAGTCGTTATTCTCCTCAAAGGAGTAGTCCAGTACGTATACGAGCAGTGGTCTCAGTCATTTAACTACTCCACCAATTCCATTAGGGGCAGGAGGAAGCATAAGTTCTTCCTCTTCTCCACCAAGTTTACCCACTTCAAGTGGGGGTATGAATCCGTCACTTCAAGCTCCTATTGCTAATTCGATAGTCACCATGGCACAGCCTATTGTGATTCCTGCAGGGACGTAGGATTTACCAGCCTTAGGAGTTCCCTTGCCCATTTTTAATGGGTTAGCGGAAGAGGATGCAGAATTTCACATCTGTGAATTTCAGAGATTGATGTTCAATTATCGCATCCAAGACGAGGGACATCTCATGATGTTCTTCAATATGACGTTAAAAGGAAGGGCTACGATTTAGTATCACAGCATAGAGTCTGGAACCATAACCACCATTGATCAATTTTATGCAGCTTTCCGAGCGGAATATGCCCCTGAAAGAGGTGGCCAATATTGGTTGTGGGTCTTGAATGTAACGCGCCAAGATCCTTACGAGAATGTAAAAGCATATGCTAAGAAGTTGAAGGAAGTATTCCGTAAGTTGCAAACTTACATTCCCATTCCACCAGTTGCCCAATTGCAATACTTTTTGCATGGGTTGGACTTTAATATCCAAGTACAATTGAGCAGTGTGGCCTTAGCAGATATAGACACCACCATTACGCGGGCAGAGGGAGTAGAAGCACGATTACAAATGGCCTACTCCTCTCGAATGAATATCAATGGGGGTTTAGTACCTAGTGGCAATCCAGCATTGACGAATGGAAGTCAAGGGATGCCCATGACTAACCTTGTTGGGAGAGGAAGTGTGGTTTCGAATGTACCTTTACTACCGGCTCCTCCCAGTGTGACTATGCCCATGGCAAGTCAGTTGGCTCCATCAAATGTTGGAGGCCAAGTTTCAAGTTCTAATGTTGTTCCTATAGGTCAACAGCCAATGCCAAATCAGATTGTTAGGCCAATGGAACGATGGGTTGATGATCGAGGCTACGAGTCGAGTGCATCTAATGTCCTTGGTGAAGTCAAGGACATGATGAAGCATTATACCGATATGATTTTCGAACAATATTGACAAATAGCCGTCGACATTAATTTCTTAAAGAAGCAACAAAATTTGATAGGGAGTCGACGCCCTGAAGAGGGTGGACCCTCTAGATTCAGTTGTAAATGGTGTGGGGGATAGCACTTCCCCAGGAATTGTCCAAATGTGAAATGTGACATTTGTGGGAAGTCTGGTCATTTAGTTGCTACCTGTTGGAGTAAGATTAGTTCTCTCCAACAAGGGAGTAAACAACCGGGCCCAGTGAATCATAGAGCGCAAGGAAATAACTTGCAACAGAATGATGCACCTAGGCAAATATTGCAGAGGGGAAAAACAAATATAGAAGAGTTGCCACAAGGCAACGGAGTCAGCCTTATTGAGGCTGTACGAGTTAATGATGTTGAAACCTCTAACTTAAGAGCCGTGACAAGAGGCCAAAAGGCTAAAGAGGTTGACAAAGATAATACAAAACCGATTGAGGGAAACCCTAAACAAGGGGATAAGGGGATGCAAGTCCAGAGTCCTAGCATGGAAGGGGGACTGCTAAGACCGGTTGACAAGAAAGGCGACCCTAAGAAGGATGATGAAGGGCCAAGAAAGAAGGCAAGAGCCAAGAAAGAAGCATCAAAACCAGTCCAAAGACCAAAAGATTGGATGGTTTGGCGAGAAAAGAGAGCTTTGGCTACTTATCATGACTTTGATTTAGCGAGTTCTCTTTGCGAAGTTAAACCAGATGTGAACCTCTTGCAATTGATCAAATTATCTCCAGGAGTACGCAAGGAATTTAAGAAGATCCTGCATATCGGGTATATTGTGGAACCCTTGGGCATATCACGAGTAGGGGAAGATTGGTTTGACCATACTGAAAAGAACTGCCCTAGGGTTCCAGCTTATGTAGATGGAATATTAGTGGAACATGCCATTGTAGACACTGGATCGTCCGTCGATATCATGAGTTCAGAATTGATGGAGAGGTTAGGTCTAGGCATCCAGAAAGATAGCTCCATCCTTCTGAGAATGGCCGATGATAGTCTAAGACAACCAAAAGGTTGCATTACTAAGGTCCATGTTACAGTTGCGAGTGTAGAATGTTTCTTGGACTTTAGGGTGATAAGATTTGCAGGACGTCCTAGCTATCGAGTCTTGCTAGGTAGGCCTTGGATCTTACGAACAGACTGTCAAGTCGATATACCCGCCGGTCGAGTGGTTCTAGGTAGAGGTGCTAATCGAGTAATAGTTGATGCTTATCCTGAGTCTCCTCCAAGTGAGAGAGCTCCTTTATTGTCTACGGAATTAGAGACAGCAGATGATCCATCTGGTAGTGAGACATCATCCAGCGATGAATCTAAAGAGGGATCCACTACAGAGGATATCTATCAGATAACTCTAAATGAGCCAATAGAACCGCAAGATAGGATAAGAGATGCGGATGTGATTGAGTTAGACCTTGGCACGTCGACTGATTCGCAGCCAATTAAATTAGGTTCTATGCTCAGTTCAGTATAAAGGGAGGACTATGTGTCCTTGATTCAAGAGTTCCGCGATATCTTGCCTAGAGTTATGATGAGTTGAGAGGCATTCCTCCCAGCTTGGCTGTTCATACTATCCCTGTAAAAGAAGGCAGTCGTCCTGTGCGTCAGAAAGTAAGGCGTATGAGGGACGGGCTGTTTGAGGAGTTACAAAAGCTAAGGAAAGCTGGGTTAATCTTCCCTGTACAACACACAGAATGGTGTTCACCCGTTGTTATCAGGAAGAAGAAGAACAACCTGATCCGATTATGTGTAGATTTTAGAGAGCTGAATAAGCAGACAGTTAAAGATTACTACCCGTTGCCGTTTTTTGACCAGATTTTGGATCAATTAGCGGGAAGGGAGATATATTCGTTTATGGATTGCTTTGCAGGATATAACCAGATGGCAGTTGCAGAAGAGAACAAGTTGAAAATGACTTTTATTACTGTCTTTGGTACTTTTGCGTACCATGTGATGGCCTTTGGTTTATGCAATGCACCTAGATCGTGGAAACGAACAGCAAACAAGACCTTTGGTGACATCTCCCCAAATGAGTTGAAAGTATTTATTGATGACCTGGGGGCAGCCACTGTAAGGGAAAGGATGTTGATTATTTTGAGAAAGTGCTTTGAGCGCTGCAGAAAATTTTGTATCGCTCTTAACCCACGGAAGTGTGTCTTTGGAGTACCTTATGGGCTACTGCTAGGCCATGTGGTCAGTTCAGTAGGGATAGCAATTGACCCTAAAAAGATCAAGGTCATAGTCGCTATGAGTCCACCATGCACTCCGAAAGAGGTTCATAGCTTTATGTCATCGATAGGGTACTATCGAAGGTTTATCAATGCCTTGGCAGAAAGAACGTTGCCATTAACGAATTTATTATCCTATAACTGTCTATTTGCATGGAGTGATGCTCGCAAAATATCATTTGAGGATGTGAAACAGGAGCTATTAAAAGAACCTGTTTTAAAAGCACCTAAAAGAGGCGAGGTATTCTATATATTTTCAGCAGCCACCATGCATAGTATCAGCTCTGTTTAGCCCAAATTTGGGAGGAAAAGTGGTATCACCCGATAGTTTTTGCTAGTCGAAAATTGGGCATTTCAGAGATCAATTATACCTACATGGAGAAGTTGTGTCTTGCGATGGTCTTTGGGACTAAGAAATTCAGGCACTACATCCTCTATGAAAAGGTAGTATTCTATACGAAGGCGGAAGGACTTAGACTGCTTATGAACAAGCTACAGCCGCCTGATCGTTTGGCAAAGTGGTTAATCACTTTGCAGGAGTTGGATTATGAGATTAAGAGTAAGCCATCGAGGTTACAGGGTATTGTGGAATGCTTGTGGATTTCGGGGAGCCGAAAGAGACTTTGGCTGAAGGAAGCGATATTGAGGAAATGTTTAAAATTCATACAACTTCTATTCCATCTTGGTATGTTGCTATTACACACTATCTATCAACAGGAGAGACGGGAGCTGGTTTGTCAAAGTCTGAAAAGAGGAAGATCAAACAACAGGCATTGAAGTTTTCCTTTATCGCAGGGACACTATATCGGCAGGGTGTTGATGATATCTATCGCCGATGTGTGATGCTTGACGAGGTTCCTTTTATCTTGGAGGAGTATTATGACTCTGCATGTGGAGGGCACTTCGCGGGACGGTTGACGGCGCAGAAAGCTTTAAGAGCTGGATATTGGTGGCCGTCCATCTTCCAAGATTCTTTTGAGTATGTGAAGAGATGTGATACCTGTCAGAGGCATGACAGTAGAGAAAATAGGAAACGCCCACTTACACCTATCATGGCTATCCTTCCATTTGAGAAGTGTGGCATTGATTTTGTGGGTCCTATTACCCCGTCGTCTACTACCCAGAAGAGGTATATTATAGTAGCCACTGATTATTTTACAAAATGGTTAGAAGCGCGGGCGACGAGGCAGGACAATGCAAAAGAGACTGCAAGTTTCCTGTTAGAATAGATTATCTGCCGCTTTGGTCCACCGAGAGAATTAGTGTCGGACCGTGGAACCCATTTTCTGAATAAGGTGATCAAAAGCTTGACTGAGGCTTGGCAAATCAAGCACAATAAAACGACTCCTTATAATCCGCAAGCAAATGGGCAAGTTGAAAGTACTAATAAACAGCTTGTGGGGATCTTGTCTAAGATAGTCTCTGAGAAGAAACGAGATTGGGACAAGAAGCTATATGTGGCAGTATGGGCGTATAATACCACGTTCAAGCGAGCTACCATCCATACTCCATTCAAATTGGTTTATGGGAAAGAGTGTGTGTTACCCCTTGAAATTGAATTGCCGACCATATGGTTTGCAATTAACCATTCTTTGGGAGAGTATAGCCCACCTGGATGAGCTTTTTGAATGTTTCACGACTATAGCCCACCTGGATGAGCTGAAGTTGCAGAGCTTGTTACACCAGGATGTAGCTAAACGTTGAATGAAGCAGTTGCATGACCTTAGAGCGAAGAAATATACCTTTAAAAAAGGGCAATTAGTCCTATATTACGATGCGCGTAGGGAGTTGTTTCCAGGGAAGCTGGAACCTAAATGGGATGGTCCCTACAAGATTGTCAGGTTAGGGAAAAATAGGTCTACGGCTCTATTAGCTCATCTACAGGGAGTAGAGTTTAAAAATAAGGTTAATCTTAATAAGATTAAACCTTATTATTTCTAAGTCTGCTAATACAAAGAAAATGCATTGCAGGTCCATGCTAGGAATGATTTGAGACATGCGAAAGAGCTTAAAGTTGGTTGATGGGTCGGTTAATCCCTTATTTGGAGCACCCATATCTGGAGCAGAGATACCATCAGGGGAAACTTATCTGGTGGAGCAAAGGATACAAAGTGATTGAGCAAGAGGACAGAACCTTTGTGTGGGAGATTAAAGTCTTCTACCATCACTGCTTACGACTGTTGACGAGTATCCCTGTTGAGTTCAATGAAGAAGGTGGGATGGAGCCGCCAGTGCATCCTCTCAACATGCTAAACTTTGATTACCATAATTACGAGTAGAGGAGTTTGTGATGGCTAGCTGTGTAAACCCATTGTGGACGTATACATTATATTTTGACAGAGCATCCAAGGGCCCTAATAAAAAAGGAAGTGTTGGAGTAGTAATCCGAGACCCCCGACGTAGAGTTACGATGAAGTTAGTTGCTTATCTCGGGGTAGGATTCACTAATAATATGGCGGAGTATAAAGCCTTGATTATGGGACTGCATATTGCCAAACAAGGTAGTATTCGTCGGTTGTTAGTAAAAAGGGATTTCCAATTGATCCTGAATCAGCTAGATGGGACATACACAGTGCGGAATCCCATTCTTTGTATGTATCATCGGACTGTTATGACCCTACTTGAAGAGTTTGAGAGAGTGTCTTTTCAGCTGATTCCACGTTACTGGAATTAGTTTGCGGATTCATTAGCAAACCTTGCTTATGAGGAAGACCCCTTCTTTAATTGTGGTCCTAGTTTGGATATTGTCATCAATGATGAAACAGGACCCGGTCGCTTGTGGGGTATGTTATCAGAACATGCAATATATGGCAGACGATGGTTGATATGAGTGATGCAAAGAGTAGCCAAGACCAATCTACCGTTATTATCTTGGACCTATAGGTTAATTAGACGACATGTTATGCGTACGCCTCTTGCTATCTATGCAGGAGGGATGCAACATAACCTTATGCATTTAGTTTAGGGCTATGAGCCTGTTTTTCCTCCTTGGGAGGGAGCCTATTATTGAATATCTGTGCTATTCCAGGAAAGGATGTGTAGATGCTATTCTGTCTGATCTCGTTAGGCCAAGAGGGCCCGTTTTGCGAGGTTTCACTGTCTTATTTCATTAGGCTAAGAGGGCCGATTAAGTTTTGTAGTGAAGTGCTTTATTTCATTAGGCCAAGAGGGCTAGTTGTCTGTTTAGTGCTGGTGTGGTTAATGGTTTCTTGTTTTAGTTTTATGCTAGACAGGTTTGGAAGAAAAGTTTGGAAGGAGCCTTTTGTTGCACGGAAGCTTCTCGTGGCCCTATCCAGGTGATATCTTTCCTTTATGAGTACCGTGGTTTTTATACTATATATGTTTGTGTACTTGTAGGGTTTTTTTCATTTCTTGTTGGGGACCAGCAACTAAGGCATGAAGTCCCAAGTTTAGATTAAGTATGTCTGAGGGAGGTTTGAATAGTCGTTGCCTCCTGTAAAGACATTGCCCGACATCAAAAGACCTGTTTTAGAAGGGAGTCCTACTGACCCTGTTTTGCTAGCCTGCTAGGCAACCATTCTAGGAGTTCTTGTTAGTTGTGAGGCAGTTAGAGAAGCCTATCAAAGGAAAAAAAAAGATGATAAAGAAAAAGAAACCCTGAATATCTTAAAGACAATAAATATATACAGAGGTGTGTAAAAAGGGGTTCTAACCCCTATAAAAATCGAAAAGGAAAGAAAGAAAAATTTATGAGCAGTTGATTATCGCCTAGTGAAGGCCTGGTAGGTTCCTAGGGACGAGTCAGACCCGGGGCCGATGCCTTGTCTTCCTAGGGGTGGCATCTTGCTGGAAAAGAAGAAAATAAGGAAGGTTGGAGCGAAAATAAAAGTGAGCATCAAAAAAGGATTAAGTGTAGCCTTGCGAGGGCTTGGTAGGTTCTTGGGTACCGAGACAGGACCTGAGGCCGATGCCCTGTTCTCCTTGGGTCACTACGCTCAGCTCCCTCCTTTTTACATACCCGAGTATGTCAATAAAATAAAAACCCTAAAAGAAGAAATGTATTAAAAGAAAATACTTCTTGATCAGGCTATAGGAGTCCTCGCCTAGTAGGAGGTCCTAGTTGTGTTGTCCTTAGTTAGGTAGGTAGTCCAGACCACCACTTAGGGCAACCTCTTTGATAGTTCTTTTTAGTTTGGTCGTGTTGGAGCAGTCGGTTAGTGACTAGCTTCGGACCTTTTATCAGATCATGTTAGGCCTACTCCTTGTGGATGTCATGCCTTGGTTTTGTCAGGGGGTAGGGTGAGCACTGTGCTGTGTTTAATATGTATCTATTTTGTATCAGCTTGATGCTTCCTTTGGTTGTTTTGTGCAGATCTATTGTGAGATTCGACGGGCTGAATCACCCTATCCCGTGGTCGCCAATGAGAGCGGAGTTTTGATGCCAAGAAGTGCTTAAAAATAGCTAAAAATTACGAATATCAAGGGAAAAATATTCAACGTCAAAGGCGGCGGCTCGATCTAGGACAATTTTAAGCGTCAAAGTGCTTTAAAGGCGCCCGAGCGACACTTGTTGATTTTTCATAATTTTTCAGACTATCCTACGGGTTGTCAAGAGTTACTGGCCAATGCGGGATGTCAAGCCGGACGCCCAGGATTTTTCAGAGCTCAATTCGGAGTCCGGACGGGGAAATGGCCACAAAGTGGGCAAGATTTGAAAAGGTGGACATGAGTTTGGCCAAAGGAGTGGTGAACTTTGGGGCTAGGGGGCATTTTATGCCAAATTTTTGAGTTAGCATGAAATCATGGTGAGGAAGGAAGGAAAAAAAACGTGGCAGGAAGGTGCCAATTTTTGCGCCATGATCTTGGAAGATGGAGGATGGAGGTTGAATGCACCCCATGCAGCAGGCATTGGCCCTTGTCTACCCTCTCTATGCTGACTCTATCGCCGCCTCTCACCCGTCAAATGGTGGTCTCTATGAAGATCTTTGATTTCAGTCTTTCTCTCTCCTCCCTCTCTCTCTTCTAAGGGCAGATTCATGTGGTGAAGAAGAAGAAGAATGGATGGCGGATGCTTATCCAATGAAGACCGGATTGCTCCGTGGTTCAAGAGGAATGAAGATTGCTGATTGTGGACTGTCATGAGCATTAATAGCTGTTGGAAATCAGTCCCGAGACATGGCAAATAAAAACCCGCAACCCGCAAAGAACGGTAATTTTATTTTTACAAAGGAAATTGATGTTTTATGCAATTTGCTTCATGAATATTTGTTCCCATGGGATGATTATGCATTATGTTGTTGTTTGCTATGAGTTTGATCAGTTTATGCTCAGAAAATCAGAAAATTATAAGTGTTGTGACTGAAATTAATAGTGTAAAACCCATAAAACACGCGGAATATGGAAAAATTGGGTGTTTTTGAGATATAAATGGGAAATATAATAAGACATACCAACTAAATTTGTGTTTTTGCTGCAAAAGAACCTAAGGGCCACAGCCCACAACTCATTTTATATTTTTAGTTATTTAATATTGCAAAAAATATAAGAAAAATAGGAAAAATGGATTAAAAAATAGGGGAAAAATGGATTTTGAGTGCCGAAAATTAAGGAAAAATAAGATTCATGTTTGTGGATGTATGGGGGATCTGAAGTATGAGGTTTAGCCTCAGTTAAGCCCTACCTTTATATTTTAGTGAGTGTTTATTGTTTTTATACACAAAAAATGTGAAAAATGAACCCTAAACCGGTCAATAATGCACAACCTAAACGGGTGAGGGGGTAGAGTGTATAAAAGGTGTTTAAATGTTGAATGGAATGATGAAAATCTTGTTGGTTTCTATGCATACCATTTAGGTTGGTCGATAATTAAAAATTAAGGATTTAATAGCACGAGGGTTTCTCGGTGCTAGGTTCATGCAACGCTGCATACGAGCGATAGCCAAATTCATTGAAAGAATGCTTTTGCACTAAACACAAATGCTGATTTTTCTTTGTTTTAGCACATGGACGTTCACTACTTTCATAAATCATAAAGAAACTTAAAGGATATCAAACAATACCTCCAGGATGCATGGCACCTGTATTCTCTAGATCGTGACCAACATTGAGTGAGTAAAGTTGTCCAAGCTGTAGGTAGGTGTTGGGTCTAGGGGAAATTAAAGTGAGATATGGTATATTCCTGGATACGATCAAGTGGTACCTTGAGTGGAAATATGTGCGATATTGTGTTATATATGTTTAGGGACACATCGAGGGGCTAATCCCCAAGATGTAGGAGAGTCGCAGTGAGGTAGCGGCAGTTAGCCGTGGGAGGATCTCCTATGTTTGTACTTCGTGCTATTTGGCAATGTGCTAGGGACTCCCTCTGAGGAGTGTTAATTGGGTTAGAGTTGGACTACGAGACGTGATACAAACGCAAGATGTTTAGGAAGATGATGTATGTGTCATCCATGCTCCTGGCCGCGAGGCCGTGGGGTTGTTGAGCGCATGATAGAGGTCCAGCTAGTGCATGAGCCAGTGCCGGCCCGTTTTAGGTCCCATCACTTTATAGGGATTAAATGGAGGGTCTAACGGACTCCGATCAATGAACCGAGACTTGCATTGGATTCTCGACGTCAAAATCCACTTAGTAAAACTCAACTTGACCATCCAACATTGTTCAAATTTCCATGAAAATTTGATATTTTACACCTCGCACCCACTTTTGTGCTTCAAATTAACGAGTCCCAAAATTTAGCTCTCATATGCCCTCTCTCCACCCTCACACTTGCCCCTTCTAGTTAGGAGCATGTGAGGGCATGTAGCATCATTAGAAGATTGCTTCGTGGGTCACCTTGGCTAAAGTGGCCTTTGGTGATTCAGACTCAGAGTTTGAAGATGGAATCTTTGTCTTATGGCCCTTCTCTTTGGATTTGGTAGCCTTCTTTAGAAAATGCTTAGAGAGATGGCTTCACTTTCCATAAGAATAGTAATGGGCATGCCTTCTCTTAGTCTTCGAAGATACTACCAATGCTCTCCCAATATCATCACCATATATCAGTACCTTTCCTTATATTTATGGCAAAGACTCCTCATTGAGAAAAAGAGACACGAGATCATCAAAATCAAGATCAAGAGTGGAAACTAGGACTCTCAAATCTTGAGCTACCATATCCTACTCTAGAGGAAGCTTAGTAACAATCAATGTAGAAAAATAAGAGGAGGTAAGAGCTACCCCCAAGTTGAGAAACTAATAATGAATAATCTTCAACCTGATTAGAAATGTCTACATGGAGTCTCTAGAATTAAACTTGATGTTATACAATTGTTCTTGAAAGGAAATAGCCATCATGGAAGATTTCCACTCATAAAGCCTATATAGCTTATCCCAAACTTCAGCTGAGGTCTCCAAGATTTGAATGGTAGGAGAGATTGTCAAGTGAAGCCAGCATACCAAAGCAGTAATGGCCTTGGCATCCTTGCCTTCCATTAAAAAAGCTCATCCAAAAAATCTTTGTTATCCTTCTTTGTCCACTTGGAGAGATTCGATGGTGGATGCTCTAGCTTGGCTCGAAACCTGCAATAACCTACCATAGATCTTTCTACACAAACCAAGCCTTCATACATAGATTACAATGAGCATAAATAGAGCCTTATAAGTGTCCTATGAATCTTAAAAACCCATAAACAAGTAAGCATAAAAGCTCAAAGCAACTAACCAATTACCTTCTTTTTCTTAAGTTTCTTAAGCCTTAGCTCCAAGTTAACCCTTTTCACACTTGTTTCTACTCAAACTAGTTTCTTTAAACCCTTTTTCACACCAACTCCTTCAATTAAATCTAGCTTTTTCCCTTTTTTATATGCACACTAGTATAATTTATCTAGAATCACCTACAAAGGGTTGTATTCATACTTGAAAAGAAATTTAAAATCACAAATTGTAAAACCATAAGGTAGTTGTTTATATGCGAGTTTTTTCCACCTATTACTCAAATCTATTGTAATCTCATCTACCACTTGTCATCAAAGTTAGACACTACCATGTAAGTTTTATTAGTAATACCTTTCCATTCCTAAAAATTTCTCAAATAGAAGCAATATACAAATTTAATTGTGATGATTTTGTAATACCCCCACCATAGCGCTTCATATCAAGAAATAAATTTGAGCTTGAGGCGTTTAAAAAAAAAGTGCTCGTCAAGCTATCACATAAGTGATCACACGTAATTTTCTTAATATCGAATCTTGCATTAAATCGAGAAGAAGCCTCAATGTTCCTAGCCAACAAAAAGTAAAGTCACCTCGTAAATAATATTACGATGGCTTGATCGTAATTTTTCTTGCATTATATTTGATTTAGTATTCCCGATTCCATTTAATGCATCAAAGATTGCATTAATTTCGTAACTGCAAGACAAATCGCAAAAGCCTTAATTGGTAGATGAAGAACGTGCAAGAACGAGTATGATATTGAGTAAGTTAAGTATCAAAGAGTACGGTATGACATTACAAACTAGATAAGTCATGAGGTAACTTGGTCAAAGACCACTGGATGAAGTCGTTTTGAAGAAAAAAAGACGTTTTCGAAAAAATCGACCAAAATTCATGACATTTTTTACGCTTAGAGGGAGAGAAAGCATAAAATAATCATCCCCATGCCACCATCCAATAGGTAGGCAATCAAAATGCATTTTTAATCAAGCTCACATGGCTCTTGACAAGTAGCCAAAAGAATGAGTCGACTGCATGCTCCCCCTCATGCTTATAAATACACCCTCTCTCCTTCACAAAGAAAGCAAGAAGGAAGACCTCCTGATGATGGAAAATTTTCTCTACTCTTATCCATTGAAGCTTTGAGGCTGAAAGAGGAAAATACCCCCCTTCTACCTCATTTTTATTTTCTCTATCCCTTGTTATGCCTTCATTCCATATAGCCATATCGCCAAGTGAAATGTTGGCAAAATTTTTCTGGATGACCATCAACTCTCTTGAACTACCATGTCAATTTTTCCTGACATCCATGGCTCCACGAGGTCACATAAATTCAAAAAACCTATTTGAAGTAAGGGAAGTAAAGAACACAACCGAAGGAGAAAATGACACAATAGAAATTGGCAAAACCCCCGTTATAGAAAACTTGAGAGAGGACACCTCGTCAGTTTGGAAAAACATAATGTTTTATAAGCCTATCGCTATATTTGGCTTTAAATTATTATAAATGCATTCTAAAGAAAATGCATATGAACTGTCACTTGGGAAAATAACCTAAGTAATATAGTAATTAGCTATTCAATGAAAATACTCTTTCATTTTAAAAAGGATTATATGCCTATCGTTAAGAAAATATCATAATTATGGTTTATTTCGTGATATTTATTGTTATTTCATTAATGACGCAGGTGATCATAATAACAAAAAAAAGGTAGACGGTGTTAGGGAAGGGAATATTTTATAGTTTTTCTTTGAAAGTGACTATCTCTATTTCATTTTGCTAACGACAAACAAATATATATGAGTTTTATAATAATATTTAGAAAATAATTTAGATAATATCATGAAATAATCAATGCATTAAATAAACAAAAAATATATATAAGAAAATATATACTAGACGTGCATAAATTAGTGCTTAATAATATAATTTGATGTCCAAAACATGAAAGGAAAATTGCACTTATGATTTTTGCATTGCCTAGAATAAAGTTTTAAAACAAACAATCAACATTGCACCTACGACATAGCTAAATGAAAATTGTTCTTTCTAGATAACGTTGAAAGTTCGAACAATGGTCAGACATTGTCCATTAAACCATAGAATATGAGTAGAATAAAATAAAAATTATTTTCTTACTAAAAACACACGCAATGTTAATATTAATGTCAATATCATGAGTTGATCCACATATGAATTAGTGAGAAAACCTAACCGAAAAGATTAAGAATGTTAAAGCAAAAGCAACTATGAAATACTCGACAACCTTGAAACTATGAGTATATCAAGAAATTAAATAAATATTTGAATTCTATAGAACTTGTTGGACATTGATAATAATTTATCGATACAAATTCTAAAGTCTAAACAGACCTGGAAAACCATTTGAAACCCTGCTAACCATGGGCTAGGGTAGGGCGGCACATGAATTGCCTACTATAGGTATAAATGCCCATGTTATCTTTTAGGATAGAAATATCAAATTTTTATAAGAAAATAATGTTGTGTGTGTCTGTGGGGGTTAATTTGTTTTACTTTTTTACTTGGAAAAGGCTTATATGCTTATCATTAAGAAAATATCATAATTATGGTTTATTTCGTGATATTTATTATTATTTCATTAATGACACATGTGATCATAATAACAAAAAAAAGGTAGATGGTGTTAGAGAAGGGAATATTTTATAGTTTTTACATGAAAGTGACTATCTCTATTTCATTTTTCTAATGATAAATAGAGGTATATGAGTTCTATAATAATTTATAAAAAATAATTAAGATAATATCATAAAATAATCAATGTATTAAATCAATAAAAATTTGTATAGGAAAATATATACTAGACACACATAAATTAGGTGCGTAGTAATATAATTCGATATCTAAAAGATGAATTAAGAAATGCACTTATGATTTTTGCATTGCCCACAATAAAGTTTTCGAAAAAACAATCAGCATTGCACTTAGAACATAGCTAATGAAAGTTGTTCTTTCTAGATAACGTTACAAGTTCAACAACTGGTCAGACATTGTCGATTAAACCATAGAATATGAGTAAAATTTAAAATTTTTATTTTCTTGCTGAAAACATATGCAATGTTAATATTAATGATTATATTAGCGAGAGTGTTAACATCATGAGTTGACCCATGTATGAATCAACGATAAAACCTAACCTAAAATATCGAGAATGTTAAAGAAAAAACAACTATGAAATACTCGACAACCTTGAAATTATCTGTATATTAGGAAATTAAATAAATATCTGAAGTATGTAGGACTTGTTGGACATTGATAAGAATTTGTCGATACGAATTCTAAAGTCTAAACAGACTTGGAAAAGCATTTGAAACCTTACTAAGCGTGGGTTAGGGCAAGGCAACACATGAATTGCCTACCATAGGTATAAATGCCAATAATAAATAAATATGTTTTGCGAAAAGACTATTTTCTCTATCTTTGTGTTGTGCCCTAAAAATTATGTGAAGGAACCTGTGATAACGGGTTAATTAACAAAGATACTTTCATATGTCATAACTTAAGGTGACATATTAGAAAAATAAAGAAAACCATTTGTGGGATGCGGGTGGGCAAGATTCCTGATGGATCCATCCTATAAATGGGTGGTCCCGGTAAGCTGGGAGCTTCTCTTAAGAGATTGAACATAACATTAATTAGAAAAAATTAGGTAAAGTCGAGCATTGACTTACCTAGGGTCAGGTCTTAAAACATTGATTAGTAATTATCTTAGGGAAAAGGTGCAGCAGCTGTGCCAGAACTCCATTAAGGTTCCTTGAATCCTAACCAGTTATCGGAAAAAAGTGTTGCACTCCATGAACCAATGGTAACTACAATTGCTTCAGTTGGACGAAAAGCCCTTGTGGGTCACCTCTGATGGAGCTAGCTGATGTATCGAGACCTCAGTTGTCAAATTAGGACCCCAAGCTTGCAGGTTGATCCTCGTGGGGACATTGGGTAACTTCCATTATGGGGTGGGCTCTAGGAAACCTAGATGATAAATCCCGTGCATTCTTGCAAGTGTCAGGTGAGTCGTTTAGGATAGTTCCCTGATGGACCACTAAAACATGCTGCAAGGGAATTGTTAGGGAGACATGTGACACGTTTTCATACATGGAGGATGAAAATTATGCATCACCTCATGTGTCTAGATTTTTGGGAGTTGTTCTAAGACATTGAATATGCTAATGATCCACATTGGAGAAGGAAAATAATAACATGGGTCCTTTCAAATATAATGTACTCCACCACATCTCTAATATATAAGGAGAAAAAGAAGCATGGAAAGAAGTTGATAAAATCTCTGTTCACAAGCAAAAAAGCCAAAAATTAACCTTTTAATGAGCTTTTTAAAATTAAATTTAGATATATTTAATTCCTTAACATTGGTTATTAATATCAAATTCAAAAGCCTAAAGGTGCAACTCTCATCCATTGGAAAATATATTGAAGAAGATGAGGTAATAGTTGTACTCTTAAATATTGTTGTGATAAACTAGATAAAGGCTATGAACAAGTTGTGGCTACACTAAGGAATGCACTTGATAGAAAGCTCAATACAATGGAAGTTTCTTTGTATGAGAAAGAAGGCAAAGACCCAAGAGTTTACACCAAGCCCCATTGCAACCACACTCTCAATAAAATGTTATTTCTCAAAGGTTACTTGTAGGTTATGTGGGAGAAATGGACACAAAGAACAAGACATTTGGAACAAATAAAAACCAATGTGCAAAAACTACAACAAGTTTGTACACACCAACAATGATTGTTGAAATAGAAAAGTAAACATTATATACGACTCTTCAGCATCCTATGATTTTTTTTTTGATAGGATTCATAAAAATTGCCTACACTCTAGTTGACACTACATGAGCTAGATGCCTTGCACACATTCAAGGGGGGCCTACATCCTTAGGTATGCTTATCTAGAGGGTGAGTTGGCACCACGGGGGGATATTAGAATGTATGGTTTTAGAGGCTATGCTACAAGCACATGCAAAGCATTGTATCCCATAAGCAAAGTGAGGGGAATGTATCCAAAGCTATGATTTTTTGCGACAGAACTTTACAACTTATTTTGGGGTGTGTGGATATAATCCTAATTCTAATGGTTTTCCTCAATGGACTTTGTCCTCTCACCAAGCTCGCATTGCATTCACAACCTCCTAGTTATGATCCAAGATCAAAGAAGGTGATTGCATCGTCTAGACCATTTGTTCTATCTAAGAAGCTCTTCTAGTCTCACACACTTGTGGTTGTCATGACTAGCCCTCCTTTAAAGACTCGGTTGGTTGTTTCACTTCCTCCCCACACTGATGGCTACCTTGTATACCCTTTTCTAAGTTTCATAAGCACAATTCTACCTTCTTATGGTGGATTACCAAAAATATGTCGAATGAAAAAATTCATTACTCTTTTTATGTGCAGGCCTTTAATAGACTAGTCTACAACACTCTAACTATCACAAATTTGTTGGCAACTACCATGGATGATGTGATCGAATTGATGTTCTATTGGAGCAATCCCTTGGTTTCTTAGAGAAGAAGTTAAAGAAGTTTGGGTAAGAGTTTTAATACTAGTGATTTTGATTTGGGTATAGACTTGGAGGAGAAGAGTAGTAGTGAGGAGGAGGATTCCAAGGAGAAGGAACCAAAAGAAGCTCGTAAAATCCAAAAAGAAGGACAAGGGTTGAAAGTCTAGCAAGGGTCCTTAAAACTCCTATACTAAATCCATGTCTTGATCCAAGTGCAATAACTCTAGACACTTGGTAGTAGATGTTGCTCTAAACCAGTGATGGTGTAACATTTGTATAAGACTTCCACCCATAATATAGAGGTAAGCAAATAAAATGCAACCAACTAGCCTGAGGAGATGGCTAGTAAAGAAAATGGGATGAATGCTTTTTCAAATTGGAATGCACTAGGGATGTCCACATTGTGACAACACCAATGGTTTTGTATGCTCAACAAGATATGGACTCCATTTGGTTTGTAGTAGGCAAGTTAAGTTTAAGAATGAGGAGGCTAAGGACCCCCTCTCACTTACAGTAGAACCTTGTTCTTTGAATGCAATAAGGACATTGGCAACATGAATACTTGGAAGCACATGCTTATGATGCTCAAAAGCAATAGAACTAATAGTTCTTGGGATTCTTAATGTATTTAGAGTTTCCTCCCTTCTCTCAATTTTTACTTTCTAAGTTAATGTGCATGTAACAAGGGGTTATGATATACTCTCCAAAACTATCTCGTTGATACTTTAACCTAAATCAAAATGTGGTAGCTTTACTATTATAATTTCTTGATCTAGACAAATACAAAAATCTAGCTACAAAACAACAAAACAAACAATCACACAAACAAGTAAGCTACTAAAATCCTACCTACCTAAAGTTGTTCTAGGGGTTTTCAGTTTATGTGAAAGCACTTCACAATGTTCAAGAGTCTAATTGTGTGGATATTAACATAAGGTCCAAGAGATCTAGTCTTTGATGGGGCAATTTGAGGCAAAAGTATCCATATGGTGGGTTCCAAATAATTCCATTGAGTATTCCTAATTTTTACTAAGGTTTGTTAATTGTTGACCCTATGATCATGATCAATGGTGTTACTTGCTTTCTCTTTATGTATGTTTCAATCATTTTATTTTAATGGTTGGTTGATTTTTAGACATCCCATATTCAATCTAACATCTTTGTCTTTGATTTTATGTACCCTAAGAAAGAGCTTACTTTCTAGGGTTTTTCTAAAGGTGTAGTTCTCCCATAGTTTTATATGATAGTCAGCCTCCTATATTCATTTCCTAATTAGGATTTCTAATATTTTCAATTGTCAAAGGATAAGTCTGAGTATGAATTTGAGAGGTTGACTTCATTTTTTAATGACTTTTATGTGTCTCTTAACATCATTAATATGTTTTGCTAAAATTCATCCTTTTTCATAATGACAATACAACACTATACTAACTTTATTCTATTTGATTTTCTCCTAAGAATGATGAAAAAACTCAGATCAAGTCATTTTTTCAATTTATTGACAATAATCCAATGTAGATCTCTTGGGTGACATGGGGCTTAACCAAGATGCGCATGGCAGTTCAAGAGAAATTCATAGCTTCCACACATCCATCATGTGCTAACTTAGACTATCTTGGTGCCTTGAAGATACCAACTTGATAGTGAAACTCATATTTAGTTTTCCTTTTCTTCCTTTAAAGGTGAACTTATGCAAACTAGCTTTACAAGATGAGGACAATGGACACCAGGGTTTGAGGTGCAAGGGTCGTAGGAATGGGGCTTAAGGATATTCAAAGTGAAATTTTCGAGAAAGCAATGAGGCTAAAAGAATAGATCCTTAAGGTATTATGAAAAAATAAAAATTATATGGTGTGTGAGAGAACAGACACAAATGAGGCTTAAAGGGCAAGACGGGGTGCTTTAGGTGATTGGGCGCTAGTAGGATTGTATGAGGTGGTCATGATTGAAAGGTGAGAAGGATCGAAGCTTTCTTGGAAGTAAGCTATGGCGGAGAGCAAGAGCAAGAAGAGAGAGAGAGAGAGAGACATTAAATGGGAACTCCAATAGTCACAATGTGTGACCGGGCCTTCCTTTATTCAAACTATCACTAAAAGAATAAAGAATAAAGTGACGGTGATGGGCGCCCGCCACCTGCAGTGTGTAGTGGTGGGTACTGTCGGTGTAGTAATATATGGGTAGCTAGGCGGAGGCGCCTTTACCCCCAACAACCTCCCACTTAAAGGAGAATTTTCCCCAGTGAGGAGTGAAAAGAAAAAGAAAATACAATACAGTGTACACATGTACAATAGGATGATGAAAAATGTCATCTCATCCAACACCCACATCAATCTCCTGAGGAAGGCAAAGCACTCAGTAGTGAGGCTTTTTGTGACCAGATCTACAAAATTTGTGTTATGTGAGATGCATTTGGAGCTGATTTAGCTCAGACACTGACTATTTTGAACAATCCTAGATCTGTCCAAAACAGGGCAGCCACCTGTTACTTCAATTTTATGCTTACAGGTCTTGGCATTTGATGCCCAATTATGCCCGGTTGATGCCTAAACATACAGGAATGTATGCCTATGGTTTGCCTATGGAATTGAGCTTGGATTGAGCACTAATTTGCTCAGTTTACAGAGGTTATATGCTGTTGGAAACTTCAGGGCTGAAGCTATTTATGCTACAGTTGGGTTATGCCTATTGGTCACGGGGTGCTCCCAGCTACTCGGTATGATGTCATGATGTATTTGGACTATGCCACATGTCTTGTTTATGCTTCAGAATGCTTTTGAGCTGAGATTAGAGCTCGACTTGGGTTTGACTGTCACTTCTTTGTAGCTGGCATTTCATCTATAACATGGTTTATGCCTAGGCTACCTAGTACGGGTTATGATGACTTGGTGAATGCTTTATGCTTTGGCTATGGATGGCAATTGTTTGAGCTCGTCTCGACATTCATTTGAGTATTCCCTTGAGTAGTTGGACATTGACTTGTCTTTTTCCGTTACGACTTGGTTTTTTCCGTTATGACCTTGGGTGCTATATGGGATTTGATGCTCCGATTATGGATCTTGGCTATTACTTGGATGCACTTACATGTATTGAGCAATGAACTGCTCCCTTGTTTTGGCAGTTGCCTATTGAGCTATGATTGCTCGTTTGCATTTGATATGCAGGATACTTACTGATCAGTGGACTTGGATAGTGCTTGGGATTTATAGTTATGGCTTTCTTGCTCCTCTGTTGTCTAGCTTCTATGCTAGTTGGGCCCCTGTTGCCCGTCCATGTTAGAGAGAAGATGCTATGTATGCTTACCCGTCTATGCACGTGGTCTACTGTTGTATACCTTACAGAGCCACTTATTTGGATCTTGTTGTATAGATGTTTGGGCTTCACCTGGAGCTTGACTCTTGCAGGATGCTCTGCCATTTGTCGGTCTTTACTTGACTTGGATGCTCCTTGGTGGCATGATGTATTGCAGAGCTATGCGTATGCATATGGTTATGGGCTAATTTCATGGCTGATATCATATTCTCTTATGAAAGATGTCTTATGCTTTAATGTATTGTAGTTGGTTATGTCATGCAGTTGGCTACGACTCTTCTTCATGTGGGAGCTTTTGCATCCTTGATTGATGCCTTTATGTCCTCCCATCCATTGAGGTTTCATGAGCATTTGCAGCATGCTTCTACCACTGATGTACTAGCAAATGATTGTCTTTATGAGCAGGTTCCCTATGTTGGGATAGCCCTCGACTGCTTGAGCTCCGTGGATACTATGGATAGCCCTATTCATGATGACTTGGATTCCTTGTCATCTTCTATATGTTCTTCTACTTCAGATGTTGTTTGCTTCCATTGTGGGAAGCTTGGGCATGTTCAAAGAAAATGCTTTAGATGGATTAGAGAGTAGAAAAGATAGAGACATACTCGACATGAGCAGAGAGTCAGCGATGCAGCAGGTATTACCACTCTTTCTAGTGGTGAGGTACATGCAGTTACCCATGATGATGCAGTTGAGCATGTCCTCGTGTCATCTAGTTTCCCTACAACTTACTTGCTCAATGATCAGGCCCATGCCTTTGATTGGCTTTTCGACTCTATGGCATCTTGTCATGTTACCCCTCGTAGAGCATGGTTCTCTTCTTACAGGGAGGTTAATGGATGTATTGATCTAGGCCTTGAGCAGACTTATGCTATTGTTGGTACAGGGAACATACACCTAGCTTTGCCTAATGGGACTTCTCTTATGCTCAGGGATGTTCTACATGTTCCCATGCTTAGTAAGAGCCTGATTTCTGTCAGTTAGTTGCATGATGAAGGTTACTCTATTTCTCTTCAGGATAGATCATGGAAGATCTGTCATGGTTGCTTGGTTTTGGCCAGAGGTTCTCGAGTTGGTTCTCATTACCCAATGCATGTCTCTCATGTGAGAGATTCTATGGTTTCAGTTATCTGGATACCACATGCATTGTTATGGCATTATCGCCTAGGCCACATGCACCACAAAGAGATGGAGATCTTGTCTCGTTCAGACTCATTGCTGCCTCCTATGTCACTTACAGATCTTGATGCTTGCCCTGATTGTACTCTTGGTCCTTGCAAAGCTCCCTTGGCTTATGGCGATCGTATGAGGCATGCTCCTCTAGATCTTGTCGATTGTGCAGTATATGGACCTATGCCTTCCTAGTCACTTGGTGGAGCATCGTACTTTGTGACCTTTGTTGATCATGCTACCCATCGTGTTTGGGCTTTTCCCTTGGTGCAGATTGAGGATGCTGCAGTTATGCTTGATAGGTTTATGGATTCTACTGGTAGCAGGCCTAGGTGCTTGCAGATGGATTATGAGAGTCATGCTCTCTCTCCCAGCTTTTAGAACTCTTGTCAGCAGTATGGCATTGGTCTCTTGTGCCCACGGTATTATGGGATTGCTCATGGCATGTGTCTGACCTTACAGGCAAAGGTTACTTCTATGCTTACCATGTCTAGGTTGTCTTATGGCTTTTGGGATGAGGACCTTATGACAGCAGTCTATTTGGTTAACAGGACGACGTGCTTGACCTTGTATGGTATTACACCCCATGAGGCATGGAGTGGCATGCAACCCTCCTATGATTACTTGAGGATGTTTGGCTGCCAAGCATTTGTACATATGCCACATGAGCCTATGTCACGTAGATGTATCCTCCTTGGTTATGGAGATGGTGACTTTAAGGCCTACAAATTATGGGATTTGGATGCCCAGCAGGTCATACGCAGTCGTCATGCTATCTTCTATGAGACGCAGACACCTCTTAGCCCTCTTGATGAGCATTCAATACGCTTTATGGCTGATTTTACAGCAGCTACAGTGCCATTACAACAAGCTGTTTATGCTGAAAATGAGGCACTTACTGGCCCAGATGACGTAGCTATGCATAGCAGTCAAGGTCAGGATATTGGTGGTTAGTTGCTAGACCCCTTGCAAGCTCATGAGAGCCATTTTCATGTAGTTTTGCAGGCTAGACAGCCAACCATATGCCAGTCTTCTGCTTCGCTGAGGCCACATGTAGTCTTGACACCCCGTTGGACGAGTGTCTGGGATGTTGGCCCTCTTTCAATGATTGACTCTGGAGAGTTTGACTGCTCTCTACTATCTTATATGTGCCACACTGATGCTATGCACGACTCTGATGCTTTACAGCCATGCACTGATGAGTTGTGCTTGCTTCATGAGAAGCATTCTTGGATTGCTCCGTTGTATGGAGCTGCGGGATCACTTATCTCTTGGATGTCATGGAATTGGGGATGCTTGACTCTTCTTCTGCAGAGGTTCCCAACACTTCTTGCACAGCTTGGGCGTTGAGATGTTATGATTCATCACCTTGTCTTTTTCTTTTCTTTTCTTTATTTTCACTCCCCAGCCACATTGGCCTTTTAGTGGGAGGTTGTTGGGGTAAAAGGCCTTTGGGCCTACCATGTATACTGTGACCACCCATTCTTTATTCATATATAATATGATAGTGCAATAAGGCTGTCAGTTCAATTGGACAGCACCCACATTGTGTGTACTTTTCTCTCCCACATCTTCCTCTTCTCCTTCTCCACTACCATTGCACCTATATTGTGTGTGCTCTTCTCTCCTGCATCTTCCTCTTCTCCTTCTCCACTGCCATTGTATCCCCTTCAGTGGTGGATAAGCCAATTGAGGTGATACTGACACTACACTTTCCTAGAATGATAGAAAAGTAATGTTGTGATTAATCTTTTAGGATACTTCCCAAGAGTCTCCAAGTTACATATAGCTATTTTCAAGCAATGTTGTGGTTTTAAAATCAATATTTTAAAAGCTACCAATCATGCAATCAAGGTGATTTATGCAAAAAGCAAGGTGATGGAGCATATAGCCTTTAGGACAATGGAAAAATAACATTTAGCACACCCAAATGATTTATGAGCTTGCAAATGACCTCTACCATCTAGATTGAAGTGTTTTCAAGTGATATATATCCAAAAATGACAATTTTAACCCAAAAATTAGCATTTCATGTGATGGGATGGAGAAATTGAGATTATGTTAGCACTCCTATCCAATCAAAGTGCATACAACCTCCTAGTCACAAAGTAACAGTGCCACTTGAACAACTAATTGTCCTACCTATTCAATAATATTCAAGATGATATTCATATGTTTTAGACAATGAAAGTGATGTTTTCAAGAACAAAATGTAATAGTAGAGGTGATGGGAGATGTAGTCAAGGGATGGTAGAAAATAAGCTCTTATAGTGTTTCATCAATCCCTAGTTGATCCCTTGCAACATCTAATGATTGTGTTTGATGCCTATAAGAAATTGAGATACTTTCTAAGTCCATGTATTTCAAAAGTAAGATTTTGGAGCAAAAAGCTAATAGTCAATGTGATGGGATGAGCACTTTCCAGGATGTGTAGATTATAATGATCATACATAATACCTCCAAAAGTACTAAAGTAAGATAACTAGTCATTCTCTTGTATGCAAGTATCATCTTTGAAAAATTTCTAACATAAATAAAATCAATAAGTATAAAAAATAGAACAAGTAAAATTCATACAATGCTTTTATGCTTTCGATTCAAGCTCACAATCCATGCAAGTATGCAATGCGGATGTATTAGAGAACGCAAACTCTAGATTGCAAAAAGGGAATTTTTATCATTTCAAGGGGATCAATCCTTTTGGCTAGCTCAACTTCCTAATCCACCATTACGAGTTTTTCTAATCTAGTTGTGCATATTTTGGATTAGCCATGCCTTCTGCAATCAAAGAACAAAATCTTTTCAAGCAATTACAACTTCTATTCTAACCTGCAATGAGATTGTAAGCCCTCTCACAAAGAAGATTCTATCATTGTTCCTCGCAACACAACCAAAAATATTAGCCTCTACAAGATCTCAACAATGTGGGATTCTGGATGGACACATGTTCTTTCTTGTGTTTCCTATAGGCTTGAGATTAGACTATCTCTCACTCAATGGACTCGTACTCTAGCTCCAAGCCACCAAGCTTCTATCTCTCAATCCCGATGAAAGCAAAGAAATTATGAAAGACATAGAGTTTGTAGTAGGCACATCTATTTCTTATCTTCTCATTGTAGACCATTGATAGAGGGCATGGTAAATGGCCTCACGATTTGCATGTATGCTCCCCTTCCACCAAGATATCGATTTTGCCACCACCGTGCTCCACTCCACACTACCAAGAGGAGACTATCCCTCACACACACTCTCTCTCTCTTTCCATCTCATAAATGGATATGGATGTCTCAAGAGTTTGTGAACAATGTCACCCTAATATTAAGAGGATACTTGGTATGTGTATGAGATGCAAAAGGTTAGAAGATATAGAAATGATTTCTTTCTAATTAAATTGCTAACAAGTACAACTAGAAAGCTCTTGCATGTATTTAAAAGACATCCATTTTCATCCTTTATATAGGCAACTCCAAGCTAGGGTTAGGTAGCATTGACTCTTAAATCATGTTTGCACAAACATACACACAAATTCTTATTCTCTCAACACACTCTAGTGAAGGTCATGTAGGAATCAACAATGCCTTACTAAATGCCCATCTGTTCATCATCACCATGGCCTCTACCTAATGCAACCCCTCTTGACCAGGTGAAATACTTTGGAAATGGTATGAAGAGATGTATTTTTCTTCTCAAGATCAAGACCATGCCTACAGAACATTGGCCATTTATCATAACAAATTATTAGCTCTTTGTAGTCACTGATCAAAAAACATAATGGGTCTAGTTCATTGGCCTATTTTGCTCAATGCCCTACTCTGCATTCTTCCAAACATGGCTGCAAAACATTCAAGGTTCACAAACCAATTGTCAACCCTAGAGCATGAAAACTCATGGATTCACCAGAAGGTTCCCAACCTGGTTGGAAATTTGTGTGTGGTGGAAATAGATCTTAAGAAAGAAGCTTCAAAGGTAACTTTAGGAAGTTACAAGTGCAAAAGGTATGTGATATGGTATATTTGAAGACTTTCCTCTCAAAATGTACGAGTGCATTGCATATCAAATGAAAAGAAAGTGCACCAATGTTCTTAAGAAATAAGCTTCAAAGGTAACTTTAGAAAGTTACAAGTGTAGAAGGTGTGTGATATGGTATATTTGAAGACGTTCCTCTCAAAATGTACGAGTGCATTGCATATCAAATGAAAAAAAAGTGCACCAATGTAGTAAGCTGCTAGTCAAGTACCTTTTCATCATGCAAGGGATTACACTGCATCCTTTTAAAAAGGCTCACGCCTACAATCTAGTAGGTAGATTTCATGACTTGGTTTAACTTTTGTAGGGAGATAAATTTCTTCTCAATGAAGTGCCTCTGATTTGAGAAATTTTAGTTTCACAACTTATGAGATGTGGGACATTTCTATCTCATGTGATTGACTCTAACTTTCCCAGCATCTGCAAGAGGGATGGTGTCTGTGGGATAGTCCTTGTGACTCTAGCTGTAGTTTTGGACCTTGGGAGTGTAGCTCTCTAGAAAGGTAGATTGGATGGCCATGTTGGCTCTTCCAATAGCAAACAAGATATGATGTTGCAATTGAAGAGTTGCACACTTTTCATCTCTCATTGCTTGCTCCTATCCATTTCCCATCAGAGTGTTGCTCACATTGACACCCCATCTATGATCAGCTGCTTGTGAGAGCAAAACATTAGTCACATCTTGCTTCCAATTATATTTATACAAAAACACACATTTATAATATGATTATCTTGTTTACTTAAAGCTTCACAACAATTTATATCTATCTACCTATCTTATCTACTTCAACACTAGCTAAATAGACTCTTAGATCCATAACAACTTACTTTGTCTCAATGCATAAGCCATGGGCAACTATGTGTACATTGGCCATGCTAGTTGGTGATCATGAGAAAATCCCTTAGAGAGGGTCAAGGCCCTAGGGGGAGAGAGAGAGAGAGAGGGGGTGGGGGTGGGGGTGGGGGCAGATGTGTCTCTATGAGAGAGAGATAAGAGAGAGAGAGAGAGAGAGAGAGAGAGAGAGAGAGAGAGAGAGAGAGGGAGGGAGGGAGAGAGAGAGAGAGGGAGAGAGAGGGATGGTGGGGTGGGTATCAAGAAAATTAAGAAATCAACACATGGAGATGGGTCAATGGAGGTCTGCGACTCGAGTTCTCTCTCTCTCTCTCTCTCTCTCTCTACTATTTGACAAAACAACCTATAGGCTATCCCTTCATAGTGCACCAAAAGAACAAATCACAAGCTCTTCTGTAAGCTCGAGACAAGTGGAGCTGCTGCTTGAGTGGGCCAACTTTTGCTTCTTTGGGACCCTCTTCTACTGCCATGTAGGAACTCTGCAGCTTTGTTGTTCGAAAGGATTCGCCATTGTGGGTGTGCGTTGTAGAAATCTTGCACAGTAGCAAGCATGCTTTGATAGAGCCACAGACACAAAGGGGGAGAAGTGAAAAATTTTGGGGTTCTTTGTGCTAACAAGATCTCTTGCTTGAAGCTTGCGCACAAGTCAACCAAAATCCCTCTCTCTCTCTCTCTCTCTCTCTCTCTCTCTCTCTCTCTCTCTCTCTCTCTCTCTCTCTCTCTCTCTCTCTCTCTCCCCCTTGTGTTCTATATGTATTTCTGCAAACCAGATCTCTCATTGGAAGTCTGCGCCCCTTTCCCCTTGGGGGGAACCCTACACCACATGCCTCTCACATGGAGGCACCTATAGTTATGCTGGCTGTCTCATCTACATTTGGAGCATCTATAGGGAATCTAGATACCACTATGCCACTAGATTTGTCCCATCACCCTTCATACACCAAACTCATCCAACCACCTTTCTACACGATACAGGTATGGCTAGCTTCCTGCAAAGGTCATATGGTCAAATTGTGGGGAACCACCTTTTTAATGGTCTCCCAATGCAATATCTGAATAATGGAGTGCATAACCTTTGGAATCATGGAGAAGCCAGCAACCATGGTGGTGAAGGTTGGGCCTTCGGTGGTGGTGCAGCACCCTAGGGAGGAATTGGGGAACTTCTGGGAGCTAGCAGAGGGGGCATCATCAATTCATCAGAGTGCCCTCATGAGCCTAGAGGTGCTACTAACAAGAGAAATAACTTTCTACAGTAGACCCACATTGCTCAATTCAACAAACCAGTGGTTGGTGAAGGCATTAATGGAGGACATGAAGACTCTGGACTTGTTCCAAAGGGTATTGAGGGAACAAGTCATCAAGGCAAGCCATCTTCAAACCTCCTAGGTAACAAGGTTCCTCTCTCAGTCCCTGCTATGGAATTCAAGAAATTTAATTGCACCTATCAGTCATGAGCACTAATAGGTCTTTGTCATGGTGCTCGCCCATCGATTGACTTTCTAAGAAATTGGGTTTGAAATAATTGGGAATCGATTGGGTGCAAACCTATTAGCATGCAATACCTACCGAATAACTATTTCTTTTTTTTGTTCGAGTCTGAACAAGCGGCCTTAACTTTGCTAAGCTATGGCCAATGGATGTTGTGTAACTCGCCTATGTTTTTACTGAATAGACCCCGAAATTTGACCTGGTCGGAAGAACAAAACCGACATGTGTTCCTATTTGGGTAGAATTCCATGATTTGCCTTTGAATCTCTATCTATTTCTAAAAATTTTGGCTGCCCCCATAGGAAGATTACTTTGTCAAAGGCCATATACAGATATAAACTCAAGATGGCATCCTCAATTTCTCATTGAAGTAGATATCAGCAAGAAATTGATAGAGTCTTTGAAAATCTCAGATACAAATGGGTTATTTATTAAGGACCAATCGGTTATCTATAAGAATCTGCCTAAAACATGTTTTAAGAACCTCAAAATAGCTCATTTTATCAAGAATTTTCGTGAATGGAACACACACGAAACTACTAATAATAAGCAAGATGATACCTCCCCTAGAACTCACAAAAACCAAGATGATGGTTTTCAGTAGATTAATAGGAAGGGGAACAACAAAAATAAGGGTCAAACAAGCCAGAAAACTAATGTTAATCACAAATGTAAAAATCACAATAGATATGCTGCATTATTAATGTATTTGGATAATGAAAATAATGGGGCTTCCAAGTTGGGTGAAACTAGCCCTACTAAATGCCAGAACAATGCAAATTCAGATAATGTTGAGGTTATCATTGAGGAAACTCAACTAGAACAACAGAATGAGGGGGGTACTCTAGTAGGCAATTCAAACTTTGTTACAAAATGATGATGTGGACTTTACCCGAGCTGAGAAGGAGGAACTACCTGGTGGGGATTACATCCCTAATAGTCCACCCTTTTGTAAATCAAAGTTGGAAGCATGAGAGAGTGTGCACAAGAGGGAGAGAGAGAGAGCTCAAGTACAAGAACAAGATCTTGTTTAGTCAGTTGTTCAAAGTACAACTAGTACACTCTTCTCTACATTTGAGTGTGTACTTTAGGCTGTTTATATAGCCTCTGGAGGAGTTAGGGTTGGGGTTTCCCTTGTCTTTCATTCCATTTACACCTAGCTACCCTTATCCTCTCTAGTGTAAGGAGAGTTCCTATGCTTATCTTTCAATAGTGATGTAGGGAGGCTAAGGGAAGATGAAGGATCAGAGATGTCTCTGATACCATGATGAAGATTAGAGTTGGAAGCATGAGAGAGTGTGCACAAGAGGGAGAGAGAGAGTTGAAGTACAAGAACAAGATCTTATTTAGTCAGTTGTTCAAAGTACAACTAGTACACTGTCCTCTACATTTGAGTGTGTACTTTAGGCTGTTTATATAGCCTCTGGAGGAGTTAGGGTTAGGGTTTCCCCTATCCTCCAGTCCATTTACACCTAGCTACCCTTATCCTCTCCAGTGTAAGGAGAGTTCCTATGCTTATCTTTCAAGACACCCCCCTCGGAAAGCCCAAAGAAGGGTGGAAACAGCACACAACAAACCAAAAGAAGATTTTCCAAGGCAGGTCAAAGTGCTAGTAACCCCTTTGGATAGGGTAAGGACTCTCAAAAGAAAGGCAAGCCAAAAAAAAAACTAATCAATAATGAATAAGTTTACTATTCTACCTTATAACTCAAAAGGGCTCACTAACCCAAAAAGGGCAATCACTGTTAGGAAATTGCTTAACCAAGAAGCCATTCTTCCTGAGGTTATTTTCCTTCAAGAAGTCAAAGCTACTGAAGATACTTTGACTAAGAATCCAAATCTTACATCCAAAGTTTTGGTATGGTTCACCACTAAGCATAATCATAGAAAGGGAGGTGCATGTATAGGCATTTCCAATAGGGTCAAAGAGAAACTAAGAAATATCTATGTTGACAATGATAATAATTGGATAACTGCCCACTTTAAAATTTTTTATGAATTTGTAGTTGTCTCCATGTATGCCCCTAACTCTTCTTTAGAAAGAGGAAAAGTTTGGGATTCCTTGTAGGTTATAAAGTGCCCCATCATACTGGCTAGGGATTTTAACATGGTGGAGTCCGTGAAGGACATGTTCCTGGAAAAGGGACATTGAATCTCAGGTGCTGAGAAGAAAAAATGGATGGCAACCAAGGCCTTTCATGGACCAGTGGACATAAGTGACAGCCTAAGTTTCAATTGGTCTAATAATCAGGTGTTGTTAATGCTAGTCCATCCAACTAAGTTCACTTGGAAAAAGATAATCTTGGGTGAAATATATGGCATATCTCTAGTAGTTTGGAATTGGATAAGAAGCCTCTTTCTTTGGAATATATGGATCTATAGGAATAAAAAAGTCTTTGAAAATGTCTCTATTGATCCTATTCATGGATTTAAGATAGATTTTTTGTTGCAGGTGGATTAGCATGCTAAGAAGCTACAAAGTATCCATGAGGAACCTTATCGTGCAAGCTCAGAAGATGAAGTTATTGCCATGTTGTTAGATCTCAATAAGAAAGTTTTGGATTCAAGAGGATCTAAATTTGATACATGTTGTAATCGAAGACTGGTTGCATAAAGCAGCTTCCCTGTATTGAAGCTCCTCTTCACTAGCAACTGTAAAATTTACACTCCATTTTAATAGATTTTAATGCTTTGTCCAAAAAAGAAAGAAAGAGAATCCCTTCTTTTGATAGAGCCCCTCCCCTCCTCTTTTTCTTCTCCTTTTCTTCCCATCCTTTTTTTTATATACACGCCATGTGTGTTGAAGAGTAATTGGTTGTTAAGAGTAACAAAAAAGAGTATTAGTCCGAAGTGAGGTGGAGCGCCACCCATGTACAGTGGAGTACGTGGTGCCAAACCGACTGTTAAAGGGCAGTTTTGGTGCCAATGGTACCATTACCACTCTTGGATGGACACCTATTGGAGGCCTCAAGACTCTCCACTGCCACTCTTTGATGGACACCTAGAGGCCTCAAGACTGTCCTCCACCACGTTCTTGGTGGACAAGACACCTGTCTCACGGGAAAATTATCATGCCACATCAAGCGCTCATGCTGATAGTCTCGTTATCCCTCAAGGTTTTCCCCCTCACCCCCCCAGGTAGGGTTATCTCCTCTCCATCATGGAGCTAGCATTCTCTCCCATCGTCCTGAAGCAGCTTCGTCCCCCACCCCACTCCCATTCGGCACGTTTGTGGCATCCGCTTCGTCCATTATGGACAAGACAATGGCACCCTCCCATCCATATACTAATTACCATGGCAAAGTCCCCATCAATGACCAGGGATTTGGGGGAACCATGGCGGAGGTATTTAGCAATACCAGTGGGCAAAGAACCCACCCCTCTTTGTTATGACAGCAATCGCCCCAGCATGCTGCGAAAGGGGAAAGCCCCACACCCATGGCCCGGCCCACCATCTGCTCCCACTCAGGCAAGAAGTCCCCAAAGACATCAACAAGCTTCAAGTCTAAGAAATGGTTGAAAAAGACATTGTGGGAAGCTCTAGCAAGAAGTCTAGACCTTTTGCCGTTGTGTCGATGGTCAACTCCCCCCCCCCCCTCTCACTCCCCAACCAACTCCAAAGAACAAGCAGACCAAGAAGGTACGTTCTTTGTACAAAAAAGAATATCAAGCCAAAACACTCTATGGTCTGTGTCATGGTCTGCGTTTGCCAACAAATGTCCTCACATGGATCATTGGCAGCCCCTCGGTATTAGGGTGCTTCATGCTAGGTATCTGCCCAACAACTACATCCTTTTCCTCTTTCAAACCCACCAAATGGTTGTCCATGTCATGTCCTTTGGACAATGGATGCTTAAGAGCTCCCCGTGAACCCTGTTTAGGTGGGAGGAATCCTTCGACCCTCTTGGTCCTAAACCAAGCAAAGTACCTCTATGGGTCGAATTCCCCAACCTCTCGGACCATCTCTACCCTTTCCTTGATTCCATAGCTACCCCCATAGGCAAAATCCTTGGGCAATGATCCTACTCGGATATTAACCCAAGATGGCACCTCCACATGCTAGTCGAGGTAGACCTGAGAAAAAAACTACGCAACTCCATCCTAATCAAGAATGATAGTGGAGCGGTTCTAAGAAAGCAAGAAATTTCTTACAAGAACCATCCCAATTCTTGCTTCAAATGTCACAAACAAGGCCATTTCATCAAGGACTTCCCCGAATGGGCTAAAGAAGAGGACGCTAGTAACTTGAAAGCAGGGGCAAAAGAAGTCCCGGAACTTAGGTCAATAAGGCCAAATCGGATAGCTTTCGATTAGTAGAGAATAAGAAATTGAGACTCCCCAAATAAAAGGGCAAGGCCAAGAAGACCTCCATTTCATCCTCTAACAATAGACATTCCCCAGTGCTTATGAGTCTGGAGGACTTTGGAACACAGCACAACCCTAAAGGTAAAACACACCCATTGATGTCTGAGGCAATAGATTCGGACAACGAGGAATTTATTGATGATCGTCAATTTTTTGACGAAATGGCCAGCTCTGTTGATGGATCAGAGAAGGGTTCGAAAATAAATCCCCCTCCACAGGGTGAGACCTTGCAAGTAGGAGAAGATTTAGAAGAGGAGGAAGAGAGTCTCCCCTCCTCCAATCGTAGGGTGGGACTTCATGAGGCCACTCTCCCAAATAGAGAAAGTATAGAAGAGCACATAAAACAACACTTTGGGCATGAGGGCCCCACTCCGATGGAGACAAATAGCAATAGCAGCAAGTGGCGACATTCTAAAGTAGGAGTTGGTGGGCCAAGAAGCCCTGCGTGAACACTTTGGGTAAAGATAAAGGTAAGAAACCAAATAAAGTGGGTAAGAAATGAATAACTTAAAGATTATTTCGTATAACTATAAAGGACTCTTAGAAAAGTCCAAAGTGTTAGTAATGCACAATTGGCTACATCTGAATGCCATTAACCCTGACATCATCTTCCTCCAAGAAGTCAAAATAGTTGGTGAGCGGTTGGAGAAAAACCTCCTAACCATTAAAAAGTATTTTACATGGCATTCAACTAAGAATAAGGCGGAGGCAGGAGGAGCTGTACTTGGTGTAGGCTCCAAACTACAACCTTATATCCAAGAAGTTCTCCTGGATCCGAGCAACTGTTGGGTCGGTATTAGGCTCAAAGACATAGAGGAGTTTGCAATTATCTCAGTATATGCTTGGGGAACAAATAAAGATAAGCCCAAAATATGGGACTTGATTAAAATCCTAGACCAATTTAAAGCTAAGGGAGACATCATCTCAGGTAAGGAGAGAGACTCATGGCTCAACCTCAAAGGATTCTACAGCCTCATCGAACCTAACCTACAGATTGACTTCACTCGGTCGAACAATCAACGAGGAACCCTGCTCAGGAAAGCCAAACTAGATAGATTCTATGTCACAATAGGACTATTGTCCACCTTTATGAATGCCAAGACCAAGACATGGCACAACATCTCCCTCTCTTATCATAAACCAGTCCAACTTACCCTTTCCACTACATGTCACACCGTTAGAGCGGGGTGGTTCCACACTGGCCATTCCTTGTTCTGGATGGACTTTGTCCAAAAATCCTTGGAGTCCATATGGAGGGGGAATTTCACACTTCCACTAGCCCCGGCTAAGGCCTAGGAGTTAGCGGTAAAGGACACCCAGAGATTCCTAAGAGAGGCCAAACTCCAAGTTATCAAGTAGAGAAAGGAAAAAAGAAACCTAATCTACCAAGAGGTTATCTTGCTAGAAAAAGCAGTGGAAGATAGACAAATAGAAGTGCAAGATAAACCGTTGGAATCCAAAAGACAACTTTGGCATGAAGAACTAGCTGAAGCCAAATCCCTCCAGGTTTACTTTCGGGGATGGTGGGCGGGTAAAATTGATCATTATAGAGGCGATCAACTGCCAAGACCCACGGACTACTTATTGTTTCAAGCGTTCCAAGCCGAGCACTAATGGCTACCTCTCACATATCCGACATGCCATCCATCTCTACAGGTGTAGTGAGCTTACCTCCATGCCCGATCAAGTTACCTCCTCTCCTGAGCACTCCAGTAGCTCCACGATCCAAGTGCAAGCTTCAAGCGAGCTCCATCCTCAAGCTCCACACTCCAAGCTCCATCTCCGCGAGCAAGAGAAGAGAAGAGAAGAGAAGAGAATAAGAGAGGAGAAGATGGAGAGCTTCTCCTCCCTAGACCCTCATCCTCACACTCTCACACTCCCTCTCTCAAGCACAAGCTCAAGCAAGCAAGCAAGAAGAAGAAGAAGAAGAGGAGATCCACTTTTGGCCATACACAAGAATGAGCTTCTCATTCACTTTTTCACTTTATATACACAACCCTAAATCCCTTTTGGCCAGTCATCCCCTTATTCCCTTTTTACATGGCTAGTCGTGGCCTACTAGACCCTTTTTCCCATTGTCCTCCTATCTTCCTAGCTTCCTTCCTATCGCCCATCTACCTTTATAAATTGCACAGGTGAGAGCCCGCCGGTGCTCTTAAAATAAATCATAGTGCACCTTGCGCTCTTTTACAAAAGTATTAACATGCACTTTTTCTTGTGCATCTTTCTCCTTGATTTAGGACTTTTCTACACTTCTTGTGTTTTCAGATTCTTCTTAGCGCGCCTTCGTCTTCCGTTTCACTTTTTCCTTGGCCTTGTCTTTTGCTTTAGATTTTCTGGATTCTCTACCTTGTTTGTCTAAGGGTTAACATTACCCCTCCTAGATGAGTACTAGTCCCATGGCACTCACCGTCATAGGTAGCAGGCTTTGGCATGCACCGATAGCTTGATTGGCTGGTGATAGGGCTATTGTAGTTGGTGATAGGGTTGTTCTTTCTTAGGAGTTGCACTCTTTTTTGGCACAGATGTTGGTGGTCTCGGGATTCTGCGCATGACAATTCTTTGGAGGGCTTACATGATGATAAAGGATAAGAATTTCGAGTTGAGTGTTGATGAAGAGCTGATAATGCTTTCGTTGGAGTATTCAATACCTATAAGTGAAAACCTCTCATATGTGGTCTCTCTGTGGGGGTAGTGCTAGTCTTCTTATCATACACAAGACGTAGTTTGATTAGTTTGGGAGACATGTAGCCGAGAGTAATGTCCTGCACTTGAGGACCCAAACAGTGTATAGATTGTGGCGTAAATATTATGTGAGTGCACGTGCATACTTAAATATTACATAGTTAGAAGACTGTAGGTCTGGTTCCTCGTAGCAATGTGTGGATGGAGCAAGGGTTCAATGGGGTGGAAAAAAAATTGTCGATGTTGAGAAGAAGTACACTTGAAGGCTTCTTGAGATATCATTTGTGATTTTGTCAACACGATGTAGCATAATTGAGCTCATTGATGCCTTAGCTTTTGGTAGCTAGTGGCTACTTGTAGTGTTCAAAGAGTACATAGTAATTTTCATGGTCTTGCATGCCTTGCTTACCACTATTGATTGCAATGGTACTGAGAAGGGGTGCAAAAAAGAATTGTGCGAATGGTTCAGGGTGACAGGTCTAACCATGGTGACACAAGCTTCCTAGGTATGTCTTGCCCTTGATATGCCCTAAACAATTGTGGGGGGTGTGTGAAGGGCTAGGGGACTAGGGACAGAGCCACAGACCAAGGTCACTGAATGTACCTAATTTGAGGACCCCGAGGTGCTGTGCTGTGATCGTGAGTGCTTTTGTTTTGTTTTGTTTTTTTCTTCTTTCTTTCTTTCTTTCTTTCTTTCTTTATTTGTTTCTTTTCTTTCTTTCGTTCTTTCTTTCTTTTCTGTTCTTTTCTTTTCTTTTTCTCTTTTGTTGATTTCTCTCTTTTTCTTTTTTCTCCTTTTTTTGGATAAAATGAATACAACCAATGCAATACATTGAGGCTATCAACCTTTCATTTAGACTAAGAAATGTCGAGATCCAAAGGCTGTGAAAAATGGATATTACAATGATGATTATGTTACTAGCCTTGAGATGCAGAGATACATTTGACATTTTGCAAACCTGTTTGTAACTTTAGAGACATTAGAATAATCGAGGCAGCAACTGCAATGAGCCGAATGTAGAGTCTGGCTAAGAAAGGGAGAGTAGACAATGACTACGCTTCGGGCCATGCTCAAATGCAATGTGTGCTTTTTGTAGAGGTGATTTTCTCTTCATGTGGGACTTCCGTCATGGCTCTTTGTTTCTTGGTATTTCTGTTGCTTTCTCCATAATGGTTCTTGCGGGGTTGGTGGTCTTGTGGTGACTTGGACATTGAACGCTTTCGTACAGAGACCTATGTCATCATGCATTCACTTTGCAACTTGTGAGAGTACATGCAAGTCATATACTTCGACCATAATGAACAAGTACAGCTCAAAAAGACATCACTTATCTGAATCCCACAATGTTAACTTCGATGCATATTACATGTGCTTGATTATCATTGCTTGTGTGTGTGTGCTAGCTTTGCTTCTTTTGGTCTTATTTATACACAATCACAAAACACATTGTTTATTTATATACATGTTTATAAATCCATGTCACTTCGTGAGGATAAAAACCAATTGTAGAACTCATAATTGTATTGGAGTGTGGCACACACATCTAGTACTCCTGGCAGCCTACTCAATAACAAAAAATATTTTGCAACATCGAGTAGCATGGTATCTTGTCCGAGTCTACTGGAAACATATAGCTCCTCCTCAGTGAGAATTTTATCAACCAGAGAGTTCTCTTGGCTAGTTCCGGCTAAGTCCATACCACGAACGACAATCAGTACTCGAAAGGAAGTTGGTGCCACATAGGTTGGGTCTCTTTGAGAGTGCCATTTGGCCAGTCACTCCTCTGGGCTCCAAGTTCAGCCATTGTAGTGCAGTTTTCAAATCAACATTTTTCAAATTGACTTTGACCCTTTGATTGTCACTTTAGTTGCTCTATCTCAAAGAGGTTTGGTTGGCAAAGCGCTTCATTGAATGTCACAGTTAAGCATAGTTCATTGGCCTCCTCGTTAGAGATAAGTTGTATGCGTTCATGTAGGAGCTTATCATAGTGCTCATTAAGATATTCTTTCTCTTCCCAGGATAGAGGAAATGGTAGTTATTCCTCAAGCTGCTCCTTAGGGAATGTACCCATGTCTGCAAGGACGTAGATACGTGCAAATAATTTGAGTTTAGCATCCAACTCAGTTAGGCATTCTGTGACACTTCTATGTTCATTGAGGGCTTGCTGAGTTGCTATCTCATGCAAGGTTCTAGGAGTTTTCCTAGGCTTTAGCATAGATAGGGGCTCAAGCCTAGATGAGCAAGATTGGTCAATTCTAGGATTGCTTTTGTCCTTGGGATTTTCATGCTTCTCCTAAGGCTTTGCTGCTATTGTGTCATGGTTTCCCTCAAATGTGACTCTATCAACCTATTGTGACAGTGTTGTATCCACTCTTGATTGGTCAATGTAAGTTATGTTGTTGGTGGATTGAGTGTTGCAAGAAACTCTTGATGGTAATGGTTGCTTTGACTTATTAGAACACATGGATGTGTCTGAGGTTTCACTACTGTTAGGAGAGATGGCAATGGGTTCCTTGGTGGGTGGACTTGATGCTTTATTCCTCAGCTCTTTAGCACTCTTGGTCTCAATCTTCTTGGCGGCTACAACCACTTGCAATTGTCGTTGTTTTTATTTTTTTCTCCTCTTTTTCTTGGGCAATTGGGGTGTATCCTTTAAAGATTCAGGACCATAAACTAGGTCAGCCATTGATGTGCTTGGTCGGGCCTCAACATTCTCTATTTCTAGTTTATCCTCATGGGACATAGCCGCGTCTTGCGGGACAGCCTTTCTAAGTTGTGCGGGTGCAATGTCTCTCTTTTTGGAGTCTAGATCTTCAACTAATTACCCTTCATCTATCTCCTCATCTAATTGCATGTGTTTAGAGCTATTTTTCTCTTGCTTTGGAGGTTCAAGTGACTCTAGTGTAGAACCAAGAGATGGCTTACGGTTCCTATCATGTAGGCTTGGACGAAACCAGTTGTATTGATGGGAAGCATAGAGATCTAGGATTGTAGGGTCTTGAGTGAGTCAGAAGACATATGCGCTGACATTAAGAACCATGCTCCCTACTCCTAGCCTGGTAGCCACATGTAGATATTCTTCTAGAAGTAGTTTATCATATAAGGGATGTTTTTGGATAGTGGCAGAAAGCTGGACCTCATGGAACATTGCCAACACTCTTAATGAGGTCGGGGGGCAATGTATGTGGGATTATGTATTGATGTCCAAAGGGCTTTCCTTTGCTCGAAGAGTGTCATTAGTCGCGACGGCAAATTTTGGCTGCCAAACTTTGATTAGAATACCATTTCTGCACAAACTCACCTTGTCCTTCCCTTTTCGTTTGATTACTTCGATCTTTTCCTTGTTTGTCTCACATTGAGAAGTATAGAGTGAGGGTATTTGTGGCCTGTGGGATATCCTTTATGACTTCCTTGGCAATTGCTACATAGTGGGAGCAAACATGTTGTTGCTTGTCCCAAGTCAGGGGTTTGGCTATGAGTTTTGTGTGATGTGGTGTTGGCCTTCCAATGTCCACATGGACATACGCAAGTGTGATGGCTGTCAGCTTCTTGTGATCAAGCTTCATCATGCACTTCATCTTTGGTTCATTGGTTAGATGTGCCCTGTCCTTGACCAAAAACCGTGGGATTTACCAAAGCACTTCATGAAGTTCAAGAAGGGTGATCAAATAGTTGTGTTAGTAGGAGCCAAGCGGAAAGGGTAGGAAAATTGAACCCATCGAAAGACCAGCCAACACTAAGGAAGTCAACTTAGCAAGGGAAGGGAAAAATCCTCGAACTGTGTACATAGAGCAGACAACCTAACTAAGGAGGAAGAGAATAATCTGACAAATATCTTAAGGGAATTCTCCAACATATTTGCATGGTCCTTAGACAAGCTAAAAGGAATAGATCTGAGTATCATGACTCACAACATTCCCATGATCCTTGATGCAACAATATCAGTTAAGCAATGACCATACATAATAAATCCTAAGCATGTCTATGCAGTGAAGGAAGAGATTGATAAGCTACTAAATGTAGGATTCATTTACGAGATAGAGCACATGGACTAGATATCACCCATAGTGATAGTCACAAAAAAGAATGGAAAGATTCAATTGTGTGTGAATTATAAAAAGGTCAATGTAGCTACAAAGAGAGACAACTACCCATTACCATATACTCAATATATGCTAAAGACAGTGGTAGGAAAGGAAGCCTACAATTTTTTGGATGGCTTCTCAAGCTATAATTGAGTGCAAGTCGAATTGGACAACATGCACAAGATGGTATTCGCCATAAAATGGGGGTGTTTGCCTACATAGTGATACCATTCGAGCTAAGAAATTCCCCTGCTACCTTCCAGTGCCTCATGTGTGCCATCTTCAAGGACATGCTCAAAAAATGGTTGAGGTATTCATCGATGACTTGTGCATCCACACCAACTAAGAAGAGCACTTAGAAAATCTATGAATAGTCTTTGAATGATGTAGGTAATATACTCTCTCACTAAACCCCTTAAAGTGCAAGTTTTGGGTGAAGCACGATTGTATTTTAGGGCATGTTGTGTTGAGGAATGGGATAGCCATAGACTCATCTCAAAAGTCATGGTAATTGTAGACCTTCCCCCTCCGACCAACTTGAAGGGATTTCAATGCATCTTAGGCCACATAGGGTACTACCAAAGGTTTGCTATGCATTGATTTCTAGATTGTTGTACAAGCTATTTATAGTATTTGAATGGATGAAGAATGTCAGTAAGCTTCCGAAAGGCTTAAACAAGCTCTAAGTTCAGCCTTTATCTTAAGATACCTAGATTGGTCCATTACCTTCCATGTGCACATAGATGCATCAAAGCTTGCCATGGGGGCAGCGTTGTGCCAACCTAGTGAGCATAACCTTGATTACCCAATAAGCTTTGCTAATAGACAACTCACTAATATGGAAATGATAGCGAGGGAAGGGTTAGTCATGGTGTTTGTTGTAAAAAGTTTGGACATTGTCTTCTAGCGATACTCTTTACCTTCATTGTGGATCATCTAGCATTGCTTTATCTTGTGAACAAATCTTGTGCAACAAGATGCATTGCTCGATGATTACTTCTGCTTTTGGAATTTGGCTTCTCTATGGTAGTATGCAAAGGAAAACAACACTATATAGTAGATCATATGCCCTGTATACCCACATGCGAAGTGGCTAGATAGGGCATCATTGAGATACACATATTTTTAGAATGTCCAGTGGACAAGACTTATTTAGAGTAGATCTCACACCATATTGGGTAGATGATATAGTCCACATCCTAGAGAATGGTGCATAAAAAAGGTATTACCCTTTGTCACATCCACTCCATGAATTTCCAATGATACGACCACCAATGAATATGAGAGTTGTAACTATCACTCACATTGAGGATAAGGATGAGGAAGCACTAGCACAAGCCTACCTACGTATAACAATGATTGCTCAAAAGGCATGTCATCTGAAAGCCCCATGTTATTATTTTTTCTTTTCCATTGTGGATCATTAGCATATTCAGTGTCTTAGAACAACTCCAAAAAATCTTGACACATGAGGTGATGCATAGTTTTCATCCTCCATGTATGAAAACAATCACCATGAAATTTGTATATTGCTTCTATTTGAAAAAATTTTAGGAATGCAGAGGTCTTATCAATAACTCACATGGTAGTGTCTAACTTTGATTACAAGTGGTACATGCGATTACAACAGATTTGAGTAATAAGTGGGAAAACCTCAAATAGAAACAACTACCTTATGGTTTTACAATTTGTGATTTTCAATTTCTTTTCAAGTGTGAATACAACACTTTTTGCACATAAAAAGGGGGAAAAGCTAGATTGAATGGAAGGAGCTAGTATGAACAAGGGTTTAAAGAAACCAATTTGACTAGAAACAAGTGTGAAAGGGGTTAACTTGGAGATAAGGCTTAAAAAGCTTAAGAAAAAGAAGATAATTGGTTAGTTTCTTTGATATTCTATGCTTACTTGCTTATGGGTATTGAAGTTTCATAGGACACCTGTAAGGCTCTATTTATGCTCATTGTAATCTATATATGAAGGCCTTGTTTGTGTAGAAAGATCTACAGTAGGTTATTGCAAGTTTTGAGCCCAAGCTAGAGCATCAACCATCGATTCTCTCCAAGGGGACAAAGAAGGATGATGAAGATTTTC
Organism: Lygodium microphyllum; assembly: GCF_053477565.2. Classification (NCBI taxonomy): domain Eukaryota; kingdom Viridiplantae; phylum Streptophyta; class Polypodiopsida; order Schizaeales; family Lygodiaceae; genus Lygodium; species Lygodium microphyllum. The sequence goes on from NC_141146.1 coordinate 40,811,972, forward strand.
AAGATGAGCTTTTTGAATGGAAGGCAAGGATGCTGACGCTGTTACTGCTTTGGTATGTTGGCTTCACTTGATAGTCTCTCCTACCATTCAAATCTTGGAGACCTCAACTGAAGTTTGGGATAAGCTACACGAGCTTTATGAGTGGAAATCTTCCGTGATGACTATTTCACTTCAAGAACAATTATATAACATCAAGTTTAATTCTAGAGACTCCATGTAGACATTTCCAATGAGATCCATGATTATTCATGATTAGTTTCTCATCTTGGGGGTAGCTCTTACCTTCTCTTAGTTTTTTGCATTGGTTCTTACTAAGCTCCCCCTGGAGTACGATATGGTAGCTCAAGATTTTAGAGTCCAAGTTTCCACTATGAATCTTGATTTTGATGATCTCATGTCTCATTTTCTTAATGAGGAGCCTTTGCTATAGACACAAGGAAAGATTATGATATATGGTGATGATATTGGGAGAGCATTGGCAGTATCTTTGAATACTAAGAAAAAACATGCCCACTACTATTCTTGTGGGAATTGGGGCCATCTCTCTAAGTATTTTTTGAAGATGGCTACCAAATACAAAGAGAAGGGAAAGAAGACAAAGATTCCATCTTCAAACTCTGAGTCTAAATCATTGAAGGCCACTCCGACCAAGGTGACCCATGAAGCAATCTTCTAGTGATGCTACATGCCTTGACATGCTCCTAGCTAGAAGGGGCATGTGTGAGGGTGGAGAGAAGGCATATTAATTCTCTTTCATTATTGGTGGAGGAGTTCACATATTCTAGACTTGAAGTTGTCATCAAGTTCACATATTCTGGCAATCGAAACTTTGGATTGGTGTGTCTAGTGTCAAGTTTATGATGGGACAAACGACATGATGTGTTCATGTGGTGTCACATGAAGGGAGGTGAAGGGCATGCATATGCTATAGTGGAGGAATCCTAGTGTCACGATGAGCTAGGCACCTTGTGTGATTAAAGGAAGTACATGGTGGCTCGATAAACTATTTTACTTTTAGAGAGGGATTATGGCATTTGGACTTCTTCTTTAGGGTGCAAACCGAGGCACATCTAGTGGAGTGCAACTACTGCAATGTCCATGGTGCATACTAGGCGTTCTTGTTCATTGCTTGTTCACCTATGATTTGAGGGAGGGTATTAGAAGCGGTCATATGATAGGTTTAAAGCGTGCATGGCCTAATTTATGGGTATTATCTTTTTATTAATTGGCCAACCCATTTTATGGTAGGACAACTCCTTTATTTTTATCTATAAATGAGGGAGTATGGCTATATTGTATATTACACTTATACTTGTAGATTCTTGGGATGGAGAGAGGGAGATTGTGGAGCGTGTAAGCTGAAGTTCAACCACTCTACTCTTGACATAGTGGATTCCTATTCCTGGTTGCATCTTCCGCATTGTCTCTTTCACTGATCTTGTGTCTTTCATTATTCTAGTGTGTGATTTTCTCTTCTAACACATTTTATTGTCCACAAAGGGCTATGAGTAGTGGTGAAGATGGGTCATGTGAACACTTGTGCATGCATACCCAATGGTGAATGTAGGATCATCATGGTCACCAAGTGTGATTGGATATACATATCTCATCTAAATACCACATTGATGCTTGATATCTATACCTCTAACAAAGATCATTATGACATGTTTAATATATTATGCATGGTCCATCTTAAGAACGTAAATGAAATCAAAGAGAAGAGATATCAGAGATACAATTGCTTAGAGATTAAAGAACAGAGTATTTTTTATTAAGTGTCATATTTTGATTGGTACATTGCATGAATGTTTATATATAAGATAATTACAATTGGCAACCAATAGACATGCACAGATCTGAATAGATATATTCTCTAGCTTCCAATGATAATTTCAGTCACCCTCACCCAACATCCGATTGAGTAACTTTTCATTTGCAAACAATAGACAAAAGTTAGATTATAATGATAAAACTAAGGATCAACTTGGTTCGGAAGAAAGGAGTGGTAGAGAATTGGTCCTTGAGGCCATGGAAGTTGTTGCCTAAGATGACCTTTACTACATGCAAGTTAGATCTAGGCCATGGTCGTTAATACAGGAAGTCAATTGGTTTCTATAGGACTAATGATGGTCCAATTTGAATAGGTTTGCCAAGGTATCATGTATTCTTGTTAAAAATAAGGATGCGGATGCTATTAAATCTATGCATTTATGGAAAAGCATTAAAGATCAAATTGTGCATGTTCACTTGACTTCCTAAACATATGCTTGCACGCTCTTCATGCTACTTTCCATACCACATTACTCATATAGCTTAGAGCAACAATGGCACATAGCAATTGCATGCACATGATTGAGTGCGTGATGACCATTGAGTTGTAGGATAGATCGAGGTGTTTCATAGGGTATTAATTGAGCTTGAATGGAGTGTATATGTGTGTATTATTTGTGATTATGGATAGCATGGATATGGATCAATCCCACTACATTAGGAGAGCCATAGAATCTTGTCCTAGAGGGTAATTCTCTTTCGAAATCTGTGGGGGAAATACATGCATGGATATTGGGATATGTAGCTATATTCAACAGAATGCTTTAATGTGTGAGTGATACTCATAGCTGCTAGAAGTTGTTGGGAAAAGGGAGTAGAGATCACCTGCTAGAGCCCTTTTTGGTTTTGAGAACACACATTCTCAATGACATCGCCAATTCCATGATATTGCATTACTTTTGCTTTGTGAGTGGCGCTAGAGCATTGAACTATTATAGATTATTGATTTTGGAGAATTATGAATACCTTATAGCTCCCATCATAGTAAATTTTGAATACCTTGTACACTTGCCATCAAATTAAAGGCTATAAAGTGTCGTTTATTTTGGGCAAGATCTTTGTTCAAACACATTGGACGAACTTTGGCTAGCTTGCATCTCATATAGTCCTTACCAACCATGCGTGCAATCTGATATAGTTGAGAAAGCTTCCTCCACCTTTGATTTGAAATAAACATCCTTCCGATTGTGAATATGCTTCTAACCATGGTGTAGAACACAAGTGCACACTCTTGAAATTTGCATCTTAGGCAACTTCCCATTGGATCTTCTTGATGACGAAAGAATCATTAGGGCCAAAAATGCTTAAAAATTTACAATTTTGTTAATCACGAGATTAATTAGAAAAGGACCAAAGAGAGTTTGCGATGTGTGCAAGAATACAATATTATTGTCTTCTGTTTGTTAGAGATAGTAGAGCCATTTTGTGATTCTCTCCTCCTTTGTAGCCAAAATCTCCAAAGTCTGACATGTTTGGTAGTTCGAAAGTCCTTATTTACTTATAAAATATGAGAAAGGACATAATAAAGATGCTACGAAGTTAATAATAACTTTTTTGAAAGTTAAGAGCTTTCAATATTCTTTTTGGCACCCAATATATTTTCATTAGTCTTCTTAGTATTCTTTTTTAGTTCATTCACATTTCTCGTTGAGATTCTTTCTCTACAAATTCATTCAGTGCATGGCATCCACGAGGTGCCCTTCTCGTTTAGTAAACTCTTGTACTGTTTATACTCAGGGAGCTAATAGAAACTGGGAGTTGAAAACCTTTAGCATGAATGATTGGGTTACCATGTTGGCCTCTTGTAAGGGCTCTTAGAAGGTGAAAATTAGAAAACAAGAGGATATAAAACATCACTAGAAGGGATATATCATGGCTTTCAAAATTATGCTTGAAGGATGGTTTGTCGCACAAGTGATTTTTTTGAAGCATTTCTAGCCCTAATGACAATGTACTTGAAAAGAGATGGTTGGTTTGCAAAAGTTAACATGTCATTGTAGTCACAAACATGAGAGAGAGAGAGAGAGAGAGAGAGAGAGAGAGAGAGAGAGAGTGTGTGTGTGTGTGTGTGTGTGCGTGCGTGCGAGCCACATGAAAACAATTGGCAAAGAGAGCACAACATTAGACTTCGTATGCAAAATGTCTCCTATTAGGAAACTTTCCTTGTCATTCATAGGTTATACACAAAGCATGGAGATGTTGATTTTGGGCTTGGCCTGAATAGAGGGCATGCTACATCGCACACCTTAGAAAAATAGAGGACATGTTTGCTTAGTTTGAATGCGAGCAAGTAAGCAGGTGATGGGCATGCTTGGGGGACTCAATCTTGTGAAGCTTGGAGGGGTGGTTGGGGGTGCGTCAAGGGGCCTTAGCAAGGCGTAAGGGCAAAAATGAGATTCCATCGTTCTATGTAGTTCTCGTGTTTGGCCATGTTCCAAGTTGTGAACATGCGCGCTGTATAGGAAGGGGGCCCTTGATAGCAAGATGGGCAGGAGGAGGACAATGGACAAAAATGTGCTGTCTACAATTGCTTGTGTTCATCCTTCTTGGGTAGGATGTGCTAACACAGCGCCTAGATCCTCCAGGCTGGCATTGTTAAGCCCAATGCTGTGAAGAAGAAAGCTGTGAAGAATGAATGTTCAAAGGCCCAAAGGCTTGGGATGTTAGATGTAAGAAAGCTGATAAGCCTGGCTCTGCTGCTGCTTCGTAGGCAGCCATGGGGAGACGAGCTGAGCTGGTCCTTCTTCTGATGGGGCATGCGATTCTTGTGCGAAGGAAGATTGGGCATGCGGTTCTTCTCAGCGAAGGAAGATGAAGATTCATTCCCAAGTGAGTGACTGCTTCCGTTTCTGCGGCATGGCACGCACCTTCCAAGCCTATCTTTGATCTGATCTCTGCTCCGTCGGCAGCTGCCCGTCATAAGAAAAGGAGAAAGGAGACCTGCTCTGGCGAACGAATTCCCTGAGAGATGAGAGAGAGACACACGCAATTATGAGTGGTAGAAGGACGCCGTCTCACTCGCTGATGGTCTCTAGCTTGGGCATCCACGACCTTGATCTCCGTATCAGGTGATTCTTGTTGCCTGCTCCTGACGATGATGCAGCAGCAGAAAGCATGGCATCCCGCAGCTCCTGAGGTACCACAGGGCCGGACGAGTAGCTCTTCTGAATAATGCTGAGAGAGCTGGTCTCTGATCTCTCACTGCTTGGTTCTCTTCTAAAGGCATCATCATCACCATCATCTACATCCTCCACCAGTGGAGTTACCCTGCTCTGTCCGTACCATGAAGGCTTGCGGCCTTTGCTGCTCTTTTTGGCACTACTTGGGGCTGGAGAAGCATCATCTGTTTTGTGGGACAGGGCAGAGATGAAGCAGGCCATCTGCTCCTGTGATATCCTGGTGCTGCTGCTCATCCTGTGCATGGGCAGGAGAAGGTAAGCGTGGCAGGGCTTCAAGTCTGTGTCTGCCGAGATCGGTGAAGGCCGATGGTTCCCCTTCTCGAGCTCCACCAAGAACTGGTTGGGGAATTCCAGCATCAGCTCGGCTGCCTTTAGCGATTGCTCGTAGAACTCGGAGATTCGGCCATCACATGAGTGCAGCACCTTGATGCAGCAATGATCAGGAGAGGCTCTCTTAAAGGCAGGGATGTTTTTGTGGCCAATGTACATACAGTTGCCCATGGCTTATGATCTGAGATATGCAGTAAGCTCTGATGGACTTGAGAGTCTGTCTGGCTGGTGTTGTGATGGATAGATCAATAGATAGACCGTGTGGTCTTATGAAGAGCTCCCAACTACTGTGCTGGGAAGCTGTGAGGAGTCTATAAAGAAGAAGCTGACGCATCGTCTGAAATATAGGTCGGGAGCAAACCACATGCAGCTAATGACTGACAGATAGAGTGTCAAAACATGAGCCAAACTTTAACAGACAGGAAGTGTACAGCTCTTCAATGCAACAGCACATCTTGTTTGCTGTTGCAAAAGCAGCCAATGTGGCCTGGCCATCAAAACAAGCTAGCTTTACCAGAGCTAGAGCCCACAGCTACAATGACAGGGATCAGCCTGCCGCGAATATCGCAAAGCTCCAGCCTCCAGCAGTCAGTCCGGCGTCACAGTAACAAGCTCTCGCTTCTCTCACATGGAACTGGGTGGCTTTCATCCCCGGCGATTTGTCTGCAAGGGTGAACTGAACTCATGAAAACCACCTAGAATTGCAGGGCCCTTACCCTTACCAAGGGTGCAGAAGTGTGATTGCACTGTCGCGAACGCAGGAAAAGGATGGTGCCAGTGTCTCCAACCACACCATCCAGATGCAACATCTCTGTGTCAGATGAAGGCAATCCAAGGGTTTGGAGCCGAAGCTTAGGTTCGTTTGGTCTAGACTGGGTCTCCCTTGCAAGGAGAGGTGTCGGGTGAAATGGGGATATGGTGTAGGGCTTGCTTGTGGGCAAGCTTAGCTTCAGGCCTTTGTGCACACACATTCCTTCGTTTCATTTTGTGACTAGCGAGACAGGGCTGTGCCTGTGTTGCAGTGTCTGACCCATTGGAACATGTCATCGAGCCTACACTTGTACATCCCGAGAGGACCAATCCAAGTCAGAAGTCAGTACCGTCCCTCCCTACGCTTGGAGATTTGAAGAGAGCAATTCTGCAATGCCATGTCCGAGTCAAGTCAGCTCACAAGAGAACAACCTCCCAATTGAACATGTAAGAGAAACCTCCACCCATAAACTTTTGAAGCTCGACCGTCAGGGCCTTTCGCCGTACCACTCCGTTTACTTATTCGGCCCCGAAAAAACTCTTCCTCTTGTCAGATCTTCTTCCTTGCTCCAATTTCAGGCGAAGGGAAGTAGGTGGTAGAGCACCCCAGTTTCTCATCTAGAGCTAAGGCTGCTACACTTGACGCAACAATCAAGACACATCCAACACCTAACTAGTATTTTCCTACACACATGCCAACAAATCCTACTAGGGAGCAATCAACTGCGATCGTTTGAACATGTCATTTTGTGAGGAATATGCAGACCACTAAGAAACTATCATACCACTCGGTTTACTGTCTTTCTCCATCACACATCTTCTTCCTTGCTCCAATTTCAAGCGAAGGGAAGTAGGTGGTAGAGCACCCGAGCTTCTCATCTAGAGCTTAGGCCAATGGACTACTCGACACAACAATCAAGACACATCCAACACTTGACTAGTATTTTCCTACACACATGCTAATAAATCCTACTAGGAAGCAATCAAGTGTGATCGTTTGAACACGTCATTTGTGAGGAATGTGTAAGCCACTGAGAAACTACAATCCACATATTGCTCTCAAAAAGCCCCCCTCCTCAGTGAACGCTTTTTTTGCAACATTCACCCGGGAAGTGATGTTCCGAACATGTCTTGTGAGGTAAGCCTAGGAACTTTGTGAGGCTAGCTTAGGTCAAATCTAGGGAAGTGATGTTCACTAACCCTTCTTGGACACAAGGAGAAATCGATAACTAACCTAACAAAAAAGCTCTATAGGACCACATAAAAGCTCAAAGGGTTTCTAAAGCAAGTGGGATTATTCATTGATATGCGCCGATAGTGCTATCCCAATATCTTTCAAGTTGGTCTTGTTGCCACATTCACTACATTATATAGACCCAATAGCGACGTTTAAAGCGATGGAATTATTCATGGAAAAAATTACCCCTGTTATCGCTATTCTTGTCGCTATTAGCGACGCGATCGATTCGTCGCTATTAGCATCGCTATATGCGTTGCTATTTGCGTTGCTATTAGCGTTGCTAATTGGGTTAGCTGGTTAGCGACGCAAATAGCGACGCTTATAGCGATGGTTGTAGAGTAAATTTCTGACGCAAATAGCGACGGTTATAGAGGGGAAAAAAATTAGGTGGCAGGGCATGTAGCCCACCTTTCTAGCTATATGCACTAAATATTCTTGCATAATTCATTGTTACCTACACCTAATGTCTAAAAATTGTGTATCAGATTGAAAAAAAAAATTGAATCCTTTGATTGCAAAAGTAAAATATAATTAATTCGAAAAGGTATTTCGCAAGGAGCTTTTCCATCACTTGCTTAGGTCTGAGAAGAAAAAGAGATTGTGATTGCAAAAGCTAGATATAATCAATTCAAAAAAGTATTACTCAATGAGCTTTTTTATCATTTGTTAGGCCCAAGAAGAAGAGCTTCACTTCAAGCTTTCATTATAGTCAGGACCCTGAGGTATGAATAAGTCCCCTTGATCTTCTACTTACTCCAGCTTATTCAAACTTGTTCAAGTCTTTTTGGGGGAGCATTTGAACATTTGTAAGAGTTATACTATGGTGTTGGAGCCAGAAACACTTATATAGGGAGTGGTAGTGTCTCTAAGCTCTACTTCTTCCTTTTTGTTTCTACCTATGTCTAAGTCATCTTCTATCTCTTTTTTCTTGTTTTCACCCTCAATCTCAATGGATGGAGGTGTTTTAAGACCAAAAGAATCAAGCTCATCCTCCCCCTTCTCAAACTCCATTTCTTGAGCTCAGACTAGTTACTGTACTCCAAATAGATCCATGAAACAAACGAATTTCTCTTTACCAAGTGATTTGGTAAAGATATCGGCTACCTGGTCTTCTGTCTTCACATGAAGTAGATCAATCTGTCCTGCAAGTACCATTTCTCTGATGAAATTGTAATGAATCTCTATATGTTTGGATCTAGCATGATAGACGGGGTTGCTAGCTAGCATCCATATACATCTCAGGTTGTGTACGTAACCCTCACGCTACTCCATATATACCTCTTCAAGCAAGTCACCATTCAAGAATGCATTTTTGACATCCATTTTTCATAATTTTTAGCCTCAATGCGTGTCCAATGGTCATGCGTCAAGATATTATAGTCGGCACCTTCGTCGATCAAGGCATCAAAAGAATACGTCCGTTCTGCAGTGACCATGATTCGTAGGTAGGCAGGTGCCACTGCTTCTTCATCTTGATCTGTCAGTTTGGTAATAGTGGCCACGCAGACGTTGAGAGTGGCCACTACTTCTTCATCTTGATCTAACTCCACTAAACGGTTGGCCCAAGCCTCTCTTCCCTCCCAACGCTCCTGGGTTGCTATCCTTAAGCTAGGGACAAAGAACTCTAAGGATAGAATGGCCTCCGTTCCATAAGTCAGCCTAAAGGGCGTATGTCCTACAGCTGTCTTATAAGCTGTACAATAGGCCCACAAGGCCGCCATCAATTTGTTATCCCAGTCACTTCGTGATGTGGATACCACCTTCGTAAGCACGTTGACTAGGATTTGATTCGTGGATTCTACTTGGCCATTTGCTTGAGGGTAGTAGGGCGAGGACCTTCTATGAATGATTAGGAAGGTCGAGAGCAGGTGGGATATTACTTCATTAATGAAGTGCGTGCCCTGATCACTTACTAGTTCAATTGGACAACCAAAACGTGAAAGGACCTGCTCCCACAAGAACTTCGCAGTGGTTCTAGTGTCATTCTTCCTAGTGGCTCTTGCCTCTACCCACTTCGTCAGGTAATCAATTGCCACAATGATGTAGCGTGCCTGGGAGTACTGTGCCACAGGACTAATAGGTCCAATGAAGTCAATGCCCCATTTTTCGAAGGGCTGTCGTGCTATTATGAGGGTCAACTCCATCTTATCCTTGCACACATGCACCTTAGTCCTCTGGCACTCATCATAGTGTTTTACAAATTTAGCAGCATTACAAAATAGGGTGGGCCACCATAGTTGGGATTATAGCACCTTGCCGGCTATTGTATCCCCACTAAAGTGTCCTCCAGCTATTCCACCATACACTTCTCTCAATATATCGTGCATCTTGTGCTCACACACACATCTACGCAACAAACTGTCTTGTCCTAGCCTATAGAGTTGGCCGGCGATCAGTTGGTATGGCTAGATCTCTAAGATAAGTCTCCTTAGCCTAGCTTTCTCAATAGGCCTCTCAGGTAGACCGTTCTCTAGCACTTGAACTACATCATCGGCCCAATATGGCGTCAGATCGGCTCTAAACAAGTCTCTTTCGCTAGACAAGCCAAAGAGATGAGTGTCCGATAGGTCATCAGGTATGCCTTGTCCATCAGCTTCTCCTGTGGGTATGCGAGACATGTGATCAGCCATGTAGTGCTGCTTTCCCTTATGTACAACCACAGAGAAATCGAATTCCAATAAGAGAAGTAACCATCTAGCTATGCGACCTATACCGCACGGCTTGTTCATGAGATAAAGCAAGGCTTGATGGTCAACGAAAAAACCAAGGGGGTGGCCAACAGATAATGCCTAAATTTCTTTACAGCAAACACCATGGCTAACCCTTCCCTTTCTGTAGTGGAATATTTCATCTCCGTTTTAGTGAGCTGTCTGCCTCACACGGTAATCTAGGTTATGCTCACCAGGCTGGCATAGAACAGCTCCAATACCAAACTTAGAGGCATCTTTGTGTACATGAAATGTTATGCTCTAGTCTAGGGCTCGTAAGATTGGTGCAGTGGTGAGAGCCTTCTTTAACTCTTCATATGCACGTTGGCATTCCTCAGTCCACTCGAATACGATCAGCAGCTTGTACAATGGTCTAGCAATTAGTACCTAATTTAGTAAAAAGCGTTGATAGTATCCCGTATGGCCTAAGAAACACTACACGCCCTTGTAGTTAATGGGTGGTGGTAGATCGACAATGACCCTGACTTTTGAGAAGTTAGTGGCAATACCATTCCTTGACACTACGTGCCCTAGGATACATCCGTGCTTCATCCAGAACTGGCACTTTAAGGGGTTCAACGAGAGGTTGTATAACTGACACTGTTCAAAGACAGCTCTCAACTTTTCTAAGTGTTCGGCCCAACTAGAGTGTACGCATAAGTCGTCTACGAACACCTCTAGCTTGCGTCTAAGCATGTCCTTGAAGATGGTGCACATTAATCGTTGAAAGGTTGCAGGCTCATTCATTAGCCCAAAGGGCATAACGATATAGATAAATACGCCCCACTCCATGGCGAAGGCAGTCTTGTGCCTGTCGTCAAGGTGCACTTGCACTTGATTATAGCTAGAGAAGCCATCCAAGAGGTTGTAGGCTTCTTTGCGTGCTACCCTCTCCAGCATGTGCTCGGTATACGGTAAGGGGTAGTTGTCCCTCTTTGTAGCGGCATTAACTTTATTGTAATTCATGCACAGTTGAATTTTACCATTCTTTTTCATAACAATCACTATAGGTGATACCCAATCCATGTGCTCAATCTCATATATAAATCCCGCCTTTTCAGGAGCTTATCGATTTCCTCCTTCACTGCATAGGCATGTTTGGGATTCATAGGGTAAGGTCGTTGCTTTGTTGGCACCGCATCTGGAACCATTGGGATATTATGGGTCGCAACCCTAGGATCGACTCCTTTAAGTTCCAGGCAAACACGTCGACATACTCTCGTAGGAGAGCAACAAGTTTAGCCTCCTTATCCTTGGTCAAGTTGACAGCAATGAACTTAGGTCGAGGCTTCTCGCCTTCCCTTGCCAAGTTGACTTCCTTGACCTTGGCGGGTCCCTCAATTGGCTCACTGGTTTGCCCTTGTCTCTTTGCTCCTAGCAGAATCACCACTCTATCACCCTTCTTAAACTTTGTGAAGTGTTTGGGGAGATCCAGCGGCTTCTTTTGCCTCTCTGCTTTTGAGTCCTTAGTTCACTTCCTGGCCTCCTCCTTTAGCCGTGTGCGCCTTAGGTGGACTGGCAAGTCCCCTTTGGTGTGTCTAACCTTAGAGGGTTGGGGTATTTTGGGATCACTCTCCGTACTGACTTTTGACTCCGAGTTAAACTCACATCCCTCGCTTGAGGAAGGAGTTTCCCCAAGGGGTCGTAATTCAGTAGGTGTATCCGTCTTAAGCACTGGAACTACCAATGGTTGCGCCACTCGTGCCTGCTCGTAATCCATGGCTCCTATGTGCTCCAACTAGGATCTATCGCACTCCATCCGCATGACTCCTCTTTCATTCCAGCTTGCCCTTTCTCTTCTAGGCCTAGAGTCTGCCTTGATCTGTTCGATCGTTCTCCCTTCAGTGTCATATTCTATCGTGTCTAACTCTTCTTCACTCTCATCTCCAATAGAGCGGCAGTCCTCGTACTCCTCATCATCAGAGTCTTGCCCCTCTGACATATCGTCATCCCCCAAGCTTTCCTCTCCAATCTCCTTTTTGTCAGTGACTAAAGTCCAATTGTATAATAAGTTCAGATCGTGAAGTTTGGTCCATTTCCACTCAGGCTTAGCCAAAAGATCACTTAGGGGTTTTAGATTGGTAGCCATATTGCCCTTCAGTTTATCGGTCAGGTACTCTATGATTTCCTGAAGCTCGAGCTTGTTGGTGGGGATATGGAACGAGACCGATTTCCCTGGGTTACGTGAGCTTCTTGCCATCATGCAGAGTGGCACGATGGGCTCCCTTGCTAGCATGCTTGGGGATTTAGCAGCTTGTCTATATAGCTCTTCCTCATCTGAGAACGGTAGGTCAATGGTTGCCAAGACGTGCATCCAATCGCGCTTATCCTCGGGGCAAGGGATGTACTTGGTCAATGACCCATAGGGTTTGCTTGCCTGTGCATCACCTTTTAGCATGGTTGAGATAGCATCAAGGTCGGCTGAGGTAGTCTTCCAGGTATCCATCTCAACCCTTACCACTTCTGTTCTATTCCCCAAGAAGATGAGATTGTTACCCCAATCTTCAATAACTCGAGTGTTCCTCATCCAGGGTTGGCCTAGTAGTATGTCGTAGTCCACTCCCTTCATGACAATGAAGTTCACGGAAAACTACACCCCTGTGACCTTCACTGGCCAGTTCTTTAGGACCCCGAATGGTCTGACCTTCATTCTGTTGGCCAATGTGACATTGAATCTAGCCGTTTCCACGGGTGGGTTTCCCCAGGCTTGTAGAATTGCATGGCTCAAGACACTGACACCGGTGCCTGTGTCTACGATTCCTTTTCGTGTTACATCCCCCAAGGCTAAGATAGGTGAGAATGCATGCATCTCAGTGCATTCCCAGAAAGCATTGACGTGCAGTGACCTTGGAACTGAGTGTAGCGTTAGGCTTGGAATCTGCGTGACTGCATCCTGCTCTTGCAAGTCAGCGACAGTGTGTTTCTCTTTTCCCTCCACCCAGTGCTTTAATTCTTGCCATAAGGAAGGGTGCTGCCGAAGCATATCTCCTAGGCTCAAGGTTACTGGCGTGGTTACTAAAGTGGTGAGGAGGTTGCTGGGTGGTTGTCTTCCTCCTTAGTCAGCACTCTTTGGCCATATGTCTTGATTAGCTTGCTAGCATGCTTCTTCCTAGTCTTGCCTCTGTGGCATCTCATGTGGTGTGGGTGCATTCCCCGATTGAGGTCGCGACGGTGAAACGGGTGTACTCACACTAGAGAGATCTTCAATTTGGTCTTCCAGTATGGGCTCTACGTTCTTAAGGTGTTCCTAGGCGTCCTTAACCCACTCCTTGACTTTGGCTACAGCCTCGAGTTGCCGTTTGGGGTGGGGGTATTCCCCTACCTTGGCACTCCCTAGTTCTGCTGTCTTAGGAGCTGAGGTCTCTGCCTTTGCATCAGTGACCCTCTTTCCTGTCACTAGCATTGTAGCTCCCTCAGTCTTAAGGGTAATCTTTGCATCTATTCTCTTTCTCCTTCTCCTCAGGCTTTTCTTTCCCAATGAGGCTGCATCTAGGTTACTTGGCCTAGGCAATGAGATGCTTGCATGTTTTGTCTGTGCTCGCATCATGACATGTAGTGGGATGGGCGTATCCTCACTGTCAAAGGTCTCCACACCAAACAGCCCCAAGGGTATTGAGGGCACGTTGTCAGAACTAGTTGATGGCTTCCGTCTAGGACAGTCAGGAAATAGGTGTGTGATTCCACACTCCGTGCATCGAAGGTCAGCTTTGTCCTTGTTTGCCTATTCCCTTTCCGGGCAGCGTGATGAAATATGGCATGGATGACCGCAAGTCTAGCATGAGACTGGATCTTGGCTTGGTCCTCCAAAGCCTCTGCCTCTTCCTCTACCTAGTGCCATCACTGGTACTGGTCGGTAGTCCATCAGGACTGGATTGCTTTTCTCATCATAGGATACGTATGGGTTCACATAGGTCTCCTCTTCACTAGGTTCTTCCACATAGTGAATAGGAGCGTCACTCGTTGGATGGGTTACATAGGGCCCTAATGGTCTGGGTATGCCTGTTGGGTAGCCGGCCGGTCTTGCATCATTTGGTGCTAGAAGTGCCAACTAGGCTCCCCTGCCAAAGAGGTTAGGTGGCCTGTTGCCTAAGTATGGAGGGTTGTATTGCTGCGCATATGGGAATCTCATTGGCAGTCTATAATGTAATGCGTCATGACCAAACCTACCGCAGTTCGAGCACGGCCTAGATCTAGGATCTTGGCACTCGGTTGGGAGGTGGTTATCGCCACAGTGTATACACTGCACATGCGACTGCACAGGTTTCCTCATTTGGTCTTGCAATCATGCAAGCTCCATTCTCACCTCAGCTAGCTCCTGGCCTTGGTCAACACTCTTTTCCTTATCCTTGTGTATGCTAGAGTTCTCTCTCTCTCCTAAAACTATTGACCGCTTTGGAGCTCTCTGACTTGTAATGTCCTGCATGGTGTTCCTCATGCTTCACTCCCTAAGCTGATCGTCCACCCTTATTGCCTCTTCAAAGACTCTCGCTAACACATCTCGGTGTAGAGTGGAGTTACTAGCCAAAGCCTTGTAGATCTCCTCGCTTCGAATTTCATTTATAAATACGGTAGACACTGCCTTCTCGTTAAGTCGCTCATTTGCAGGGATCCTCTTGAAGAGCCTACACACATGAGTGACATAGTCCCTTATGTCTTCCTTTTCCCTCTGACTGACATTCATCAACCGGATGATGAGATTGTCAAAGTACCCTACCTCAGAGAATCTCTTGATAAAGAGGTCCTTAAGACGGGCAAAGTTTGTGCGCTCAGCTGCATATAGACTAGTGTACCAAATTCTCCCCTTATCACCTAAGCACAGACCGAAAGCTTGAGAGCGTTGTGCAAGGTCTGTGAGACCGTTTGCTTTGCAAACTTGTTCAAATTGCTCCACAAAGCTATATGGTTCATTGCTAGGTTCATACTTTTCTAACTACTTTGCTACAATAGGGATTCTAGATTGCCTCTTTGCCCCTTGCATGACCCCTAATCCCGAGAGTAATGCGATGGCTAAGGCTGTTGCGCTCTACTCAGCGGACGTATTGTCCATGAGCCGCTTGGCTACGAGTTCACTCAACGATAAGTCAGCCTCTGTTGCTCGTTCTCTCTCTGTATTTGGCCCTGCTTTGGCTGCACCAGCCAAGGCTAGCACACGCCGGGCCTTGTACATGTCTAAACCTTGTTGGAGTTTCCTAGCCTTCTGCTCGTGGTTATAGGCAATTATGCTATCTAGCGCCTTTCTAATGGCCTTTCTTTCCTCTTCTAGGCTTACTGCCACTTCCTCTACTAGTCTGCCACCGTCCTAGTCAATAAGTCGTAAACATTGACTAACTCCTGTACTAAGACTGGGAATTCTCCCAAGTCCAATCAGTCCTCTCCTTGTCCACCTCGTGATCCTGACATTACTCCCACTTCTAGCTCCACAAGGTCGTCGATCAATTTGAGTAGCTCCGGCACCATCCGATCCTCTATGTTATCACCTTCTAGATCTTCGTGCCCTCTGAAGGTCCTACTGATGGGGCTTTCAGGCACCCAACTATGTTTTGGGATCTTCTCCTAATAGTGGGTTCCTTGAGGTTATTATATCTCCTGATGATTCCTTGTTATTGAAAGTAGTTGTCAATCTTATTCACAAGTTGTGCTTCGTGCTTTCTAGTGCTCAGTGCGAAAACGTGCTTTTTCTTTTCTTGTAGTGCACCTTTGGTGATAAAGTCAAAAGTGAGGTGTAGATGCAGGAAATGCTCAATACAAACTCTACTCTTCCCCTCACATTCGTAGCTTAATATGGCTCTAAGCGCAGGTTTTGGTTGATCTAAGGTCTTACTAAAAGTTCATGCTATGTTCTCTATTCTGCTTCAGGGTTGGTTGGTTGGTTGCCGAAAGTCAAGTCAAGTTCTAAATTCGGTCCGCTCAGTGTCTAGCTATTTGGGGTGAATCCTCGGTTATCCTATCTAGTCTCTGGCTTCTAAGGGCTAAATTGGGTTTCAAGGGGGTCATAGATGTGAACAGGGTGGCCAGGACTGTCAGGTAGGTTCAAAAACCCTCTATCTTAAGTTCTGACAAAGTGGTCCGATTCTCAAAATCGGACCGTTTGATTGTGAAAATAGGATAGGGTGGTCCGATTTTGAGACTCGGACAGGGTGGTCCGATTGTGAAAATTGGATAGGGTGGTCCGATTTTGAGACTCGGGCACGTGGTCTGATTTTGGCACTGGGTCCAACTTTGGCACAGGGTACGATTTTGGCACTCAGGCAGGGTGGTCCAATTGTGACGCTAGGACCAATGGTCCGATTCTCACACTAGGAAAAGTGGTCCGGTCCTTGCAGTTGGTCCGATTCTAGGACTCAGACGGGCTGGTCCGACTACGCAGATGACAGCCCGCGGGTTGCGCGCGATGACTCAAGCTCAACGCCTAGTCCATGGAATCATCCAGTGCTTTCCAGATAGATGCAAATCACTACAAGGAAATGCCAGACATACTTGGAATCATTGTGGTGCTCGAATCGAACAGCACTCCAAGGATCTCCCTGCAGCTCTCTCTCTCTCTCTCTCTCTCTCTCTCTCTCTCCCTGGCTCTCAAGCTCACTCTCTCTCATAAAGTAGAATGTCAAATGTGGTCTTTCCTAGTTCCCTAGGCCTCTTATTGCCCCATCCCAACCTGCTGTAACCTCAGAAGCTAATCCCTCACACTCTTCGAACCAGAAATTTGAATTTGTGCCCCTATGTCCCTGTTTCCAGCAGCATCAGAACCCTTTCTGTTTTCTTTTTCCTATCCTAATCTTAACCTAATGCAACAAAAATAAAAAACAGAGATGGAGATGGATGGTCCTACTCTAATATTCAACAACAAATCAAAATACTTACTTGCTCCAAGGATTAAAACCTTCTAAATCTCCTAACTATCTCGAGCACAGGTCTGGGCTGCAAACCCTATTTCTATGCTCGATTCAATGCGCGCGGCGCTCGAGGCTTGATTCCGTCGGTCCCGGCAACGAAACCAAAATGAAGGGGAGCTACGGAGCTCTACCCCGAGACCTACGGACCGCTTATTGATCAAGTGTTTCAAGCCGAGAGGCCATGGCTACCTCTCACATAGCGGATGCGCAGCAATGCCTATCTTACGGGTGTAGTGAGCTTACCTTGATGCTCGATCAAGTTCCCTCCTCTCTCTTGCACTCCGGTAGCTCCATAATCCTTGCGGCAAGCTCAAGCCCTCTCCGTCAAGCTCCATTCTCCATAGCCGCATGAGAAAAGAGAAGAGAAGAGAAGATGAGAAGATGAAGAGAGAAGATGGGGAGCTTCTTCTCCAAAATCCCTCACTCTCACACACTCACTCCCTCACTCCCTCACACTCCCTCAATCCCTCACTCAAGCATAAGCAAGAAGGCAAGAAACAAGAGAAGAAGAAGAAGAAGCTTTGGCCACACACAAGAATGAGCTTCTCATTCACTTTTCAACTTTATATACAAAACCCTAAATCCCTTTTGGGCGTCATTCCCTTATCCCCTTTTTTACATGGCCGACCGTGGCCTAGGCCCTCTTTTCCTATTTCCACCATTCTAACTTATCCCATTCCTAACTAGTGCATACAATTTGCACAAGAGTGAGCCTTTTACTCTTTTACAAGGATTCAGGAGCGCTTTCACAATTAATGGTGCGCTTTTACTCTTTTTTTTTCTCGAGGCGACATTGAGGCCTTCTGGAGAGGTCGTCATTCAAAATTTTCAGGGTCTGACTTCCATCCGGGGTGCCTTTTCCTTCCTTTGTCCTGTGCCCTTTCAGTTATCTCCTTTTTCCATTTTCCCGCTCCTCTGTGCTGTGGTAAACATCATAGTATCACATGTTTTTACAATTTCATTTGGGTTTAATATGTCCTTCAAGTCATTTACCAATTCTTTGAGAGTTGGGCCTCTCAAATCCATATTTTATGGTGATGTAAGAGTCTTCAAAATATATTTTTTATTCATGGTCTCTTTTAAAAGATTGATTCTCTCATTACTCTCTTGGATATTAATGCCCGATATGTTAAGATATATATTTTTTTGCAAGATTTAGTCTTCTTTTCTTTACTCTCACACACAAGCTAGTTATGTTTTTTAATAGTCTCTTCCTCTCTCTGAATCCTATTGGAGTTTCCTTCAAGCATGTTAGCTTGTCTTGTAATGACTTATTGCCATATTCCAAAATATCAATCTTATCTGTTAGCTTGAAAATGCTTGTTTATGTAATTAATAATGCTTTTTTTAAAAAAATTTATGCAATTAAACTATGTATATGTAAGATGCATAGCAGCATGACCTTGTACAATAGCCAAGCATCCCGTTGTAACCTTCTCCAATGTATCTTATGTAGTCATGAATATTAAAAAAAGGAGGAGATTAACGTGTAGAAGGGTCCTTGGGATAAGCATTTATATCCAACCACAAATCTATATGCTTCTTTCCTTGTATTCACAATCTATTAGCCTCAATCTCATGTGTTAGTACTCAATGATGTATACACTTCTCCAAGATATATAAATCATATCTAGTTGAACAATAAGTATTTACTTGCATGTGTGTTACTTGAAGAGGTATTGCTAAATATTTTAGCAAATCAATCACAAATGAATCTCAAAGTGATAAGAAGGTAAGCACAAAGAAAACAATGGCAAAAGAGAATGGTGAAAGAGAATGATGAAAGAGAATCGTGTGTGAAAAGAAGACATGGGAGCAAATGAATGCGATTTTAGTCCAAGTATCTCAAAAATACAAAAACTCTCGAGTTTCAAGACAAAAATGACTGAAAAGGTGAGCCTAACATAAATTAAAAGATGAGGGCAATTAATGCTTGATCCCTTCAACAAACCAAATATTCTCTCATTAATCACATTTGAGCAATCAAATTTGGTAGTTTCATTCTTCTAAAATCTCAACTAATTAGTAATTTAATCATTTTATTACAAGTACATTTTTTGAAGCATTTCTGGACCTAATGACAATTTACTTGAAAAGAGATGGTTGATTGGTTTGCAAAAGTTAACGGGTCATTCTAGTCATAAACGTGAGAGCGAGAGAGAGAGTGCGTGTGAGCCACATGAAAACAATTGGCAAAGAGAGCACAACATTAGTCATATGCAAAATGTCTCCCATTAGGAAACTTTCCTTGTCAATCCTAGGTTATACACAAAGCATGGAGATGTTGATTTTGGGCTTGGCCTAAATAGAGGGCATGCTATATTGCACACCTTACAAAAGTGGTGTGAAACAAAGAATGTGGCTTGCCCGCGTGAAAAGACATGTTTGCTTAGTTTGAATGCGAGCAAGTAAGCAGGTGATGGGCATGCTTGGGGGACTCAATCTTGTGAAGCTTGGAGGGGTGGTTGGGGGTGCGTCAAGGGGCCTTAGCAAGGCATTAGGGCAAAAATGAGATTCCATCGTTCTATGTAGTTCTCGTGTTTGGCCATGTTCCAAGTTGTGAACATGTCCGCTGTATAGGAAGGGGGCCCTTGATAGCAAGATGGGCAGGAGGAGGAAAATGGACAAAAATGTGCTGTCTACAATTGCTTGTGTTCATCCGTCTTGGGTAGGATGTGCTAACACAGCGCCTAGATCCTCCAAGCTGGCATTGTTAAGCCCAATGTTGTGA
This sequence comes from Lygodium microphyllum, assembly GCF_053477565.2. Classification (NCBI taxonomy): domain Eukaryota; kingdom Viridiplantae; phylum Streptophyta; class Polypodiopsida; order Schizaeales; family Lygodiaceae; genus Lygodium; species Lygodium microphyllum. The sequence continues at coordinate 40,831,633 of NC_141146.1, forward strand.
ATGTTCAATGCACAGATCTGAATAGATATATTCTCTAGCTTCCAATGATGATTTCAGTCACCCTCACCCAACATCCGATTGATTAACTTTTCATTTGCAAACAATAGACAAAAGTTAGATTATAATGATAAAACTAAGGATCAACTTGGTTCGAAAGAAAGGAGTGGTAGAGAATTGGTCCTTGAGGCCATGGAAGTTGTTGCCTAAGATGACCTTTACTACATGCAAGTTAGATCTAGGCCATGGTCGTTAATACAGGAAGTCAATTGGTTTCTAGAGGACTAATGATGGTCCAATTTGAATAGGTTTGCTAAGGTATCATGTATTCTTGTTAAAAATAAGGAAGCGAATGTTATTAAATCTATGCATTTATGGAAAAGCATTAAATATCAAATTGTGCATGTTCACTTGACTTCCTAAACATATGCTTGCACGCTCTTCATGCTACTTTCCATACCACATTACTCATATAGCTTAGAGCAACAATGGCACATAGCAATTGCATGCACATGATTGAGTGCGTGATGACCATTGAGTTGTAGGATAGATCGAGGTGTTTCATAGGGTATTAATTGAGCTTGAATAGAGTGTATATGTGTGTATTATTTGTGATTATGGATAGCATGGATATGGATCAATCCCACTACATTAGGAGAGCCATAGAATCTTATGTCCTAGAGGGTAATTCTCTTTCGAAATCTGTGGGGGAAATACATGCATGGATATTGGGATATGTAGCTATATTCAACAGAATGCTTTAATGTGTGAGTGATACTCATAGCTGCTAGAAGTTGTTGGGAAAAGGGAGTAGAGATCACCTGCTAGAGCCCTTTTTGGTTTTGAGAACACACATTCTCAATGACATCGCCAATTCCATGATATTGCATTACTTTTGCTTTGTGAGTGGCGCTAGAGCATTGAACTATTATAGATTATTGATTTTGGAGAATTATGAATACCTTATAGCTCCCATCATAGTAAATTTTGAATACCTTGTACACTTGCCATCAAATTAAAGGCTATAAAGTGTCGTTTATTTTGGGCAAGATCTTTGTTCAAACACATTGGACGAACTTTGGCTAGCTTGCATCTCATATAGTCCTTACCAACCATGCGTGCAATCTGATATAGTTGAGAAAGCTTCCTCCACCTTTGATTTGAAATAAACATCCTTCCGATTGTGAATATGCTTCTAACCATGGTGTAGAACACAAGTGCACACTCTTGAAATTTGCATCTTAGGCAACTTCCCATTGGATCTTCTTGATGACGAAAGAATCATTAGGGCCAAAAATGCTTAAAAATTTACAATTTTGTTAATCACGAGATTAATTAGAAAAGGACCAAAGAGAGTTTGCGATGTGTGCAAGAATACAATATTATTGTCTTCTGTTTGTTAGAGATAGTAGAGCCATTTTGTGATTCTCTCCTCCTTTGTAGCCAAAATCTCCAAAGTCTGACATGTTTGGTAGTTCGAAAGTCCTTATTTACTTATAAAATATGAGAAAGGACATAATAAAGATGCTACGAAGTTAATAATAACTTTTTTGAAAGTTAAGAGCTTTCAATATTCTTTTTGGCACCCAATATATTTTCATTAGTCTTCTTAGTATTCTTTTTTAGTTCATTCACATTTCTCGTTGAGATTCTTTCTCTACAAATTCATTCAGTGCATGGCATCCACGAGGTGCCCTTCTCGTTTAGTAAACTCTTGTACTGTTTATACTCAGGGAGCTAATAGAAACTGGGAGTTGAAAACCTTTAGCATGAATGATTGGGTTACCATGTTGGCCTCTTGTAAGGGCTCTTAGAAGGTGAAAATTAGAAAACAAGAGGATATAAAACATCACTAGAAGGGATATATCATGGCTTTCAAAATTATGCTTGAAGGATGGTTTGTCGCACAAGTGATTTTTTTGAAGCATTTCTAGCCCTAATGACAATGTACTTGAAAAGAGATGGTTGGTTTGCAAAAGTTAACATGTCATTGTAGTCACAAACATGAGAGAGAGAGAGAGAGAGAGAGAGAGAGAGAGAGAGAGTGTGTGTGTGTGTGTGTGTGTGTGCGTGCGTGCGAGCCACATGAAAACAATTGGCAAAGAGAGCACAACATTAGACTTCGTATGCAAAATGTCTCCTATTAGGAAACTTTCCTTGTCATTCATAGGTTATACACAAAGCATGGAGATGTTGATTTTGGGCTTGGCCTGAATAGAGGGCATGCTACATCGCACACCTTAGAAAAATAGAGGACATGTTTGCTTAGTTTGAATGCGAGCAAGTAAGCAGGTGATGGGCATGCTTGGGGGACTCAATCTTGTGAAGCTTGGAGGGGTGGTTGGGGGTGCGTCAAGGGGCCTTAGCAAGGCGTAAGGGCAAAAATGAGATTCCATCGTTCTATGTAGTTCTCGTGTTTGGCCATGTTCCAAGTTGTGAACATGCGCGCTGTATAGGAAGGGGGCCCTTGATAGCAAGATGGGCAGGAGGAGGACAATGGACAAAAATGTGCTGTCTACAATTGCTTGTGTTCATCCTTCTTGGGTAGGATGTGCTAACACAGCGCCTAGATCCTCCAGGCTGGCATTGTTAAGCCCAATGCTGTGAAGAAGAAAGCTGTGAAGAATGAATGTTCAAAGGCCCAAAGGCTTGGGATGTTAGATGTAAGAAAGCTGATAAGCCTGGCTCTGCTGCTGCTTCGTAGGCAGCCATGGGGAGACGAGCTGAGCTGGTCCTTCTTCTGATGGGGCATGCGATTCTTGTGCGAAGGAAGATTGGGCATGCGGTTCTTCTCAGCGAAGGAAGATGAAGATTCATTCCCAAGTGAGTGACTGCTTCCGTTTCTGCGGCATGGCACGCACCTTCCAAGCCTATCTTTGATCTGATCTCTGCTCCGTCGGCAGCTGCCCGTCATAAGAAAAGGAGAAAGGAGACCTGCTCTGGCGAACGAATTCCCTGAGAGATGAGAGAGAGACACACGCAATTATGAGTGGTAGAAGGACGCCGTCTCACTCGCTGATGGTCTCTAGCTTGGGCATCCACGACCTTGATCTCCGTATCAGGTGATTCTTGTTGCCTGCTCCTGACGATGATGCAGCAGCAGAAAGCATGGCATCCCGCAGCTCCTGAGGTACCACAGGGCCGGACGAGTAGCTCTTCTGAATAATGCTGAGAGAGCTGGTCTCTGATCTCTCACTGCTTGGTTCTCTTCTAAAGGCATCATCATCACCATCATCTACATCCTCCACCAGTGGAGTTACCCTGCTCTGTCCGTACCATGAAGGCTTGCGGCCTTTGCTGCTCTTTTTGGCACTACTTGGGGCTGGAGAAGCATCATCTGTTTTGTGGGACAGGGCAGAGATGAAGCAGGCCATCTGCTCCTGTGATATCCTGGTGCTGCTGCTCATCCTGTGCATGGGCAGGAGAAGGTAAGCGTGGCAGGGCTTCAAGTCTGTGTCTGCCGAGATCGGTGAAGGCCGATGGTTCCCCTTCTCGAGCTCCACCAAGAACTGGTTGGGGAATTCCAGCATCAGCTCGGCTGCCTTTAGCGATTGCTCGTAGAACTCGGAGATTCGGCCATCACATGAGTGCAGCACCTTGATGCAGCAATGATCAGGAGAGGCTCTCTTAAAGGCAGGGATGTTTTTGTGGCCAATGTACATACAGTTGCCCATGGCTTATGATCTGAGATATGCAGTAAGCTCTGATGGACTTGAGAGTCTGTCTGGCTGGTGTTGTGATGGATAGATCAATAGATAGACCGTGTGGTCTTATGAAGAGCTCCCAACTACTGTGCTGGGAAGCTGTGAGGAGTCTATAAAGAAGAAGCTGACGCATCGTCTGAAATATAGGTCGGGAGCAAACCACATGCAGCTAATGACTGACAGATAGAGTGTCAAAACATGAGCCAAACTTTAACAGACAGGAAGTGTACAGCTCTTCAATGCAACAGCACATCTTGTTTGCTGTTGCAAAAGCAGCCAATGTGGCCTGGCCATCAAAACAAGCTAGCTTTACCAGAGCTAGAGCCCACAGCTACAATGACAGGGATCAGCCTGCCGCGAATATCGCAAAGCTCCAGCCTCCAGCAGTCAGTCCGGCGTCACAGTAACAAGCTCTCGCTTCTCTCACATGGAACTGGGTGGCTTTCATCCCCGGCGATTTGTCTGCAAGGGTGAACTGAACTCATGAAAACCACCTAGAATTGCAGGGCCCTTACCCTTACCAAGGGTGCAGAAGTGTGATTGCACTGTCGCGAACGCAGGAAAAGGATGGTGCCAGTGTCTCCAACCACACCATCCAGATGCAACATCTCTGTGTCAGATGAAGGCAATCCAAGGGTTTGGAGCCGAAGCTTAGGTTCGTTTGGTCTAGACTGGGTCTCCCTTGCAAGGAGAGGTGTCGGGTGAAATGGGGATATGGTGTAGGGCTTGCTTGTGGGCAAGCTTAGCTTCAGGCCTTTGTGCACACACATTCCTTCGTTTCATTTTGTGACTAGCGAGACAGGGCTGTGCCTGTGTTGCAGTGTCTGACCCATTGGAACATGTCATCGAGCCTACACTTGTACATCCCGAGAGGACCAATCCAAGTCAGAAGTCAGTACCGTCCCTCCCTACGCTTGGAGATTTGAAGAGAGCAATTCTGCAATGCCATGTCCGAGTCAAGTCAGCTCACAAGAGAACAACCTCCCAATTGAACATGTAAGAGAAACCTCCACCCATAAACTTTTGAAGCTCGACCGTCAGGGCCTTTCGCCGTACCACTCCGTTTACTTATTCGGGCCCGAAAAAACTCTTCCTCTTGTCAGATCTTCTTCCTTGCTCCAATTTCAAGCGAAGGGAAGTAGGTGGTAGAGCACCCCAGTTTCTCATCTAGAGCTAAGGCTGCTACACTTGACGCAACAATCAAGACACATCCAACACCTAACTAGTATTTTCCTACACACATGCCAACAAATCCTACTAGGGAGCAATCAACTGCGATCGTTTGAACATGTCATTTTGTGAGGAATATGCAGACCACTAAGAAACTATCATACCACTCGGTTTACTGTCTTTCTCCATCACACAACTTCTTCCTTGCTCCAATTTCAAGCGAAGGGAAGTAGGTGGTAGAGCACCCGAGCTTCTCATCTAGAGCTTAGGCCAATGGACTACTCGACACAACAATCAAGACACATCCAACACTTGACTAGTATTTTCCTACACACATGCTAATAAATCCTACTAGGAAGCAATCAAGTGTGATCGTTTGAACACGTCATTTGTGAGGAATGTGTAAGCCACTGAGAAACTACAATCCACATATTGCTCTCAAAAAGCCCCCCTCCTCAGTGAACGCTTTTTTTGCAACATTCACCCGGGAAGTGATGTTGCGAACATGTCTTGTGAGGTAAGCCTAAGAACTTTGTGAGGCTAGCTTAGGTCAAATCTAGGTAGTGATGTTCATTAACCCTTCTTGGACACAAGGAGAAATCAATAACTAACCTAACAAATAAACTCTATAGGACCACATAAAAGCTCAAAGGGTTTCTAAAACAAGTGGGATTATTCATTGATATGCACCGATAGTGCTATCCCAATATCTTTCAAGTTGGTCTTGTTGCCACATTCCCCACAAATATGACCATCTATTGGTCTGCATCCTTACTTGAGAGGCACTCGCCACTACTCTACTACTTTGAAGCCTTTGTTCCAGAGATGTGCAACCTTTGGAAAAGCAAATAGGGCAAAATTGGCTAAGACCAAGCTCGAGAATCTATCAACAGTATCATGCTCAACATTCATGTATGCCTTCAGGCTCTGGCTACTCACTTGCGACTTAACCTAACACGAGGCTCAAATTTCATTTGGGGGGAGGAGGGGCAATGGCGCAGAGCAAAGGGGTTTGGGGGACATGAGAGGTGGTATCACATATATTATGTCTGCTAAGATTCATACGTTGAGTGAATTCATTTCTCAACCAATAGAGTGTGATAGTAAATTATTTGAACAGATGCAAGAAAAGTGGCGTGGAGCAACCCTAATAAGAGACTTGACAACAACTATCTCTTGCTTTGAGACCCAAGATGTGTATTTGGCATTAAGCCCGCGCGAATTCCACAACATGATTTAAACCACTTCTACCACAATAAGAACTATGTCGACCACGAGCCAATCAACGATGTACTATTATGGAGGACCTATGCATATTGTCGAAAATTTTTCCAATAAAAGAGAGATCAAGGTGCAGTGCATTGGAACTCCATCATCAAGGCTAGGAAACATAGATGCCTAGCCTCAAAAGAGACAAGATTTTGTAACCCTAAAGCCTCAAGAACTCAATCTACGTGTAGTGGCCAAATAAAGCCCATAAGGACATTGCTTTTCTTATTAAAGCAAATAAAGTATCCTTTTAGATACAATTTTGGCCAAAATATCATATGATAGTTACAACAAGGGAGAGGCAATGCTCTTCAATATTTTAAAGAAGTTAATAAGTTGTATTACAAAGGACTTACTTTGTCCCCTTCCTATTAGACCAAATTGTGGTCATTAATATCAATGATTTCTATCAATACTCACCTCTCTCACAAGGTTTTAGTTCCATTCTGCTTCAGAAAGATGGCACACCTCATTTTGTTAGCAGTCATGCATTCCATGTTTGATTATCTTTTACTAGTGAGCCTTAGTCCTAGTTAAGACAACGGCACTTGGAGCTTAGATATTGAGTTTGCTTGTCATTTTATGTGTTTTGGATAGTCTAGGTGGAGATGATACCAGTGCATTTCATTTTTGTCATGGGAGTCATTTAGGTCATTTGGACAAGTTAAGCTTGTTGCCCACATTTCAAGCCTAGCTAGTTTGTATACTTATTTTGACCTCAATTTTCTTTTTTATATATAGTTTACTCCCCTCAATCCATTCATCCCCCATTATTCAGTCAACCCTCCTCATTCTTGTCTCATCTATTTGCCTTTGTTTGGTACTCACACTAATGCTCCGAGCTACATGTTGGGGCCAACTATTGCAACCTTTTGTTGGTTTGTTCCTTCTCTCATGTACATTTCTTTTAGTTTCCTTCTTTTCTGTTTGCATTGTGTTCATTTTCCTTTCCACCACTATACGCTCTCATAAGGTATCATTCACCTTGGTGGGAGCTAAAGTCGACTTAAGAGGAGCATCTATCCATAAACCAATTAGCTAGACATCATTAAGAAAATTGCCAATCAATGATTTCTTGTCTCTTTGCATGCAACATGGCCTAATTCTAGCACCTTTTTGGTGGCATCGACATCTGTTAGGCAACTATTTCTCTCTGGTATTTTTTGTGCAAGTACGATATATTTTCTTTTCAAGAAGCCAGCCCTAACTTCTACTTGGTTTATCAGATCGAGATTATTTATAGCTGATGTTTGCTAATCTAGTCTCCATACTTGCATGTGTTTTATAGATCAACATTCTTAGACAACTTCATTTTGATACCCCATCCTTATATACTCCCCATTCTCCATGGTTGTACACTAAAAATTGCTATCCTATATAATACAAGCTTAAACTCATTGATGTAATCATCATCTAAGTCATCTTCCATAATATCAACAATCATTTTTTTATTTTTCATAGATTTTAATCTTATTTTTATAGATGATAGAAGAGTATGGATGGGGGGATCATGTGGATGAAGGCCATGAGGATTATTCAAGTGATGACTAAGAGCAAGAATATTGGCTAGCAGTGAAAAAACTATACTTGTGTTGATCATCATTTAGATTGTCATGATCATCACATTGACCATGATGTAGAATGGCAAAGAGACTATGACTAGAATCCTCCTCGAATACCATCATATCGTTCTATCTCTATTTCATCTTTCATGGCCACGAGTCCATCATTCTCTATTATGGCATGCCCTTGTAGGGTGCATGTCCTACCCTCTCTTTGCACCTTAGAAAATCTCGGTGGAATAAACTACCCTCCATGTTTATGTAACCTTGGGATTTTGTAGCAGTCCCTATTTCCCAATTTACCATGGATCCCCATGTTGGAGCAACCTCGAATTCAAAATTTATGGGATAGGCTCAACACCAAATCCTAGTCTTTTCTATTTTTGAGTTGTTCTGATTCTATACTTATGCATGTAAGATTTATCTACACTGTTGTAGAGGTCTAGATGACGTTGGCATCTCTTTACTAGGTTCAAACATTTAAATATTCCATGAACCTTGAGTTGAAGTGTCCCTATTGTAAACTCCCATGTGATTAAGGGTCAATAAGTTGGAGGAGATTTGGGATGATCTTGCATCCCTTGGTAATCTTTGGATGACCTTGTTGTGATACTTCTCCCACTTTTATTATTAGCAAATAATAACATGTTCTACACCAATCTTCTTATCTTTGGTATGAGGGATACTATTCCATGAGAGGAGTAAGTCCCAATGGTGCTTGAGTGGGATACACATTACAAGGAGATAGATTCTGATGGAGTTAAAGCACAAAGACATGCATTTACAACATCATCTTTTGGTAAAGAAAAAGTCAACTGTTAAATAACAACAAAGGTGGCAAAAAAGTCAAAGCAAAGTCAAAGTGCAAGCATTGGAATTATTTTTTGGTGGATAATTATTCTTTAGAGAATTAGTACATTATTTTTCAATGGAGCTATGAGAGAGTAGTGAAATGGAGTAAAATAGCTCAAAGAGAAGGGATGTTTAAGATTTTTTAAATTAAAAAAATCAATTTTACCTCCAAAAATATTTTTAAAAAATAAAAAATTAACTAATATATTTTAAAAAAATTATAATATTAAAAAAATCCAAAATATCTTAAAATGAACTCTTGAAATTTTATTTTTTATCTTTTTCAATTAGAAATTAATCATTTCATATTTACTAATCATTTTGCATTGAAAATCAAGCACCATACTTTGTAGAATAACTCCTTTTTTAATATTAAATTTGGTTTAAAAAGGGTTCTTACATGAGAAGAGTGAAGGAATCTAAACAAATACTTTGTAGACAATATAAAAAATACAAAATAAATTTGCAAAAGTGGATAGAGAAGAGGATTATTTTACTATTCTTCTCTCCACTTTTTCTTGTTTTAGGAAGGAGATAGGGGGCTAGTTTCTTATGATATATATACTCAATCTTTTTCTAGATAAATATATTCTAGATCAGAGAATCTATTAATAAAGAAACACAAAGATCAATTGTTACAAAAATAATAGGTTGTCAACAAAATATCCATTAATTAGAGAAATGCATCAAATCATGTCAATAAAAATGGATTGTCTTCAGTCTTCAAATTTGATAAAGAACACTAAAAAAATGTTGAAAATCTCAAACGAGGGGGAGATGGCTACACTAAAAGGTTTCAAGTAGAAATATAATCTTTCTTACTTGAGAAATGTTCAGTATGGTTTCATTTAGAAACATATTTGATTTATGACATTAATCTTATTCAGATTTCTTCTTTAGCCAAGTATATGTGAGTGAGATGGTTGAAAATCATCTTAGTTTTATTATAACCTTCTGCCTTTGACATTTTTAGAGGATATTCTTGAGAGGAAGAAATTCAAAAAATGTAAGAGACAATGCTTGAATTATTTCATGAAGCATCATTCTTTGGATAGTGAGTAGGTGCAGAAGACTCTAGACAGTATTGGTATTAGTCGAGATGTATTACACAATTTTTTTGGCTAATGCATGTTGGAGCTATATATATGTCACCCTATCTAGACTAGGTCTCACCTATATATGTGTAGATTGTGATCAATATGATGTAGTCTTTGGAAGTGTATATGGTGTGTCTCGTCTCTCCCTATCGTATCTCTACATATCTTATCTTTCTACATCTCAACATGGTATTAGAGCTATCACAATAGACTACAACCAATTCCTTGAAGAAGATAATCATGAAGTATATCTATGTAGTATCTCTTCAATTATTGATTCATGTTCTTTTCATGGTTAAATTTGATGTATTGTGTATGTTATGGGCACCTTATGTTATGAATTTTAAGCATAGAAGAAGTTCACTTGATCATCATCGATCATCATTTAGATTGCAGATATGTTTAATTGTAGATATGCCTTGGCTTGGACACCCTAAAGTTTCTATTTGGGAAACTCTTAAGGAAACATCTTTCTAAAGAAAACTAGTTCTTGTCATGTGCTAGGACTCACAAGCTTTCTTCCTATCAAATCCATGCTCAATTTGGAGTTCTTTGTCAAAAGTTATGTCAGTTAAGGTAAACTCCACATGAAATAGGAAAATAATTATGACAATAGCTTTTCGTGCAGACTTATATGACACAGGTTTTGTCACGATTACTCACTCTTGCATTTCTGTGTTTCTGCCAAAATTAGCTAAATCATCATCTATTCTTGCCCAAAAAGTAAAGCGATAATGTTTTGAGTGTTTTTCATATTTCTCGTTTATGTTTGACTGATTTCTTCTCTCACATGTTTTGTCTATTTTGGGTTGCTTTATTCTTGCCCACGTTTCGTATATCTTGGGTCTCTTTCTTTTGGAGTATGTTTTTTGAGCTGAACGTCTTTCCTTATAGCATAACTTCTACGTATGATTTGTTATGCTACACTTTCATCTCGTCGTTTCATACATTGTGTCTTATCTCTATGATCTTATATTGTACATATTCTCTGAGCTAGCAATGTCGAATTTGATAATCGTCGATGGATTTCCTTCTGGACAACGTTCCATTCCTTAGTTTCAAGGACAATGATTCCTTGGGTGGAAAGTAAAAATGTTGCTAATTCTTGAAGGCGATGATTTGCATGATATTGTTCTTGGTAATTATGAATGTTTGTCTCAACCAATTGATCAGGTTCATGATAATACCCTTATAAATGAAGGACCTATCTTTGGCTCTTTATAATGATTGGGTTAGACATGAAAAAGCAGCTCGTTGGTATATTCTTTCTGCTCTTCAAGAATATCTTATGCTTGATGTATGTAATCTTTCAACCTCACAAGCTTTATGGGAGTATTTGATAGCAAATTTTTAGAAGAAACCTATTACAAAAATACTTTATCTTCATAGTCAACTCACTAAGTTACAATACAACATCCGAACTTATATGACAACACATATGGAATCATTCAAGAACATTATCAATTAGCTTGCTACTGCTGGTGATGCTATTCCACGAAAGCAATTGGTAACAGAGCTTCTTGATGCTATAAAGGATCCTGCTTATGATAATATTGTTACCATATTATCTAAACAAGATGGGATTGATTTTGATCAAGCTTGTATATCTTTGATTGAATATTCACAATGACATGAACAATGACACATAAATCAAGAAATAGCTATGATCTCACAAGAGGACACACGATCAGAACAAATTGACCAAGCTTTACTTGCTCAAAGGTGTCCCTTTCCACACTCTACACATAGGAGTTATCGTGGTGGTAAATTCTCTCCTCTCAAGTTTCCTAACATACATTGTTCTTATTGCAATACAAATGATCACACTATAGATGATTGCTTGGCAAAACAATATGACAATGAGCATAGTATTACAAATAAACAATTGTGTTTATCCAAATATTATTCTCCTTGTGACTATTGGAAAAAGAGTGATCATCCAACCCATCTATGTTTCGTGGCGTTTTGATTCAGATCGTAATAGAGCATATGCTACTACATATGACAACAATACTGAAGAATAAAATTGAGTGAGTTATTTTATCTCTCTAGGAAGGATAATTCATATTTATGATGGATCTCTTTTAATTATTGATTCTGATGCTACGAAAAACATGACTTATTACTCCCAATGGTTGCATATTATCATTCTATTCTTGTCAAGAAATTGGTTTATCTTGTTGATGACACAACCTACCAAGTCAAAGGTATAGGTAATTTGTATCTCGGTACTCTTTATTTAACTAGAATTTTGTGTGGATTTTTACATGTCCCATATCTACAAAGGAATCTTCTTTCAGTTGCAAGACTTGTGGATCTTGGTCTCTTTGTCAGTTTTGACCATACCAAGTGCCACATTGAGAAAGATGGCCAAACCATAGTTGTTGTACCTCAAAATAGTAATCTTCTTGAGTTATCTTTAAATGAAGATGTTGCAAATGTTGTTACAACTCGTGGCGATCTTAACAACAAAATATGGCATCATCCCTTTGTTCACTTAGATTTTTCAGAGCTTGACGATCTTTATCAGTGTGACCTTGTTCAAGATATGGAATTAAAAGCTCATCCTCATATGGGTATTTGTGAATATTGTGCACTTGAAAAAAAATTTCACAAACCCTTTTCCATTTCCATCACAACTCATTCTAGAGATTTGCTTGATCTTCTTCACACTGATATTTGTGGACATTTTCCTTCGTCGAAATCTCAATATTGGTATTTCATGACTTTTATTGATGACTTATTAAGATACACCACTTTTTTTCTCTTATGACACAAATTAGAAGTTTTATTATCTTTTAAGCAATATCAAAAAGTTGCAAAACTTCATATTGGTCGTAGCATCAAGAAACTTCATAGTGATAATGGTGGAGAATACATTTCAAATGATTTTGATTATTATTGTAATAAGCAGGGTATTCATCATGAATACATGGTTCTCTACTCTCCTCAACAGAATGGTATTATTGAACATAAAAACAATAGTATTCTCAATGCCATGTGATGTATGCTCATTCATTATGGCTTATCTCGATGTTTTTGGACTGAAGCAGTCTTAACATCAGTATTTGTGCAAAATCATCTTTCTACAACTGCTCCTTTTGGTAAAATATCAATTAATACTTGGATAGGTGAAACTCCTTTTATTTCATATTTTTAAACTTTAGGATGTATTGCTTATATTCGTATACCCAAAGATACTTGTAAGAAACTTGATCCTCCCGGTTTGAAAGTTATTTTCACTGGATATTCAACTTTTTCTAAGGGACACAAGTTCTATTATCTATCTTCTAAGAAGCTAATCATAAGTTGTAATACTATTTGCAATTAGCAACTTATGGGCTGCATAGTCTCAGGAGGATGTGGTCATTAGAGGACATTGATGATAAAAAGTCATTACTCACTTCTTTTCCTTTTCTATATGATGATGAACCTCCTTCATGTGATAATATTGACTCTTGAAATCAAGATTCACAACCTTCACCTATTATTGTTGATGATCATCTTGGCATTGATCTTTATGTTGATATTCCAATTGATACTTATGTTTATGATGTTGATATTCTTGAGAATGCTCTCAATATTTGTGAAGACCCTGTCTTTTATAGTGATGCCATGTCATCCAGTGAAAGCTGAGTATGAATCTCTTCTCTCTAAAGGAACATGGGTTCTAAGTGAGTTACCACCTCGACATACTATTATTAAATGCAAATGGGTTTATAAGACTAAAACAAAAGTAGATGGAACATTTGACAAATTCAAAGCAAAGGCTAGTTTGTAAAAGGTTTTTGAAAAGTTGCATGATTTGATTATCAAGAAACTTTCTCACCTATTGTTCATATAACCAATATTCGGGTGTTGTTAGTTTTTGCTGTTGAGTTTGATTTGGAGGTTCACCAAATGGATGTGAGAACTATGTTTCTTAAAGGTGATTCAAATGAAGAGATATACATGGAGAAACTAGAGGGATTTATAGTCAAACATAAGGAAAATCTTGCTTGCATACTTCATTGGGAACCCTATGGTCTCAAACAATCCTCATGAGCTTGGTATCAAATGATTGATCTCTTCCTTACAAAACAAGTTTTTATCTCTTGTTCTTCAGATTCTAACTTATAAGTCAAGCATTGCAATGATAGTTTTGTTATTTTTGCTCTATATGTGGATGATATCATACTTGTTTCTAACAATCTCAACTTCCTTCAACAAAAAAAGAAGGTTTTATCTTGTGCATTTGACATGGTCGATCTTGGAGACATACACTCATGTCTTGGTATTCACATTCAATGCTATCGAGAAAGGGTGTTTTATTACTGTGTGAAACAATGTTCATTGAGCATATTATTCAGAAGTTTGGTTAGGGTTCTACACATCATGTTAGTACTCCTTGTCTTCTGAGCTCTACCAAAAACTCTCACTTTTTTGCAAAATGATAGACAATTAGCATTACATCAACCTTATGCTAATCTTGTTGGATGTCTTCAATTTATTAGCTTAAATTCTTGCCCTGACATTCTTTTCGCTACAAATTTTCTTGGATAACATCTTAGTTCACCATACCTTAAACATTGGATTGTAGCTAAACAATTTTTGAAATGCAATAGAGATTTTGGGGTTGGTTTATCGACGCCAGCAAACCTCTTATTCTCTACATTCACTTCAAATTTTGGGTTATACAGATGCAGATTTGGCAAGCTCTCACTTATCTATGTGTTCTACAAGTAGAAATTGTTTGTTTACCAATGGTTGTCTTGTTTCTTGGACTAGCAAGAAACAACATTGTGTTGCTATTCTACCTGAGAACACCATATTGGGGAATATGGGAATTTCCCACAAGTTTGGGACACATGGTCAAATCGTTGGATTTGTCATAACTTGAACACTATAACTCCAAATTGAGCGCTCTATAGCTCAATAGATTTCATTTTTCAAGCACCTTCCAATGATAGATCACATCATATGGTTTTGAGAAACTTATGGACATGTTATCAGGGTGCCACCTTTTCATTATTCAAAAAATGGGAATTGGGAGATTCCCAAACTCACTAATATTGTGTTTGAGGCTAAATATGTAGTTGCATCTTTAGCGGTGTTACACGAGTGGTGATCGAGAGCAAGCCTCACTCACAACTCGATAATGAGACGTTAAGGAGTGCCGGATTGGGTAATTGACTTTGTCGAATGCACAACACAACTTAAAAAATTCAAATATTCGATAATACACCACAAGCCACATATAATGAAAATACCAATACTTCGAAAACAAACCAAGTAAGATATAGTTTCGTACCTTAACAACCTTGAGCCGATGCTCGGCGCTTTGACACCCAAAAGTTCCAACTTTCAAATTGGCATGACAAGAGCTCACTCTAGCATGCGACCCTCCACTCTCCTCTCTCACAAAATACAATTGTAATCAAGGGGGAAGGCCCTTAACTCTCCATTCTCATCTCCTTATATAGTTTTCTATCCACACTCACACACATTAGGCTTTTTGCTTTTAGCTTTTGGCTTTTGCTTTTCTACTGCTTTTCACTATTTTCGTTTTTTCTGCTTTATGCCTGTTTGCAACTTGTTTGGATCATAACTTCGTCATTTGAACTCCGAATATAGTCATTTGGGTCCTCAAAACGATCGGAATGCATCTGGTCGACAAGCTAATGCAAGCAGAATTACGAAATTCTATAAAAAATGGGCAAAATATTGATATTCGTAAATTGCATCATTTTTCTTCATCTTTTATCTTGGACGACTTATTCTCTTCCTTGGCCTATTGTTCTTGTAATTACACACACTTTCACCACACATGTCTTCTTTTTCTTCAGAAAATACTTGCTGACGATGTAAAACCTACGATCTCTTCCTTTGATCATTGAGTCTTCAAAATAAATATTCTCTGGATATGAACTTGTTTTTTATGCAATGTGCCCTAGCAGGAATATGCTATGAAAGAGAACTCCGTGCACAACCAAAACATGATTTGAAAAATTATGCAATGTCGGATCCATGATATGCAATCAATCAATCGATGCTACACACAAAAATAATGTATGCATTGAAGAAATTGTGCCTAGTCTATCTACATGTGATCGTGCATCATGCAAAATGCAAAAAAATTTCTTAATTAATTTAAAATTCATTATCCTCACCTCTCAACTCTCATAAAAAAGATATGATATACTCCGCTCCACCCATCTAAAATCTCACAATCACTCTAGAAAATGATGGTCCTCAAGATGTTGACCAGATAAGAACAACCCATCTCACAATTGGTGATGTCCTTCACGACCCTCGAACTCACCTAACCACCTTACACACTCAACCAGAGGTTCCTAACTTTGTGATGAACATCCCAAATTGTGCATGCAAGAAATGTGCGTGCTCAATGACAGGTGCTCTCTCATATGCGCGTGCATCTAAAATTTACTGCATATAGTTGCAGCGGACCTCATGCCATGTTAGTGCTCAATGATGGTGCAAAACGTGTATAATCCCAACCCATGGCATGGAAGTATTTGATAAGAACAAGAGACGACCCCCAAGTGCAGTGCATCAACAAGTGCAACATGAAGTACTTGTGAACTCATTATCCCTTGTGACGTGTAAAAGTCTTGACAAGAAAACATACCTTATCCAAAATGTTCTACATCTATTGACAAACACAAGCTTCATCCTGTTAAAAAAAATACCAAGCTCGACCAAGGCTATCAAGTTTCACACTCAACAAATCAAACAAAATGATAGAAACAAATCCTAAGCTAGATGTTAACCCCAACACGAAGGAAGCAAAAGAAAATAAAAAAGATGTAGGGCAAAGGCGGAAAAAAGGTAGCTCGACTGAAGAAAGAAGAGGAGAAAATGCCAAAAGCGCAAGGGCAACCGTAAAAGTCCAAGGCAGCTGCAAAAAGAAGAAAGGTGCATTTTAAAATACAAAGGCGCACCCTGAAATCTTGTAAAAAAGTGCCAGGTGGTGAGAAATTCGGAAAGCTAAAACTGAAGACAAAGACAAAGGCCAAGGCAAAGAGAAACAAAAGACAAAGGCGCACAAGGAAAAGCGCAAGTCAAAACTCCTGTAAAAGAGCACAAGCGCATCATGGTTTAATTCAAGGAGCGTCGGGCTCTCACCCGTGCAATTTGTAAATGTAGATGGGCGGTGGAAAGGAAGCTAGGAAGATAGAAGGACAATGGGAAAAAGGGCCTAGGCTACGGCCGGCTATGTAAAAAAGGGAAAAGGGGATGACCACCCAAAAGGGATTTAGGGTTTTGTATATAAAGTTGAAAAGTGAATGAGAAGCTCATTCTTGTGTGTGGCAAAAAGTGGCTCTCCTCTTCTTCTTCTTCTTCTTGTTCTTGCTTGCTTGAGCTTGTGCTTGAGAGAGGGAGTGTGAGAGTGTGAGGGAGTGAGAGTGAGGGACCGTGGGGTGGAGAAGTTCTCCAACTTCTCCTCTCTTCTTCTCTTCTCTTCTCTTCTCTTCTCTTGCTCGCGGTGATGGAGCTTGGAGCGTGGAGCTTGAGGATGGAGTTTGCTTGAAGCTTGTACTTGGATCGTGGAGCAACCGGAGTACGCGGGAGAGGAGGTAACTCGAATGGCATGGAGGTAAGCTCACTACACCCATAGATATGGATGGCGCGTCGGCTATGTGAGAGGTAGCCATTAGTGCTCGGCTTGGAACGCTTGAAACAATAAGTGGTCTGTGGGTCTTGGCGGTTGAGCGAAAGCTCCCACATTTTGGTTCCGTTGCTGGGACCAACAGATTCAAGCCTTGAGCGCTTGCGCGCTTCGAATCGAGCATCAAAGTAAGGGTTTTCCCCCGAACCGGTGCTTGAGATAGGTAGGAGGTGAGGGGTCGAAGATGGTATTCGATCTCCTTGGGAAGTACATTTTTTGCTTTTTGAGATTTATGTTGTGAGTTGTAGTAGCGTAGGTATTTACTTTGTGATTTGGATGCATTAGAGTAGGAGAAAACAAAGAAAATAAGCATTAGGGTTATTGTTGCAAAATAGGGCAAAAATAGGGCAAGAATCGTGCAAAAGTGGTAAAAACCTCACTTGTGATGCCTAAGGTCTGCAAGTGAGTTATTGGGGGTGCCAATACCATACTCGGAAGGGGGTATAAGGGCCAAAAGTGGCAAGAAAGGCCACATTGTGCATTGCAGGGTTTCAGGAGAGCAGGAGAGAAGAGGAAAGCTTGGTGAGGGAATCCGCTTCAATCTTGGCATTAGAGAGATCTTTGGCTAGCCCAGGTAATTCTACACCTTCCCCTACAGTATTAGGACCAATTTGGAGCTGCTCGACAAGGAGGAAGGCCTCCAGCACCCAGCACGACGAATTTCGTGAGAGTCGGCGAAAAGACGCGCGGCACCCGGTGCATCCGAGTAACGACGACTTTGGTCCAAGGCCCAGACTCGGCCCTCGGACCGCTTGACTAGACCCACTCAACCACTACCACTCAGACACCCGGGTTTGGACTGGTCGAAATTTTCAGTCGGACAGTCACACACGACCCTTACCACTCGACCACTACCACTCGGACGCCCACACTCGGGTCGTCCGAGTTGGGCACTCGGACTAGCCACTCAGCCACCTGACTCGACCTCAGACTACTCGGCCCTCGGACACTCGGGTTCAGACCGGTCGAATTTTTCAGTCGGACAGTCACACACGACCCTTACCAGTCGGCCCTCGGACGTGCCGAATCGGGCACTCGAACCCTGCAAATCGCACCAATTGGGCCGAGTATGCAGTTTGACCAAATTTTCAGAAAACTTTACTTGACCTGGCCAACACTCAGCACCACAAACTGTCGGAAGCCCTTAGGACACTCAGAACTTGATTCTGGCACACGGAATAGGCAAAATCGTAGGGCGCAGCCGCTTAGTAATTAGAGGTAGGCAGTTGCAAGACCAGGGACTTAGATGCAAACCGTTGGGTGGAAAAGCCTGATTAGACCCAAAATGAACAAGGCAATGAATTAGAAAAACTTTGAACCTCGAAATTGACCCCACAGGCTACATAGAGCGAAAGGCGCATCGTAGACCCACCACTGGGCTGAAACTTCAAGCAAGTGGTTCATGATTTGGCTGAACAATCCTCCAAGCTGTGCATGGTGTTTACCGTAACGGCCCTGCAGGTCGGGGAAGGGACCGCCTTTCGACCCCCACAAAGGGGGCTCTGCCCCCTCCGTATCCTCCCCAAGTAGGTTGGAGAAAGAACATGCGCTGTGACAAGCCCTCCAACTTAGACCCTTGGGCAGTAATGGCCCTACGCGAGCATGGATGCTCACTTGAAAAGGAGCAACCAGAAGCCCGCACCCAAATAGAGGCAAACAGAGACCCTAGAACCTTAACGGGCCAATCTCGCCATCAAGGGCAAAAAGGCCACACTACAAGGACACATGTACATTGTGTTCAAACCACGTTTAGTCAAAACAGAATGCAACATCATCAAGCTACCAATGCGGAGATGATTAGACATGATAGCCCTGAGGATAGATGTACCCCGAGCAGCGCTGCACAGATAACCCAAGATCTCCGTGGAGAATCCATGTCTGACTCTGCAGCTAGGGACTCAGGGTCATGTATCAAAAGGTTGGAAGATGTAAACCAAGACCCGGATGATGAAGACATTGTACCACCTGCTTATCTTAGGGTCAAACTCACCGCAAAAAGAGAGCATAGTGTTGATGCTCTCATTAATGAAGGAGCAGATTTCAATATCTTGACTTACGAAGCATGGAGCCTACTAGGTCGACCTGAGCTCAAACCGATTGATGCAACTCTTAAGCCTCATGGGGAAAACCCACAAGCACTTCTAGGGAAGTGCAGAATCCTTGTAACTATTGAAACAAAAAGCTTGCCAGTCCTGTTCTATGTTCCTCCAAATAGTGAGAATTATGGAAAGGAAATCCTCCTAGGAAGGCCCTTCAAAAAGGCAATGAAGTGTGAAGCCGACTATATAGCACAGAGGATACACCTAGCACTACCAGGTGTGAGGATAATCGCGACTTTTAGCAAGGGTGACCTCACCAAACCTCGAGGGAAGGGCAAGGAGCATTCTGACATACCAAGCAAGCCTAGTAATGAGAGCAGGGAATTGTTGAAAGAGTTGATACAAGCGCAAGTTGAACGGAGAGAACCAGTAATAAGTGAGGCCATACTGGAAACAAAGAGGGTAGGAGATAAGCCCAAGGATAAGGCTTGGACTTACAAATATCGTAGAAGATCATGAAAGAAGCCCAAGCCTTATGGACGAAGGCATCCATGGAGAGCACACACAATGCCACAATGGATATCCAAGGCGTTGCTTCGTGCTCAAAGGTATTATGCAGGCAACCGATGGATTTGGGTGCTGAAACCCCCTGCTAAACCACCTCCGTCAGGAGCCCAAATTACGTCAAAAGAAACGAAGCATGGGAGGATCTCTAAACAAGAACCCGATCCTCGGACAAAAAATATTGGAGTGATTGCGCCCCTCACGATTGGAATCAAGAAACCGAACATGACCCATCAAATACTAGATCCTCAGTCTAGCGTGCCTAACAAGCAGATATCAGAGGGACCCGTCGAATATGCACGAGGTCCACCAGTGGTCAAGGAGCCTTTGACTTCCTAAGGGGACAAGGAGCACCATAGGCACAACGTCACTCATGATAGGGCTGATTGCTCGGGAAAGCTAACGATGGAATCTCCAAACAATCACAAGCAAATCATTCAGCTGGTGCCAGGTCTGCCTAAGAGTCCTAGGTCCCCTACTTCCTCTCTTCCCAAATGGACCCCGGAGGCATAACGACAGCTGTCAATGGCAAGGGCTCACTCCCAACTTCTGTCTCCACCAAAGCTTCCAAATACCCAAGAGGGAAAACATGACACTGGCCGTAGCTCTCCGCCCAAGGACACTCCCATGCGACCCAATGTGACTAGATCAACTCATGATCGATCCACACAGGTGAGTGTTCAGAGGACAACAAAAGACACGACCACATCCGATCGCCCCAGGGACTCCACCCTGCGATCCACCAAGAGTGACCAACCCACTGGACTAAACGCCACTGCTCCCGACCAAGGATCGCAACAGTCGCAGCCCTCAGCTGTGACCACACCCCTTGTGGAACATGTCCCTAACACTTCATCTGAGGAGGAGGTGCCGAAACCAGTAGCCTTGACAACTCCCATCCATCCCAAGCACCTGAAGCATAGGCCCGAGGAGAAATCCCTCAAAGGTGTGGCCAAGGAAATGACGCACCAAACCACTCAACCTAGCAAGGCGATTCAGTGGGCCGCAGCTATGTTCCATGAGGACACACTAGAGAAAGGAAATGCTAAAGCCCAACTAGGCACAACAACGGTTGACCTAGTCCAAGGTCCTGAACAATTGAGAGATATGCCTTCACTGACCAAGAAAAAGAGGAGAAAACAACGCAAACAACAGCAGCCACAGGTGGTTGTGGATCCCAAGAGCGTTAAAACCAAGAGCGCTGGAGATCTAGGGAATAAAGTATCATGTCCATCCACCACTGAACCCATTGATGTCTCTCCTAATAGCGGTGAAACCTCAGACACATTCGTGTGCTCTGAAAAGTTAAAGTAGCCGTTGCCATCAGCAGTTGCTTCCAACGCTCAATCCACCGACAATAGAACTCTCATCGACCAATCAAGAGTGGAGGTAATGCTGCCACAGCAGGGGCGAGAAATTCATACCAGTCATGTCCAAAGAGAACCGTGACGCAATGACGAAGCCTCAAGAGAACCACGGAAACCCCAAGCGCATGAGCACTCCTAGCATTGATCGATCTTGCTCTTCTAGGCCTGAGCCCCTAGCTACGCTAAAGCCCAGGCAAACTCCTAGAGCCTTGCGTGAGATGGCAACCGAGCAAGCCCTCGTCGAACATAGAGATGTCTCAGAATGTCTAGTTGAGTTGGATGCCAAGCTCAAGGTGTTCGCACGTGTCTATGTCCTGGCAGACATGCGCGCATTCCCTAAAGAGTAGCTTGGACTACTTGCCCTTCCCTTTATCTTGGGAAGAGCAGGAACACCTTGATGAGCACTATAGCAGGCTCCTGCACGAATGCTTGCTACTCATCTCGGGCGAGGAAGCCGACGAACTACGCTTAACTGTCACATTCAATGAGGTGCTCTGCCAACCAAATCTCGTAGACATAGAACTACTAAAGCAATTGTCAGTAGGCCAAAGTCGATTTGAGTAGCATTGATGTGAAAGCCGCGTTGAAATGGCCGAACTAGGGGCTCAGATCATGACAGTCTCTGAGGAACGATTGGCCAAATGGCGATCCCAAAGAGACCCAACCTATGTGGCACCAACTTCCCTTCGAGTGGCTGATTGCCATTCAGGGCAAGGAATTGGCTGAACCAAGCCAAGAAAACCCTCTACTTGATAAGGTTCTCACTGAGGAGGAGTTACATGTCGCCAGTAGACTCGGACAAGGTTCCATGCTACTCGATGTGGCGAAATATTTATCAGTATTGAGTAAGCTGCCACGTGTACTAGATGCGTGTGCCACGCTTCAGTACTATCCCGAGTTCTACAATTGGTTTCTATCCTAGTGAAGTGACAAGGATTCAAAAAAAGGTATATATATGCCAACAGGCTACGCTAGGCCGGCCCCAACTTTTCACCAGATCATGTCCGCCTCCGGGCAAAGGGCATGCACCCCGCATTACCACCATGGAAAGCCCTGACCAACATCCCTAATGATGTAAGCAGGGCGCAGTCTCTCTCTCTACATACTTTCCCCTTCTCGGTCTATCCTTTTGAGGATGAGCCCTCTAAACGCAGGACCACCAACCGACGCAACTCGGTGTGAGTCAAGATCTGCTCGTAGTTAGAGGCCAGAGGGACACCATTACAATGAGTACAACATGTTCCACACCTTCTCTTCTAGTCATATGCATTTGACAACCCACACTGAAATCCCTCCTATGGGAATAATCTTATTCCGTATCAAGGCCTAAATCTTGGATTGCATTTTGCAGGCTTCCAGAAGGAAAACATGGAGAACCACGGTCAGCTGGCATGCAAAGATGCTCTTCGCAGATTATGGGAGCATGCGGCACGTGCCCCTCCACCGGAGCGCTATGTAGCCACTCTCAAGAGATATGCAAAGAAGCACGGACCGAAACGGCACCGTCCCGGATGAAGGCCTAAAAATCCTCGGACTAGGAAAGTCAAAGCTCAGCTAAGTGTGCAAGCCGTGGCAACACCAGTTGCACAAATCCCCCACGAGCGCTCAAGCACCCGATGCCCAAGAGCAGGAAAGGCGGCCAGGGACAGGGAAGAGTTCGACAAATTAGTTAAAAGAATTTTGGAACTGGCGGTGGCCCGGGACTATACCATCCATGTCTCGGCCGACATGTGCCCTACCCGACCTCACGACAATCCCGCACCAGCACTAGCCCACTTGCCCAACCAATCGGACTCTCCTCGCCTAGTAGAAATCGACTAAGCCCTAGGATGTACGAGTAGCTTAACAAGTTATCAGGACCTAAATTTTTGACTTTTTGATGGGTGAAAGGAAAACTGCCCACTCGTGCAACTTCTGCTGCCTATAGCTAATGTATGCCGCCTCTTTGACAAGCGATTGTATATGCAGTGCGATTAACATCATAATATTTTGAAAAGTCATGTTTTAACATAACTACATCTGTTGAATTACTTAACGAAATCAAGCATATGCTCTCACAACGTGACAAGTGGGTGTAGGATAACACAAGTCTTCGTGCAAACATGTTCAACGCCTGGGTCACTGCAAAACCACGACCATCCACTAACCGCAACAAAGTCACGCTGCTGAATGCGAACCATCACCCTCGCAAGTGCACACATCGCACGAACCCACGTGTAGTCATGGGTTTTCTTGGGTCACACTCTGCACTCACGACGGGGGGCGCTGCAATCGTATCGATATCGCAACAACGGCTCCTTTAACAACGAGGCTAGGGCAAATTCATCACGGTCACATCCATTTCCCGCGCCTCCGAGGCTTGACATGTCCCAACCCGTTGAAAGGCTCATAGCCCCCGCATCTTTCAATGGTTGTACTGTGGAAAGGAAAAAAAAAAAACAAAAGAAGAGAAAATAAAAAACACACCCACGTGCACATCACCGCACCTAGGGGTCCTCAAAATTAGGTGCATCCAGCGACCTTGGTCGGCTGGCTCTGTCTCTAGTCCCCTAGCCCTTAACATCACCCACAATACTTCAGGGCACATCAAGAGCAGGACAACCCTAGGAAGCTTATCTCGCCTGTGGTTAAACCTGTCCCCCTGCATCATTCCCACAATGCCCTCTCACACTCTGCCTTAAAACCATGGCACCCAATTGGGGCACGCACCGCATGAAGGGCCATGAACAATACACCATTCTCATCCACATGCCAATGTCGCCCACCTCTGGCTCCTACACTATTCCTGTGCCCTATCTTGCTATGTCTACAATCACAATGCACATGGATCACTGTGCTTCCTCTACACGACGTTATGAGCCACCAGGCCGTAGTCTTCTACCTACATAATATCTAAGTATGCACGGACACTCACATAATATCTGCACTACCGTCTATACACAGTTTGGGTCCTCAAGTGCAGGAAAATACTCCAAGCTTGCTTAGAGTTTGACATGTCTCCCAAACTAATCAAAATATGTCTTGCGCACGATAAGAAGACTAGCACTACCCTTAGGGAGAGACCACATGGGAGGTTTTTCAATTGCAAGTAGTGACGACTCCGACGAAGGTGCCATTCGCTCTTCATCAACACTCAACTCTAAATTCCTATCCTTA
This sequence comes from Lygodium microphyllum, assembly GCF_053477565.2. NCBI lineage: Eukaryota > Viridiplantae > Streptophyta > Polypodiopsida > Schizaeales > Lygodiaceae > Lygodium > Lygodium microphyllum. The sequence goes on from NC_141146.1 coordinate 40,856,079, forward strand.
TCACCCCGTAAGCCTGCCAAGAATCATCATCCATTGAATCCCCAACAACCCGCCACTTGTACTCCATCCGTGCAACCCCCCCAAATTATAGCCCTACCACCCACTCCCATTGCCCTACCACCTACAACTTAACCCACCAACGTGTCCCCAATGACCTTCCTTCCCACCACTACCGACACTCTGCCATGGCAACCCCCGTCGTCCTTGCCACCCACGGCTTCAGTGCATGCTAACGCCTGCTACCTACGACGGTGAGTGCCATGGGACTGGCACTCGTCTAGGAGGGGGGTAATGTTAACCCCAACACGAAGGAAGCAAAAGAAAATAAAAAAGATGCAGGGAAAAGGCAGAAAAATGGTAGCTCGACTGAAGAAAGAAGAGGAGAAAAGGCCAAAAACGCAAGGGCAACCGTAAAAATCCAAGGCAATTGCAAAAAGGAGAAAGGTGCATTTTAAAATACAAAGGCGCACCCTGAAATCTTGTAAAAAAGTGCCAGGTAGTGGGAAATCTAGAAAGCTAAAACTAAAGACAAAGACAAAGGCCAAGGCAAAGAGAAACGGAAGACAAAGGCGCACAAGGAAAAGCGCAAGTCAAAACTCTTGTAAAAGAGCGCAAGTGCATCATGGTTTAATTCAAGGAGCGCCGTGCTCTCACCCGTGCAATTTGTAAATATAGATGGGCGGTGGAAAGGAAGCTAAGAAGATAGAAGGACAATGGGAAAAAGGGCCTAGGCTACGGCCGGCTATGTAAAAAAGGGAAAAGGGGATGACTGCCCAAAAGGGATTTAGGGTTTTGTATATAAAGTTGAAAAGTGAATGAGAAGCTCATTCTTGTGTGTGGCAAAAAGTGGCTCTCCTCTTCTTCTTCTTCTTCTTGTTCTTGCTTGCTTGAGCTTGTGCTTGAGAGAGGGAGTGTGAGAGTGTGAAGGAGTGAGGGTGAGGGACCGTGGGGTGGAGAAGCTCTCCAACTTCTCCTCTCTTCTTCTCTTCTCTTCTCTTCTCTTCTCTTGCTCGCGGTGATGGAGCTTGGAGCGTGGAGCTTGAGGATGGAGCTTGCTTGAAGCTTGTACTTGGATCGTGGAGCAACCAGAGTGCGCGAGAGAGGAGGTAACTCGAACGGCATGGAGGTAAGCTCACTACACCCGTAGATATGGATGGCACATCGGCTATGTGAGAGGTAGCCATTAGTGCTCAGCTTGGAACACTTGAAATAATAAGTGGTCCGTGGGTCTTGGCGGTTGAGCGAAAGCTCCCACACTAGACAAACACAAGAAATCCAACTACGAAATAACAAAACAAACTATCACGCAAACAACTAAGCTAGCAAAAATCAATCCTAACTACAGTTAGACTAGGGGTTTTCAATTTTTGAAAAAATGCTTGACAGCGGGTTGAGAGTTAGTATGGCTTCGATAAGTTCTATCAGATATTGACCATCCTCCTCTTTGCAATACACCACTTCAAAGTGATAACCCAAGTGCTATTAGTCTTGCTAAAAACTATGTTCAACATAACAAGTCTAAATATATTGTAGTGCATTATCATTATGTTTGATATGAAGTAAAGAAAGGCATGATCATGATTAAACATTGTCCAAGTGATTACATGACTATACATATATTCATCAAAGGACTCAATGAAGCATGTGTTGCTGTGCTGCGCTGGGAACTTGGAGTTGTCTCAACTTCAAACTTTGGTATTTAATCTACTATGACATTGTAGTGCCATTGTATATACTCCTTGTAGGCACCATAACTTCACATATACACATACACCTCGAAGGGATTTGTAGTCAAACATAAGGAAAATCTTGCTGGCAGACTTCATCAGGCACTTCATGGTCTCAAATAATCTTCACAAGCTTGGTATTAAAAGTTTGATTTCTTTGTGGGAGCTTTCGCTCAACCGCCAAGACCCGCGGACCGCTTATTGCTTCAAGCATTCCAATCCGAGCACTAATGGCTACCTCTCACATAATTGACGCGCCATCCATATCTATGGGTGTAGTGAGGTTACCTCCATGCTGATCGAGTTACCTCCTCTCTCGCGCACTCCGGTAGCTCCACGATCCAAGTGCAAGCTTCAAGCAATCTCCATCCTCAAGCTCCACGCTCCAAGCTCCATAGCCGCGAGTAAGAAAAGAAAAGAGAAGAGAAGAGAAGAGAAGAAGAGAGGAGAAGATGGAGAGCTTCTCCTCCCTGGTCCCTCGCCCTCACACACTCACTCCCTCACAATCTCACACTCCCTCTCTCAAGCACAAGCTCAAGCAAGCAAGCAAGAAGAAGAAGAAGAAGAAGAAGAAGAAGAAGAAGAAGAAGAGGTGAGCCACTTTTTGCCACACACAAGAATGAGCTTCTCATTCACGTTTCAACTTTATATACAAAACCCTAAATCCCTTTTGGGCGGTCATCCCCTTATCCCCTTTTTTACATGGCTAGTCGTGGCCTAGGCCTTTTTCCCATTGTCCTTCTATCTTCCTAGCTTCCTTTCCGCCGGCCGTCTATATTTACAAATTGGATGGGTGAGAGCCCCCGACGCTCCTTAAATTAAATCATGATGCGCTTGCGCTCTTTTATAAAAGTATTGACTTGACTTTTCCTTGTGCGCCTTTCTCCCTTATTTAGGACTTTTCTGCGCTTCTTATGTTTCTAGATTTTCCTTGTGCGCCTTTGTCTTCCGTTTCACTTTGCCTTGGCCTTTGTCTTCTGCTTTTGCTTTTCGAGATTTTCCACCTTGTTCGTCTACCGGTTAACATTATCCCCTGCCTAGACAAATGCCAGTCCCATGGCACTCACCGTCGTAGGTAGCAGGCTTTGTTATGCATTGAAGACGTGGGTGGAAGGGAAATCAGTGGTTGCCATGGAGGAGTGTTGGTGGTGGTGTGGAGGAAGGTTGTTGGGGGCATGTTGGTGGCCTAGATGGCTGGTGGTAGGGTTATTGGAGTTGGTGGTAGGGTTGTTCCTTGTTGGGGATTGCACTGATGGCCAGCACAAGTGTTGGTTTGTTGGGGATTGTGCACATGATGATTCTTGCCGGGCTTGTAGGATAATAAAGGATAAGAATTTAGAGTTGGGTGTGAATGAAGAGCGAATGACACTTTCGTTGGAGTCTTCAATACCTACAATTTAAAACCTCTCATAGGTGGTCTCTCCCTAGGGGTAGTGCTACTCTTCTCTATCATGCACAAGACATAGTTCAATTAGTTTGGGAGACAGGTGGAATTCTAAGAAAGATGAGAATATTATCCTACACTTGAGGACCCAAAATGTGTATATATTTTGGTGCAGATATTATGTGAGTGCTCATTACGTAGTTAGAAGATTGCGGGCTGGTTTCTCATAACAATGTGTGGATGAAGCAAAGTCGTCCATGTTGAGAAGTACATGTGAAGGTGTATGAGACATTGTTTGCATTGTGACTGTACGACGTAGCATAATTGAACACGTGGACACTGCACTTTTGGTAGCTAGGAGCTATTGGACTTGCTTAATAAGGACAGTGTACTTTTCATAGCCATTCATGCGGTGCTTACCACAATTGATTGCAATGGTATTAAGGTAGAGTGCAAGAGGGAATCGTGCGAATGGGTTAGGGTGACAAGTCTAACCATAGGCAAGACAAGCTCCCTAGGTATGTCCTGCCCTTGATGTGCCCTGAACAATTGTGGGTGATGCTAAAGGGCTAGGGGACTAGGGATGGAGCCAGCCGACCAAGGTCACTGGACGTACCTAATTTGAGGACCCCAGGTGCTGTGCTGTGGTCGTGGGTATTTCGCATCTTTTCGTTCTTTTCTTTTCTTTATTTCTTTTCTTTTTTCTTTTTCGTTTCCTTTTCTTGTTCTTTTTTCTTTCTTTATTTCTTTCTTCTTCTTCTTCTTTTTTTTGACTTGCCTGAGTACAACCATTGCAATATGTTGAGGCTATCAGCCTTTCAATGGGTTGGGAAATTGTCAAGCTTCGAAGGCTCATGAAATGGATATTATAGTGATGATTGCACCCTAGCCTCGTTGTTAAAGAAGTAGTCGTTGAGATGGGGAGATACACTTGAGATATTGCAACCCTCTTTGGAACTTGCAATGTTGGTACAATTGGGATAACAGCTGCCGTGAGTGCCCGACATAGAGTGTAACCCAAAAAGAGGAAGTGATTAAGATCATGCTTTGGGCCATGCGACATGGGCATAGACAAGGGTGATTTTCTCTTTCAGCAGCATGGCTTTGTCGCGGTTCTTTGTGAGGTTGGTGGTCTTGCGGTGACTTGGACATTGAACACATTTGCACGAAGACCTGCATCATCCTGCATCCACTTTTCACTTCATGAGACTATATGCAAGTCGCATGCATCAAGTACAACGAACAGATGTAATCATGTCAAGATATTACTTTATCAAAATCCTATGATGCTGATTGCGATGCATATTTGAGTGCTTATTAAAGACGTGGCATATATTAGCAATAGGTAAGGAAAGTGTATACAGGTGGGGAGCCTGCCCCTTTAACCATTTAAAGACAAAAAGATATGGTAGGATGGCCTTTGTTAAGTTGCTTATATATCATAGGGGCTACTCTATTTGCATGAGGCGGGGTGAGTCTGGGTGGTCGAGTGACTAAGGCTCTGCTGGTGAGGGGATCCTATGAGGCTGGGTGGGGAAGATGTCGGCCGGGACTTGGATGGTGTAGTCCTTGGCCGCAATTGTTTCCAGAATGTTTTTAAACAATGCATCAAATTCTTGCTTGTCTTGAGCTGCCCTCTTCTCTTTCAAGCACCTGGTGCCCAAGCGTCTGGTGGGAGCGTGCACGGCTGGTGTTGCCACACCCCATGTGCTCCCTCGAGTCCTCGTCCTCTTGGCTTGGGGGGTTTTCGGCTTGCATCCTAGGTGATGTCATTTGGGGCCTCTTTTCAGTGCGTACATCTCTGGTGGGGGCATTAGTGCCTTATGCTCTTTCCGACGATGGAGAGCTTTCTTGCATGCTAGGTGCACTATGTGGTCCATGATTGCTATCATAAGGGGACCTGCAAAATGTGAACCAAGGATTAGCCCTTGAGGTAGGATAAAACTATTCGCATGGAAGGGATTATACAATGGGTTATCAAGCATATATGATGAGGAGGGGTGAGGTGAGGCATGCAACGTTTGTTGTAGAGTGACAGCCCCCTGTTGGTGTTTCTTTTGCCTCCAACCATTAGCAGATCTTGGCTTATGCTAAGTTGTACATAGTGGTTGTCATGGAGTGGAGCAGGGCTCATCCCTGGAAGGATAGACCGAAAAAGGAGAAAGGTGTATAGAAAGGGACGGTGCCCCATCTACACCATCAAAGATGTTGGTCAAGGCTTCCTATGGCGATAATGAGGGTTGCATGCCCTCCAATTGGAGGTGGGAATGGTCACATGACTTGTAAATGTGTGGTGAGAGGAGGACCTGAGGAGCTTAGTTTGTCAAACCCAACTCTTCTCCCTACGCTTGACTATCATTGCTTGTGTGTGTTGATATTATCTATACAAGGTCACAAAATTCATTGTTTATTTATATACATGTTTACGAATCCATGTCACTTCACGAGGATAAAAACCAATTTTAGAACTCAAGATTGTACTGGAGTGTAGCTCACACATCCAGTACTCGTGGCTGCCTTCTTAATAACATCAGGTATTTTGCAATGTCAAGTATCATGGTACCTTGTCCGAGTCTACTTGCAACATGTAGCTCCTCCTCAGTGAGAACCTTATCAGTCAAAGAGTTCTCTTAGCTAGTTCTAGCTAAGTCCGTACTCCAAATGGCAGTTAGAACTCGAAAGGAAGTTGGCGCCATATAGGTTGGGTCTCTCTGAGACTACCATTTGGCCAATCGCTCTTTTGAGACTGTCATGATTTGGGATCCTAGTTCGGCCATTGCAACACGGTTATCAAACCAATGTTTCTCAAATTGACTTTGACCCTCTGATTGTCGCTTTAGTTGCTCTATCCCTAAGAGATTTGGTTGGCAGAGCACATCATTGAATGTTACAGTTTAGCATAGTTCGTCGGCTTCCTCGTCAGAGGTGAGTTGCATGCATTCATGCAGGAGCTTGTCATAGTGCTTGTCAAGATGTTCTTGCTCTTCCCAGGATAGGGAAAATGGCAAGTATTCTTCAAGCTGCTCCTTAGGGAATGCGCCCATGTCTGCCAGGACATAGACACGTGTAAATACTTTGATCTTAGCATCCAACTCAGTTAAGCATTTTGTGACACTTGTATGTTCAACGAGGGCTTGCTCAGTTGCTATCTCATGCAAGGTTCTAGGAGTTTCCCTAGGATTTTAGCATAGCTGGGGGCTCAGGCCTAGACGAGCAAGATTGGTCAATGCTAGGGTTGCTTATGCTCTTGAGGTTTCCATGTTTCCCCTGAGGCTTTGTTATTGCGTCATGGTTCTCCTTAGATGTGACTGGTATAAATTTATCACCCTGTTGTGACAGTGTTGTATCCACTCTTGATTGGTCAATGCGAGTTCTGTTGCGGTGGATTGAGTGTTGCAAGCAATCGTTGATGGTAACAACTACTTTGATTTTTCAAAATACACAGATGTGTCTGAGGTTTCACCGCTATTAGGAGAGACATCAATGGGTTCATTGCTGGATGGTCTCGATGCTTTATTCCTCAGCTCTTCGGCACTCTTGGTTTCAATCTTCTTGGGGTCTACAGCCACTTGCAAATTCCGTTGTTGTTTTCTTTATTTTCTCTTCTTTTTCTTAGGCAATCGAGGTGTATCCCTTGAAGACTCGGGACCTTGAACTAGGTCAGTCGTCGTTGATGTGCTTGATAGGGCCTCAGCATTCTCTTTCTCTAGTGTGTCCTCATGGGGCATAGCCGTGGCCTGCTCAATAGCCTCGCTAGGGTGTGAGGGTACAACTGCCTCTCTTTTTGGAGAGTCTAGCTCTTTAGCCAATTCCCTCTTGTTTAACTCCTCCAGCCTAGGCTTTAAGCACTTTGGAAGTGCTGGAGTTTTCAAGGATCCTGGTTGCGGCACCTCCTCCACAAGTGAACTGCTAAGGACACGTTTCGCAAGGGGCGTTGTCACGGCTAGGGGTTGTGATTGCTATGATCCCTGATTGGAAGTAGTAGTAGCTATTTCAGTGGACTGGCTACTATTAGTAGGTTGCAGTGTCAAGTTCCTAGGGCGATCAGAAGTGGTTGTGTCTTTTGTTGCCCTTTGAGCATTCACTTGTGTAGATCGAGCATGAGTTGATCTAGTCACATTAGGTTGCACAGGCATATCCTTGGGCCGAGAGCTACGGATGGTGTCATGTCCCACCTCTTGGACATTTGGAAGCTTAGATGGAGATAGAGATTGGGATTGGGCAGCTACACTTGATGATTGATGTTGTGCTTCTTGTGTCCGTTTAGGGAAAGAGGGTGTAGGAGACTTGGGACTCCCAAGTGGCTTTGACATTGGCTAGAATATTTGCCCGTGGCTATTAGATGATTTTACCATTTGCTTTGTTGAGCATTTAACCTTGCCATGAGTAATGTTGTACTTATGATTCTTGTTATCCTCTTGAGGAATCAAAGGCTCCTTGGGCACTAGTGGCTTTTGTGTATCCTCAATGATTACATCTGATATTTGCTTGTCAAGCATGCTAGCCTAAGGATCTACCCTCTGATTAGTCCCGTTTGGTTTCTTGATTTTGATCATGAGGGGCTTGGTCACTCCAATGTTTTTGACTCGAGACTTGGTCTTTCGTTTAGATCTCCTCCTACGCTTCTTTGCTCTTGATATGATCTGGCCTTCAAGTGACATAGGAGGTTTAGTAGGGGGTTTTGGCACCCAAATCCATCGGTTACGTGCATAATACCCTTGAGCACGTAGCAACGCTTTTGATATCCATCGCGGTGTTGTGCTGACCCTCCATCGATGCCTTCATCTATAATGCTTGGGCTTCTTTTGGGGTCTTCTACGATATTTGTAAGTCCAAAGGCTGTCCTTGGCATTGTCTCTTGACCTTCTTGTTTCAGGCATGGCCTCACTCATAGGTTCTCGTTGTTTGACTTGTGCTTGTATCAACTCTTCCAACAAGTCCTTGCTCTTGTTAGCAGGCTTGACTGTTATGTCAACACCTTTCTTGCCTTTCCCTCGAGGTCCGATGAGGTCACCCTTGCTAAAGGTTGTGACTATCGTCACACCCAGTAGTGTCAGGTGTATCCTCTGTGCTACATAGTCGGCCTCACACTTGGTTGCCCTTTTGAAGGGCCTTCCTAGGAGGGGTTCCTTTCCACAATTAGCACTATTTGGAGGAACATGGAATATGATAGGCAAGATTTCAGTTTCAATTATCGCAAGGATTTTGCACTTCCCAATGAGTGCTTATGGGTGTCCCCCGTAAGGGCTAAGAGTTGCATTAGTCGGTGTGAGCTTTGGTTGGCCTAGCAGGGTCCATGCTTCATAGGTCAAGATATTAAAATCTGCTCCTTCATCAATCAGAGCATCGATAGTGTGCGTGGTGAGTTTGACCCTAAGATAAGCAGGTGGTACTATGCCTTCGTCTTCCGAGTCTTGGCTTGTAAATTTTTTATCTACTTGGAGGAGTTGCAGAGGAGGCAAAGCCCCCTCTGCGGGGGTCTGAGGGAGGTAGTCCCCCCGGCCCGCAGGGCCGTTACGCTAAATGCCATACGTGATTTGAAAGACCGTTTATAGCCAAATTTTGAACTACTTGCTCTAAGTTTCAGCCTAGTGATCGATCTATGATATGGTTTCGGCTCTATATGGTCTCTCAGTCAGTTTCACTATCTTCAGGTTAAAATTAAAAAAAATCTAAATTCGGCCCAACAAGTTCAAGTTGTAGAGGCCGAATGTTCGATTCGGCCTGTTTGAGGGCCGAGTGGCGGAGTGGGCCGAGGGCCGAGTCAGGTGCGTTGAGGGCCGAGTCAGGTGGGCCGAGGGCCGAATTTGAAAGTTGGTCCGAATGCTTCATTCGGACGGGCCGAGTGAAAGGCGTTCGAGTAGTGTAGTGGGCCGAATGGCCAGATGGTGGTTCGAGGGCCGATTTTGGGACTTGGCCTAGAATCGCCGTCACTTGGACAGGCCGAGCGCGACGCATTTTTTCACCAAACTTTGAAAAATTCATCGCGCCGAGAGATGAAAGCCTTCCTACTAGTGAAGCAGCTCCAAATCCAACCTACTCATGCAGTGGAAGGTGTAGAATTACCTGGGCTGGGCAAATAACTCATGGATGGCCAGATCGAAGCGGATCCACTCAACGAAGCTTTCTCCCTCTCTCCTGCCCTCCTGAAACCCTGCAATGCACAATGTGGCATTTCTTGCCACTCTTGGCTCCTTATTACCCTGCTCAGGCCTGCACTCACCTTAACACCATATTGGGGAAAATGGAAATTTTGCATAAGTTTGGGACACATGGTCAAATCTTTGCATTTGTCATAACTTGAACACTATAACTCCAAATCAAGCACTCTATAGCTCAACTGATTCCATTTTTCAAGCGCTTTCCAATGATAGGTCACATCATATGGTTTTGAGAAACTTATGGGCATGTTATCCGGGTGCCACCTTTTTAGTATTCAAAAAATGGGAATTGGGAGATTCCCAAACTCACTAATATGCTATTCCTTAATCTTGCTTCCCTTACTAACATTTAATCCAAAATTTCATTTTTTGCCATTCTTTTCCCTATTTCAGCCTGTTATTTATACAACAACAGAAAACCTACTGTTTGCTCCAATGTTTTGCTCCTATCCTTTCTAAATGTAAGAAAAAATCATAAGGAAAATACCTACACTACTCCATCATACTTTCCCAAGTTCAAAACAACAAAAACCTACTTGCTAAGGAGATCGAATACCTCTTCAAACTCCCTCACTTCCTACCTACCTCAAACACCGGTTCAGGGAAAACCCTACTCCAATGCTCGATTCGAAGCGCGCAAGCATTTAAGGCTTGAATCCGTTGGTCCCGGCAATGGAACCAAAATGTGGGAGCTTTCGCTCAACTGCCAAGACCCACAGATCGCTTATTGCTTCAAGCGTTCCAAGTCGAGCACTAATGGCTACCTCTCACATAGCCGACATGCCATGCATATCTACGGGTGTAGTGAGCTAACCTCCATGCCGATCGAGTTACCTCCTCTCCCATGCACTCTGGTAGCTCCACGATCTAAATGCAAGCTTCAAGCAAGCTCCATCCTCAAGCTCCACGCTCCAAGCTCCATAGCCATGAGCAAGAGAAGAGAAGAGAAGAGAAGAGAAGAAGATGGAGAGCTTCTCCTCCTTAGTCCCTGCCCTCACACACTCACTCCCTCACACTCTCACACTCCCTCTCTCAAGCACAAGCTCAAGCAAGCAAGAAGAAGAAGAAGAAGAAGAAGAGGAAGAAGAGGAGAGCCACTTTTTGCCACACGCAAGAATGAGCTTCTCATTCACGTTTCAACTTTATATACAAAACCCTGAATCCCTTTTGGACGGTCATCCTCTTATCCCCTTTTTTACATGGTCGACCATGGCCTAGGACTTTTTCCCATTGTTCTTCTATCTTCCTAGCTTCCTTTCCACCGCCCATCTACATTTACAAATTGCACGGGTGAGAGCCCGGGTGAGAGCCGGACACTGCTTAAATTAAATCATGATGCGCTTGCGCTCTTTTACAAAAGTATTGACTTGCGCTTTTCCTTGTGCGCCTTTCTCCCTTATTTAGGACTTTTCTGCACTTCTTGTGTTTCTAGATTTTCCTTGTGCACCTTTGTCTTTCGTTTCACTTTGCCTTGGCCTTTGTCTTCTACTTTAGCTTTTCCAGATTTTCCACCTTGTTAGTCTATCGGTTAACACTCTTCCTTACAAAACAAGGTTTTATCTCTTGTTCCTTATATCCTTACTTATATGTCAAGCACTGCAATGATAGTTTTGTTATTCTTGCTCTATATGTGGATGATACCATACTTGTTTGTAACAATCTCAACTTCCTTTAACAAGTAGAGAAAGTTTTATCTTCTGTGTTTGACATGGTCAATCTTGGAGACATACAGTCATGTCTTGGTATTCAAATTCAATGCTATTGAGAAAAGGGTGTTTTATTACTGCGTCAAACAAAGTTCATTGAAGATATTATTCAGAAGTTTGGTTTGGGTTCTGCACATCTTGCTAGTACTCCTTCTCTTCTGAGCTCTACCAAAAACTCACTTTCTACAGAATGATGGAAAATTAGTATTACATCAACCTTATGCTAATCTTGTTGGATGTCTTCAATTTGTTGGCTTAAATTCTTGCCCTCACATTCTTTTTGCTACAAATTTTCAGTGGACATCTTAGTTCTCCATGCCTTAAACATTGGATTGCAGCTAAACATTTTTTGAAGTATTTGAAAGGCATTAGAGATTTTGGGGTTGGTTTATTAAGGCCAGCAAAACTTTAATTGTCTACATTCACTTAAACTTTTGGGTTATACAGATGCAGATTGAGCAAGCTCTCACTTATCTATGTATTCTACAAGTGGAAATTGTTTCTTTATCAATGGTTGTCTTATTTCTTGGACTAGCAAGAAACAATGTTGTGTTGTTGTTTCCACTATAGAGGCTGAATATGTAGCTGCATCTTTAGTGTCTCGAGAGTTAGTATGGCTTTGACAAGTTCTATCAGATATGGGCCATCCTCCTCTCTTTAGCACACCACTTTTATGTGATAACCAAAGTGCTATTAGCCTTGCTAAAGACTATGTTCAACATAACAAGTCTAAATATAGTGCAGTGCATTATCATTATGTTTGATATGAAGTAGAGAAAGGCATGATCATGGTTGAACATTGTCCAAGTTATCAAATGAGTGCAGGTATATCCACCAAAGGACTCAATGAAGCATGCTTCACTTTGGTCTACATTGGGAACTTGGAGTTGTCTCAACTTCAATCTTTGGGAATTAATCTACTATGACCTTGTAGTGCCATTGTACATACTCTTTATAGGCGCCATAATTTCACATATACACATACACCATTGAAGAGGAGGAGATGGCTATGCTAAAAGGAGCCAAGTAGAAAGATCATCTTTCTTACTTGAGAAATGTTCAGTATGATTGACTGTTGGCTTGGTTCCTCATAGCAATGTGTGGATGAAGCAAGGGTTCAATATGGTGGAAAAAGTTTTCGATGTTGAGGAGAAGTACACACGAAGGCTTCTTGAGACATCATTTGCAATTTTGACAACACATTAGGGGAGTTTTGAGGTCTCGAAAACACCTTTTAGGATGTGGAGAGAGAGTGCTCTAAACCAATAAGAGCAAAGCCTCCGTAACGAAACTTCTATTTTAAAAAAATCAAAAAATCATTTTACAAAAACATATAAATATAATAATATTATGAATTTGTATTATTATTATTATTTTTAGTCTCTTATATTCGTGATTATGACATCTTTTGCATTAATGGCATAGAGCCTCGGCTACTTTTATTTAATGATATATCTAGATTAATGATAATGACTAATGTAATCGAAATTCAAATTAGTGAAAAGCATGGCGCTCAGTTTTTTCCCTCCTTTCTTTTATTCCTCTATTGTTTTTCCCTCCATTATGGTAGCTTAGTCCTCTCTAGAATCATATTTGATTAATGATATTAATCTTATTAAGATTTCTTCTTTAGCCAAGTATATGTGAGTGAGATGGTTGAAAATCATCTTAGTTGTATTATGACCTTCTACCTTTGACATTTCTAGAGGATATTTTTGAGAGGAATAAATTCAAAAAATCAAAGAGACAATGCATCATTCTTTGGATAGTGAGTAGGTGTACAAGACTCTAGACAATATTGGCATTAGTCGAGATGTATTACACAAAAATTTTGGCTAATGCAATCAAATATGAAAATCTATTTTTCTCTTAGACCATCTTTGGTAAAGATCATCAAACAAAAAAATAAATACCCTTCTACTAAGATAACTCTTTTCCATAAGTCTAGCTTTATAGTCATCAACACTACCATCTACTTTGTGCTTTATGTTATAAACCCAGTTCCATTCCAATGGCCTTCTTTCCATGAGGTAAATCACACAAGAGCCAAGTACCATCTTTAAAAATATCATTATACTCAAATTGCATACAATAGACATCCAGTGTTTTGAATATTGTGCTTGTTCAAAAGACACAAGCTTATCCTCATCACACTAACTAGAAACAGCCAATGGACAACAATTTGATGCATAAGAGGCACTATGACACCCAAATGAGTATTACTAGTAGCCAATGACTCATCCAACTTATTGTCACACAATGTTTGCACTAGCCATTTTGACATAGTTCTAGATTTCTCAATCTCTACTACATCGTTAAGAAGTGCATCATTTACATGAGTGTAGTAGAAATAGGCTTATTTTTATTAGCATGAGAAACCTATGTATATTGAGAAATGGACTCATTTGGCATTGCATGTGGTTATACACCATTGAAAAGAGGTAGTAAAGTGTTGTAGATTTCCAATAAGTGTAGATATGTCTCTTTTGTACATGAAACTAAAGGTTGAATAACAACTTCTACAAAGACAATACAATAGTTGACCAAGATATACTTACTTTGTGGATAGTATAGCTTATAACCTTTTCTTTCATTATGATGCCCCCAAAAAAAGTAGTCTTCTCATCCAATTTTTGTGTTGTTTTCTATTTTAGACCATTTTACTATCATTATATGGACTTATGGACTCTATATTTAGACTATCATTAGTGAATCTATTCACATAGATCACCCAATATTTGACCCTTTGGTCCATGACCCCTCGTGCTCATCTCTTGGCAATCTATGCTCTAACTTAGGCCATTCCTTAACCCCTTAACCCCATCAATACCTTAGCATGACAACCTATAATCAATTTTTAGCATTATAATCAAACTAGTCTATGTATTTTATCTACTCAAGACCCTTGTCTTTACATTACTTCCCCCCTTTTAGAAGGGTTTTCATTGTGGAAAATGGAAGCAGAAACTTCTAGAGTATACTGATGTTTTCCTGAATTTAAGAAACTTCTTCAAGTCTATCCTTCTACTTGACCAAAATGTTTTTACAAACATGATGGCATGTGGAATGCTCATGAAAATCCAAGATCCATTCTAGCTCATGAGAGTGAACTAGCGGTTGAATAATAATATCTACCAAGACTCATTGGTCCACTAGACTATCATCATTATTAAGTTTCTTATACAATTTACTTAGCATGAATGGCTAGATGGACTCTACTTGAGAATTGTAGATCGAATTTATAGGCAAAATTTAGCAACATATTTAAGAATTGTACATGGGCCACAATACTGTGGAGATAACTTAGGAATTGGTGCCTTGTCGGCGGTGGCTATGTGGGTATGATGGAAAATATTGTTGCTAGCTTTTTATTTTTGGTTACTAATGTACATCAAGATCAAAATGATGATTGCTACAATCCACACTTTGCATTCAAAGACTTGTTGTGCTTTGGGTACTCTTCTTATGAGTGTCTCAAGTTTAGCTTTATTGAGGAAAAGGGAAAAATTCATATGCCTTCATATTAATTGTTGGAGTAAGGCTTTAATTATGCTAAGAAAAGAAAAGGCAAAGCTTAAAATAATAAGGCAAACTAAAGAAAAGGGAAGGCAGTTGCGCCCAATTTTTAGGGGAGAGAACGTCATAAATAGGGAAAGGCTATGGGATTTGAGAAAGAGGAAGGGGAAGCTTATTTTGGGGGGCCTTGATGAATATCATGACAGGGGATTGTGAGCCTTTTTTATCATCAAATCATTTAAGTGGCTTTTTGGATCATGAATAGAAGGAAACAAGAAGAGGAGGCTGTATAATCAAAGCACCTATGGTGGGATTTTTTTTCTCGAAGAGGGAAACGTGATTAGTTAGATTGATGAGTGCAAAAGTATCATCTTCTAGAGAGGTTGGGTACTAAATATCAAAGAAACGAGTAGCAATCGTCATGCTACAAAATTGCAGTGGCAGTGTTTACACCTTGGTGACTTCTTCTAGAGGTGACATGCATACCTTGCATATTAAGGAGGGTCCCCAATTTCTCTTATGTTGGTGGTAGCAAAGATTTTAGTAAACACATTTTGGATCAAGAGGACACAATAATTACTATGGAGGTGATGGCAGAGCATTTTGAGTATGCAACATTTCCTAGGTGTAACAAGCGGATGTTGGTAGCCCTTTAGGTGCTAAAGATAGTAGATTTCATCTTTCAAAAGTGGTAGTATAGGTAGTGGTTTAGAACAATGATGTTGAACCCAAGCTAGGAAAGTTAAGTTTGAAGGTGATATTATTTTCTATAGTAGCAACATTTTTGAATGACTGAAGAGGAATTGGCAACATCAATTGTCGAGAGGGTGTTTGTGGAATAGAAAATGTTGATTGCAGTAGTTGGCACTTTTGGTGTGGCAAAATACCAGGTGAAAATAGTGCAGTGAAGGTGATATGATCATGCAAGCTGCCAATTGCTAAACATGTTTCGGAGACGTTGGTTGATGTTGATTGGGAAGATTACAACCACTCATCCTAAAAAGTGACGAGTGAGCCCAATAGTCTAAGATTAAACATCATCACGAGCAATGGCATGAAGATTGAAGTCAGTAATTTATTATATTTGGTGACCAATTTTTATGGATATAGTAGTAGATGATGCTTATCAAGATAGTAGTTGAGTTGAATACTTGAGTTGGTTAGTGCAACAACGCTAGAAGAGATGGCAATCCATTGTGAAGGAAATCCCAGCATAGAATATATTCTCTCTGAAGTTGATCTAAATTTTATATCTTCCAAACAACATAACTATAAGAGATGGCAACCCATTGTGAAGGAAATCCTAGCATAGAATATATTGTCTTTGAAGTTTATCTAAATTTTATATCTTCCCAAAAATGTATCTTCTTTGCTGCCTCGTATACATTTGAATACATTTTATATAATTGGAAAATAAATTTCATAATACAATTTTGTATATGGATTTGTATAAAGAAGAGAGAAAAATATGCCAATTTTTTAGTAGCTACTAGAAGCCATTCCTTTGACACCACTGGCAAATTCTACCGTTTCCAAGTTTTGTTCAATCCATAAACACATGTAGTTCCATCCCTGACCGTTATCACTCAACCAGTCTCATCCACTGACAATTTAGTATAATAGTCGGTAATTCTTCTTTCCAAGATGGTTATTTTGTTGTTATAGCTTTAAAAAATCTCATTTTTTCTTTGATTTGTGTTTCTCTCTTCTTCAATGCCATAAACGTTCAAGAGCTAATGCATATTGAGCAATTCTTCCTGCATGTCCATTGACTTGTAGCCAGAACATTTCATCATAAAAGGCCTCTATTCAGGGCTTTCCTCCTGGCAAGGCATGTTTGTTATTCCATTTATGACTCGCATTGGAGTAACGAAGTCATGGGGTGGTTGAATATTTACTGGAGATATCGTAACTGATGTAGGTATTTGGAGTTACGAGGTGTAGCTATCATACTATCTATTTTGTTATTTCTTGTTGTTATCTGGCACTAGGTGTATTGGGACCTAGATTTTTTTTGTGATGATCGCACACTTGTGGGGCGAAAGAGGACTCCTTTTCGCACCTATAGGTTCTTATGGCCCTTCAGACTTCAATAAAGGAATAGAGTCGTAGCTTTCTGATTCACCCCTAGCCACTTAAGTAGTCCCGGATACTTAATGCTAACGCTACAACACTGCACAAGTCGATACGCGTAGCACTTAGTATCAATTGTTTACAACTAGGACTACTGGGGTATCTAATCCTATTCACTCCCCTAGCTTTCATCTCTCAGTGTCAGAAAAATAAGAAAATGAACGCTTTAAATAAGCTCGTTTCCTTTCTCTTCCATTGAATCCCTTTCCTTGGTGCTTTACACTAGCAGGCAACATAACAATAAGAAAGGATAAATTTGTAAGCGTACCCAAATTTAGAGTCATTTTCTAACAAGCAAGTTGAAGATGGTGACAATCTTCTTCAACCGGCTTCATCCTACTCACCTAGGATAATAATATTGCAGCATCGGCAAACATGGATTGAAGGCATTGATTGCAATGACATGATAACATTTTTGCAATCTTGTAATAATAACACATCATTAACTCTAGGATTTTATATTAATAATGTTAACCAAGTAAAACTTTTGAAGGGGTTTCTCTATATCTTGGCGGGCACAACAAAACCACATATTGAGGAATTTGGGAATTTTCGTAAAGATTCGGAATTCCTAATGTGATTGATATTTGGGCACATGGTCAAATCTTATCCCCTTACTTGAAGGTGAAATTTTCCCTAAATACTATATAAGCAATCCCCCCAAGTCCCACTCTCAAATATGGTGTTAAGATTTAGCCATTTAGTCAAATCTTTACTTCTTATTCGAAAGTGGAATGTGGGAGATTTCCAAATTCTCTAAAATGGTATTCTAAGGTTTGATGGGGCCATTGAGGAATGTTGAAAATCTAATTGGCATAAAATCCTAAAAATCCACTATATATAGAGGACCCTAGTTGTATTTCTTACTTTTTCAACTTCCAGGCAAGTCTCTTGGAGATTGCATCCTTCTTGAGTGAAGAACTCTCTTACCGAACAACCTTAATAGTATCTCACACATTGAGTGGATGGTTCTAAGAATCTTTCAATGAGTCATGTTTCATTGTTTATATAGGGATACATAAAAATAAGGAACCAAAGAATGTGTGAATAATATTGGGTTACTTATTCTAGTGAGAGCAATAGGTAATCCTTGATTGTTTGCTAGTCTTGGTTCTGTTTTTTAACAAATGTTGGGGTAATTGCAAAGTTAGTTAAATAATAGAAATTAAACATGCTTGAAATTTTTCTAATGGGCTAATATCCTAGCTTTGGCATTGTTAGTTCATGATATGGTTATTGTTTGATGCTATTTGGACTATGTAGTCCCTAACTAGGCACAATCCCTACATTAGTGTTTGTTTTCCATTAGTTTAAACAAGTGCTTTAATGTTATGCTTATTGTTGGTAAGTTGTCTACATAAATTGTTTATGGATTAATTACATAATATTACAATAAGAGTATATATACACATGTATCTAAGAATGTTAGTGTATAAGAGCTATAAATGTTTAGAATGCTACTGCATGTTTACTTTTATCTATGCATATTCTTAAGATATGAAAGCTTTCAACGTTCATATAGTTTTGTTATATGTTTACATATATTTTTTCATAATTCTTTCATATCATAACTCACATGTATTATGTGTTTATTAAAAGTACACAAAAGATTTATTTCAATTTTTTACTTTAGTATCAAAATGAATAGTGTTTGTGAATGTTATATAGGTATTGAAATGATAATAATAATAGCAATTGCATGCGAGTGTATGTTTCTTTTTTTTTACTTACACTTAATTTTTTGTTAAAGAGTAAAAATTTGAATGACTACTTATCTATGAATTGTTGTATAGTTCATTTATTTATATGTATGTTTTTTTTCCAGGGATTGTTACATGTATTACTTACTTGTTTATTTTGTTCTATTGTGAGGATTTGTTGTAAACTTGTAGCTACTAACATTGTAGAGCAGTGAGGATCAATGATCACTTGTTACCTTGATGTTCATTGGAGTATCCAAGAATATGAAGGCACCAACTCCCAAGTTTTCAAAGATAATCAATGCTTCTTCCTCTAACTAGCCTGAGTTAGTTCAATTTGTAATCCCCTTGAATTCCACAACGATAAGGTGGTCTTCCTTGGTATCCTATATTTGTATGCTCTATTCCAAGATGATTGAGGAGAGAATCTTATTGGTACCTAAAAGCCTCTTCGTTGTCTATTATCAAGAATTATTTGATGTACTTATACTGGCTCTCTCAACCTCATTCTTAGATACATAATAGGTGGTGACAAAATAATCCCAAATTTTGAGTTATACCAACATGTTGTAGTCTCATGCCCATTCTTCTTACACCTGCGGTAAAACTTCTCCTTTTTAGTTTGTCTGCTTACTCCCAAATCTTTTAATTTCTCTTTAATGTTAATTTCCAACTTTCTTTCAATTTTCTTTTATGATAATTTTCTCCTCGTTTTGTTCTTAGATGACTCTCCATCCCTCCTAGTTTTGCTATTCTTGACTCATTTCTTCTTATTGTATTTGTCATTTGAACCCTTTGACTCCTCCTACAATTAAGATTTAAAGCTTGAGTTGAGAGCAGAGTTTTGAGCCTGGAATGTGCTTAAAATTTGCCAATAAATCTGGAATTTAGGGGAAAAATCTTCGACATCGAAGGCGGTGTCAAAGGATTTGCGAAAGCAGAGTCGTGTCTACAAAAGATCTTGATAAATTTCAAGATGGAAGATCAATCAAGTGAATAATCCAATATTAGAGTCATCATCAAACTGGCCTTCAACTCTGAATCATGTAATTTCTAACAGCCACAAAGCAATTTCAGAATACATTCAATAAAGTCTGTCTGAGAAAAAATAGTTATAAATTTTGTTATCCAGTTTATAAGGTTTAAAATGGTAACTAAGCCACTCTTGAAGATATACAAGGCTTCAGCTTAAACAATACACCCTCGGTTGCTACAGTGTGGAGGACAACCAGGGTAAGGCAATGATCACTGGCTGTTGAAAATGAAGAGACTCACAGTTCTTCACCAGACAAAAATTTCTTTGAAGGTAGAACAGCAAGAGGTTTCCCATTTCAAAGTGTCATTAGAATTTACTTGCAGGCCATTCTGGGGTATAAGGCAATGATTGAAACAAGCGTCAACCTCAAGATCATCTCTCCAAAAGAAGGGCTTCAAAGTGGCTTCATGCTCTCTCCATTGTGGCCACCAAAACACCTACTGGAGCAGGTTGAAACTACAGCATGTCAGGATTTTGAACCCAAGCAGTGTGATTGCTGTACACTCCCAACCATACCTCTGAACATAGTCAAATTTGTTGCCACCCCAATCTATTCCTTGATGCAACATAATATGTGTTAGGCAGTCATACTAAGGAGAATTCTCCACAATATTCCCAGAATTGTAGATTTGTGCATTCTAGAATTATAGTCTTGCGATGTCTGTTGCATCTAAATACTGCTGCTACCTTCATGATGCTCCAGGCTCGTGTAATATAATGGTTTCATCGTAAACGGTCAAGTAGCTTCCATCAATTTGTTGTGAGCTCTAGATTTTCCCACAACTGTTGGTTTGAACTAAAGCTTATGCATAATCTGGCCATGAGACTGTGGTATTTGTATCTCCAGCCTTACTATCAGTGCCAAATTGGTTGCTCTTACAGGAACACCAAGAAGAATATCCTGACCATTGTGATTATAATGATGATTCAGTTCTGATCATTATGATGATAAAGATGATTCAGTTGCAGAGATCTTCACCCAGTTGGAGTCTGCCCTGTAGGCCTGTAAATGCATCATGAAAATTAAAAGATCCTGCTGTTGTCCAAAAATCCATGCTATCTATCAAGAAAATGAGCACATGCTGTCCTGGGTATATGCTGTCTTTCAACCGGTATGTACAGTGCAATTATAGCAGCACCAAGCACAGCAGGAAAATCAATTCCCCATAGAAGAGTATGTTATTTACATTTCTTACTTCGTCTCGCTTTTCATGGATTCCTCTGGTTACCTGCGCTACTTTGATTAATACAAACTAATCCCTTAGTATTAAGTAAGAATTTTCCTCTTGTAGCCTTCCTAACGCTTTTGTACCAGGAAGGCTTACAGTGTTTCAGTGCTATTCCATTCACTACCAAACCACCTGTAACACAAACAGAATAAGACCAGCAACCAAAAAGCTCGTCTCTATGTCAAAAAGCTCATGCTCACAGAGATGACAAGATATCCACAGCACCAACGTCAATGACAATGCTCAAGCTTCTGTCTCCAATCCAATACTCTCCCTTTGTTTTAATCTGAGTTGTCCTCTCCCTTTGTTTGCTTCTTCAGCATGATCAACATTGCTTTGTTTTCCTTCTTCAATTGTCGGATGATTCTTTTGTCTTCACAGCTTTCTAAGACATCATCATCTTCATAGTCCGCCTTCATCACCTTTCGTTGAAACATCACCATCTTTACATTCTTCTCTGTTCATCATAGTAGACTTTTCGACTATAGATTTTCCCTTTTAAGCACGTTCATGGGTGCTTCAGGTGTCCTCCTCCTCGTCACTCTGAACGCAAAGCTCGCCCCTCCAAGACCAGACGACGATCCTCTCCCTTTCCTCCTTATCATTCATTATCAGTTTTTATTTTTATCTTCGGCTTCAAAGCTCTCGTCCTTGGCTTGTTTCCATCGGAAAACCTCTCCGGCTTGAACTCGTATACATCCTCGCCCCACAGCTCTGGGTCCAGATGAATTGCCATGATGGGAAGACCTTTGCCATGTCACAATTTCTCAACTATGATAGGAGCTCCATGCTTGGGCCTTTCAGTCACCACAACCTGAGGGGAATGCCTGTAATCAGGGGATGCTTTGAATCTATACTTGAACAGCAGACTTGATAACACCAGCTTGGCTTCAATCAGGCTAAAGCTCTGGCCAATACAGTTTCTGGGTCCATATGCCAAGGGCAAAATATGCCGTGGGGTACTTTGCTGCCTTGCTTATCCCCTCTGCTTCCTATTCTGCGTGTCCGGTCCCCCTTTCTTTCTCTCCTCATCTTCGTTTCTGCTTCCCTCCAAAAAGCCCTCATTTCAAAAATAGACCTTGCTTTTTCTTTCGGCTCCTCTATTCCTGCCCCATCACATACAACCAAAGTACCACTATTGTAGATGCCTAGAGAAGATATAGCAGCAGTCATAGAAGATCTAATGCGGAAGCTAACCTGCATGTCATTCTGAAAATATTGAACTTCACAAAGAACTCCACCAACCACACCTACGAATATCAAAGCACCATATACATAACCAATCTCAGAATCTATGCTAGTCTCAGCCACATCTCCCAAAGCTCCTGTGAGCTATTGATCAAAACCTCCTCGTCTAGGTTGACTGACCACTTGGCAAGACATGCCAACTAGAGCATTATTGATAAGTTCCTCTTGCTCCAAACCCTCTTCACTATACTGCCTACGCAGAACAAAAGTATAATCACAACAACTAAATATGTACAAAGTATCAAATCCCACACACACAACTTTTGGGTGGATTTCACACCTCGAATGCACAGCAATATGACAGCGGCGGCTGTAGCTAGGACGATTTTAAGCACCAAGTGAAAGACGGCTTTTAAAAGGCGCCCGAGCGACACTTGTGGATTTTTGATAATTTTTCTGATTGCCGTGCGGGATGCTCGGAGCTACCAGTCATTGCGCGATGCCAAGACGGACGCGCATGATTTTTCAGAAGCCGAATCGGAGTCCGGACACAGAAGAGGCCAAAAAATTGGCCAAATTTGAAAAGGTGGATATTGAGAGATTAAAGGGGGGTGCCCTTTGGAACCCTCCCCCCCCCCCCCCCCCCCCCCCAAAATCGATTATGGGGCTGTAAGCAATCTATCTAACAGACAATGCCCGGCAACTTCTCCTTCTTCCCTGATCGTATCACCGATCTTCGCGGGAGATATGGCTGACTGAATGAAGAGATCAGAATCTAGTATTTCTCTCTCCTCCCTCTCTCTCCTCTCTATGGGCTGTTCATGCGCACTATCTTGAAGGAGGAATCAGGAAGGAGATTGAAGAAAACGGTGATGGAGATCGATGGAGATGCTGAAGATTGATGTGTAGCATTGGATTGAGAGCAATGGAGGCTCTGTCCGCTGGTCATGCAGTCATTTAATGCGTCTCGGGTTTCGTAAAAACACGGTATGACCATTTTTATGAAGAAAATGAAGGGGTTTTGGTATTTTATGATGGTAATGATGTTCTTATTTGATCAAAATTTGTTCGAGTGCTGGTTGCATAATGATTAATTGCTGTTTATCAAAAAAATTTGATTTTGCAATGATTTACATGCGCTATTTAATTCCCGTAAAACCCGAAATGCGGTTTTTAAGTGGTAAAATGATAATTTTGTCGTTTCGGGTGGGTGAAATGTGTTCCAATGGGAAAAAAATGGAAAATAAATTGAATATTAGTACGCTAAAGTGATTGGAACAAGAAAAATCAGAAAATAGCATATTTTATTGCCAAATAAATCAAGAAAATAGAAAAAATAAGGGGAAAAATAGAAATATGCTTCACAAAAATAAGGAAAAATATAATGATTGTTTGTGGATGTATGGTAGTGGCAAAGCATGAGGTTTAGCCTCAGTTTTCCCTATCTCCTTGTCAAATTTTGTGATTTATCGCTTTTCATACATCAAAATAGAAAATAACATATTTTATTGCCAAATAAATCAAGAAAATAGAAAAAATAAGGGGAAAAATAGAAATATGCTTCACAAAAATAAGGAAAAATATAATGATTGTTTGTGGATGTATGGTAGTGGCAAAGCATGAGGTTTAGCCTCAGTTTTCCCTATCTCCTTGTCAAATTTTGTGATTTATCGCTTTTCATACATCAAAACATGACAAAATGGACCTCTACACCTATGCAACGAAAGCAATACCTAAACGTAGGGGGTTGGGATGTTTGAATGGTGCGATTTGTGTGCTGATTGTTGGTGATTTTTTGATGCATATCATGATATAGAGTTTGTCGTATTTTAATTAAGAGGATAGTAGCACGGGTGTTGTCTTGGTGCTATTCCTTACATTGCTGCAACGAGTTAGTGAATGAGCATTAGAAAGACTGGTTGTGCACAGTATGTTTCTAATTGAAAATTATGGTTGAGCACTTTAGGATCATCCACTTTTGCGTGTGCATGTCAACCATGGTATCAGAATACAAAGGACTGGATACATAGCACGTGTTTTTGATGGCGATGACCTACAATTGAGTGTGGAAAGGCAACCTAAGCCATAGGATAGTTGTTCGTTTCTTGGGGAATTATTTGTTAAGGACACATTGTATCTCCTGGAATACTCTCAAAATGAAAGAGTGGAGTTTGTTCGGTTGTTCTATATGTTGAGCAGCGCATCAAGGGGCCAATCCCTGCGATGTAGGAGAGCTATAGTGGGACCGTGGTGATTCCACCGAGAGGTTGCCTCCCATGTATGTGATGATCGTAGCATTTATTGCCAATGTGTAGGGGTTCTCCCTCTGTGGAGTTTATAGAAAGGGAAATGTTGGACTACAAAACTATAAACACATAGATTAGGCTTTAGGACAGTTCGTCCTTTAGCAGCAAATAGACGCTCTTGGCCCGCGAGGCCGTGTAGGTGTGGTTGTCTGTTATGAGCATGAGGTCCGACTAGTGCCATAGCCAGTGCCAGCCCATTTGAGGTCCCTTCAGTGGTGCATCTGCCGAGAGGCTGTCAACAAGTGGTGGTTCTCAAATCTAGGGTTTTTAGGGACCAAAAAGTTGGTTTATGTCCTCTGACAAGGACCGTCAAGCCGAAATACAAAAAGCAAAACGTGCTGAGAGGGCTAGACGGCGGTTGGAGATTGTAAGACGCTATTCTCCTCAAAGGAGTAGGCCGATATGCATAACATGCAG
This sequence comes from Lygodium microphyllum, assembly GCF_053477565.2. Classification (NCBI taxonomy): domain Eukaryota; kingdom Viridiplantae; phylum Streptophyta; class Polypodiopsida; order Schizaeales; family Lygodiaceae; genus Lygodium; species Lygodium microphyllum. The sequence continues at coordinate 40,880,582 of NC_141146.1, forward strand.
TGGTCTTAGTAACCCAACTACTGCACATAGTCCTTTAGGTGTAGGAGGAAGTGCAAGTTCTTCCTCTCTTCCACCAAGTCAACCCACTTCAAGTGGGGGTGTGATCCCATCATTCCAAATCCCTATTGTCAATCCGATTGTTATCATGGCACAACCCATTGCAAATCTTGTAGGGATGCCAGATCTGCCAGCTTTAGGAGTGCCTTTGCCCATTTTTAATGGGTTATCCAAAGAAGATACGGAGTTTCACATTTGTGAATTCCAAAGATTAATGTTTAATTACCGCATCTAAGATGAGGGACATCTTATGATGTTCTTTAACATGACATTAAAAGGAAGGGCTGCAGTATGGTATCATAGTATAGAGACTGGAACCATCACTACAATTGACCAATTTTATGTAGCTTTCCGAGGAGAATATGCCCCTGAAAGAGGTGGCCAATACTGGTTGCGTGTTTTGAATGTAACACGCCAAGACCCCCATGAGAATGTGAGAGTCTATGCCAAGAAGCTTAAGGAAGTATTTCATAAGTTACAAACTTACATTCCCATTCCGCCGACTGCCCAATTGCAATACTTCTTACATGGATTGGATTTCAATATTGAGGTACAATTGAGCAGTGTGGCTTTGGCTGATATAAACAGTGCCATCACACGGGCAGGAGTAGAGTCACGATTACAAACGGCCTACTCGTCTCGAATAAATCTTAATGCGGGTCTAGTACCTGGAGGCAATTTACCATTGATAAATGGTAGTCAAGGGATGCCTATGAATAACCCGAATGGGAGGGGAAGCATGGTTCAAAATGTACCTTTGCTGCCAGCTCCTCCCAATGTGACTATGCCTATGGCCAGTCAGTTGGCTCCACCAAATGTTGGAGGCCAAGCTTCGAACCCTAATGTTGATTCTGTGAGTCAACAACCAATGCCCAATCAAATTGTTAGGCCAATGGAATGACGGATAGATGATCAAGGCTATGAGTCGAGTGCCTCTAATGTCCTTGGCAAAGTTAAGGATATGATAAAGCACTACATTGACATGATTTCTGAACCATATCGGCAAATAGCTGTTGATGTCAATTTCCTAAAGAAGCAGCAGAATCTGATAGAGAGTCCTCGTCTTGAAGAGGGTGGTCCCTCAAGATTCAGCTGTAAGAAGTGGCGTGACGGACAACATTTCCCTAGAAACTGTCCAAATGTTAAATGTGATATTTGTGGGAAGTCGGGCCACTTAGCCGCTACCTGTTGGAGTAAGATTAGTTTCCTCCAACAAGGGAGTAAACAGCCAAGTCCAGTTAATCATAGAGCGCAAGGTAGTAACCTCCAGCAAAATGATGGACCAAGACAAATACTGCAGAGGGGAAAGACCACTATAGAGGAGTTGCCACAATGCAATGGAGTCAGCCTTATCGAGGCTATACGCATCAATGGCGGTGAAATCTCTAACCTACGAGCCGTGACAAGAGGCCAAAAGGCTAAAGAGGGTGATAAAGATAATGCAAAACCGGTCGAGGAAAACCCTAAGCAAGGGGATAAGGGGATGCAAGTCCTGAATCCTGGCATGGAAGGTGGACCTCTAAGACCTGTTGACAAAAAAGTCGATCCTAAGAAGGATAAGAAAGTGCCAAGAAAGAAGGCAAGAACCAAAAGAGAAGCACCAAAGCTGGTCCCGAGACCAAAAGAAAGAATGGTTTGGCGAGAAAATAGAGCGTTGGCTACCTATCATGATTTTGATTTAGCAAGTTCTCTTTGCAAAGTCAAACCGGATGTAAACCTCTTATAGTTGATTAAATTATCTCCAGGAATACGCAAGGAATTCAAGAAGATCCTACATATTGGGTATATTGTAGAACCTTTGGGCATAGCACGAGTAGGGGAAGATTGGTTTGATCATGCTGAAAAGAATTGCCCTAGGGTTCCAGCATACGTGGATGGAATATTAGTGGAGCATGCTATGTAAACACTGGGTCCTCCGTCAATATCATGAGTTCAGAGTTGATGGAGAGGTTGGGTCTAGGCATCCAAAAAGATAGCTCCACCTTCTTAGAATGGCTGATGATAGTCTAAGGCAACCAGAAGGTTGCATTAGTAAAGTCCATGTTACAGTTGCAAGTGTAGAATGCTTCTTGGACTTTAGGGTGATAAGATTTGCAGGACGTCCTAGCTATCGAGTCTTGCTAGGTAGGCCTTGGATCTTATGAACAGACTGTCAAGTCGATATACCTGCCGGTCGAGTGGTTCTAGGTAGAGGTGCTAATCTAGTAATAGTCGATGCTTACCCTGAGTCTCCTCAAAGTGAGAGAGCTCCTTTATCCTCTACTGAATTAGAAACAACAGATGATCCATCTGGTACTGAGACATCATCCATTGATGAATCTAAAGAGGGATCCACTACAGAGGATATTTATCAGATAACTCTAAATGAACCGATAGAGCCTCAAGATAGGATAAGAGACGTGGATGTGATTGAGTTGGACCTTGGCACGCCGAATGATTCGCGACCAATTAAATTAGGTTCCAAGCTCAGTTCAGGAGAAAGGGAGGACTATGTGTCCTTGATTCAAGAATTCCGCAACATCTTTGCTTGGAGTTATGACGAGCTGAGAGGCATTCCTCCCAGCCTAGCTGTTCATACTATTCCTGTAAAAGAAGGCAGTTGTCTTGTGCGTCAGAAAGTAAGGCGTATGCCTTTTGAATTGAGGGACGGGCTGTTTGAGGAGTTACGAAAGTTACGGAAAGCTGGTTTAATCTTTCCTGTACAACACATAGAATGGTGTTCACCAGTTGTCATCAGGAAGAAGAAAAACAACCAAATCCGACTATGTGTAGATTTTAGAGAGCTGAATAAGCAGACGGTCAAGGATTACTACCCATTGCCATTTATTGACTAGATTTTGGATCAATTAGTGGGTAGGAAAATATATTCGTTTATGGATTGCTTTGCAGGATACAACCAGATGGCAATTGTAGAAGAGGACAAGTTGAAAATGGCTTTCATTACTGTCTTTGGTACTTTTGCGTACCATGTGATGGCCTTTGGTTTGTGAAATGCACCTAGATCATGGCAATGAACAACAGACAAGTCCTTTGGTGACATCTCCCCAGATGAGTTGAAAGTATTTATCGATGACCTGGGGGCAGCCACTGTAAGGGAAAGGATGTTGATTATCTTAAGAAAGTGCTTTGAGCGCTGCAGACAATTTTGTATTGCTCTTAACCCACGTAAGTGTGTTTTTGGAGTGCCTTATGGGTTATTGCTAGGCCATGTAGTCAGTTCAGTAGGGATCACAACTAACCCTGAAAAGATCAAGGTTATAGTCGCTATGAGTCCACCGTGCACTCCGAAAGAGGTACATAGCTTTTTGTCATCGGTAGGGTACTATTGGAGGTTTATAAATGCCTTGATAGAAAGGACGTTGCCACTAACGAATTTATTATCCTTTAGCTGTCTACTTGTATGGAGCGACCCTTGTAAGGTAGCTTTCGAGGATGTAAAACAAGAGCTAGTAAAAGCACTAGTTTTAAAAGCACCTAAAAGAGGCGAGGTATTTTACATATTTTCAACAGCCACCATGCATACTATCAGCTACTGTTTAGCCCAAATCTGGGAGGAAAAGTGGTATCATCTGATAGCTTTTGCTAGTCGAAAATTGGGTATATCAGAAATTAACTACACCTAAATGGAGAAGTTATGCCTTGCGATGGTCTTTGAGACTAAAAAACTCAGGCACTACATCCTCTATGAGAAGGTAGTTTTCTATACGAAGGCGGAAGGGCTTAGATTGCTTATGAACAAGCTACAACCGCCTGATCGTTTGGCAAAGTGGTTAATCACTTTGCAGGAGTTTGATTATGAGATTAAGAGTAAGCCACCACGGTTACAGGGTATTGTGGAATGCCTTGTGGATTTCGGGAAGCCGAAAGAGACTTTGGCTAAAGGAAGTGATATCTAAGAAATGTTTAAAATTGATACAGCTTCTATCCCATCTTGGTATGCTACTATCACACATTATCTATCAATGGGAGAGACTGGAGCTGGTTTATCAAAATCTGAAAAGAGGAAAATCAGACAACAGGCTTTGAAGTTTTCCTTGATCGTAGGAACACTATATCGGCAGGGTGTTGATGATATCTATCGCTGATGTGTGATGCCTGATGAGGTTCCTTTCATCTTGGAAGAGTGCCATGACTCTGCGTGTGGAGGGCACTTCGTTGGACGGTTGACGGCACAGAAAGCTTTAAGAGCTGGATATTGGTGGCCGTCCATCTTCCAAGATTCCTTTGAGTACGTTAAGAGATATGATACATGTCAAAGACATGACAACAGAGAGAATAGGAGACGCCCACTTATGCCTATCATGGCTATCCTTCCATTTGAGAAGTGGGGCATTGACTTTGTGGGTCCTATCACCCCGTCGTCTACTTCTCAGAAGAGGTACATTATAGTAGCAACTGATTATTTTACAAAATGGTCAGAAGCGCAGGCGACGAGGCAGGACAATGTAAAAGAGACTGCAAGTTTCCTCTTAGAGCAGATTATCTGCCATTTCGGTCCACCGAAGGAACTAGTATCGGACCGTGGAACCCACTTTTTGAATAAAGTGTTCAAAAGCCTAACTGAAGCTTGGAAAATCAAGCACAACAAAACAACCCCCTATAATTTGCAAACCAACGAGCAAGTCGAAAGTACTAATAAGCAGCTTGTGGATATCTTGTCTAAAATAGTCTCGGAGAAGAAACAAGACTGGGATAGGAAGTTGTATGTGGCAGTACGGGCATACAATACAATGTTCAAGCGAGCTACTGGCCATACTCCATTTAAATTAGTTTATGGGAAAGAATGTGTGTTACCCCTCGAAATCGAGTTGCCAACCATACGGTTTGCAATTAACCACTCTTTGGGAGACGAGGATGCACTCTTTGAACGTTTCACAACCATAGCCCACCTAGATGAGCTGAAATTGCAGAGCTTATTACACCAAGAGCTAGCTAAACGTCGGATGAAGTAGTTGCACGACCTTAAAGCGAAGCAGTATACCTTTAAAAAAGGGCAATTAGTTCTATACTACGATGCACGTAGGGAGCTGTTTCCAGGGAACCTGGAACCTAGATGGGATGGCCCCTACAAGATTGTTAGGATAGGGAAAAATAGGTCTATGGCTCTACTAGCTGATCTGCAGGGACTAGAATTTAAAAATAAGATTAATCTTAATAAGATTAAACCTTATTATTTCTGAGTATGCTAACACGAAAAAGTGCATTGCAGGTCCATCCTGGGGCTGATTTGAGACCTGTAAAAGAGCTTAAAGCTGGTTGATGGGGTGGTTAATTCCTTATTTGGAGCACCCATATCTGGAGCAGAGATACCATTAAGGGAATCTTATCTGGTGGAGCAAAGGATACAAAGTGATTGAGCAAGAAGACAGAACCTTTGTGTGGGAGATATGGGTTTAATAAAGAAGGTGGGATGGAGCCGTCAGTGCTTACGAATGTTGACAAGTATGCTTGTTGAGTTTAATAAAGAAGGTGGGATGGAGCCGTCAGTTCATCCTCTAAACATGCTAATTTTTTACTATCATAATTACGAATAGAGGAGTTCATGATGGCAGGCTGTGTAAACCCATTGTGGACATACACATTATATTTTGACGGAGCATCCAGAAGCCCTAATAAAAAAGGGAGCGTTGGGGTAGTAATCCGAGATCCCCGACGTAGAGTTACGATGAAGATAGTTGCTTATCTTGCGGTAGGATTCACTAACAACATAGCAGAGTATAAAACCTTGATTATGGGACTGCATATTGCCAAGCAAGGTGGTATTCGGCGGTTGTTAGTAAAAGGGGATTCCCAGTTGATCTTGAATCAGCTAGATGGGACATATACAGTGCAGAATCCCATCCTTTGTATGTATCATCGAACTGCCATGACCCTACTTGAGGAGTTTGAGAGAGTGTCTCTTCAGCTGATTCCATGTTACTGGAATCAGTTTGCGGATTCACTGGCAAACCTTGCTTATGAAGAAGACCTTTTCTTCAACTATGGTCCTAGTTTGGATATTGCTATCAATAATGAGACAGGACCCGGTCGCTTGTCGGGAATGTTATCAGAGCATGCAATATATGGCATGCGATGGTTGATATGGGTGATGCAAAGAGTAGCCGAGACCCATCTACCATTGTTATCCTGGACCCATACGCTGATTAGACAACATGTTATGCATATGCCTCTTGCTATATATGGAGGATGGATGGGCCATAATCTTATGCATTTAGCTTAGGGCTGCGAGCCCTATTTTTCCTCCTTGGAAAGGAGCATATTATTAAATATCTGTACTATTTCGGGGAGGGATGTGTAGGTGCTATTCTGTTTGATCTTGTTAGGCCAAGAGGGCCAGTTTTGCGAGGTTTTAAATGTTTTATTTCATTAGGCCAAGAGGGCCGATCAGTTTTTGTAGTGAAATGCTTTATTTCATTAGGCCAAGAGGGCCAGTCGTCTATTTAGTACGGGTGCGGATAATGGTTTCTTGTTTTAGTCCTGTGCTAGATAGGTTTAAAGAAGAACTTGGAAGGAGCCTATGTCGTGCAGGAGCTTCTCGCGGCCCTATCCAGGTGATATCTCTCCTTTACAAGTAACGTGTTTTTTATGCTATATGTGTCTGTGTACTTGTAGGGGATTTTCTTTTCTTGTGGGGAACCCGTGTCCAAGGCATGAAGTCCCAGGTTTAGGTTAGGTCTGTCTGAGGGAGGTATGAGTAGTCATTGCCTCCTCTATACAGACATTGCCAGGCATCGGAAGACCTGTTTTAGAAAGCAGTTCTAGTGACCCTGTTTTGCTAGCCTGCGAGGCAGCCGTTCTAGGAGTTTTTGTTAGTTGTGAGGTAGTTAGAGAAGCCTGCCGAAGGAAAATGATGATAATAGATAGGGAAAAAAACCCTGAATATCTCAAAAAATATATATATATACAAAGGTGTGTAAAAAGGGGTTCTAACCCCTATAAAAATAGAAAAAAAAAGAAAGGAAAATTTATAAGCAGTTGCTCATCGCCTTGCGAAGGCTTGGTAGGCTCCTAGGGACGAGTCAGACACGAGGCCGATGCCTTGTCTTCTTAGGGGTGGCGTATCGCTGGAAAAGAAGAAAGTAAGGAAGGTTGGAGTGAAAATAAAAGTGAGCATAAGAAAAGGATTGTCGCCTTGCGAGGGCTTGGTAGGTTCTTGGGTATCGAGACAGGACCTGAGGCCGATGCCCTGTTCTCCTTGGGTCACTACGCTCAGCTCCCTCCTTTTTACACACCCGAGTATGGGGGAATAAAAACCTAAAAGAAGAAATGTGCTAAAAGAAAATACTTCTTGATCAGGCTATAGGAGTCCTCACCTAGTAGGAGCTTTTGGGGTGTGTTGTCCTTAGTTAGGTAGTTTTCAGACCACCACTTAGGGCGACTTCTTTGATAGTTCTTTTTAGTTTGGACATGTTGGGGCAGTCGGTTAGTGATTAGCTTCGGACCTTCTATCAGATTATGCTAGGCCTACTCCTTGTGGATTTCATGCCTTGGTTTTGTCAGGAGGTAGGGTAAGCATTATGCTGTGTTTTAGTATGTATCTATTTTGTATCAGCTTGATGCTTCCTTTAGTTGTTTTGTTGCAGATCTGTTGTGCGATTCGACGGGTTGAGTCGCCCTATCCCGTGGTCACCAATGAGAGCGGAGTTTTGAGCCCAGAATGTGCTTAAAATTTGCTAAAAAATCTGAAATTTAGGGAAAAAATCTTCGACATCGAAGGTGGCAGCTGTAGCTAGGACGATTTTAAGCACCAAGTGAAAGACGGCTTTTAAAAGGTGCTCGAGTGACACTTGTGGATTTTTGATAATTTTTTTGACTGCCGTGCAGGATGCTGGGAGTTGCAAGTCAGTGCGGGATGCCGAGACGGACGCACAAGATTTTTCAGAGGCCGAATCCAAGTCCGGACGTGGAAGAGGCTAAAAATTGGCCAAATTTGAAAAGGTGGACATTGAGAGATTAAAGGGGGGTACCCTTTGGAACCCCCCCTCCAATTTTTTTCATGGCCTGGTGAGATATGGCGATGCCTGTACAGCACGCGAAAAAATCGGACCCCCCCCACAAATCGATTATGGGGCTGCAAGCAACCTATCTAACATACAATACCCGGTAACTTCTCCTTCTTCCCTGATCGTATTGCTGGTCTTTGCACGAGATATGGCTGACTGAATGAAGAGATCAGAATCTAGTCTTTCTCTCTCCTCCCTCTCTCTCCTCTCTATGGGTTGTTCATGCACACTATCTTAAAGGAGGAATCGTGAAGGAGATTGAAGAAAACGGTGATGGAGATCGATGGAGATGCTGAAGATTGATGTGCAGCAGTGGATTGAGAGCAATGGAGGCTCTGTCTGCTGGTCATGCAGTCATTTAATGTGTCTCAGGTTTCGTAAAAATACGGTATGACCATTTTTATGAAGAAAATGAAGGGTTTTTGGTATTTTATGATGGTAATGATGTTCTTATTTGATGAAAATTTGTTTCAGTGCTGGTTGCATCATGATTAATTGCTATTTATCAGAAAATTTTGATTTTGCAATGATTTACATGCGCTATTTAATTCTTGTAAAACCCGAAATGCGGTTTTTAAGTGGTAAAATGATAGTTTTGTTATTTCGGGTGGGTGAAATGTGTTCCTATGGGGGGAAAATGGAAAAATAAATTGAATGTTAGTATGCTGAAGTGATTGGAACAAGAAAAATAAAAAAATAGCATATTTTATTGCCAAATAAATCAAGAAAATGGAAAAAATAAGGAGAAAAATAAAAATACACTTCACAAAAATAAGAAAAAATATAATGATTGTTTGTGGATGTATAGTAGTGGCAAAGCATGAGGTTTAGCCTCAGCTTGCCCTATCTCCTTGTCAAAGTTTGTGATTTATCGCTTTTCATACATCAAAACATGACAAAATGTACCTCTACACCTATGCAACGAAAGCAATACCTAAACATAGGGGGTTGGGATGTTTGAATGGTGCGATTTGTATGCTGATTGTTGCTGATTTTCTAATGCATATCATGATATAGAGTTTATCGTATTTTAATTAAGAGGATAGTAGCACAAGTGTTGTCTTGGTGCTATTCCTTACATTGCCGCAACGAGTTAGTGAATGAGCATTGGAAAGCTTGGTTGTGCATAGCACGTTTCTGATTGAAAATTATGGTTGAACAATTTAGGATCATCCACTTTTGCATGTGCATGTCAACCATGGTATCAGAATATAAAGGATTGGATGCATAGCACCTGTTTTCGATGACGATGACCTACACTTGAGTGTGGAAAGGTAACCTAAGCCATAGGATAGTTGTTCGTTTCTTGGGGAATTATTTGGTAAGGACACATGGTATCTCCTTGGAATACTCTCAAAATGAAAGAGTGGAGTTTGTTTGGTTGTTCTATATCTTGAGCAGCGCATCAAGGGGCCAATCCCTATGATGTAGGAGAGCTGCAGTGGGGCCGCGGTGATTCCACCGAGAGGTTGTCTCCCATGTATGTGATGATCGTGGCATTTATTTCCAATGTGTAAGGGTTCTCCCTCTGTGGAGTTTATAGAAAGGGAAACATTGGACTACAAAACTATAAACACATAGATTAGGCTTTAGGACAGTTGGTCCTTTAGCAGCAGATAGATGCTCTTGGCCCGCGAGGCCGTGTAAGTGTGGTTGCCTATTATGAGCACGAGGTCCGGCTAGTGCCATAGCCAGTGCTGGCCCATTTGAGGTCCCTTCATGAGTCCTTTCCTTTATCCTTTATCTCTAAATTTTGAATCCGCCTTAGGTTTTAAAACCATCTCCTTTCATATTGTTCCTTGATCGAAGCCTCTTTTCCACTCTCATTGCAACTTACACTAGATCATTAAAATCAACACTTTGTGGGTTAATATTCTATGCTAGATATAATACTCCCGATTCTCCAATTTGGCCCTTTATGTAATGTGCTCGCCCCTGAAATTGCGCGACACGTCTTAGCAGTCCATCGAGAGATCAATCTAGAAGACGCCGCCTGGCACTCCCAAGGAATGACACGGGCTTTGCCAACTAGGGTCTCCCGAGTCTGCCTCGCAACGGAACTTATCCGGCCATTCCCACTAGGATCGACTTGAAGTCCGGGTTCCTTGTAATTGGGTCTTCCTAACAGCTTTCTAGCATCGGTCTACAACTGCTCCACTTTGCGCAGACACAACTGGGCCAAAGCAGACTCATACCACACTTGGTTCAAAGAGAATGGGAAATGAGAGGGAGGCATTGCTTGGCTTCTCTGCCCATAGGGCATAGTCCCATTTTGGTCTCCTAAAATGGTATGAATTAGGGTTTCAACTTACAAGTTCTAAGGTCCTTGTCTAACTAACGTTCGCTTCAAATAAATTCCATTGAGGAAAGCTCTCGGCTAACTGAGACCACCCTTCCGTAGGATAGACCCATTGGTCACATCCACCACACTTCTCTCGGGGATTGTTTTAGTTATCTAATTACCTACCACATTATGTTTGACACATAAAAGCAACTTCCTTAATTAACCTGTTAATCACAGGTTCCTTTACGTAATTTTGGGTACTGACATGAAACAAGATCAAACAAGATCAAACACTTCCTTAACTTATCTTCAGATTAATGTTTGTCTCCCACCCATACAGGAGAATTAAGTGTTCCTTTCTGCCTCCGTAGAAATAATCCTTCCGTATATCGGAATACATCAAGTATCATGCCCGAAGGCTATCCCAGCAATCTGCAAGATTGCTGCTCCAAGTTCCGCCCATAGACTAGTACACGGGCCTCGAGATCCCATTTTGAGTCACGTAGAATCCTTGTGTAGGGCCCGGAGGCATTGGGATTTATGGCCAGAGCACCCAAGTGTCCTCCTACGCCACGTAATTTCCATGGAGAGACCTCTCGTGGCAGGTTCAGTCCACATTCCCGGCGCGGATTCATAACCCCCTTGGTTAGGGTTTGGCGGTTTGCGGGGGGTAGCTAGCGCCATCCTTCCTTAATTATCCCTTAAGGAAAATAGCCACAGCTGAAGCAACCAGCTTAATAACATTTACTAGGGAAAACATCCCTTTTGTTCCCATGGCAATCAATCATCACAGACCTAGCCATGAAATCATCAGCCACACCCCACTTGGGTTAACATCCAAAACCACATTAACAAATAGTTGAATGCATAACCTCTTGCTTCAAGGCATCGCAATCCCATTGCATGCACAACCATAATTTAACTTGGATGTATCAAAAACACTTGCTCAAGGGATTTACAACCTTTTCAAACAACCAAGCATTACTTGGGTCAACAATTCATTTAGGGTTAGGTCACCAACTTCTATTAAGCTAGGAGCGTATCCAATTATGATAGTCCACAGCAAGATCAATAAAACAATTCACAGGCAATTATACTTATTCCTAATGCACCGAATCTCATGAAGGTCTAGGTTTCTATCCATCGGTGCAATTGCATCCTATGAACGGAAACTAACATTTCGTGTGTTTAATTTTTATGTAGATGCAAATCATGGTTTTTATTGGTTAATTTAGGCATTGCTCTACGCAAAGGTCTATCAATTTATGTAAAAATTTATGAAAACCTTTTCATTTCATGTGCATCAATCCATGTAGAATCCATTCTATTTTTCCACTTGACTCCCATGCAATCATCCCGTATTTGCAAGATTTCGTGTAACAATATTTCATGTACTAGGCTAGTCAATATTTCATGCAACTCATGCACTTGAGTGTTCATAATCATGCACTTTAAGTATAGAAGAGAAACCATGAACAATAAGCAATAAGAATAGCGGGATGGTTAGAGGACACCATTTTCGAGGGGGGGTGGTCAATGTCATCTTCGGATTTCCCTTTAAGTTCTCTTCTTTCTCACCTTCTTCTTCTTCTTCTCCTCTCTCTCCCTCTTCTTCTCCTTCTTCTCCTTCTCTCTCTCCCTTCCTCTTCTTCTTCTTCTTCTTCTACCCTTCTTCTCATTCTCTTTCTCTCCTCCTCTTCTTCTTCTTCCTCTTCTTCTTCTCTCTTCTCCTTATCTCTCTCCCTCTTCTTCTTCTTTTCTTCTCTCCTTCTCCTACACTCTCTCTCCCTCTACTTCTTCTTCTTGTCTTCTTCTTCTCCTTCTCTCTCTCCCTCTCCTTCTCTTCTTCTCTCTCTATCCTCTTCCTCTCCTTCCTTCTCTTCTCTCCTTCTTCCTCTTCCTCCTCTCCTTCTCTCTCTTCTCTCCGTCTCCTCTCCTTCTTTACCTTATCTTCTCCTTCCCTCTCTCTCTCTCTCCTTCCCTTCTTCTCTCCCTCTTTTCTTCCTCTCCTTCTTCTTTCCCTCTTCTCCTTCTCTCTTCTCTCCTTCTACCTCTTCTTCTTCTTCTTCTTCTTCTTCTTCTTCTTCTTCTTCTTTTCTTCTTCTTCTTCTTCTTCTTCCCTCTCTCTCTCCCTTCACTTCTTCTCTCCCTCTCCTCTTTTCTGCTCACGAGGGGGGGAGGGGCCGCAGCCAATTGGCAATCAAGGAGGGGGGTGGCTTCAGTCGAAAGCCCCAGGGGGTGCTGTTGCAGCTATAGGGAGGAGGTAACGAGCACGAAGGTGGGGGGCACTGCTATTTGCCGTTGTCCAGGGGGTGCCATTTGTAGCCAAGGGAGGGGGAGGAGCCTCCCCTTTTATAGGAGGGGGAGGAGGTGGGTGGCACGGCCACCACCCCTCCCACCTGAGGGGCTGCATGCCCCCCATACTACCACTTCACTCCCTCTCTCTCTCTCCCCGATGTGCTGTCGGCGAGGAGAGAGAGGGGGTTGAAAAAAATTGAACTAACTTTAACAAAAAAAATCAATTAAAGGGGGGGTGGGAGTTCCTATTGTGGGGGGGGGCGGGGAAGCACGGCATATTACACTTTAATAATATAAGAGATACTCATTTCTAGAGAAGGTTTATTGATTGTGTTCAAAACCTTGTGTGCATAATCCTACACCAACATAGACTTTTGCTTATCAATAAAGTGGCCTAATCCATATCCAATAAATCAACCCATTGCCTTCCTATTGAATGTTGTTGCAAAGTGTTTTTTCTTCACATAGTCACCATACACTATATCCATATTACACTTGTTCATTTTAAATTGTGCATTTTTATAATAAGGGTCTTGTTTCTTTCTCCTTGAAAACTTTACCGTTTGGACTATGGGATTTGCAGTTATTGCTAAGCCATCTAGTTAGATGCGATCTAATTTCTTCTCGTCAATGGTGGTAAAGAATCAAAATCCAACCTTTGATGAAAAATTTTGACTCAATGTAATAGTGCTACTATTCCACAATCAAGCTTTGTAATTTTCTCTATAATTTACAAGGTGTGATATTCTTAAATAATAAAGCCTTGAAAATAGACATGATATTCTCTCATTCAATTCATCATCTTCTACTTTTGATTCCATCAAACCAACTCTCTGATATCTTGTAGCATCTTAAAACTCCTCATTGCTTCCATTATCTAAAGAGGCATCACCAATTTCCCTACATGTTTACTTCTACATTTACCTTATTCTAGCTCTAGTTAATACTCTAGTAGGAAACAAACCCTCTTTTAACATTCTAACAAAGCAACACTCCCTTAAAGGTCTATTTGCCATAACACTCTACACTTTAAGGAAAAGCCTCACTTCTTCTTAATAAAAAATCTGAGAGGTTGACCCATGATAAAATCATGAGAAATCTACATGATCGCTAGGCATTTTCACTTGCTTTATGACAATGAGAAAATTAACTGCACATGGATATTTTGGGTTGGTAAAAATAACATGTTTGAAATCCAAACTTCTTGATTACACATTTACCAACAAAATCTTTTCAAGAATTTTAATAGAAAATGAGAACGTAAATGCTTAAAGCAATGCTAAAACTTATATCCCATTATTCATATGACATTACATTTATCAGGATATACAAAAGGCATAAGTACGAAACATTATTTCTAAAATAAAAAGGTGCAACCTTTGATAGTTCCTTTACACTAACTCCTAGATGCTTATTCCTAGCATACTAGGGTAAACATATAGTAGTTCTAGACCTAACACAACCCAAAATATACTGTATCAAATGAAACAATTGTATTAAAATATGAGAGATGATGAATAGTGCATTTGTTATCCACAAATTTTGACAACCAAGATAAACTTGGCAAGTTCTAAAACTAACATCAAATTATTTTTTAACTCTACTATATACAATGCATCTAAAAATTTCAAAGTAGTTTCATTATCAATAGTTAGCACAAGTTTACCCCATTCATCAAGAGGATAAGGTGTTTCTTAGTACATGTGACACTACTATCCTTAGGGGTAGACTCAAGAGAAGTAAAAATCTAGATTATGAAAAAGTAATGTTCTTATTAACATCACTATCAAAGTATCACATATCTAAATCTAGCATTGATATGAAAAAAACATGTATTAGAGGATCATAATTGCATTGCACAATAAATACCCATTCTATATTCTATACAATATTTCTAGATTCTAAGGAAAGGAATTTGTTATAGCTATACAAGCCCCTTTCTTCATGTTGGGCTCAACATCTAAGAAGAGGGCCTTGACGGAGCAGTTATTATTTCAAGAGTTCAACTTAACTTGAGAGAAAAACTACCTCTCATATAGTTAGCTCGTATTCTTGGCCCAAACCATCTCTCTCTCTCTCTCTCTCTCTCTCTCTCTCTCTCTCTCTCTCTCTCTCTCTCTCTCTCTCTCTCTCTCTCTCTCTCTCTCTCTCTCTCTCTCTCTCTCTCTCTCTCTCTCTCTCTCTCTCTCTCTCTCTCTCTCTCTCTCTCTCTCTCTCATCCATGAAAATAAAGAAAACCAAGAAGTTTCATGAATGCTTGTGAATGACGGAGTCTTTTTATACTCATTGTAGTCAAATGTACCACATGTATTTTTAAAATCTCAATGATACAATTGCGTATCCTTTTGATCTATTACCACTACTCCCTTGATCCATCTACTACCACCACTCCATTGCCAAGAGGAGAATAGAGAAGAAGAAGAGGATGGAGAATGGATCTTCTTTCCACAAGCCTCTTATTCCCAAACTCTCTCACTCACTAACTCTGTTTCATGCAATCCCTCATTCTCATGCTCTCAAGAAGAAGAAGAAGAAGAAGAAGAAGAAGAGCAAGAATGATGAGTAGCTTGACCTCTTTGAGTACTTCACTTACTCTCTATTCCTCACTCACAAGCTATGGTGAAGCAAGCAAGAGGATAGAGATGGAGAAGAAGAGGCTCTTAGAAATTTGCACACATAAGAGAGTGTAAAAAATTTGCACACATAAGAATGAGATCTCTACTTAAAATTTCCCATTACATACACATAGATTCCTCTTGGATGGAACTCTTAATCATTATTAGCTCTTAAGTCCAATCTCTCATGGATGATGTTGGTGATCATGGTAGCCATATATAGGCAAAAAAGAAAGAATTGCAAGAACTTAGTGGACCAATGACATCCTTTGCATTAGGAAAAAAATGAACTCACATTCCTTTTTATATTATCTACAAAGATATACTCAGATTCCTTCTCTCTCCTCATTCAAGAAGTATTTTTCCACCAAATTTTATATTAAAAAAGAGTTAGTTATAGGAGTGCGGTGCTTCGTTTTCAATGCAAAATGATTAGTAGATACGAGGTAATTGATTTTCTAATCGAGAATAAGGAAAATTAAATTTGGAAGTTCCTTTTAAGATATTTTGGGGATTTTTAATATTCTAGATTTTGGTCAAAAGACAAACCAATTGGTCAAATTTCGTGTTTTTTGAAAATGTTTTGGGAGGTAAAATAGAATTGTCTAAAATACGAATAGTCTTGGACATCCCTACCCTCTAAGCTATTTTCCCCCATATCTATACTCTCTCATGGCTCTATTGTGACCTCTTCTTTGTGTTTATGCAACCTTCATTAACACAGTGAATTACTTACACCCTCCTTACCCTTGGCACCTTTGTGTGCCTCTCTGTGCATCTCCACTCTACCTCCTATGACAACTAAGTAGACTCCCCATTTCTATTAATAGTAAAATGAATATAGGAAAGAAGGAGCTGCATATTAAAGTAGAGATTGAATATGCCCCATTGTTAAAAAGAACCCAGTATACGAGTGTCAACCCTCAGGTTTTGCAAAGTTACAGGCAAATGGGATTGAAACATGTGGACTTGTGGGTTGATGGGGGAATCTACCCAATTGACCCCTTAAACAATAGACCTCCAACTTTCTCAGCAATCACAAATTTGCTGAAGTATGTGTGTGAGGGTGAAAATGGGTTGCTCGGTTACACTAGGCGGCTCAATGATCAGGCATTCAAAGTATTTACAACTTGCCAAACACCCATAAAAAAGTGTCATGATGTGATCGCTGCACATAAACTTCATATACAACAGCTTATAGGACAAGTGGTACAATTGAATGATACTATAATTCAACAAATTAATCAAATTATTTCAATGCAAGACATTATCCATGACATTGGTATCTCATATGAGGAGGGAAAGGCTCAATTGCACGACCTGAGAAAGATCAACATCAAGCTAAAACAGGAGCGCAAATGAAAGAAGAAGCCAACCAATGAGTTAATTGTGAATAATAGCTAGTGGAAGTGGCATATCAAAGCATGTAAGGTATCTCAGAATGAGAACCTAGGTAAGGGTGAGGTTAGATAATGTATTAGTAGATTGTTGAAGGCAAGTACATTGGAAAATGCTTTGAGCAATCCTAAGTTTAAGGTTGTGAAGGAAAAGGTGATTGAGTGCACATTAAAAGATGTGTCAAATGAGTTCTCATCAGATGTGGATGCACAATCCATTTGTGACAGGGCCGGTATTAGCACAACGATTTACTCAAAGATATTCAAAGGTGTGAAGGCTGGGTTTGGTCATCGTGTGCTGAAGAGAAATAGAATCGTGTCTTCCTCAACCTTCAAAGTTAATAGAGGCCCAACGGCAACTTAATACAAAGGTTTTGGAGCTGATAGGAGACCCATGCATGTTCAATGCGTGGAAATACAAAAGGTTGGGACCAAAAATGCATATGAGGTGAAGTTAAACGAACTCAACAATTAGTATTTAGATTTGTACAAGATGCAGTCGAAAATGGTAATATACTAAAATATGTCTGTTGACGAATGTAATGGTAAATTGCAGTTTGTTATAGAATTAGATGAAAGTGAGTCGTCAAAGGAGTAAAACTTGAAAGAGTTAGTGTAACTCTGATGAATAGAGCTCTATAATTCAACAAGAACAACCTAGGGAACTTTAGTATTCAATTCGAGCACCGTGTGTGGTGGCTCGCTGCATTTGAAGTTCCTAAGGAAACATTTGAGGTGTTGTAGTTGTTCTTTATGCACACAAGCATTCCAAGCATCATGGGTCATCATGAACATGGTGAGATGCTCTCGGTTGAAGGGTATGGCCACTACTTGGTTGAATGGCATCTTGTAGAAGACTTGAAAAATTTAGAATGCATGTGTGGAATCTCTAATGGTGCAAATACAAATAATCCATGCCTATATTGCTTAATAGGGAGGGTGGAAGGAAAGGACGGAAAGAAGAACTGGCAAAGGGTGACAAGTGCTACACCGACACACAATAGAGAAGATTCCACTTGGAAGCCCATCTTCAACATTCCATTGGATCATATTCACATTTTTTCATTGCATGCTTTTTTCAGAATCATGGAGAAACTTGTATATGAATACATTTACTTTTCTTATAGGATGCAATTAGAAAAAGAAGCCATTGCAATGTGTAGGAATGTGGAGCGAGTGCTATTAGAAATTGGGCTACACAAGCATTAGGTGACGAATGAAAAAGATGAGAAGAGATCAGGAAAATCTAGTTACTTGCCAAAAAAGGCTTGCTTTGGAGGAGCAAAGGCTAGGAAGTTTCTCTCAGCACACCCATCAATGAGGAAGGGAATGTCATGGTTCGTAGGCCGTAGGACTATGATGGGTGGAAAAAGTTACATGTTGTAGTTTCTGATCAAAGTAATGGAGGAAAAACAAGGTTGGCCAAAGCTAAGGTTTGGATAAGTCTTAACAAATTAGCTCCCTTACCTCGCAATATGGTGTTTAACAATGAAGATGAGCAAGAATTTATCGATGTTGTGCATAGCTTCTACGAAAACATGGTGGAAGCGTGGGGGTAAAAGCTCTATCACACATTACATAGTGTATACTAAAGTTAATATTGTAAGTTGCATGAATTGTATAAACTATTGAGCATAGTTTTACTCATGTGTGATATGTAGCTTTATAGCATATCCTTGAGGCACATGGGCCATACTTTACAGAAAAGGGAAGCATTGGAATTTGGTCCACACAAGGGATGGAAAATTCACATTGGATAGCACATGGTGCATACGAAAGAAAAACTGATCATGGTGGAGGGATGAATGGTAGCAATCCAATTATCCAATTGCTAACTTGGTGGTATAGGATTATGGTAGCGGATGAAACTAGACTCTCGCAAAAGAGAGCAAATGAAAGTGCTAATGAATCGGCTGTAGACATGATGGAATCACGTCGTGTCACTAAAAGAGTGCATTATGAAGTCTCAAGTGCCAAAGAAAACCATGTCAACTCGCTAGAAACAAGGCTTCGACAAGGCAGCAAATGGGTTCAAAGAGAGCTAAGATAGTAAGATGAACAATTTGTTCAGTGTGAATGCAATTCATAGTTTAAGAGCGAAAGAGAGAGTGTGCATCTATGTCAATGAGTCTTATAGTTTAGGGTTATATAAAAGAGGGTTTCACTTTCTATCTTATTCATTGAGTTCTCACATCTCTTGTGTAGGAAAGATGGCTAGGTCTAAGGTAGTTACAAATAAGCTTCTGCTCAGAGCCCCATATCGTGTTTAGCCCCTTGGAGCATCTACTAGCTCAGATGCACCCCCTTCTCAATGTAACCCAACTTCCTCAAGCCGCCCTCACAAGGTGAGAGCGGAGTTTTGAGCCCGGGATGTGCCTAAAATTTGCAAAAAAATACAGAATTTAGGGGAAAAATATTCAACATCGAAGGCGGCGGCTCCAACTAGGACGATTTTAAGCATCAAGTGAAAGACGACTTTTAAAAGGCGCCCTAGCGACACTTGTGGATTTTTGATAATTTTTCAGACTGCCGTGCAGGTTGTCAGGAGTTGCCACTCAATGCGGGATGTCAAGCCAGACGCGCAGAAATTTACAGCACTCGAATTGGAGCGAGGACGGGGAAATGGCCACAAATGGCACAAGATATGAAAAGGTAGACATTTGAGAGGCCAATTGGGCATGCTCTTTGGACCCTTTGGGCCCCCCCCCCCCCCCCCCCCCCCCCCCCCCCCCCCCCTCGCCCCTTAAAAATTTTATGCATCCTTGATCAAAAAACGTGGAGAGAGAAGATGGAAGGATGAAAACGTGAAGAAGGCACCATCACTGAAATTTGCGCCTCCATGGATGGATCTTGGATTGGTAGGTTACAAACACCCTATGCAACTGACGTTACCCCTGATCTTCTCCCTCCTCGCCAGTCTTATCACCTGTCTTCGCCTGTGAAATGGCTATGGGAATCAAGAGATGGAAATCTAGTCTTTCTCTCTCCTCCCTCTCTCTCCCTTAAGGGGCTGTTCTTGTGTGCAAGAGGAAAATGAAGAATGGTGAAGGAAAGCTTGTTCGAATGAGACCGGATTGCTTCCAGATCAATGAAGACATGAAGATTGCTGATTGTGAAGATGCTGGACATTGAATGTGGGCTGACCCGCAGTCCCGCACCAAAACCGAGATCCCAAGACATGAAGCCTAAGCGGTAATTCAATTTTTATGAAGGAAAATGAATTTTTATGCTATTTGATTGATGAAACATTGTTCCCATGGGTTGATTATGCATTATGATGTTGTTTGCTATGAGTTTCAACAGTCTATAATCTGAAAATCAGAAAATCATAAGTGATATGGCTGAAATTAATATCATAAAACCCGTAAAACACGCATTTAAGAGGTAAAATGGGGTTTTTTACAAAATAAATGGGAAATATGAGACAAAATACCAACAAAACCTGAAATTTTGCTGTCAAGGAACCTAAGGGCCACAACCCACAATCAATCTTAATTTTTAGTCATTTTTTATTGAAGAAAATAGAGGAAAAATACCAAAAAATAGTAAAAATTGGGTTTTAAATGGGAGAAAATTAGGAAACGGTAAAAGGAAAATTCTAGAAAATTACATGTGTATTCGTGCAGGGTATAATGAAGGTAAACCACGAGGTTGGCCTTGGTTTACCCTTGTTTCTATGTTTTCGTTCATGTTTATCGCTTTCTTTATAAGGAAATATACATAAAACGACTCTTTCACCTATCAACGAATGCAAAACATTAAACGGTAGGGTGAGAGGGGAGTTTGAGCATAAAAATATAAACTAAAATCTGGTTTATGTGTTGCATCATGTCTATAGGACGTTGTTTTAAAATAAAGGGAAAGGCAACATGAGCGTAAGGCTCGGTGTCTTTTCTCTTTGCAGTACATAAATGTTAGCATGGAAATCATGAAAAAATTGGTTTCGCATGATGCACAGTGCCAATTTTCTTTTGTGTGTGCACTAAACTATTCACATTATGCACTATGCTTAGTTCATGGTATTAAAGGAAAAGCTCCTAGACTACATAGCAATTGTTTTCTTAGGACTTTGACCCACGATTGAGAGTGTAAGGTTATCCCTTGCCGTAGGATAGAGGGGCAGTTTCTTAAGGGGCTGTTAAGTGAGGACACATGGTATATCTCCTAGAAAAAGGAGAAATATAAAAGAGATGAGTTTCTATTCAATTGTGTTATATGTTGAGCAGCGCATCAAGGGGCTAATCCCTGCGATGTAGAAGAGCTGCAGTGGGGCCGTGGTGTTTCTACCGAGAGGTTGCCTCCATGTATGTGATCGTGGCATTGCCAAAGTGTATGGGTTCTCCCTCTGAGGAGCTTATGGAAAGGGAAACGTTGGACTACAAAATGATGAAACTATAAACGCATAGATTAGGCTTTAGGGTAGTTTGTCCTTTAGCATTAGATTGACGCTCCTGTTCCGCGAGGCCGTGAGGGTGTGTTTTTCTGTGTTATGAGCATGAGGTCCGGCTAGTGCCATAGCCGGTGCCGGCCCATTTCAGGTCGCATCAGTGGTGCGTCTGCCGGGAGCTGCCGATAAGTGGCGGTTTTTGAATCTAGGGTTTCAAGGGACCCTAAATTATCCATAAAATGGGGTTTGTTCAAGGATGGAAAAACTTGGCTTTCCCCATATAAAACTTACTAATGGACTTAGTTAGTTATGTAGAGCATGTCCTCTATAGAAGATAATTTATGTGATGAAAAGAGTAGCCAATCAGTGGTTACCCCATCCTCTGATACGATGGCACGGGCCGAGGTTCGACTTGGTGTGGTCTCCACCCAAGAGAAATCATGTTTAACCATCCATCAACCTAGAGGGCATGAAACAAGCATGTTGGAAACTATGCTAGTCATGGCATCAACAAGTTATCATGATAAAGCCATAATGCCATGGGAAAGTGTAGATATACGATGGAATATGCTTGTGGTTGAAACATCACATGTAATGGGCCACCATGACAACATAGTAGGCATCACAAGGATGTTAGAAGCCCTAGTTGTCAAGGGAAAACCGCTGCTTAAAAGGCACGGTTCCCAAGTTTTAAGAAGTGGTAATGATAAATCTGCTTTAGATAAGGATCAAAAGCTCTTATATAAACCCGTTATGGACTTTCCTTTTAAAGGGAAAGGTATGGAAGATCCTCTAAGAGGGGATCAAAATGACATGTTGACACTTATAGGACTCCCTAGACCACTCAGTGAGTTGGCAGAAAGGGATGTCAATGAGGATATTAACCTCCCTACACCGAAAAGGGTGGGGATGGAAGAGGCTAAAGATCCTAAGAGGCTGGACCCAGATCATGATGAATATGAAGATTTTAATTACCCGGTGTTAATCCCAAAAGGGAGGACTAAATGTCCTCCTCTTTATAGGGATCTCCTAGTGTTTTATGGGTTGCCAAATGAGGATCTGATGATTCATTTAAGAGAATATGACCTAACTTGCATTGCAAGTGGGTTCGGCAATATACATCGAATGCTCGTATTCCCAAGTACCCTAAAGGGAGAGGCAAGGAAATGGTACTGGAGCCTCCCAAGAGGCTCGATTAAATCATTTGAGGAGTCTTGTGATAGATTTCTAGATGAGTATGAAAAGAAGCTCCCTATGATTCAGGTCTTAGGGCAGCTTATGCAGTTTAGACAAGAGTCTTATCCTTCTATTAAAGAGTATGCTAGAGCCTTTGATAGTACTCTTAGGCTTTGGCCAAGAAAAGCCAGTGCACTACCAGATGATGTGCTATGTGAGCTCTTTCTGAATGGCTTAGAGATTAATATGCAAATCCAAGTGGGACTGCGGAATCCTAAGTCCTTAAGGGAAGCAAAAATGCATGCCATTGATTATGAGGGTCACATTCAGAGATGTTGGGAAAACTTTTGGAGTTTTCACCGCTCAATACAAGTACATCCTAGCTTCCAACCATTTTTGCAAGAAGACAGCTCACTTGTTGATACCAAGGCAGCCTATGAGGGGAACCTTGGTGGCCAAAATCTCAAAGCAGAAAACGGCCATCCTATGAGTAGTAATGACATGCCCCTCAGTGAAAGGATTCCAAGCCATGTAAGTCCCATTAGGGCTTGCAATACTTCCACGAGAGGTAGCTGTGATGGCAACATGGATAGAACCAATGGGCCTATGAGTCTTGATAAGCATTCTGTGTGTGGTTCTAATTTTGTTGCTAGTAAGGCTCTTGAGAGACCTTTGGTATTGGAATCATGCTTTCGGGTGGATGTTGTTCCCTTCAGTGAAAGCATGGTTCTTATGGAAAAAAATTTGCAGTGTGGACGTAAACAAGTAAAGACATCTTTTATAAAGAGGATGCAAAATGCTAAAGTCCACCTATGCTTCACAAAGGTCATAAGGATATGAGGCCATTTGGCCATAGGGATAAGTTTGCATTGAGTTCGTCAGACCAGTGCAGCAAATTGAGGGAATGCAAGAATATTAAGGAAATGTGAGATGGGTTTGGAGACCCAAAACCTCCAAAAGTATGGCAGGAGTGTCAGATGCAAGGCCAAGGATCCCATCTGGATATATTTTGTCGAACCCCCAAGAGGGTAAGAGTGGATATACATTTGACGATATACACTGCCTTGGGATACACCCATGTGATGTGCCTAGGCGCTCTATCTAGTTTGGGTCGCAGTACTAATTCATGTGAACACCCAAATAGAGGAGGTTCGAATGAGTATAAAGCTATGATTCTTTCTTCCAAAGGAGCCACTCAGCCGCTTGAACGACCAGTTTATTCGGATGACAATAAATGTGGGACATGCGAGCCCACTGCGGCCGTTCATTTAGCTCATAGTGCCCAAGAAGGGATTGGCCTTATTGATGAGTTATTTGTGGAAAGGCTTGGACTTGTAGCTCTACAAAAAACCTAAGATAAAAAAATACAAGATCAAGCTTTTAGCTAATTTGCATGAGTAGCATGGGGCTAGTCGACCTATGATTTGCTATCCTTGGCACCCTGGGTAGTCTGATAGGGTGTGATGTATATGCCAAGGACATCAGTATTACGTGGACTAAAATGACCTATCTAGTTTTAAGCTAGGAAGGCTAGCTGCTTTGGATATTACATCCAGATTTTGTTAGGCCAAGCGGGCCGATCAGTTTTTGTAGTGAAGTGTTTTATTTCATTAGGCCAAGAGGGCCAGTTGTCTGTTTAGTACAGGTGCAATTAATGGTTTCTTGTTTTAGTCTTGTGCTAGACAGGTTTGAAGAAGAGCTTGGAAGGAGCCTTTGTTGCGGGGAAGCTTCTCGTGGCCCTATCCAGGTGATATCTCTCCTTTACGAGTACCATGTTTTTATGCTATATGTGTCTATGTACTTGTTTGGGGATTTTTCTTTTCTTGTTTGGGATCGGAGTCCAAGGCATGAAGTCCCAGGTTTGGGTTAGGTCTATCTGAGGGAGGCCTGAGTAGTCGTTGCCTCCTATAAAGACATTGCCAGGCATTGAGAGACCTGTTTTAGAGAGTAGTCCTAGTGACCTTGTTCTGCTAGCCTACTAGGCAGCCATTCTAGGAGTTCTTGCCTAGTTGTGAGGTAGTTAGAGAAGCTTGCCAAAGGAAAAATGATGATATAGAGGAAAAGAAACCCTGAATATCTCAAAGAAAATAAATATATACAAAGGTGTGTAAAAAGGGGTTCTAACCCCCTATAAAAATAGAAAAGCAAAGAAAGGAAAATCTATCAGCAGTTGATCATCGCCTTGCGAAGGCCTGGTAGGTTCCTGGGGACGAGTCAGACCCGGGGCCGATGCCTTGTCTTCCTAGGGGTGGCGTCTTGCTGGAAAAGAAGAAAGTCAGGAAGGTTGGAGCGAAAATAAAATTGAGCATCAGAAAATGATTAAGTGTCGCCTTGCGAGGGCTTGGTAGGATCTTGGGTACTAGGACAGGACCTGAGGCCGATGCCTTGTTCTCCTTAGGTCACAACGTTCAGCTTCCTCCTTTTTACATGCTCGATTATGAAAATAAAAACCTAAAAGAAGAAATGTGCTAAAAGAAAATACTTCTTGATCAGGCTATATGAGTCCTCGCCAAGTAGGAGCTCCTGGTTGTGTTGTCCTTAGTTAGGTATGTAGTTCAGACCACCACTTAGGGAAACTTCTTTGATGGTTCTTTTTAGTTTGTCCGTGTTGGAGCAGTGGCTTAGTGACTAGCTTCGGACCTTTTCTCAAGCTATGCTAGGCCTACTCCTTGTGGGTTTCATACCTTGGTCTTGTCAGGGGGTAGGGTGAGCATTGTGCTGTGTTTTAATATGTGTCTATTTTGTATCAACTTGATGCTTCCTTTGGTTGTTTTGTGCAGATCTGTTGTGGGATTCGATGGGCTGAGTTACCCTATCCCGTGGTCGCCAATGAGAGCAGAGTTTTGAGCCCGGGATGTGCCTAAAATTTTCCAAAAAATCCAGAATTTAGGGGAAAAATATTCAACATCGAAGGCGGCGGCTCCATCTAGGACGATTTTAAGCACCAAGTGAAAGACGACTTTTAAAAGGCGCCCCAGCGACACTTGCAGATTTTAGATGATTTTTTAGACTATCGTGCGGGTCGTCAGGAGTTGCCAGACAATGTGGGATGTCAAGCTGAACGCGTAGAAATTTACAGCACTCGAATCGGAGCCAGGACGGGGAAATGGCCACAAATGGGGCAAGATATGAAAAGGTGGACATTTGAGAGGCCAATTGGGCATGCCCTTTGGAGCCTTTGGCCCCCCCTCAAAAATTTTATGCATCCTTGATCAAAAAACGTGGAGAGAGAAGATGTGAAGAAGGCACCATCACCGAAATTTGCGCCTCCATGGATGGATCTTGGATTGGCAGGTTACAAACACCCTATGCAACTGACATTACCCCCGATCTTCTCCCTCCTTGCCAGTCTTATCGCCTATCTTCGCCCGTGAAATAGCTGTGGGAATGAAGAGATAGAAATCTAGTCTTTCTCTCTCCTCCCTCTCTCTCTCTTAAGGGGCTGTTCTTGTGTGCAAGAGGAAAATGAAGAATGGTGAAGGAAAGCTTGTCCGGATGAGACCGGATTGCTTCCGGATCGATGAAGACATGAAGATTTCTGATTGTGAAGATGTTGGACATTGAATGTTGGCTGACCCGCAGTCCCGCACCAAAACTGAGATCCCGAGACATGAAGCCTAAGCGGTAATTCAATTTTTATGAAGGAAAAATGAGTTTTTATGCTATTTGATTGATGAAACATTGTTTCCATGGGCTGATTATGCATTATGATGTTGTTTGCTATGAGTTTCAATAGTCTATAATCAGAAAATCAGAAAATCATAAGTGATATGGCTGAAATTAATGTCATAAAACCCGTAAAACACGCATTTAAGGAGTAAATTGGGATTTTTTACAAAATAAATGAGAAATATGAGAAAAAATACCAACAAAACCTAAAATTTTGCTGTTAAGGAACCTAAGATCCACATCCCACAATCAATCTTAATTTTTAGTCATTTTTTATTGAAGAAAATAGAAGAAAAATACCAAAAAATAGTGAAAATTGGGTTTTAAATGGGAGAAAATTAGGAAGCGGTAAAAGGAAAATTCTAAAAAATTACATGTGTGTTTGTGCAGCATATAATTAAGGTAAAGCATGAGGTTGGCTTCGGTTTACCCTCGTTTTTATGTTTCCGTTCATATTTATCACTTTCTTTATAAGGAAATATACATAAAACGACTCTCACCTGTCAACGAATGCAAAACATTAAACGGTAGGGTGAGAGGGGAGTTTGAGCATCAAAATATAAACTAAAATCTGGTTTATGTGTTGCATCATGCCTATAGGACGTTGTTTTAAAATAAAGGGAAAGGGAGCATGAGCGTAAGGCTCGGTGTCTTTTCTCTTTGCAGTACATAAACGTTAGCATGGAAATCATGAAAAGATTGGTTTCGCATGATGCACAGTCCCAATTTTCTTTTGTGTGTGCACTAAACTATTCATATTATGCACTATGCATAGTTCATGGTATCAAAGAAAAAGCTCCTGGACTACATAGCAATTGTTTTCTTAGGACTTTGACCCACGATTGAGAGTGTAAGGTTATCCCTTGCCGTAGGATAGAGGGGCAGTTTCCTAAGGGGCTGTTAAGTAAGGACACATGGTATATCTCCTAGAAATAGGAGAAATATAAAAGAGAGGAGTTTCTATTCGATTGTGTTATATGTTGAGCAGCGCATCAAGGGGCTAATCCTTGCGATGTAGGAGAGCTACAGTGGGGCCGTGGTGTTTCTACCGAGAGGTTGCCTCCATGTATGTGATCGTGGCATTGCCAAAGTGTATGGGTTCTCCCTCTGAGGAGCTTATGGAAAGAGAAACGTTGGACTACAAAACGATGAAACTATAAACGCATAGATTAGGCTTTAGGGCAGTTTGTCCTTTAGCATTAGATTGACACTCTTGGTCCGCGAGGCCGTGAGGGTGTGTTTGTCTATTATGAGTATGAGGTCCGGCTAGTGCCATAGCCAGTGCCGGCACATTTTAGGTCCCATCACAAGGGTCCTCCTCAGAATCCCCACAAGAAACACAAGTGGAAGTTAGGTACAGTGGCCCTGAGAGAAATTAGGAGGTATCAATGCTCTTTTGATCTCTTCATTCCGAAGGTGAGCTTCTCGAGACTTGTTTGCAAGATTGTGCAAGACCTCTACTGCATAGAAAGCAGGAGGTGGTTTTTGATAGAAGGTCAGGTAGACCTGATCACTTCACAAACAAATGTCTGCATGCTCCACAGTGTGCTGGAGAGGCCTTTTTAGTTGACTTCATGACTGATGCTTAGCATTGTGCAATACATGTGAAGCGCATCATTATAACTCCCAAGGACTTCCAACTTGTAAGAAATCTTCAAGCAGTGAAGGATGCATTCATTCCAATGGAATGAACATAGTTTGTAATGTTATCTTTTTTGAAATAGTATTCTTCTCGTGCATTGGACATATGACTATGTCCCAGTGCAAAACTATTATACGCAACCTTAAAATATGAATTAAAATTTTTCTCTTGTCCTTCGCTCTCAACTTTGATTGTGCATCTTCTCTATATTTTCAATTCTTACTTACAGTTTTTGCTAGCACTGCCAATTTCAATAGGAAAAACATGTAAAAATTTGCCATTTCTTGTTGCAGACTTTACTCGTGATGCCTCAGTATAGTTTGTGTGGTGGGAAGTTTCTAAGGGCCAATAATTGCGATGTTGATTTTTGAATTATCAATCCATCCATAATTTTGGTGTGCGATAAAACTGTATAGGAATGGGATGAAACTTCACACGCGCACTCGTTCAGTGGCCAAGAGCCCAAATTATTTTTTTTGAAAAAAAAAATGCTTGCAGACCCCTGGTCCGAAGTCTAGCATCTAGAGCCACTTTCCTGCCAAGAAAGTGGCTCTAGATGCCAGACTTTGAACCTGGCAGGAAAGTGGCTCCAGATGCTAGATGCTAGGACCCCTAGTCCGAGGTCTTGTGCTTGGAGCCACTTTCCTAGCAGAAAAGTGGCTCCTGATGCTAGACTTCGGACTAGGGTCTACAGGCAGTCTAGCGTTTGGAGCCACTTTCCTTTCCCAAAAGGCCTGCAGACTCCTGGTCCGAGTAGGGTCTGCAGTCTTTTTTTTTTCAAAAAAATAATTTGGGCTCTTGGCCACCTAAGGAGTGACCTGTGTGAAGTTTCGTTGCATTCTAATAAAAGGTTATGGATTTACGATCACACGATGGATAGTGCGTATGAAGCTGCATTCACTCGGTTTTTGGGTTTAAATGGGTTAATTATTTATTCTTTTTCTCATTTTAACATCTTTCTTTCTTTAGTTCCTCCATTCTCACACCCTCAACCTTTGTCTCTTTTCCATCTTGCCCTCCTCGAGCTTGCATGGCACGCACCAAGCAAGCATGTCACCGTTTTGACCCCAAGAAGACTTCACACCAAGGCTCCCTACCTGGAGCACAAGGTGGAGCCTCCTCTAGTGTAGCAGCACATGCTCCCCATAGTGCACAACGACCACCACATAAGAAGAGGAGATGGAAACTAGGCACTATCACCCTTCAAGAGATAAGGAGAATCTTCTCCCATGCTTCATGTTTATAGTGAATTAGAGAAGAGGGCTTGTGGTTGAGAAGTGGAGCTCTTTGTGGAGGGGGATCTTGGAAAGATCAGTGATCTGATGCTCAGATCATAAATCTGATGGTTCCATTGGCTCCGAAAGGGGGGTAAAGCGCCAAGATACTTGGTTAGAAAGCTCTCAGTTCACTCCTTCTTCTTTTCTCTGTTCAAAGTGCTGTCCACTGCCTGTGTACTGCGATCGCGGCGCGCGCGATTTCGCAAATCCCCCCTTTTTTTTTCTTTTTATAAAATCTCCAAACTAACTAAAATATCACTTGTCTTTCCTTTTAAATGACATCCAGTTCTAAAAATCTCCATATCTTTTTTTAGGATAATATCTAAAATATCTAAAATATACCCAAAATCTAATGTTTTTGGACCATCCAACTATACACATTAACCTAGTGATTAATATAACTCATAAGTCTCATTCACATTGTAATTTACATGAAGGGTGACTACAATCCTTTTTAATCCGAGAAAAATATCGGATTTATGACTTTCGATTTTTTTAAATAAAAATATTTTAAATTAAATAAAAATTATTAATAATTAATGTTAGTTAGTTTTTACCTTAGTTAGTCTTTAGTTAGTAATCTTACTAACTTATTAATTGAATAACTAACTTTTAAACTAACCAACTAACTTTTATTGTGCGGAGATATTACATCCTCCTCCCCTTAGAGAAATCGAGATGTCCTCATCTTGAGAAAAACGGGGGGTATCATTTTGGAACTTGTGGGTTATGGGCCCACCATGCTTTTGCTGCGCTACTCTGATCTCTCACAGACATACGGTCTTTTGAAAAAACAACCTATGGTATTTGATACATTTGAGTCTTGGTTACAATAGAAAATTTATTGTAGTTACATCTCATGGATACCTTCTAGGTTTTTCCTAAGCACTTGGTATATTCTAGATCACTGGAGCTTGTACGGCTTATTTATTGTAAGATTAAGTTCTCTTCGAGTTCCATTGGGACAATTGATATAGTTATGTCCTGTAAACGCCCCGAACAACGTAGTATGCTTAACAATTATGATATTTGCTTGTTTTCGAGATTTAATATAAAAGAGAATGAACACTTAAAGCTGAAAATGAAAATTACTCACAAAATTACAGCCATGAAAATGTAAAAGTAATGGAGACAAGATTGAGGGTTGAAGATGGGCAACCCCCCCCGAAGGAATGTATTTCTGCTCAATCCAAGTCCCTTAGGGAAGAGCTCAGTTACAATCAACCTGAGAGTGAGAAGAAGTAATTCTCACTCTCACAAGATCATGCAAAGATGTACAAACACACATGCATTATCTATTATGCAATGATAAGAACAGATTTCTTTACAGTATGAGAGAAGAAAAAGGGGAATTCAGCCTTTCTCCATCGTTGATCAGCAGTACATGGATAGAGCTTGCTTCTTGTAGCTAAAATGGAAGAAAGAGCTCAAGAAGGAGGTGCTGTAATGAATTTACAGGCTTGCTATCTTGTAAAACAACAGTGATAGAAGAGGGAATATGGAAGAATTTGATAATGGAGAAGTGGGGGATGATGATGGGGATGGATGGGGCCAGTTTCTGGCTATTTGTGGGTGCTGTACATGAGTTTACAGCAAAGAAAAATGATGATCAATGAAGAAAAACGAGCTCTTATTTATAGGAGAGGGGAGAGCTAGTACAAAAGGGGAAAGTGGAGTAGCACAAGACAAGTGTCCAGCCACATGTCATGAGATGTGACAAGTGGTGGGACACTTGGAAACTTGTGTGACAAGTGTCTTGACACTTGTCTCTTCTCTATGGCCTTCCTTTTTGGGTTGAATACTGTCAAGAATAGAAACAACCAAATTTAGTAAGCACAGTCAGAGTACAGAACTTACTATTTTTAGAATGACATCCCTATTTTTTAGGACTAGCAATTTTAGGCTAATTCGAGGCTCCTAAAATTTAGGGACCTCCTAAAATTTAGGGATCTCCTAAAATTTAGGGACCCCCCCAATATGGGTATCATATGAAAGCTTTTTCCGTGTACATCGCAAAAATGGTATCCGAATCTTCATGTGACTTTCCTATGCAAAGAAATGTGCATTTCAAGCTTCAGCCCACACATGCACATTATACAAGCATTTCATGATCATGCCATCTTGTTGATTGTAACTGTCTATTCTGGTGGATCTAGCCCACACTTCAAGGCATCAATCCTTTCTGTGTGCAAGTCTAACCTTGATATGCGTGAGTTCTAGTCACAGGCGCCCAATCGGGTCATATAGGTGGAAGTGTGAACTATCTTTTCTCTAACCCACCGTGTGGGTCCACCATAACCTGTGACCACTCATCAGTGGCCAGCTCCAATGCACTTTTCTTTATATCTAATTAGTGCAAAGGAAATAAATTTAATAAATCATTATATAGACAAATTAATGAAAAATGATACAAATTCTGTTTCTATAGAGTTGTGACAGCCCTCTGGCTTTTATTCAGCTGTCCTCAGCTGAAAAGCTTCTTGATATTGTTGTAGAATATTTGGGTAATCCTTCATGAATTTTTCATCTACCCACTGTGCATCTGTTGTGGGTAGATTCTTGAATTTTAGCAAGAATTTTCGTGTCACAAGGCCACTTCTCGTGGTTCGATCCTTGAGAAACAAAATCTTTTCAGGTTCCAAGAGTTGCTCTGTTTCTTCAACTTCTGGGGGATCTTCAGTAATGGGTTCCTTTGGTTCTGGTCCTATGTAAGGTTTTAGCAAACTTACATGAAAAGCATTGTGTATTTTCCAATGATTAGGAAGCTCAAGTCGATAAGAAACTTCATTTATTTTCTCAATCACTTTGAAGGGTCCAAAGTATCTACTGGAGAGCTTTGGAAAAGATGAATTTTGACCAGAACCTTGTTTGAGCCTGCTTTTATCAAACTTTAGCAAGACATATTGACCTTTTTCAAAAGCCAAAGGTCTTCTTCGTTTATCTGCTTGCTTCTTTTGTCGCTCTTGGGAAACTTTGATAGTGGCTCGAACTTGATCCATTATGGTTTTTAAATCTGAAGCAAACTCATCAGCAGCAAAAATCTTATCTTTAGTGCGAATAATTGGAGGGGGAATCACTTTACCCTGTACTATTTCATTTGGAGCTTTCCCTGTGGATGAGTGCACTGTATTGTTGTAAGCAAACTCCAATAATGGAAGATATTTCTCCCATTGTGACTTATGTTCACTAACATAAGCTTTCAACATATCCAAAAGAGTGAGATTCATCACCTCTGTTTGGCCGTCAGTTTGAGGATGAAAAGCTGAGGAGAACTTTAAAGTGGTTCCCAAATTCTCAAATAAAGCACGCCAAAAGTTACTTGTGAATTTGGAGTCTCTATCTGAAATGATCTCAGAAGGCATACCATGTAATCTGAAGATATGTTGAATGAAAAGCCTTGCAGCTTGTGCGGATTTCAATGTTTTATGACATGGAATAAAATGTGATTGTTTGCTGAATCTATCAATTATGACCCAAATCATATCATGACCTTGAGGTGTTCTTGGAATACCTGAGATGAAATCCATTGTGATAGATTCCCATAGATCTTTGGGCATTGGAAGAGGTTGTAACAATCCTGGAATCTTCTGCCTATCATATTTGGATTTTTGGCATACCAGACAAGCCTCGATGAAGTTATGTGTATCTTTTCGTAATGTTGGCCAATAAAAGTAGCGCTCAATTGCACTTAGAGTGGCTGCCCTCCCTCTATGCATTGCATAAGGGGGTTCATGACTTTCTTTAAGCACCTTTTGTCGAACAGGAAGAGTGACACAAAGGCGATTGTTCATGAGAAGGTAACCGTCTTTGATGGAATAATCTGGATGAGAACCTCCTTGCTGTAAATTTGACCAAATTGCTTTTCTCCACATCATTTAGACGGCGGCTTTCAAAGGCTACGGCATGGCCTTCTTGATTTAGCACTGCACCAATACAATCACCGCAAGCATCTGCTTCCACCGCAAATGGTTTTACCAGATCTGGAATGATAAGAACAGGTCCAGAAGTAAGAGCTGTTTTCAGCCTTGTGAAGGCTGCCTTCTCTTTTTCCTTCCATTGGAAAGAGATCTTCGCATAAGCCAAGAAACGATCGCACCTCATGTACATCACGAAGATGAGGCCATTCTTGGATTATCCTGATCTTTTCAGGATCCATCTGAATCCCTTCAAAAGAGATGACATGCCCAAGGTAATTTATTTTATGCATGAAAAATTCACTCTTTTTACCATTTACCAAGAGTTGATTTTGTTGTAGTAATTGTAGAACAATTTCCAAGTGTTGATGATGCTCCTCTTCATTCTTGCTAAAGACAAGAATATCATCAAAGAAAGTACCGACATATTGTCGATGCTCTCTAAAGATGCGCTCCATCATTCGATTAAAGGTGGCTGGTGCATTGGTTAATCCGAAAGGAACCACCAAGAATTCATAAAGACCGTATGAAGTGTGGAAAGCAGTTTTGTGTACATCTTGTGGTATTACCCTAATTTGATGGTAACCACTCTTTAGATCAATGCGGCTGAAAACCTTTGAGCCTCCTAGACGATCCAAAATGTCGTCAATTCTGGGAATAGGAAACCGATTCTTCACGGTGATTTTGTTGAGGGCTCGATAATCAATGCACATCCTGTATGTGCCATCTTTCTTTTGAACAAGAAGAACCGGTGAACAAAATGGTGAGCTACTTGGCCTAATTAGCCCACGGTTGAGTAGATCTTTGACTTGCTTTCTGATTTCTTCTTGTTGAGGACGGCTCACACGGTATGGTGCTATATTAGGAGGAGAACTGCCCAAGATAATATCAATATGATGGTCTTCTGGCCTTTCTGGGGGAAGCTGATAAGGAAGATCTTCCAAAAAACAATCTTTATACTTTTCCAAGAGCTGAAGTTGCTCTTGGTTTTCAGCATTCATATTATCTTTTACATCAGTGACATAAAGCAGACAACATTGAACACAATCCTTAATTGCTCTAGAGACTTGCATATGGCTTACCATAGGTATGGTGTCTCCAGAAATTCCAGCTTGGATCTCGTACTTCTTGCCTTTGTTGGTGAGTTCTACCTTCTTTTTCTGAGAGAAGATGGTTGAATCTACTCTATGATTCCAGGGCATGCCAAGAATCACATCGCAACCATCAAGGTCTCCGATACAGAAGGTATCTTCGTCACTGTAGCCTTGAATTTGAAACTTGAGCTTGCCAATGTAGGGTATCACAGTCTTCACTGTGTCACATTCATCAGCATTTAAAGCTTGGCGAACTTCTGCCGAAGTGTCCATCTCTTCATTCTTTAATCCAAGCTCTTTAGCTAATTGCAAGGAAATGATATTTTCATTCGCCCCAAGATCTATCAAGAATAGTGCTTGCTTACCTTGCAACTGTCCCCAAGCTTTTAATAATTTGCGCGTCTCTGGAGTGTGAGTTGTGTTTGCAACTACATCACTGATAGCATTGATTTTCACTGGCGACTTAGGCTTGTTGTCAGAAACCTTGCTTTGTCCCTTGTTTGGACATTGCTTCGCTATGTGGCCTGTTTGTCCACATTTAAAGCACTTCCCTTCTTTCATGAAGCGTTGCTTTTCTTCTTCGGAAAGTTGCTTTGCTTGTGGATATAGATTGGAGCAAAATTGAGGAGCATTAGGAGGTGCATAGGGCTTCATCTTCTTTTGATTTGATGGTGGCTGCTTTTGCCACTGTTTTTGTCCTTCATTTGGGGCTGAATACTCCTCATCATCAGCTACTCTCTTCTTATCATTCTTTTGGAATGATTTGTTGCCATTGTGCTCCATTTCCCATGTCTCAGCATGGTCAATGAGTTCCCTGAGACTAGAACAATGATAATGATTAAGAGCAGTATGAAGTTTAAAATGCAAACCTCCTTGAAACTTCCTAAGCTTTTCCGAACTGCTGATCTTCTTGAAATGTTGGACCTTCAAAAGTAGCTCCCAAAATCTCTTGGTATAGTCACCAAGTGACTCATTTTTCCTTTGCCAAAGCCGATCCCATTCCATTTTTACATCTCTTTTGAAATGAACAGGAAGAAATTGGCTTTGTATCAGGCGAACAAAGGACTGCCATGATTTTGGGGCAGCATGATCATATTCCAACCCCGTCCACCAAGTATGGGCCAAGTCAGTTAAATGTAAAGCTGCAAACTTAATCTTTTCTTTTTCTTTATACTTGTCACGACCATACAAAATTTGAAATTGACGAATAAACTTCAAAAGAAGATCAGGATTTCGGGAACCATCATACATACTGAACTTGATCTTCTTTTCAAGTTGAGATAGTGACTTAGTCTTCTTCTTCTTCTTATGCCTTCGTCCATGCTCGGATATTGAGGTTGAAGATGATGAAGTGCTTGATGGGGATGAAGATGGAGACGAGGGTGAAGAATGTCAACGCCTTTGACGATGATGAGGTCTTCCACGAGAAGGGTGTGACTCTTCATTACTAGAAGAGGATCCATCAGAATAGGCGCCAGATGACTTTGAAGAAGAGGATGAGCCTCGACGCGATCTCTTTCTTTGTCTTGAAGTAGAATGGGACTGCCTCTTAGAAGTAGTTGGACTTCTTGATCGGCTCCTTTCATTGGTATGGCTTTGTCTTCTTGAAGTAGATGGGCTTCTTTCCTTGAATTCTTTGGGATTCTCAACTTTTTCTAGTTTGAGAAGTTGCTCACGAATTTGCTGATTCTCCTCTCTAAGACTTTGAATGGCTTGAAGGATAGCACTCGATTGATCCATTGAGACTAAAGAAAAAAAATATGCTCAAGCACTCAATGCAAGGGCTGAAAACAAACAAACTTATAGTTGTAAGCACTACTAGTGTTGGGGGTGAGGACCGAGCCAAAGCTCTGATACCACTGTAAACGCCCCGAACAACGTAGTATGCTTAACAATTATGATATTTGCTTGTTTTCGAGATTTAATATAAAAGAGAATGAACACTTAAAGCTGAAAATGAAAATTACTCACAAAATTATAGCCATGAAAATGTAAAAGTAATGGAGACAAGATTGAGGGTTGAAGATGGGCAACCCCCCCCCCCGAAGGAATGTATTTTTGCTCAACCCAAGTCCCTTAGGGAAGAGCTCAGTTAC
This sequence comes from Lygodium microphyllum, assembly GCF_053477565.2. Taxonomy (NCBI): domain Eukaryota; kingdom Viridiplantae; phylum Streptophyta; class Polypodiopsida; order Schizaeales; family Lygodiaceae; genus Lygodium; species Lygodium microphyllum. Next base: position 40,916,491 of record NC_141146.1, read on the forward strand.
AATCAACCTGAGAGTGAGAAGAAGTAATTCTCACTCTCACAAGATCATGCAAAGATTTACAAACACACATGCATTATCTATTATGCAATGATAAGAACAGATTTCTTTACAGTATGAGAGAAGGAAAAGGGGAATTCAGCCTTTCTCCATCGTTGATCAGCAGTACATGGATAGAGCTTGCTTCTTGTAGCTAAAATGGAAGAAAGAGCTCAAGAAGGAGGTGCTGTAATGAATTTACAGGCTTGCTATCTTGTAAAACAACAGTGATAGAAGAGGGAATATGGAAGAATTTGATAATGGAGAAGTGGGGGATGATGATGGGGATGGATGGGGCCAGTTTTTGGCTATCTGTGGGTGCTGTACATGAGTTTACAGCAAAGAAAAATGATGATCAATGAAGAAAAACGAGCTCTTATTTATAGGAGAGGGGAGAGCTAGTACAAAAGGGGAAAGTGGAGTAGCACAAGACAAGTGTCCAGCCACATGTCATGAGATGTGACAAGTGGTGGGACACTTGGAAACTTGTGTGACAAGTGTCTTGACACTTGTCTCTTCTCTATGGCCTTCCTTTTTGGGTTGAATACTGTCAAGAATAGAAACAACCAAATTTAGTAAGCACAGTCAGAGTACAGAACTTACTATTTTTAGAATGACATCCCTATTTTTTAGGACTAGCATTTTTAGGCTAATTCGAGGCTCCTAAAATTTAGGGACCTCCTAAAATTTAGGGATCTCCTAAAATTTAGGGACCCCCCCAATATGGGTATCATATGAAAGCTTTTTCCGTGTACATCGCAAAAATGGTATCCGAATCTTCATGTGACTTTCCTATGCAAAGAAATGTGCATTTCAAGCTTCAGCCCACACATGCACATTATACAAGCATTTCATGATCATGCCATCTTGTTGATTGTAACTGTCTGTTCTGGTGGATCTAGCCCACACTTCAAGGCATCAATCCTTTCTGTGTGCGAGTCTAACCCTGATATGCGTGAGTTCTAGTCACAGGCACCCAATCGGGTCATATAAGTGGAAGTGTGAACTATCTTTTCTCTAACCCACCGTGTGGGTCCACCATAACCTGTGACCACTCATCAGTGGCCAGCTCCAATGCACTTTTCTTTATATCTAATTAGTGCAAAGGAAATAAATTTAATAAATCATTATATAGACAAATTAATGAAAAAGGATACAAATTCTGTTTCTATAGAGTTGTGACATGTCCAATGTTGTGGCACTCAGAGCATCGGTGTTTAGGGTGCTTTGGACATTCCCTTTTGAAATGACCTAACTCCCTGCAATAGAAACAACGCGGAGCTTTATCACTTGTGGTCACAAGATTTTTGGTTGTCCTTGGTAGGATTTTCTTCTTTAGACCAAAGTGTCCTAGGATTCTTTTAGCAGATTGAAGTGGTCCTTTATCTTGGAAACTACATTTCCAGATTGTCCTGTCCTTTGTTCGGGACCGAGCTCCATGGAAAATTGGCTTTGCTTGTAATACTAAAGAATACTTCCAAGCTTCGATATTCTGGTAAGACCCAATCTATATTAGTTGAGAAGAAATGACTTAAGAGAAATTCATTGCACATTATAACTATCATTCCTTGCCAGAGTATCTCTAATCATTTGCAAGTTCTAGGGTCAAAATAGACGCAACTCATAATACTCAAGTTAACTGTAGTTACAAGAGTAAAGTTTATTCCGATACAAGTTGTATTTCATGTTGATAAAATTTCTAGGATTTCTAATAATCCTGAAGTGGTGTAGTAGGTTCTAAGTCTTCGTCTTCGTCTGATTCCTCTATATATCCGAAGACTGCACTTGTGTAGCTTCGTTTTCTTGGAGGCTCCATAGCTTTTGGACTTAAGTTAGGGCAATTTGCTTGGACATGTCCTAGCTCATTGCAATGGAAACATTGGTAGTAGGGACATCTCCTACGGATGTGCCCTATCTCTCCACATGTATGGCATCTCTTACCTAGATCTCGAGAGTCATCTTTACTACAATTTTTTGATTTAAATTCTTGGATGATTGGATTTGCTTGGAGTAATGCATCTTGCAAGTCTGTTGGATGCATTGCTTCAAGACGGTGGTTCAGAGGAGTGTTTAGGCCATGGCAAAACTTGGATACTTGCGCGCAATATCCATAGGTGGTGCGTATTTTAGTAGGGTTACAAACTTTGAGTAGTAAGCATCCAAAGTTAATTCTAGGCCCGGCACTCCCAGGGAATGTTTCGAGTTTTGTCGCCTAGGGTTTCCCGAATCCGCCTCGCAACAGAACGTTCACGACCAAACCCACTAGGATCGACCTGAAATTCGGGTTCCTAGTTGTCAAGGTCTCTTGTTAGCATTCTAGTGTCGGATTTTGGACATCCTACTTTACGCAGAGATACCCAATCCGAAGCAGATCCATGCCGTACTTGGTTCAAAGAGAATGGGAAACGAGAGGGATGTGTTGCTCAACCTCTTTGCCCATAGGACATAATCCCATTTCGGTCCCCTAAAACGGTATGAATCGGGTTCTAACCTAACAATACCTAAAGGTCGAATGATGATAAAAACTTATGAGAAGCCTCCCAGTTCTCTGGGACCACCCTGCCGTAGGACGGACCCGTCGGGGATTTCTCCCACCCGCTTCCCTTAATAGCTTTAGTTTTCTAATTAGGTCCTACCACATTTATGTGTGACACTTAAAGCCAGCTTCATTAATTAAGCTTTTTAGGGAACAGGGTTCGTTCGCATAACTTATAGCACAGACACGAAAATAGAGCAAAGCAATCTATTGACAAACAAGATCAAATAAGTTCCTTAACTTATCTTCAAGTTAATCTTTGTCTCCCGCCCATACATGAGAAATTATGTATCGCTTCTGTCCAACAGAAGTATCCCTTTTGCCCTACAGAAGTAATTGGTCCAATTCACATGGCACCACAAACTCAATCATTTTTCTAGAATAGGATCTCCCAACATGCCTAGATGTTGGGGGCCACTGAGGTCTTCAACTCCATTCTAGACCTAGCAAGGGGTGTCCAGAGCTCCAACTGACCCGCAAGCTGTCTAGGAGCTAAACATCATTCCCGTGGTTGGCCTTTTCACCACTCGACCTTCGGCCCATGAATCGAGCAATGCCCTCTCGGGTTAATATGCGGTGCGACCATGGAGGTGATCCACCCGTACAATATATCCTTCCTTAATTAAATCCTTTAAGAATCAAGCACAAACAAGGCATTCAGCCTAATATCATTTTCCAAGAAAACATTCATTTATTCCCATGGCGACTTGTCATCACAGACCCTTGCCATGCATTTACCATAAATCACAAGCACTTGGAATAATCATCCAAACAACAACTAACAACTAGTTGAATATAAAAGTATTTAGGATGTTGTTCGATCAATCAACAAAACCAATTGCATTCTTTCTAACCAATGCAAAAATAGATGATATAACATTTTCATCGTATATTTGCTCTTCCCCTTGGGATCTAAGAGCAATACTATGCGAACATGATCTTAACACTTCCTTCCTTTGGCTAGGGCATATGTTAAGGGTTCAAACACTATTCATGATGTAAGTTCTATGGGTCACTTACCTTGATTGATAACCCAACCCTGGATTTGGGTTGGCAAAAGTCATCGTTATCCAATGGATCTCAAGACATCTTAGTTTTAACCCTTATGATTAATTTCTTGTACTAGCTCTTACTCAAGTCATGAGGCAACTAGAAATTTATCCTCATATATCAAATATGTTATAGGCATAACGTGTGAATACTTAATAAGATAAGTGCGAGATGATCTCAAGTAATTAGACTCCTAGGCTCTTAGGCTAAGTACTTTTGAAGTATCTAAACAATAAAACTAGTACTTTCTATTCATGATTCTCAATGTCGTATTCTTTTAGTAATTATGCTATTTGTAACCCTTGATTATACCTTAATCTAGCACTTGTATGCACAATCCTTTAATGTCGTTCTTTTGATGACTATGCCATTCATAATGCTTGACTAATTCTTCCTTGTAATTGCTCTACTAGCAAATAATTCATATGTAACTAGGTGCAATTATCTTCCCTTAATATATGCACTTCACAAACTCCATCTTCCGAGTAGGCGAGATGAAATTTATCCTTTCCCAAGACCTATTCTCGTGCAATAGTATGGGGCCTAACGTATCTCATACGAGAATCAAAGCAAGCATCTATCAATTTGAAAATACATTACTTACGACCGGAACTGTAGTTGGATTGACAATGATACCTTTGCCCAAAGCCTTGTTGTTGGTTGCGGAATTGTCATTCGCACGCAACATTCTTCACTTGGAGGCCATTGTCCGCAAGTAGACTCAAGAGATTAAGAAGGTGGAATAGATTCAAGATGGGAGATTGTAAGAGAAGATGGTTAAGTCGAGGATCGAGATAGAGGGAATTGAGCTAATTCTCTTCCTTGCAGCCTCTCGAGGTGACTCTTCTCTCTCTCTCTCTCTCAAGCTCTCTTTCAAGCTCTTCCTCACAATCTCTTGGAGGGTATCCTTCTCTCTACCTCTCTCTCGCAGTCTCTCGGGGTCTCCTTATGCTTTTTATGCCTCTCCCATGCTTCATATTTATAGTGAATTAGAGAAGAGGGCTTGTGATTGAGAAATGGAGCTCTTTGTGGAGGGGGATCTTGGAAAGATCAGTGATCTGATGCTCAGATCATAAATCTGATGGTTCCATTGACTCCGAAAGGGGGGTAAAACTCCAAGACACTTGATTAGAAAGCTCTCAGTTCACTCCTTCTTTTCTCTGTTCGAAGTGCTGTCCACTGCCTGTGTACTGCGATCGCAGCGCGTGCGATTTTGCGAATCCCCCCCCTTTTTTTTTCTTTTTATAAAATCTCCAAACTAACTAAAATATCACTTGTCTTTCCTTTTAAATGATATCCAGTTCTAAAAATCTTCATTTTTTTTTAGGATAATAACTAAAATATACTAGCTTTGCCCAAAATCTAATGTTTTTGGACCATCCAACTATACACATTAACCTAGTGATTAATATAACTCATAAGTCTCATTCACGTTGTAATTTACATGAAGGGTGACTACAGTCCTTTTTAATCCGAGAAAAATATCAGATTTATGACTTTCGATTTTTTTAAATAAAAATATTTTAAATTAAATAAAAATTATTAATAATTAATGTTAGTTAGTTTTTACCTTAGTTAGTCTTTAGTTAGTAATCTTACTAACTTATTAATTGACTAACTAACTTTTAAACTAACCAACTAACTTTTATTGTGCGGAGATATCCATTTATTTATATATACATAATATCTCATGCAATGTATACTAAATTCAAATAATTGAGTAAAGTTGTTTTGTTTTGTTTCTTGAAATGCACAACTCTTAATTTTTGTTGAATGTATGAATGCATAGAAAGTAGTAATATGTACGGATACGAGTTACGTTATTGTTTATGCACAATCGCAAGTGCAACACTACGTGTTGACATAATTAAATTGGATTATGTTAACATATGCAAATGCGTCATTCACGTACGATACATTATTGTCACACTTACACGAACTACACATTTATTCAATAAATATTTATTTATAAGGAAAAAGTAAAATATATTATATTCATCAAGAAAAATACATGCGATGGCTGATAGTGATGGCAGATATAAAAAGCTGATAGCCAACAAGAACTCTCAATTGTTCCTTGGCTTTTTCATCGGTGGAGCGAAGGGGCCAGCTTCAATGAAAATATAAGTTTCTTATTTGCTTCAAAAATGATGCATTTCCCCTTCAGCTCTTTCTCTAGTAGAAGTGGATTTGACACTTTAGCAAGGTCACCTAATGTAACAAGCACACACATTGCTCCACCATGCTTGGTCAAACAAGTAAAGAAGCTTTGACCGCTTGATTAGCACCACCTTCTCCAAGCTAGATGTATAGATATCACTCGAAAAGATCCAAGCTCGAATTTTCATGATTATTTCTTGTCCTCGTAGTGAGCACTTCTTATGGAATATTACCAAGTTTGCAACAAGGTTGCCAATGTACTCCTTCAGACCTGAGTTCTTCCGTCGATCCACATGCAGAGCTCTCCTTGCCTTGATACAAACTCATCTATATACAGTATGTCTTGAATGACAAAGTCAAATCAAACAATATATTTAGCAACTAATCTAGATTTATCAAAAAGTGACGAAACTTGGTGGTAGGGTGTGTCGTGTCCCCCGGAGTTCACCGGTGAAATCTTGGTAAAAAATGATGCATGCAATTGCTAGAAAGTGGCCCTAGATGCCAGACTTCAAACAGGCCCTAGACTCCAAGGTAGCTCTCCAGGCATCATTTTTTGCCAAGATTTCACCGGTGGACTTTGGGGACCAATGCACCCTACCGTCAAGTTTCATCACATAAAAATATGTGATAGTTAGAAATCTCACCTTCTCCAGATCATCTTGTATCGTCATTTTGTCGTGTGTCAGCGAGGCACCTCTTTGGGTAGAGGGATCTACAAACTCCTTAGTAGGAAGCTGGGGCCTTAGGTCTGAATAGATCATGCTATAGTGCTTCAATTTCAACATTCGGCACAAGGGAATCTTCTTCAACTAAGGTAATATGCTCATGTGCTGCTATGATGGCATTCACTGTATCTAAGCTTGTGCCATCATATCTTCCAATCTCTGCCATCGTCGGATGCACATCCATGTAATCATAGTCGATTAGGTCTTCCATCAATTCCCTGACTAGGATGGAAAAAAACTCTTCTTCCTTCATTTCCCAGTATTGCAACACATCTGATAGAAGCAAGTATTGTATACCATCTACTTCAATGGGCATCAAGGAGGCAAGGTTGGGCTTGTCAACTTGTGACTGTTCTGAAGAAGATGGCACCATGAGAGCCAATCCTTTCTCTGCCACCACACCTGATGTTCCTCTTCAACATTTATAAGTTCTTCAATTGGTTCTTCTCCCATGTATGTCATAGCAATAACCTGTGGAGTTGTATCTTCATTGATCACCTCCTCTAGGGATGTATCCAATGTAAGGTCCTGGAGGTGAATTGCCAATGCGCAATCACACTCCATGAGATCCAAAGGTATTGTACCTGTTGCATTGCCCATGGGAACAATGCATACTCTATGCGAAGGATCCAGTGAGCCAAACACCTATTCACCACTTTTTGGTTGCAAGGTTTGGCATTATGAAGCAACTAACTAAATCCGAAAAGAATATGATGGAGGCCAATATAATAGATTTCAATGCTAGGAAGCCGCCCGTCTAGTTGGATCAAAATTCAGAGATCATTGGCCCCCCTCAATTGGGCCACAGTCACTTCAACAATGTAAAAAGACCAAACTGAACTAGTTATTAGGTGGCTTAATATTAATATTGATTAAAAAGAAGAAAACTAACCACATATTTGGGAATTTGGAAATTTTCATAAATTTTGGGAATTTTGAATTATAATTAATACTTGGACACATGGTTAAGCCTTATCCCCTTATTTGAAGGTGAATTTTTTCCTAGATACTATATAAGCAATCCCTATGAGTCCCACTCTCAAATATGGTGTTAAGATTTGGCCACTTGGTCAAATCTTTACTCCTTATTTGAAAGTGAAACTTGGGGGCTTCCCAAATTCTATAATATGGTATTAACTAATCAAAATATGAAATAACATGGTGGGGAAGGGGGGAACTTTTTTTTTGGTGTCTCTTCCATCCCCTCAAAAATGGAAATTTTCGGGTTGCAACCATTCTCTTCCTCCTCATGGGCATTGGCTGCATCAATTTTTCACTCTTCAATGCTCCAATTCTTGCAAAGAATGATGTAGTATTCAGCATGATCAAAAATATATCATTCTCACTCCTCTTTCTCTCTCACCATAAGCCTAGTTCTTATGGGCTGAGAGAATGAGGAAGAATGGGTATTGATTCGTGATGGAATGGGTATCGATTCGTGATGGAATGTGGGGGATATATCAAGGAAGTACCAAGGAAGTGTCAATGGCTATACGCTCCTAGCCACGAGGCCATGAGGTTGTTTGTGTGAGTTTAGGAGGCTAGGTTAGAGCCCTAGAGCCAGTGTGTCGAGCCCATTTTTGGACCTGATATTCTTTCTTAAGATAAGTAACTTAATTGACATGACATTAAGTGGTCTTGTAGTTGGTGTCAAATAAAATTTTGAAGGTAATATTTTTTTTATAGCTCAACAATGTTTTAACTATTAAAGAGGAGGTGGTGTCCTTGATTGTCATGAGGAAGCTGTTTAGGGAGTAGATAATATTCATCACAATAGCTAATGCTTTTGGTGGGGTAATATACTAGGTCCTCATACTATAGTGAATATGATATATCATGTGAGCTATCAGTTAGTGAATGTGTTTCAAAAAGACTTGGAAAAGTTGATGACTAATGTGGATTAGAAATCACTCATAATAAGTGACAAGCTAGTTGAGTAGTTCAAGATTGATTATTATCATCATGAGCAATGACATGAAGCTTGAAGGTAGTGGTTTATTATTACCTTTGGTGGCCTATTTTTATGGATATAGTAGTGGATGATGCTTATCACAATAGGATTTGAGATGAATACTTGAGTTGGTAAGTGCAATAGTCCCACAACCAAGTTAATGAAAGAGATGATAGCCGTTAAGAAGGAAATCCTAGCATAGAATATATTCTCTTTTCATTTTATTCAAATTCTATGTCTTTCCAAAAACTTACCTCCTATACATTTGAATACATTTCATATTGGAAAAGAAAATTTCACTACAAGGGAATAGAGTGATATCAACGATTGATTTTTCAATGGAAAATAGCGACATCACTATTAGCATAGCTATTTCCATCACTAATAGCATCACTATTATCATTTCTAATTTTTATTTGAAATGCTCATAGTGATGCTATTAGCAATACTAATAGCGACATCACTCGAAGAAAATAAGCACTAAAAATTAGAGGGCGACATTCATCCAAAGTATTTGCGAAAGAGAATGAAAGAGAGAGTGACAAAGCTCAAAGCTTTGAGATGGAGAGGGAGAGGATGAGGGAGAGAGAGAGAGAGGTAGAGCTCATCACTGCCATCGTATATGCAAAGAAGAAGGAGAAGGGTGCAAAAGAGAAGGAAGAGAATCAACGAAAGGGATTGCAAAGGGTTTCATCTTTGAGCCTTTGAGGTAGGCACATTGCTTGTTCTTGCTTTATTTTTATGTTTTATTGTTTTCTTTATTTGTTTTTGTTTGTGGAGAGATGCATTGAAAGAGAAGGAGAGAGGGAGGAAAGGAGAGGTAGAGAGAAAGAGGGAGAGAAAGGGGAGAAAGGAAACAAAGAGGGAGGGGAAGAGATAAATAGAGAGATGAAGGGAGGGAAAGAGGAGGGTGAGTGAGAGAAACAATAAGGGATAGAGAGAGGAGGGACAAACAAAGAGAGAGGAAACAAAGAAAGGAAAAGACAGAGAGAAAGAGGGGAGGGGAGAGATATAGAGAAGGAGGAGAGGGGGAGGAGGTAGAAAACAAGGATAGGATAAAGAGATATATATATATATATATATATATATATATAAGATGTGGAGGGAAAGAGAAAAGAGAGAGAGAGAGAGGGAGGGAGGGAGAAAGAGAGATATAGAGAGACTAAAAGAAAGAAAAAAAGAGAGATGGAGGAAAAAATAAAAATATATATATAGAGAGAGAGAGAGGGAGGGAGAGAAAAATAGGGAAACAATGAGAGAATGAGAGAGAGGGGAAAGAGAGAAAGGTAGAGGGAAAGGTAGAGGGAAAGGGGGGAGAGAGAGGGAGATATTGCTTTCCATTTCTTTGTTTTTTAAGTTTCTTATTTTCTCTCTTTAATTATGTTTGTAGAGAGATGTATTGAGAGAGAGGGGGGAGAGAAAAAGAGAGAAAACTCAAGAGAAGAAGGGAGAGGGAGGAAGAGAGAAAAAATGAGAGAAATAAAAAAGGGCAAAGAAAGAGGCTTTATAAAAAAATAGAAAAATGGAGAGAGAAAGAGAATGTTGGGACAAAAAATGGGCCCCCGACACTAGCTCTAACACTCTAGCCGGCGTCCTAAACTCACCCAAATATGAGCTGATTTATCCAAAGAATGTGTTTGTAGATAACAATCTCTAAATCATAGTCCAACGTGATCCCCTTCCCCAACTCCAAGCACAAGGGGTATCCAAACATATCGGTAGCTAGCACATTGTAAAACAAATGAATGGAGCACCCCCAACTTATTTCTGTGGCCCTACTATAGCTCTCCTACATCCTAGAGATTAGCCCCAAGATGTGATGTTTTAACATAAAGTACATATGCAACATAGTCCTCTCTTTTAATGAAATATTTCAAGAGATAATTTAATCCTTACCACATCAGTCCCCAAAGGAAACAATAACATGACCTATGGCTTGGGAAACCTCACACTTAACATGGGTTAATCATTTGAAATCAAGTGCTATGCATCTAGGTGATCATTCTCTTGATACCATTTAAAAATATATGAATACAAAGTGAATGACACATAGTGTACAAACAAGTAAACTCATAAATCGATTAGTGTGGATGTGCACAAACATTCCTTTCATGATTTCACTCTAGCGTAGTGTGTTGTTGCTAAGGTAGTAGCGCAACAACATGTGCTTCTGCTCTTTTTAAGACTTAAATCAAATGAATCCTATATGATAGAAAATGCATAAAAAATAGAGTTCAAATGATACTTAACTTCCACGAACCCCTTTCCCCTACCATTTATGATTTTGCATTCATTGGGTGGGTTAAAAGGGTTTTTCATGTATATTTTTTCATATAAAAAGTAATAAATATGCACTTTGACACACAAAGAGGACTAAACTTAGGCTAAACCTCATGCTTTATATTTGTTATACATGCACAAATATATTTCTAGTTTTTCATAATTTTCAAACACAAACTATTTTTTTCTTATTTTCTTTACCAAAAATTTTATTTTAAAGTATTTTTTATGTAAATTACTTTTTTTAGTCAAAAAATTAATTCACACTTTGATCTATTATCATATTTAATTTTATCCCATATGAACAAGATTCAATTGTCTAAAACCAAGAAAAACATCATTTTTCTACTTAAAACATGCATTTTGGATTTTCAAAAATTAATAACTCATGATTACAAACATGGATTCTATATTTTATGATTCACAGCCATCAAATGCACTTCAACCAAGATTCAAACAAATTTTCATTACATATGAATAAGATTTGCACCATAATTTATAAAAAAGAATCTGAATTTTTATAAAAAAGAGGCTTACCACCAGTTTTTGGGTTTCGAGTCTCAAGAATTGAATTTTTGGGAAGCCACTAGACCACTATTTCATCTCCAATTAGCGCCACTTGTCATTACTCCTCAACATCAACATACTCTCATATCAATCTGGTTCAAGCCACGATCTCTTCCAATTCATTCCCACATGAATAGCCTTTAAGAGGAGAGAGAGAGAGAGAGAGAGAGAGAGAGAGAGAGAGAGAGACTAATTTTGGGTCTTTCTGATCAGTGCATCATTCTTGGATATGACATCAATGATGTGGAGCGAGAAAATCAAGCAGGAGGCGGCTATCATTGGATTATAGCCTTCTTCTAAACGACCATAGCCCCCCCAATCATCTCGTCAATTTGCAAGCGGTGATATCTTCTTCTTTCTTCAAAAAAGGAATGGTCCCTCCATCCCTCGTTGCATTAGATTTTGGGAGGTTTGGAGCCCTCTAAGGATCACACCCTTTCATTCCCCCCCTGCCCCCTTTCGCTCAAGTCACTTCACATATGGAATTTGGTCCTCCGGCCTTCGGCTACTCCTACGCGTTCAATGCTCGACTAATGAACCAAAAAATTTTGCTTGACATCCTCAAAATCCCACACTATTTGTGGCTTGTTTCACTACATTCTTGCATTTGGAAAATTTATGAAAAATTCAAGACCGTTGTGATCTTCAAAAGTGATTTTAATTCAAGTCTTCCACGTCCACTTCAAAGTGTCAGATTTGCCTCCACTGCTTCCATCAAGCTTCAAGTTCTGCCTCAAATTGACAAAATTTGACACATTACTAGCATTCAATGGTCTGCTCTCATTGTCGACCACACCGGATAGGTTGACTCAGTTTGTTGAATCCACAAACTAATCTGCACATAAATAAACCATAAAGAGCATCAAGATACTACTACCAGGAAAATACACAACAAAAGACACACAACTCTTACCCTAACCCTTAACAAAATCAAAGCATGAAGATCCACAAGGGATAGACCAATTATAGTCTGACAAAGATCAAAAGTCACTAGTTAGTGAACTAATTGCTCCAACACATACCGCCTAAAAAGAACTACCAAAGGAGTCATCCTAAGTGGCGGTTTGACCTACCTACCACCTAACCTAGGACAATTGGACTAGGGACTCTAGACCAGGGACTCCTACTAGGTGAGGAATCCTATAGCCTAGTCTTGCATTTTCACATACTTCATTTATCACTTTTTAGACTTTAGGATTTGATACTGGGGTGTGTAAAAAGGAGGCAGTTGATTGTATTGTGACCCAAGGAGAATAGGGCATCAAGCTGAGGTCCTATCTCAGTACCCAAGGACCTACCAAGCTCTCACAAGGCAACGCTAAATCCTTTTCTTCCACTTGCTTTGACCTTTTCTCCAACCATTCTTTTTTATTTTTTTTGGCTAAATGTCACACCCAAGAACACAAGGCATGGGACTAACCCATCCCCAAGAACCTACCAAGCCTTCACAAGGCAATGATCAACTGCTCTTGGAACTTTTCTTTCTTTTTCTTTTCTTTTTTTAGGGGTTAGAATCCCTTTTTACACACCTCCATATTTTATATATGAATTTTCAAATATATTTATTGTTTCATCTCTTTCTTTTACTTGGCAAGCTTCTCTATCAGCCCCACAACAAACAAAAGCACCTAGAAATAGCTACCTAGTAGGCTAGCAAGACAGGATCACAAAGGACCACTCTCAAAAACTACTCTTAGAGTGCCTCACAATGCCTTTACAGGAGGCTTAGACCTCCCTCAAATACACCAAACCAAACCTTGGGACTTCATGCCTTAACTTGCTTGTCCCCCAAAATGAGAAAATTTCCCACATACACACATACATATATAGCATAATGGAAAAGAACTTGTAAAGGAAGGACATCACTTGGACTTGGCCACAAGAAGCTTCAGTGCAGCAAAAGAGGCTCGCTCTAAGTATGTCATCAAACCTATCTGGTGCAACACTACAACAAAGAGCCATCAAACGCACGCATATTAAATAGCCACATGGTCCTCTTGGCCTAAAAAGAATGGGTTATTTTAATTCACCAAAAACATGGTTTTCTTGGCATATATATTGCATCCTATCAAACTAACCAAAATAAACAAAAAAATAAATGACACAAAATTTAAGGGCTAGCCTCATGCCACATATGCAAGCTAGCTTACTACAATTTGATAATCATAGTTAAATATTGGGCTCTTGTATATACATTAGTCCAAGCCTTCCTACTTATATAACCTCAATATGGGCTATCCTTGGGTGCTATTCACTAAATGAATGACCTTATTGGGCTCAAGTGTCTTATCATTCAAATAGAGTGGTCATTCTAGCTTCTAGGAGACCTCTCCTATAGAGAGATCCATGGATTTAGGCTCATTTAAACCTTCCCTATTTGGATTATTGCATGTGTTATTGTTACAACCCAAACTAGGTAGGGTTTCAATCCTAGGCCTATCTCCTAGATGCGTCCCAAAGTGGTGCACATTGCTAGATGTATATTTATGACCTCTGGTCTCATCCACTTGGGGATTAACTGTGTCATGTCCACTTGGAACTCTTTGCTTTTTACCTAGTCCACCAACCACACGTTTAGAGGTTTTGAGCCTCCAAACCCATCTCAATTTTATCATTGTGTGGCTTGATCAAATTCCACCACTTCTTCTATCTTTAAATTCTTTCATGATGACCAATCTATATTGGCTCACTTGCTTCCCATCACTTTTTCTAAATCGGATCCTTTTACTAGATCCAACCCTAGATAGGTCTTTACCATCATAAAACCTAGGTTTCCTATCACCTGTACTCCTAGTAGATGAGATGGCCTCCACGTGATAGCATGCATCAGCTATGTTTTGGGGGGTCATCACATTCACATAATTTTGTTCCAATTTTAGACCATTTAATGGTTTCTTAACCACTTCTCTTCTCTCATTTGGTCTACACCAATTTCCATATAGCTCATGGCTTTGGAACATAGGATTGGTTGCACTAGGATGCCAAGTTCCCTAGGCCATGGAGTAGACATAGTTAATGCTAGTATTTTCCCTAGTATACCTCTCATTTGCACCTCCTGCATGACTAACATTAAACAAATGCTGCCAATCCTTTTGAATTTCAAGGGTGCAAGGAAAACTCCAATAGCACTCCCAACACTTTTGAATATATCTGTCTCATAATCATCTACTTGAACATTTTCCTCCTTCATTGGCTTAGGGTCTTTGATCCAAACTTGGAGCTACATGTTTATTTCCAAGACATTGACAAAGAGTTCACCAAGCACATCTTCTGGTAAGTGATTGACTTTCCTTGGCCAAAGCTTCATAATGTCATCGAAGGCTCTTGTGTACTCTTTGACAAATGTATATAACTCTTGTTGAATCTGTATAAGCTATCCCAAGACCTGAGTCATGGGAACCTTCTTCTCATATTCATCTAGGAATGTATCCCATAGTTCCTCAAGAGTTCTAGTTGACCCTCTTGCAAGGCCTCAATACCATTTCGTGGCCTCTCCCTTTGGAGTACTTGAAAACACAAGCATCCGATGTATATCATCAAAATTACTCACAAGGCAAGTTAGGCCATACTCTTTTAAATGCAACATTGGATCCTTATCTAATATCCCTTAAAATACTAGGAAATCCCTATATAAGGAGGAGGGCATTTAGTTCTCTTCTTTGGTATCAAGACTAGGTCCGCTACATCTTCATATTCATCTTGACCTAATCCCAATATCTCAGGGTCTCTAATCTCTTCCATTTCCACCTTTACTAGTGTAGAAAGATTAATATTTCCACTGGCATCCCTTTCTACCAACTCATAGGGTAGTCTAGGGAGTCCTATGATATGCAACATGAAATCTACCCCATCCTCTAATGGTTGTACTTTAGCAAGCCTATTCTCATTTATCATCATTTTCCTAGAATTGAAGATAGGTCACAATAGAACCTTCCATCAAGGATCATAGACGATTATGCCATCTTAGCATCACTTTTTCTTCCTAATCCTTCCTCTAACTCCCATTGGTTATGACTCACAGAGGCCACTTCATGGTTACTTTCCTTGATCTGTGGTTGCTAAGGGAGATCCCCATCAAGGATCAAGACCTGAAGCTACAAGCAAAGTATCTAGAATTCTCTATCAATAGTGGACTTGTCTACTATAGAACGAGATTATGTATACCGGCAAGCCAGTCACTCAAGCAGAAGGTACTTTGGGAAGCTCATGACTCCCCTTTTTCAGGACATCCTAGCTATGCCAAGACCCTCAATGTTGTCAGAAAGAGCTATTATTGGGAGAAGCTTAAAGGTGACGTCCTCAAATATGTCACTGAATATTTGTCTTGTCAACGCATTAAGGCAAACATGTCAAAATGCTTGGAAAACTGCAACCACTTGGCATTCCTCAAATGAAATGGGAATTCATTAGTATGGATTTTGTTGTTGACCTACCAAGTTCAAGGAGGATACAACTCCATTATGGTTGTGGTTGATATGCTCACCAAGGTTGCACATCTTATCCATGTTAAGACAAACGATAAAGCCTCAGACATTGCAAGGTTGTTCATCAAGGAGATATTCAAACTGCATGGGTTACCCATAAGAATCATTAGTGATCGTGACTCTCTCTTCACATCACATTTCTGGAGGGCTATCCCCGAAGCCATTAGGACTCAACTCTATTTCAGTACAGCTTACCATCCCCAAACCAATGGTCAAACGGAGTGAGTCAACCAAGTTATTGAGGATATGCTAAGGGCACACTGTTGTCGCGAACCCAAAAAGTGGATCCAATATTTTCCGCTGGTTGAGTTTTCCTACAATAGTTCCTACCAAAAAAGCATTCAGATGACCCCTTTTCAAGCATTGTACGGGCACGACTGTCGAAGTCCTTTAAACTTCTCGAGTCCAACCTTGAGGTTTGAAGCTTCAAAGCAGATGTTGGAAGATATGGATGACCAAATCAAGTCAATAAGACAGGACATCCAAGCTGCCAAGGACAGACAGAAGGCTTATGCGGATCTGAAACGTCAAGATAGATCCTTCGTTGAAGGAGATATGGTCTTCATTCGCGTACATCCAAAGAAGAGTTCCCTATCCTTGGGTGAATGCAAAAAGCTAATTCCAAGGTATTGTGGACCCTACAAGATCCTCAAGTGCCTAGGGCCTAATGCTTATAGACTGAAACTCCATGAGAACCTAAAGGTTCATAATGTATTCCATGTCAGTCTATTGAAAAAGTATGTACCTAATCCTAGTCATGTGCTTGATGATCAACAAGTTGTAATGCCTAGCCAAGGAGTCCTTGAAATACTGCCTGACAGGATCTTAGATGTTAGGGAGAGGCATTTGAGATCCAGAACCTTAAGGGAATACCTCGTTCAGTGGAAAGATTATCGCGAGGAGGATGCCACTTGGATGGATAAAAGTACTCTCAACCAATAATACCCCTAGTTCTTCTCAAGATGAGGACATCTCGGTTCCTCTAAGGGGGAGAGAATGTAATATTTCCACACGAAATATTAAAGAATTTTGACCACTACACGCCCCACGCTAAAGCAGTGCTAAGTCATCTCTCACAATGGAATAATGTTAGTGACTAAGTCCTTACCCCGCGCGCGATAATAAACCCCAACCGCGTTGTGCAATTAAGGCCGAGGATAAAACCCCAAGCCACACAAGAAGACCCTTTACAAGAAAAGGTAAATGGATAATGCTCAATTTTGTGCAAATGTTTTTATTAATTACCCCCTCCCCTCAGTCGATGCATGGCAGGGGGAGAGGGAGTGTGAGAGGAATGGCGTAGTGGTGGAGTGAATGGGGGAAGGGAGAAGGCATGAAAGCCATCCACATGGTGGCTATCTCTCCCCTCCCTTAGCCTATATAAACTCCCCCTTGGAGATGGGGGAGAGAAGAAAGAGGAACTATCGTGCTGCCCAGGCTGCCGCCTTCACGCCGTGTTGCCACCTGCTGCCGCCCACTGCATGTTTCACATTTTCTGTCAGTTTTATAGAAGCATAGAAGCTTCTAAATTTAAGCTTCCTAAAGTATCGTTCCCTCGTGCTTCCCCGGGAATTTAAACCCAAGCCTCCAAGGCCCCTGTTCCTGCGCGGGAGAGGGAGATCGCACACTATGAGTCTTCAGGACACGCGCGTAACCCAAGGGAAGCCGCAACAACAAAAAAATACACTGCATAAATGGCCCCAAAGTTAAAGACACGAGGCGCACACACAGGAGCCTCCAACCCAAGTCTACACGTAGACATCCCTGCTAGTCCTCATATCCAAGTTCTTAGAAGTTTAATTCCACATAAAAGAAATGCATTGGGCATGTTTAATTTTCATGGGGAAGTTATGAATGCAAATTACTCATTCGTCTTACAAGTTTTAGTTGCATGTTTCTCTTTGCTTGCATTTCCAAAGTGAAAATCCTAAACGCATATTGCATAGGTTAAAAGGATGAAAATTTGTTTAAATTCATCCTTGTCTTCCTCGCAAGAAAGAACAAGCGCATAATGCATTTAGGCAATGATTTCCTAGATATGATTCGTAGGAAATAATCGTTAACATCCGTTAGAATATTGTCCAAAGAATTGCATTGCATGAAAAGGAAACCATGAACTTACATGTTGCATGCGAGGATGCTTGCATTTTTAAGTCGGGTTAAGTGCCGATGAATGGATTAAGTCAATAGTCTTATGACATTTTTCATGCATGAACTCCTTTATAGAAGTTGTTTTAGAAAAAGATGCATTTCATATTAAATCATGAATTCAATGCATCGGACAAAGGGTTATAGATATAATTCTTGTTGAAACTCAACGTAGGTTTTTATATGAGTTAGCCATGAATTGTCTATCATTATAGATTAGGCAAGGAAAAGAGATGGTCATTTTATATTTTATAGTTGTATAGAAGGAAAAATTCAATGAATCGCATATTTGCACGTAATATGATAGCATATTTTCACGTAATATGATGTCTTGCAACTATTTACACCTTTAGGACAAATATTAGGTCTCTAAGAAAAGATCGTTTTGTAATATTTTTGCTGAAAAATATTACGAGCCCGTGTGAGTCTCAGGCAAATGACAATGACGGCATTGTGGTTACGGACGGTGCGATCTTTTAATAGTACACTCTCCACTGGCCAATCGAGACTAAGGACTAAGAAACCTGCATATCTTTGTATGAACCTCCTCTTGGGAGGAGGTCAAGAGGATAATGATATAATTATTGCAATTTTTTTAAATCCTCTTCTCCCCAGCCGAAGCATGGCTGAGGGAAGAGGATGGGGCTATCTTGGGAAATAGGAGAGGTGGAAGAAGAGGAGCCATGCCGGCACCACGTGGGGGAGGGAGGCCTTACCCCCTCTTACTATAAATACCCCCTCTCAAAGGGGTGGAGTAGGGAAGGAGCTGAGTAGTCATGAGGAAGAGCCGTAACGCTACAGGCCGAGAGAGAGAGAGAGAGGAGAGCAACATCGCCGTGAGTTGCGCCACTCTAAATGCACCGAGAGGGAGGAGGATTGCCTTAGAAGAACCGCTGCCGCCATATTTCGCCTCCTGCCCGCCAACAACCGTCATTAATAATCGTCTCCTCTTCCTCCACGTGGATTCTAACAGCCCCAGAAGCTTCCAAGAAGCCTCTTGGAAGCTTCTAAGGGGGGGCTCTCCAAGCACCCATTTCCGTGGGGTTCCACCCAAGTCCCTTAAAGTTCACCTTACTTCGGGAACTAAACCCTTTTCCCCCTTGGTTTCCCCAAAAGACACCATAGCCGGGTTTTTCAAAGCCCTCCCCTTAGCATTTCCACAAAAGCCATTCCCATGGATTTCCCCCACACAAGTTCTTTTAAAGACCTTCCTGTGGACTTTTATAAGCCCTTCCCAAGGGGTCTTTATAACCCCCGAAATTTAAGCACCCTTTCCCCCCTTGCGTACTACAAAGCTATTTTTCTCCTTTCCATGGACTCCCACACTGGCCAGTTTTAAGCCCCTGAATCTCCTTAAGTCCACTTTATCCCTCGGCTTTCTTTTAAAGCCCTTCCCGTGGACTCACATAAAGCCATATTAGCCGGGTTTTAAACCCTTTCCCATTTCAACTCCCACAAGACATACCCCGGGGATTTTCTTAAGCCCCCTTTCTGTGAAGATCAATTGTATTCCCGGAACTTCTACGAAAAGAAGGGGAGTTCATAAGTTCCCATTTCCAAAGTCCAAATTCCGCAAGAAGGTGCATTGGTCAAGGAAGCCCTATTTTAAAAGGGGATTACATGTGTGAGGGAGACGGGCCAAGATCATAAGTCTGCGGCCAAGGCAAGAAGGTCAAATACGCGATGGCCCCTAAAAAGGCACAAGGCGCAACCGCAGGAGGATCGTCTCCTAACATTCATGTGGACATTTCACTGAATCCACAAGTCCAAGTTTTCTTCCTAATATTGAAATTGTGCATGGATAATTTATGGAATTAGGATGCACTTTTGGCTATTTTAAAGGAAATAATTCACAATCGAAGAATCAATCATTTGTATTTTTCAAAGAAACGATTGAAAGAAGGACATAAGATGTTTATGCATTCTTAGCAAGTTATTTTTATACATTGCAAAGTAACAAATTTAGATCAACTAATGATCATCTTTACAAAGTCAAAATTATTGTTGTCCAATTATGCATGGAAAGATAAAATCGCATGTTGCATTATTAGACATTTCTTTCTTCGCAAGGATTCATTAAAGAAGATTGCTAACAACCATAGGAATTTGCAAGGCTTGGAAATGATTCTAGGCTGCATGAAGTAGATTAAACTCTAGTCAGTTGGCATAAATCTCAATCAATTACATACGTAGTTACGAAAGGTTGTGTAATGCTCATTCAGCATACGAATAATTCATTCAGAAATGAAATTAGGAAAAGGCTGCATGGTTCGTTTTAACACAAACCCTAAAAGCTTAGCAGCATGAATCATGAATGCGTCAATGGAAATTATGCCGTAACTTAACATATGCTTTGATCTTAACCAGAAAAGTTAGGGGATGTAAATCTAATCATACGTAGGCAATGAATCGTGTGCTTACGACAATGGTATCATAATGCAACTAGTTTTTCCCCTCTTTGATCAAGACAATATCTTCATGAATAGACAAGTACATTGTTTTATCCGAAACACCTAAACCATAGAGGAATCACTTAGGAATGGTTAAATCGATGCAACATATCCCAAGTGCTAACTAGGGTTTAGTCCATTGAGGACGTGACCTAGTCGCTATTATTGCCAAGCTGAAACTCTCATACCCTAAAGACCTGTCCACATTCACGGAATGTAGGAACAATAGGACATACTTGCGAGAAACAATCTAGGGTTTCCACCCTAAGGATCGCTTGCTAAAAAGATGAAACTCCATTTGAATTGGAACCCTAGGACTGACAATGTCGGCCTAGTGCAATTAGAAACGGATTGGAAATGAAGACACCCTAACCCTGTTTCCTATCTAATCATGATTATGTGATTAGAAGACGTCGTTCAATGGGTAAAATAGTCCCATGGATTAGATGCGGTACTTGTGCAACAAGTTGCAGAGTCTCATGATCTTGTGGTTTGACCACAAGAGAATAGCCAATTCCTCGAAATAAGATTGGCAGATTCTTGTGCAAGTTTATCTTGCAAGAGGATGAGTAGTCGTCCTGATATAGTACCTTTCTTGGAAAAATTGACCAAGATAAGGGAATTAGATAATTGCTTGGAAGCAAAAGATCAATCAGTAATTTGGAATAACATAGTTACTGCTAATAGAACTTAAGGTATGGGTTAAGTTGGGTTAATAGGGTACGGACCTAACCCAAGGACATAAGGGTTAACAAACAATTCCTTGGGGATCTTGCCAAGTCGCAAAATTGATCCCGGATCGAGTGCTGGATGCATTCAGAAAGAAGGATTCACTCCTTAGCAGTTAGCCAAATAATGACCACTGGAAATGATTGTGCTTGTAACAGTTTAAAGAGCACTGTTTGCTTTGTTTGCTCAAGGAATTAAAGGTTGAAAAGATACCTAATGCTTCAGGTTGAAGACATGAAGGGAGAGGCAGCCTTAGTTACCCCCGGCTGTCTGCCTAACCCTAACCAAGGGGGTTGTTAGCCGCATCGGGAAGGTGGACCGAACCCACTGCGAGAGGTCTCTCCGTTGAGCGCTACTTGGAGCAGGAGGACGCTTGGGTGCTAGGGGGGGCTCTGGCCATAAATCCCTTGCCTTCCGGGCCCTGCACGAGGCCAACATGACTCGGGATTGGATCTCGAGGCCCACATACTAGTCTACGGGTGGAATCTTGGATTAGTAATCCCTGTGGATTGCTGGATAGCCTTCGGGCAGATTATGGATAAGCCTACCGGCTGGACTTTATGAATGTATTCCAAAGATAAATATGATAACTTATTACAAAGGAACTTGTTTGACACTGCTTTTCTATGTCAAGTGCTAAGATTACGTGAAGGAATCGGTGCCTAACGGGCTAATTAAGGAAGATGCTTGATCCATGTCCAACTAAATGTGGTAGGTAATTAGATAACTAAAACAACCTGAGGAAAGTGCGGTGGATGTGGCCATGGGTCCGTTCTATGGATGGGTGGTCCCGATTGGCCGAAAACTTTTCTCAATCATGATGGACAGCAAGAAGATCGTTTCAAAGGAAATGAATAGCAAGGGCGCTGAACTAGAGTCTAAGTTATAATAATCCCGATTTACGTTGTTTTAGGGGAATGGAATGGGACTATGTCTTATGGCAGAGAGGTCCGCCGAGCCTTGCAACCCTCTCGTTTCCCATTCTCCTTGAACCAAGTGCAACGTGAATCCGCTTCGGCCCTAGCGTTTCTGCGTAAAGTAGTTCGCTCGGGGTTCAACGCTAGTTGCCGTTTAGGAAATGACCATTAGGGGAAACCGTGATTCAGGTCGGTCCTAAGTGGAAACGGCTAGAATAATTCCACTACGTGGCAGACGCGGAAAGTCCAGGATCGCAAACCCCGTAACATTCCATGGGAGTGTCAGGTAGAGCTTTCTAGATCTCCTTTCCGATGGACTGCTAAGACGTGTCTTGAAGAGAATAGGTGGACACGTTACATGTTTCTTATCGCAAGACAAGTAGACCGATTTAGCTAAATCACTCTTATAATAACATAACCCACATGGGATTCTTAAAAGCATAAACAGTTAGTACAACAAACACCTCAAAGTGCTAGCTAGGGTTAGTCATGTTAAAATTCTACCTAGTATCGCACTTGGGATGCCAAGTCAAGACTTTTGATCCCAAAGATCCCTACCACGTTCAGGGAATGTTAGGGTTAGCTAAACGCCCATGCAACAACGATCTAGGGTTTTACCCTAAGGATCCAATGACCTAATACTAGACTTCCGATTGAGTTTAGAAACCTTAGGGTCAAACGTTGTCGGCCTAGTAAGGTTAGGGTTGGGTTGGGTCAAGAGGACTCCCAAACCCTACATCTTGACCAAACGTATTTCTTGACTAAGGAACATCGTTTGATGGGAGAAATGATCCCACAAGTCAGATGCGACTCCTCTGCAACAAGTTGCAACGTTGCATGGTTTTGTGTTAAATCACAAAATAGAGTTGCCACTCCTTAGAACGAGGTTGGCAAGTCCTAAGTTCAAGTCAAACTATCTTGAGGATGAGTAGTCATCCTGCTACATCATCCTTCTGTGAGGCTGAGTTGCCAAGTTAGGGTAACTATGAATTGCCTAGCAAGCAATTGACAAATCAAGTTAGGGCGGCAAGGTTGCCCAGGATTTACTGTCTTAGTTTAAGGAACCTAAGGTGTTTGTTAAATTGGGTTAATAGGATACAAACCCTAACCCAAGGATAAAAGGGTAAACGAGAAAGAAAACCCTTGGGGATCTTGCCAAGTCGCAATTGATCCCGGATCGAATGTTGGATGCATTCGGAGAGAAGGATTCACACCTTAGCAGTTGGCCAAATAAACGACCACTAGATTGATTGTGTTTGTATAGTTAGGAGCACTATTTGTATTGCTTTGCTCAAGGAACTAAAGATGGAAAAATAATTAATGCTTGAGGTTGAAGGCCTGGAGGGAGAGGCAGCATCAGTTACCCCCGGTTGTCTGCCTGACCCTAACCAAGGGGGTTGTTAGCTGCGCCGGGTACGTGGACCGAACCCGCCGCAAGAGATCTCTCCATGGGTGCTACTTGGAGCAGGAGGATGCTTGGGTGCCTGGGGAGCTCTGGCCGTAAATCCCTTGCCTCCAGGTCCTGCTTGCATAAGAGGCTGACATGACTCGAGATTGGATCTCAAGGCTCGCATACTAGTCTACGGGCAGAAACTTGAAATAGCGATCCCTGAGGATTGCTGGATTGCCTTTGGGCGGATTATGGATTGCCTTCGGGCGGATTATGGATTAGCCTACGGGCTGGATTATATGATGTATTTTAAAGACTGATAAATAAGATCAATTATTGAAAAGGAACTTGTTTGACATTGTTTTTCTATGTCAGTGCTTAAGTTACGTGAAGGAACTGGTGACTAATTGGCTAATTAAGGAAGCTATTTTTGCATGTCAAACTAAATGTGATAGGTAATTAGACAACTAAAGTAACCCTGAGGAAAGTGCGGTGGATGTGGCCATGGGTCCGTCCTACGGAAGGGTGGTCTCGGTTGGCCGGGAACTTTTCTCGAAGGAAATTGACAGCAAGGAATGATGACTTAGAATCTAGAGTACTAGAGTCCCGATTTATGTTGTTTTAGGGGAACGGAATTGGACTATGCCTTATGGGTAGAGAGGTCGAGCTTCGCATCCCTCTCCTTTCCCATTCTCCTTGAACCAAGTGTGGCATGAATCCGCTTCGACCCTAACATTCGCCTGGGGTTCTCCTGGGGTTCAATGCTAGCTGCCGATCTAAGAATTTGACCACTAGGAAAACCCTAATTCAGGTCGGTCCTAAGTGGGAACGGCCGGAATGCTCCCACTTCATGGTAGACTCGGGAAGACCTAGATCGCAAACCCCATGACATTCCGTGGGAGTGCCAGGCGGCACCTTCTAGACTCTCTTCCCGATGGGCTGCTAAGACGTGTCCTACAAGTAAATAGGTGGACATGTTACAGAATAATTTCTACAGTAATGATAAGCGAGTCAAGTGCACAAATACAATGTTGTAGCTTTACAAGTTCTTGAGATCACATGCTTCTGATGGGTAATCATAAGCACATCTAACGAAAGTTAGTGAGAACCTGAGCTTATTGGTTATTGTAGTGAAGTTTGAGCTAAAAGCAAACTTGAGGTCAAAGTAACTCTCTAAGAAGAAATAATTTGTATAAGAAGTGCCGAATACAACTTATAGAACTCACAAATAACTAAGATCTAGCAAAAAAATAAATCTGATTATACACCTTCAAAGTCATAAATTTTTTGTTCTCTTTTACCACCAAATTTTAAGAACCCTCGAGAAAAAAAAAAGTAAACTTGAAATAAGCATGGAAAGGCAGTTGACTTCCAAATTTAACTACAAGGCTCCTCATAGTATTTTTTGAAAACACATTGCCAAGAATTATTGCAATCATATAGTGATCATTAAATTATGATTTCTTCCCATTTCAATGACTTTAACAACCTCAACTAAGAGACTATGTCAATCGTCTTTCTTATTTTCTTTAACATAGTTTGTACAAATCAACTACTATATAAAGAGTCCATGACAAGCCACTCTCGAGATGATGTAACAATAGCCTAGCTCTATCTTTTTCAAAAAATAAAAAAGCATTCCAAGGGGGTTTTTGGCATGCTTTTCTTTGCCAAAAAGTTAACCTCCCTCTCTCCCTCTCTCCCTCTCTCCCTCTCTCCCTCTCTCTCTCTCTCTCTCTCTCTCTCTCTCTCTCTCTCTCTCTCTCTCTCTCTCTCTCTCTCTCTCTCTCTCTCTCTCTCTCTCTCTCTCTCTCTCTCTCTCTCTCTCTCTCTCTCTCTCTCTCTCTTTGTGAAACCCTTCATACTTCTTTCTCATAGCTCTAACCCTCATGTGTATAGTGTTTGCCGACATTTCCCATTGACTAACACCATCAAGACTACCCTAAAAATATGGATGTGACACTAGCACCAATTGGATGTGAGTGTGAGAAATGCGATGTGGGCCTTACTCCTTTCATGCAAGACCTTAAAACATCAATTTTTCTTTTAAAACTAAAATACAGAAACCACCTCCACCTTGAACCTCCCCCTACATGATAGAAATAGCCACATGTAGGAGCATTGAGGCTTAAGGTATAAGCCTAAAAGCTTAAGAATGGTTCCCTCAGTTGTTGGAATAAAGTTGGTTGTCGATTGAATCCTTATTGCCTTAGAGACGCACCATAATATGCAACCCCACCCTATTGAAAACAACACATTTAGATGTTTTACATTAAACATGGTGGGATATTGGAAATCAACACCCCTGTGATGGTATAACAATACATAAGGAAAACTATGTCAAGGTTTGTGATTCAAATAATCTAACCCAATGATGGCGATGTCATATACACTGCATACATTACTTTTTGGATGTATATGAAGTCATGAAAGTTGCATGTGGCACCTTTTTTAAGCCTTCTAATTAATATAAAAGGGGCTACCTTTTCATGACTTGTGCATGGCATGACCCTAATTGTTAGTGGTTGTTATACTATTGCAAGGGAAGGAAAATGATTTTAAAAATGTAGAATAACCTAACTTCTTTAAGCATATTAAGGCTTAATCATTAGCCTTCCAAAGGTTTAAATTTTAAGCCTTTTAGGCCCACCATTCCTTCTCCATCTCATTAACATAGGTCAAGCTTTACTTTAATCAACTATAGGCTGCAACCAATATCAAGAACCAAAGTTGGATAGAATGTACTTTATCTTGATGATTTGGAGAATGACCACAACTATGACACTAGTATTGTGGAAATTGTTCAAAAAAATGCATCATAAAATACCTAAAAACCACAAGATAAGGAACAGAGAACACCAACTAAATTGCATTTATAAAATCATGGAGGTGTTTGATCCAATAGTTTGGAGTGTGGTTTCTCCCAACAATTATGGAGATCGTTGACTTTGACAATCTTAGAAATGAGGATAAGGAAATCTCATATGTCCCAATTTTATGCATGAAGAGGAGTTGCTTATGCTTAAGGATGAAGATCATCAAACTAGTGGCAATCATGGGCTGGTGGATAACAAGAAGTTGAGGAGAAGATCTCATGCAACAATTCTAGAGATGAATGGGTGAGAAATTGTGAAGAACCTTTCTCCACTCAGGTCATGAACAATTAGCTCACAATTAGAGAGCCTTAGTCTTTGAGATGACTAGTTTGCATGTAGCCTTGGAGGTGATCAAGAGCCATATTAGAGATTAGGAATCATACCACATGCAAGTTTGTGACCTTTAGCATCATAGTTATGGACATTCTAATGCTCATATACAATGTATGTAGCCTTAGGGGTGTGCAACCTTGGAGATCTCTAAGCATACAATCAAGGGGATACAAGTGTATTCTTATAAAGCTAGTTTGAGTGTAGTCAAGCAGATGACTTGAAGTGTAGTGATGGACATAATGTGGATACAAAATCATGGATAATTTGAGAGAAAGAAGTCGTTGGACAGGGTGTACTAGGTTGTCCTAGGGTTAGTAGGTACAAATCAAGGTTTTACTTATAGCATCATGGGATTTACAACCCCAAAAATCACACATAGGGTAGGATCTAGACTCATAGTGGCATTTAGTTTCTCAAGCACATCTTGAAATTGTGGCCTTAGCATTGATTTGGGATCTTTTCATTATGCAATTCAGTAGCATGGAACTATGGAACTAGTGCAAGAGAAGGTGGGTGTATTGTAGCTGATGAGAATATCCTATTTCATGATTGAGAGAAGGTAGGGAAGATAGTACATGCAATTCCTCATTAGGGAATCCATCACCAATTCAACTTGAGAGAAGGTATTAGGGCTTGCCTAAAGAGCTTGGTATAATATGTAATGGTAAATTGCATGTATGGATACTAAGGTTGCTCTATGCTCTTCTCCCCTCCAACTTGTAACTATGGAGTCTAATTCTCATACATATTCTTACTTTTGATTAGTCTCACTTCCTCTTGATTTCTCTCAAAAATTTCTATAAAAGTTAGGGCCTCTCTAGTCCAACCACATCCATAAGTGCTCAACCTTGCCTACCAATCATGATCATGAAAAAGTAGAGAGCCATGGAAATAACAAAGTAGTCATGGAAAATAAAGAGCTTGCAGTCATGGAAATATCTCTAAGCATAGTTGTGAAGTCCTCAAAGAAAGTAGTCATGGTAACAATGCTTGCCAGTACTTGTGGAGATCTTGTGTGTCCTTAGTCATGGGGTTAGTTGCCAAATACTTGTGGTCACATCAACCACTGCAATCATGCACAATCATAGTCATAGAGAAAAAGCAAGTGCCATGAAGATATCCAAGTTATTAGAAATACTTGTGGTCACTTCAACCAATACAATCATGCACAATCATAGTCATGAAGAAAAAGAAAGTGGTGTGGAGACATACAAGTTACTAGAAATCATAGAGATCGTGCTAAAAAGTCATGATTTTTTTTTGCCATCTAGGTTTGTAGTCATGTGTTAACAAATCCAAGACAAAAAGAGTAGGATGCTTCTTGCAATCATGATGTCTCCAAGTAGGAATTCATGCTAAGAATAATGATGATTGTGATGATAGACGTGGCCAAAAAGAAAAAGAAAATGAGGCTTGTAGGACCTTGAGATGTACTATGTAGCATGGTGACAAAAAGCAAGCTAGACATCTTGATGCCAAGAGGAATATTCCATAGTGGATTCTGTGAGGTTTTGCCATGGATTCCATAAAACTATATTTATTTACCGGGCTCATACAAAAGGTGGATTCCTTGTGCGAGAAGTTGAAGCGGACACCTGTCCTTTTCAAGCATCATGTTAATTCAATGTGCACATGGGTGACTCCACAGCGGCGGGTGATTCCGCAAAATACATATTTAAACTAATGGACATTTATGAGTTTAGAGTGCACTCGTATTAAATTAAGGTTAGGACAGAGTCCCAACCTGTTTATTTATTTTGTAGCTGAAGACTGCTAGGTATTCACTTTTGTCGATTTAATTTTATTATTTTCTAAACATTGTGAATGCTTCAGTTGATGTGTAGAGCAGGCGGCAGTGGCCTTGGAAAGCACTGGGCAATAGCATGTATTCAAATTATCTAGAATGAATTATCATTTTTTATGGATGTGCGACTTATTATTAAAGGCATAGCGCTAATATTTATTTAGGCGCGCTTATTCATTGAAGCACTTGACTAATATTTATTATTTTGTATGCGCATGGGCACACGGTTTAAATATTTCATTATGAAACATTGTATTTGGGCACAACTCGACTTTTGGACCGCCCAACCGCTTTATTATTTATTTGGACAAAAGCAAACACAAAAGCTAAAGCATGATTATTGTAAAATTGGGCTATTTTTTAGCTTTGAGATTAATAAATTTATAAATACATGCCTTGTGAAGCGCTCACACAAGGCATGAGGGGAGATTGTACCCAATTGGCCTTTTTGCCTCATGTCGTGCAAGTCTATCTTCTTGCTTTTTGAGCTTAAGTAGAGTTCTTTTGTTCTTGGGAACCTTCCAGCGCTCACTACGTACACATTCAGCATCCGATTTGCACATCAGTGGTATCAGAGCGAAGCTAAGATCAAGGGCTTCCAATTGCTTACCATCTCGTGCGAAGGCAAAGCTCCTGGAACGAATGGTCTCTATAGTCAGAACCATCAATACCAGCATGTTCCTGGCGATGAAGAACCCCTTGCTGTGTTGTTGGATCGCGAAGGACCACTCTCTATCGATGAAGGACTACCCAAGAAGTTTCTTTATTAAGATATATATATTTTTAAGAGAACGGAGAAGAAAGATTGTTGAATTGAAGATTATCAAACTTAATAAGCTTTTTAAAAAAAGCGTAATCCCAAAATTTTAAATGTCGGCGGTGACAAGACGTATTGACTGCGTCGAATCCAACGTCAACATACCGCCATCTTGTCACATTTGATTCCAAAAGTCAAGCTTTTTATAAAAAAATCTTAAGGTTTTTAGGCTTTACTAAAGCTTAAGGACTTTATTGTTTAATTTTCTCCTTAGCAGGCGTTCACACTGAGCTCTTCTGCAAATCAACTTCAAACCAGTTCTATAACTCCAGCAAGCCCCTATTCATGCCTGCACTCTGACAGAGACAGTTTCCAACAAGCAAACTAGCACACACAGTCTATTTCCTGCTTGAAAGAAGACCTTCATCAATTTTCGTATCTACAAAGAGGAAAAATCGTAAAAAGCCATATAAAAAAAAAAGAAGCAAGCCGCCTTGTAAACCCAACTTTGAGCTACGCTCATCTCGCTAACAAGATTTCGAGTGTGTAAGGTTGTTTGAAATTTTGCAAGATGTTCGATTAAAATATGGAAGATTTTATGGCCGAAGGTGATTTATCGGAACCAATGATAGAGCAAAAGTCAGATGTAATTATGATGCAGCTTCAAGAGGAATGAAAAGCACGCCGAACTTTGCAAGCTCAATTGGCTACTCTTCAATGATCTAGCGTCAAACAAGATGGACTGCAACCCAAAGATGTTATACGACGTACGATCGCTGTGACACTCGAAGCACAATCTATTAGGAAAGATGCAAAGATAAGTAAAAGAAATTTCAAATTCCGTACTTTTAATAGGTTATGTGACCAAAAGTCTGTTCTTGCTTTTATCAATCAGTTTGATGATTATTTCCATAAAGAACAGTATGCTGAAAAAGACAAACTTAAGTGTGTTACTAACCATTTAGTGGACAGAGCATCGCTATGGTGGACTGTTGTTCACAAAAGTGTTAATTGTCCTACTTTTTGGGAGGCCTTTCAAAAGAAATTTTTGTAGAATTTTCTTCCACATCAATTCCACAAAAAAGCAATCAAAAAGTGGGATCTTCTGCAACAAAGAGATTGTGAGTCTATTTCATAATATACCGAGCATTTTTGGAACACCTTATTGCAACTTCAAATGCTTGAAGATGTACCTGAGGCGATCCACAAGCGCAAATTTATCTCTAGTTTGCTTGGTAACTTTTATGCATAGGTGAACATGTTCAAGCCAATGACTCTCGAGGATGTAATTTCTTTGGCCCATGATGCTGAAGACAAAATTCGAGGATGAGAAAAGTGACCACAACAATTCCCAACTAACGGTAACTTCGATACAAAGCAATTCAATTCTAACTTTCAAAGATTCAATCAAAATCACTTTGTTCCATCTTCTTTCTGTAAATATTGGACACAACCCCCTACTTTACCATCAAATACAAATTCAAATCCTAAGTCATCTTGCCAGCCAAATCCCAATATACCTAAACTCCTAGCCATTATCAATAATGTTTCCAAAGCCAAGCCTATAGTCTACTACAAGTGCCACCAATCTAGATATCTAGTGATGAATTGTCAATCCAAAAAGCCAATTGTTCACATCAACTACTTGGGAGT
This sequence comes from Lygodium microphyllum, assembly GCF_053477565.2. NCBI lineage: Eukaryota > Viridiplantae > Streptophyta > Polypodiopsida > Schizaeales > Lygodiaceae > Lygodium > Lygodium microphyllum. Next base: position 40,947,340 of record NC_141146.1, read on the forward strand.
GACTAAAGATGAAGACCATGAAGAAATGCAAGATTTCACAGAAGACAATGACGATATCGGTATTGCTTCAAATACTTTACCAAGTATGACAAATCCTCATTCTTTATTAACGATGAAATACATGGTAAAGAAAAGATTGTTTTGCATGATAATGAGAGCACACACGATTTTATTTTTGCAAAATTTGTCAAAGAATTGAATTTACATATTGTTCCAACTCATTATCGCATCAAGACTGCATTCTTAAGTACTAGATACAATGGATAATAAGAAGTTCATAATTTAAAAATTAAAATTGACAATTATATTGAGTACAAAAATTTCTTAGTTGTGCCTTTGCAATCTAGTGACATTAGCTTAGGAATGCCTTGGCGTCATAAATAGAATCCCAATATTGATTATTCCACACTTTCAATAAAAATTCATTCTAATGAGAAACAAATCACATTACATGGTACGCATACCTTGGATAATTTTTCATTGCTAAGCACACACAATTTCTTTCACAATTTAAAGATTGTTTTGCTTCTGACTTACCACCTGGCTTACCACCTACACGTCCTAAAGATCATAAAATAGACTTAATTCCAAGTTCTCAACCACCATGTAAAGCACCTTATCGACATAATCAAATTGAATAGAAGGAAATTCAAACCCAAGTTGAAGAATTGTTAACTTGAGCACTTATTAGGCCTAGTAGTTTTCCTTTTGGTGCAGCTGTCTAATTAGTTAAAAAGAAAAATAATACCTATAGGATGTGCATTGATTATCGTGCCCTAAACAAGATCACTGTCAAGAATAGATATCCAATTCCTAGGGTAGACGACCTCATGGATAAGTTACAAGGGGTCACAATATTTAGTAAGATAAATCTTAAATTTGGATATCATCAAGTATGACTGGATAAACGTGATATTTTCAAAATTGCATTTATAACTCAATTTGGTCATTATGAATTCCTTATTATGCCTTTTGGTTTAACTAATGCACAAGCCACATTCAATCATATGATAAATCGCATATTTTTGAAGTATCAGCATTGTGTCATTGTTTTCTTTGATGACATATTGGTTTTTAGTAAGAATGAGAATGAGCATTATGAACATTTATCCTTGGTTTTCAAATTATTGAAAGAGAATCAATTATATGCTAATATTGAAAAGAGTGAATTTTTCCAAACCCACATTGAATACTTAGGACATATTGTTTCATCTGACGGTATTAAAGTTGATCCTAAAAATATGGAAGCTATTTTGAATTGGCTAATACCTAAAAACGTGCATGAATTATGTTCTTTTTTAGGTCTTGCCAGCTTTTATAAAAAATTTGTGAGAAAATTTTAATTGCTTGCATTACCTTTGACAAAATTATTAAAGAAAGGTATTGTGTATCATTGGTTTGATAATAAACAAAAGTCTTTTGATTTATTGAAACATACCTTAACACATGCTCTTGTTTTACAATTACCTGACTTTAATATACCATTCTTCCTAGTAGTCACTAATGCTAGTGGATTTGGAATAGGAGCTGTCCTTATGCAAGATTCACATCTCATAGCCTACTCTAGCTGGCAAACTTAAACCATCTGAACTCAAGTATTCTACCTATGATAAGGAATTGCTAGCAGTAGTACAAGCTTTACGTCAATGGAAACACTATTTAATGGGATGTAAATTCATGATCAAAACTGACCAACAAAGTATCAAACATCTCCTTAGTCAGCCATAAATCTCTGACCATCATATTGAATGGGCTGCTTTTATTCAAATTTTTCATCCACTTATCCAATACCAACTTGGAAAAGAGAATGTTGTTGCTGATGCCTTAAGTAAAAGACCAAGTATCCATAATATCTCTATTATATCTTTTGATTTCCTTATCCCTATGAAAGATACCTATGACCAAGACCCTAGTTTTCAAGCTGATTGGAATAAATTAGTTGCAAATAACTGGATTCCAATAGATTCATTGTCTTATTCTGACGGATTTATGTTTTATGAGAAAAAGTTGTGTAATTGTTCCATTTCGATCATTTGTGTTGCATGAAATTCATTGTCCCCCATATCAAGGCCATAGAGGTATTATTTCTACTTTACGTACATTGGTTGAAGATTTTTATTGGCCACAGATGGAATCTGATGTTTCTAACTTTGTATCTAAGTGTTTAATTTGTCAAAGAGTTAAGTGACACTATGGTAAGCAATATGGTTTATTAATGCCTTTACCAATTCCTGAACGACCATGAAAACATATTTCAATGGATTTTATAATTGGTTTGCCTAACACCCAAGCTAATCATGATATGATTTAGACTATTGTAGATCGATTTAGCAAACAAGCATATTTTATTCCATGCAAGAAAACATTAACTGCATCTCAAACTGCACAATTATTTTTGAAAATTATTTTCACCAACCATGGTTTGCCAAAAGTTATTATTTTTTATCGTGATTTTAGATTTTTCAATAATTTTTTGACTACTTTGTTTGCTAATTTAGGTACAAAGATTGATTTCTCATCTATATTTCATCTTGAAACAAATGGACAAACAGAAGCTACTAACAGTACAATTTTAGATCTTTTGTATGCATACACCATTTCAAAACCACAAACATGGGATATACAGTTGCATTTACTTCAGTTTGTATACAATAATACACCACATAAAGCTACATAGAAAGCACCTTTTGAAATCATTTATGGACATAGATTGCCTACACATGTTACATCATTGTCAAACAAAATTAAAGCTGCTAATGATATTGCTAATGTGCATGCTACTATTTTTGCTGCAGTCAAAGACATGATTACGAAAGCCCATCAATAATACACTAAAAAATCTAACAAGAAAAGAAAAGCTATGAGTTTCAAAGTTGATGATTATGTTTGGTTACACATTGAAAAGAGAGAATTGCAAAGTGTTGAGAAACACCCTATTGTAAAGTTAGCACCTAGATTTTATGGACCTTTCAAGATCATTCACAAAATCAATGAAAATGCATTTAAACTAGAATTACCACAACATTGAAAAATCCACAACACTTTTCATATTAGTTTATTACGACCTTTTAGAGGACAATTACCTGTACACCCTATATATGAAAACCCTCATTTACTAGATGAAGAAACTGAAATCCTTGAACCTGAATCTATTTTAGATACTGACTTTATGACCACTAGAACAAGCCGTAGATATTCTAGATATTTGGTTAAGTTTAAAAATCATCCTATTGAAGAGGCCCAATGGATGCACACTCGAGACCTAAGTGCTTACACTTCACTGCTGGCTCCACATTCAGCTAATATCAATTGAGGACAATTGCTATCTACCTCGAGAGTATGATGCCAGGAGGCATTCCATGGTGGATTCCGTGAGGTTTTGTGGTGGATTCCGTAAAATTTTATTTATTGCTGAGGCTCATACACAAGGTGGATTCCTTGTGCGAAAAGTCGATGGGGACGCCTGTCCTTTTCGGGCGTCTTGTTAATTTAATGTGCAAGTGGGTGATTCCATAGCGAGTGATTCCGCAAAATACATATTTAAATTAATAGACGTTTATGAGTTTAGAGTACACACTCGTAATAAATTAAGGTTAGGATTGAATTCCAACCAATTTATTTATTTTGTAGCTAAAGACTGCTAGGTATTCACTTTTGTCGGTTTAATTTTATTATTTTCTAACAATTGTGAATGTAAAGAGCAGGTAGTAGTGGCGTTGGGAAGCACTGGGCGATAGCATGTATTCAAATTATTATCATTTTTTATGTGTGTGCATCTTAGGCATTGCGCCAATATTTATTTTGACGCACTTATTTATTGAAGCGCTTGACATTTATTTATTATTTTGTATGCACATGGACGCACGATTTAAATAATAATATTGGACATTGTATTTGGGTACCGCCTGACTCCTTGGGCGCCCAATAGCTTTAATTCTTTAGTGGGACAAAAGAAAACACAAAAGCTAAAGCGTGCTAATTGTAAATTGGGTTTTTTTAAAGCTTGGAAATCAATAATATATCAAATACATGCTTTGTGGAGCGCTTACACAAGGCATGGGGGGAGATTGTACCCAATTAGTCTTTTGCTTCATGTCGTGCAAGCTTTCTCTCTTGTTTCTTTTGTTCTTGGGGTCCTTCCGACGCTCACTACGCACGCATACATCATCCGATCTGTGCACCACTCTCCCTCGCAGCCTCTCAGGATAACTCCTCTTTCACACACTCTCTCTCTCAATCACACACACACACACACATTCTCTCTCTCTCTCTCTCTCTCTCTCTCTCTCTCTCTCTCTCTCTCTCTCTCAAGTTCCTTCTTGCAATCTCTTAGAGGGGTATCCTCTCGAGGGGGTCACTTATTAATTGACTAACTAACTTTTGAACTAACCAACTGATTTTTAATTACATGGAGACATTACATAGCTAATTGGTGTATGGATAGATACTCCTCTTAAGTTGACATTAGCTCCCACCAAGGTGAATGATACCTTATGAGAGCGTATAGTGGTGGAAAGGAAAGTGAACACAATGTAAATAGAGAAGAAGGAAACTAAAAGAAATGTACATGAGAGAAGGAACAAACAAACAAAAGGTTGCAATAGTCGGCCCCAACATGTAGCTCTCGGAGCATTAGTATGAGTACCAAACAAAGGCAAATAGATGAGACAAGAATGAGGAGGGTTGACTGAATAATGGGGGATGAATGGATTGAGGGGAGTAAACTATATATAAAAAAGAAAATTGAGGTCAAAATTAGTATACAAACTAGCTAGGCTTGAAATGTGGGCAACAAGCTTAACTTGCCCAAATGACCTAAATGACTCCCATGACAAAAATGAAATGCACTGGTATCATCTCCACCTAGACTATCCAAAACACATAAAATGACAAGCAAACTCAATATCTAAGCTCCAAGTGCCGTTGTCTTAACTAGGACTCTCCCTTGTTGTAACTATCATATGATATTTTGGCCAAAATTGTATCTAAAAGGATACTTTATTTGCTTTAATAAGAAAAGCAATGTCCTTATGGGCTTTATTTGGCCATACACGTAGATTGAGTTCTTGAGGCTTTAGGGTTACAAAATCTTGTCTCTTTTGAGGCTAGGCATCTATGTTTCCTAGCCTTGATGATGGAGTTCCAATGCACTGCACCTTGATCTCTCTTTTATTGGAAAAATTTTCGACAATATGCATAGGTCCTCCATAATAGTACATCGTTGATTGGCTCGTGGTCGACATAGTTCTTATTGTGGTAGAAGTGGTTTAAATCATGTTGTGGAATTCGCGCGGGCTTAATGCCAAATACACATCTTGGGTCTCAAAGCAAGAGATAGTTGTTGTCAAGTCTCTTATTAGGGTTGCTCCACGCCACTTTTCTTGCATCTGTTCAAATAATTTACTATCACACTCTATTGGTTGAGAAATGAATTCACTCAACGTATGAATCTTAGCAGACATAATATATGTGATACCACCTCTCATGTCCCCCAAACCCCTTTGCTCTGCGCCACTGCCCCTCCTCCCCCCAAATGAAATTTGAGCCTTGTGTTAGGTTAAGTCGCAAGTGAGTAGCCAAAGCCTGAAGGCATACATGAATGTTGAGCATGATACTGTTGATAGATTCTCGAGCTTGGTCTTAGCCAATTTTGCCCTATTTGCTTTTCCAAAGGTTGCACATCTCTGGAACAAAGGCTTCAAAGTAGTAGAGTAGTGGCGAGTGCCTCTCAAGTAAGGATGCAGACCAATAGACGGTCATATTTGTGGGGAATGTGGCAACAAGACCAACTTGAAAGATATTGGGATAGCACTATCGGTGCATATCAATGAATAATCCCACTTGTTTTAGAAACCCTTTGAGCTTTTATGTGGTCCTATAGAGTTTATTTGTTAGGTTAGTTATTGATTTCTCCTTGTGTCCAAGAAGGGTTAATGAACATCACTACCTAGATTTGACCTAAGCTAGCCTCACAAAGTTCTTAGGCTTACCTCACAAGACATGTTCGCAACATCACTTCCCGGGTGAATGTTGCAAAAAAAGCGTTCACTGAGGAGGGGGGCTTTTTGAGAGCAATATGTGGATTGTAGTTTCTCAGTGGCTTACACATTCCTCACAAATGACGTGTTCAAACGATCACACTTGATTGCTTCCTAGTAGGATTTATTAGCATGTGTGTAGGAAAATACTAGTCAAGTGTTGGATGTGTCTTGATTGTTGTGTCGAGTAGTCCATTGGCCTAAGCTCTAGATGAGAAGCTCGGGTGCTCTACCACCTGCTTCCCTTCGCTTGAAATTGGAGCAAGGAAGAAGATGTGTGATGGAGAAAGACAGTAAACCGAGTGGTATGATAGTTTCTTAGTGGTCTGCATATTCCTCACAAAATGACATGTTCAAACGATCGCAGTTGATTGCTCCCTAGTAGGATTTGTTGGCATGTGTGTAGGAAAATACTAGTTAGGTGTTGGATGTGTCTTGATTGTTGCGTCAAGTGTAGCAGCCTTAGCTCTAGATGAGAAACTGGGGTGCTCTACCACCTACTTCCCTTCGCCTGAAATTGGAGCAAGGAAGAAGATCTGACAAGAGGAAGAGTTTTTTCGGGGCCGAATAAGTAAACGGAGTGGTACGGCGAAAGGCCCTGACGGTCGAGCTTCAAAAGTTTATGGGTGGAGGTTTCTCTTACATGTTCAATTGGGAGGTTGTTCTCTTGTGAGCTGACTTGACTCGGACATGGCATTGCAGAATTGCTCTCTTCAAATCTCCAAGCGTAGGGAGGGACGGTACTGACTTCTGACTTGGATTGGTCCTCTCGGGATGTACAAGTGTAGGCTCGATGACATGTTCCAATGGGTCAGACACTGCAACACAGGCACAGCCCTGTCTCGCTAGTCACAAAATGAAACGAAGGAATGTGTGTGCACAAAGGCCTGAAGCTAAGCTTGCCCACAAGCAAGCCCTACACCATATCCCCATTTCACCCGACACCTCTCCTTGCAAGGGAGACCCAGTCTAGACCAAACGAACCTAAGCTTCGGCTCCAAACCCTTGGATTGCCTTCATCTGACACAGAGATGTTGCATCTGGATGGTGTGGTTGGAGACACTGGCACCATCCTTTTCCTGCGTTCGCGACAGTGCAATCACACTTCTGCACCCTTGGTAAGGGTAAGGGCCCTGCAATTCTAGGTGGTTTTCATGAGTTCAGTTCACCCTTGCAGACAAATCGCCGGGGATGAAAGCCACCCAGTTCCATGTGAGAGAAGCGAGAGCTTGTTACTGTGACGCCGGACTGACTGCTGGAGGCTGGAGCTTTGCGATATTCGCGGCAGGCTGATCCCTGTCATTGTAGCTGTGGGCTCTAGCTCTGGTAAAGCTAGCTTGTTTTGATGGCCAGGCCACATTGGCTGCTTTTGCAACAGCAAACAAGATGTGCTGTTGCATTGAAGAGCTGTACACTTCCTGTCTGTTAAAGTTTGGCTCATGTTTTGACACTCTATCTGTCAGTCATTAGCTGCATGTGGTTTGCTCCCGACCTATATTTCAGACGATGCGTCAGCTTCTTCTTTATAGACTCCTCACAGCTTCCCAGCACAGTAGTTGGGAGCTCTTCATAAGACCACACGGTCTATCTATTGATCTATCCATCACAACACCAGCCAGACAGACTCTCAAGTCCATCAGAGCTTACTGCATATCTCAGATCATAAGCCATGGGCAACTGTATGTACATTGGCCACAAAAACATCCCTGCCTTTAAGAGAGCCTCTCCTGATCATTGCTGCATCAAGGTGCTGCACTCATGTGATGGCCGAATCTCCGAGTTCTACGAGCAATCGCTAAAGGCAGCCGAGCTGATGCTGGAATTCCCCAACCAGTTCTTGGTGGAGCTCGAGAAGGGGAACCATCGGCCTTCACCGATCTCGGCAGACACAGACTTGAAGCCCTGCCACGCTTACCTTCTCCTGCCCATGCACAGGATGAGCAGCAGCACCAGGATATCACAGGAGCAGATGGCCTGCTTCATCTCTGCCCTGTCCCACAAAACAGATGATGCTTCTCCAGCCCCAAGTAGTGCCAAAAAGAGCAGCAAAGGCCGCAAGCCTTCATGGTACGGACAGAGCAGGGTAACTCCACTGGTGGAGGATGTAGATGATGGTGATGATGATGCCTTTAGAAGAGAACCAAGCAGTGAGAGATCAGAGACCAGCTCTCTCAGCATTATTCAGAAGAGCTACTCGTCCGGCCCTGTGGTACCTCAGGAGCTGCGGGATGCCATGCTTTCTGCTGCTGCATCATCGTCAGGAGCAGGCAACAAGAATCACCTGATACGGAGATCAAGGTCGTGGATGCCCAAGCTAGAGACCATCAGCGAGTGAGACGGCGTCCTTCTACCACTCATAATTGCGTGTGTCTCTCTCTCATCTCTCAGGGAATTCGTTCGCCAGAGCAGGTCTCCTTTCTCCTTTTCTTATGACGGGCAGCTGCCGACGGAGCAGAGATCAGATCAAAGATAGGCTTGGAAGGTGCGTGCCATGCCGCAGAAACGGAAGCAGTCACTCACTTGGGAATGAATCTTCATCTTCCTTCGCTGAGAAGAACCGCATGCCCAATCTTCCTTCGCACAAGAATCGCATGCCCCATCAGAAGAAGGACCAGCTCAGCTCGTCTCCCCATGGCTGCCTACGAAGCAGCAGCAGAGCCAGGCTTATCAGCTTTCTTACATCTAACATCCCAAGCCTTTGGGCCCTTGAACATTCATTTTTCACAGCATTGGGCTTAACAATGCCAGCCTGGAGGATCTAGGCGCTGTGTTAGCACATCCTACCCAAGAAGGATGAACACAAGCAATTGTAGACAGCACATTTTTGTCCATTGTCCTCCTCCTGCCCATCTTGCTATCAAGGGCCCCCTTCCTATACAGCGCGCATGTTCACAACTTGGAACATGGCCAAACACGAGAACTACATAGAACGATGGAATCTCATTTTTGCCCTTACGCCTTGCTAAGGCCCCTTGACGCACCCCCGACCACCCCTCCAAGCTTCACAAGATTGAGTCCCCCAAGCATGCCCATCAACATCTCCATGCTTTGTGTATAACCTATGAATGACAAGGAAAGTTTCCTAATAGGAGACATTTTGCATGTAACGACTAATGTTGTGCTCTCTTTGCCAATTGTTTTCATGTGGCTCACACGCACGCACGCACACACACACACACACTCTCTCTCTCTCTCTCTCTCTCTCTCTCTCTCTCTCTCTCTCATGTTTGTGACTACAATGACATGTTAACTTTTGCAAACCAAGCATCTCTTTTCAAGTACATTGTCATTAGGGCTAGAAATGCTTCAAAAAAATCACTTGTGTGACAAACCATCCTTTAAGCATAATTTTGAAAGCCATGATATATCCCTTCTAGTGATGTTTTATATCCTCTTGTTTTCTAATTTTCACCTTCTAAGAGCCCTTACAAGAGGCCAACATGGTAACCCAATCATTCATGCTAAAGGTTTTCAACTCCCAGTTTCTATTAGCTCCCTGAGTATAAACAGTACAAGAGTTTACTAAACGAGAAGGGCACCTCGTGGATGCCATGCACTGAATGAATTTGTAGAGAAAGAATCTCAACGAGAAATGTGAATGAACTAAAAAAGAATACTAAGAAGACTAATGAAAATATATTGGGTGCCAAAAAGAATATTGAAAGCTCTTAACTTTCAAAAAAGTTATTATTAACTTCGTAGCATCTTTATTATGTCCTTTCTCATATTTTATAAGTAAATAAGGACTTTCGAATAATGAAAGAGCATTAATATGCCCTCTCTCCACCCTCACACATGCCCCTTCTAGCTAGGAGAATCTGAGGGCATGTAGCATCATTAGAAGATTGCTTCATGGGTCACCTTGGTCGAAGTGGCCTTCAATGATTTAGACTCAGAGTTTGAAGGTGGAATCTTTGTCTTCTTTCCCTTCTCTTTGGATTTCATAGCCTCTTCAAAAAATACTTAGAGAGATGGCCCCGATTCCCACAAGAATAGTAGTGGGCATGCTTTTTCTTAGTCTTCAAGGATACTGCCAATGCTCTCCTAATATCATCACCATATATCATAATCTTTGCCTGTGTCTATAACAAAGGCTCCTCATTAAGAAAATGAGACATGAGATCATCAAAATCAAGATCCGGAGTGGAAACCTGGACTCTCAAATCTTGAGCTACCATATCGTACTCTAGAGGGAGCTTAGTAAGAGCCAATGCAGAAAACTAAGAGAAGGTAAGAGCTACCCCCAAGATGAGAAAGTAATCATGAATAATCTTGGACCTCATTAGAAATGTCTACATGGAGTCTCTAGAATTAAACTTGATGCTATACAATTGTTCTTGAAGTGAAATAGTCATCACGGAAGATTTCCACTCATAAAGCTCATGTAGCTTATCCCAAACTTGAGCTGAGGTCTCCAAGATTTGAATGGTAGGAGAGACTATCGAGTGGAGTCAACATACCAAAGCAGTAAAGGTCTCGGCATCCTTGCCTTCCATTCAAAAAGCTCATCTTGAAAATCTTCATCATCCTTCTTTGTCCACTTGGAGAGAGTCAATGGTGGATGCTCTAGCTTGGGCTCGAAACCTGCAATAACCTACAGTAGATCTTTCTACACAAACCAAGCCTTCATATATAGATTACAATGAGCATAAATAGAGCCTTACAAGTGTCCTATGAATCTTCCATACCCATAAGCAAGTAAGCATAGAAGCTCAAAGAAACTAACCAATTATCTTCTTTTTCTTAAGCTTTTTAAGCCTTAGCTCCAAGTTAACCCCTTTCACACTTGTTTCTAGTCAGATTGGTTTCTTTAAACCCTTGTTCACACTAGCTCCTTCCATTCAATCTAGCTTTTTCCCTTTTTTATGTGCGTACTCATATAATTTATTTAGAATCACCTGCAAAAAGGGTTGTATTCATACTTGAAAAAAAAATTGAAAATCACAAATTGTAAAACCATAAGGTAGTTGTTTCTATGCGAGTTTTTCCCACTTATTACACTCAAATCCATTGTAATCTCATGTACCACTTGTAATCGAAGTTAAACACTACCATGCGAGTTATCGATAAGACCTCTGCATTCCTAAAAGAATTTCAAATAGAAGCAATATACAAATTTCATGGTGATGGCTTTCATACTTGAAGGATGAAAACTATGCATCACCTCATGTGTCAAGATTTTTTGGAGTTGTTCTAAGACACTGAATATGCTAATGATCCACAATGGAAAAGAAAAAATAATAACATGGGGCCTTTCAAATAACATGCCTTTTGAGCAATCACTGTTATACGTAGGTCGGCTTGTGCTATTGCTTCCTCATCTTGATCCTCAATTCAAGTGATACTTACAACTCTCATATTCATTGGTGGTTCTATCATTGGAAGTTCATGGAGTGGATGTGACAAAGGGTAATACCTTTTTTATGCACCCTTCCATTGAAAAAGCCTATGCTCTCCCTCTCTAAGGTTTTGAGTTCTACAATGTTTGTTCTACTGATGTTGGGAACCTTGAAAGGTTCCAATCCCCTAAATTTTATCATCTTCTTGTGTCCCTTATATGCCATAAAGTTGCCATGAGCTTGTTGTCCCAATCACTCCATGAAGCAAAGACTACTTTTGTTAGGACATTCACAAAGATCTTGTTCATGGATTCAGCTTGACCATTAGCTTGATTATAACATGGTAAGGATTTTCTATGGATTATCATGAAGGTGGATAACAAGTCACCGACCACTTCATTGATGAAGTGTGTGCCTTAGTCACTGACCAAGTCTATGGGACAACAGAACCATGAGATTACCTGCTCCCAAAGGAACTTGGACGTGGTCCTAAAATCATTTTTGTGACTTGTTCGAGCTTCCACCCACTTGGTGAGATAGTCTGTGGTGACAAAGATGTACTTGGCTTGTGAGTATTGTGCTGCAGAGTTGATTGGACCAATGAGGTCAATTTTCCATTTCTCAATTGGTTGACATGCAATCACTAGGGTCAACTCCATTTTGTTCTTATGAATAGAAACTTTAGTCCATTGACACTCATCACAGTGGTTCACAAACTTAGACACATTGTGGAATAGTGTAGGTTACCACAATTGAGACTGGAGCACCTTGCATGCTATGGTGTCTCCATTAAAATGTCCTCTAGCAATCCCACCATATGATTCCGTGAGCACATTGTGTATTTTGTGTTTGTAGACACATCTTATTAAAAGTCTATCTTGTCCTAGCTGATATAATTGACTGACAATCAATTGATAGAGTTGGATCTTCAAAACTATTTTCTTTAACCTAGCTTTTTCTATGGGTCGTTCAAGCAATCCATTCTCTAGGATGTGGACTATATCATCTGCCCAATATGGTGTGAGGTCTACTCTAAATAAGTATTGTCCGCTGGACATTCTAAAAATATGTGTATCTGGTAGATCATCAAGGATGCCCTATCTAGCCACTTCACATGTGGGTATACATGACATATGATCTACTATATAGTGTTGTTTGCCTTTGAATATTATCATAGAGAAGCCAAATTCCAAAAGCAAAAGTAACCATCGAGCAACACATCTTGTTGCACATGATTTGTTTACAAGATAAAGCAATGCTAGATGACCCACGAAGAAGGTAAAGAGAATCGCTAGAAGACAATATCTAAACTTTTTTACAGCAAACACCATGGATAACCCTTCCCTCTCTATCATTTTCATATTATTGAATTGTCTACTAGCAAATCTTACTGGGTAATCAAGGTTATGCTCACTAGGTTGGCACAACACTGCCCCCATGGCAAACTTTGATGCATCTATGTGCACATGGAAGGTAATGGACTAATCTAGGTCTCTTAAGGTAGAGGCTGAAGTTAGATCTTGTTTAAGCCTTTCATAGGCTTATTGATCCATTCGAATATTATCAATAGCTTGTACAACAGTCTAGAAATCAATGCATAGCAAACCTTTGGTAGTACCCTATGTGGCCTAAGATGCATTGAACTCTCTTCAAGTTGGTCGGAGGGGGAAGGTCTACAATTACCGTGACTTTTGAGATGAGTCTGTGGCTATCCCATTCCTCGACACAACGTGCCCTAAAATACAATCATGCTTCACCCAAAACTTGAACTTTAAGGGGTTCAGTGAGAGAGTATATTACCTACATCATTCAATGACTATTCATAGATTTTCGAAGTGCTCTTCTTAGTTGGTGTGGATAGACAAGTCATTGATGAATATCTCCAACCATTTTTTGAGCATGTCCTTGAAGATGGCACACATGAGACACTAGAAGGTAGCAAGGGAATTTCTTAGCTCGAATGGTATCACTATGTAGGCAAACATCCCTATTTTGTCACGAATACCATCTTGTGCATGTTGTCCAATTGGACTTGCACTCGGTTATAGCTTGAGAAGCCATCTAGAAAATTGTAGGCTTCCTTTCCTACCACTCTCTTTAGCATATACTGAGTATATAGTAATGGGTAGTTGTCTCTCTTTGTAGCTACATTGACCTATAATTCACACACAATCGAATCTTTCCATTCTTTTTTGTGACTATCACTATGGGTGATATCTAGTCCATGTGCTCTATCTCGTAAATGAATCCTACATTTAGTAGCTTATCAATCTCTTCCTTCACTGCATAGACATGCTTAGGATTTATTATGTACATTCATTGCTTAACTAGTATTGTTGCATCAAGGATCATGGGAATATTATGAGTCATGATACTCACATCTATTCCTTTCAGCTTGTCTAAGGACCATGCAAATACGTTGGAGAATTCCCTTAAGAGATTTGTGAGATTATTCTCTTCCTCCTTAGTAAGGTTGTTTGCTAAGTACACAGTTCAAGGCTTGTCCCCTTCCCTTGCTAAGTTGACTTCCTTAGCTTTGGCTGGCCTTTTTATGGGTTCAATTTTCTTACCCTTTCCTCTTGGCTCCTACTAACACAACTATTCGATCACCCTTCTTGAACTTCATGAAGTGTTTTGGTAAAACCAAAGGTTTCATCAGTTAGCTTCTAAAGACTTTGATTGTTTTATTCTCTCTTCCTTTAGCCTCTTGTGCCTTAGATGGAGTAGGAGATCCCCCTTGTTGGTACATTTGGTCCTAGGTGGGTGAGGCATTTTGGGGTCACTATTAGAGCTTACCTTTGACTCAGAGTTGTACACACAATACTTACTAGAAGAGGTTGTATCCCTTGGTGATCATAGCTCTGAGGCTCACTCCACTCCAGATAATGATGTGGTGCCATGCTGGACTAATCCCACTTGCTCATAATCTACTACCTCTATGTATTCTAGCCTAGTTCAGTTGCAATCTATCTTGGAAACTCTTTTGTTAAATTTAAAAGCATTGGCCTCTCAAGGCTTAGAGTTTGCTATGATTTTCTCAATTACTCTTCCATCTATGTCATATTCTATGGTCTCTGGTTCCTCTTTGCTTTCCTCACTAATGAGACAACAGTCTTTCTACTCATCATCGAAATCCTCATACTCATACTCTGCATTATTTTCAGGGTTCATCTCCTCAAGTTTTTTCCCACTTGTAATGAGAGCTTAGTTGTAAAGCAAGTTTAAGCCATGCACCTTAGTCCATCACCACTCCTATGTCTATGTCTCCACGAACTGAATGCATTATGGGAAGGCACTAAGATGCACATAGTCTTACTTATTGCTGTTGTAGGAGATACAACACAAAATGGGATAATAGACTCATGAGTAGGAGTTAGTGTACTTAGCCATGGAGTCCTACAAGCTTCGAAAATCCACCGGTAGAAATTGCATGGTTCAATGTCACTCTAGAGAATGGGATGAATGTTGCACCCTTTGGAGTTTTGAATGACTGGCCTTCAAAGCACATTCAACATGCTACGAGCTCATGGTTGTAATCTTCTCCTAGGCCTCTACCTCTCCCTCTACCTAAAGCCATTATCGGCATAGGCTTAAAATCCATCAATAAGGGTTCACGTATGAGTCTTCATCTAGTGGTTTCTCTACAAAGTGCACTAGAGCATTGTTTGGAGAATGGATCACTATAAGTCCCGGTGGTCTAGGGATACTTTTTGGGTTTATGTCGATCCTTGGAGTGATTGGCTTTGAATTATTAGCTGTGGGTAGAGCCAAAGGGTCTCCCATTCCAAATAAGGCCGCCTAACTCCTGGATAGTATGGCTGAGCATAGGGTTGCTAGTATGCAATCCTCTTGGCAATCGATAGTGCATAGCATCATGCATGAATCTTCCATAGTTGGCACAAGGTTGGGACCTTAGATCAGGGCACTCAGATGGCAAATGGTTCCCTCCATTATGAACACACCACGTGTGAGGTTGCACTAGCCTTTTAATGACTCGTGTAGTTTGATCAATTTTGACTTTAGATCAATGATTGCTTGAGTCTAGTCAATACTCTTTCCCTTATCTTGCTCACTAGAGGGGCTGATCATTTTCCAAGTGTCACAGTTCTCTTGGCATTTCTAAACATGTTGTTCTCTTGTTGCATAACCCTAGAGCTTCTCTCTTTGAGCAAGTCATCCACTCGTATATCCTCCTGAACGACTCTTGCCACCATATCCCTTTGCAAGTTTGCATTGCTTGCTAAGGCCTTATAGAGTTATTCATTGTGGATCCCATTAATGAATACGGTGGATATTGCTCTCTCATTGGGTTGCTCAACTACAAGTATCCTCTTGTAGAGACTTCTCACATGAGTAATGTGGTCTCATTTGTCCTCTTTGTCTTTTTGGCTGACATTAATCATCTTAACAATGAGGTTGGAGTATCTTGGATCTAAGATTCTCTTGATGAAGAGATCCTTTAGATCGTTGAAATTATTGCATTTTTGCCATTATCTAGACTGGTGAATCAAGTATGTTTCCCCTTGTCCCCTAAGCAAAGACTAAATGCTTGTGCCTGTTGAGTGGGGTCCATGAGGTTGTTAGCCTCGCACACATGCTCAAACTACTCGATGAAGCTGTAGGGATAATTGCCTGTCTAATATTTGTTGAGTTGCTTTTGGAAACTATGGTTATCTTTGTTTGGCTCATCATATTTGGGGTGACTCCTATTCGAGCTAGCAATGATGCTACCAAGGCTACTCCACTTTACTTGGCATTGGTATTGTCTAGCAATCACTTAGTGAGCAACTTGCTCATTGTAAGGTCTACTTCTAAGCTCTCTCCCTATCAGGATTTCCTCCTGTCCTATTTCTACCTGAGATGGCTAGGATTCTATGAACTCATTGATCTCTCTCTTTTGGTGTAACGTCTGAGCTCGTTGCTCGTGGTTATAGCTCACTATGCGCTGTGTAGTGTGATCCTTTCTAGCCTAATCCCCTCCTTGAGATTGGCTATGATATTAGTTGCAGTCTTCCATGATGTGTTATCCTTGTCTATTGGCCATATTGTGCGATAAGTCTCCAAATGTCATCTAGGTACCTTGCTACATTAAGGTCAAGGTCAAGATCGTGGTCATTCTCATTTGAGCTGGTGCCTACCATGGTGGTTGTCTCCTGACCCACTAGTATTTCTATAAGGTAGACTAGGACAGCTAAAGATGTGTCTCTAATCTTGGTTAGTCCTTTGTTTCCTTAGTGGTTTGATGGTTCGGTATTTCGCAAATCTTTGTCTCTAGTGTCATGGGTCACTTGTCAAGTTTTTGGGGTTGCACTCATACTGGTGGATTTGTTTCTTAGTTTAATCCCCTTTAGTGTATTCCTTGTTAATCCAATCAATCTAGAAATATACACACACTTACATGCTTGAACAGTGTGACTCGATATGAGCCGTGCAAAGTCAAGCCTTCTAATATTTCACATGCACTTGATGTCATGATGTAGGGTGTAACCTTCAATGAAATCAACGACATCCACACTTTTACCAATCAATTTCATGTAGTTGCAGCTCTTTCACATGTATCATGATCGCTCCTAATAGTCAAATTTAGATCCCTCCTGGTTTTGATAGGTGGTCTGATGGGTGATCAGCCCAGAAGATAGTCAAATTGAGTCTCTACCAAGGGTAAGCGATTGATCTGGTTGGTAAGTTGAGTCACTCCTAGATTGTTTGGTTAAAGTTTTGGGGACAATTAGCTCTATGGTCTCATCTCTAGTTTTGGGTTCTAATCTAGATTATTGGGCAGCTAGATGTTGGCCTTAGCAGGTCCTGGAGTGGTCAAAATGGTCAAATATTTAAGATGTTCAATATCACACATTAGCCCAATGCTATTCCTTAACAATGCAATACAACACGATTAGAAAAAAATCATGAAAATATTATTTGACATGCTCCTCACATTGACCAGTTTTTAATTAAGTTGTTTGAGCATGGAGTGCCATACACTTTGTATATGTAAGTTAAATATGGTATCAGAAGATAAAATCTTGGATGCATGGCAATTGTATATTTAGGTGATGACCAATGTTGATTGAGAGTGTAAGATTCCTCTTTGTTGTCGAGTAATTTGATATTTTGGGGAAAATCAAACCCTCGGGGTGGGATAGCAATTGACCACAAGTGCTATGCTAGATGTGTAGATAGACAAAAAAGAGCACAGGGTATAAGCTGACAACCAAAATCTAGTCAATCCTAGAGAGAATGTCAATTTGATGACAATATAAGTACACTCAATACTAATAGTTTCCCCTACCAATATAAGAAAAGTACATTAAATTGTTAGATTTAAAATTAGATAGAAAATTTCTTACAAATGTGAAAATACAATAGTTGAGAGAACTTAATAGGGGTCGGCTACACAAGTGGTTATACATATTGAAAATACACATTTGAAGGATAAAAAAGGGGTCCAAATTATGATAATAATTTTTTCTAGGGGAAATGACGATGATTCTTTTGTAAGTAAGACATGGAGAGTACATAATGATTTTTAAAAAGGGTCTAGTAACAATGATAAAGAAGTGAACACATAATATAAATATGTACTTTTGACAAAAACTATGACTATAGGCTAAAGAAACTTCAAATCAAATGCATTATTTCCAAAACTAGGTTAGAGTGAACATTCAAATCTAAATTAGTAAAGTGTACAGAATAAGGAGAATGCTTAACAAATATTTAAAAATTATAGAGTAAAAGAGAATATTTTGCATCATGTGTTGAAATTCCATTGTTTAGGCATAAACCTATTATTATGAAAGATATCAAATTCCAAGTCTAAGTAAAATTAAAGTGATCTTACAATTGACTAGAGTGTGGCATTCTCATTACATGAGTGAAATCTAAGTTTGAGGCCACATGTAGATATGTCATGAATTATAAGAATTTGACTATAATTAAAGTAAAAGCCCTACTTGTGTAAGTTCTAAATTTGCATAAGATGTAAAATTTATTTTCCTTTCTTTTGAATGCTATTCTCAATTCCTAGCAAATTGAAAGACAATAGAATTGAAAGCATGCTAGAACCTTGAAAATTTGGTGAGGTGAGAATGAAGTTCACAAGTCTACTTTGGCTATGAATATGTAATATTTCTGCACGAAATATTAAATAATTTTGACCACTACACGCCTCGCGCTAAAGCAATGCTAAGTCATCTTCGACAACGGAATAATGTTAGTGACTAGGTCCTTACCCCGCGTGCACGATAATAAACCCCAACCGCGTTGTGCAAATAAGGCTGAGGCTAAAATCCACAAGCCGCACAAGAACACCCTTTACGGGAAAAGGTAAATGGATAATGCTCAATTTTGTGCAAATTTTTTAATTAATTACCCCCTCCCCTTAGCCGATGCATGGTAGGGGGAGAGGGAGTGTGAGAGGAATCGCGTAGTGGTGGAGTGCATGGGTGAAGGGAGGAGGCCTGCAAGCCATCCACGTGGTGGCTATCTCTCTCTCTCTCTCCCCCCCCCAGCCTATATAAACTCCCCCTTGGAGCTAGGGGAGAGAAGAGAGAGGAACTATCGTGCTGCCCAGGCCGCCACCTTCACGCCGTGTTGCCGCCTGCGCTGCTGCCTGCTATTGCAGTATTGCTGCCGCCCGCTCCACCTCACCATCACCATCGTCATAATCATCATCATCGTCCTCTTTTTCACCCTCTCCATCATCACGATTCCTTCTTCCACGTTTCACGTTCTCTGTCAGTTACAGAAGCATAGAAGCAAGCCACACACGCAGCAGTCTCCAACCCAAGTCTACGCTTGGACATCCCTGCGAGTCCTCATACCCAGGTTCTTAGAAGTTTAATTCCTTATAAAAGGAATGCATTGGGCACGTTTAATTTTCATGGGGAAGTTATGAATGCAAATTACTCATTCGTCTTAAGAGTTTTAGTTGCATGTTGCTCTTTGCTTACATTTCCAAAGTGACAATCCTAAACGCATATTGCATAGGTTAAAAGGATGATTTTTTTTTAAAATGCATCCTTGTCTTCCTTGCAAGAAAGAACAAGTGCATAATGCATTTAGGCAATGATTTCCTAGATATGATTCGTAGGAAATAATCGTTAACATCTGTTAGAATATTGTCCAAAGAATTGCATTGCATGAAAAGGAAACAATGAACTTACTTGTTGCATGCGAGGATGCTTGCATTTTTAAGTCGGGTTAAGTGCCGAGGGTTAAGTGCCGCTGAATGGATTAATTCAACAATAGTCTTATGACATTCGTCATGCGTGAACTTCTTTATCGAAGTTCTTTTAGAAAAAGATGCATTTCATATTAAATCATGAATTCAATGCATCGAACAAAGGGTTATAGATATAATTCTTGTTGAAACTCAACGTAGGTTTTTATATGAGTTAGCCATGAATTGTCTATAAGGCAAGGAAAAGAGATGGTCATTTTATGTTTTATAGTTGCATATAAGGAAAAAGTCAATGAATAGCATATTTGCACGTAATATGATGTCTTGGAACTATTTACACCTTTAGGACAAATATTAGTGTCTCTAAGAAAATATCATTTCTTGTCACAAGACAAGTAGACCGATTTAGCTAAATCACTTGTAATGACATAACCCACATGGGATTCTTACAAGCATAAACAGTTAGTACAACAAACACCTCAAAGTGCTAGCTAGGGTTAGTCACGTTAAAAATTTTGCCTAGTATCGCACTTGGGATGCCAAGTGAAGACTTTTGATCCGAAAGGTCCTACCCATGTTCACGGAATGTTAGGGTTAGCTAAACGCCCATGCAACAACGATCTAGGGTTTTACCCTAAGGATCGAATGACCTAATACTAGACTTCTGATTGAGTTTAGAGACCTTAGGGTCAAACATTGTCGGCCTAGTAAGGTTAGGGTTGGGTTGGGTCAAGAGGACTCCCAAACCCTACATCTTGACCAAACGTATTTCTTGACTAAGGAACGTCGTTTGATGGGAGAAATGATCCCACAAGTCAGATGCGACTCCTATGCAACAAGTTGCAACGTTGCATGGTTTTGTGTTAAATCACAAAATAGAGTTGCCACTCCTTAGAATGAGGTTGGCAAGTCCTAAGTTCAAGTCAAACTATCTTTAGGATGAGCTACATCACCCTTCTGTGAGGCTGAGTTGCCAAGATAGGGTAACTATGAATTGCCTAGCAAGCAATTGACAAATCAAGTTAGGGCGACAAAGTTGCCTAGGATTTATTGTCTTAGTTTAAGGAACCTAAGGTGTTTGTTAAATTGGGTTAACATGGTACAAACCCTAACCTAAGGATAAAAGGGTAAACAAGCAACAAAACCCTTGGGGATCTTGCCAAGTCGCAATTGATCCCGGATCGAATGCTGGATGCATTCAAAGAGAAGGATTTACACCTTAGCAGTTGGCCAAATAAACGACCACTGGATTGATTGTGTTTGTATAGTTAGGAGCACTGTTTGTATTGCTTTGCTCAAGGAACTAAAGATGGAAAAATAATTAATGCTTCAGGTTGAAGGCCTGGAGGGAGAGGCAACATCAGTTACCCTGGACTGTCTGTCTAACCCTAACCAAGGGGGTTGTTAGCCGCGCCGGGTACGTGGACCGAACCCGCTACGAGAGGTCTCTCCGTGGGTGCTACTTGGAGTAGGAGGACGCTTGGGTGCTAGGGGGGGCTCTGGCCGTAAATCCCTTGCCTCCGGGTCCTACACAAGAGGCTGACGTGACTCGAGATTGGATCCCGAGGCCCGCATACTAGTCTACGGGCAGAAACTTGGAATAGCGATCCTTGAGGATTGTTGGATTACCTTCGGGCGGATTATGGATTGCCTTCGGGTGGATTATGGATTGCCCTCGAGTGAATTATGGATTAGCCTACGGGCTGGATTATATTATGTATTTCAAAGACTGATAAATAAGATCAATTGTTGGAAAGGAACTTGTTTGACATTGTTTTTCTATGTTAGTGCTTAAGTTACATGAAGGAATCGGTGACTAATTGGCTAATTAAGGAAGCTGTTTTTGTGTGTCAAACTAAATGTGATAGGTAATTAGACAACTAAAGCAACCCTGAGGAAAATGTGGTGGATGTGGCCATGGGTCCGCCGTCCTACGGAAGGGTGGTCCCGGTTGGCTGAGAACTTTTCTCGAAGGAAATTGACAGTAAGGAACGATGACTTAGAATCTAGAGTACTAGAGTCTCGATTTATGCTGTTTTAGGGGAACGGAATGGGACTATGCCTTATGGGCAGAGAGGTTGAGCTTCACATCCCTCTTGTTTCCCATTCTCCTTGAGCCAAGTGCAACATGAATCCGCTTCGACCCTGACATTTCCGCGTAAAGTAGTTCGCCTGGGGTTTGACACTAGCTGTCGATCTAGGAATTTAACCACTAGGAAAACCCTGATTCAGGTTGGTCCTAAGTGGGAACAGTCGGAATGCTCCTGCTTCGTGGCAGACTCGGGAAGACCTAGATCACAAACCCCGTGACATTCCGTGGGAGTGCCAGGCGACGCCTTCTATACTCTCTTCCTGATGGGCTGCTAAGACGTGTCCTACAAGTAAATAGGTAGACACGTTACAGTTGGTATTAGAGCCAACCAATGAAGGATCTGTCTTTTACAAGGAAACTTAATAAGGAGAAGTAAAGCAAATGTTGGTGATAAGAACATTTCCTTACTTACTTATCAATGCTGACTTGCAGAGTCGAGAAGCATGGAACAGATTCTTGGTGTTCCAGGTTATGTTTATGACTGCGATGCGTGCTTCGGATTATCGATGAAGGATCGATATGATAAATATCCTAGACTATATCTACAATCCTTCACCCCTGTACGTAGAACGGAGATGGATGGGTGATTCAAGAATCTATTACATAGCTGCCTACCGATTTGCATACCTTCGAACCAACTTAAAGAGAATCAAGTGGTTGGAGGACTTGAAGATCGTGAAGCTGTTCATCTTTGTTGAGGCTCACACAAACGCAACCCTACATGTCGGCAGTCAAAAGGTCAAGCAGAACACGTATATGTACGAGGAAGTGACTCGAATAATCCCTGCTGACAGAATCAAGGTGTTGGGACGTTATGAGAAGAACGGGTATCAAAGGAAAGGATACCCTAATCTTCCAATGACCTATCGATTCCTAAAAATCCATGACCCCAATCCATACTATTACTCAGTTCCCGTAGCTGAATGTAACACAATCTTATTCTCCCCGAATTAATGTATCAGCTTGTTCCATCTTCCCAAGAATAATTGTACTCAAAGGGCTATGCCTATATGAATGAAATAGACTTTTTTATCAATGATTGTCTTGACTATGAGTATTGATAAAGAAGTTAAGTGATTAGGTCACTTGGCTGAAAGTTGAACTGGGCATGTAAAGTAGTGTGGGAAACGTTTAGCAATTTTTTAACATAAAGAATTTTGAACAAGCATGTAGGGATACATCCCCACATTTAAATCCTTAATAGATCTGATTGACTCATCAACACAGGTCTAACACTTGACCACACTCATACCCATATGTCCCCATATTGAAAACATAACTAATTATTATAATCAAAATGATTAGGGTTAGAAACACTTGGCCCGATTTGCAGATGGTCGAGGTGAACCATCATTGACATGTGAAAGATCCTAATCATTGCGGCAAGAGGTACCACAACTCATCATATCACACTTGTCCAGCATGGTAGGGACCACACAATAGCACCTAGGAAGGTAGCATCATTGAAGAAGATTTGGTTAAGTTGTCAATGGGAGGCAAGGTATACAACACTTGATCTCGACAGTCACTCATATTGGAATGTTAGATCAGTCACTTGCCCCATGCCTTATGTCACTCGAAGAGAATGATTGAAACCCATATCTCACATCCGGTTTAGAAATCGAAAAGAGAGATGGTTTAGAGGGAGTATGCCATTGTGCAGATCTGATGGTGTATTAGTGTGTCCCAGCCCATTTAGCATATGTGCAAGAAGGAAAGCCAAGGAGCCTTGTAGTGTAGTGCACCAAACAAAATAATGTGTCTAGTGATGGCGGAGGAGGCCCATCCCATGTGTGCATAGGGAAATGAGAACGTACATGTCTCCAATGGTCTTAACATCTGTCAATCCTCACCTCTTAGTTGATGAAGGAAAAATCAATCACTCTCAACCCCCCCTCTGTCTCATGCTCTGTTAATAGATATAGGAAGGCAACCCATTCCTTACACCGATTGATGTAAGCCTTACAACCACTTGTGCAAAAGTTGTATGCCTTCTTGTGTGCAATTGATAGTGTGATAGTGCATCCCACCCTATGCCAGCATACGATGTAAGAAGGAAGGCCAATGAACCTTATAGTGTCGTACAACACTCCATTCACACATCACATCTCTCTGTTGGATATAAAGGGAAAGGACTGGTCACTCACCCTATCCTCTGTCTCACAAACTATTAATAAATACAAAGGGTAGCCCATACTCACATCTCCACCTAGTTAGGATGAAGGCTCACATCACTTAAGGTTTGTCGATGAAGATCAGCTTTGGCAGTTTGATGATGTCACTTGGATCAGTTACTGAAGAGGCATACCCAGGGAGGTAGCGAACAAGTTTGGTACTTGGATTGCATGTTGGAAATGTCATTTGCTGTAGGAGTTAGAAACACTGATGGGGTTACAATATTCAATGCACTAAGGGAGGTGGCATTTGAACTGATCTAGAAGAGTTATGCTAATGATTCAGCTATCTTGGACTACAAGGTGTTATCACCTTTCCCACAACCAGCTTTCCGTCCAAGGGTGTGTGCCACCTTTTCTTGGAACGAGACCTGTTATGACAAGGAATTTCATCCTTTTCTCCCTTAACAGTTTTGATATTTTTTTATCTTCTTCTTTTTTTTCTTTTTTTTCCTACTCTCGATGGTGTTTCCACCTTTTCTTAAAGAATAGGTCAGCATGATAGGGACCGAAGTCATTTTCTCCCATGATTGATATATGATTCTTTCTTTGTTTTTTTTTTCAAAAAGAAAAATGATAGGAGTACCATGTATCAGAACCATCCTCGCCACCTGTGGTAGATCACGTGGAAAGAAAGCAAAGGAGGCATGAAAGATGGCTATGAGGGGCTAATAAAATGAGGCCACCTCATCAGGATAAGCAGAAGTGCTATCAATAGCAATAGGCAAAGCCTTATCGATAGACACACGAGGAATGAAGGAGCTATCGACGGTGATTGTCAGGATCCCTAGGGAGGGTAATACTTCTTGAGGTGATAGCCATTAATAAGGAAGGGATCATCAAAATCATTGATTGTTTATACTTAGATAGAGCCATTAGGATTGACATCAAGTACCTTATAGGGGCCCATCCATCGTTGTTGAAGCTTGCCTAGAAAGTTGTCAAATTTTGAGTCATAAGCAAGGACTAAATCACCTTCCTTGAACTTCTTCTGCTTGATGAAGCTATCGTCATAGGCCTTTCTTTGAGCTTGCATGGCTTCCATGCATTGTAGGTCCATCCTATGAGTCTCATCCAGACTTTCAAAGTGCAAGAGATGGCATTGCAAGGACTCATCCTCTCCCAAGTGCTCTTTCATAGCCACCCGCAAAGAAGGCAGCTTCAATTCAACAAGGAAGACTTCCTTTGTACCATACATCAGCTAAAAAGTGGTCTATCCTGTAGCAACCTTATTGGAGTTTCTATATGCCTAGAGGGCCTTTGTAAGTTGATCATCCTAATCACAATGATGTACAATGATTGTCCTTGTCATGATTGAGTAGAGGATGTGATTGGTAACTTCGACTTGGTCATTGGCTCTAGGGTAGGTAGTAAGGTGTGGACTTGTGATGGTAGATCTTATATAGCTATGTTAGTTCTTCCATAATCTTATTAAGGAAGTGGGTACCTCTATCACTAATGAGCTCTAGGGGACTGCCAAAACGGGTGATGATGTTCTCATATAAGAACATGGCCACGTTGTTACATCATCCCACTTCAAAACTTTGGCTTCACACCACTTTGTCGCGTAGTCCATATATAGACTAAGATGTATATGTTATGCTTTCTTCTGGTTGGTGGATCAATGGGGCCATAAAGTCAATTATCCACTTCTCGAACGACTCTAAGGGAAGGTTGGGTTGTAGTGGCATGGTGCTAGTTTTGATAGACTTCTCCATTTGTTGACAAGTATCATAATATTTGCAGTAGTCATAGGCATCCTTCTGGAGGGTTGGCCACCAATATCATGCGAGGAAGGCCTTTCTAGTTGTCGCTTCTCCTCTAAAGTGTCCTCCATAGGGCTCATCATGGCATGCCTTCATGCACTAAAGTGTCCTCCATAGGGCTCATCATGGCATGCCTTCATGCACTATTCCAATCTCATCTCTGACCACACATCTTCACAATACTTCATCTTTACCTTTCTTGTACAAAGCACCACCTAAAAAGGTGTAGGGGATTGATTTCAACATACGGCTGGAGATAGGGGATACTATTGGATTGCAAAGAGGTTGGCTATGTCTGTGTAACATGGGCTTACAGTTTAGACTAGAAAAAGGGAAGTATCAGGAAGGTCAGGGTCATCATAATCCTCTTCGTTGCTTTGAGAGATTTACAATAAATAATCAGCCACAGGACATGGGAGCAATAGGGTTTGGTAACTAGAACTCTTGAAATAGAAGGAGCTATCTCATCATTCTTCCCTTCACATATGATTTGTTTATCAAGAAGGACATGGCCTCATGATCCACATAGAATTTGAAGTGTATCGACAGTAGATAGTGTCAAAAATTCTCCAAGGCAAACACCATTGCCAAGAACTCAAGCTCTATCAATGTGTAGTTTCATTCTCTATCGGTTACTTTTTTGGCTTGCATAATATATAGATCGATCCAACTTTGAGGAGACTTTTTGGCATAAGACTCTACCTAAGCCTTCACATGATGCATCAATGTGCACATGGAATTCCCTCGTCCAATCAGGAGGTTGCATAATGGGTGCTTCAATTAGACACTATTTAATAGTATTGAATGTTTCATTACACTTAGGGGTCCACGTAAACTCTACATCTTTCCTTAGGAGCTTATGGAAGGGGTTGCCTTTGTTGCAAATTTCACAATGAGCCCTTTTTAATAGTCCACATGGCCAAGGAATCCCCTCAATTATTTGAGGTTAGTTGGCACTATTAAGACTGCGATCTTCTCAATCTTGGCAATATCTCTTGCTATCCTCTATGTAGAGACAATGTGGCCCAGAAGAACTCGCGATGAGGCTCCAAAGACACACTTGTCGGGGTTGAGAGAGATCTCATACTCCTGACATCTATCAAAGCATTTTTCTAGGTGTCCCCAATGCTCATGGTTTAGGCTATAGACACATAAGTCATCTAATTACACCTCAATGAAGTCTTGCATATGGTTTTGGAATGTGGCCATCATTACTCATTGGAATGTAGCAGGAGCATTACAGAGCCCGAACGACATCACTCTATAAGCATAGGTCCCCCATTCTACTATGAAGGTTGTTTTGCATTGATCTTCTTCTATGATCTGGACTTGATTGTATCCACTAAATCCATCCAAGAGGGAATAAAGTTCATGACCTGCCACTATGTCCAACAGTTGGTCTATGAAAGGAATAGGGAAACTATCATTCTTAGTCTTGGAATTTAGCTTTTGGAAGTCCATTCATATTCGTAGTTTTCCATTCTTCTTGGATACTGCCACGATGGGTGAAACCCATTCACTATTGGCCACTAGATAGATAAACTCAGCTTCTAGGAGCTTCAGTAGTTTGGTTTTTATGACAAGGATGGAGTAATTTGGATTCATGCGCCTCTGTCTTTGTCTCACACGCTTGGCTTCAAGGAGCTTTAATAGTTTGTCTTTTAGAAGACTGATACCCACCTTCAAGTGACGTTCTATACCATCAATATATAGGAAACTTAATTGCTTTTCACCTTCAACTTCATGGAAGAAGGTCACACAAACTACTTTTGGCCCAAATCCTTCAAGGGAGTGGCCTCATCCTCTAATGTTCCACTGGAACCATCTTCATCTTTCAATAAGGGCTTGAGCTCTTTCATCATGGTGATGGATTGAGCTCTTTCATCATCTTCTACATCAAGGGGATTGGATGGTCAATAACTTTGGTCCCTTTTATGAAGGGCTAGTAGCCTCGTTCCATCATTTTATATTTTACCAGGACTTTCAAGGGATGTAAATCTTTTCCATTGAACTTGTGAATTTGAGGCCTTAAATCTACATAGGCCATGGTCATTATAGGAAGGCCTTACCTATTTTCTTAAGCAATGGCAGTGTCTAGTTTTACAGGTGGCCAAGTACTAACCAAATAGTAGAGTTGATAGCCTTACAAATGATAGCCAACTTTAAAGTTGTAGAGATGAAAGAGGTCGGAAATCATACATATGTAATATCTCAAGGTAAGATTTTGGAGGTCATATTCTTTGAACAACCCTTGATTTAATTTTGACTATCTTCCTAGGTTTCAATGAGGTGAGCTTTAACTGGACTTCAGGCTCCTCCTGATAATGTTGCTTATTAGAGGAGTTCTTGGTGGAACATGGCTTATAAATCAACTCTATGCTATGGGATGAATCAAAGGAGAGTACAATAACGCTTATTTCTCTGATTTACCAGTAGCAAAGCAGTAAGAGGCATCGGTTGAATGCATCATTGGTGCTAAGAATCACTATTATCATGTCCCATTCTTGTACTCATAATGTAGATTGATTTTTACGAGCTTAATATTGCCAATGGAAGGATAAGAACCTCTACATTTAAGCTCCATAGTGAAGTAACAAATCTTTACAAGGGTTTTTCAGTGATTAAAATCACTGTTGATAATGCCCTGATTGACAAAAAATGAGAATGAGTGAGCTTGAAGCTTCTTGGCTATGGCTGCCAGGAAACCCACATTTAGGGTTTGACTGAAATCTCTTCCTATGGACAGAGATTTGAGGAGCCTTTTTGTGGGAGTATAGCCCACTAGGGGGGCTATCAAAGCCCTAAGATGGCTGTCATTGATTCACCCTCAGCTGAGCATGCAGCTGTATGAATTTGCACACTGCCCAGATTTGCGCTTGCTTGCATTGTTTTCACATTGCCGTCGTGCTGCGTGGCCAATATGGGGGTTTGTTGTGCTAGGGAGGAGAAGCACCTAATGCTAAGGAAGATAACTCTTGAAGAAATGGGAGGTGGCTATGCCCTCTTTTGCTCACACAAGCTCCTCCAATGGAGATAGGTACTGGCTAGCTATGGAGCTTGAAGGTCCAAGATGAAAAAATGAAACTTTTCCTATGCACTTAGTTTGAGCTAAGGTTTAGGAAACCTAAAGGGATCAAAGATGGATATGATACCATGTGGCAAATCAAAGTTTGAAGCATGAGAGAGTGTGCACACGAGGGAGAGAGAGCTCAAGTACAAGAATTAGATCTTGCTTAGTAAGTTGTTCAAATGTACAACTAGTACACTCTCCTCAACTATGAGTGTGTACTTTAGGCAGTTTATATATCCTCTGGAGAAGTTAGGGTAAGGGCTTCCCCTTGCTCCCCTGTCCTCCACTCCATTTACACCTAGCTACCCTTATCCTCTCTAGTATAAGGAGAGTTCCCATCCTTGCTTTTCAACATGTAAGAGAAGAATAAACTCTCTGTTGTATCTTCTACCTTTACTTCTGCATCTATCTTTGCTTCTGTTTCTATCTCTATCTTTGTCTCTATCTCTATCTCTATCTCTAGCTTTGCTTTTGTCTCTACCTTTGCTACTACGGCCATGTAGTAGGGAGAACAGTACATCCATGCTTGTATCTCATGTTAGAGGTGACTTTTGAAGTCAATTTGGGTTCATGCTAGAGGTATTCACCCATTGACAAAGACTTTTCTTCTTTCGTGACTTGGCTTATAGTGCCAACTGTTAGAGACTATGCCTCTGTTCTCCTAGGAGAAATCTATTTGACAGCTTCTTTGTCTCTTGATGTACCATCTATTACTTGTTGGAAGAGTCTGTTAAGACTTTGATGGAAGTGGATCCATTAACCTTTTGTGATCCATACAACTTCAACACTACTTTGTGAGGTTCTCTATTTAGGGTTAAGGTTCCTTTGAATTAATCCATCTGTGCCCTTGCTTCAAAAAGTGATGGTCATCCCAATAGAAGTAGAGGGTATGAGGTCCCATAGAAATTTGGTTTTACTACCAGATATGTCAGCCAATAATCTCTTCCGACGAGGGTTTTCTTCACATATGGGAGATTTTCCAAAGGTTTAATTCTGCTTTGGTTTGCTAGTTTCATAAGCCACTACATAGGTTGCATTCGTTGCAAGCTGAGATCCTTCATTGTCACATCTGCCATTATGTTCACTGATGAACCTCCATCAATTAATGCATGTGATGCAATAAAGCATCCTTCAATCCACACGCCAATCTCTGGAGTACCAAGATCCAAGAAGGAATTAGCCTCATTCACCTCTTTCATAGGCTCTAGGGTCTTATTGGACTTGGTTGCTATTAAGGAAGCAATCCTTAGGCCTCTTCTTCTTATCAGTATACGTTTAAATTTCTTTCGGCAACTAGGAAGACAACATAAAAATTTGTTGAAATTTTAGATTTGGTTTGAAAGTGTCTAGGTCTTTGACCAATTCATATTCTTTAATAGGATCCAGAGGCTTCTCCAATTAGCTAGGAAATGGTGCAATGCTAACTTTTATCTTCCCTCTTTCATCTAGAAGTGGCAACATCTGCACTTCTACTTCGGGATGTACTTCGGCATCCTCCATCTCTCTTGGACCTCTGGTCCTATCTCTACAACTGTGTATGTGGCTCTCTATGGCTCTACAATGCTTTCTACCTCATTGTTCTGCTCTGCACTGCTCTATTTCTCCTTAGAAAGGTTGAACTTCACCATTTTGGTAGATGGAATATTCTCTTTTAAAACTGTGGGTTCTCTTTTCTTAGCACATGTTATTGTGGCAACTTCCAATTGAACCAAATTGGAGGTAGGTTCTTGGGTCTTTTCTTGGGTATTAAGAATAGCTTTCACGAGATTTGGACTAGGACAGTCTTTTGTAGTGTGGCCTTCTTCTTTACATTAACTACATAAGGGCTTGTAGTCCATAGACCTTCTAGGGTTTGGACAATTTGGTGAGATGTGTCCCTTTTCTCCACATCTGTAACACTCCACTATTGATCTCTAGCCATCGCCAAACTGCCATCCTCTGTAACTTTGAGAGGAAAACCTCCTTGGGCCAAAATTCTCTTTGGGCTTTGGTCCGATATCCTAGGTGGTTATCTTGGATTCCAACAAATTAAATCTTGCTTCTTCATCTTTCTTTCTTCTCTCATGCATCTCCTTTAAGAGAAAATATCCTATGTATGGTTCTTTCTCAAATAGTATAAATAGAAGGCTCCAAGGATAGTTGGTTTTTGGGTACATTCAGTGGAAGGCTAAATATCCCGCTTGATGGCACTTTCTACACCATATATTAGATCGCATCACCATCTCTTCCAACTCTTGTAGGAGTGGATATGTTGGCGGTATCCACCTTCAACATCTATAGCTATTTTGTAATCGCATCCGTCAACTCCTTCTTGATGCTTGTGACTAAATTGAACAAGAAATCCTTCAAATTTTCACCTCTTGGAGTAATTGTAGTAGGGTTCTAGGAAGCCTCTGTAATCAGTGCATAGACTGGTTGGGTTGATCTAGAGGATCCTCTATCCTGGTTCTCATTCTTCAGAGCTCTTATTGAGATTGGGGGTTGTTGATTCCAATTGGTAGGGTTCCATTGTTATTGTTGAGTTACCATTGGGGGAACTATTTGAGGCCATTGTTGTTGTGGTTGATCCATCATTTGAGGTACTACTCTGCGGCCACTGTGAATTTAGTGCATTGTATTGCGACACTATTTGAATTTGAGGGTAGGGTTAGGGAATAGTCCTTGGGACTACATTTGGTGGGTATATCATTCCTGGCATGGGAGAAAGTAGGACTCCTATTCCTAAGGTCATCGACAACCTTGCTTCAACTTCATCATACAGTCTTGCATCTTCCACTACAACTTGCAGATTGACTGGTCTTCTCAATTCTACAAAGTTACGAACTTCTAATTGTAGGCCTCTAAGAAAAAATCCCTTCTGGATGCCTTTATCCAAGTGATGATTGGTCATCTCTGTAATTTGGATTCCATTCTATAGACATATGCTTCCACTCATTCACTAGAGGACTCTGACTTAGGTTCATGAACTCCTCTTGCATCTGCTCTTTAAAACCTTCACGTCTAAATTTAGTGAGAAAGACTCGTCCTATGTGCCAAAAGTTACTGATGCTTGTCTCTTATACCACTGAAATGTCATGCCTTTGAAAGTGGTGGGGAATATTGCCAATCAATGATTGAGGGTTCTGGCATTGTTGGCTACACATACTACCATGAACTTTCATACATGAAGATTAGGGTCTTCATTGTACTCTCCCTTAAAGATGGGCAATATGACTACATTCGTTGGCCTTTCATCAAGATTTCCAAGACAAATCTCACTAGGAAGGGGACCTTGAGTCACCATGGGGGCTCTTGTAAAGAGTGTCGCTAGGGCTTCGAAGGAGGCTTCTACTGCTGCTAGCTGGTTCTCAGGTTTGATTTTTGCCTTCTCTCTTCTCACATACCTTTGGACTCATTCTAGTTCTTGCCTCTTGATCACATCATTAATCAAGGATTTAACTCTACCCAGTTGTTGTGTACTCCACAGAACAACAAAATCAGAAGGATTTTAGTCTCTAGAGGACTCTATGGTCAATATTTCTTCTACTTTATTCTTTGTAATGTCTCTGAATTCAACTTTCATTCCACTATAGAGGGGAAGATATTCAGTCCTAAAGGTATCAAAACTCATTCTTTTGAGGATCATTGTGGTGCCATCATCATAGTAATGCCAACTTCTGATGGTTTCAACAATGTATATTGTGAAAAACACTTTGTCTACTAACTTTGAGTGGATTACTAGTTGGAAAAACAGAAGGTTGTCAGTGCAATATGTGTCCCATGTATCCTGCTACTGAGCATCCATGAATAGATTCCAACTCTTTTCCTTCTTGTTCTTGTGAACTTCCACTGACCACGACTCCTGAAGCTTCTTCACAATTTTCCACTTGATGATGTCTAGAAACTCTTTAATGAATGAGCTAAATCTTTCATGGATGTTCATTCTCTTTATTTCTGCACTTCATTTTGCTCCCAGACAATTTGCCACCAAGATGCACATTTCTATTGCTTCAACAGGGAGAGGAAATAGTCCACCACAAAGAGCTTGCATCATGATGGTAATATGTTTTTGCCTTTGTGAGATGAACTTCTTGTAGAAAGTGGCTTTGACAAAACGAGAATTTTCAATTCTTCAGTGGTAGAAGGAACTTTGCAAACATCCATTGAATTCTTCTCCTCTTGACAATGCCATTTCCTTCATTTTCAACCCCTTTTGATTCTTATTGATGGTAGTCTTCCCTAGTTGTGCACAAAAAACATGGAGTTCCAAGAGGAACACCAAGAAAACAAGGAATCTAATGTAACAAAATCTATGTTGTATTATCAACAAGCATGCTCTTCATATTTTATGTGACCACAATAAGGAAAAGAATACTAGGAAAAAAAAATCTTCATGTAGCTTCATAGAAACAATTCTTCCATGGGTTTAACTTGAACAAAATTGATTATGCTCTTTATATTCTTCATAGAATTCATCAAAATGCCACAAAGATACAAGAGAATACACCACTTTGAATGGAAATCATCACATAGTATTTTACTTCAAAGGTTCTATAGATTTCTCTCACAATCTCTCACTCATAGATACATCATTTTGCATAAATTTGGCTATCTCTCACTCTCTCATACATGCTCTCTCTCAATAGTACAATGGAATAATCAAGAATAATCACGAGAGACACTACAGTGTCCCTTCATAGCTCAACAATGTCATTGTCACTTCAGTCTTTACTTAAGTCTTCAACAACTACTTCTTCCACTTCTTCGAGCTATTTTGAACTTGTATTCATCTCTTCCCAAGGTTGGAAAACTTTCCCAAGCTACACATTCATCCATCATAACACTTACAAAGGCAAACGGAATAGAACAGAGGCTCTACAGAAGCTTAACAAAGGATTGATAGAAAGACCTTAGAAAGCCTTTAGCTCAACTTTCATCATTCAAAACCATTAAGAATCAATCAATAAGCTTCCAAAAACTCTCAAACTCTATCAATAATTATTCCAACCTCTCATACAAAAGAAACATGGAGCAAAATAGAAGCTCAATAAACCCAAACAAAACCAATCAGATAGTATGAGAGCACCAAAGAACATGTCAAAACATCATATCTCCATTGAAAAAAATTATCAACTTCTCAAACATAATCAACCTCATCTAAAACATTCTCAAACACTTTCAAATCCATTAATAAACATATAAAATCCATCAAAAATCAACCATTCAAACCTCAAAAACAACAAAATCACCTAAAAATCAAGTCATTTAAACTCTCAACAATATTATATGAAGTCCTGGGAAATCTAGAGAGTATGACTATAAGGGCAATATCATGAGATATATTGTATGACCCCTATCCTGGTTTTGTCTTATAATATCAATCAATAAACTCTTCCTTTGGGGTTTGATTATAGGAAATACAAACTTAAACTAGGCATTTGGATTCACTTGGATTCTGATATAGATTGCATGCATTTTAAACTTAAGGTGCAAGTTATAGCACACATGAAGAAGAAAAGGAGGTAAATGTTACTTTCAATTGGAGTCTAAAAGATATAAGAGATACCTTAGAGTTACTAGACAATATATCTCTTAGATATAAGTTCCAAGTCAATGGTAAAACAATTGGGAAAAGAGTTGAACACTCTTTCTCTTGTATGAGTTATTTGCCTCATACAATTGTAAGTTTTGAGCCATAAATATGAAAACTTTGCAGTATTTCATCTTGTTGGGTGACATTGTTAAAAAGATATCATTCAATACAAGTGTATAAGCCATTGTGAAGCAAGTGGACTTTTGAACCTATAAAAATAACATTATTACATTTACATAGGATAAAAATCTTTTCATTTCATCATGAGTTACAAAATTGAAGTGAAAATATACAAGGATGTAAAATAATAACGCATTCTCCAAGTTTCTATTTGCATATATGTTTCTTTTGTCTTTGACACCTTCTCATTCTTTGGCACTATAACTTTTTCATCACTTTCTACAAAGATTTCTAGTCTTTTCACAAGGGTTTTTTTCTTTGGTTTGCTGGAAGAATTCGACTTTGATAGGTACTCTCTTCTCTTTAGGCTTAAGAGGAGATGGATAAAACTTCATATGATAAAGTATTGGCATTCCTTTCTTTTTGGAGTTCGCCTTACTAGTCTTTGCAAATGGCTTGTCCTTGGCATTGCCCTTGCCCTTACTTGAAGATTTCTATGGAGGGGAGTCGGGATCTATTGGTGTGACCGCCTTATCTAAAATCAACTCAATATACTGCTCCCTTATCCACCACATTGATGAGTTAGTGTAATCTCAATACTGCAAGAATAAATGCAGCAAATTGATAAATTGATAAGGGTCCCTCTAAAAACAAATATTATAAAATAGACTTATATTCACCCCATCTATCTTGAGTACCTTTGAATCTATTTTCTTGTAGACATTTAAAATCACTCAACATCCACAGGTATGTGCATTACTTTGCAATGGTACTTGTTGTTGGAGAAAGTTGTATGGTTTTCTAGGATCAACAATATCATCATATGTGATATCCAAGAAGGTAGTCATGAGCTTGACAGCACTACAAATGGAAACTCATAACTAAAATAGACAATCAAATAAAATAAACAATTAACCAAAAAGCAAGAAAAATTCCATTCAACATACATTTTTGCTTGGCCATGAACACCACTTAGAGAATTCATGAGGATAGTTTCTCTAGTGAGTACATCGATATATATAAGACTCTAATGTCCTCTGCAAAGCAAAACATTAGTAAGAAATAAATATAACAACAAAGAAGTATAGGTTAACCCTTTTAGAAAATTATATACCGTTCAACATAGGAAAAAAGACATGGTTTGGAATCAAAAGATTGGTGGGGTATGCTATTGGTCTATAATACAATGCGATGAAGATCAGTGTGATCCTTGAAGGACTCCTGATTGTGCCATATTGTGGATGTCACTTTAAGGTGCCAATTAATTAAAAGTAGAGCTGAAAGTGGAACTTTGAAGAATGACTAAAATGATCCACATAAGCCATGGCCCATCTTATATACTTGGTGTGGCCCATGACATGTGGCATTATATCGTTGGTGGCTAATAAGGTTTGCGATGGCCATCCATGTAGTCATCCACATGGCAAGGCATCATGGTTGTATATAAATATAAGTGTCAAGGCCTTCATAAGCTTGCTTGTTATTTTGGAAGATGATACTATGAAGCAAATACGGTTGTTCATCAATCACACAAGTTTGTATTTGCAATGTATTGACACTATAGGATATAAAGTAAGGATGCATTTTTAATGTGGTTGGGTTCCTCTCTTTGCATTGTATCTTTCACCCTCTGATGAAAAATATTTTCAAGGCTCCCCAGATGTAGGCACACCAAAGAGGAAAAGAAGAAGGTTGTCTTCAAGGTCAAGGGGTTCAATTTGTGCTGCATTCGCTCCTAAAATTCCCTGAGCTTCTTCTCCATGCTAAACAGTAAGTGTGGGAATGCCTAGGAAATCTCCAGGAAAAGATAGGTCACTATTGAGGGCTCTTGGATTGTCTCAAATAAAAAAGATTGCTCCCTCATAAAGGCTTCTAGACTTTCTTCTTCAAAATGGTATAGAGTTATCTTACTATGCAATTACAAAGGATATTTTCAACCTTGATTGGGATATTGATCGTATGGTAAACTCTTGTAAAAAGTTTTGTGTGGAGGAATTTGTTGAGTTTGAAAGTCTACTATTGCCTGTGGTTGAAAAGGATACCAAGGAATATGTTCATGTACCTATTGGGACCTCACCTTCAAAGAAGTCATTATCCACAAGTGTGGATCTCATTCTCTCGATAGGCTTTGTGCAACAGATGTGTTTTTTTTTGCTCCTTCTAGAAAATTCAGGCTTATGTCAAAAGATGCTACATTCATTGTATATACTCTTATTAATTATCCTATTAAATCTAATGAACAACAATTGGAGATAGCAAAATCTTCTAGCTTCTGCCTTTTGGATGAGGTGGCAAATGAGAAGGATACAGAGGAATGTTTGGAACCTCAAGAAGCATATATTACTGACAAACTAGATGTTGTCCAATTCAAAGTTGAGACCATTATTGAAGAAAGCCATACAAATGTAAATATTGTGTCTAACTCCCCTTTTCTATATTGTTCCTTCTCTTCCAACTTTTTCTATTAAGGACAAGGAATATATTCTACTATCTAACATCCAAAGTGTGGAAAAACCAGAGTTGGAAGCACAAGAGTGTGCACAAGAGGGAGAGAGAGAGCTCAAGTATGAGAAGATCTTGCTTAGTAAGTTATTGAAAGGTACAACTAGTACCCTCTCCTCAACTGTGAGAGTGACCTTTAGGCAGTTTATATAGCCTTTGGAGAAGTTAGGGTTAGGGTTTCCCCTTGCTCCCCTTTCCTTGAGTTCATTTACACTTAGCTACCCATATCTCCTCAAGTATAAGGAGAGTTCACATGCTTACTTCTCAACAAACCCCCCCCCCCCCCCAAATGCCAGGTGGCATTGGATAAAGCATGATAGGATGCCCTCCCTTAATCCACAATGAGATGCCTTTATAAATCATGCTACAAAAGATGGTTATAGATAGAGAGTGCTTACAAGACTCAAAAGAGTCGATCGTCTGTGGATTGGGAGAGGCAAAGTTGGCTTCCAATTCCTTAGGTACTTCGGGAACACTGGGACACTCACTAGTGATATGCCCAGTCTTTTTGCATTTATTGCACTTCATTTTGTCAGGATATTTCTTCCAGCAATTGCTTACAATATGCCCTTTTTTATGACAGAAGGAGCACTTTGTAGAAGCTGTATGGACTAACACTTGCTCATAGGAAGTAAATGCTGAAGCACCTTCGTTATGGTTCCACTTCTCTTCATCCAGGCATGACTGGATGGTACTTGCCAAGGTTGGGTTTGGGATATTACTTAGGGTAGTCACAAGGGTTGGAAAGACCTTCTTCACAGACTTAAGAAGGATGGCAATGGAATCTTCATCATGAATTGGTGCTTGAATTGGTCCTTAAGAGGCTTTAGGTTTGAAATTGGGTTGCTAGCTAGCTCACACGATAGGTGCTAGAGGATTTTATGGAGTTTCAACTTGTTAGTTGGGACATGATAGGTGATTGGTGTTGGTCAGTTGATGGAACTCTTGGCTATCATGCATAGGGACAATGTGGGTAGGTTCAAAGTTATGGCTTTGTTAGCTAAGTCTACAAGTTGTCTATATTCATCCTCAACATCCAAGAATGGGAGATCAATGTTGTCAACACATGTATCTAGTTGCACTTATCCTCAAGACAAGGAGTGTACTTCATTATAGGTTCATAATTGTTTTCAGCCTTTGAGAAACCCTTTAGCATGGCAGAGATGGCATCTAGGTCCATTAGTGAGGTTTTCCAAGTGTCCATCTCTACTCGGACTACTTTTGATCTATTGCCTAAGAATATCAAACCATTACCCCAATCCTCTATCACTTGGGCATTCCTCATCCAATGTCTTTTTAGCATGATATCATAATCCACTCACTTCATGACTATGAAGTTCACGGAGGATTGATTTCCTACTATCTTTGAAGGCCAGTCATTCAAAACTCCAAAGGGTGCAACATTCATCCCATTCTCTAGAGTGACATTGAACCATGCAATTTCTACCGGTGGATTTCCGAAGCTTGTAGGACTCCATGGCTAAGTACACTAACTCCTACTCATGAGTCTATTATCCCATTTTGTGTTGTATCTCCTATAGCAGCAATAAGTAAGACTATGTGCATCTTAGTGCCTTCCCATAATGCATTCAGTTCGTGGAGACATAGACATAGGAGTGGCGATGGACTAAGGTGAATGGCTTAAACTTGCTTTACAACTAAGCTCTCATTACAAGTGGGAAAAAACTTGAGGAGATGAACCCTGAAAATAATGCAGAGTATGAGTACGAGGATTTCGATGATGAGTAGAAAGACTGTTGTTTCATTAGTGAGGAAAGCAAAGAGGAACCAGAGACCATAGAATATGACATAGATGGAAGAGTAATTGAGAAAATCATAGCAAACTCTAAGCCTTGAGAGGCCAATGCTTTTAAATTTAACAAAAGAGTTTCCAAGATAGATTGCAACTGAACTAGGCTAGAATACATAGAGGTAGTAGATTATGAGCAACTGGGATTAGTCCAGCATGGCACCACATCATTATCTGGAGTGGAGTGAGCCTCAGAGCTATGATCACCAAGGGATACAACCTCTTCTAGTGAGTATTGTGTGTACAACTCTGAGTCAAAGGTAAGCTCTAATAGTGACCCCAAAATGCCTCAGCCACCTAGGACCAAATGTACCAATAAGGGGGATCTCCTACTCCACCTAAGGCACAAGAGGCTAAAGGAAGAGAGAATAAAACAATCAAAGTCTTTAGAAGCTAACTGATGAAACCTTTGGTTTTACCAAAACACTTCACGAAGTTCAAGAAGGGTGATCGAATAGTTGTGTTAGTAGGAGCCAAGAGGAAAGGGTAAGAAAATTGAACCCATAAAAAGGCCAGCCAAAGCTAAGGAAGTCAACTTAGCAAGGGAAGGGGACAAGCCTTGAACTGTGTACATAGCAAACAACCTAACTAAGGAGGAAGAGAATAATCTCACAAATCTCTTATAGGAATTCTCCAACGTATTTGCATGGTCCTTAGACAAGCTGAAAGGAATAGATGTGAGTATCATGACTCATAATATTCCCATGATCCTTGATGCAACAATACTAGTTAAGCAATGAATGTATATAATAAATCCTAAGCATGTCTATGCAGTGAAGGAAGAGATTGATAAGCTACTAAATGTAGGATTCATTTACGAGATAGAGCACATGGACTAGATATCACCCATAGTGATAGTCACAAAAAAGAATGGAAAGATTCGATTGTGTGTGAATTATAGGTCAATGTAGCTACAAAGAGAGACAACTACCCATTACTATATTCTCAGTATATGCTAAAGAGAGTGGTAGGAAAGGAAGCCTACAATTTTCTAGATGGCTTCTCAAGCTATAAACGAGTGCAAGTCCAATTGGACAACATGCACAAGATGGTATTCATGACAAAATGGGGATGTTTGCCTACATAGTGATACCATTCGAGCTAAGAAATTCCCTTTCTACCTTCTAGTGCCTCATGTGTGCCATCTTCAAGGACATGCTCAAAAAATGGTTGGAGATATTCATCAATGACTTGTCTATCCACACCAACTAAGAAGAGCACTTCGAAAATCTATGAATAGTCATTGAATGATGTAGGTAATATACTCTCTCACTGAACCCCTTAAAGTGCAAGTTTTGGGTGAAGCATGATTGTATTTTAGGGCACGTTGTGTCGAGGAATGGGATAGCCACAGACTCATCTCAAAAGTCACGGTAATTGTAGACCTTCCCCCTCCGACCAACTTGAAGAGAGTTCAATGCATCTTAGGCCACATAGGGTACTACCAAAGGTTTGCTATGCATTGATTTCTAGACTGTTGTACAAGCTATTGATAATATTCGAATGGATCAATAAGCCTATGAAAGGCTTAAACAAGATCTAACTTCAGCCTCTACCTTAAGAGACCTAGATTAGTCCATTACCTTCCATGTGCACATAGATGCATCAAAGTTTGCCATGGGGGCAGTGTTATGCCAACCTAGTGAGCATAACCTTGATTACCCAGTAAGCTTTTCTAGTAGACAATTCAATAATATGAAAATGATAGAGAGGGAAGGGTTATCCATGGTGTTTGCTGTAAAAAAGTTTAGATATTGTCTTCTAGCGATTCTCTTTACCTTCTTCGTGGGTCATCTAGCATTGCTTTATCTTGTAAACAAATCATGTGCAACAAGATGTGTTGCTCGATGGTTACTTTTGCTTTTGGAATTTGGCTTCTCTATGATAATATTCAAAGGCAAACAACACTATATAGTAGATCATATGTCATGTATACCCACATGTGAAGTGGCTAGATAGGGCATCCTTGATGATCTACCAGATACACATATTTTTAGAATGTCCAGCGGACAAGACTTATTTAGAGCAGACCTCACACCATATTGGGCAGATGATATAGTCCACATCCTAGAGAATGGATTGCTTGAACGACCCATAGAAAAAGCTAGGTTAAAGAAAATAGTTTTGAAGATCCAACTCTATCAATTGATTGTTAGTCAATTATATCAGCTAGGACAAGATAGAATTTTAATAAGATGTGTCTACAAACACAAAATACACAATGTACTCACGGAATCATATGGTGGGATTGCTAGAGGACATTTTAATGGAGATACCATAGCATGCAAGGTGCTCCAGTCTCAATTGTGGTAACCTACACTATTCCACAATGTGTCTAAGTTTGTGAACCACTGTGATGAGTGTCAATGGACTAAAGTTTCTATTCATAAGAACAAAATGGAGTTGACCCTAGTGATTGCATGTCAACCAATTGAGAAATGGAAAATTGACCTCATTGGTCCAATCAACTCTGTGGCACAATACTCACAAGCCAAGTACATCTTTGTCACCACAGACTATCTCACCAAGTGGGTGGAAGCTCAAACAAGTCACAAAAATGATTTTAGGACCACGTCCAAGTTCCTTTGGGAGTAGGTAATCTCATGGTTCTGTTGTCCCATAGACTTGGTCAGTGACTAAGGCACACATTTCATCAATGAAGTGGTTGGTGACTTGTTATCCACCTTCATGATAATCCATAGAAAATCCTTACCATGTTATAATCAAGCTAATGGTCAAGCTGAATCCATGAACAAGATCTTTGTGAATGTCCTAACAAAAGTAGTCTTTGCTTCATGGAGTGATTGGGACAACAAGCTCATGGCAACTTTATGGCATATAAGGGACACAAGAAGATGATAACATTTAGGGGATTGGAACCTTTCAAGGTTCCCAACATCAGTAGAACAAACATTGTAGAACTCAAAACCTTAGAGAGGGAGAGCATAGGCTTTTTCAATGGAAGGGTGCATAAAAAAGGTATTACCCTTTGTCACATCCACTCCATGAACTTCCAATGATAGAACCACCAATGAATATGAGAGTTGTAAGTATCACTTGAATTGAGGATCAGGATGAGGAAGCAATAGCACAAGCCTACCTACGTATAACAGTGATTGCTCAAAAGGCATGTTATCTGAAAGGCCCCATGTTATTATTTTTTCTTTTCCATTGTGGATCATTAGCATATTCAGTGTCTTAGAACAACTCCAAAAAAACTTGACACATGAGGTGATGCATAGTTTTCATCCTTCAAGTATGAAAGCCATCACCATGAAATTTGTATATTGCTTCTATTTGAAATTTTTTTAGGAATGCAGAGGTCTTATCGATAACTCGCATGGTAGTGTTTTAACTTCGATTACAAGTGGTACATGAGATTACAATGGATTTGAGTGTAATAAGTGGGAAAAACTCGCATAGAAACAACTACCTTATGGTTTTACAATTTGTGATTTTCAATTTTTTTTCAAGTGTGAATACAACCATTTTTGCAGGTGATTCTAAATAAATTATATGAGTATGCACATAAAAAAGGGAAAAAGCTAGATTGAATGGAAGGAGCTAGTGTGAACAAGGGTTTAAAGAAACCAATCTGACTAGAAACAAGTGTGAAAGGGGTTAACTTGGAGCTAAGGCTTAAAAAGCTTAAGAAAAAGAAGATAATTGGTTAGTTTCTTTGAGCTTCTATGCTTACTTGCTTATGGG
Organism: Lygodium microphyllum; assembly: GCF_053477565.2. Classification (NCBI taxonomy): domain Eukaryota; kingdom Viridiplantae; phylum Streptophyta; class Polypodiopsida; order Schizaeales; family Lygodiaceae; genus Lygodium; species Lygodium microphyllum. The sequence goes on from NC_141146.1 coordinate 40,989,710, forward strand.
TATTGAAGATTCATAGGACACTTGTAAGGCTCTATTTATGCTCATTGTAATCTATATATGAAGGCTTGGTTTGTGTAGAAAGATCTACTGTAGATTATTGCAGGTTTCGAGCCCAAGCTAGAGCATCCACCATTGACTCTCTCCAAGTGGACAAAGAAGGATGATGAAGATTTTCAAGATGAGCTTTTTGAATGGAAGGCAAGGATGCCGAGACCTTTACTGCTTTGGTATGTTGGCTCCACTCGATAGTCTCTCCTACCATTCAAATCTTGGAGACCTCAGCTCAAGTTTGGGATAAGTTACATGAGCTTTATGAGTGGAAATCTTCCGTGATGACTATTTCACTTCAAGAACAATTGTATAGCATCAAGTTTCATTCTAGAGACTCCATGTAGACATTTCTAATGAGGTCCAAGATTATTCATGATTACTTTCTCATCTTGGGGGTAGCTCTTACCTTCTCTTAGTTTTTTGCATTGGTTCTTACTAAGCTCCCTCTGGAGTACGATATGGTAGCTCAAGATTTGAGAGTCCATGTTTCCACTCCGGATCTTGATTTTGATGATCTCATGTCTCATTTTCTTAATGAGGAGCCTTTGTTATAGACACAGGCAAAGATTATGATATATGGTGATGATATTAGGAGAGCATTGGCAGTATCCTTGAAGACTAAGAAAAAGCATGCCCACTACTATTCTTGTGGGAATCGGGGCCATCTCTCTAAGTATTTTTTGAAGAAGGCTATGAAATCCAAAGATAAGGGAAAGAAGACAAAGATTCCACCTTCAAACTCTGAGTCTAAATCATTGAAGGCCACTTCGACCAAGGTGACCCATGAAGCAATCTTCTAATGATGCTACATGCCCTCACATTCTCCTAGCTAGAAGGGGCATGTGTGAGGGTGGAGAGAGGGCATATTAATGCTCTTTCATTATTGGTGGAGTCATCGAGCTCACATTATTGGTGTGTCTAGTGTCAAGTTTATGATGGGACAAATGACAAGATGTGTTCATGTGGTGTCACATGAAGGGTGGTGAAGGGCATGCATATGCTATAGTGGAGGAATCCTGGTGTCACGATGAGCTAGGCAGCTTGTGTGATTAAAGGAAGTACATGGTGGCTAGATAAACTACTTTACTTTTAGAGAGGGATTATGGCATTTGGACTTCTTCTTTAGGGTGCTTTGTTACCGAGGCGCATCCAGCGGAGTGCAATCATAGGTGCATCCTAGGTGTTCTTATTCATTGCTTGTTCACCTATGATTTGAGGGGGGGTATTAGAAGTGGTCATATCATAGGTTTACAAGCGTGCATAGCCTAATTTATGGGCATTATCTTTTTATTAATTGGCTGACCCATTTTATGGTAGTTCAACTCCTTTATTTTTATCTATAAAAGGAGGGAGTATGGCTATATTCTATATTACACTTGTAGATTCTTGGGGTGGAGAGAGGGAGATTGTGGAGCATATGAGATGAAGTTCAACCACTGTACTCTTGACATAGTGGATTCCTATTCTTGGTTACATCTTCCGCATTGTCTCTTTTATTGATCTTGTGTCTTTCATTATTCTAGTGTGTGATTTTCTCTTCTAACACATTTTATTGCCCACAAAGGGCTATGAGTAGTGGGGAAGATGGACCATGTGAACACTTGTAAATGCATACCCAATGGTGAATGTAGGATCATCATGGTCGCCAAGTGTGGTTGGATATACATATCTCATCCAAATACCACATTGATGATTGATATCTATACCTCTAACAAAGATCAATACGACATGTTTAATATACTATGCATGGTCCATCTTAAGAACATAAATGAAATTAGAGAGAATAGATATTAGAGGTACAATTGCTCAGAGATTAAAGAATAGAGTATTTTTTGATTAAGTGTCATATTTTGATACATTTCGTAATTGCATGAATGTTTATATATAAGATAATTACAATCGGCAACCAATAGACATGCAGAAATCTGAATAGATATATTCTCTAACTTCCAATGATAATTTCAATCACCCCCACCCAATATCCCATTGAGTAAATTTTCATTTGCAAACAATAGACAAAAGTTAGATTATAATGATAAAACTAAGGATCGACTTGGTTCAGAAGAAAGGAGTGGTAGAGAATCGGTCCTTCAGGCGGTGGAAGTTGTTGCCTAAGATGACCTTTACTACATGCAAGTTAGATCTAGGCCATGATTGCTAATACAGGAAGCCAATTGGTTTCTATAGGACTAATGATGGTCCAATTTGAATAGGTTTGCCAAGGTATCATGTATTCTTGTTAAAAATAAGGATGCGGATGCTATTAAATCTATGCATTTATGGAAAAGCATTAAAGATCAAATTGTGCGTGTTCACTTGACTTCCTAAACATATGCTTGCACGCTCTTCATGCTACTTTCCATACCACATTACTCATATAGCTTAGAGCAACAATGGCACATAGCAATTGCATGCACATGATTGAGTGCGTGATGACCATTGAGTTGTAGGATAGATCGAGGTGTTTCATAGGGTATTAATTGAGCTTGAATGGAGTGTATATGTGTGTATTATTTGTGATTATGGATAGCATGGATATGGATCAATCCCACTACATTAGGAGAGCCATAGAATCTTATGTCCTAGAGGGTAATTCTCTTTCGAAATCTGTGGGGGAAATACATGCATGGATATTGGGATATGTAGCTATATTCAACAGAATGCTTTAATGTGTGAGTGATACTCATAGCTGCTAGAAGTTGTTGGGAAAAGGGAGTAGAGATCACCTGCTAGAGCCCTTTTTGGTTTTGAGAACACACATTCTCAATGACATCGCCAATTCCATGATATTGCATTACTTTTGCTTTGTGAGTGGTGCTAGAGCATTGAACTATTATAGATTATTGATTTTGGAGAATTATGAATACCTTATAGCTCCCATCATAGTAAATTTTGAATACCTTGTACACTTGCCATCAAATTAAAGGCTATAAAGTGTCGTTTATTTTGGGCAAGATCTTTGTTCAAACACATTGGACGAACTTTGGCTAGCTTGCATCTCATATAGTCCTTACCAACCATGCGTGCAATCTGATATAGTTGAGAAAGCTTCCTCCACCTTTGATGTGAAATAAACATCCTTCCAATTGTGAATATGCTTCTAACCATGGTGTAGAACACAAGTGCACACTCTTGAAATTTGCATCTTAGGCAACTTCCCATTGGATCTTCTTGATGACGAAAGAACCATTAGGGCCAAAAATGCTTAAAAATTTACAATTTTGTTAATCACGAGATTAATTAGAAAAGGACCAAAGAGAGTTTGCGATGTGTGCAAGAATACAATATTCTTGTCTTCTGTTTGTTAGAGATAGTAGAGCCATTTTGTGATTCTCTCCTCCTTTGTAGCCAAAATCTCCAAAGTCTGACATGTTTGGTAGTTCGAAAGTCCTTATTTACTTATAAAATATGAGAAAGGACATAATAAAGATGCTACGAAGTTAATAATAACTTTTTTGAAAGTTAAGAGCTTTCAATATTCTTTTTGGCACCCAATATATTTTCATTAGTCTTCTTAGTATTCTTTTTTAGTTCATTCACATTTCTCGTTGAGATTCTTTCTCTACAAATTCATTCAGTGCATGGCATCCACGAGGTGCCCTTCTCGTTTAGTAAACTCTTGTACTGTTTATACTCAGGGAGCTAATAGAAACTGGGAGTTGAAAACCTTTAGCATGAATGATTGGGTTACCATGTTGGCCTCTTGTAAGGGCTCTTAGAAGGTGAAAATTAGAAAACAAGAGGATATAAAACATCACTAGAAGGGATATATCATGGCTTTCAAAATTATGCTTGAAGGATGGTTTGTCACACAAGTGATTTTTTTGAAGCATTTCTAGCCCTAATGACAATGTACTTGAAAAGAGATGGTTGGTTTGCAAAAGTTAACATGTCATTGTAGTCACAAACATGAGAGTGAGAGAGAGAGAGAGAGAGAGTGTGTGTGTGTGTGTGCGTGCGAGCGAGCCACATGAAAACAATTGGCAAAGAGAGCACAACATTAGACTTCGTATGCAAAATGTCTCCTATTAGGAAACTTTCCTTGTCATTCCTAGGTTATACACAAAGCATGGAGATGTTGATTTTGGGCTTGGCCTGAATAGAGGGCATGCTACATCGCACACCTTAGAAAAATAGAGGACATGTTTGCTTAGTTTGAATGCGAGCAAGTAAGCAGGTGATGGGCATGCTTGGGGGACTCAATCTTGTGAAGCTTGGAGGGGTGGTTGGGGGTGCGTCAAGGGGCCTTAGCAAGGCGTAAGGGCAAAAATGAGATTCCATCGTTCTATGTAGTTCTCGTGTTTGGCCATGTTCCAAGTTGTGAACATGCGCGCTGTATAGGAAGGGGGCCCTTGATAGCAAGATGGGCAGGAGGAGGACAATGGACAAAAATGTGCTGTCTACAATTGCTTGTGTTCATCCTTCTTGGGTAGGATGTGCTAACACAGCGCCTAGATCCTCCAGGCTGGCATTGTTAAGCCCAATGCTGTGAAGAAGAAAGCTGTGAAGAATGAATGTTCAAAGGCCCAAAGGCTTGGGATGTTAGATGTAAGAAAGCTGATAAGCCTGGCTCTGCTGCTGCTTCGTAGGCAGCCATGGGGAGACGAGCTGAGCTGGTCCTTCTTCTGATGGGGCATGCGATTCTTGTGCGAAGGAAGATTGGGCATGCGGTTCTTCTCAGCGAAGGAAGATGAAGATTCATTCCCAAGTGAGTGACTGCTTCCGTTTCTGCGGCATGGCACGCACCTTCCAAGCCTATCTTTGATCTGATCTCTGCTCCGTCGGCAGCTGCCCGTCATAAGAAAAGGAGAAAGGAGACCTGCTCTGGCGAACGAATTCCCTGAGAGATGAGAGAGAGACACACGCAATTATGAGTGGTAGAAGGACGCCGTCTCACTCGCTGATGGTCTCTAGCTTGGGCATCCACGACCTTGATCTCCGTATCAGGTGATTCTTGTTGCCTGCTCCTGACGATGATGCAGCAGCAGAAAGCATGGCATCCCGCAGCTCCTGAGGTACCACAGGGCCGGACGAGTAGCTCTTCTGAATAATGCTGAGAGAGCTGGTCTCTGATCTCTCACTGCTTGGTTCTCTTCTAAAGGCATCATCATCACCATCATCTACATCCTCCACCAGTGGAGTTACCCTGCTCTGTCCGTACCATGAAGGCTTGCGGCCTTTGCTGCTCTTTTTGGCACTACTTGGGGCTGGAGAAGCATCATCTGTTTTGTGGGACAGGGCAGAGATGAAGCAGGCCATCTGCTCCTGTGATATCCTGGTGCTGCTGCTCATCCTGTGCATGGGCAGGAGAAGGTAAGCGTGGCAGGGCTTCAAGTCTGTGTCTGCCGAGATCGGTGAAGGCCGATGGTTCCCCTTCTCGAGCTCCACCAAGAACTGGTTGGGGAATTCCAGCATCAGCTCGGCTGCCTTTAGCGATTGCTCGTAGAACTCGGAGATTCGGCCATCACATGAGTGCAGCACCTTGATGCAGCAATGATCAGGAGAGGCTCTCTTAAAGGCAGGGATGTTTTTGTGGCCAATGTACATACAGTTGCCCATGGCTTATGATCTGAGATATGCAGTAAGCTCTGATGGACTTGAGAGTCTGTCTGGCTGGTGTTGTGATGGATAGATCAATAGATAGACCGTGTGGTCTTATGAAGAGCTCCCAACTACTGTGCTGGGAAGCTGTGAGGAGTCTATAAAGAAGAAGCTGACGCATCGTCTGAAATATAGGTCGGGAGCAAACCACATGCAGCTAATGACTGACAGATAGAGTGTCAAAACATGAGCCAAACTTTAACAGACAGGAAGTGTACAGCTCTTCAATGCAACAGCACATCTTGTTTGCTGTTGCAAAAGCAGCCAATGTGGCCTGGCCATCAAAACAAGCTAGCTTTACCAGAGCTAGAGCCCACAGCTACAATGACAGGGATCAGCCTGCCGCGAATATCGCAAAGCTCCAGCCTCCAGCAGTCAGTCCGGCGTCACAGTAACAAGCTCTCGCTTCTCTCACATGGAACTGGGTGGCTTTCATCCCCGGCGATTTGTCTGCAAGGGTGAACTGAACTCATGAAAACCACCTAGAATTGCAGGGCCCTTACCCTTACCAAGGGTGCAGAAGTGTGATTGCACTGTCGCGAACGCAGGAAAAGGATGGTGCCAGTGTCTCCAACCACACCATCCAGATGCAACATCTCTGTGTCAGATGAAGGCAATCCAAGGGTTTGGAGCCGAAGCTTAGGTTCGTTTGGTCTAGACTGGGTCTCCCTTGCAAGGAGAGGTGTCGGGTGAAATGGGGATATGGTGTAGGGCTTGCTTGTGGGCAAGCTTAGCTTCAGGCCTTTGTGCACACACATTCCTTCGTTTCATTTTGTGACTAGCGAGACAGGGCTGTGCCTGTGTTGCAGTGTCTGACCCATTGGAACATGTCATCGAGCCTACACTTGTACATCCCGAGAGGACCAATCCAAGTCAGAAGTCAGTACCGTCCCTCCCTACGCTTGGAGATTTGAAGAGAGCAATTCTGCAATGCCATGTCCGAGTCAAGTCAGCTCACAAGAGAACAACCTCCCAATTGAACATGTAAGAGAAACCTCCACCCATAAACTTTTGAAGCTCGACCGTCAGGGCCTTTCGCCGTACCACTCCGTTTACTTATTCGGGCCCGAAAAAACTCTTCCTCTTGTCAGATCTTCTTCCTTGCTCCAATTTCAAGCGAAGGGAAGTAGGTGGTAGAGCACCCCAGTTTCTCATCTAGAGCTAAGGCTGCTACACTTGACGCAACAATCAAGACACATCCAACACCTAACTAGTATTTTCCTACACACATGCCAACAAATCCTACTAGGGAGCAATCAACTGCGATCGTTTGAACATGTCATTTTGTGAGGAATATGCAGACCACTAAGAAACTATCATACCACTCGGTTTACTGTCTTTCTCCATCACACATCTTCTTCCTTGCTCCAATTTCAAGCGAAGGGAAGCAGGTGGTAGAGCACCCGAGCTTCTCATCTAGAGCTTAGGCCAATGGACTACTCGACACAACAATCAAGACACATCCAACACTTGACTAGTATTTTCCTACACACATGCTAATAAATCCTACTAGGAAGCAATCAAGTGTGATCGTTTGAACACGTCATTTGTGAGGAATGTGTAAGCCACTGAGAAACTACAATCCACATATTGCTCTCAAAAAGCCCCCCTCCTCAGTGAACGCTTTTTTTGCAACATTCACCCGGGAAGTGATGTTGCGAACATGTCTTGTGAGGTAAGCCTAAGAACTTTGTGAGGCTAGCTTAGGTCAAATCTAGGTAGTGATGTTCATTAACCCTTCTTGGACACAAGGAGAAATCAATAACTAACCTAACAAATAAACTCTATAGGACCACATAAAAGCTCAAAGGGTTTCTAAAACAAGTGGGATTATTCATTGATATGCACCGATAGTGCTATCCCAATATCTTTCAAGTTGGTCTTGTTGCCACATTCCCCACAAATATGACCGTCTATTGGTCTGCATCCTTACTTGAGAGGCACTCGCCACTACTCTACTACTTTGAAGCCTTTGTTCCAGAGATGTGCAACCTTTGGAAAAGCAAATAGGGCAAAATTGGCTAAGACCAAGCTCAAGAATCTATCAACAATATCATGCTCAACATTCATGTATGCCTTCAGGTTTTGGCTACTCACTTGCGACTTAACCTAACACGAGGCTCAAATTTCATTTGGGGGGGGAGGGGCAGTGGCGTAGAGCAAAGGGGTTTGGGGGACACGAGAGGTGGTATCACAGATATTATGTCTGCCAAGATTCATACGCTGAGTGAATTCATTTCTCAACCAATAGAGTGTGATCGTAAATTATTTGAACAAATGCAAGAAAAGTGGCGTGGAGCAACCCTAATAAGAAACTTGACAACAACTATCTCTTGCTTTGAGACCCAAGATGTGTATTTGGCATTAAGCCCGTACGAATTCCACAACATGATTTAAACCACTTCTACCACAATAATAACTATGTCGACTATGAGCCAATTGACGATGTATTATTATGGAGGACCTGTGCGTATTGCCGCAATAAAAGAGGGATCAAGGTGCAGTGCATTGGAACTCCATCAAGGTTAGGAAACACAGATGCCTAGCCTCAAAAGGGACAAGATTTTGTAACCCTAAAGCCTAAAAAGAAGTCAATCTACGTGTAGTGGCCAATAAAGGCCATAAGGACATTGCTTTTCTCATTAAAGCAAATAAAGTATCATTTTAGATACAATTTTGGCCAAAATATCATATGATAGTTACAACAAGGGAGAGGCAATGCTCTTCAATATTTTAAAGAAGTTAATAAGTTGTATCACAAAGGACTTACTTTGTCCCCTTCCTATTAGACCAAATTGTGGTCATTAATATCAATGATTTCTATCAATACTCACCTCCCTCACAAGGTTTTAGTTCCATTCTGCTTCAGAAAGATGGCACACCTCATTTTGTTAGGAGTCATGCATTCCATGTTTGATTATCTTTTACTAGTGAGCCTTAGTCCTAGTTAAGACAACGGCACTTGGAGCTTAGATATTGAGTTTGCTTGTCATTTTATGTGTTTTGGATAGTCTAGGTGGAGATGATACCAGTGCATTTCATTTTTGTCATGGGAGTCATTTAGGTCATTTGGGCAAGTTAAGCTTGTTGCCCACATTTCAAGCCTAGCTAGTTTGTATACTAATTTTGACCTCAATTTTCTTTTTTATATATAGTTTACTCCCCTCAATCCATTCATCCCCCATTATTCAGTCAACCCTCCTCATTCTTGTCTCATCTATTTGCCTTTGTTTGGTACTCACACTAATGCTCCGAGCTACATGTTGGGGCCAACTATTGCAACCTTTTGTTGGTTTGTTCCTTCTCTCATGTACATTTCTTTTAGTTTCCTTCTTTTCTTTTTGCATTGTGTTCATTTTCCTTTCCACCACTATACTCTCTCATAAGGTATCATTCACCTTGGTGGGAGCTAAAGTCGACTTAAGAGGAGCATCTATCCATAAACCAATTAGCTAGACATCATTAAGAAAATTGCCAATCAATGATTTCTTGTCTCTTTGCATGCAACATGGCCTAATTCTAGCACCTTTTTGGTGGCATCGACATCTGTTAGGCAACTATTTCTCTCTGGTATATTTATGTGCAAGTACGATATATTTTCTTTTCAAGAAGCCAGCCCTAACTTCTACTTGGTTTATTAGATCGAGATTATTTATAGCTGATGTTTGCTAATCTAGTCTCCATACTTGCATGTGTTTTATAGATCAACATTCTTAGACAACTTCATTTTGATACCCCATCCTTATATACTCCCCATTCTCCATGGTTGTACACTAAAAATTGCTATCCTATATAATACAAGCTTAAACTCATTGATGTAATCATCATCTAAGTCATCTTCCATAATATCAACAATCATTTTTTTTATTTTTCATAGATTTTAATCTTATTTTTATAGATGATAGAAGAGTATGGATGGGGGGATCATGTGGATGAAGGCCATGAGGATTATTCAAGTGATGACTAAGAGCAAGAATATTGGCTAGCAGTGAAAAAACTATACTTGTGTTGATCATCATTTAGATTGTCACGATCATCACATTGACCATGATGTAGAATGGCAAAGAGACTATGACTAGGATCCTCCTCGAATACCATCATATCGTTCTATCTCTATTTCATATTTCATGGCCACGAGTCCATCATTCTCTATTATGGCATGCCCTTGTAGGGTGCATGTCCTACCCTCTCTTTGCACCTTAGAAAATCTCGGTGGAATAAACTACCCTCCATGTTTATGTAACCTTGGGATTTTGTAGCAGTCCCTATTTCCCAATTTACCATGGATCCCCATGTTGGAGCAACCTCGAATTCAAAATTTATGGGATAGGCTCAACACCAAATCCTAGTCTTTTCTCTTTTTGAGTTGTTCTGATTCTATACTTATGCATGTAAGATTTATCTACACTATTGTAGAGGTCTAGATGACGTTGGCATCTCTTTACTAGGTTCAAACATTTAAATATTGCATGAACCTTGAGTTGAAGTGTCCCTATTGTAAACTCCCATGTGATTAAGGGTCAATAAGTTGGAGGAGATTTGGGATGATCTTGCATCCCTTGGTAAGATCGTCTTTGGATGACCTTGTTGTGATACTTCTCCCACTTTTATTATTAGCAAATAATAACATGTTCTACACCAATCTTCTTATCTTTGGTATGAGGGATACTATTCCATGAGAGGAGTAAGTCCCAATGGTGCTTGAGTGGGATACACATTACAAGGAGATAGATTCTGATGGAGTTAAAGCACAAAGACATGCATTTACAACATCATCTTTTGGTAAAGAAAAAGTCAACTGCTAAATAACAACAAAGGTGGCAAAAAAGTCAAAGCAAAGTCAAAGTGCAAGCATTGGAATTATTTTTTGGTGGATAATTATTCTTTAGAGAATTAGTACATTATTTTTCAATGGAGCTATGAGAGAGTAGTGAAATGGCGTAAAATAGCTCAAAGAGAAGGGATGTTAAAGATTTTTTAAATTAAAAAAATCAATTTTACCTCCAAAAATATTTTTTAAAAGTAAAAAATTAACTAATATATTTCAAAAAAAATTATAATATTAAAAAAATCCAAAATATCTTAAAATGAACTCTTGAAATTTTATTTTTTATCTTTTTCAATTAGAAATTAATCATTTCATATTTACTAATCATTTTGCATTGAAAATCAAGCACCATACTTTGTAAAATAACTCCTTTTTTAATATTAAATTTGGTTTAAAAAGGGTTATTACATGAGAAGAGTGAAGGAATCTAAACAAATACTTTGTAGACAATATAAAAAATACAAAATAAATTTGCAAAAGTGGATAGAGAAGAGGATTATTTTACTATTCTTCTCTCCACTTTTTCTTGTTTTAGGAAGGAGATAGGGGGGATAAATGGCATTTTTTAAGTTCAAGTTTTCCTAATAAGAGATACAATAACAATTAAATGTTGCTAGAAGTGAGGTAAAGGTAATAAAATGCACTTGTAATATGATTATAGAGCTAATAAAGGGGAATAATGGATTTTTACATAACACAAATTTTGTTGTGGAGTACTTGTATATATTTTGGGATCAATCAACTTAATCTATGGCAATTAAGAGTAACATGCATGAGGTATATGATTTTATTTTTGCTATTTGTACTTCTATACTTTTAAAAATTATGCTAAGCTTCGTATACATTGTCCATGGAATTATATATTTTGTAGCTGAGGTTTTAAGCTAGATGCATGCATGCACACATACCACATACATTGTCATGCATCATATTACTTCTTTGATGCCATACTATGCATAGCTTTATCATGCAACAAGACTATAAACTATGACTAGATGGCTAAAATGGGTTATGGACTAATAATATATAATTATCTATTTTTCTGAACTTATTTAGTAGAGTTTCATACACTTTTAGTTTTGAATATTCACATTTAGTACCCTTTTTATATCATTTTATTACTATTTAAAATACCAATTTAGCAACATTGCACTTCTTTCAGTATAGTTTATTATACTTTGCATTCAACTACTCTTTTAGTACTATATAAAGCTTTTCAATTTGTAGATGTCACTACTTGGGAAATCTTATTAGCTAGTTTTTAAGAACTTGATAATTTTAGTTTTGACCTTGTTTCACTACCACCATCTTAGGTCTCATTAGTACTAGCATGCGAATAGTATTTGCCTTGAGTAATAGAGATTAATACTATAAAACATTTTTCTTTATGTCCATTATGTTCTAATCAATAATTAGTTTTTTTTTGGCAATCTAGTTGTCAATACTAATGGGTAGCAAAAAAGAAAGCCCTTTAGCAATTTTTTAAAATCTAGTTGTCAAATACTAATTACTTAGGTAGAAATAAAAACTTTTGGTACATTAGTACTATTTATTCATTGCCTCGATAACATTCATACTATTTAGAACTAAATCATCGTTGGATTGGTAATATTTTAGTACTATTTAGAATTATGCTACTATTACATTAAGAGAGTTTTGAGGTCTTGAAATATTTGATCTACAAGAGAACATGGAAAGGGAAAATAATTTTACTTTTTTTATTACTTTTAAAAAGTTTAAGTTTTGTGAAATAAGCATTACAAAATTATGAGATCTCATTATCCTTACATTCATGTGGCTTATATCAAACCTATAAATCTAGGTCTTCTTAAATATGTCAACGATTGGCCCAACAAGTGTCCTCACTTTTCATTATAAACGTGAAAATGAATCATCTATTTGGTTGTATTTTCTTTTGATTGCCTCTCTCCATCCTCGTTGCCTTTTTCCTTTCTCCTCCTCCTTTTTAGTTTCTTACTCGCTCTCTTTTTCATATTCGCACAATAGTCTTCTTAAATTGATCTTGAAATCACATCCTTAGCTAGGATCAATCATCGAGTGTTATTTGAACTAATTGTAAAATAGCACTTAATTATCTTCATATTGAGCTAGAAAGTGACATGAAATGATCAAGAAAAGAATAAAATCCAATATTGTTTAAGAGCCCATGAAGCATGTGTTGAGATTTGAAGGGGAAAAAATCTCTATCTTTGGTTAGAAATAATGTTATATTCCAAACATCCCATAAAAAATAACACACCTCCTTGGCAAGATCTCTTCTCATTGATGAGATCCATTGGTGATAGTTATACTGGTTTCTTATGATATATATACTCAATCTTTTTCTAGATAAATATATTCTAGATCAGAGAATCTATTAATAAAGAAACACAAAGATCAATTGTTACAAAAATAATAGGTTGTCAACAAAATATCCATTAATTATAGAAATGCGTCAAATCATGTCAATAAAAATGGATTGTCTTCAGTCTTCAAAATTGATAAAGAACACTAAAAAAATGTTGAAAATCTCAAACGAGGAGGAGATGGCTACACTAAAAGGTTTCAAGTAGAAATATAATCTTTCTTACTTGAGAAATGTTCAGTATGGTTTCATTTAGAATCATATTTGATTTATGATATTAATCTTATTCAGATTTCTTCTTTAACCCATGTACCTGCGTTGACTCACAGCCTTATGTTAGTTGGATAGCTTGATGATGTAGAGTATTTTGTGTCTTTTGGAGACTCTGCATGGAAGATTACTCATGGCAGGCTTGTACTTGCAAGAGGTGCCAAGTCTGGCAACCTCTATCCCTTACTTGTATCATGAGCTACATTGGATCATGTTTTATCTATGGGTTCTATTCCCCATGTATCCCTTTGGCATACTCATTTGGGGAATATGTCTCTTAAAGGAAGGAAAATGCTCCGTGCTTTGCGGTATCTTCCGCCCTTTGACTCTTTGCATTTTGATTCTTGTGATCATTGTTTGTATGGCAGGCATACTAAAAATACGCATAAAAAGTCTAGTAAGAAACACATGGGTGAGCCCTTGGCTCTTGTGCACTCAAATGTATGTTGGCCCATGCCTTGTCAGTCAGTTTTTGGTGGGGCAAAGTATTTTATTACTTTCATAGATGATTACTCACGTAAGGTTTGGTCTTATCCCATAAAGAGAAATCCAATGTCTTAGACATCTTTCAACATTGGCTTGCATTGGTAGAGAACCATTCTGGGAAAAGGCTCAAATGCCTAAGGTCAGATAATGGGGATGAGTATGTATCACGTGCTTTTGAGCAGTTTTGTGATGAGCGGGGTATTAAGCGTCAGCTAACCGCCCCTTACACCCCACCCCAAAATGGTATGGGTGAACGCATGAATAGGACCATTCAAGAAAGGATCCGTAGCATGCTTAGCTAGGCTGGCTTACCACAGCCCAAAATGGTATGGCTGAACGCATGAATAGGACCATTCAGGAAAGGGTCCGTAGCATGCTTAGCTAGGCTGGCTTACCGCAAAATTTTTGGGCTGAGGCAGTTACTACTGCAATGCATCTCATTAATAGGTTTCCTAGCAGTGGCATTGACTTTCAAGTTGCAAAGGAGATATGGGTAGGCAAGCCCCCCTCTTATGATCATTTGCATGTCTTTGGATGTGAGACATTCTACCATGTGCCCAAGGACAAACGCAATAAGCTAGATCCTAAAAGTGTCAAATGCATTTTCATTGGCTATGGAGATGTAGGAGAGATGGGTTACCATCTATGGGATCCACAAGCGTGGAAAGTGATCCATAGCCATGATGTCATCTTTCATGAGGACAAAATGCATATGCAGCCTGAGAAAGTAGTTGAGGTACGTAGAGTTATCTTTCAGGAGGAGCCACCTACTCTCATTCAGCCCCGTCGCTCCACGGCCAGCTAGACAACGCATAACATCACGTGATGCTCATGGCCCAAATGCTAGACAACGAATAGCATCACCTAATGCTCATGGCCCAGATGCTAGATATCCTGATGTTAGACACGATGTCGGTCAGGCAGCAGAGCCTGGGTTGAGGCATTCTACTAGAGATAGATGACCTCCTGACCGTTTTGCGCCCTCTTTAGATCATGTACTGGTTACAGATGCAGGAGAGTCTCTTACTTATGATGAGGCTATGCGCAGGGGTGATTGTCACTCTTGGGAGAGGGTTATGCAGTTTGAGCTTAACTCATTGCATAAGAATCAAACTTGGGATTTGGTTTCCTTGCCTCTTTAGGGTAAGAAGGCTTTGCCATGCAAGTGGGTGTACAAGCTGAAAAGTATTCCTGGACACCCCAAGCCAGCATACAAGGCTCAATTGGTTGCTAAGGCTTTTAAGCAGAAGCATGGTGTTGACTTTGATAAAGTATTTTCTCATGTGGTCAAGATGACCACCCTACGCTTAGTCTTGGCCTTGGTTGCACAGCTTGACCTGGACTTGTACCAGATGGATGTCAAGATGGCTTTTTTACATGGGGACTTGCATGATGATATTTACATGGAGTAGCCTAAGGGCTTTGCAGATCCTAGCAGGGAACACCTAGTATGCAAACTAAAGAAGAGTTTATATGGCTTGAAGTAGGCACCTAGGGAATGGTACCGTAAGTTTGACACATTCATGCAGTCAGAGGGCTATAGCCGCAATGCTATGGATCCGTGCTTGTACAAGAAGAAAGCCCATGATGGTTCTTTACTAATTTTGGTACTCTATGTGGATGACATGCTTTTAGCAGGGATAGCTCATGAGGAGCTAGATGCTCTTAAGGCTTAGCTCAAGAAGAGCTTTGAGATGAAAGATCTAGGACATGCCTCTCATATACTTGGTATGTGCATTATGCGTTATAGATCTCAGGGACTACTCTATATGTTACAAAGGGAGTATATTCATAAAGTCCTTGAGCGCTTCCACATGCAATATGTTAAGTCTATTGGCTGTCCATTACCTTCTCATGTGAAGGTTTCACAGGCCAATTGTCCGCAAAAAGATGAGCAGAGGGCCAAGATGGCCAAAATTCCCTATGCATCAGCTATGGGCAGTCTTATGTATGCCATGATAGCCACTTGTCCAGATATTGCTTTTGCAATTGGGGTTGTGGCACATTATATGGCTACATCTGGCAAGAAACATTGGGATGTCGTGAAGGGTATCATGAGGTACCTGAAGGGCACAACAGATATGTGTCTTTATTATGGCAGCTAGGATATAGGAGTCATGGGGTACATTGACTCTGATTATGCAGGACATGCAGATAGTAGAAAGTCCACTTCTGGCTATGTCTTCACTTATGCTAGAGGGGCTATCTCTTGGATGTCTAGGGTGCAAAAGTGTATAGCTCTTTCCACTACAGACGCTGAGTATATTGCAGCCACAGAGGCTTGCAAGGAGGCTATTTGGTTAGGCCATTTTTTGCAGACCTTGGTATGAGAGATGCTATGCCTACATTGCATTCAGATTCTATGAGTGCCATTTAGTTGGCCAAGAATCCGGTCTTCCATGCGAAGACGAAACATATTGAGGTGAGGTATCACTTCATTTGCAAGGTCGTTGAGGACAAGTCTGTTGACCTTGTCAAGATTCCGATTGAGCATAATCCTACAGACTTGCTCACAAAAAGCCTCACTATCAAGCGCTTTGCCTTCCTCAGGAGATTGATGGGCATTCAATGAGATGGCATCTTTTTCCTCATCCTGTTGTACATGTGTACATGTTGTACTGTCTTTTCTTTTTCTCTCTTACTGGGACAGATTCCCCTTTAAGTGGAAGGTTGTTGGGGGTAAAGAGGCCTCCGCCTAGCCGCCCATGTATTACTACACTGATAATACCACCATTGCACAGTGCAGGTGGTGGGCGCCCATCATAGTTACTTATTCTTTATTCTTTTAGTGACAGTTTGAATAAAGGAAGGCCTGGCCACACATTGTGGTTGCTGGAGTTCCCATTTGTGTCTCTCTCTCTTCTTGCTCTTGCTCTCTGCCATAGCTCACTTCCAAGCAAGCTTCGATCCTTCTCACCTTTCATTTTGTTCCTGCTAGGTCAAATTTCAGGGTCCATTTTAGTAAAGACATAGGCGAGTTACACAACATCCATTGGCCATAGCTTAGCAAAGTTAAGGCCGCTTGTTTAGACTTGAATAAAAAAAAGAAATAGTTATTCGGTAGGTATTGCATGCTAATAGGTTTGCACCCAATTGATTCCCAATTATTTCAAACCCAATTTCTTAGAAAGTCAATTGGTAGGTGAGCACCATGATAAAGACCTATTAGTGCTCATGACTTATAGATGCAATTAAATTTCTTGAATTCCATAGCAAGGACTGAGAGAGGAACCTTGTTGCCTAGGAGGCTTGAAGATGGCTTGCCTTGATGACTTGTTCCCTGAATAGCCTTTGGGGGAAGTTCAGAGTCTTCATGTCCTCCATTAATGCCTTCATCAACCACTGGTTTGTTGAATTGAGCAGTACGGGTCTACTATAGAAAATTATTTGTCTTGTTAGTAGCACCTCTAGGCTCATGAGGGCACTTTGATGAATTAATGCTACCCCCTGTGCTGGATCCCAGAAGTTCCCCAATTCCTCCCTAGGGTGCTGCACCACCACCCAAGGCCCAACCTTCACCACCGTGGTTGCTGGCTTCTCCATGATTCCAAAGCTTATGCACTCCATTATTTAGATATTGCGTTGGGAGACCATTAAACCAGGGGTTCCCCACAATTTGACCATATGAACTTTGCAAGGAGCTAGCCATACCTATCTCATGTAGAAAGGTGGTTGGATGAGTTTGATGTATGAAGGGTGATGGGACAGATCCAACCTGCAGCATAGTGGTATGTAGATTCCCTGCAAATGGTCCAAATGCAAATAAGACAGCCACCATACCTAGAGGCACCTCCGTGTGAGAGGCCTGTGGTGTAGGGTTCCCCCCAAGGGGAAAGTTAAGCTCCCTCCCTCCCTCCCTCCCTCCCTCCCTCCCTCCCCCTCTCTCTCTCTCTCTCTCTCTCTCTCTCTGTGTGTGAAACCCTTCATACTTCTTTCTCATAGCTCTAACCCTCATGTATATAGTGTTTGCCGACATTTCCCATTGACTAACACCATCAAGACTACCCTAAAAATATGGATGTGACACTAGCACCAATTGGTAAAATCATCCTATTGAAGAGGCCCAATGGATGCACACTCGAGACCTAAGTGCTTACACTTCACTAATGGCTCCACATTCAGCTAATATCAATTGAGGACAATTGCTATCCACCTCGAGGGTATGATGCCAGGAGGCATTCCATGGTGGATTCCGTGAGGATTTGTGGTGGATTCCGTAAAATTTTATTTATTGCTGAGGCTCATACACAAGGTGGATTCCTTGTGCGAAAAGTCGATGGGGATGCCTGTCCTTTTCGGGCATCTTGTTAATTTAATGTGCAAGTGGGTGATTCCACACGATCCATCATCAATGTCTGCACATGTTGAGATTGCTATCTCAACACTCCCCCTCAAGCTCAACTCTATCTATGTAACTCCAAGTAAGCTTTAAAACTTTTGAAACTTCTCTACACCCAATGCCTTTGTGAAAATATCAGCTATCTGATCCTATATGCTGAGATATACCAAGTCAATCTCTCTTGCAAGTACCTTCTCTCTCACAAAGTGGTAGTGCATCTCAATGTGTTTTGTCCTAGCATGGAACATTGGATTCTTAGCTAGCTATATACTACTCATGTTGTCACAACGAATGTCAACTTGGCCATCTCCCTGCACATCCAAATCACCTAATAACTTTTGCAGCCATACCACCTCACACACTGCCATAGCAGCACCTTTATACTCAGTCGCTATACTTGATAAAGCAACTGTAGGTTTCTTTTTGCTGCTCCATGTAAGTACTGTTGCACTAGTAAGGGAAAACATGAATCCACTAGTAGATATTAGGTCTGACATGCTACCAACCCAATCTGTATATATGTATCCAAAGATCTATATATCTTTACCTACCTCATAAAAAAGTCCATAATGTAAAGTGGACTTCACATACCTCAATATAAGTCTAACTGCATCCAAATGAGGCTTTCTAGGCATCTCCATAAACTGATTGACAAGGCCAACAACATAGCTCAAGTCTGACTTTGTGATAGTTATGTAAATCAAACTCCCTACTATCCTCCTAAACATAGTAGGGTCTTCTATCTCATCCCCAATGTCAGCACTAGACTTCATATTTTTCTCCAATGGTACTGAAAGAGGCTTACATGTCGTCATGGCATACTTGGATAACATATCCAAGCCATACTCCCTTTGGGATAGCCATATACCATCATCACATCTGATCACCTCAATACCAAGAAAGTATCTCAGCTCACCCAAAACCTTTATCTCAAACTTCTTCTTCAAGAAGTCCTTAACTTTAATAATCCCATTGTCACTGTCATCTTTAATAATCAAGTCATCCACATAAATGACTATGATGACCAAACTTGCATCTCCCCTTATCACATAAAGTGAGTGATCAACATCAAAAATACAAAATTCAATATTGACAAGATACTCTTTGATCTTATTAGACCATGCTCTAGGTGCTTTCTTCAGCCCATAGAGCGCCTTCTTTAACCTTCACACATATGTGGGATGATCTAAATCCCCATAACCAGTTGGCTACTCCATATACACTTCTTCTTGCAATTCACCATGCAATAAGGTATTCTTAACATCCATTTACTGCAAACTCCAACCTTTGACTGCTGCCAAGGCAATCACACATCTAATAGTTGCCATCCTAGCAACTGGATTAAATGTCTCTTCATAATATATGTTATATGTTTGAGCATAGTCTTTTGCAACTAGCCTAGCCTTATACTTGCTAACAGAACCATCTGCATCATGCTTGACTTTGTAAATCCATTTACAACCAATATCTTTCTTACCCTTAGGTAGGGGTACCAATTCCCAAGTCTTATTGGCCTCTAAATGCAACCATCTTCTCATCCATTGCTGCATCCCAATGAGCATGACCAACAACATTCTCAAAAAAAGTAGGATCAACATCCTCAAATACCTTCACTGTATAAGCATAATGGTGAGCTACATAACCTTCAAAACCAAATCTTTTAATAGGGTATGTGACCCTGCTAGACCTGCGTGCCACTGGATCACTCAGTGTAGCCTTTACATTACTATGTGCTCTCTGTACACCTGGTGTCTTGACTGAAGGAATATCAAGCTCATTATCCAAACTCTTTGAATCACTAGAATCTCCATCAAGCCCCAAATGAATAGTAGATGCATCATTACCATCCAACACTTTCTTCTTTCCTTTGTCTTTGCCTGCAACACTTATAGATCCACCTAAAGATGTGGGGCTACTCCTTAGTCTCCCAAACCAAGGGCTCACTATAGGTGTAGTGCCAGATGATGTTTCTAGTCCGTGATTCTTGCTTTTCTTTTTGCACATAGCTATCATGATCATTATCATCATCTAATACATCACTATCAAGTACATACTAACTACTCATCTCATAAAAAATAACATCCCTGCTCACTTGAACTCACTTGTGACAGGGTTAAAACAATGATACCCTTTCTACTCTAAAGAATATCCAATAAAAATATATTTTTTAGCCTTTGGATCAAGCTTCTTTTGTAGCTCATTTGGCACATGAACATATGCAATAGAGCCAAATACCTTTAAGTGTGATACATTGCACTTCTTTCCTGTAAAGCATTCTTCAGGGGTCATCACATGAACTGCAGTTGTGGGTGTTCTACTCATAATATGGACAATAGTATGAACAACTTCAAATAAAAAATGATTTGGCATATTCTTTTCAGCCATCAATGCCCATTCATCTTCTGCAATATACCTATTTTTTCTTTTTGAAACCACATTTTCCTATGGGGTATACTTGCAAGTAAATTACCTCGTTATCCCATGAGTCCTTAAGAAGTCATTAAACTCATTAGAGAGGTACTCTCCCCCTCCATCTGATCTCAAGCACTTAACTTTCAAGCATGTTTCTGTTTCAACAGCTCTCGAGTAAGTTACTCATGAATATAGGTGTGCATCACGTGGGTTCAAAATGAGGTATTTTTAAAATACCAATTTTATACATTTTTTACATACAAAAGGATGTAAATTAAATAGAAAAAGATTATTTTTTATTGAGAAAATATTCACAAATAAGGATATTTATAAATAGGCATTGAATGCACATGATGTAGAGGATATACATTGTAAAGAAGCTTATTCCCACAGCAAGCCATTAAACTGAAAAGATAAGAAATAGACATAAAATGCCAAAGAACCATAGCCAAGGTGGATAGGCATGAAATGATATTACCAATGTTGGTTGAGAATCAAATGATGCGTGGCTACAGCATGGTATGCATCCCAAGCTATGGTGGCCAAGAGTAGTCACCCTCTTAGATGGTGGGAGGTTGAGACCTCAAACATGTAATGTTTATAAAATGGTAAAAAGATCCTTCACATGTTACATCTCCACCTTTTATACTTAATCCTAGCCTAACCTAGCTAACCCTAATCCTCTAATTATAGGATATATTTACATATGTCAGCCCATTTCATGGCTGTAATGGTATCCTAGATACATGGAAAATTTTCCTACATTACATACACATAGTAACTTCCCCGAGCAACATCTGCCTTGAAGGATTTGAAGTGCTTAAATACCTCACAGTCTTCCTTCATGAAATATACCCATAGCTTCCTTGAACAATCATTAATAAATGTGACAAAGTATTTGTTGCCACAAGAGATACATTCTGTGTAGGCCACCAAACATCTGTATGCACTACATTAAGTATATTTCTACTCACTTCTCTGTCATATGAAAATGGTTGTCTCACCTGCTTACCAAACTGGCATGCTTCACACACTTTATGAAATTCTACAACTCTAAAAGAAGGCAATCCTATAACCAATCCTTTGGACTGCATTAATTTCAACCTCTGCATATTTGCATGTCCAATACATTTATGCCATATTTCAATGTTTTCAACCACTCCTTTTTCTTTAGCATACATAGTAGCATCCATTGCAGGGATTCCAGCATCTAAAGTGAACATGTGGCCAACTCTACTTCCTTTTGTGACCAACATGCACTTATCATTAGAGTCTTCTACAAAACAACCTTTTATATTAAATCGAGCATGCAACCCTTGTTCTACCATTTGGCCAACAGACACTAGATTCTTTGTGATTGATGGCACATATAATATATCTATCAGACTCTTTGTCTGGCCATCATGAAAGGACAAGGGAACCTTTCCGATGTGTGAAATTGGGTGGCATGAATCATCACCCATCTGCACATAACCTGGATTTTGTAAGTCTTACATCTCTCCAAACCATTCAACATGATTGTTCATATGATTAGATGCACTTGAATTGACATAACATACATCATCATGTGTCCCCTTTCTTGTAACTACATTCATCATATGCTACATATAACAAATAGACACTCATTTCTATCTTCATTTTGTCATGAAGACGATGCATAGTTTCCTTGCTCCAATTTACCACTGCAAATATCATCCTTCTTAGCATAACAATGGGTTGCAATATAACCTGTTTTGCCACAATAATGACAAACAATAGTTGAAGTTCCAATACCTCTATTTTGCCATTCATCTCTTCCTCTAGAGCTCCCCCTACCTCTAAAGTTTCCTCGGCCTCTTGAAACCTGCATTTCACCAAATTGTTGGTTTAACCTATTTTGTTGGTTATCGCCAGCATGTCCCATACCATGGCCTCTCGAAGAGGATCTACCACGTCTCCTTCCTAAAATTGAGTAAAATGCTTGAACCTATTTACCATTTATTTTAGAAGAGTCACCTTGCATATTGATCTCTTCAATAATCATGAGAGAGACTAGCTCATCAAAATCTGAAAATGGCTTCCGTACATATATAGAAGTAACAAATGATTTCCATGTCTTCTCATTATTAAGGCCACTCAAAGTGGATGAAACGGAATCATCATCATCAGGCATTGCATCAATCACTGCTAAAACATCTATAATGCTCCTCACCTTCAAAACACACTCATTGATAGACATTTTTCATTTCTTCAAGGTATTCAACTCTTGCTTGAGTTGAATCTTTTGCGCCTTTGTATTTATTGAAAATATGTTCTCAAAAATTGTCCAAGTTTCATATGAAGTTTCTGCATTCTTGATATGTCCCAATATACAATGACTATAGATAGCCAATACATCACCTTTTTGTCTTTTTGCATTCCATTCTTTACATGCCTTTAATTCATCTCCAATCACAACAGAGGGATACTCAACTTTGGCTCCTTTTCTTCACTTGAAACAAACTCATAAAGGCCCTTTCTAATGAGGAAGTTTGTCACATGGAACTTCCATGAAGGGTAATTATTCTTGTTGAGCTTCTCAATAATGGGTTTTTCACTGTTCTCTACCATTATCACAAAAAATGATACAACACAGCAAGATAGTATTCTGTAACCTTTCACAAGTGTATAGCAATACATCAAGCAACCTTTTTCACTGATTGCTCAATAGTACATGTAATCTGCAACCTGTTTGCAAATAAAAATTATGTTTACTTTCTGTTAAACACCTAACAAATTATAGATTCAAGATCTATAACCTGTGCACCCACTTTTAGTCAATACAATCAAAGTCATAGTATACCCTGAAACTATTATTTTCAATCTTTTGGGTCTAAAATGGGGCATGAAACGGCCTTCGATGCCCAAAAAAACTATGGGTAAGACATAAAGAGCTTAACCTATAGAATATACAATACTCTGCTTGCATACCAGATCTCACAGCAACCTGAGATTTTCACTCTACCTTACTTTCAGTGCCTCCACATGCACTATCCAAGAGAAAGAGTGGAAGAATGGGAGAGATTCTTACTTATTGCTTGCTTGCTCGAAGCTTCCTTCTTTTCTTCACTTCAATCTTCAAAATAAGCCTCTATCAGTGGCACCGCTCTAATACCATGTCAAGAATCATGTGGTGGGGGAACTTGCTTGAGCTGCTGTGCCAAACACACATTGCATACGTAAGAGGAATCTCACTCAAGAATACAAGAAGAGAGATGGAGTCCAAAACGTTTTCTTGCTAATTTCTTCTTCTTCTTATTCCACACATTATACAATGTACACAAAGTATAGATAAGATACAACATAAAGGAAAGTAGCCTACTAAGTCAAACAGTCATAACAGACTACACTAATTGACTGGTGCTATATCTTTGCTAGTTGTAGGTGGGTGTAACAAACTAAATATAATAAGTGATAAGTTAGTAGCCATGCGAGTATCCTAATGACCACAAATGTGCTAAGTGTAGATGTACAGATCCATCTAGCCACGCGTTCCATCATCAATGTGAGCACATGTTGAGCTTGCCATCTCAACAATCCAATGTACCAAGATCTAGCTCAATCACATTTGAATTTTGAATTTTGACTTGAGCTTCGATTGGCTTATTCAATGTCACTTAGTAGAAATCTTTTATAGTGGATCCCTCTCTTGATTCATCACTTTCCAAAGTCTCACTACCAAAAAGATCCTTTAATGCATCTAATTCTGTCAAAGATAAAGGTTTCCACTCGCTTTGAGAAGATTCAAGATATGCATCTACTATTACGCATCTAGCATCTCTATGAAAAATTAGATGACTAGTGGGTATATCAACTCGATAGTCAAATTGCAAGATCCATGTCCTTCCTAATAATACTTGATAGCTTGGCTGCCCTACAAACCCAATAACCCTAAAGTCTAGAATGCATTCCACACTAGCAACAATCATGTGGACTTTGGTAATGCAACCGTCTAGTTACCTTGAATTGATTAGCCATTTGAAGAATTGTGCAGACATCATTTTGGATCTCTAGTCCTAGCCTTTTCATTAATTGTGAACTTATAATGTTCAGGAAGGATCCCATATCCATAATGGCATGATCCACTAATATTCCATCAACATATGTTGTCACCCCCTTGGGCAATGCTTTTCAACATGTTCAAACTAGTCATCTTCCACACAAGCTATAGATAAGCATTTGACGATATACCTAGTGTGAAGGACCTTCTCAAACTCTTAATGCACTCCTAGAGATAACTTGATTAGCTGAAGGAGGTTCATATCAAGCTTTACCTCACAAAGATAATTGGCTAAATCAAATTCATAATAATTAGCAATGGTTCTCTTCTCTCGCCAAACCATTCTTTCTCTTGTTTGTGATGAATAGGCTTAGGTGCCTCTTTCTTGGCTTTTACCTTCTTCTTTGGTTTCTCCTTATTGAAGTCAAATTTGCTAGTAGCAACTTTTAGAGGACCATCTTCCACATCAGGATTAAGGACTTGCATCCCCTTATCATCCTATTTAGGGTTTACCTAAGCTTGTTTTACATTATCCCTAATGCCTTCTTTAACCTTTAGTCCTCTTGATGGCTCATAAATTGGAAGCCTCAGTGGCATTGACACATACATCATTGATAAGGGGGCTAACACCACTATCACTAGGTAACTCCTCTATGATAGCTCTTCCTCTTTGCAATATTTGATTTGGTCCCTCATCCTATTGAAGGGTATTCCCTTGTGCTCGATGATTAATTGGACTTGGCCACTTACTTCCTTGTTGCTAAAGAGAACTAATCTTACTCTAGCAAGTACTAGCTAGATGGCCAAACTTCCCACATATGTCACATTTGACATTAGGACAGTTTCTTGGAAAGTATTGACTACCACACTACTTGTAGCTAAATCTTGATGGACCATCCTCCTCAGGATGTTGATGTCCTATCAAGTTTTGCTGCTTCTTTAGGAAATTAACATCCATGACTATTTGTCTATATTGTTCCATCATTATATCATCATAATGCTTCATCATGTAAGAACATTTGATGCACTAGACTCATAACTGTGATCATCACGTGCTGTTTAGTTGGCCTAACCATCTGATTAGGGATTTTAATTGTTGATTAATTTATAGAAAATTAGGGTTTGTCATTTGGCTTTTAGTATTAAGGAAAACCATTTGGCTAGCCATCGACATAAAAACATTAAGAGGAGCTAGTAGCATGGGCACATTGTGCATTATGCTTCCTCTTCCATTTGAATTGGTCACAGGTGTACTACTCACACCTTGACTTCCATTGGTCAATGCCAAATTATTTCTAGGACCTAAACTCAAATTGATGTTTGTCCTAGATGTGTAGGCCGCTTGTAAGCGAGACTCTATCTCCTTTCCTTGTGTAATAGGAGTGTCTAGATCAATAAGAGCAATATTAATCAATTGCACTTCGATATTGAAGTCTAATCCATGTAAAAGTACTGCAATAGGACAAGAGATGGAATAGGAATAGAAGTTTGCAATTTTCAAAATACCTATTTAAGTTCCTTGATATATGCTCAAGCATTCTCATGGGGTTTTTGACATGTCACATTCAAAACATGCAGCCAATATTGACCACCTCTCTCAAGGGCAAGCTCTCTTTGAAAGGCTACAAAGAATAAATAAATCATGGTTATGGTCTCGTCTTCCAAGATATGATACCACATTGCAACTCTTCCTGTCAGAGTCATATTGACAAAATCATGAGATGCCCTTCGTCCTAAATTCGACAATTGAACATTCATTTCTGGAACTCATTGATATGGATCTCCACAAATGGATATAGAGAAACCTAGGGCTAGCAAATCCAATGTTCCTACAAGTATTGCAATGGGTTGCCCCATCATGATGATCAGATTTACTCTAGGAGTTTGTATTGGTGGGGTTATACTCCCACTCAAAGTAGATTGACTTTTTGGAGAAAGGGGAACGCTAGAGCTTCCTCCTCCCCCTAACGGACTAGTTGTGATATTTATTGGGTTTGCAATACCTCTCTTTCTCAAGGATATTTAACTATTGCACTTAGAAGAATACCTCCTAATGATCTCAGATCGCTGTCTAGCCCTTTTGGATGTTTCTTGTCATTGAATCTTGGCTTGTTGACAATGTCTATCATGAAATGACAGATCTATCTCAATGCTTAAATAATGGTGTCAAGCTAGGTGAACACTCGTGTGACTATCCTATTGCACCCACGCAAATCAATTGAGCTAGTGGGCAAGGGGCACACTATGAGGCCACAATAGTGTTTGCACAAAATGGTGCTAGGATTTGATGTATGTCTTGATGTCACTATGGAAAATACAAGTGTAGTAGAAACATATGCTTCCAAGGATAATGTAGGTTCTAGTTCCATTGTGGCTAATCCTTGAGGACCATTACCTAATGCTATGAAAAATGATTGGCATGGAAAAGATATGCAAGGTCATAAATTGATTTCATTTTCTCTTAAAAATACCATAAACTCCCACATTCACGCATGCAAGTTAGTTAAAGATGCATGGGATATACTTGCACATCTGTATCAAGGAATAAATGTAATGATGGGTGCCATTATCTCACACACCATTTTATGAATTGTATTATTTTTCTCTTTGCCTCATTTTGGCCACGAATTTACTTTCCTTTTAATGAAGAGTTTAGGGATTCTAGCCCTCAGAAAAATGGGCAAGGACACATATTGTGCTTGTTAGAAAATGGTGCAAAGGGGAGAGAGAGAGAGAGAGAGAGAGAGAGAGAGAGAGAGAGAGAGAGAGAGAGAGAGAGAGAGAGAGAGAGAGAGAGAGAGAGAGAGCACTCTACAAATACATGCGAACAACTAGCAAAGTTTCCTTATCATGGTTAGCTTCTATGAAACAAATGTTATGAATAAAAGGATGTTGGTTAGGTTCTATGAAATAGTGGAATTGACTTGAGCTATTATGCCAAATATACACGATACACATAAGAGGAAGCTCACTCAAGAATGCACAAAGAGAGATGGAGGCCAAAAAGTTTTCTCTCTCATTTTCCTTTCTTTCTTCCTCTCACTGTACGATGTAGACAAAGTATAGATAAGATATAACATAAATGAATGTGGCCTACTAAGTCAAAGAGTACATAAATGACTATACTAATCCATTGGCACTATAACTATGCCAAGTGTAGGTAGGTCTAACTAACATAATATAATAAGAAATAAGTCAGTGGCCATGTGAGGATCATAATTATCTATAGTGTGCTAAGTGTAAATATGTGGACCTATCTAACTATGTGGTCTATTATCAATGTGCCACCCATGTCAATCTTGCCCTCAACACAATGTGTTAAGTATAGATGTGTTAACACATCTAACTAGGTGGTTCATCATCAATGTTTGCACATATTATGGAAATATAGCATACTCGAACTAAAATAAACTAACATTCAATGCCTAAAAACAAGAAATAGGATAGGAAATGATAAACTTCCATTGAAAGATGAAAAGAAGCCTTGATCTAACTAAACTAAACTAACATTCAATGTTGAAAACACAAGAAATGGAATAGGAAATGATAAAATTCCATTACTAGAGCTCCATGAATCCATGGCTACTACAAAGAACAAGGAACAAGACAAGTAACGTTGATGCTAAATTAGTCCTTGGTAAAATTTCAAATGAGAAAAATGTTCTTACATTGGCACCTTGTGCCCCTTTTATACTAACCCTTAAAGCCTCCAAGTTAGTGGTTCTCTTCCATACAAAGACTTATGACAAAGACTTATGGGCATATTTTCTACATTATAGACTACTCTTGCCTCAAAAGCTTTGTCCTCAAATGTGGAGAATCAAAAGAGCACAATAAGAAATCATGTGGAAAAAAAGCTCCATCATGAAGTATTATTTTTGAATTTATGCCATGAAGTCATGAAGACTCCCCTTCAAGTAATTGGCTACATCATCAGTTGGAAATTGTGAAAAGCCTACTTGCTATCCTAAACAAGGATGCTATGATAACTAAGCCATAACTCTAAACATACTTCTCCAAATAAGGGACATGAGGTGTCTAAACATAGAAGACACTCAATAGTACCCATGTAACTATAAAAATCCAATTTTGGTGGAGTTATACCAATTCCTTTGAATGCAAGAAATTACTACAAGTAGCTATACCTATTTTGTGCCATCATGAATCACCCAAAAGATCCACTCAAATCAAAATGTATCCCATCATAATAGTCATCACAGATCCAACAATGATCATCCTGAATCAAAATGTATTATAACATAATGGTTGTCTAGAATAGGGAAACTATCACCACTCATGTACTCATAACCAACCCATAAAAGGAGTATAAGGAATGATCCCCATAATCCACAAGATCAATATCATAAACATTGAAATCAAATGAGGATTCCTAATCAACTACAAAGGGTCACATGAAACTCTTTCCTAGGTACATGTATATCTTCATTAAGAAGGGGCTAATGTAGACCATCATATGCACCATCATGTGATGACCCAATGTCTTCAAGACATTTGATTTCAATACAATCCTCTTGAGTCCCATGAGAACCATTGCAACTCTTGTGCTTGCTCTTCTTCTTGAGCATCATCATTCACTTGTGCCTCATTGTGTATCGAACTCATCATCATCCACTTGATGCTTTTTTATTCTATCAATTTCTTGTCCATCTTTGTTATCTGCATCTTCTTGGACTTCCTCATCTTCATCTTCTTGTTCATCTTCATCTATATTTTATTTTTCATATTCATCTTCGTTTTCTTACTCTTCAACTTGGTCATTGGTTGTTCTTATTCCTCTTCCTTTTCCACAACTCCTACAAGCAAAGTATTAACCTTTGTATTAGGTGATCTAATCGTAGTATGTTTCCCATTGTCCTTATGATGGTAACACCCCAAAGAATTAGCATGATTCTCCCTTAGATAGTCTCTCCATAGGAGTCATAAGAATAACCATACACTGCATAGGGATATGCATAAGAATGTTGTCTCCTAAGAGTGGTCATAATAATCTCCATAATGTTTCCTATAGAGTCATGAGAATGACCATGGTTATGTCCCATAAATTCACTAGAATTACTATAATTATGATGCTAAATATTACCATGATATTGCTAATCAATGTATGGCTGGCTTTTCCCACACAAAGGTGGAGCTTGTGTCTAACTCATCACGTCCTCAATAAAACTCTTTTTGTTCTCCTCATATCTAACATGAAATTCATCCCAAAATGTTGGATATTTAGATCTCATATATGATACTTCATGATCATTATATGCATGCTACTATCTATGAAAATGGGCATCATGTACATTTGCATTTTATCCATATACATAAGCTTGACATTGTGTGAAATTTCATGATAAATATCTATGGGTATGGTATGATCCATCTTCATGCATTTGAACACGAGAATCTCTATATGACTGATTTCCATGTGCCTCATATCCTTCACTACATCTTCCATATATCTGCTATCCATATTCACTAGCATGATGCTTGCCATGTCCATGCCCATGATCATATGCATGTTGATGCTCATACCAATGCTTGTTGTATCATAATTATAGTGATGGTGTCCACAATGCCCATCATAAGAAGAGTGTTGCTCATAATATTTTGGATCATGCGGTTGATGTCCATGCCATGCATGTGCTTCATAATATTCATGATAATCATGTTGCATGTCTACATTGTATACTTCTTGTTAATCTTGAATAGCTTATGAAAATCTTGCAATAAATTAGTTCCAAATATGCCAATAAATCCTTAGTATCATATTGTAAATGCCTTAGGATTGTTGGTGCCAAGGAATTTTTCTTTGCCTATCAAGATTTTACAATGAATTTTCTTTCAAAAGAATAGCATCCAACAACAAACAAGTAGCATGCATAGACAATGGATTATGTGATTTTACTCTTTGATGTTGACCTTTTTTAATAGAGTTAAAAATTCTACATAAAAGGATAATTATCCTATAACACCATATTGGGGAATATGGGAATTTCCCATAAGTTTGGGACACATGGGCAAATCTTTGGATAGGTCACATCTTCCAATGACACCATATTGGGGAATATTGGGCAAATCTTTGGATAATTATCCTATAACACCATATTGGGGAATATTGGGCAAATCTTCCTTTCATAATACAATGTACACAAAGTATAGATAAGATACAATATAAAGAAAAGTGACTTACTAAGTCAAATAGTGTGTAATTGACTACTACTAATCAACTAGTGCTATAACTATGCCAACTTTATGTAGGTATAACTAACCAAATAAAGTAAGTCATAACTCAATGGCCTCTCAATGGCCATGTGAGGATCATAGTGACCACCAACATGCTAAGTGTAGATGTGTAAACATATCTAACTAGGTGGTCCATCATCAATGTCCACATGTGTCAAGCTTGCCATCTCAATACTCCCCTTCAAGCTTCAACTACATCTCTGTAACTCCAAGTAAGATTTGAATTTTTTTGAAGCTTCTAAACACCCAATTCCTTTGTAAAAATGTCACCTATCTAATCTATTGTATTTATATATACCAAATCAATCTCTTCTTCAAGTAACTTTTCTCTTAAACAATGGTAATGTATCTCAGTATATGTTTCGAACCTTGCTTCTTATCCTTCACTTCAGCCTTCGAAATCAGCCTCTCTCAATGGCGTGGCTCTGATACCATGTCAAGAATTGCATGATGGGGGGACTTGCTTGAGATGCTGCGCCAAATACACACAGAATGCACAAGGAGAAGCTCACTCAAGAGACAAGAAGAGAGATGGAGGCCAAAACGTTTTCTTGCTAGTTTCTTCTTCTTCTTCCATACTCTTTACAATGTACACAAAGTATAGATAAGATACAACATAAAGGAAAGTGGCCTACTAAGTCAAACAATGCATAACCAACTACACTAGTCGATTGGCGCTATAACTATGCCAGCTGTAAATGGTATAACAACCTCAATATAATAAGTAATGAGTCAGTGGCCATGTGAGAGTCATAATGACCATTGACGTGCTAAGTGTAGACGTGTGGACCCATCTAACTAGGCGGTCCATCATTAATGTCCGCATGTGTTGAGCTTGTCATCTCAACAAGTAACCCCTCATGAAGATCCCTAAAAATACAAAGTATAGACCCATTTTTCATTAGCAGGCCATGCCATACCGATTAACATAGTCATACTTATGGCAATCAAAGTTGAGCAGAGAGAGAGGATGTATGACAAGTGCAATCCCTTCTTTCTCAGTAAACTCAATAGGGACACTAACAAGAATCCTCTGACAATGGTGGCAATAGATTTTAATATCCCATGTGAAACATCCATATTGCCACTTAGTAATACAAGAACCCTTACTCCACCAGATCACTCAACCTTGGTGGCAACACCACAATAACAATCACCTTTCTAGGTTTGGTGGCAATACTAGCCATACTCACAACATAACCCAATAGCAAACCATAAGACACCTCGAATACACACTTCCAAGGATTCAATGCTATGAAAAACTCACAACATTGCTCAGAGCATGTGCAAAGAACAAATAGTTGTCTATGATGGGTCATGGTAGCTGCCCCCAAATCATCTATGAAAACCTTCAGCTCTTCAAGGAATATATCAACAAATGTCTTGTTAGCCATTCTTTGCCAACACCCTAGAGAATTACATAAGCCAAAGGCCATCACATGGTACTCAAAAGTATCAAAAAGTGTAATGAGAATGTCATCTTTAACTTATCCTCTTTAGCTATGGCATCTGATTATAACCTGGGAGACAGTCCATGAAGTAGTATATCTCTCGCCCTACCAATTGATCTAAAATCTGATTGATAAAGGGCAGAGGATAATAGTCCTTCACCATCTTCTTGTTCAATTTCTTAAAATCAACACACAAGCATATTTTATTTTTATTTTTCTTTCTTATTGCTACTAATGAGCACAATTCTATATGTTCAATAGGAAAGATTAGACCAACCTTTCTTAAGTGCGTCAATTCCTCAAAAAGAGGCTCTCTTAGCTCAAAAGGAATATGTCTAATCTACATTGCTACAAGTTCCTCCATGGTTATTAATGTAGTTTGGATGTTGAAAATATTTTAAATCTTTGCTTCACAATGCTAGAAAATGCACCTATGATATTGGAGGATTTAAAGGAGCTAGTGACTATATTCGATTTGAGGGAGAAATTGGCATTGTAGAAAATAGTGGAAAGAAGAGGTGGCATGCATAAAATAGGAAAAATACTTATTAGGTGCAACCTCTCTTCCCAAGTGACTAAAAACCTCCATAGCTAGAAGTGCTAGCTCGAGCACCACAAGATAGCCAATTGATTTGTCAGAGGCAAGCACATTTATACATACATTATGCAACCACCAATATGTGCCAACAGTTGGCATCCCATTTGATGCGCTCAAGATGGGAAAGGTGCTAGACCATGTTGCATTTGGAGAGTGCGTCAAACTCACCATAGACGGTATCTTCTATTTCCTTTCAAATTTTATATATTACGCCAAAATATAAAAGGAATCAGATAATGCCAAGCTACAACAATTCTAGGTTGAGCACAGAATGTAGAAGGTTAATGCATTGATTGTATGATGCATTGGCTTCAACTATAAGCCCCCCTAGGTTACTCAATTTCCTCTCTTCAATGGCATCATATTAAATGACATACTTATGTAGCACCCTTTCCACTAGTGCAAGTACATGTGAATAATTGAGGGCCTCCATAAGTCTCCCTACAATTTCATACCTAATCTTGACGTGAAGCTTGATGAAAGCATGAAAGCTTGAATATCCTAGGTGTCATTGACAACATGCCCAATAAAGTCCATGCACTCATGGATGGGATGAAAATTGACACAGTGCTAACATTATCCCTTTAGACTTGCATGAAATGATATAGTATTCTAATTCACTAGAGATAACATCCCAAGGAGGGTAGGTATCATTGATTGGGTCTAATGTTTGTTTTTGACATGGTGAGGCCAGCCCTCAATTGAAATTCTACATTTCTTGATGCAAAGGTGCATATCATAGAAGATTGGCGATGGAACTGAGACACTAAAAGGAAAATAAGGCCATGGACAGTAGAGATTGGAAAGGGACCATTATATTTCAACTACCATGTATGCACAAAGTGACCTAATCTAGGGTTTATTGTCTATGTGATCCTTTGCCTTTCTATTCCATACAAAGAGGCTACAAAGTGGGTGTGATTGTACATTTCTCAACACTCTCTTGGTATTGAGGTAATTAGATTTGCTAATGGTATATGGTTGTCCCAAAGGTAGTATGGCTTGGATATATTATCTCAGTATAGTATGATGGCATGTAAGTATCTTTCAATGCCATTAGAGAAAAATGTTACGTTGAGTGCTGAGTGTTCAAGAAGATGGTAGGGAGTTTGATCTATTTGACCATCACAAGGCTAGACTTGAGTTAGTGTTGGACTTTTGAGTGAATTTATATAGGTATCTAGGAAGTCTCTTTAGCAAGCAAGCCATGGGTAAAAAGCTCTCCCATTCTTCCACTCTTTCTCTTGGACAGTGCCTGTGGAGGCACCAGAAGCAGGGTAGAGCAAAAATCTCAGATTGCAATGAGATTTGGTGTGCACAAAGAGCGATGTGTATTCTACAAATAAGCCGTTTAGGGTCTTTCGCTGTTATTTTGGCCATTCGAGGTCATTTCAGGCCCCGTTTTAGAGCCCTGCAATTTTAGCTGTGCCTGCCGTATACAGGTGCACAGGTTACAAATTTTAGATCTGTAAGTTCAAAGGTGTTTACCAGTGAATAAACACAGGTTTATCTGCAAACTGGTTGCAAATTGCATGTATTATTGAGCAGACAGTGAAAAAGGTTGTCTGGTGTATTGCTATGCACTACAGGTCGAGGGTTGCAGAAGATTTGCTTGCTGTTTGGTATTAGTTTTGTGATAATGGCAGAGAACAATGGAAACCCCATCATTGAGAAGCTCGACAAGAACAACTACCCTTCATGGAAGTTCCGTGTCACGAACTTCCTTATTGGAAAAGGCCTCTACGAGTTTGTGTCAGGTGCAGAAAAGGATCCGAAGGTGAGTGATCCTCCAACTGCAGAAGAGACAAAGGCACGGAAGGAATGGAATGCAAAAGACAAAAAGGTCATGTATTGGCTGTCTGCAGTAATTGACAATAATATACTGGGATATATAAAAAATGCAGAGAATTCATATACATCTTGGACCATACTTGAAAGTATGCTTTCCGTAAATACAAAGGCACGAAAGATTCAACTCAAACAAGAGTTGAATACATTGAAGAAAGGGAAGATTTCTATCAATGAGTATGCGCTGAAGGTAAGGAGCATTGCAGATGCCTTGGCAACGATTGATGCAAAGCCCGATGATGATGATTTGGTGTCGTCTACCTTGGGTGGACTTAACAATGAAAAGGCTTGGAAGTCTTTTGTAACTTTCGTATATGTCAGAAAGCCATTTCCAGATTTTGATGAGTTGGTCTCCCTTATGATCACTGAAGAGATCAACATGCAAAGTGAGACATCTAAAAAAGGTGGCGAATAGGTCCAAGCTTTCTACTCCAGTTCAGGAAGGGGACGTGGCAGGTTCTCTTCAAGAGGCCGTGGTATAGGATGTGGTAGTGACAACCAGCAAAACAGATTGAATCAGCAATTTGGCGATATGTAGGTTTTAGGAGGTCGTGGTAACTTTAGAGGCAGGGGGAGATTTAGAGGAAGAGGTGGATGGCAGAACAGAGGCTCTAACAACTCTAGTATTGTGTGTCACTACTATGGCAAAACAGGTCACATTGCAGCCCAATGTTATGCTCAGAAAGATGATATTTGTAGTGGTAAGTTGCAGCAAGGAAACTATGCATCGTCTTCACGACAGAATGAAGACAAAAATGAACATGTGTTTGTTATGCAGCATATGCTGAATGCTGTTATAGGAAAGGGAACACATGATGATGTTTGGTATGTTGATTTAGGTGCATCCAATCATATGACCAGCCATGCAGAATGGTTTGGAGAGATGTAGGATTTGCAAAATGCAGGTTATGTGTAGACGGGTGATGATTCATGCCACCCAATTTCACACATTGGAAAAGTTCCCTTGTCCTTGCATAATGGTAATATAAAGAGTCTTTCAGATGTATTACATGTGCCATCTATTACAAAGAACTTGGTGTCAGTCGCTCAAATGGTAGAGCAAGGGCTGCAAGTCAGATTTAATGCAAAGAGCTGCTTTGTAGAAGACTTCAATGACAAGTGCAGGTTGGTTGCAAAGGGAAGTAGAGTTGGATGTATATTTACTCTAGATGCTGGAATTCCTACTATGAATGCTGTTATGTATGCTAAAGGAAAAGGTGTTGTTGCAGATATTGAAATTGGCACAAATGCATTGGACATGCAAATGTACAAAGGCTGAAATTAATGCAGTCCAAAGGGTTGGTTACAGGTTTGCCTACATTTAGGGTTGTAGAATTTCATAAGGTATGCGAAGCATATCAGTTTGGTAAGCAGGCAAGACAACCCTTTTCACATGATAGAGATGTAAGCAGAAATATCCTTGATGTTG
Source organism: Lygodium microphyllum (assembly GCF_053477565.2). Lineage (NCBI taxonomy): Eukaryota > Viridiplantae > Streptophyta > Polypodiopsida > Schizaeales > Lygodiaceae > Lygodium > Lygodium microphyllum. The sequence goes on from NC_141146.1 coordinate 41,025,658, forward strand.
TGCATGCAGACATTTGGGGGCCTACACAAAATGTATCTCTTGGAGACAGTTCATACTTTGTCACATTCATTGATGATTGTTTTAGAAAGCTGTGGGTATATTTTATGAAGGAAAAGAGTGAAGCGTTTGAGCACTTTAGAACTTTCAAGGTTGCAGTTGAAAGAGAAACAGGCTTGAAATTAAAGTGCTTGAGGTCAGATGGAGGGGGAGAGTACCTCTCGAATGAGTTCAGTGATTTTCTGAGGTCTCATGGGATAAAGAGACAGTTCACATGCAGGTATTGCACTCATGGCTGGCACAGGTGTTGGTTTGTGGGGATTCTGCACACACATGAAGATTCTTTGGTGGGCTTGCATGATGAGAAAAGAAAAGAGATCAGAGTTGAGTGTTGATGAAGAGTTGACTTTTATTGAAGTCGTCAATGCTTGCAATTGAAAACCTAGTCTTCTTATTGTGTATAGATTGTGCTAGTCTCCCTAGGGGTTAGTGCTAGTCTTCTTATTGTGTACACAAGACGTAGTTTGATTCATTTGGGAGATAGGTCGAACTCTAATCAAGCTGAGAGTAATGTCCTGCACTTGAGGACCCAAACTGTGTATAGATTGTGGTTCAGATAGTATGTGAGTACCTGATACTTAAATATTGTGTAGTTTAGAAGACTATTGGTCTGGTTCCTCGTAGCAATGTGTGCATGAAGCAAGGGTTCAATATGGTGGAAAAAGTTTTCGAGTTTGAGGAGAAGTACATACGAAGGCTTCTTGAGACATCATTTGCAATTTTGACAACACATTAGGGGAGTTTTGAGGTCTTGAAAATGCCTTTTAGGATGTGGAGAGAGAGTGCTCTAGACCAATAAGAGCAAAGCCTCCGTAACGAAACTTCTATTTTTAAAAAATTAAAAAATGATTTTACAAAAACACATAAATATAATAATATTACGAATTTGTATTTTTATTATCTATTTTTAGTCTCTTATATTCATGATTATGACATCTTTTGCATTAATGGCATAGAGTCTTGGCTACTTTTATTTAATGATATATCTAGATTAATGATAATGACTGATGTAATCAAAATTCAAATTAGTGAAAAGCATGGCGCTCAGTTTTTTCCCTCCTTTCTTTTATTCCTCTATTGTTTTTCCCTCCATTATGGTAGCCTAGTCCTCTCTCTCTCTCTCTCTCTCTCTCTCTCTCTCTCTCTCTCTCTCTCTCTCTCTCTCTCTCTCTCTCTCTCTCTCTCTCTCTCTCTCTCTCTCTCTCTCTCTCTCCGTGCGTGTCTCTCTCTCTTCTACCATGGATACAGAAATTCGACCTTCAACAAGGCATGCAAGCTCCCAAATCACATCCATATCAGTGTTTAACTCATTCCAAATTTTTCTTACTATCATTAGCAAAGATACTTGGATCACCATGCAACAAGCAAAACGTGGAAAAATGTAAAGACATGAGAGCTCGTTTATCTCTGCTTGGAAGGGCAGAATCTGAGATTTTAAGCTTGGAGCAAATAAGAAGGCATCAAAGAGGTGCTAGTGCAACATGTGTTCATGCATAGAGAGCTGTGTTTGGAACCTGGATCTTCAAAGCTTCCAATGCATAGACCAAATTGTAAGAATTTGATTCTTAAAGTTTTTCCTTTCTTAAACATGGTTTAGGTTTTTCCATTATAATATTTGTTTGTCTTGTAGATGTTTATCACTCTAATCTTGAGGAATGGCAACCAGTGGAGTCTATTATTGATCTTATTGATGTTATACATGGTTCAATTGGAGAAGAAATGTATAGAGGCAGAAAGAAGACAGAGCTTGCAGAGAATGGAATACTCTTTTATGACCAGTCTTATGTTATTCCTATGCGGTGTTGCCAATGGGGATCAATAAACCTCCTGCCTTTGCCAAATTTTTCAAGCTTTGAGTGGCCTTTGCCAAGTCCAGCTACTAGTGAGGGCTATAGATGTAAGCTATTTTCTGAGATTCAAAAAGTATTAAAATCTAATATCTCAAGTAGGCTAAGCAAAGTTACTTTGTTTATGCCTATTAATATATTTATTGATTTCTTCTCTAATATGGAGATAAGAATAACAAAAACCATGCTTTCAGTGAAGAGACTAACATATGATCATGTCATACAATTTGTTGATGAAGGATGGGATACAAGGACAGAAGGAAAAATTATATGTAAGATAGATCTATAGCTTGTAAATATATGATTGCTACTCAAAATTTTATCCTTAGCTTTTACTATAGTCGATGGCTTTTTGTTGGTAGTAGTCTAGTTGCTTTAGACCAGAATCTTGATGATTTCAGCAAAGATCCTATAGTGGATCTTGATATTTGGTTCAATGAGGATATTATTGCAATCTTAAAGATCAGAAAATCATGTACGCTACATCAAGTGAGGATGGATTTACAAAATAAAGACATTGAACTACCATGCTCCTTTATATTCCAACTTGACAAGAAACGAGTAAGTTTTCACATCATATTATATCTACTTAGATGTATATCAAGATTTCACCTCCTAACTAACAAACATTTGTAATTTATTTTTTGTAGATATCGAAAAGGAGAGAAAAGAATATACACTGCAAGGACATTCAAGAAAAGATATCTTTACTCTCAATATAAAATGTATGTACAAATTTTGTAGCAGATGTCTATTTGCCATCTCTATGAGATATATAAGGGCTGAAGGGCAAATTTCTATATATGAAGGCTTACAAGGCGATATGGCAAAGCTATTTCTTTTTTTGAGATCTATCATTTCTAGGAGTCCTTTTGCCTTTCTTTGATGCCTTGGGTATAGAAGGTGTGGGTAAAGGTGTTGAAGCTGTGGCTTCACCTTCCCTGGTTATAGGCACTACATCTCCTTCATTGTGTAAATCCCCACCAATCTCTGTTGTTGGTTGTATACAATTGACCATTATATACTTCAAGAGCTTTGCTCTGATGTACCAAACATGCTCAAATGCATAGCAATCCTTCGAAAACTATCACAGATTTATAGAAAAAAGAGTTTTAGTTCATTATTGTTCTTACAATAGACTATATTTTTATCATCAATGGACTATCTGCAATGAATATCTATCTTAAAGTTTACCATCTTTCATATTACCTTTACATGTTTATCATCATTAAGATAAACAAAGTTAACCATTCTTCTAGCATTTGCAATCACCCTCCTGCCACAAGAATGGCTATCATCCTGATGAGGACACTGCAACCACCAACACAAAGTAAAACTATGAAATTTACGGATGGTAGTTCATAGAATAAACTTATGTCTCAACTATTTTAATCAATAACTTACCGCAACTTGTCTATATTGCATTGTTGCAAGCAAATCAGACGGCATAGGGGGCCTTTTCTCTAGCTCTTCAATTAATCTTTTTGCACCTCTATATATAAAATATATTGAAATTTAGAGTACTTACAAAAAAAAAGAATTGAAATATCAAGGAGCCCTTGGATAATATAACTTACAATTTAGCATTTCCATGGCTTCCTTTCATAGAGTTAATTAAAAAACATTGCTTATCCACACAGTCTATTGTAATCAAGCTCCAATGAGAACTGAAAGCAATCATATCTCAACAAATTAGTAGGATAAAATCTCAAAAACTCTAATAGAATATTGAATCACTTACTTTTCATTATATGGAATTATAAGGAGCTCCAAAGCATCAAAGTCAATCAGATTGAACCACTGCTCAACAAAACTTGTATCAAGCTCGTTCCTCATAAAGAATGAGATAGATGGATCAAGAACCTCAATTTTTTGTTGCATATTCAAAGGAAACTCCTGCATTACACACCTAGAAAAGGCATAGAAATAGTGAGTATAAACAAGAAAAATCTTATTGTTAAAAAAATATCAAAAAGTAGAAGTAATTATGGATGGATATACCTTAGGCTAGCAAGAATAATATTTTCATTTGTTTCTCTTCTTTTATCCTTAAGAATCTAAACACATGCAGCATTAAAGGAGATAATCTCAATTTTTTTGCCTAAGTCACCAGGTAAGAAACAAAACACATTGAATCCTTTTGGATTAGCTGCTTCAAGAAGGGTGGCCAACTCATTTTCAAAGGACTCTAGTTGCTCTGCTTCCCTTTCTTCAGCCCTTTGCCTCCTATACTCTCTCCATTTATATGCCTATTCCTCTTTAGCTTTCTCCTCTTTTTCATGTTGCCTTGTATCCCTCTCATGAGTAACATCCTCAACCTTGGGACCAGAATCATCTTTCTTTCTCCTAGCTAGGGGCACATTAAGGATATTAAATATCTTCTCATCAGTGAGGGGAATTGGCTCAAGGACCTTTGAAAATCTATATCTTAGCCTCCTAAGAATTACCATGTCCTTGTCCATGAGTGTGAGCCTATGAGCATGAGCAGCACAAATATAGGCATCTTGAAAAAACTCAACTAAAAAAATCCTCTGTGGCTTCTTGTATACAATTAAGGGCTGTTCTTGTCCATCTAAAACTATCCAAACTATATTTGTCACAAATCTCCCTGACAAGCCTTTGAAAAGACAGCTTTGGAATTGCATTGTTAAGAGCCTTTATTGCCTTCCTAATCTCCCTTAGGCACCTGACATTTTGAGAAAACTTTCTCTTTGGCTTTGACGTTCTAGAGAGCTTCTGAGGCTTTGAAGATTGATGAATCTTTGATGTTAAACCCCTAGGATCAATCTTCTCCTTCCTTGTTGTTGCTTTAGTCCTAGCCATCTGCGAAAAAAAGACATGTTACTTCTTGTCCAATGTGTCCAGTGAAACACGAGTTTCAGATAAGAGACCTCCTTGCAGCATGTTGTTTTCGTGTTTCACCAGACAACACATAAATAGAAAAAGAATCAACAAAACGAAGAAAAACAAAACATTAATCTAAGGAATGCCATTACAATTACCTAAAATCTCCACACCATTAAAGCCATAGAAGCAATGTTATAAAACATTAGGGAAAATAATTCTTTATAGTGCTCATAGGCTTACACTAGGGAAAAAGTTCGTTTATAGTGCTCATAGGCTATAATGTTATAAAACATTAAGGAAAAGTGCAGAAAACCATACCTTCTTTGGCGCTTTGCTAGGAAAAATCCGTTTAGAACCAATTTTGTCAATAGCTCTGGTGAAACGTGAATACGTTCTTCACAGCCACAGCTCGAAGACCCTGCTGCATGACCATGAAAATGTGCTCCATGACCATAAAAATATGAAACAAATTTGGCTGTTGTTTCCCTTTATTGGGGGATTTTTTTAAAATCAATAGTACATGCATTACTTGGCGAAGTGTTAAGTAAAACACATGCGACGTATTCTCGAAAAAAGGGAGTACACACGTCTTCTGAGAAATTCGATACGTTGTGTTAAATGAGACACGTGCGCACGTATTCTGAGGTATTTCGTGCATGCAAAAATATTGGAAATTTCGTCCAAATTTGCGATCGCTTTTATTTTGCCATCATTACGTAAACTTTTTTGTTGGAACTATCAACACACGTTTGACAATCAATATAAAAGCTTTTCGAAGTCATCCTCTCCGATATTGTCTTTCTTTCTCCCAAAATTTTGTTTCGATTTTCCTTCAAGGTCCTTGCTTCCTGTTTGAAGAGCAGTTCAACAATTTTTGATAGGTAACAAAATTTTGTTATTACAAGTATCTGAAAAAAATCTCATTGATTAGTATAGAAAGAATTTTTAATAACACTTGAAAAATTACAGATGTCATGTGCTTTTGTCTTTTAAAAGGAGCATGGCACTTCCAAAAAGGATTTTATCATAAATTTCTGTGTTTTAATAGAATTAATTCATATTTCATGTTTCTCTCCTTGTTCTACATCTATTGACCGATGAGACGCGAAATAATGTCTCTGGTTAGTGGTATGTTGCTAACTGTCGCGTTTCATTGGTGAAATTTTGAAATAACTCCCGTTTTCAAGTAGTGTCCGATGAAACGCGATTTCTTGACCGGCTTTTGCCTCTGGACACTTGTTTTCGGGTTTCATCGGTCACTTAAAAATTTTTCTCCTTTTTTGATTTTTTGTCTTGGAAAACGTAATTTTGGGGCCTGTTTCCATGGTTCTATCGTGTTTTATTGGACATTGTTGCCATTCTGCTTTGTTTTTAGGGATAAATCTTTTGTTGGTCAAGATGACAAAGAGAAAGCTATCTCTAGAAGGAATGGATGAGGAGGAGCTAATGGAGACTTCTGATGATAGGCTCTTTGATTTCTTACACACAACTGGAAATTCTTCCAAGTTTAGCTATATCAAGGAAATTTTCAATGTTCCTTTTGATTTGAAGGAGTTATTGGAGAATCTTGAAGATAAACTTAAGGAGTACATATATTTTTATGATAGACATGTGCAAGGTTTAGAAGTCAATGAATTTGTTCATTATAGTGATGTCATGGGAGCCAGTAGTACAGCCAAGTCAACTTTGCTAGGCAGGTTCAACCTCATTGATGAGGAATTCAGGAAGAGAGAAACATGTTGCCCTTTTAACAGGTATCAACACCAATGCCTTCTGATCCACAAGGATGTTGGATTTATTGTGTATCTTAGGTACATGGAAAATTCTTCTCCAGATATAGACCAATAGGGAAAGCTAGTGGATATTGCAAGTATGGATAAGGAGGTCGAAGAGAAGGAGGAGATGTTCCAAGAATATATTGAGAATCAACTTGTCCAAGGTTTTGATGTAGGTTTGTTTAAGAGTGACAATATGACAATGGTGGAAGAAAAGGAGATCGAGCCAAGTGCACAGGTTGATGAAGAAGGTCCTCTTGCATGTGTTTCAACATTTCCCACTTATCTTATCAACAAGAAGAGATATGTGTTGCTAAATGATATTCAACATCTTTTTTATCTTAGAGAAGATTATTGCTTAGCAATCCTTGTAGGTTGGGGCCAAAATGACATGAATTTTATAGGTTATGAACAAAAACCACTAGCAAGTCTTGATGTTGAGGGAGAGAATTTCCAAGATAGCTCTATAACCTTACATACATGTATTAATCATATCGTAGAATACGAAAAGGGGGGGATAGCTATAAAAGAAGAGTTCTTGCAGATCCAGAAGAAACTTTGTATTAATGATGTAGGATATGAAGAGAGATTGAAGTCTCTATCAGATGAGAAACTCAAGAGTGTTTGAAATACAGAGGTCTTATTGAGTGGGATGAAACAAAAGATTCCTCTAGAGGCCCTGTTGAGCTACCTGAAACCAAGGACTCCTCTAAAGACCCTGTTGAGGTGCCTAAAACTAAGGACTCCTCTGGAGGCCCTGTCGAGGTTCCTGAAACTAAGGACTCTTTTGCAACACAATTAGACTAGAAGATGCCAAAGATCAAGGGTTTCTTGAAACCCATCTTTTCCCAACTCTTTGTTTGGTTTGTAACCATTCTGTAAATCTTTGCTTTGCGCAAGAATTTAAATATATATCTTTTCTTCTTTGGGTAACAATTTGTACAGTCCTTGCTAAAGATGATGTATTGCTTGATGTAGTTGTATCTTTAAGCTTGAATTTATGCCAGATTTGTCGATAGAACCATTGAAAGACCTCTAATAAATGGTTGGCTTTGTGTCTTCCACCTCCATGTCTTGTGTGTCTGAAATATTTTGTTCTTGCTTGATAATGTGATTTTTCCATACCTTGGGTTGACCAGATAGATAGAGATCCATATTGTTTAATAAATTATGGAGCATGGTTGTATAAAATATGCTGCATAGTCAACAAATAAAGAAAGTTATTAAAAAACATTATATGAGTTCAACAATGAAGAAACAGACATATACAAACTTCTTACCATATAGTGAGTAAAGTGTTGATCACCCCAAGCTTCTATCATCGCCTTTTTGAAAAGGTTCAATTGGTTTTTAAAGTCTTTGAGATCATCATCATTCCATTCAGTCTTATCACAATAAAAAACACTTTGTCTAGTGTTTCCCAAACTTTAGCTTTTCTATTCCAAGCTTGTCCATTATCAATGTGATCCTTAACTGCATTATGTAGGGATTTTCACTGATTAAATTTAATAGTTGAGCCACCATTTCTCGAGTTTATCTTGCCAAGTCTCCCATGAAAGCCTAGAAACCTTCTAGCCTTCACTCCACCAATAGATGGTTTTTTTGGGACACAATTACCATCCTTAGACTTCTGAAGATCTGGTTCAATAACAACATCGCCACCATGCAAACCAATTGCAGAGAGAACTTTTTCAACCTTTGTTATAGCATCTGTTCTAGTTGATAATGGCTTCAGCTTCCATTCAAATCCTATATAGAGATGAACAAGCTTTTCAATTATCCTGCAAAGTGCATGAAGTGTACAAATATGGGCATTCGCTAAAGGAATGTCCAAGACTGGTTTAAACTGTGGATCCTTATTGTTCCTAGAGGGAGCTCTATTCCAATTGCTTGAGTTTAACTCTGCAGCTGGCGACATGCAGTATAAGCAAGGAGATCTCGACTTGGCTCCCTTTGATACATTATACATACATTTGAGTGTCTTTAGGTCACCAACTATGTGCCACTCAATCCTGTAGTTCCCAAATCCTTCAACAAATAGCTCTTCTCCTGCTTGTTGCCTTTGAATAACATTAGGTATTGATGTTTGATGAAAAACCCAATATAATATATCAAAATTCTCAGTATCTACCTCAAATGCTCCTAGCCACCAGATGTTATATTCATATTGAACACTAAATGATGTTGAGTGATTGCAATGACCTGACGAAAGTGCTCTATTCATCAAGGTGGTAGAGATTCTCTCCAATTTTTTACATTTTAGAATCTCACTTTCATCAAGTTTAATCACAAATCTAGCCACTCCTTGTGCCTTTGCTCTGACAAGTCATAAAATTTGATCATTAAGCATTGTAGGGTGGGCAAGTCAAGGAAAATATTGTTAAATTCATTGAATGTAACCTCCTTTTTCTTGCCCTTGAAGGTAGCCTTGATATGAAAAGGCTCACCTAGAATCCCCATCACTTTGTTATTAACTCTCTGTCTGATAGTCCTAACCAAAAATGGCTTTGGAAGTATGCAATTGCGTACCTATCCTTGCTTCATATTTGATTGTAAAAGCTGGAAAAGTTGCATATAAGCATCTCGACTGACACCAATACTATTCAGTGTCTTCTGTACTAACTCAGAATCCAAAGAATGATCCTTTACAAATGACTCCAAGCATTGTTTCTTTGCCTTTTTAAATTTCTTCTTCTCCAAAATATCCTTTGAAAATACTAAAGGAAGAAGATGATAATAATACTACGCTGCTTTTAAAGAATCTCTTTCACTTGCATTTGGTTGTAGAAGAGATCTAAGTAAAATTAACATCACAAATCAATGCAAGTAATTTAAATAAAGCCATATTTAAGATTTTTCAAGTGAAAAAAAATATACCTTGCTGCTTGGATTCTTTTACCACATCCTCCTCCTACTCATTTGAGATTCTCAATATTTTTAAGAGCTCTTTGTCGATTTCGAAGGCCTAATAAAGTTTGCTTTCGTTGATAATCTTTGATGCGCTTTTCCAATGAATGAATTTTTTGTTGACAATCCTCTAGGTTCTGCAGCAACTCTATATTGTGTTTCATCAAAAGATGATTCTCTAGTCCAAGGATATCCGTTTCTGCAACAAGGTTAAGTGTATAACCTAAAAATCCATTGTAGCCATCACCAATAAACCTCATTAATGATGAGCTATTATAGAAAGGAGGAGTGCTATTTCTACTAGGATCTTTGGGATATAGCTTTCTATCTAACCAAAGATCAATATTCTTCTTTCCTTCATTCCTCAGTATATGTTTCATAGACTCTATAACCATGATAGATTTTGTTCTCTTTCTTATTGGTTCATACTCACTATCCAACTCAATATGAAGATGATAGAGAGGTCTTTTATGAGAGCTACAGAGATCATTGGATGATTGATCCATAGCTGAGTTACAGAGATCATTGGGTGATTGATCCATAGCTAAGGATATGATTAGAAGCAAGAACGAAAACAAAGAAGAGACTACTAAGGAGGAGAAAAAAAGAAGAGAGAAACGATGGAGGGAGGCAATTGAGTATCCACCAAAATTCAAATTGAATATTAGTTAAGATCTTCATTATGACAACCTTTGCCAACTTTATGGCGACCTAGATTTCTAGGTTTGATGTGACCACGAGAATATTACGACAATGACTTATTAACGAATTTTGATATTTTAACTTACCAAAATATAAACCTTTTAAAAATTCTATAAAATGATTTTATTTCTTAAATTGTTTTCTCTCTCTAGGATCTCTTACAGGGCATTTTTGAGACCTCAAAACTCCCCTAATGCGATGTAGCATAATGGAGCTTAGTGACGCCTTAGCTTTTGGTAGTTGGTGGCTACTTGTATTGTTGAAAGAGTACGATGTACTTTCCATGGTCCTTCATGCCTTGCTTACCACTATTGATTGCAATGGAACTATTGAGATGGAGTGCGAAAAAGAATTGTGCAAATAATTTAGGGTGACAGGTCTAACCATAGGCGAGACAAGCTCCCCACGTATGTCTTGCCCTTGCTGTGCCCTGAACAATTGTAGGGGATATGTAAGGGACTAGGGGGACTAGGGACAGAGCCAGCCAACCAAGGTTACTAGTTGTACCTAATTTGAGGACCCCTAGGTGTTGTGTTGTGATCATGGGTGCCTTTTATATTTTCTTTTCTTTTCTTTTTGTTTTCTTTTTCTTTTTTTAAATTTTGTCTTTTTTTAAAATAACATGAATACAACCATTGCAATACGTTGAGGCTATCAGTCTTTCATTTGGTTTGGGAAATGTTGAGATCCAAAGGCTTGAAAATGGATATTACAATGATGATTGTTTTACTAGCCTCGATGCTAGAGGAATAGTTATTGAGATGGAGAGACACACTTGAGATTTTGCAAACCTCTTTGTAACATGTGAGATATCGATACAATTGAGGTGGCAACTGCAGTGAGCCAAATGTAGAGTTTGGCCAAGAAAGAGAGAGTAGCCAATGACTATGCTTTGGGCCATATTCAAATGCAATGTGGGCGTTCTACAAGGGTAATTTTCTCTTCCAGCAGTGAAGCTTTCATCATGACTCTTTGTTCTTCATATTTTTGTTGCTTTTTCTGTAATGGCTCTGTGTGGGGTTGGTGGTCTTGTGGTAACTTAGACATTTGAATTCTTTTGTACTGAGACTTGTGATGTCCTATATATCCACTTGACAACTCGTGAGAGTACATGCAAGTCACATGCTTCAACTATAATGAACAGGTGCAATAAAAAAAGTACATTGCTTATCTAAATCCTATGGTGTTGACTTCGATGCATATCACCTGCTTGATTATCTTTTTTTTGTTAAAGACATGAAATGTATTAGAAGTAGGTACAGAAAGTTTATACAATTGGGAAACTCGCCCCTTTTAACGACGTAAAGACTAAAAGTCATGGCAAGATAGCACTTGGTAAGCATCTTATACAAAATAGGGGCTATTCTATTTGTATGATGCGGGGTGAGTTTGGGTGACCAGACAACTGAGGTACTGCATGCAAACCCTCGTCTTGATCCATCATATGAGGGGCCAGAGTCTGAGAAATCGGGGAGGGTTGCACATCTTGATTCGAGCTAAGGGTAGTGGAGGTCCCTGGCTCTATTGCCATATATTAAGAATGCTCTGGAACAGTTTAGCAATTTCATTCTTAATTTGTTATTCTTTGGCTTCTCGAGCATCTGGTTCTCGAGCATCTGTGGAAGGTTTGCACGTGGTGGGTTGCTACTCTCCGAGCATTTCTTTGAACCTTCCTCTTCTTGGTTTGGGGAGGAGTTCTTGCGTTTGGCCTGCGTCCTGGGAATTTCTACTTTGGTCCTCATCTTGAAGAATACCTCTTCAGGGTGGACACATAGCATTCTAGCGGCAGAGCTTGCACTATGTGCTCCCTTTTATGGAGGAGAGCTTCCTTGTAGGCTAGCGGCATGGGGTGCTCCACGATTGGTGACTGTTGAGGAACCTGCATAATGTGAACCAAGGGTTAGAGCTTTAGGCATGACAGAGGTACTCACATGAGAGGGATTAAATAGCGGGTTAACATGCGCATATGACAAGGAGGGGTGAGGCGAGGCATGCGGTATTTGCTGTAGAGGGGATGGCCCCTATGATGATGCCCATCCTGCCTCAAGTGTGGAATGGATTCTAGCTAGTATTAGATCTTCACTCATGCCAAGTTATGTGGATTGAATGGAGCAGGGCTCCTCCCCAGAAGGATAGACCAAAAACGGGGAAAGCCTAAAGGAGGGGAGAGCACCCCATCCACACCCTTAGAGGTGTTGGAAAGGGCTTTCAATGGAAATAATGAGGGCTGCATGCCATCCACCTGGAGATAGGAATGGTCACATTACTTCTAGACACGTGGTGGGAGGAGGACCCGAGGAGCTCAGCTTGTCAAACCCAAAATTTTCTTCTTGTGCTTGACTATCATTGCTTGTGTGTGTTGGTATTATCTATACACAGTCACAAAACTCATTGTTTATTTATGTACACATTTATGAATCCATGTCATTTCTTGAGTATAAAAACCAATTGTAGAAGTCACGATTGTACTGGAGTGTGGCACACGCATCTAGTACTCATGGCAGCCTACTCAATAACAACAGATATTTTGCAACATGGAGTAGCATGGTACCTTGTCCGAGTCTACTCGCAACATGTAGCACTTCCTCAGTGAGAATCTTATCAACTAGAGAGTGCCAATCACTCCTCTAAGACTTGGGCTCCAAGTTCGGCCATTGTAGCGCAGTTTTCAAACCAATGATTCTCAAATTGACTTCACCCTTTGATTGTTACTTTAGCTGCTCTATCTCAAAGAGATTCACTTGGCAAAGTGCTTCATTGAATGTCATAGTTAAGCGTAGTTTGTCGGCTTCCTCGCTAGAGATGAGTTGCATGCGTTCATATAGGAGCTTGTCATAGTACTCATTATGATATTCTTGCTCTTCCCAAGATAAAGGATATGGTAAGTATTCCTCAAGCTACTCCCTAGGGAATGTGCCCATGTCTGCAAGGACATAGACACATGCAAATAATTTGAGTTTAGCATCCAACTCAGTTAAGCACTCTGTGACACTTCTACATTCTATGAAGGCTTGCTCGGTTGCTATCTCATGCAAGGTTCTATGAGTTTCCCTAGGCTTTAGCATAGCTGGGGGCTCATGCCTAGATGAGCAGGATTAGTCAATGCTAGGATTACTTTTTTCCTCGGGATTTTCATGTTTCTCTTGAGGCTTTGCTCCTATTGTGTCATGGTTCTCCTCAGATGTGATTGGTGTAGTTTTGTCACCCTATTGTGACAATGTTATATCCACTCTTGATTGGTCAATGCAAGTTCTATTGTTGTCGTTGGATTGAGTGTTGCAAGCAACCGTTGATGGTAATGGTTGCTTTGACTTATCAAAACACACGGATGTGCTTGAGGTTTCACCAATGTTAGGAGAGATGGTAATGGGTCCATTGTGGGTGGACTCGATGCTTCAATCCTAAGTTCTTCAGCACCCTTGGTCTCAATCTTCTTGGCGTCTACCACCACTTGTGACTGTCATTGTTTTCATTGTTTTCATTGTTTTCTCCTCTTTTTCTTGGGAAATTGAGGTGTATCCTTTAAAGATTCAGGACCTTGAACTAGGTCAGCTGTTGATGTGCTTGGTCGAGCCTCAACATTCTCTATTTTTCAGGTGTGTCCTCATGGGACATAGAGGTGGCCTGCGGGATAGCCTTGCTAGGTTGTGAGGGTACAACTGTCTCTCTTTTTGGAGAGTCTAGCTATTCAGCTAATTCCCCTATGTTTAGCTCCTCATCCGATTGCATTGGTAGTTGCTCCAAGTCAGGGGGCGTTTTCTCTAGGCTCTTATCCTTACCCATTGTTGGAACATGCCTCCATTGCTTCGTATTAGTGCGAGTGTTACATTTAGAGCTACTTTTCTCTTACTTAGGAGGTTTGGGTGACTCTAATGTAGAACCAAGAGACAGTTTAGGATTCATGTCATGTAAGCTTGGACAAAACTAGCTGAAGAAGTCAATGTTGTATTGATGGGAAGTATAGAGATCTAGGATTGCAAGATCTTGAGTGAGGCAAATGACATATGCGCTAACATCAAGTACCATGCTTCCTACTCCTAGCCTGCTAGCCATGTGTAGATCTTCTTGTAGAAGGAGTTTATCGTACAAGGGATGTTTTTGGGCAGTGGCAGGAAGCTGGACCTCATGGATCATTGCCAACACTCTTAATGAGGTTGGGGCAATGTACGTGGGATCTTGCATTGATGTCCAAAGGGCTTTCCTTTGCTCAGCACACATCATTAGTTGGTGGCCAATTCTGGCTGCCAAACTCTGGTTGGAATACCATTTCTATACAAAGTTGCCTTGTCCTTTCCCTTTTTGTTTGATTGCTTTGAGCTTTTCCTTGTTTGTCTCACATTGAGCAGTATAGAGTAAGGGTATCAAGCGCTATTCTCTAGCTGTAGCCTTTGGGGTATCCTTTATGACTTCTTGAGTAGCAGCTACATAGCCGGAGCAAACATGTTGTTGCTCATTCCAAGTTAGGGGTTTAGCTATGAGCTTTCTATACTCTGATGATGGCCTTCCAATGTCCACATGGATGTATGCACACGTGATGGCTATCAGCTTGTGATCAAGCTTCATCAAGCACTTCATCTCTAGTTCATTGGTCAGATGCGACATCTCCTTGGCCAAATCTTCGAGAGATTTCTCCTCAATCCTAAGTTTTAGGTGCTTCAGAAGTGCTGGAGGTGTCGAGGATGTTGGTAGTGACACCTCTTCCTCATGTGAATTACTAAGGACACCTTCCATAAGGGGCATCGTCATGGCCAAAGGCTGTGACTGCTGTGATTCTTGATTGGAAGTAGTAGTAGCTAGTTCAGTGGACTGGCTATCATTGGTAGACTATGGTGTCAAGTGCTTAGGCAGATCAAAAGTGGTTGTGACTTTTGTTGCCCTTTGAGAATTCACTTGTGCAGATCGAAGCTAGCCATGATGGATTGCATGGGCCTATCCCTTGGTTGAGAATTAAGGGTGTTGTCATGTCCCATACCTTGGACATTTGGAAGCTCAGATGGAGATAGAGATTGGGATTGAGCAGCTACACTTAACGACTGTCGTTGTGCTTCCTATGTCCATCTAGGGAAAAAGGGTGTAGGAGATTTGGGACTCCTAGGTGGACTTGGCATTGATAAAAATATTTGCTCCTAGCTATTAGACGATTCTACCATTTTCTTTGTTGAGAAATCAGGCTTATCATGAGCAACATTGTGCCTGTGGTGATCATCAACCTCTTGGGAAGTCAAAGGCTCCTTGGGCACTAGTGGTCTTTGTGCACACCCGAAAGTTACAGCTAATATCTGCTTGTTAGTATGCTATGCTGTGGATCTACCTTTCGAGCAATCATGTTTGGTTTCTTGATTTCAATTGTGAAGGGCTCAATCACTCCAATTTTTTTGACCCGATACTTGGACTTTCATTTATATTTCCTCCTACGCTTCTTTGCTTTTGATACGGTCTAGCCTTTAGCTGAGTGACGTGGTTTAGCAGGGGTTTTGGTACCCAAATCCATTGGTTACTTGCGTAATACCCTTGGAGCACGTAGCAATGCTTTGGATATCCATCGTGGTGTTGTGCTGGCTATCCATCGATACCTTCATCTATAAGGCCTAGGCTTCTTTTGTGATCTTTTACGATATTTGTAAGTCCAAATCCTATCCTTGGCATTGTCTCCTACCCTTCTTGTTTCAAGCATGGCCTTCCTCACTAGTTCTCTTTGTTCAATATGTGCTTGTATCAACTCTTCCAACAAGTCCTTGCTCTCGTTAGTAGGCTTGCCTCATATGTCAGAGCATTCCTTGTCTTTCCCTCGAGGTTTAATGAGGTCACCCTTGCTAAAGGTTGTGATTATCCTTACACCCGATAGTGTCAAGTGTATCCTCTACTCTACATAATCAGACTCACACTTCATCGCCCTTTTGAAGGGTCTTCCGAGGAAGGTTTCCTTTCCACAATTTGCACTATTTGGAGGAACATGGAATAGGATAGCCAAGCTTTCTATTTCAAGAGTTACAAGGATTTTGCACTTCCCTATAAGTGCTTGTCACTGTCCCCCATAAGGACTAAGAGCTGCATTAGTTGGTGTGAGCTCTGGTTGGCCTAGTAAGGTCTATGCTTCATAGGTCAAGATATTGAAATTAGCTCCTTCATCATTGAGAGCATTGACAGTGTGCTCTCTTTTTGTAGTGAATTTGACCCTAAGATAAGCAGGTGCTACTACATCTTCATCTTCCATGTCTTGGCTTGTAAATTTAAGCCTTTTGATGCATGCCTTTGAGTCCTCAACTGCACAACCAGATGTGAATTCTCCACTAATGTCTTGGGTCATCTTTGCGGTTCCATTCAAGGTGTATCTATCATCAGGACTGTCATGTCTAGTCGTCCTCATAGTTGTAGCTTGATGTTGTTGTGTTCCTCTTTAACTAGATTCAGTCTGGATGCAACCTATACATGTTTTTGTGGTATGGCATGTTTTCCCTTGTTGGCTAGATTAGCCCATTGAGGTTTTAGGGTCTCTATTTGTCTTTGTTTGGATATGGGCCTTTGGTTGCTATTTTGCAAGTGAGGATCTATGCTTGTGTAGAGCCACTACGCGAAACACCATGTGTGATCTCAATGACTGTTTGTAGCCAAGTTTTGAACCACTTGCTCTAGATTTCAACTTAGTGATAGATCTATAATGTGCTTTTGGCTCTATATGGTCTATGGGTTTGTATTTTCTTGTTCTGGTTTGTTGGTCCAATTCCCTAATCGGTCTGGGTGGTCCAAATTTTAGAGTTGGATGGTCCGACTGGACTGGGTTTGATTCCGAAGAGTGGTCCGATTGGTAGTTGGGTCCGAGTCCTATGATTGGTCCGACTATAGAGTGATCCGATTGTTGTGTGCATCCAATTGGACAAATGAGATGTCCGATTAGATGGGTGGTCTGATTGGGGAAGGTTGTCCGATTCGACGGTTGGGTATCCGATCAGACGGTTGGTTCGATTTACATGTGTCTGATTTTTTTGCGTCCGATTCTGGGAATCAGACGTCCGATTTGACAAGTGTCCGATTTTGGAGTGCTCGATTCTGGGTAGTCTGATTTTAAGCGTCTAATTCTGGAATGGTCCAATTTTGAAAATCGGAGTGGGTATGTCTGATCGGACAAGGCTGCTAGTCCGATTCTGTGATCTGAGCATCGCGATCCGATGGATCGTGATCGCACGGGTTGTGTTTTTGATTATGGGTTATTCGATTTTCAAAATCGGACAGGATGTGCGATCGGACCAGGTAGGTTTGTCTGAGTGGTCCAACTCTGGGAGTCAGAGAGGTCGCTCGATCCGACTCTGGAAGTCGCATAGGTTGCTCGGTCCCGATTCTGGGAGTTGGACAGGTCACTCGGTCCGATTCTAGGAATTAGACAATGTGGAGGGCATCCGATTCTACCAGCCGAAATGCATGTCGATCACTTATTTACCCAAAAAAAATCTAAGATAGATATCGCTAATGGCTACCAGAACTTCCAAGAATCAAAGAGGGGTGTGGGCCAAGGGCATTCCATACCTGAATCTCAATAGAAGTCACAATACACTCTGATCCATCTAATGTAGGCTTGGACTTGCAAGCTCTCTCTCTCTCTCTCTCTCTCTCTCTCTCTCTCTCTCTCTCTCTCTCTCTCTCAAGTTCTTCTTAACCTTTCAAATGCAAAATAAGGTCTTCCTTGCCACTCCTGGCCTCTTATTGCCATGCCCAGCTCTGCACTCACCTTAGTCTTGCTCGTTTTACCAGCATTTAACTCAGAATTTCATTTTTTTGCCCTTCTTTTCCTTATTTCAGCCTGTTATACAATAGTAGACACCCTACTGTGTGCTCACACTATTTTGCTTCTATTATCCTACCTAAATGTAAACAGAAATCATAAAGAGAAAACCTACATTACTCCAACTTTCTTTTCCAAATCTGAAAAACCAAAAACCTACTTGCTAAGGAGATCGAATACCTCTTCAAACTCCCTCGCTTCCTATCTATCTACCTCAAGCACCAGTTTGGGGAAAACCCTACCTCAATGCTTGATTCGAAGCGTGCAAGCGCTCAAGGCTTGAATCCGTTGGTCCCGGCAATGAAACCAAAATGTTGAGGCAATCAACCGCCAAGACCCACGGACCGCCTATTGTTTCAAGCGTTCCAATCAGAGAACTAATGGCTATCTCTCACATAGTAGATGCGCTATCTATCTTCGAGTGTAGTGAGCTTACCTCCATGCCTGATCGAGTGCCTCCTCTCCTGAGTACTCCGGTAGCTCCATGATCCAAGTGTAAGCTTCAAGCAAGCTCCATCCTCAAGCTCCACGCTCCAAGCTCCATTGCTGCAAGCAAGAGAAGAGAAGAGAAGAGAAGAGAAAAAGAGAGGAGAAGATGGAGAGCTTATCCACCACGGTCCCTCACCCTCACATACTCACTCCCTCACACTCTCACAGTCTCTTTCTCAAGCACACGCTCAAGCAAGCAAGAACAAGAACAAGAAGAAGAGAGCTACTTTTGGCCATGCATAAGAATGAGCTTCTCATTCACTTTTCAACTTTATATACAAAACCCTAAATCCATTTTGGGCGTTCATCCCCTTATCCCCTTTTTTACATCCCTACCTTTGCAAATTGCACAAGTGAGAGGCCAGCACTCTTAAAATAATTCATGGTGCACCTTGCACTCTTTTACAAAAGTGTTGGCATGGACTTTTTCTTGTGCATCTTTCTCCTTGATTTAGGAATTTTTTGCACTTCTTGGGTTTCCAATTTCTTCTTGGCACACCTTCTTCTTCTGTTTCACTTTGCCTTGGCCTTTCCTTCTGCTTTAGATTTTCTAGATTTTTCACCTTGTTCATCTAACGTTAACATGATATATTTGAGATTTTTGAGAGGGTGACTTGTTAGTTGATTTCTCACCAATGGAACCACTTTGTGGATTCATTGATAAATTATGTCTTTGTTGAGGATGTATTTCTTAGTTGTGGTCCTTACGGGTTATTAGAATTTTCCGATCTTATTAGCCCATGAATACTATGGGGATTGCTTTGCTAATATGTCTTGTTATGGCTACTGATGGTTACTATGGGTGATGAGTCAGGTATAGATTGACCATCTTCTTGTTCTTTCATGGATGCATTGGATCATTTAATGGCATATTTGTAGGAAACCCCTTGTCATTTATGCAAGGGGTTAGCTAATAATTTTATGCATTTAATGCACGACACCTCAGAAGCCCATCCCCTTGGTCTAGTTTTATACTTCAATATGACTTATGTGGTAGTCAAGGGTTTTTTTTCAATAGTAGGATATTGAATGGCATGCTTTATAGCTATATTTTCATTAGGCCAAGAGAGCCATTCTTGTTGGATTTAATGTTTGATTTCGTTAAGCAAAAATGGCCTTTTATTTTGCAGTCAACTAGGTTATCTCATTAGACCAAGAGGGCCATTTTCTTGTTCGGTGTGAGTGTGGTTAATGGTTTTTTATCTTAGTGCTATACTAAACATATTCGATGGAGTACCTAGAGAGAGCCGCTTGTTGCATAGAAGCTTCTTGTGGCCAAGTCCAGGTGATGTCATTCCTTTACAATTTTTTTTCTCTTTGTGCTATTTATGTATATGTATGTGGAGAATTTATTTAAATTCTTTTATAGGGAACCAACATTCAAGGTATGAAGTCCCAAGGTTAGGTTATATGTATCTAGGAAGATTTGAGCAGTTTTCTATCTCCTATAAGGGCATTGTCAAGCATTTAAAGATGTGTTTTGAGGCAGTACTTAGTAACAATGTCATGCTCACTTGCTAGGTAGATGTTTCTAGGAGCTTCTGTTAGTTGTGAGGTAGTTAGGAAAGTCTATTGAAAATAAAGATAAAAAATGATAACTATCTCTAGAAACCCCTAAAGTATGGAGGTGTGGAAAAAGGAATTCTAATCCCTAAAATAAGAAAGTCAAGAGAAAGAAAAATTTTGAGAGTAGATGTTCATTGCCTTGCGAAGGCCTGGTAGGTTCCTAGGGAAGAGTCAAGACCCAAGGCCAATGCCTTGTTTTTGGGGGTTAGCATTTAGCAAAAAAATAAATAACGATGGTTGGAGGGAAGATAAAAGTGAGCAAGAAGAAAAGGATTTAGTATCGCCTTGCGAGAGCTTGGTAGGTTCTTGGGTATCAAGATCAATGCCCTCTTTTCCTTAGGTCACAATATGCTTAACTCCCTCCTTTTTATACACCCAAGTATCACGTCTTGAAGTATAAAAAAGTAATAAATAGAATATATTCAAAAATAAAAGACCACGCTATAGGGATCCTTGCCTAGTAGGAGTTTCTAATTTAGCTATCCTAGGTCCGATAGGCAAGTCAAACCAACACTTAGGATGACTCCTTTGATGGTTCTTTTTAGTCATTTTGTGTTGGAGCAATTGGTTATCAACTAGCTCTAGATCTCTATCACATTATACTTGGCTTGTCCCTTGGGGACTTCATGTCTTGATCTTTGTTAGGGGGTAGGGTGAGAGCTATATTTGTGTTTTGTTGTGTTTTTTACTTGTAGCAACTTGATGCTCTTTATGGTTTTTGTATGTGCAGATAAGTTTGTAGATTCAACTAACTTAGTCACCTTATCTCGTCATAACCAATGAGAGCAGATTTTTGGAGCTGATTTTAAAGTACAAAAAGATCCCGAGACCCCTAAAAGAGCAAATTTTTATGAAAAATGAAGTAGTTGCAAATCAAGGAGTTGGAGTTTTTCTAGATGCATTTTGACAACGAGAATCCAATTCAACCATTCATTTGTCAATCAAAGTCCGTTTGACCCTCCATTTAATGGTTGCAAGGTTTGGCATTATGAAGCAGCTACGAAATTTAGAATCTGAAAAGAATATGATGGAGGCCAATATAATAGATTTCAATGCTAGGAAGCGGCCCGTCTTGTTGGATCAAAATTCAAAGATCATTGGCCCCCCTCAATTGGGCCACAGTCACTTCAGCAATGCAAAAAAACCAAACTGAACTAGTTATTAGGTGGCTTAATATTAATATTGATCAAAAAGAAGAAAACTAACCACATATTTGGAAATTTGGAAATTTTCATAAATTTTGGGAATTTTGAATTATAATTAATATTTGGACACATGGTTAAACCTTATCCCCTTATTTGAAGGTGAATTTTTTCCTAGATACTATATAAGCAATCCCTATGAGTCCCACTCTCAAATATGGTGTTAAGATTTAGCCACTTGGTCAAATCTTTACTCCTTATTTGAAAGTGAAACTTGGGGGCTTCCCAAATTCTATAATATGGTATTAACTAATCAAAATATGAAATAACATGGCGGGGAAGGGGGGAACTTTTTTTTTGGTGTCTCTTCCATCCCCTCAAAAATGGCAATTTTCGGGTTGCAACCATTCTCTTCCTCCTCATGGGCATTGGCTGCATCAATTTTTCACTTTTCAATGCTCCAATTCTTGCAAAGAATGATGTAGTATTCAACATGATCAAAAATATATCATTCTCACTCCTCTTTCTCTCTCACCATAAGCCTGGTTCTTATGGGCTGAGAGAATGAGGAAGAATGGGTATTGATTCGTGATGGAATGGGTATCGATTCATGATGGAATGTGGGGGATATATCAAGGAAGTACCAAGGAAGTGTCAATGGCTATACGCTCCTAGCCACGAGGCCATGAGGTTGTTTGTGTGAGTTTACGAGGCTAGGTTAGAGCCCTAGAGCCAGTGTGTCGAGCCCATTTTTGGACCTGATATTCTTTCTTAAGATAAGTAACTCAATTGACATGACATTAAGTGGTCTTGTAGTTGGTGTCAAATAAAATTTTGAAGGTAATATTTTTTTTATAGCTCAACAATGTTTTAACTATTAAAGAGGAGGTGGTGTCTTTGATTGTCATGAGGAAGCTGTTTAGGGAGTAGATAATATTCATCACAATAGCTAATGCTTTTGGTGGGGTAATATACTAGGTCCTCATACTATAGTGAATATGATATATCATGTGAGCTATCAGTTAGTGAATGTGTTTCAAAAAGACTTGGAAAAGTTGACGACTAATGTGGATTAGAAATCACTCATAATAAGTGACAAGCTAGTTGAGTAGTTCAAGATTGATTATTATCATCATGAGCAATGACATGAAGCTTGAAGGTAGTGGTTTATTATTACCTTTGGTGGCCTATTTTTATGGATATAGTAGTGGATGATGCTTATCACAGTAGGATTTGAGATGAATACTTGAGTTGGTAAGTGCAATAGTCCCACAACCAAGTTAATGAAAGAGATGATAGCCGTTAAGAAGGAAATCCTAGCATAGAATATCTTCTCTTTTCATTTTATTCAAATTCTATGTCTTTCCAAAAACTTACCTCCTATACATTTGAATACATTTCATATTGGAAAAGAAAATTTCACTACAAGGGAATAGAGTGATATCAACGGTTGATTTTTCAATGGAAAATAGCGACATCACTATTAGCATAGCTATTTCCATCACTAATAGCATCATTATTATCATTTCTAATTTTTATTTGAAATGCTCATAGTGATGCTATTAGCAATACTAACAGCGTCATCACTCGAAGAAAATAAGCACTAAAAATTAGAGGGCGACATTCATCCAAAGTATTTGCGAAAGAGAATGAAAGAGAGAGTGACAAAGCTCAAAGCTTTGAGATGGAGAGGGAGAGGATGAGGGAGAGAGAGAGAGAGAGGTAGAGCTCATCACTGCCATCGTGTATGCAAAGAAGAAGGAGAAGGGTGCAAAAGAGAAGGAAGAGAATCAACGAAAGGGATTGCAAAGGGTTTCATCTTTGAGCCTTTGAGGTAGGCACATTGCTTGTTCTTGCTTTATTTTTATGTTTTATTGTTTCCTTTATTTGTTTTTGTTTGTGGAGAGATGCATTGAAAGAGAGGGAGAGAGGGAGGAAAGGAGAGGTAGAGAGAAAGAGGGAGAGAAAGGGGAGAAAGGAAACAAAGAGGGAGGGGAAGAGATAAATAGAGAGATGAAGGGAGGGAAAGAGGAGGGTGAGTGAGAGAAACAATAAGGGATAGAGAGAGGAGGGACAAACAAAGAGAGAGGAAACAAAGAAAGGAAAAGACAGAGAGAAAGAGGGGAGGGGAGAGATATAGAGAAGGAGGAGAGGGGGAGGAGGTAGAAAAGAATGATAGGATAAAGAGAGAGAGATATATATATATATATATATATATAAGATGTGGAGGGAAATAGAAAAGAGAGAGAGAGAGAGAGGGAGGGAGAAAGAGAGATATAGAGAGACTAAAAGAAAGAAAAAAAGAGAGATGGAGGAAAAAATAAAAATATAGAGAGAGAGAGAGAGGGAGGGAGAGAAAAATAGGGAAACAATGAGAGAATGAGAGAGAGGGGAAAGAGAGAAAGGTAGAGGGAAAGGGGGGAGAGAGAGGGAGATATTGCTTTCCATTTCTTTGTTTTTTAAGTTTCTTATTTTCTCTCTTTAATTATGTTTGTAGAGAGATGTATTGAGAGACAGGGGGGAGAGAAAAATAGAGAAAACTCAAGAGAAGAAGGGAGAGGGAGGAAGAGAGAAAAAATGAGAGAAATAAAAAAGGGCAAAGAAAGAGGCTTTATAAAAAAATAGAAAAATGGAGAGAGAAAGAGAATGTTGGGACAAAAAATGGGCCCCCGACACTAGCTCTAACACTCTAGCCGACGTCCTAAACTCACCCAAATATGAGCTGATTTATCCAAAGAATGTGTTTGTAGATAACAATCTCTAAATCATAGTCCAACGTAATGCCCTTCCCCAACTCCAAGCACAAGGAGTATCCAAACATATCGGTAGCTAGCACATTGTAAAACAAATGAATGGAGCACCCCCAACTTATTTCTATGGCCCTACTATAGCTCTCTTACATCCTAGAGATTAGCCCCAAGATGTGATGTTTTAACATAAAGTACATATGCAACATAGTCCTCTCTTTTAATGAAATATTTCAAGAGATAATTTAATCCTTACCACATCAGTCCCCAAAGGAAACAATAACATGACCTATGGCTTGGGAAACCTCACGCTTAACATGGGTTAATCATTTGAAATCAAGTGCTATGCATCTAGGTGATCATTCTCTTGATACCATTTAAAAATATATGAATACAAAGTGAATGACACATAGTGTACAAACAAGTAAACTCATAAATCGATTAGTGTGGATGTGCAAAAACATTCCTTTCATGATTTCACTCTAGCGTAGTGTGTTGTTGCTAAGGTAGTAGCGCAACAACATGTGCTACTGCCCTTTTTAAGACTTAAATCAAATGAATCCTTATGATAGAAAATGCATAAAAAATAGTGTTCAAATGATACTTAACTTCCACGAACCCCTTTCCCCTACCATTTATGATTTTGCATTCATTGGGTGGGTTAAAAGGGTTTTTCATGTATATTTTTTCATATAAAAAGTAATAAATATGCACTTTGACACACAAAGAGGACTAAACTTAGGCTAAACCTCATGCTTTATATTTGTTATACATGCACAAATATATTTCTAGTTTTTCATAATTTTCAAAGACAAACTATTTTTTTCTTATTTTCTTTACCAAAAATTTTATTTTAAAGTATTTTTTATGTAAATTACTTTTTTAAGTCAAAAAATTAATTCACACTTTGATATATTATCATATTTAATTTTATCCCATATGAACAAGATTCAATTGTCTAAAACCAAGAAAAACATCATTTTTCTACTTAAAACATGCATTTTGGATTTTCAAAAATTAATAACTCATGATTACAAACATGGATTCTATATTTTATGATTCACAGCCATCAAATGCACTTCAACCAAGATTCAAACAAATTTTCATTACATATGAATAAGATTTGCACCATAATTTATAAAAAAGAATCTGAATTTTTATAAAAAAGAGGCTTACCACCAGTTTTTGGGTTTCGAGTCTCAAGAATTGAATTTTTGGGAAGCCACTAGACCCCTATTTCATCTCCAATTAGCGCCACTCGTCATTACTCCTCAACATCAACATACTCTCATATCAATCCGGTTCAAGCCACGATCTCTTCCAATTCATTCCCACATGAATAGCCTTTAAAAGAAGAGAGAGAGAGAGAGAGACTAATTTTGGGTCTTTCTGATCAGTGCATCATTCTTGGATATGACATCAATGATGTGGAGCGAGAAAATCAAGCAGGAGGCGGCTATCATTGGATTATAGCCTTCTTCTAAACGACCATAGCCCTCCCAATCATCTCGTCAATTTGCAAGCGGTGATATCTTCTTCTTTTTTCAAAAAAGGAATGGTCCCCCCATCCCTCGTTGCATTAGATTTTGGGAGGTTTGGAGCCCTCTAAGGATCACACCCTTTCATTCCCCCCCCCCCCCCCTTCGCTCAAGTCACTTCACATATGGAATTTGGTCCTCCGGCCTTCGGCTACTCCTACGCGTTCAATGCTCGACTAATGAACCAAAAAATTTTGCTTGACATCCTCAAAATCCCACACTATTTGTGGCTTGTTTCACTACATTCTGGCATTTGGAAAATTTATGAAAAATTCAAGACCGTTGTGATCTTCAAAAGTGATTTTAATTCAAGTCTTCCACGTCCACTTCAAAGTGTCAAATTTGCCTCCACTGCTTCCATCAAGCTTCAAGTTCTGCCTCAAATTGACAAAATTTGACACATTACTAGCATTCAATGGTCTTCTCTCATTGTCGACCACACCGGATAGGTTGACTCAGTTTGTTGAATCCACAAACTAATCTGCACATAAATAAACCATAAAGAGCATCAAGATACTACTACCAGGAAAATACACAACAAAAGACACACAACTCTTACCCTAACCCTTAACAAAATCAAAGCATGAAGATCCACAAGGGATAGACCAATTATAGTCTGACAAAGATCAAAAGTCACTAGTTAGTAAACTAATTGCTCCAACACATACCGCCTAAAAAGAACTATCAAAGGAGTCATCCTAAGTGGCGGTTTGACCTACCTACCACCTAACCTAGGACAATTGGACTAGGGACTCTGGACCAGGGACTCCTACTAGGTGAGGAATCCTATAGCCTAGTCTTGCATTTTCACATACTTCATTTATCACTTTTTAGACTTTAGGATTTGATACTAGGGTGTGTAAAAAGGAGGCAGTTGATTGTATTGTGACCCAAGGAGAATAAGGCATCAAGCTAAGGTCCTATCTCAGTACCCAAGGACCTACCAAGCTCTCACAAGGCAACGCTAAATCCTTTTCTTCCACTTGCTTTGACCTTTTCTCCAATCATTCTTTTTTATTTTTTTTGGCTAAATGTCACACCCAAGAACACAAGGCATGGGACTAACTCATCCCCAAGAACCTACCAAGCCTTCACAAGGCAACGATCAACTGCTCTTGGAACTTTTCTTTCTTTTTCTTTTCTTTTTTTAGGGGTTAGAATCCCTTTTTACACACCTCCATATTTTATATATGAATTTTCAAATATATTTATTGTTTCATCTCTTTCTTTTACTTGGCAAGCTTCTCTATCAGCCCCACAACAAACAAAAGCACCTAGAAATAGCTACCTAGTAGGCTAGCAAGACAGGATCACAAAGGACCACTCTCAAAAACTACTCTTAGAGTGCCTCACAATGCCTTTACAGGAGGCTTAGAGCTCCCTCAAATACACCAAACCAAACCTTGGGACTTCATGCCTTAACTTGCTTGTCCCCCAAAATGAGAAAATTTTCCACATACACACATACATATATAGCATAATGGAAAAGAACTTGTAAAGGAAGGACATCACTTGGACTTGGCCACAAGAAGCTTCAGTGCAGCAAAAGAGGCTCGCTCTAAGTATGCCATCAAACCTATCTGGTGCAACACTACAACAAAGAGCCATCAAACGCACGCATATTAAATAGCCACATGGTCCTCTTGGCCTAAAAAGAATGGGTTATTTTAATTCATCAAAAACATGGTTTTCTTGGCATATATATTGCATCCTATCAAACTAACCAAAATAAACAAAAAAAATAAATGACACAAAATTTAAGGGCTAGCCTCATGCCACATATGCAAGCTAGCTTACTACAATTTGATAATCAAAGTTAAATACTGGGCTCTTGTATATACATTAGTCCAAGCCTTCCTACTTATATAACCTCAATATGGGCTATCCTTGGGTGCTATTCACTAAATGAATGACCTTATTGGGCTCAAGTGTCTTATCATTCAAATAGAGTGGTCATTCTAGCTTCTAGGAGACCTCTCCTATAGAGAGATCCATGGATTTAGGCTCATTTAAACCTTCCCTATTTGGATTATTGCATGTGTTATTGTTACAACCCAAACTAGGTAGGGTTTCAATCCTAGGCCCATCTCCTAGATGCGTCCCAAAGTGGTGCACATTGCTAGATATATATTTATGACCTCTGGTCTCATCCACTTGGGGATTAACTGTGTCATGTCCACTTGGAACTCTTTGCTTTTTATCTAGTCCACCAACCACACGTTTATTGTGTGGCTTGATCAAATTCCACCACTTCTTCTATCTTTAAATTCTTTCATGATGACCAATCTATATTGGCTCACTTGCTTCCCATCACTTTTTCTAAATCGGATCCTTTTACTAGATCCAACCCTAGATAGGTCTTTACCATCATAAAACCTAGGTTTCCTATCACCTGTACTCCTAGTAGATGAGATGGCCTCCACATGATAGCATGCATCAGCTATGTTTTGGGGGGTCATCACATTCACATAATTTTGTTCCAATTTTAGACCATTTAATGGTTTCTTAACCACTTCTCTTCTCTCATTTGGTCTACACCAATTTCCATATAGCTCATGGCTTTGGAACATAGGATTGGTTGCACTAGGATGCCAAGTTCCCTAGGCCATGGAGTAGACATAGTTAATGCTAGTATTTTCCCTAGTATACCTCTCACTTGCACCTCCAGCATGACTAACATTAAACAAATGTTGCCAATCCTTATGAATTTCAAGGGTGCGGGGAAAACTCCAATAGCACTCCCAACACTTTTGAATATATCTGTCTCATAATCATCTACTTGAACATTTTCCTCCTTCATTGGCTTAGGGTCTTTGATCCAAACTTGGAGCTACATGTTTATTTCTAAGACATTGACAAAGAGTTCACCAAGCACATCTTCTGGTAAGTGATTGACTTTCCTTAGCCAAAGCTTCATAATGTCATCGAAGGCTCTTGTGTACTCTTTGACAAATGTATATAACTCTTGTTGAATCTATATAAGCTATCCCAAGACCTGAGTCATGGGAACCTTCTTCTCATATTCATCTAGGAATGTATCCCATAGTTCCTCAAGAGTTCTAGTTGACCCTCTTGCAAGGCCCCAATACCATTTCGTGGCCTCTCCCTTTAGAGTACTTGAAAACACAAGCATCCGATGTATATCATCAAAATTACTCACAGGGAAAGTTAGGCCATACTCTTTTAAATGCAACATTGGATCCTTATCTAATATCCCTTAAAATACTAGGAAATCCCTATATAAGGAGGAGGGCATTTTGTTCTCTTCTTTGGTATCAAGACTAGGTCTGCTACATCTTCATATTCATCTTGACCTAATCCCAATATCTCAGGGTCTCTAATCTCTTCCATTTCCACCTTTACTAGTGTAGAAAGATTAATATTTCCACTGGCATCCCTTTCTACCAACTCATAGGGTAGTCTAGGGAGTCCTATGATATGCAACATGAAATCTACCCCATCCTCTAATGGTTGTACTTTAGCAAGCCTATTCTCATTTATCATCATTTTCCTAGAATTGAAGATAGGTCACAATAGAACCTTCCATCAAGGATCATAGACGATTATGCCATCTTAGAATCACTTTTTCTTCCTAATCCTTCCTCTAACTCCCATTGGTTATGACTCACAGAGGCCACTTCATGGTTACTTTCCTTGATCTGTGGTTGCTAAGGGAGATCCCCATCAAGGATCAAGACCTGAAGCTACAAGCAAAGTATCTAGAATTCTCTATCAATAGTGGACTTGTCTACTATAGAACGAGATTATGTATATCGGCAAGCCAGTCACTCAAGCAGAAGATACTTTGGGAAGCTCATGACTCCCCTTTTTCAGGACATCCTAGCTATGCCAAGACCCTCAATGTTGTCAGAAAGAGCTATTATTGGGAGAAACTTAAAGGTGACGTTCTCAAATATGTCACTGAATGTTAGTCTTGTCAACGCATTAAGGCCAAACATGTCAAAATGCTTGGAAAACTGCAACCACTTGGCATTCCTCAAATGAAATGGGAATTCATTAGTATGGATTTTGTTGTTGACCTACCAAGTTCAAGAAGGATACAACTCCATTATGGTTGTGGTTGATATGCTCACCAAGGTTTCACATCTTATCCATGTTAAGACAAACTATAAAGCCTCAGACATTGCAAGGTTGTTCATCAAGTAGATATTCAAACTGCATGGGTTACCCATAAGAATCATTAGTGATCGCGACTCTCTCTTCACATCACATTTCTGGAGGGCTATCCTCGAAGCCATTAGGACTCAACTCTATTTCAGTACAGCTTACCATCCCCAAACTGATGGTCAAACGGAGTGAATCAACCAAGTTATTGAGGATATGCTAAGGGCACACTGTTGTCGCGAACCCAAAAAGTGGATCCAAAAATTTTCGCTGGTTGAGTTTTCCTACAATGGTTCCTACCAAAAAAGCATTCAGATGACCCCTTTTCAAGCATTGTACGGGCACGATTGTCAAAGTCCTTTAAACTTCTCGGGTCCAACCTTGAGGGTTGAAGCTTCAAAGCAGATGTTGGAAGATATGGATGACCAAATCAAGTCAATAAGACAGGTCATCCAAGCTGCCAAGGACAGACAAAAGGCTTATGCGGATCTGAAACGTCAAGATAGATCCTTCGTTGAAGGAGATATGGTCTTCATTCGCATACATCCAAAGAAGAGTTCCCTATCCTTGGGTGAATGCAAAAAGCTAATTCCAAGGTATTGTGGACCCTACAAGATCCTCAAGTGCCTAGGGCCTAATGCTTATAGACTGCAACTCCCTGAGAACCTAAAGGTTCATAATGTATTCCATGTCAGTCTATTGAAAAAGTATGTACCTAATCCTAGTCATGTGCTTGATGATCAACAAGTTGTAATGCCTAGCCAAGGAGTCCTTGAGCTACCGCTTGACAGGATCTTAGATGTTAGGGAGAGGCATTTGAGATCCAGAACCTTAAGGGAATACCTCGTCCAGTGGAAAGATTATCCCGAGGAGTGTTCAAAGAGTAGAGAGAGAGAAAGGGAAAGACTCCATATCCATGAGCCTTCATTTCTTCATTTCCACACACTCAACTGAAAAGCACACACACGCTACAAGATAAGTGACCTAGTGTAAATGTAGACTAGACTGACTAACTCTAGTCAGGTCACTGACTGACTACTAACCCGACTTATTTAATGTAGTCACATGTAGACAGCTGTACACACTAGCTGTCATAGATGTCGGTCATAGATGAAGACACACTGACGGTGAGCTTGATTTCTAACACTCCCCCTCAAGCTCAAAAACAAAACTCAAATCATATGCATCACTCCAAGTAGCTGTCTAAAGTGAATGAACTTATCTTTACCAAGTGATTTGGTAAAGATGTCTGCTACCTGGTCTTCAGTCTTCACATGCTCCAAGTCAATCTGATCTGCTAAAACCATTTCCCTGATGAAATGGTAGTGAACCTCAATGTGTTTTGATCTTGCATAATAAACAGGATTGCTTGCTAACATAACACTGCTCAAATTGTCACAGTACAGCTTGACTTTGCTGTCCAAGTGTACTCCCAAGTCATTCAGTAACTTCCGTAACCACTTAGCTTCACAGGCCGCTAAGGCCGCACCATGATACTCTGCTTCTGTACTAGAAAATGCAACTATAGGCTGTTTCTTACTCTACCAACTAATCATGCTACTACCCAATCCAAATGCATAGCCACTGGTTGACCTCCTGTCATATGTGCAACCAGCCCAGTCAGCATCAGTGTACCCCATCAAGTCAAGGGTTTTTCCATATGCATAAAACAGCCCATGATCTATGGTAACCTTTACATATCTCAGAATTCTTTTGACTGCATCCAAGTGTGGTTTGCGAGGCTTCTGCATGAACTGACTGATCAGCCCCACAACATAACTCAAGTCAGGTCTAGTGATCGTGAGATAGATCAAGCTGCCTACCATCTGTCTGTACATAGTAACATTCTCAATCTCTATCCCAACATCAATCTGCAGCTTGACATTCTGCTCCAAAGGCGTATCCATAGGCTTGCAATCAGCCATACCATATTTCTGTAACATGTCATGAGCATACTGCTTCTGTAGCAGCCATATGCCTCGAGGTGTAGAGACAACCTCAATCCCCAAAAAATATTTCAGCTCTCCAAGATCCTTGACCTTAAACTCAGCCTGTAAACATGTCTTTATTTCTGCAATCACATTTTCATCATCTCCTGTAATGATTAAGTCATCAACATAGACAACTAGAAAAACATAGCCACTATCTGTCTTCTTCGCAAACAGACTATGATCAGCATCTCCCAATCGGAAACCATGTTGCTGTAAATAACTGCTGATGCAACCATTCCATGCTCTGGGTGCCTGTTTCAACCCATATAATGCCTTTTTCAGCCGACATACATGTGCTGGAAATTCTGGATGTACATAGCCTTCAGGCTGTTCCATGTAAACCTCTTCTTGTAATTCTCCATTGAGAAATGCATTCTTTACATCCATCTGCCATAGTTTCCAGCCTCTAGCTGCTGCCAAAGCAATCACAGTTCTAACTATAGCCATCTGTGCTATAGGGCTGAAAGTCTCCTCATAATCAAGACCATACTGCTGCGCATACCCTTTTGCAACCAGCCTGGCCTTATATCTTTCCAATGATCCATTTGATTTACATTTTACCTTATACACCCACTTGCATCCAATAGGTGTTTTGCCCTCAGGCAACTGTACCAAATCCCATGTACAATTTTCAGCCAAAGCTGAATATTCCTCATCCATAGCAGCACGCCAATTCTCATCTGAAACTGCGTCATCAAACTTACTTGGTTCTCTAAAACCTGTTACTTTCGTCATATAAGCATAATGACGGGCTGAATATCCAGCGTAAGTATACCTGTCATCTGACCCTGATCTCCTGAGCTGTGGCTCACTGTGAGCTTGCCTCTCATGAGGCGGCACATAACGGCTCTGCCTAGCACCTGGCATCATAACAGACGGAATCCCCAATTCACTGTCTAAGCTGTCACTGCTAGATGAATCATAACCTGTAGTGAGTGGACCTGTTACATCTTCAAAAACCTTTTCTTTTCCCTTATCTGTTCTCCCCCTCACTGACATATCCGTGTCAGTGGATGCAGTAGTGTGACTCCATAATCGTCCTGTCCAAGGACTCACTGTAGATGATACATCACCTGTCTGACCAGTCATGGAAGTACTCTCTGCAGGAGTATTTTCAGCATGACTCATACTGGGTGAGCCATCAGTAGGCACTGCAACAGGATTCCCATACCAAGATGCTAACTCATCAAATACCACATCTCTGCTTATGAGTGTCTCATGCGTAGAAGGTACATAACACTTATAAGCTTTCCGTTCCTGTGCATATCCAATAAACACACTTTTCACTGCCTTAGGATCCAATTTCTTCTTCTTCTCATCCGGTATATGCACATATGCAATGCTGCCAAATACCTTCAAGTGTGAAATATCAGGTATATGACCATACAGCCATTCATACGGAGGGACATCATGAATCCCTGCTATAGGGGTCTGATTCAGCACATATACATCAGTCACCACTGCTTCAGCCCAATAACCATTTGGCAGACATTTTTCATTCAGCATAGCTCTAGCTGACTCCATCAAAACCCTGTTTTTCCTCTCTGCAACACCATTTTGCTGTGGTGTATAACTGCATGTGAAAAACAGCCCAATTCATTTTCAGCATGTTTCTTGAAGTCTTTGAATGCATCAAACACATCATCCTTATGTTTCAAGATATAAAGCCAAGTATACCTGCTGAAATCATCAATAAATGAGACATAATATCGTGCACCGCCAAAAGAAGCATTATGTGAAGGACCCCAGACATCAGAATGTACCAACTGTAAAGGCCTAGTGCTGTTTTTTACATGTCTCATGAAAGGAAACCGTGCATGCTTCCCAAACTGACATGCAGGGCATACATGACCAAAATCATTATACTTGAATTTAGGTAATCCAAGTACTACTTCTTTTTGCTGCATAGATTTCAGCTTTTGTCCATTGACATGTCCAATCTGCTTGTGCCAAATCTCTATATCCCGAATGGCACTCTCATCATGTGCAAACATGGCTGCTTTAAGTTCAGGAATGGTCACTTCCAAGGTAAACATCCTGCCATCCCTTCTGCCCTTGGCAATTAGCTTGCAGCCATTTCCATACTCCTCAATGAAACATCCATCCTTGTTAAACCTCACTTGCAGATTCTGTTCTGCCATTTGACCCACAGACAACAAATTCTTTGTTATGGTCGGTACATGTAAGACATCATGCAGGCCTTTCTTCTTGCCATCAGGCAGCATCATCAATGGAACAATCCCTTTATTCTTTATGTCATATTGGGTATCATCCCCAATACATACATGACCATGTGTACCTGCAACCATCTCATCAAACCACTCTCCATGCGGGGTCATGTGGTTTGATGCACCAGAGTCAATGTACCACCTGTCATCTCTGTTCTGCCTTGACGTAGTCTTGGACACATGCTGCATGGCAAAGAGTCTATCAACTGACTCATCATGAGCACCACTGGAAGATGCATAGTGCCCATGCTGTCTACCCTTTGCCTTCATATCTCCCTGCTTCTTATAACAATCCTTTGCAATATGCCCATACCGGCCACAATAATGGCAGTCCTTGTCCCTGTTGGACTGATCAGACGACTGCCATGAACCAGAACCACCACCTCTACCTCGGGGTGATCTCCCCCTACCTCTAAACCCACCAGATCCATGCTGGCCTTGTGTATTTGCACCATGCCAATTACTCTGCTGCTGCTGCTGTCCATAAGTAATACGAGTGTCACCATGACCTCGAAATGAACCACGACCTCTAGATCCTCTGCCACGCTGGCTAGAGTACAACACAGTGTCTCTACTCTGAGATGCACTAGAACCTGTATTCAAACCAAGTTTGACTTCCTCATGCACCAACAAAGCAACTAGCTCTTCCCAGCTAGGGGGCTCTTCTCTGACAGAAATGGAAGTGTCAAAAGCTTTGTACTCCTTGCCTAAGCCATTCAAAGCAACAGCAATCATATCATCTTCTGATACACTTGAGCCAATAGTAGCAAGTTGATCAGCTATGGTCTTAATCTCCATGGTATACGTCTGGATACTCTTGCCATTCCTAGACATGTTGTTGAACTGCTGTTTCAACTGGATCTTTCTTGCATGTGTCATGGTTCCATAATTTTTCATCAGTATGTCCCAAGCATCCTTCAGAGTCTCACATCCAATGATTTGAATTACCATAGCATCAGATATACATAAGGAAAACCAATGCAGCACCTTGCATGCTCTTTCATTCCATAGCCTGTAGGCTCTTTTCTGTTCATTTGTTGGATTGTGTGCAGGCAACTCAGGAGCAACTTCATCTCCTGTACATAAATTCCAATAACCGCTGCCAACCAGAAAGTTTTTCATTCTGAATTTCCATAATGTAAAGTTCTTATTATCCAACTTCTCTCCAACTATCTGAGTGATATTGTCAGTCCCATGTGCATTAGCCATGATGCAATAGACTGTCTATCAAGTGCCTGACTCCCTGCAGTCCAATAAGTATGACTGACTAAGTTCAGTCCGTAACAGTTTATGACAGTTTTCTGCACTAAATTGCAGAAAAAAACCAGGGTATTTCAGCCCACTGACACCCCAAAACAACCCTCAAACACGTGGTCTCAACTGTAGATATAACCGTCAATACATAAGCTATGTGTTTGCTTCAGCTTAAGCTTATGTAACCTCACTGCCAGGGTACATACATGCAGTCTGAAAACTGTAAACTGTGAGTAACCAGCAGCAATTTCAAGTCCAAAACTGAGTGTGTCAACAAATTTAGTTTCAAGTTGCAGTCAACCAGAATTCAACATACCAAGCTCCAAGAAGCTCCAAAATGTCTTTTGACCATGTCATACATTTACTTTGTAGTGGCAAGTTCAATACATGAGCATCTGAGTAGGCATAGACAACCTGTCTTCATTGACCAATGGCATAAACCTCATGAGCTGTTTGTAATTAACCAGGACAGTGTAACTGCATTTACTTCAGCTTCAAAATTCAGTTTTCAATGATGCTCATTGCTTGCTTCAATTCTCCATGCATTCAGCATGTATAGGCCAGTTCATATAGATGATGGAACCCCCAAGATGACCTGTATTGCTTCAGTAATACACAGTACTTGTCATTGATTGTGTATGACAGTTTTCAGCCTATCATTGATTTTCAGATCTGAGTATTCTGTCATTGACTGTGTATGACAGTTTTCAGCCTGTCATTGATTTTCAAATCTAAGTATTCTGTCAAGAGATCTCAGCTCCAAGACCTTTGATCCAATGCATACATGCTTTGACACATTCTTGTGCTCCAAAGATGCCTTCTGAGTGTAGTACAAGGCTCCTGTGTGTCAGTAATGACTGAATGCATGCTGTTCATTCATGTTTACAGTAGTTCAGAAATGATTACAAGTCTGTGTCTGTCACTCCAGCTCATAACAGAGCTCCCACACAAGCATTTACTCCTTGCACACTTCAAATACCTTTAATAGTGAGCATACATGCTCTATGAACCTTGTCCAGGTGCCCCATTGAAGATTGACAGGTTGTTGTTTACTCAAATCAGCAAGCGCAGATTTTCAGATACAAGTTGCTGTCCATTCAGATCAGCAGGCGCAGATTTTCAGATACAGGTTGCTGTTTTTCAGGAGGTAGTCCACGATTTTCAAACACAGGTTGCAATCCACGATTTCAGGACACAGGTTTCAGGAGGCAGTCCATGATTTTCAGACACAGGTTTCAGGAGGCAGTCCACGATTTTCAGACTCAGGAGACAGTCCACGATTTTCAAAAGGCAGTCCACGCTGATTCCTTCCTTTGACTATGGCTTCATTTGCAAGTGTCGAGCATCTTCCTCATTCCTTACTTCCATCTCCTTTGCACTGCAGGTTGTCATGCCCATTCTCCCACAACCTCATGGATGAAGCTCTGATACCATGTTCAAAGAGTAGAGAGAGAGAAAGGGAAAGACTCCATATCCATGAGCCTTCAGGCTCTCAAGCTCATTTCTTCATTTCCACACACTCAACTGAAAAGCACACACACGCTACAAGATAAGTGACCTAGTGTAAATGTAGACTAGACTGACTAACTCTAGTCAGGTCACTGACTGACTACTAACCCGACTTATTTAATGTAGTCACATGTAGATAGCTGTACACACTAGCTGTCATAGATGTCGGTCATAGATGAAGACACACTGACGATGAGTTTGATTTCTAACAAGGAGGATGCCACTTGGATGGATAAAAGTACTCTCAACCAACAATACCCCCAGTTCTTCTCAAGATGAGGACATCTCGGTTCCTCTAAGGGGGAGAGAATGTAATATTTCCACACGAAATATTAAAGAATTTTGACCACTACATGCCCCACGCTAAAGCAGTGCTAAGTCATCTCCCGCAACGGAATAATGTTAGTGACTAAGTCCTTACCCCGCGCGCGATAATAAACCCCAATCGCGTTGTGCAAATAAGGCCGAGGATAAAACCCCAAGCCACACAAGAAGACCCTTTACGAGAAAAGGTAAATGGATAATGCTCAATTTTGTGCAAATTTTTTTATTAATTACCCCCTCCCCTCAGCCGATGCATGATGGGGGAGAGGGAGTGTGAGAGGAATGGCGTAGTGGTGGAGTGAATGGGGGAAGGGAGAAGGCATGCAAGCCATCCACATGGTGGCTATCTCTCCCCCCCCCTTAGCCTATATAAACTCCCCCTTGGAGATGGGGGAGAGAAGAGAGAGGAACTATCGTGCTGCCCAGGCTGCCGCCTTCACGCCGTGTTGCCGCCTGCCGCCGCCTGCCTACATGTTTCACATTTTCTGTCAGTTTTACAGAAGCATAGAAGCTTCTTTAGAAGCTTCTAAATTTAAGCTTCCTAAAGAATCGTTCCCTCGTGCTTCCCCGGGAATTTAAACCCAAGCCTCCAAGGCCCCTGTTCCTGCACGAGAGAGGGAGACCTCACACTGTGTGTCTTCAGGACGCGCGCGTAACCCAAGGGAAGCCGCTACAACAAAAAAATGCACTGCATAAATGGCCCCAAAGTTAAAGACACGAGGCGCACACACAGGAGCCTCCAATCCAAGTCTACACGTAGACATCCCTGCTAGTCCTCATATCCAAGTTCTTAGAAGTTTAATTCCACATAAAAGAAATGCATTGGGCACGTTTAATTTTCATGGGGAAGTTATGAATGCAAATTACTCATTCGTCTTACAAGTTTTAGTTGCATGTTACTCTTTGCTTGCATTTCCAAAGTGAAAATCCTAAACGCATATTGCATAGGTTAAAAGGATGAAAATTTGTTTAAATTCATCCTTGTCTTCCTCGCAAGAAAGAACAAGGGCATAATGCATTTAGGCAATGATTTCCTAGATATGATTCGTAGGAAATAATCGTTAACATCCGTTAGAATATTGTCCAAAGAATTGCATTGCATGAAAAGGAAACCATGAACTTACATGTTGCATGCGAGGATGCTTGCATTTTTAAGTCAGGTTAAGTGCCGATGAATGGATTAAGTCAATAGTCTTATGACATTTGTGATGCGTGAACTCCTTTATCGAAGTTGTTTTAGAAAAAGATGCATTTCATATTAAATCATGAATTCAATGCATCGGACAAAGGGTTATAGATATAATTCTTGTTGAAACTCAACGTAGGTTTTTATATGAGTTAGCCATGAATTGTCTATCATTATAGATTAGGCAAGGAAAAGAGATGGTCATTTTATATTTTATAGTTGTATAGAAGGAAAAATTCAATGAATCACATATTTGCACGTAATATGATCGCATATTTTCACGTAATATGATGTCTTGCAACTATTTACACCTTTAGGACAAATATTAGGTCTCTAAGAAAAGATCGTTTTGTAATATTTTTGCTGAAAAATATTACGAACTCGTGTGAGTCTCAGGAAAATGACAATGATGGCATTGTGGTTACGGACGGTGCGATCTTTTAATAGTACACTCTCCACTGGCCAATTGAGACTAAGGACTAAGAAACCCGCATATCTTTGTATGAACCTCCTCTTGGGAGGAGGTCAAGAGGATAATGATATAATTATTGCAAATTTTTTTAATCCTCTTCTCCCCAGCAGAAGCATGGCTGAGGGAAGAGGATGGGGCTATGTCGGGAAATAGGAGAGGTGGAAGAAGAGGAGCCATGCCGGCACCACGTGGGGGAGGGAGGCCTTACCCCCTCTTACTATAAATACCCCCCCTCAAAGGGGTGGAGTAGGGAAGGAGCTGAGTAGTCATGAGGAAGAGCTGTAATGCTGCAGGCCGAGAGAGAGAGAGAGGAGAGCAACATTGCCGTGAGTTGCGCCACTCTGAATGCACCAAGAGGGAGGAGGATTGCCTTAGAAGAACTGCTGCCGCGATATTTCGCCTCCTGCCCGCCAACAACTGTCATTAATAATCGTCTCCTCTTCCTCCACGTGGATTCTAACAGCCCCAGAAGCTTCCAAGAAGCCTCTTGGAAGCTTCTAAGGGGGGCTCTCCAAGCACCCATTTCCGTGGGGTTCCACCCAAGTCCCTTAAAGTTCACCTTACTTCGGGAATTAAACCCTTTTCCCCCCTTGGTTTCCCCAAAAGACACCATAGCCGGGTTTTTCAAAGCCCTCCCCTTAGCATTTCCACAAAAGCCATTCCTGTGGATTTCCCCCACACAAGTTCTTTTAAAGCCCTTCCTGTGGACTTTTATAAGCCCTTCCCAAGGGGTCTTTATAACCCCCGGAATTTAAGCACCCTTTCCCCCCTTGCGTACTACAAAGCTATTTTTCTCCTTTCTGTGGACTCCCACAGTGGCCAGTTTTAAGCCCCTGAATCTCCTTAAGTCCACTTTATCCCTCGGCTTTCTTTTAAATCCCTTCCCGTGGACTCACATAAAGCCATATTAGCCGAGTTATAAACCCTTTCCCATTTCAACTCCCACAAGCCATACCCCGGGGATTTTCTTAAGCCCCCTTTCTGTGAAGATCAATTGTATTCCCGGAACTTCTACGAAAAGAAGGGGAGTTCATAAGTTCCCATTTCCAAAGTCCAAATTCCGAAAGTCTGCGGCCAAGGCAAGAAGGTCAAATACGCGATGGCCCCTAAAAAGGCACAAGGCGCAACCGCAGGAGGATCGTCTCCTAACATTCATGTGGACATTTCACCGAATCCACAAGTCCAATTTTTCTTCCTAATATTGAAATTGTGCATGGATAATTTATGGAATTAGGATGCACTTTTGGCTATTTTAAAGGAAATAATTCACAATCGAAGAATCAGTCATTTGTATTTTTCAAAGAAACGATTGAAAGAAGGACATAAGATGTTTATGCATTCTTAGCAAGTTATTTTTATGCATTGCAAAGTAACGAATTTAGATCAACTAATGATCATCTTTACAAAGTTGAAATTATTGTTGTACACTTCAATTATGCATGGAAAGATAAAATCGCATGTTGCATTATTAGACATTTCTTTCTTCGCAAGGATTCATTAAAGAAGATTGCTAACAACCGTAGGAATTTGCAAGGCTTGGAAATGATTCTAGGCTGCATGAAGTAGATTAAACTCTAGTCAATTGGCATAAATCTCAATCAATTACATAAGTAGTTACGAAAGGTTGTGTAATGCTCATTCAGCATACGAATAATTCATTCAGAAATGAAATTAGGAAAAGGCTGCATGGTTCGTTTTAACATAAACCCTAAAAGCTTAGCAGCATGAATCATGAATGCATCAATGGAAATTATGCCGTAACTTAACATACGCTTTGATCTTAACTAGAAAAGTTAGGGGATGTAAATCTAATCATACGTAGGCAATGAATCGTGTGCTTACGACAATTGTATCGTAATGCAACTAGTTTTTCCCCTCTTTGATCAAGACAATATCTTCATGAATAGACAAGTACATTGTTTTATCCTAAACACCTAAACCATAGAGGAATCACTTAGGAATGGTTAAATCGATGCAACATATCCCAAGTGCTAACTAGGGTTTAGTCCATTGAGGACGTGACCTAGTCGCTATTATTGCCAAGATGAAACTCTCATACCCTAAAGACCTGTCCACATTCACGGAATGTAGGAACAATAGGACATACTTGCGAGAAACAATCTAGGGTTTCTACCCTAAGGATCGCTTGTTAAAAAGATGAAACTCGGTTTGAATTGGAACCCTAGGACCGACAATGTCGGCCTAGTGCAATTAGAAACGGATTGGAAATGAAGACACCCTAACCCCGTTTCCTATCTAATCATGATTCCGTGATTAGAAGACGTCGTTCAATGGGTAAAATAGTCCCATGGATTAGATGCAGTACTTGTGCAACAAGTTGCAGAGTCGCATGATCTTGTGGTTTGACCACAAGAGAATAGCCAATTCCTCGGAATAAGATTAGCAGATTCTTGCGCAAGTTTATCTTGCAAGAGGATGAGTAGTCGTCCTGATATAGTACCTTTCTTGGAAAAATTGACCAAGATAAGGGAATTAGATAATTGCTTGAAAGCAAAAGATCAATCAGTAATTTGGAATAACATAGTTACTGCTAATAGAACTTAAGGTATGGGTTAAGTTGGGTTAATAGGGTATGGACCTAACCCAAGGACATAAGGGTTAACAAACAATTCCTTGGGGATCTTGCCAAGTCGCAAAATTGATCCCGGATCGAGTGCTGGATGCATTCAGAAAGAAGGATTCACTCCTTAGCCGTTAGCCAAATAATGACCACTAGAAATGATTGTGCTTGTAACAGTTTAAAGAGCACTGTTTGCTTTGTTTGCTCAAGGAATTAAAGGTTGAAAAGATATCTAATGCTTCAGGTTGAAGGCGTGAAGGGAGAGGCAGCCTCAGTTACCCCCGGCTGTCTGCCTGACCCTAACCAAGGGGGTTGTTAGCCGCATCGGGAAGGTGGACCGAACCCGCTGCGAGAGGTCTCTCCATTGAGCGCTACTTGGAGCAGGAGGACGCTTGGATGCCAGGGGGGCTCTGGCCATAAATCCCTTGCCTTCCGGGCCTTGCACGAGGCCAACATGACTCGAGATTGGATCTCGAGGCCCACATACTAGTCTACGGGCGGAATCTTGGATTAGTAATCCCTGTGGATTGCTGGATAGCCTTCGGGCAGATTATGGATAAGCCTACCGGCTGGACTTTATGAATGTATTCCAAAGATAAATATGATAACTTGTTACAAAGGAACTTGTTTGACACTGCTTTTCTATGTCAAGTGCTAAGATTACGTGAAGGAATCGATGCCTAACAAGCTAATTAAGGAAGCTGCTTGATCCACGTCCAACTAAATGTGGTAGGTAATTAGATAACTAAAACAACCTGAGGAAAGTGCGGTGGATGTGGCCATGGGTCCGTCCTATGGATGGGTGGTCCCGGTTGGCCGGGAACTTTTCTCAATCATGATGGACAGCAAGAAGATCGTTTCAAAGGAAATGAATAGCAAGAGATGACCTAGAGTCTAAGTTATAATAATCCTGATTTACGTTGTTTTAGGGGAATGGAATGGGACTATGCCTTATGGCAAAGAGGTCGCCGAGCCTTGCAACCCTCTCGTTTCCCATTCTCCTTGAAGCAAGTGCAGCGTGAATCCGCTTCGGCCCTAGCATTTCTGCATAAAGTAGTTCGCTCGGGGTTCGACGCTAGTTGCCGTTTAGGAAATGACCATTAGGGAAAACCCTGATTCAAGTCGGTCCTAAGTGGAAAC
Source organism: Lygodium microphyllum (assembly GCF_053477565.2). Lineage (NCBI taxonomy): Eukaryota > Viridiplantae > Streptophyta > Polypodiopsida > Schizaeales > Lygodiaceae > Lygodium > Lygodium microphyllum. The sequence continues at coordinate 41,067,862 of NC_141146.1, forward strand.
GGCTAGAATACTTCCACTACGTGGCAGACGCGGAAAGTCGTGGATTGCAAACCCCGTAACATTCCATGGGAGTGTCGGGTAGAGCTTTCTAGATCTCCTTTCCGATGGACTGCTAAGATGTGTCTTGAAGAGAATAGGTGGACACGTTACATGTTTCTTATCGCAAGACAAGTAGACCGATTTAGCTAAATCACTCTTATAATAACATAACCCGCATGGGATTCTTAAAAGCATAAACAGTTAGTACAACAAACACCTCAAAGTGCTAGCTAGGGTTAGTCATGTTAAAAATTCTACCTAGTATCGCACTTGGGATGCCAAGTCAAGACTTTCGATCCCAAAGATCCCTACCACGTTCAGGGAATGTTAGGGTTAGCTAAACGCCCATGCAACAACGATCTAGGGTTTTACCTTAAGGATCCAATGACCTAATACTAGACTTCCGATTGAGTTTAGAAACCTTAGGGTCAAACGTTGTCGGCCTAGTAAGGTTAGGGTTGGGTTGGGTCAAGAGGACTCCCAAACCCTACATCTTGACCAAATGTATTTCTTGACTAAGAAACGTCGTTTGATGGGAGAAATGATCCCACAAGTCAGATGCGACTCCTCTGCAACAAGTTGCAACATCGCATGGTTTTGTGTTAAATCACAAAATAGAGTTGCCACTCCTTAGAACGAGGTTGGCAAGTCCTAAGTTCAAGTCAAACTATCTTGAGGATGAGTAGTCATCCTGCTACATCATCCTTCTGTGAGGCTGAGTTGCCAAGTTAGGGTAACTATGAATTGCCTAGCAAGCAATTGACAAATCAAGTAAGGGAGACAAGGAGCATGCTTGTTGATAATACAACATAGATTTTGTTACATTAGATTCCTTGTTTTCTTGGTGTTCCTCTTGGAACTCCATGTTTTTTGTGCACAACTAGGGAAGACTACCATCAATAAGAATCAAAAGGGGTTGAAAATGAAGGAAATGGCATTGTCAAGAGGAGAAGAATTCAATGGATGTTTGCAAAGTTCCTTCTACCACTGAAGAATTGAAAATTCTCGTTTTGTCAAAGCCACTTTCTACAAGAAGTTCATCTCACAAAGGCAAAAACATATTACCATCATGATGCAAGCTCTATGTGGTGGACTATTTCCTCTCCCTGTTGAAGCAATAGAAATGTGCATCTTGGTGGCAAATTGTCTGGGAGCAAAATGAAGTGCAAAAATAGAGAGAATGAACATCCATGAAAGATTTAGCTCATTCATTAAAGAGTTTCCAGACATCATCAAGTGGAAAATTGTGAAGAAGCTTCAGGAGTCGTGGCCAGTGGAAGTTCACAAGAACAAGAAGGAAAAGAGTTGGAATCTATTCATGGATGCTCAATAGTAGGATACATGGGACACATATTGCACTGACAACCTTCTATTTTTCCAACTAGTAATCCACTCAAAGTTAGTAGACAAAGTGTTTTTCACAATATACATTGTTGAAACCATTAGAAGTTGGCATTACTATGATGATGGCACCACAATGATCCTCAAAAGAATGAGTTTTGATACCTTTAGGACTGAATATCTTCCCCTCTATAGTGGAATGAAAGTTGAATTCAGAGACATTACAAAGAATAAAGTAGAAGAAATATTGACCATAGAGTCCTCTAGAGACTAAAATCCTTCTGATTTTGATGTTCTGTGGAGTACACAACAACTGGGTAGAGTTAAATCCTTGATTAATGATGTGATCAAGAGGCAAGCACTAGAATGAGTCCAAAGGTATGTGAGAAGAGAGAAGGCAAAAATCAAACCTGAGAACCAGCTAGCAGTAGTACAAGCCTCCTTCGAAGCCCTAGCGACACTCTTTACAAGAGCCCCCATGGTGACTCAAGGTCCCCTTCCTAGTGAGATTTGTCTTGGAAATCTTGATGAAAGGCCAACGAATGTAGTCATATTGCCCATCTTTAAGGGAGAGTACAATGAAGACCCTAATCTTCATGTATGAAAGTTCATGGTAGTATGTGTAGCCAACAATGCCAGAACCCTCAATCATTGATTGGCAATATTCCCCACCACTTTCAAAGGCATGACATTTCAGTGGTATAAGAGACAAGCATCAGTAACTTTTGGCACATAGGACGAGTCTTTCTCACTAAATTCAGACGTAAAGGTTTTAAAGAGCAGATGCAAGAGGAGTTCATGAACCTAAGTCAGAGTCCTCTAGTGAATGAGTGGAAGCATATGTCTATAGAATGGAATCCAAATTACAGAGATGACCAATCATCACTTGGATAAAGGCATCCAGAAGGGATTTTTTCTTAGAGGCCTACAACTAGAAGTTCGTAAGTTTGTAGAATTGAGAAGACCAGTCAATCTGCAAGTTGTAGTGGAAGATGCAAGACTGTATGATGAAATTGAAGCAAGGTTGTCGATGACCTTAGGAATAGGAGTCCTACTTTCTCCCATGCCAGGAATGATATACCCACCAAATGTAGTCCCAAGGACTATTCCCTAACCCTACCCTCAAATTCAAATAGTGTCGCAATACAATGCACTAAATTCACAGTGGCCGCAGAGTAGTACCTCAAATGATGGATCAACCACAACAACAATGGCCTCAAATAGTTCCCCCAATGGTAACTCAACAACAACAATGGAACCCTACCGATTGGAATCAACAACCCCCAATCTCAATAGGAGCTCTGAAGAATGAGAACTAGGATAGAGGATCCTCTAGATCAACCCAACCAGTCTATGCACTGATTACAGAGGCTTCCTAGAACCCTACTACAATTACTCCAGGAGGTGAAAATTTGAAGGATTTCTTGTTCAATTTAGTCACAAGCATCAAGAAGGAGTTGACGGATGCAATTACAAAATAGCTATAGATGTTAAAGGTAAATACCGCCAACATATCCACTCCTACAAGAGTTGGAAGAGATGGTGATGCGATCAATAAATGGTGTAGAAAGTGCCATCAAGCGGGACATTTAGCCACTGAATGTACCCAAAAACCAACTATCCTTGGAGCCTTCTATTTGTACTATTTGAGAAAGAACCATACATAGGATATTTTCTCTCTAAAGGAGATGCATGAGAGAAGAAAGAAAGATGAAAAAGCAAGATTTAATTTTTTGGAATCCAAGATAACCACCTAGGATATCGAACCAAAGCCCAAAGAGAATTTTGGCCCAAGGAGTTTTTCCTCTCAAAGTTACAGAGGATGGCAGTTTGGCGATGGCTAGAGATCAATAGTGGAGTGTTACAGATGTGGAGAAAAGGGACACATCTCACCAAATTGTCCAAACCCTAGAAGGTCTATGGACTACAAGCCCTTATGTAGTTAATGCAAAGAAAAAGGCCACACTACAAAAGACTGTCCTAGTCCAAATCTTGTGAAAGCTATTCTTAATACCCAAGAAAAGACCCAAGAACCTACCTCCAATTTGGTGCAATTGGAAGTTGCCACAATAACATGTGCTAAGAAAAGAGAACCCACAATTTTAAAAGAGAATATTCCATCTACCAAAATGGTGAAGTTCAACCTTTCCAAGGAGAAATAGAGCAGTGCAGAGCAGAACAATGAGGTAGAAAGCATTGTAGAGCCATAGAGAGCCACATACACAGTTGCAGAGATAGGACCAGAGGTCCAAGAGAGATGGAGGATGCCAAAGTATCTCCCGAAGTAGAAGTGCAGATGTTGCCACTTCTAGATGAAAGAGGGAAGATAAAAGTTAGCATTGCACCATTTCCTAGCTAATTGGAGAAGCCTCTGGATCCTATTAAAGAATATGAATTGGTCAAATACCTAGACACTTTCAAACCAAATCTAAAATTTCAACAAATTTTTATGTTGTCCTCCTAGTTGCCGAAAGAAATTCAAACGTATACTGATAAGAAGAAGAGGCCTAAGGATTGCTTCCTTAATAGCAACCAAGTCCAATAAGACCCTAGAGCCTATGAAAGAGGTGAATGAGGCTAATTCCTTCTTGTATCTTGGTACCCCAGAGATTGGCGTGTGGATTGAAGGATGCTTTATTGCATCACATGCATTGATTGATGGAGGTTCATCAGTGAACATAATGGCAGATGTGACAATGAAGGATCTCAGCTTGCAACGAATGCATCCTACGTAGTGGCTTATGAAAATAGCAAACCAAAGCAGAATTAAACCTTTGGAAAATCTCCCATATGTGAAGAAAACCCTCATCGGAAGAGATTATTGGCTGACATATCTGGTAGTAAAACCAAATTTCTATGGGACCTCATACCCTCTACTTCTATTGGGATGACCATCACTTTTTGAAGCAAGGGCACAGATGGATTAATTCAAAGGAACCTTAACCCTAAATAGAGAACCTCACAAAGTAGTGTTGAAGTTGTATGGATCACAAAAGGTTAATGGATCCACTTCCATCAAAGTCTTAATAGACTCTTCCAACAAAGTAATAGATGGTACATCAAGAGACAAAGAAGCTGTCAAATAGATTTCTCCTAGGAGAACAGAGGCATAGTCTCTAACAGTTGGCACTATAAGCCAAGTCACGAAAGAAGAAAAGTCTTTGTCAATGGGTGAATACCTCTAGCATGAACCCAAATTGACTTCAAAAGTCACCTCTAACATGAGATACAAGCATGGATGTACCGTTCTCCCTACTACATGGCCGTAGTAGCAAAGGTAGAGACAAAAGCAAAGCTAGAGATAGAGATAGAGATAGAGACAAAGATAGAGATAGAAACAGAAGCAAAGATAGATGCAGAAGTAAAGGTAGAAGATACAACAGAGAGTTTATTCTTCTCTTACATGTTGAAAAGTAAGGATGGGAACTCTCCTTATACTAGAGAGGATAAGGGTAGCTAGGTGTAAATGGAGTGGAGGATAGGGGAGCAAGGGGAAGCCCTTACCCTAACTTCTCCAGAGGATATATAAACTGCCTAAAGTACACACTCACAGTTGAGGAGAGTGTACTAGTTGTACATTTGGACAACTTACTAAGCAAGTTCTTATTCTTGTACTTGAGCTCTCTCTCCCTCTTGTGCACACTCTCTCATGCTTCGAACTTTGATTTGCCACATGGTATCAGATCCATCTTTGATCCCTTTAGGTTTCCTAAACCTTAGCTCAAACTAAGTGCATAAGAAAAGTTTCATTTTTTCATCTTGGACCTTCAACCTCCATAGCTAGCCAGTACCTATCTCCATTGGAGGAGCTTGTGTGAGCAAAAGAGGGCATACCCACCTCCCATTTCTTCAAGAGATATCTTCCTTAGCATTAGGCGCTTCTCCTCCCTAGCACAACAAACCCCCATATTGGCCACGCAGCACGACCGCAATGTGAAAACAATGCAAGCAAGCGCAAATCTGGGCAGCGTGCAAATTCATACAGCTGCATGCTCAGCTGAGGGTGAATCAATGACATCCATCTTAGGGCTTTGATAGCCCCCCTAGTGGGCTATACTCCCACAAAATGGCTCCTCAAATCTCTGTCCATAGGAAGAGATTTCAGTCAAACCCTAAATGTGGGTTTCCTGGCAGCCATAGCCAAGAAGCTTCAAGCTCACTCATTCTCATTTTTTGTCAATCAGGGCATTATCAACAGTGATTTTAATCACTGAAAAACCCTTGTAAAGATTTGTTACTTCACTATGGAGCTTAAATGTAGAGGTTCTTATCCTTTCATTGGCAATATTAAGCTCGTAAAAATCAACCTACATTATGAGTACAAGAATGGGACATGATAAGAGTGATTCTTAGCACCAGTGATGCATTCAACTGATGCCTCTTACTGCTTTGCTACTGGTAAATCAAAGAAATAAGCGTTATTGTACTCTCCTCTGATTCATCCCATAGCATAGAGTTGATTGATAAGCCATGTTCCACCAAGAACTCCTCTAATAAGCAATATTATCAGGAGGAGCCTGAAGTCCAGTTAAAGCTCACCTCATTGAAACCTAGGAAGATAGTCAAAATTAAATCAAGGGTTGTTCAAAGAATATGACCTCCAAAATCTTACCTTGAGATATTACATATGTATGATTTCCAACCTCTTTCATCTCTACAACTTTAAAGTTGGCTATCATTTGTAAGGCTATCAACTCTACTATTTGGTTAGTACTTGGCCACCTGTAAAACTAGACATTGCCATTGCTTAAGAAAATAGGTAAGGCCTTCCTATAATGACCATGGCCTATGTAGATTTAAGGCCTCAAATTCACAAGTTCAATGGAAAAGATTTACATCCCTTGCAAGTCCTGGTAAAATATAAAATGATGGAACGAGGCTACTAGCCCTTCATAAAAGGGACCAAAGTTATTGACCATCCAATCCCCTTGATGTAGAAGATGATGAAAGAGCTCAATCCATCACCATGATGAAAGAGCTCAAGCCCTTATTGAAAGATGAAGATGGTTCCAGTGGAACATTAGAGGATGAGGCCACTCCCTTGAAGGATTTGGGCCAAAAGTAGTTTGTGTGACCTTCTTCCATGAAGTTGAAGTTGAAAAGCAATTAAGTTTCCTATATATTGATGGTATAGAACATCACTTGAAGGTGGGTATCAGTCTTCTAGAAGACAAACTATTAAAGCTCCTTGAAGCCAAGCGTGTGAGACAAAGACAGAGGCGCATGAATCCAAATTACTCCATCCTCGTCATAAAAGCCAAACTACTGAAGCTCCTAGAAGCTGAGTTTATCTATCTAGTGGCCAATAGTGAATGGGTTTCACCCATCGTGGCAGTATCCAAGAAGAATGGAAAACTACGAATATGCATGGACTTCCAAAAGCTAAATTCCAAGACTAAGAATGATAGTTTCCCTATTCCTTTCATAGACCAACTGTTGGACATAGTGGCAGGTCATGAACTTTATTCCCTCTTGGATGGATTTAGTGGATATAATCAAGTCCAGATCATAGAAGAAGATCAATGCAAAACAACCTTCATAGTAGAATGGGGGACCTATGCTTATAGAGTGATGTCGTTCGGGCTTTGTAATGCTCCTTCTACATTCCAATGAGTAATGATGGCCACATTCCAAAACCATATGCATGACTTCATTGAGGTACTTAGATGACTTATGTGTCTATAGCCTAAACCATGAGCATTGGGGACACCTAGAAAAATGCTTTGATAGATGTCAGGAGTATGAGATCTCTCTCAATCCCGACAAGTGTGTCTTTGGAGCCTCATCGCGAGTTCTTCTGGGCCACATTGTCTCTACATAGAGGATAGCAAGAGATATTGCCAAGATTGAGAAGATTGCAGTCTTAATAGTGCCAACTAACCTCAAATAATTGAGGGGATTCCTTGGCCATGTGAACCATTAAAAAGGGCTCATTGTGAAATTTGCAACAAAGACAACCCCTTACATAAGCTCGTAAGGAAAGATGTAGAGTTTACATGGACCCCTAAGTGTAATGAAACATTCAATAATATTAAATAGTGTCTAATTGAAGCACCCATTATGCAACCTCCTGATTGGACGAGGGAATTCCATGTGCACATTGATGCATCATGTGAAGGCTTAGGTAGAGTCTTATGCCAAAAAGTCTCCTCAAAGTTGGATCAATCTATATATTATGCAAGCCAAAAAAGTAACCGATAGAGAATGAAACTACACATTGATAGAGCTTGAGTTCTTGGCAATGGTGTTTGCCTTGGAGAAATTTTGACACTATCTACTGTCGATACACTTCAAATTCTATGTGGATCATGAGGCCATGTCCTTCTTGATAAACAAATCATATGTGAAGGGAAGAATGATGAGATAGCTCCTTCTATTTCAAGAGTTCTAGTTACCAAACCCTATTGCTCCCATGTCCTATGGCTGGTTATTTATTGTAAATCTCTCAAAGCAACGAAGAGGATTAGGATGACCCTGACCTTCCTGATACTTCCCTTTTTCTAGTCTAAACTGTAACCCCATGTTACACAGACATAGCCAACCTCTTTGCAATCCAATAGTATCCCCTATCTCCAGCCGTATGTTGAAATCAATCCCCTACACCTTGTTAGGTGGTGCTTTGTACAAGAAAGGCAAAGATGAAGTATTGTGAAGATGTGTGGTTAGAGATGAGATTGGAATAGTGCATGAAGGCATGCCATGATGAGCCCTATGGAGGACACTTTAGTGCATGAAGGCATGCCATGATGAGCCCTATGGAGGACACTTTAGAGGAGAAGCGACAACTAGAAAGGCCTTCCTCGCATGATATTGGTGGCCAACCCTCCAGAAGGATGCCTATGACTACTGCAAATATTATGATACATGTCAACAAATGGAGAAGTCTATCAAAACTAGCACCATGCCACTACAACCCAACCTTCTCTTAGAGTCGTTTGAGAAGTGGATAATTGACTTTATGGCCCCATTGATCTGCCAACCAGAAGAACGCATAACATATACATCTTAGTCTATATATGGACTACGTGACAAAGTGGTGTGAAGCCAAAGTTCTGAAGCGGGATGATGTAACAACGTGGCCATGTTCTTGTATGATAACATCATCACCCATTTTGGCAGTCCCCTAGAGCTCATTAGTGACAGAGGTACCCACTTCCTTAATAAGATTATGGAAGAACTAACATAGCTATATAAGATCTACCATCACAAGTCCACACCTTACTACCTACCCTAGATCCAATGACCAAGTCGAAGTTACCAATCACATCCTCTACGCAATCATCCAAAGAATTGCATTGCATGAAAAGGAAACCATGAACTTACTTGTTGCATGCGAGGATGCTTGCATTTTTAAGTCGAGTTAAGTGCCGCTGAATGGATTAATTCAACAATAGTCTTATGACATTCGTCATGCGTGAACTTCTTTATCAAAGTTGTTTTAGAAAAATATGCATTTCATATTAAATCATGAATTCAATGCATCGAACAAAGGGTTATATATATAATTCTTGTTGAAACTCAACGCAGGTTTTTATATGAGTTAGCCATGAATTGTCTATCATTATAGATTAGGCAAGGAAAAGAGATGGTCATTTTATGTTTTATAGTTGCATATAAGGAAAAAGTCAATGAATAGCATATTTGCACGTAATATGATGTCTTGGAACTATTTACACCTTTAGGACAAATATTAGTGTCTCTAAGAAAAGATCGTTTCATGTCACAAGACAAGTAGACCAATTTAGCTAAATCACTTGTAATGACATAACCCACATGGGATTCTTAAAAGCATAAAAAATTAGTACAACAAACACCTCAAAGTGCTAGCTAGGGTTAGTCACGTTAAAAAATTTGCCTAGTATCGCACTTGGGATGCCAAGTGAAGACTTTTGATCCCAAAGGTCCTACCCACGTTCACGGAACGTTAGGGTTAGCTAAACGCCCATGCAACAACGATCTAGGGTTTTACCCTAAGGATCGAATGACCTAATACTAGACTTCCGATTGAGTTTAGAGACCTTAGGGTCAAACGTTGTCGGCCTAGTAAGGTTAGGGTTGGGTTGGGTCAAGAGGACTCCCAAACCCTACATCTTGACCAAACATATTTCTTGACTAAGGAACGTCGTTTGATGGGAGAAATGATCCCACAAGTCAGATGCGACTCCTATGCAACAAGTTGCAACGTTGTATGGTTTTGTATTAAATCACAAAATAGAGTTGCCACTCCTTAGAATGAGGTTGGCAAGTCCTAAGTTCAAGTCAAACTATCTTGAGGATGAGTAGTCATCCTGCTACATCACCCTTCTGTGAGGCTGAGTTGCCAAGATAGGGTAACTATGAATTGCCTAGCAAGCAATTGACAAATCAAGTTAGGGCGACAAGGTTGCCTAGGATTTATTGTCTTAGTTTAAGGAACCTAAGGTGTTTGTTAAATTGGGTTAACATGGTACAAACCCTAACCTAAGGATAAAAGGGTAAACGAGCAACAAAACCCTTGGGGATCTTGCCAAGTCGCAATTGATCTCGGATCGAATGCTGGATGCATTCAAAGAGAAGGATTTACACCTTAGCAGTTGGCCAAATAAACGACCACTGGATTGATTGTGTTTGTATAGTTAGGAGCACTGTTTGTATTGCTTTGCTCAAGGAACTAAAGATGGAAAAATAATTAATGCTTCAGGTTGAAGGCCTAGAGGGAGAGGCAACATCAGTTACCCTGGACTGTCTGCCTAACCCTAACCAAGGGGGTTGTTAGCCGCGCCGGGTACGTGGACCGAACCCGCTGCGAGAGGTCTCTCCGTGGGTGCTACTTGGAGCAGGAGGACGCTTGGGTGCTAGGGGGGGCTCTGGCCATAAATCCCTTGCCTCCGGGTCCTACACAAGAGGCTGACGTGACTCGAGATTGGATCTCGAGGCCCGCATACTAGTCTACGGGCAGAAACTTGGAATAGCGATCCCTGAGGATTGCTGGATTACCTTCGGGCGGATTATGGATTGCCTTCGGGTGGATTATGGATTGCCCTCGAGTGGATTATGGATTAGCCTACGGGCTGGATTATATGATGTATTTCAAAGACTGATAAATAAGATCAATTGTTGGAAAAGAACTTGTTTGACATTGTTTTTCTATGTTAGTGCTTAAGTTACGTGAAGGAATCGGTGACTAATTGGCTAATTAGGAAAGCTGTTTTTGTGTGTCAAACTAAATGTGATAGGTAATTAGACAACTAAAGCAACCCTGAGGAAAATGTGGTGGATGTGGCCATGGGTCCGTCCTACGGAAGGGTGGTCCCGGTTGGCCGAGAACTTTTCTCGAAGGAAATTGACAGTAAGAAACGATGACTTAGAATCTAGATTACTAGAGTCTCGATTTATGTTGTTTTAGGGGAACGGAATGGGACTATGCCTTATGGGCAGAGAGGTTGAGCTTCGCATCCCTCTTATTTCCCATTCTCCTTGAGCCAAGTGCAACATGAAGCTTCGACCCTGACGTTTCCGCGTAAAGTAGTTCGCCTGGGTTTGACCCTAGCTGTCGATCTAGGAATTTAACCACTAGAAAAACCTTGATTCAGGTTGGTCCTAAGTGGGAACGGCCGGAATGCTCCGGCTTCGTGGCAGACTCGGGAAGACCTAGATCACAAACCCCGTGACATTCCATGGGAGTGCCAGGCGACGCCTTCTATACTCTCTTCCTGATGGGCTGCTAAGACGTGTCCTACAAGTAAATAGGTGGACACGTTACAGTTGGTATTAGAGCCAACCAATAAAGGATCTGTCTTTTACAAGGAAACTTAATAAGGAGAAGTAAAGCAAATGTTGCTAATAAGAACATTTCCTTACTTACTTATCAATGCTGACTTGCAGAGTCGAGAAGCATGGAATAGATTCTTGTTGTTCCAGGTTATGTTTATGACTGCGATGCGTGCTTCGGATTATCGACGAAGGATCGATATGATGAATATCCTAGACTACATCTACAATCCTTCACCCCTGTACGTAGAACGGAGATGGATGGGTGATTCAAGAATCTATTACATAGCTGCATACCGATTTGCATACCTTCGAACCAACTTAAAGAGAATCAAGTGGTTGGAGGACTTGAAGATCGTGAAGCTGTTCATCTTTGTTGAGGCTCACACAAACGCAACCCTACATGTCGGCAGTCAAAAGGTCAAGCAGAACACGTATGTGTACGAGGAAGTGACTCGAATAATCCCTACTGACAGAATCAAGGTGTTGGGACGTTATGAGAAGAACGGGTATCAAAGGAAAGGATACCCTAATCTTCCAATGACCTATCGATTCCTGAAAATCCATGACCCCAATCCATACTATTACTCAGTTCCCGTAGAGTTGAATGTAACACAATCTTATTCTCCCCGAATTAATGTATCAGCTTGTTCCATCTTCCCAAGAATAATTGTACTCGAAGGGCTATGCCCATATCAATGAAATAGACTTTTTTATCAATGATTGTCTTGACTATGAGTATTGATAAAGAAGTTAAGTGATTAGGTCACTTGGCTGAAAGTTGAACTGGGCATGTAAAGTAGTGTGGGAAACGTTTAGCAATTTTTTAACGTAAAGAATTTTAATACCCAGGCACAACCTCAAGTACAGATTCCTAGTCCAACCCCTACGCCAAGTACGGCCATGATTCAGGAGAAGAAGTTTCTTCTCAAGCAAATCAAGCCACCAAATTCGATGGCAAGGGAAGGACTGTCCAAACTGATGCTGAGATTTGGATCGAATCCATAGAGAATTACTTCGAAGCAGTAGCAACTACACCTGCCAACCAAGTAATGCTCGCCAAGCTAAAGCTTACCGACAAAGCAAGACTTTGGTGGAAGCAATGGTGCAGAGACCAAGGGATCTCAGAAGGGTTAGTTACGTGGGAAAAGCTTAAAAGAGCTGTGCGAGGAAGATATCTACCACCTGCCTATCGCACACAGAAGATGAACGAGTTCTATGAGTTGAAATAGCTTGGTCTATCTCTTGATGCTTACTATTCAAAGTTCGTCTCTCTTTTGAAGTATGTGCCACAAATGGATATGACACAACAGGTGTCAAAGTTTTGTGCTAGATCAAACCCACCTATAAACACTCGCCTCAAATCAATGCGCCCGACAGACCTTCAGGATGCCCTCATTCGAGTAGCACCCATAATACAGGAGGTGCAAACCAGACCAAGAAGTAACAAGACTTGGTCTTACAAGAATCAGAACAAAGGAGTGTATAGGTCCCAGGCGAAGAGAGTGCAAGGCCAAAATCCGGGACAAAGGAAGAAAGCTAGGACCAACAATGTCAATAATTTTACCCAAGGAAATGACCACAATCTTCGTTGCTTCCATTGCAACGAGCCCGGTCACTTTAAAAGGCAATGTCCCTAGCTTGGCGGAGGACAACGTCAAGGACCATCCCAAGGAACCATCCGTAGCCAAGGAGCCGCCACTAGGGCCAGAGGAAGAACCGCCACTGTTGCCAACAGGGAGATGTACGATGAAGAAGACCCGACCATGGAAGCTGACTTTGAGAGGGCAACAGTCCATGCCGCTCTTCACAAGAAAGGCCCGAATCACCAATTTTCGGTGATTCAGACTCCATCAGATTATCAAGGTAAAAGCTTTAAAACCCTGATTGATTGTGGCAGTACACATTCCTTTATCTCACCAGTCTGTGCAAAAAGATTAGGAATAGCCACAAAAGATGCACCTACCTTGCTTGTGGAATTAGCAAATGGTCGTGAGGTCACTTGTACCAGGTAAACTGCTAAGGTGGAATTCCTACTGGGAGGAAAGTCGACTTCGATCAGATTCAGGGTTATGAACCTAGATATCCACGAGTGTTTGCTCAGAATGGATTGGCTTAAACCTAATGATACCCACATTCACTGTGGAAAGGGCCAAGTTTCCTTTCGAAATTTTGAAGGGGAATTGGTTACAACTCAAGGAGAGGCTGGGAAGCAAAAAATTCAACTGGCCAAAGCATCTGGGATAATAAAGGGAGTTAGAAAGGGGCTACCTGTCTATTTGATTAAGCTAAATAAGCTAGATCAAAATCAGGAGTCTAGGGAAGAACCTTCATTGCTAAAGGAGTACGTAGACGTATTTCCTGAAAAGCTGACAAAACTTCCGTCTCAAAGGGAAGTTGGTCATGAAATCAAGCTAGCGCCAGGAGCTGCACCAATCGCAAAGAGACCATACAGAATGTCCATTCCAAAAGCGATTGAGCTAAAGGAGCAACTCAATCAACTGTTAGATCAAGGCTACATTCATCCTAGCAATTCAACATGGGGAGCTCCAGTGATGTTCCAGAAGAAGAAAGATGGAACGCTTCGGCTATGCATTGATTATAGAGGGTTGAATCAATCAACCATTAAGAACAAATACCCTATTCCAAGAATAGATGAACTTCTTGACCATCTTCAAGGTGCGAAGATCTTCTCCAAGATTGATCTTAGATCTGGATATTATCAGATAAGGATCAAGGAAGAAGATATCCCAAAGATGGCATTCAGCACAAGATATGGGCATTTTGAGTTCCTAGTCATGTCATTCGGGCTGACAAATGCTCCTGCCACCTTCAACATGCTAATGCAGGATATCTTTAGGCCCTATCTTGATGACTTTGTACTCTTCTTCTTCCGCGATACCTTAGTCTACTCCAAACAGAAAGAAGATTATGAACCCCAGCTTCACATTGTTCTTGAAACAATGAGGGTACACAAGCTTTATGCCAAAAAGAAAAAGTGAGCATTTTTCAAGTGACAGATCGAATATCTGGGATTCATTGTATCAGCGAAAGGAATTTCAGTAGATCCGGCCAAGGTCAGAGACGTTCGGGAATGGCCAACACCAACAAATGTCAAAGAAATACGAAGTTTTCTTGGACTGACAGGATGGTACAGGGTCTTTATAAAAAACTACGCTTTGATTGCAGCGCCGCTGACCGATCTACTGAAGAAGCAAACATCAGTTGTATGGTCACCTGCTGAACAATCTAGCTTTGATAAACTAAAGCAAAGCTTGGTATCAGCACCTATCCTAAAACTTTCGGACCTTGGTAAGGAGTTTGAAGTGATAAACTGATGCTAGCACACTTGCCTTAGGATGTGTGCTTATGCAAGAAGGTCATCTTGTAGCATACTCTTCAAGGAAACTGAAGAGCCATGAGAGAACTATGCTACCCATGATCTCGAGCTACTAGCTATCATCCATACTCTCAAGCTTTGGAGACACTACTTGCTGGGTAACAAGTTTACCTTAGTGACGGATCATAAAAGTCTTAAATGGATCTTTACCCAGAATGAGCTCAACATGAAGTGCTGGAGAAATATGATTTTGAAATCAAATACCGGCCTGGAAAGGAGGATGTAGTTGCCGATGCACTCAGTCGCGCAAGGCATTTCTGAATTCTCTAATCCTGCAAGATCCATCAACAGCTAGATCTCTAGCCACAAAGGTATCCATGCCAAACAACCCAATACTTGAGCTAGCTAGAGAAGAGGCATGCCATGATCCAACCTATCAGAAAGTGCATGTATGCATGACTTTGGGGGGTTCATTATTAATTACAAATTACAGGTGTGTATAGCGCGTGTGCATGTGCACTGGGAATGGATTTTAGATTATCAAATTAAGTGGGTTATGGTGCTATGTGCTCATGTAATGGTGGGGTTCCTTTTATAAATTAAAAGCTAGTTCTTTTTAAGTAAAAATTTAGGATGTGCGTTCGGTTTATTTTGTGGATGCAATGGTCAATTGATTTTTAATTACCATTACATGTGTTTTATGATGCATGTGAAGGAGGGAAAGAGAAAAACCTGGCGCAGGTTTCGAGCCCAAGCTAGAGCATCCACCATTGACTCTCTCCAAGTGGACAAAGAAGGATGATGAAGATTTTCAAGATGAGCTTTTTGAATGGAAGGCAAGGATGCCGAGACCTTTACTACTTTGGTATGTTGGCTCCACTCGATAGTCTCTCCTACCATTCAAATCTTGGAGACCTCAGCTCAAGTTTGGGATAAGCTACATGAGCTTTATGAGTGGAAATCTTCCGTGATGACTATTTCACTTCAAGAACAATTGTATAGCATCAAGTTTAATTCTAGAGAGTCCATGTAGACATTTCTAATGAGGTCCAAGATTATTCATGATTACTTTCTCATCTTGGGGGTAGCTCTTACCTTCTCTTAGTTTTCTGCATTGGTTCTTACTAAGCTCCCTCTGGAGTTCGATATGGTAGCTCAAGATTTGAGAGTCCAGGTTTCCACTCCGGATCTTGATTTTGATGATCTCATGTCTCATTTTCTTAATGAGGAGCCTTTGTTATAGACACAGGCAAAGATTATGATATATGGTGATGATATTAGGAGAGCATTGGCAGTATCCTTGAAAACTAAGAAAAAGCATGCCCACTACTATTCTTGTGGGAATCGGGGCCATCTCTCTAAGTATTTTTTGAAGAAGGCTATGAAATCCAAAGAGAAGGGAAAGAAGACAAAGATTCCACCTTCAAACTCTGAGTCTAAATCATTGAAGGCCACTTCGACCAAGGTGACCCATGAAGCAATCTTCTAATGATGCTACATGCCCTCACATTCTCCTAGCTAGAAGGGGCATGTGTGAGGGTGGAGAGAGGGCATATTAATGCTCTTTCATTATTGGTGGAGTCATCGAGCTCACATATTCTAGATTTGAAGTTGTCATCAAGTTCACATATTTTGGCAATCGAAACTTTGGATTGGTGTGTCTACTGTCAAGTTTATGATGGGACAAATGACAAGATGTGTTCATGTGGTGTCACATGAAGGGTGGTGAAGGGCATGCATATGCTACAGTGGAGGAATCCTGGTGTCACGATGAGCTAGGCAGCTTGTGTGATTAAAGGAAGTACATGGTGGCTAGATAAACTACTTTACTTTTAGAGAGGGATTATGGCATTTGGACTTCTTCTTTAGGGTGCTTTGTTACCGAGGCGCATCCAGCGGAGTGCAACTACTGCAATGTCCATGGTGCATCCTAGGTGTTCTTATTCATTGCTTGTTCACCTATGATTTGAGGGGGGGTATTAGAAGTGGTCATATCATAGGTTTACAAGCGTGCATAGCCTAATTTATGGGCATTATCTTTTTATTAATTGGCTGACCCATTTTTATGGTAGGACAACTCCTTTATTTTTATCTATAAAAGGAGGGAGTATGGCTATATTCTATATTACACTTGTAGATTCTTGGGGTGGAGAGAGGGAGATTGTGGAGCATATGAGATGAAGTTCAACCACTGTACTCTTGACATAGTGGATTCCTATTCTTGGTTACATCTTCCGCATTGTCTCTTTTATTGATCTTGTGTCTTTCATTATTCTAGTGTGTGATTTTCTCTTCTAACACATTTTATTGCCCACAAAGGGCTATGAGTAGTGGGGAAGATGGACCATGTGAACACTTGTACATGCATACCCAATGGTGAATGTAGGATCATCATGGTCACCAAGTGTGGTTGGATATACATATCTCATCCAAATACCACATTGATGCTTGATATCTATACCTCTAACAAAGATCAATACGACATGTTTAATATACTATGCATGGTCCATCTTAAGAACATAAATGAAATTAGAGAGAAAAGATATTAGAGGTACAATTGCTCAGAGATTAAAGAATAGAGTATTTTTTGATTAATTGTCATATTTTGATACATTTCGTAATTGCATGAATGTTTATATATAAGGTAATTACAATCGGCAACCAATAGACATGCAGAAATCTGAATAGATATATTCTCTAACTTCCAATGATAATTTCAATCACCCCCACCCAATATCCCATTGAGTAAATTTTCATTTGCAAACAATAGACAAAAGTTAGATTATAATGATAAAACTAAGGATCGACTTGGTTCAGAAGAAAGGAGTGGTATAGAATCGGTCCTTCAGGCGGTGGAAGTTGTTGCCTAAGATGACCTTTACTACATGCAAGTTAGATCTAGGCCATGATTGCTAATACAGGAAGCCAATTGGTTTCTATAGGACTAATGATGGTCCAATTTGAATAGGTCTGCCAAGGTATCATGTATTCTTGTTAAAAATAAGGATGCGGATGCTATTAATTCTATGCATTTATGGAAAAGCATTAAAGATCAAATTGTGCATGTTCACTTGACTTCCTAAACATATGCTTGCACGCTCTTCATGCTACTTTCCATACCACATTACTCATATAGCTTAGAGCAACAATGGCACATAACAATTGCATGCACATGATTGAGTGCATGATGACCATTGAGTTGTAGGATAGATCGAGGTGTTTCATAGGGTATTAATTGAGCTTGAATGGAGTGTATATGTGTGTATTATTTGTGATTATGGATAGCATGGATATGGATCAATCCCACTACATTAGGAGAGCCATAGAATCTTATGTCCTAGAGGGTAATTCTCTTTCGAAATCTGTGGGGGAAATACATGCATGGATATTGGGATATGTAGCTATATTCAACAGAATGCTTTAATGTGTGAGTGATACTCATAGCTGCTAGAAGTTGTTGGGAAAAGGGAGTAGAGACCTGCTAGAGCCCTTTTTGGTTTTGAGAACACATATTCTCAATGACATCGCCAATTCCATGATATTGCATTACTTTCACTTTGTGAGTGGCGCTAGAGCATTGAACTATTATAGATCATTGATTTTGGAGAATTATGAATACCTTATAGCTCCCATCATAGTAAATTTTGAATACCTTGTACACTTGCCATCAAATTAAAGGCTATAAAGTGTCGTTTATTTTGGGCAAGATCTTTGTTCAAACACATTGGACGAACTTTGGCTAGCTTGCATCTCATATAGTCCTTACCAAACCATGCGTGCAATCTGATATAGTTGAGAAAGCTTCCTCCACCTTTGATTTGAAATAAACATCCTTCCAATTGTGAATATGCTTCTAACCATGGTGTAGAACACAAGTGCACACTCTTGAAATTTGCATCTTAGGCAACTTCCCATTGGATCTTCTTGATGACGAAAGAACCATTAGGGCCAAAAATGCTTAAAAATTTACAATTTTGTTAATCACGAGATTAATTAGAAAAGGACCAAAGAGAGTTTGCGATGTGTGCAAGAATACAATATTCTTGTCTTCTGTTTGTTAGAGATAGTAGAGCCATTTTGTGATTCTCTCCTCCTTTGTAGCCAAAATCTCCAAAGTCTGACATGTTTGGTAGTTCGAAAGTCCTTATTTACTTATAAAATATGAGAAAGGACATAATAAAGATGCTACGAAGTTAATAATAACTGTTTTGAAAGTTAAGAGCTTTTAATATTCTTTTTGGCACCCAATATATTTTCATTAGTCTTCTTAGTATTCTTTTTAAGTTCATTCACATTTCTCGTTGAGCTTCTTTCTCTACAAATTCATTCAGTGCATGGCATCCACAAGGCGCCCTTCTTGTTTAGTAAACTCTTGTACTATTTATAGTCAGGGAGCTAATAGAAATTGGGAGCTGAAAACCTTTAGCATGAATGATTGGGTTACCATGCTGGCCTCTTGTAAGGGCTCTTAGAAGGTGAAAATTAGAAAACAAGAGGATATAAAACATCACTAGAAGGGACGTATCATGGCTTTCAAAATTATGCTTGAAGGATGGTTTGTCACACAAGTGATTTTTTTGAAGCATTTCTAGCCCTAATGACAATGTACTTGAAAAGAGATGGTTGATTGGTTTGCAAAAGTTAACATGTCATTGTAGTCACAAACAAGAGAGTGAGAGAGAGAGAGAGAGAGAGAGAGTGTGTGTGTGTGCGTGCGAGCGAGCCACATGAAAACAATTGGCAAAGAGAGCACAACATTAGACTTCGTATGCAAAATGTCTCCTATTAGGAAACTTTCCTTGTCATTCCTAGGTTATACACAAAGCATGGAGATGTTGATTTTGGGCTTGGCCTGAATAGAGGGCATGCTACATCACACACCTTACAAAAATAGAGGACATGTTTGCTTAGTTTGAATGCGAGCAAGTACGCAGGTGATGGGCATGCTTGGGGGACTCAATCTTGTGAAGCTTGGAGGGGTGGTCGGGGGTGCGTCAAGGGATCTTAGCAAGGCGTAAGGGCAAAAATGAGATTCCATCGTTCTATGTAGTTCTCGTGTTTGGCCATGTTCCAAGTTGTGAACATGCGCGCTGTATAGGAAGGGGGCCCTTGATAGCAAGATGGGCAGGAGGAGGAGAATGGACAAAAATGTGCTGTCTACAATTGCTTGTGTTCATCCTTCTTGGGTAGGATGTGCTAACACAGCGCCTAGATCCTCCAGGCTGGCATTGTTAAGCCCAATGCTGTGAAGAAGAAAGCTGTGAAGAATGAATGTTCAAAGGCCCAAAGGCTTGGGATGTTAGATGTAAGAAAGCTGATAAGCCTGGCTCTGCTGCTGCTTCGTAGGCAGCCATGGGGAGACGAGCTGAGCTGGTCCTTCTTCTGATGGGGCATGCGATTCTTGTGCGAAGGAAGATTGAGCATGCGGTTCTTCTCAGCGAAGGAAGATGAAGATTCATTCCCAAGTGAGTGACTGCTTCCGTTTCTGCGGCATGGCACGCACCTTCCAAGCCTATCTTTGATCTGATCTCTGCTCCGTCGGCAGCTGCCCGTCATAAGAAAAGGAGAAAGGAGACCTGCTCTGGCGAACGAATTCCCTGAGAGATGAGAGAGAGACACACGCAATTATGAGTGGTAGAAGGACGCCGTCTCACTCGCTGATGGTCTCTAGCTTGGGCATCCACGACCTTGATCTCCGTATCAGGTGATTCTTGTTGCCTGCTCCTGACGATGATGCAGCAGCAGAAAGCATGGCATCCCGCAGCTCCTGAGGTACCACAGGGCCGGACGAGTAGCTCTTCTGAATAATGCTGAGAGAGCTGGTCTCTGATCTCTCACTGCTTGGTTCTCTTCTAAAGGCATCATCATCACCATCATCTACATCCTCCACCAGTGGAGTTACCCTGCTCTGTCCGTACCATGAAGGCTTGCGGCCTTTGCTGCTCTTTTTGGCACTACTTGGGGCTGGAGAAGCATCATCTGTTTTGTGGGACAGGGCAGAGATGAAGCAGGCCATCTGCTCCTGTGATATCCTGGTGCTGCTGCTCATCCTGTGCATGGGCAGGAGAAGGTAAGCGTGGCAGGGCTTCAAGTCTGTGTCTGCCGAGATCGGTGAAGGCCGATGGTTCCCCTTCTCGAGCTCCACCAAGAACTGGTTGGGGAATTCCAGCATCAGCTCGGCTGCCTTTAGCGATTGCTCGTAGAACTCGGAGATTCGGCCATCACATGAGTGCAGCACCTTGATGCAGCAATGATCAGGAGAGGCTCTCTTAAAGGCAGGGATGTTTTTGTGGCCAATGTACATACAGTTGCCCATGGCTTATGATCTGAGATATGCAGTAAGCTCTGATGGACTTGAGAGTCTGTCTGGCTGGTGTTGTGATGGATAGATCAATAGATAGACCGTGTGGTCTTATGAAGAGCTCCCAACTACTGTGCTGGGAAGCTGTGAGGAGTCTATAAAGAAGAAGCTGACGCATCGTCTGAAATATAGGTCGGGAGCAAACCACATGCAGCTAATGACTGACAGATAGAGTGTCAAAACATGAGCCAAACTTTAACAGACAGGAAGTGTACAGCTCTTCAATGCAACAGCACATCTTGTTTGCTGTTGCAAAAGCAGCCAATGTGGCCTGGCCATCAAAACAAGCTAGCTTTACCAGAGCTAGAGCCCACAGCTACAATGACAGGGATCAGCCTGCCGCGAATATCGCAAAGCTCCAGCCTCCAGCAGTCAGTCCGGCGTCACAGTAACAAGCTCTCGCTTCTCTCACATGGAACTGGGTGGCTTTCATCCCCGGCGATTTGTCTGCAAGGGTGAACTGAACTCATGAAAACCACCTAGAATTGCAGGGCCCTTACCCTTACCAAGGGTGCAGAAGTGTGATTGCACTGTCGCGAACGCAGGAAAAGGATGGTGCCAGTGTCTCCAACCACACCATCCAGATGCAACATCTCTGTGTCAGATGAAGGCAATCCAAGGGTTTGGAGCCGAAGCTTAGGTTCGTTTGGTCTAGACTGGGTCTCCCTTGCAAGGAGAGGTGTCGGGTGAAATGGGGATATGGTGTAGGGCTTGCTTGTGGGCAAGCTTAGCTTCAGGCCTTTGTGCACACACATTCCTTCGTTTCATTTTGTGACTAGCGAGACAGGGCTGTGCCTGTGTTGCAGTGTCTGACCCATTGGAACATGTCATCGAGCCTACACTTGTACATCCCGAGAGGACCAATCCAAGTCAGAAGTCAGTACCGTCCCTCCCTACGCTTGGAGATTTGAAGAGAGCAATTCTGCAATGCCATGTCCGAGTCAAGTCAGCTCACAAGAGAACAACCTCCCAATTGAACATGTAAGAGAAACCTCCACCCATAAACTTTTGAAGCTCGACCGTCAGGGCCTTTCGCCGTACCACTCCGTTTACTTATTCGGCCCCGAAAAAACTCTTCCTCTTGTCAGATCTTCTTCCTTGCTCCAATTTCAAGCGAAGGGAAGTAGGTGGTAGAGCACCCCAGTTTCTCATCTAGAGCTAAGGCTGCTACACTTGACGCAACAATCAAGACACATCCAACACCTAACTAGTATTTTCCTACACACATGCCAACAAATCCTACTAGGGAGCAATCAACTGCGATCGTTTGAACATGTCATTTTGTGAGGAATATCCAGACCACTAAGAAACTACAATCCACATATTGCTCTCAAAAAACCCCCCTCCTCAGTGAACGCTTTTTTTTTGCAATATTCTCCCAAAAGTGATGTTGCAAACATGTCTTGTGAGGTAAGCCTAGGAACTTTGTGAGGCTAGCTTAGGTCAAATCTAGGGAGTGATGTTCACTAACCCTTCTTGGACACAAGGAGAAATCGATAACTAACCTAACAAAAAAGCTCTATAGGACCACATAAAAGCTCAAAGGGTTTCTGGGATTATTCATTGATATGCACCGATAGTGCTATCCCAATATCTTTCAAGTTGGTCTTGTTGCCACATTCCCCACAAATATGACCGTCTATTGGTCTGCATCCTTACTTGAGAGGCACTCGCCACTACTCTACTACTTTGAAGCCTTTGTTCCAGAGATGTGCAACCTTTGGAAAAGCAGATAGGGCAAAATTGGCTAAGACCAAGCTCAAGAATCTATCAACAATATCATGCTCAACATTCATGTATGCCTTCAGGTTTTGGCTACTCACTTGCGACTTAACCTAACACGAGGCTCAAATTTCATTTGGGGGGGGAGGGGCAGTGGCGTAGAGCAAAGGGGTTTGGGGGACACGAGAGGTGGTATCACAGATATTATGTCTGCCAAGATTCATACGCTGAGTGAATTCATTTCTCAACCAATAGAGTGTGATCGTAAATTATTTGAACAAATGCAAGAAAAGTGGCGTGGAGCAACCCTAATAAGAAACTTGACAACAACTATCTCTTGCTTTGAGACCCAAGATGTGTATTTGGCATTAAGCCCGTACGAATTCCACAACATGATTTAAACCACTTCTACCACAATAATAACTATGTCGACTATGAGCCAATTGACGATGTATTATTATGGAGGACCTGTGCGTATTGCCGCAATAAAAGAGGGATCAAGGTGCAGTGCATTGGAACTCCATCAAGGTTAGGAAACACAGATGCCTAGCCTCAAAAGGGACAAGATTTTGTAACCCTAAAGCCTAAAAAGAAGTCAATCTACGTGTAGTGGCCAATAAAGGCCATAAGGACATTGCTTTTCTCATTAAAGCAAATAAAGTATCATTTTAGATACAATTTTGGCCAAAATATCATATGATAGTTACAACAAGGGAGAGGCAATGCTCTTCAATATTTTAAAGAAGTTAATAAGTTGTATCACAAAGGACTTACTTTGTCCCCTTCCTATTAGACCAAATTGTGGTCATTAATATCAATGATTTCTATCAATACTCACCTCCCTCACAAGGTTTTAGTTCCATTCTGCTTCAGAAAGATGGCACACCTCATTTTGTTAGGAGTCATGCATTCCATGTTTGATTATCTTTTACTAGTGAGCCTTAGTCCTAGTTAAGACAACGGCACTTGGAGCTTAGATATTGAGTTTGCTTGTCATTTTATGTGTTTTGGATAGTCTAGGTGGAGATGATACCAGTGCATTTCATTTTTGTCATGGGAGTCATTTAGGTCATTTGGGCAAGTTAAGCTTGTTGCCCACATTTCAAGCCTAGCTAGTTTGTATACTAATTTTGACCTCAATTTTCTTTTTTATATATAGTTTACTCCCCTCAATCCATTCATCCCCCATTATTCAGTCAACCCTCCTCATTCTTGTCTCATCTATTTGCCTTTGTTTGGTACTCACACTAATGCTCCGAGCTACATGTTGGGGCCAACTATTGCAACCTTTTGTTGGTTTGTTCCTTCTCTCATGTACATTTCTTTTAGTTTCCTTCTTTTCTTTTTGCATTGTGTTCATTTTCCTTTCCACCACTATACTCTCTCATAAGGTATCATTCACCTTGGTGGGAGCTAAAGTCGACTTAAGAGGAGCATCTATCCATAAACCAATTAGCTAGACATCATTAAGAAAATTGCCAATCAATGATTTCTTGTCTCTTTGCATGCAACATGGCCTAATTCTAGCACCTTTTTGGTGGCATCGACATCTGTTAGGCAACTATTTCTCTCTGGTATATTTATGTGCAAGTACGATATATTTTCTTTTCAAGAAGCCAGCCCTAACTTCTACTTGGTTTATTAGATCGAGATTATTTATAGCTGATGTTTGCTAATCTAGTCTCCATACTTGCATGTGTTTTATAGATCAACATTCTTAGACAACTTCATTTTGATACCCCATCCTTATATACTCCCCATTCTCCATGGTTGTACACTAAAAATTGCTATCCTATATAATACAAGCTTAAACTCATTGATGTAATCATCATCTAAGTCATCTTCCATAATATCAACAATCATTTTTTTTATTTTTCATAGATTTTAATCTTATTTTTATAGATGATAGAAGAGTATGGATGGGGGGATCATGTGGATGAAGGCCATGAGGATTATTCAAGTGATGACTAAGAGCAAGAATATTGGCTAGCAGTGAAAAAACTATACTTGTGTTGATCATCATTTAGATTGTCACGATCATCACATTGACCATGATGTAGAATGGCAAAGAGACTATGACTAGGATCCTCCTCGAATACCATCATATCGTTCTATCTCTATTTCATCTTTCATGGCCACGAGTCCATCATTCTCTATTATGGCATGCCCTTGTAGGGTGCATGTCCTACCCTCTCTTTGCACCTTAGAAAATCTCGGTGGAATAAACTACCCTCCATGTTTATGTAACCTTGGGATTTTGTAGCAGTCCCTATTTCCCAATTTACCATGGATCCCCATGTTGGAGCAACCTCGAATTCAAAATTTATGGGATAGGCTCAACACCAAATCCTAGTCTTTTCTCTTTTTGAGTTGTTCTGATTCTATACTTATGCATGTAAGATTTATCTACACTATTGTAGAGGTCTAGATGACGTTGGCATCTCTTTACTAGGTTCAAACATTTAAATATTGCATGAACCTTGAGTTGAAGTGTCCCTATTGTAAACTCCCATGTGATTAAGGGTCAATAAGTTGGAGGAGATTTGGAATGATCTTGCATCCCTTGGTAAGATCGTCTTTGGATGACCTTGTTGTGATACTTCTCCCACTTTTATTATTAGCAAATAATAACATGTTCTACACCAATCTTCTTATCTTTGGTATGAGGGATACTATTCCATGAGAGGAGTAAGTCCCAATGGTGCTTGAGTGGGATACACATTACAAGGAGATAGATTCTGATGGAGTTAAAGCACAAAGACATGCATTTACAACATCATCTTTTGGTAAAGAAAAAGTCAACTGCTAAATAACAACAAAGGTGGCAAAAAAGTCAAAGCAAAGTCAAAGTGCAAGCATTGGAATTATTTTTTGGTGGATAATTATTCTTTAGAGAATTAGTACATTATTTTTCAATGGAGCTATGAGAGAGTAGTGAAATGGCGTAAAATAGCTCAAAGAGAAGGGATGTTTAAGATTTTTTAAATTAAAAAAATCAATTTTACCTCCAAAAATATTTTTTAAAAGTAAAAAATTAACTAATATATTTCAAAAAAAATTATAATATTAAAAAAATCCAAAATATCTTAAAATGAACTCTTGAAATTTTATTTTTTATCTTTTTCAATTAGAAATTAATCATTTCATATTTACTAATCATTTTGCATTGAAAATCAAGCACCATACTTTGTAAAATAACTCCTTTTTTAATATTAAATTTGGTTTAAAAAGGGTTCTTACATGAGAAGAGTGAAGGAATCTAAACAAATACTTTGTAGACAATATAAAAAATACAAAATAAATTTGCAAAAGTGGATAGAGAAGAGGATTATTTTACTATTCTTCTCTCCACTTTTTCTTGTTTTAGGAAGGAGATAGGGGGGATAAATGGCATTTTTTAAGTTCAAGTTTTCCTAATAAGAGATACAATAACAATTAAATGTTGCTAGAAGTGAGGTAAAGGTAATAAAATGCACTTGTAATATGATTATAGAGCTAATAAAGGGGAATAATGGATTTTTACATAACACAAATTTTGTTGTGGAGTACTTGTATATATTTTGGGATCAATCAACTTAATCTATGGCAATTAAGAGTAACATGCATGAGGTATATGATTTTATTTTTGCTATTTGTACTTCTATACTTTTAAAAATTATGCTAAGCTTCGTATACATTGTCCATGGAATTATATATTTTGTAGCTGAGGTTTTAAGCTAGATGCATGCATGCACACATACCACATACATTGTCATGCATCATATTACTTCTTTGATGCCATACTATGCATAGCTTTATCATGCAACAAGACTATAAACTATGACTAGATGGCTAAAATGGGTTATGGACTAAGAATATATAATTATCTATTTTTCTCAACTTATTTAGTAGAGTTTCATACACTTAGTTTTGAATATTCACATTTAGTACCCTTTTTATATCATTTTATTACTATTTAAAATGCCAATTTAGCAACATTGCACTTCTTTCAGTATAGTTTATTATACTTTGCATTCAACTACTCTTTTAGTACTATATAAAGCTTTTCAATTTGTAGATGTCACTACTTGGGAAATCTTATTAGCCAGTTTTTAAGAACTTGATAATTTTAGTTCTGACCTTGTTTCACTACCACCATCTTAGGTCTCATTAGTACTAGCATGCGAATAGTATTTGCCTTGAGTAATAGAGATTAATACTATAAAACATTTTTCTTTATGTCCATTATGTTCTAATCAATAATTAGTTTTTTTTTGGCAATCTAGTTGTCAATACTAATGGGTAGCACAAAAGAAAGCCCTTTAGCAATTTTTTTGAATCTAGTTGTCAAATACTAATTACTTAGGCAGAAATAAAAACTTTTGGTACATTAGTACTATTTATTCATTGCCTCGATAACATTCATACTATTTAGAACTAAATCATCGTTGGATTGGTAATATTTTAGTACTATTTAGAATTATGCTACTATTACATTAAGAGAGTTTTGAGGTCTTGAAATATTTGATCTACAAGAGAACATGGAAAGGGAAAATAATTTTACTTTTTTTATTACTTTTAAAAAGTTTAAGTTTTGTGAAATAAGCATTACAAAATTATGAGATCTCATTATCCTTACATTCATGTGGCTTATATCAAACCTATAAATCTAGGTCTTCTTAAATATGTCAACGATTGGCCCAACAAGTGTCCTCACTTTTCATTATAAACGTGAAAATGAATCATCTATTTGGTTGTATTTTCTTTTGATTTCCTCTCTCCATCCTCGTTGCCTTTTTCCTTTCTCCTCCTCCTTTTTAGTTTCTTACTCGCTCTCTTTTTCATATTCGCACAATAGTCTTCTTAAATTGATCTTGAAATCACATCCTTAGCTAGGATCAATCATCGAGTGTTATTTGAACTAATTGTAAAATAGCACTTAATTATCTTCATATTGAGCTAGAAAGTGACATGAAATGATCAAGAAAAGAATAAAATCCAATATTGTTTAAGAGCCCATGAAGCATGTGTTGAGATTTGAAGGGGAAAAAATCTCTATCTTTGGTTAGAAATAATGTTATATTCCAAACATCCCATAAAAAATAACACACCTCCTTGGCAAGATCTCTTCTCATTGATGAGATCCATTGGTGATAGTTATACTGGTTTCTTATGATATATATATACTCAATCTTTTTCTAGATAAATATATTCTAGATCAGAGAATCTATTAATAAAGAAACACAAAGATCAATTGTTACAAAAATAATAGGTTGTCAACAAAATATCCATTAATTAGAGAAATGCGTCAAATCATGTCAATAAAAATGGATTGTCTTCAGTCTTCAAAATTGATAAAGAACACTAAAAAAATGTTGAAAATCTCAAACGAGGAGGAGATGGCTACACTAAAAGGTTTCAAGTAGAAATATAATCTTTCTTACTTGAGAAATGTTCAGTATGGTTTCATTTAGAATCATATTTGATTTATGATATTAATCTTATTCAGATTTCTTCTTTAGCCAAGTATATGTGAGTGAGATGGTTGAAAATCATCTTAGTTTTATTATAACCTTCTGCCTTTGACATTTTTAGAGGATATTCTTGAGAGGAAGAAATTCAAAAAATGTAAGAGACAATGCTTGAATTCTTTCATGAAGCATCATTCTTTGGATAGTGAGTAGGTGCAGAAGACTCTAGACAGTATTGGTATTAGTCGAGATGTATTACACAATTTTTTTTGGCTAATGCATGTTGGAGCTATATATATGTCACCCTATCTAGACTAGGTCTCACCTATATATGTGTAGATTGTGATCAATATGATATAGTCTTTGGAAGTGTATATGGTGTGTCTCGTCTCTCCCTATCGTATCTCTACATATCTTATCTTTCTACATCTCAACATGGTATTAGAGCTATTACAATAGACTACAACCAATTCCTTGAAGAAGATAATCATGAAGTATATCTATGTAGTATCTCTTCAATTATTGATTCATGTTCTTTTCATGGTTAAATTTGATGTATTGTGTATGTTATGGGCACCTTATGTTATGAATTTTAAGCATAGAAGAAGTTCACTTGATCATCATCGATCATCATTTAGATTGCAGATATGTTGAATTGTAGATATGCCTTGGCTTGGACACCCTAAAGTTTCTATTTGGGAAACTCTTAAGGAAACATATTTCTAAAGAAAACTAGTTCTTGTCATGTGCTAGGACTCACAAGCTTTCTTCCTATCAAATCCATGCTCAATTTGGAGTTCTTTGTCAAAAGTTATGTCGGTTAAGGTAAACTCCACATGAAATAGGAAAATAAAGATGACAATAGCTTTTCGTGCAGACTTATATGACACAGGTTTTGTCACGATTACTCACTCTTGCATTTCTGTGTTTCTGCCAAAATTAGCTAAATCATCATCTATTCTTGCCCAAAAAGTAAAGCGATAATGTTTTGAGTGTTTTTCATATTTCTCGTTTATGTTTGACTGATTTCTTCTCTCACATGTTTTGTCTATTTTGGGTTGCTTTATTCTTGCCCGCGTTTCGTATATCTTGGGTCTCTTTCTTTTGGAGTATGTTTTTTGAGCTGAACGTCTTTCCTTATAGCATAACTTCTGTGTATGATCTGTTATGCTACACTTTCATCTCCTCGTTTCATACATTGTGTCTTATCTCTATGATCTTATATTGTATATATTCTCTGAGCCAGCAATGTCGAATTTGATAATCGTCAATGGATTTCCTTCTAGACAACGTTCCATTCCTTAGTTTCAAGGACAATGATTCCTTGGGTGGAAAGTAAAAATGTTGCTAATTCTTGAAGGCGATGATTTGCATGATATTGTTCTTGGTAATTATGAATGTTTGTCTCAACCAATTGATCAGGTTCATGATAATACCCTTATAAATGAAGGACCTATCTTTGGCTCTTTATAATGATTGGGTTAGACATGAAAAAGCAGCTCGTTGGTATATTCTTTCTGCTCTTCAAGAATCTCTTATGCTTGATGTATGTAATCTTTCAACCTCACAAGCTTTATGGGAGTATTTGACAGCAAATTTTTAGAAGAAACCTATTACAAAAATACTTTATCTTCGTAGTCAACTCACTAAGTTACAATACAACATCCGAACTTATATGACAACACATATGGAATCATTCAAGAACATTATCAATTAGCTTGCTACTGCTGGTGATGCTATTCCACGAAAGCAATTGGTAACAGAGCTTCTTGATGCTATAAAGGATCCTGCTTATGATAATATTGTTACCATATTATCTAAACAAGATGGGATTGATTTTGATCAAGCTTGTATATCTTTGATTGAATATTCGCAATGACATGAACAATGACACATAAATCAAGAAATAGCTATGATCTCACAAGAGGACACACGATCAGAACAAATTGACCAAGCTTTACTTGCTCAAAGGTGTCCCTTTCCACGCTCTACACATAGGAGTTATCGTGGTGGTAAATTCTCTCCTCTCAAGTTTCCTAACACACATTGTTCTTATTGCAATACAAATGATCACACTATAGATGATTGCTTGGCAAAACAATATGACAATGAGCATAATATTACAAATAAACAATTGTGTTTATCCAAAGATTATTCTCCTTGTGACTATTGCAAAAAGAGTGATCATCCAACCCATCTATGTTTCGTGGCGTTTTGATTCAGATCATAATAGAGCATATGCTACTACATATGACAACAATACTGAAGAATAAAATTGTGTGAGTTATTTTATCTCTCTATGAAGGATAATTCATATTTATGATGGATCTCTTTTAATTATTGATTCTCATGCTATGAAAAACATGACATATTACTCCCAATGGTTGCGTATTATCATTCTATTCTTGTCAATAAATTGGTTTATCTTGTTGATGACACAACCTACCAAGTCAAAGGTATAGGTAATTTGTATCTCGGTACTCTTTATTTAACAAGAATTTTGTGTGGATTTTTACATGTCCCATATCCACAAAGGAATATTCTTTCAGTTGCAAGACTTGTGGATCTTGGTCTCTTTGTCGGTTTTGACCATACCAAGTACCACATTGAGAAAGATGGCCAAACCATAGTTGTTGTACCTCAAAATAGTAATCTTCTTGAGTTATCTTTAAATGAAGATGTTGCAAATGTTGTTACAACTCGTGGCGATCTTAACAACAAAATATGGCATCATCCCTTTGTTCACTTAGATTTTTCAGAGCTTGACTATCTTTATCGGTGTGACCTTGTTCAAGATATGGAATTAAAAGCTCATCCTCATATGGGTATTTGTGAATATTGTGCACTCAGAAAAAATTTTCACAAACCCTTTTCCATTTCCATCACAACTCATTCTAGAGATTTGCTTGATCTTCTTCACACTGATATTTGTGGACATTTTCCTCCGTCGAAATCTCAATATTGGTATTTCATGACTTTTATTGATGACTTATTAAGATACACCACTTTTTTTCTCTTATGACACAAATTAGAAGTTTTATTATCTTTTAAGCAATATCAAAAAGTACTTCATATTGGTCGTAGCATCAAGAAACTTCATAGTGATAATGGTGGAGAATACATTTTAAATGATTTTGATTATTATTGTAATAAGCAGGGTATTCATCATGAATACATGGTTCTCTACTCTCCTCAACAGAATGGTATTATTGAACATAAAAACAATAGTATTCTCAATGCCATGTGATGTATGCTCATTCATTATGGCTTATCTTGATGTTTTTGGACTGAAGCAGTCTTAACATCAGTATTTGTGCAAAATCATCTTTCTACAACTACTCCTTTTGGTAAAATATCAATTAATACTTGGATAGGTGAAACTCCTTTTATTTCATATTTTTAAACTTTTGGATGTATTGCTTATATTCGTATACCCAAAGATACTTGTAAGAAACTTGATCCTCCCGGTTTGAAAGTTATTTTCACTGGATATTCAACTTTTTCTAAGGGACACAAGTTCTATTATCCATCTTCTAAGAAGCTAATCATAAGTTGTAATACTATTTTCAATTAGCAACTTATGGGCTGCATAGTCTCAGGAGGATGCTGGGAGGATGTGGTCATTAGAGGACGTTGATGATAAAAAGTCATTACTCACTTCTTTTCCTTTTTTATATGATGATGAACCTCCTTCATGTGATAATATTGACTCTTGAAATCAAGATTCACAACCTTCACCTATTATTGTTGATGATCATCTTGGCATTGATCTTTATGTTGATCTTCCAATTGATAATGAGCATGGTACTTGTCATGTTTATGATGTTGATATTCTTGAGAATGCTGTCAATATTTGTGAAGACCCTGTCTTTTATAGTGATGCCATGTCATCCGAGTTGAGTATGAATCTCTTCTCTCTAAAGGAACATGGGTTCTAAGTGAGTTACCACCTCGACATACTATTATTAAATGCAAATGGGTTTATAAGACTAAAACAAAAGTAGATGGAACATTTGACAAATTCAAAGCAAAGGCTAGTTTGTAAAAGGTTTTTGAAAAGTTGCACGAGTTGATTATCAAGAAACTTTCTCACCTATTGTTTATATAACCAATATTCGGGTGTTGTTAGTTTTTGCTCTTGAGTTTGATTTGGAGGTTCACCAAATGGATGTGAGAACTATGTTTCTTAAAGGCGATTCAAATGAAGAGATATACATGGAGAAACCAGAGGGATTTATAGTCAAACATAAGGAAAATCTTGCTTGCATACTTCATTGGGAACCCTATAGTCTCAAACAATCCTCATGAGCTTGGTATCAAACGATTGATCTCTTCCTTACAAAACAAGTTTTTATCTCTTGTTCTTCAGATTCTAACTTATAAGTCAAGCATTCCAATGATAGTTTTGTTATTCTTGCTCTATATGTGGATGATATCATACTTGTTTCTAACAATCTCAACTTCCTTCAACAAAAAAAGAAGGTTTTATCTTGTGCATTTGAAATAGTCGATCTTGGAGACATACACTCATGTCTTGGTATTCAGATTCAATGCTATCGAGAAAGGGTGTTTTATTACTGTGTGAAACAATGTTCATTGAGCATATTATTCAGAAGTTTGGTTAGGGTTCTACACATCATGTTAGTACTCCTTGTCTTCTGAGCTCTACCAAAAACTCTCACTCTTTTGCAAAATGATAGACAATTAGCATTACATCAACCTTATGCTAATCTTGTTGGATGTCTTCAATTTATTAGCTTAAATTCTTGCCCTGACATTCTTTTCGCTACAAATTTTCTTGGGTAACATCTTAGTTCACCATACCTTAAACATTGGATTGTAGCTAAACAATTTTTGAAATGCACTAGAGATTTTGAGGTTGGTTTATCGACGCCAGCAAACCTCTTATTCTCTACATTCACTTCAAATTTTGGGTTATACAGATGCAGATTGGGCAAGCTCTCACTTATCTATGTGTTCTACAAGTAGAAATTGTTTGTTTACCAATGGTTGTCTTGTTTCTTGGACTAGCAAGAAACAACGTTGTGTTGCTATTCTACCTGAGAACACCATATTGGGGAATATGGGAATTTCCCATAAGTTTGGGACACATGGTCAAATCGTTGGATTTGTCATAACTTGAACACTATAACTCCAAATTGAGCGCTCTATAGCTCAATAGATTTCATTTTTCAAGCACCTTCCAATGATAGATCACATCATATGGTTTTGAGAAACTTATGGATATGTTATCCGGGTGCCACCTTTTCATTATTCAAAAAATGGGAATTGGGAGATTCCCAAACTCACTAATATTGTGTTTGAGGCTAAATATGTAGCTGCATCTTTAGCGGTGTTACACGAGTGGTGATCGAGAGCAAGC
Organism: Lygodium microphyllum; assembly: GCF_053477565.2. Classification (NCBI taxonomy): domain Eukaryota; kingdom Viridiplantae; phylum Streptophyta; class Polypodiopsida; order Schizaeales; family Lygodiaceae; genus Lygodium; species Lygodium microphyllum. The sequence goes on from NC_141146.1 coordinate 41,101,248, forward strand.
CTCACTCACAACTCGATAATGAGACGTTAAGGAGTGCCGGATTGGGTAATTGACTTTGTCGAATGCACAACACAACTTAAAAAATTCAAATATTCGATAATACACCACAAGCCACATATAAAAACAAGACAAAATACAATGCCTCTTGAAGCTCAAAACAAGTAAAAACTCGAATGCGGTAGAGCATCACACAACCACAACACAATGAAAATACCAATACTTCGAAAACAAACCAAGTGAGATATAGTTTCGTACCTTAACAACCTTGAGCCGATGCTCGGCGCTTTGACACCCAAAAGCTCCAACTTCCAAATTGGCATGACAAGAGCTCACTCTAGCATGCGACCCTCCACTCTCCTCTCTCACAAAATACAATTGTAATCAAGGGGGAAGGCCCTTAACTCTCCATTCTCATCTCCTTATATAGTTTTCTATCCACACTCACACACATTAGGCTTTTTGCTTTTAGCTTTTGGCTTTTGCTTTTCTACTGCTTTTCACTATTTTCGTTTTTTTTGCTTTATGCCTATTTGCAACTTGTTTGGATCATAACTTTGTCATTTGAACTCCGAATATAGTCATTTGGGTACTCAAAACGATCGGAATGCATTTGGTCAACAAGCTAATGCAAGCAGAATTACGAAATTCCATAAAAAATGGGCAAAATATTGATATTTTTAAATTGCATCATTTTTCTCCATCTTTTATCTTGGACGACTTATTCTCTTCCTTGGCCTATTGTTCTTGTAATTACACACACTTTCACCACACATGTCTTCTTTTTCTTCAGAAAATACTCGCTGATGATATAAAACGTACGATCTCTTCCTTTGATCATTGAGTTTTCAAAATAAATATTCTCTGGATATGAACTTGTTTTTTATGCAATGTGCCCTAGCAGGAATATGCTATGAAAGAGAACTCCGTGCACAACCAAAACATGATTTGAAAAATTATGCAATGTCGGATCCATGATATGCAATCAATCAATCGATGCTACATGCAAAAATAATGTATGCATTGAAGAAATTGTGCCTAGTCTATCTACATGTGATCGTGCATCATGCAAAATGCAAACAAAATTTCTTAATTAATTTAAAATTCATTATCCTCACCTCTCAACTCTCATAAAAAAGATATGATATACTCCGCTCCACCCATCTAAAATCTCACAATCACTCTAGAAAATGATGGTCCTCAAGATGTTGACCAGATAAGAACAATCCATCTCACAATTGGTGACGTCCTTCATGACCCTCGAACTCACCTAACCACCTTACACACTCAACCAGAGGTTCCTAACTTTGTGATGAACATCCCAAATTGTGCATGCAAGAAATGTGCGTGCTCAATGACAGGTGCTCTCTCATATGCGTGTGCATCTAAAATTTACTGCATATAGTTGCAGCGGACCTCATGCCGTGTTAGTCCTCAATGATGGTGCAAAACGTGTATAATTCCAACCCATGGCATGGAAGTATTTGATAAGAACAAGAGGCGACCCCCGAGTGCAGTGCACCAACAAGTGCAATGTGAAGTACTTGTGAACTCATTATCCCTTGTGATGTGTAAAAGTCTTGACAAGAAAACATATCTTATCCAAAATGTTCTACATCTATTGGCAAACACAAGCTTCATCCTGTTAAAAAAAATACCAAGCTCGACCAAGGTTATCAAGTTTCACACTCAACAAATCAAACAAAATGATAGAAACAAATCCTAAGCTAGATGTTAACCCCAACACGAAGGAAGCAAAAGAAAATAAAAAAGATGTAGGGAAAAGGCGGAAAAAAGGTAGCTTGACTGAAGAAAGAAGAGGAAAAAAGGCCAAAAGCGCAAGGGCAACCGTAAAAGTCCAAGGTAGCTGCAAAAAGAAGAAAGGTGCATTTTAAAATACAAAGGTGCACCTTGAAATCTTGTAAAAAAGTGCCAGGCGGTGAGAAATTCGGAAAGCTAAAACTGAAGACAAAGACAAAGGCCAAGGCAAAGAGAAACACAAGACAAAGGCGCACAAGGAAAAGCGCAAGTCAAAACTCTTGTAAAAGAGTGCAAGCGCATCATGGTTTAATTCAAGGAGTGTCGGGCTCTCACTCGTGCAATTTGTAAATATAGATGGGCGGTGGAAAGGAAGCTAGGAAGATAGAAGGACAATGGGAAAAAGGGCCTAAGCTACGGCCGGCTATGTAAAAAAGGGAAAAGGGGATGACCGCCCAAAAGGGATTTAGGGTTTTGTATATAAAGTTGAAAAGTGAATGAGAAGCTCATTCTTGTGTGTGGCAAAAAGTGGCTCTTCTCTTCTTATTCTTCTTCTTGTTCTTGCTTGCTTGAGCTTGTGCTTGAGAGAGGGAGTGTGAGAGTGTGAGGGAGTGAGGGTGAGGGACCGTGGGGTGGAGAAGCTCTCCAACTTCTCCTCTCTTCTTCTCTTCTCTTCTCTTCTCTTCTCTTGCTCGCGGTGATGGAGCTTGGAGCGTGGAGCTTGAGGATAGAGCTTGCTTGAAGCTTGTACTTGGATCGTGGAGCAATCGGAGTATGCGGGAGAGGAGGTAACTCGAACGGCATGGAGGTAAGCTCACTACACCCATAGATATGGATGGCGCGTCGGCTATGTGAGAGGTAGCCATTAGTGCTCGGCTTGGAACGCTTGAAACAATAAGTGGTTCGTGGGTCTTGGCGGTTGAGCGAAAGCTCCCACATATTAATTCCGTTGCTGGGACCAACAGATTCAAGCCTTGAGCACTTGCGTGCTTCGAATCGAGCATCAAAGTAAGGGTTTTCCCCCGAACCGGTGCTTGAGATAGGTAGGAGGTGAGGGGGTCGAAGATGGTATTCGATCTCCTTGGGAAGTACATTTTTTGCTTTTTGAGATTTATGTTGTGAGATGGAGTAGCGTAGGTATTTACTTTGTGATTTGGATGCATTAGAGTAGGAGAAAACAAAGAAAAACAAAGAAAATAAGCATTAGGGTTACTGTTGCAAAACAGGGCAAAAATAGGGCAAGAATCGTGCAAAAGTGGTAAAAACCTCGCTTGTGATGCCTAAGGTCTGCAAATGAGTTATTGGGGGTGCCAATACCATACTCGGAAAGGGGTATAAGAGCCAAAAGTGGCAAGAACGGCCACATTGTGCATTGCAGGGTTTCAGGAGAGCAGGAGAGAAGAGGAAAGCTTGGTGAGGGAATATGCTTCAATCTTGGCATTAGAGAGATCTTTGCCTAGCCCAGGTAATTCTACACCTTCCCCTACAGTAGTAGGACCAATCTAGAGCTGCTCGACAAGGGGGAAGGCCTCCAGCAACCTGGCACGACGAATTTTGTGAGAGTCGACGAAAAGACGCGCGGCGCGCGGCGCGTCCGAGTAACGACGACTCTGGTCCGAGGCCCAGACTCGGCCCTCGGACCGCTTGACTAGACCCACTCGACCACTACCACTCAGACACCCGGGTTCAGACTGGTCGAATTTTTCAGTTGGACAGTCACACACGACCCTTACCACTTGACCACTACCACTCGGACGCCCACACTCGGGTCGTTCGAATCGGGCACTCGGACTAGCCACTCGGCCACCTGACTCGGCCTCGGACTACTCGGCCCTCGGACACCCGGATTCAGATTGGCCGAATTTTTCAGTCGGACAGTCACACACGACCCTTACCACTTGGCCCTCGGACGTGTCGGATCGGGCACTCGGACCCTGCAAATCGGACCAATTGGGCCGAGTATGCAGTTTGACCAAATTTTTAGAAAACTTTACTTGACCTGGCCAACACTCAGCAGCACGAACTGTCGGAAGCCCTTAGGACACTCAGAACTTGATTTTGGCACACGGAATAGGCAAAATCGTAGGGCGCAGCCGCTTAGTAATTAGAGGTAGGCAGTTGCGAGACGACCCAAAACGAACAAGGCAACGAATTAGAAAAACTTTGAACCTCGAAATTGACCCCACAGGCTACATAGAGCGAAAGGCGCATCGTAGACCCACCATTGGGCTGAAACTTCGAGTAAGTGGTTCATGATTTGGCTGAACAATCCTCCAAGATGTGCATGGTGTTTATCGTAACAACCCTGCGGGTCGGGGAAGGGACCACCTCTTGGACCCCCACAAAGGGGGCTCTGCCCCCTCCGTATCCTCCCCAAGTAGGTTGGAGAAAGAACACGCGCTGTGACAAGCCCTCCAACTTAGACCCTTGGGCAGTAATGGCCCTATGCGAGCATGGATGCTCACTTGAAAAGGAGCAACCAGAAGCCTGCACCCAAATAGAGGCAAACAGAGACCCTAGAACCTTAATGGCCAATCTCGCCATCAAGGGCAAAAAGGCCACACTACAAGGACACATGTACATTGTGTTCAAACCACGTTTAGTCAAAACAGAATGCAACATCATCAAGCTACCAATGCGGAGATGATTAGACATGATAGCCCTGAGGATAGGGATAGATGTACCCCGAGCAGCGCTGCACACACAACCCAAGATCTCCGTGGAGAATCCATGTCTGACTGTGCAGCTAGGGACTCAGGGTCATGTATCAAAAGGCTGGAAGCTGTAAACCAAGACCCGGACGATGAAGACATTGTACCACATGCTTATCTTAGGGTCAAACTCACCGCAAAAAGAGAGCATAGTGTTGATGCTCTCATTGATGAAGGAGCAGATTTCAATATCTTGACTACTAGGTCGACCAGAGCTCAAACCGATTGATGCAACTCTTAAGCCTCACGGGGAAAACCCACAAGCACTTCTAGGGAAGTGCAAAATCCTTGTAACTATTGAAACAAAAAGCTTGCCAGTCCTGTTCTATGTTCCTCCAAATAGCGAGAATTATGGAAAGGAAATCCTCCTAGGAAGGCCCTTCAAAAAGGCAATGAAGTGTGAAGCCGACTATATAGCACAGAGGATACACCTAGCACTACCAGGTGTGAGGATAATCGCGACTTTTAGCAAGGGTGACCTCACCAAACCTCGAGGGAAGGGCAAGGAGCATTCTGACATACCAAGCAAGCCTAGTAATGAGAGTAGGGAATTGTTGAAAGAGTTGATACAAGCGCAAGTTGAATGGAGAGAACCAGTAATAAGTGAGGCCATACTAGAAACAAAAAGGGTAGGAGATAAGCCCAAGGATATGGCTTGGACTTACAAATATCGTAGAAGATCATGAAAGAAGCCCAAGCCTTATGGACGAAGGCATCCATGGAGAGCACACACAATGCCACGATGGATATCCAAGGCGTTGCTTCGTGCTCAAAGGTATTATGCAGGCAACCGATGGATTTGGGTGCCGAAACCCCCTGCTAAACCACCTCGGTCAGGAGCCCAAATTAGGTCAAAAGAAACGAAGCATGGGAGGATCTCTAAACGAGAACCCGATCCTCAGACCAAAAATATTGGAGTGATTGCGCCCCTCACGATTGAAATCAAGAAACCGAACATGACCCATCAAATACTAGATCCTCAGCCTAGCGTGCCTAACAAGCAGATATCAGAGGGATCCGTCAAATGTGCACGAGGTCCACCAGTGGGGCCAAGGAGCCTTTGACTTCCTAAGGGGACAAGGAGCACCATAGGCACAATGTCACTCATGATAGGGCTGATTGCTCGGCAAAGCTAACGATGGAATCCCCAAACAATCACAAGCAAATCATTCAGCCGGTGCCAGGTCTGCCTAAGAGTCCTAGGTCCCCTACTTGCTCTCTTCCCAAATGGACCCCGGAGGCATAACGACAGCTGTCAATGGCAAGGGCTCACTCCCAACTTCTATCTCTACCAAAGCTTCCAAATACCCAAGAGGGAAAACATGACACTGGCCGTAGCTCTCCGCCCAAGGACACTCCCATGCGACCCAATGTGACTGGATCAACTCATGATCGATCCACACAGGTGAGTGTTCAGAGGACAACAAAAGACACGACCACATCCGATCGCCCCAGGGACTCCACCCCGCGATCCACCAAGAGTGACCAACCCACTGGACTAAACGCCACTGCTCCCGACCAGGGATCGCAGTAGTCGCAGCCCTCGGCTGTGACCACACCCCTTGTGGAACATGTCCCTAACACTTCATCTGAGGAGGAGGTGTCGAAACCAGTAGCCTTGACAACTCCCATCCATCCCAAGCACCTGAAGCCTAGGCCCGAGGAGAAACCCCTCAAAGGTGTGGCCAAGGAAATGACATACCAAACCACTCAACCTAGCAAGGTGATTCAGTGGGCCGCAGCTATGTTCCATGAGGACACACTAGAGAAAGGAAATGCTAAAGCCCAACTAGGCACAACAACGGTTGACCTAGTCCAAGGTCGTGAACCATTGAGAGATATGCCTTCATTGACCAAGAAAAAGAGGAGAAAACAACACAAACAACAGCAGCCACAGGTGGTTGTGGACCCCAAGAGCGTTAAAACCAAGAGCGCTGGAGAGCTGGGGAATAAAGTATCATGTCCATCCACCACTGAACCCATTGATGTCTCTCCTAATAGCGGTGAAACCTCAGACACATTCGTGTGCTCTGAAAAGTTAAAGTAGCCGTTGCCATCAGCAGTTGCTTCCAACGCTCAATCCACCGACAATAGAACTCTCATCGACCAATCAAGAGTGGAGGTAACGCTGCCTTAGCAGGGGCGATAAATTCATACCAGTCATGTCCAAAGAGAACCGTGACGCAATGACGAAGCCTCAAGAGAACCACGGAAACCCCAAGTGCATGAGCACTCCTAGCATTGATCGATCTTGTTCTTCTAGGCCTGAGCCCCCAGCTACGCTAAAGCCCAGGCAAACTCCTAGAGCCTTGCGTGAGATGGCAACCGAGCAAGCCCTTGTCGAACATAGAGATGTCTCAGAATGTCTAGTTGAGTTGGATGCCAAGCTCAAGGTGTTCGCATGTGTCTATGTCCTGGCAGACATGCGCGCATTTCCTAAAGAGTAGCTTAGACTACTTGCCCTTCCCTTTATCTTGGGAAGAGCAGGAACACCTTGATGAGCACTATAGCAGGCTCCTGCACGAATGCTTGCTACTCATCTCGGGCGAGGAAGCCAACGAACTACGCTTAACTGTCACATTCAATGAGGTGCTCTGCCAACCAAATCTCGTAGACATAGAGCAACTAAAGCAATTGTCAGTAGGCCAAAGTCGATTTGAGCAACGTTGGTGTGAAAGCTGCGTTGCAATGGCCGAACTAGGGGCTCAGATCATGACAGTCTCTGAGGAACGATTGGCCAAATGGCAATCCCAAAGAGACCCAACCTATGTGGCACCAACTTCCCTTCGAGTGGCTGACTGCCATTCGAGGCAAGGAATTGGCTAAACCAAGCCAAGAAAACCCTCTGCTTGATAAGGTTCTCACTGAGGAGGAGTTGCATGTCGCCAGTAGACTCGGACAAGGTTCCATGCTACTCGATGTGGCGAAATATTTATCAGTATTGAGTAAGTTGCCACGTGTACTAGATGCGTGTGCCACACTTCAGTACAATCCCGAGTTCTACAATTGGTTTCTATCCTAGTGAAGTGACAAGGATTCGAAAAAAGGTATATATATATATATAAACAACAATTTTTGTGTCACCCTGTATAGACATTATCAACACACACAAGCAATAAAAAGTCAAGCACAGATAGAAGAATCGGGGCCAACAGGCTACGCTAGGCCGGCCCCCCTTTTCACCAGATCATGTCCGCCTCCGAGCAAAGGGCATGCACCCCGCATTACCACCATGGAAAGCCCTGACCAACATCCCTAATGATGTAAGCAGGGCGCAGTCTCTCTCTCTACACACTTTCCCCTTCCCGGCCTATCCTTCCGAGGATGGGCCCTCCAAACGCAGGACTACCAACCGACGCAACTCGGTGTGAGTCAAGATTTGCTCGTAGTTAGAGGCCAGAGGGACACCATTACAATGAGTACAACATGTTCCACACCTTCTCTTCTAGTCATATGCATTTGACAACCCACACTGAAATCCCTCCTATGGGAACAATCTTATTCCGTATCAAGGCCTAACTCTTGGATTGCATTTTGCAGGCTTCCAGAAGGAAAACATGGAGAACCATGGTTAGCTGGCATGCAAAAGATACTCTTCGCAGACGATGGGAGCACGCGGCACGCGCCCCTCCACCAGAGCGCTATGTACCCACTCTCAAGAGATATGCAAAGAAGCACGGACCGAAATGGCACCGTCCCGGATGAAGGCCTAAAAATCCTCGGACTAGGAAAGTCAAAGCTCAGCTAAGTGTGCAAGCCGTGGCAACACTAGTTGCACAAATCCCCCACGAGTGGTCAAGCACCTGATGCCCAAGAGCAGGAAAGGTGGCCAGGGACAGCAGGGAAGAGTTCGACGAATTAGTTAAAAGCATTTTGGAACTGGCGGTGGCCCGGGACTATACCATCCATGTCCCGGCCGACATGTGCCCTACCCGACCTCACGATAATCCCGCACCAGCACTAGCCCACTTGCCCAACCAATCGGACTCTCCTCGCCTAGTAGAAATCGACTAAGCCCTAGGATGTACGAGCAGCTTAACAAGTTATCAGGACCTAAATTTTTGACTTTTTGATGGGTGAAAGGAAAACTGCCCACTCGTACAACTTCTGCTGCCTATAGCTAATGTATGCCGCCTCTTTGACAAGCGATTGTATATGCAGTGCAATTAACATCATAATATTTCGAAAAGTCATGTTTTAACATAACTACATCTGTTGAATTACTTAACGAAATCAAGCATATGCTCTCACAACGTGACAAGTGGATGCAGGATAACACAAGTCTTCGTGCAAACATGTTCAACGCCTGGGTCACTGCAAAACCATGACCGTCCACTAACCGCAACAAAGTTACGCTGCTGAATGCGAACCATCACCCCCGCAAGTGCACACATCGCACGAACCCACCCGTAGTCATGGGTTTTCTTAGGTCACACTCTGCACTCACGACGGGGGGCGCTGCAATCGTACCGATATCGCAACAATGGCTCCCCTAACAACGAGGCTAGGGCAAATTCATCACGGCCACATCCATTTCCCGCGCCTTCGAGGCTTGACATGTCCCAACCCGTTGAAAGGCTCATAGCCCCCACATCTTTCAATGGTTGTACTGTGGAAAGAAAAAAAAAAACAAAAGAAGAGAAAATAAAAAACACACCCACGCGCACATCACCGCACCTAGGGGTCCTCAAAATTAGGTGCATCCAGCGACCTTGGTCAGCTGGCTCTGTCTCTAGTCCCCTAGCCCTTAACATCACCCACAATACTTCAGGGCACATCAAGAGCAAGACAACCCTAGGAAGCTTATCTCGCCTGTGGTTAAACCTGTCCCCCTGCACCATTCCCACAATGCCCTCTCGCACTCTGCCTTAAAACCATGGCACCGAATTGGGGCACGCACCACATGAAGGGCCATGAACAGTACACCATTCTCATCCACATGCCAATGTCGCCCACCTCCGGCTCCTACACTATTCCTATGCCCTATCTTGCTATGTCTACAATCACAATGCACATGGATCACTGTGCTTCCTCTACACGATGTTATGAGCCACCAGGCCGTAGTCTTCTACCTACATAATATCTAAGTATGCACGGACACTCACATAATATCTGCACTACCATCTATACACACTTTGGGTCCTCAAGTGCAGGAAAATACTCCAAGCTTGCTTAGAGTTTGACCTGTCTCCCAAACTAATCAAAATATGTCTTGCGCACGATAAGAAGACTAGCACTACCCTCAGGGAGAGACCACATGGGAGGTTTTTCAATTGCAGGTAGTGACGACTCCGAAAAAGGTGCCATTCGCTCTTCATCAACACTCAACTCAAAATTCCTATCCTTATCACCCCGTAAGCCTGCCAAGAATCATCATCCCCACTGAATCTCCAACAACCCGCCACTTGTACTCCATCCGTGCAACCCCCCCAAATTACAGCCCTACCACCCACTCCCATTGCCCTACCACCTACAACTTAACCCACCAACGTGTCCCCAACGACCTTCCTTCCCACCACTATCGACACTCTGCCATGGCAACCCCCGCTGTCCTTGCCACCCACGGCTTCGGTGCATGCTAACGCTTGCTACCTATGACGGTGAGTGCCATGGGACTGGCACTCATCTAGGAGGGGGGTAATGTTAACCCCAACACGAAGGAAGCAAAAGAAAATAAAAAAGATGCAGGGAAAAGGCAGAAAAATGGTAGCTCGATTGAAGAAAGAAGAGGAGAAAAGGCCAAAAGCGCAAGGGCAACCGTAAAAGTCCAAGGCAATTGCAAAAAGGAGAAAGGTGTATTTTAAAATACAAAGGCGCACCCTGAAATCTTGTAAAAAAGTGCCAGGCAGTGGAAAATCTGGAAAGCTAAAACTAAAGACAAAGATAAAGGCCAATGCAAAGAGAAACGGAAGACAAAGGCGCACAAGGAAAAGTGCAAGTCAAAACTCTTGTAAAAGAGCGCAAGCGCATCATGGTTTAATTCAAGGAGCGCCGGGCTCTCACCCGTGCAATTTGTAAATATAGATGGGCGGTGGAAAGGAAGCTAGGAAGATAGAAGGACAATGGGAAAAAGGGCCTAGGCTACGACCGGCTATGTAAAAAAGGGAAAAGGGGATGACCGCCCAAAAGGGATTTAGGGTTTTGTATATAAAGTTGAAAAGTGAATGAGAAGCTCATTCTTGTGTGTGGCAAAAAGTGGCTCTCCTCTTCTTTTTCTTCTTCTTGTTCTTGCTTGCTTGAGCTTGTGCTTGAGAGAGGGAGTGTGAGAGTGCGAGGGAGTGAGGGTGAGGGACCGTGGGGTGGAGAAGCTCTCCAACTTCTCTGCTCTTCTTCTCTTCTCTTGCTCGCGGTGATGGAGCTTGGAGCGTGGAGCTTGAGGATGGAGCTTTCTTGAAGCTTGTACTTGGATCGTGGAGCAACCGGAGTGCGCGGGAGAGGAGGTAACTCGAACGGCATGGAGGTAAGCTCACTACACCCGTAGATATGGATGGCACGTCGGCCATTAGTGCTCAGCTTGGAACGCTTGAAACAATAAGTGGTCCGTGGGTCTTGGCGGTTGAGCGAAAGCTCCCACACTAGACAAACACAAGAAATCCAACTACGAAATAACAAAACAAACTGTCATGCAAACAACTAAGCTAGCAAAAATCAATCCTAACTATAGTTAGACTAGGGGTTTTCAATTTTCGAAAAAATGCTTGACAGCGGGTTGAGAGTTAGTATGGCTTCGATAAGTTCTATCAGATATTGACCATCCTCGTCTTTGCAATACACCACTTCAATGTGATAACCCAAGTGCTATTAGTCTTGCTAAAAACTATGTTCAACATAACAAGTCTAAATATATTGTAGTGCATTATCATTATGTTTGATATGAAGTAAAGAAAGGCATGATCATGATTAAACATTGTCCAAGTGATTACATGACTATACATATATTCATCAAAGGACTCAATGAAGCATGTGTTGTTGTGCTGCGCTGGGAACTTGGAGTTGTCTCAACTTCAATCTTTGGTATTTAATCTACTATGACATTGTAGTGCCATTGTATATACTCCTTGTAGGCACCATAACTTCACATATACACATACACCTTGAAGGGATTTGTAGTCAAACATAAGGAAAATCTTGCTGGTAGACTTCATCAGGCACTTCATGGTCTCAAATAATCTTCACAAGCTTGGTATTAAAAGTTTGATTTCTTTGTGGGAGCTTTCGCTCAACTGCCAAGACCCACGGACCGCTTATTGCTTCAAGCGTTCCAATCTGAGCACTAATGGCTACCTCTCACATAACCGATGCGCCATCCATATCTATGGGTGTAGTGAGGTTACCTCCATGCTGATTGAGTTACCTCCTCTCTTGCACACTCCGGTAGCTCCACGATCCAAGTGCAAGCTTCAAGCAATCTCCATCCTCAAGCTCCACGCTCCAAGCTCCATAGCCGCGAGTAAGAAAAGAAAAGAGAAGAGAAGAGAAGAGAAGAAGAGAGGAAAAGATGGAGAGCTTCTCCTCCCCGGTCCCTCGCCCTCACACACTCACTCCCTCACAATCTCACACTCCCTCTCTCAAGCACAAGCTCAAGCAAGCAAGCAAGAAGAAGAAGAAGAAGAAGAGGCGAGCCACTTTTTGCCACACACAAGAATGAGCTTCTCATTCACGTTTCAACTTTATATACAAAACCCTAAATCCCTTTTGGGCGGTCATCCCCTTATCCCCTTTTTTACATGGCCAGCTAGGCCTTTTTCCCATTGTCCTTCTATCTTCCTAACTTCCTTTCCACCGGCCGTCTATATTTACAAATTGGACAGCGCGCTCCTTAAATTAAATCATGATGCACTTGCGCTCTTTTACAAAAGTATTGACTTGCGCTTTTCCTTGTGCGCCTTTTTCCCTTATTTAGGACTTTTCTGCGCTTCTTGTGTTTCTAGATTTTCCTTGTGCGCCTTTTTCTTCCATTTCACTTTGCCTTGGCTGTTAACCCCAACACGAAGAGAGCGAAAGAAAGTGGAAAAGACGCAGGGCAAAGGCGGAAAAAAGGTAACCCGACGGAAGGAAAAGAAGGAGAAAAAGCCAAAAGCGCAAGGACAACCGTTAAAGACTAAGGCAACCACGAAAAGGGAAAGGCGCATAAAAAGCGCACCCTAAAATCTTGTAAAAGAGTGCCGGGCTCTCACCCGTGCTATTTGTAAATATAGAAGGGTAGTGAAAAGGAAGCAAGGAAGATAAAAGGACAATGGAAAACAGGGCCTGGGCTATGACCGGCCATGTGAAAAAGGGAAAAAGGGAATGACCGCCCAAAAGGGAAGTAGGGTTTTGTATATAAAGTTGAAAAGTGAATGAAGAGCTCATTCTTTGGTGTGGCAAAACTAGTCTTCTTCTTCCTCTCTTCTTCTCTCCTTCTTGCTTGTGTATGCTCTTGAGAGAGGGGGTGTGAGAGTGTGAGGGAGTGAGTGTATGAGAGAGTGAGGAATCAAGAGGGTGAAGCTCTCCACCATCTCCTCTCCCCTTCTCCTCTTCTCTTTTCTTATCTTCTCTTGCGCGCGGGCTATGGAGGATGAGGCTTGGAGATGGAGGAGGCTTGAGGATGCTTGAGCTAGCATCAAGAATCGTGGAGCTACCGAAGTGTGAGAGAGAGGAGAGTACTCGATCAAGCATCAAGGTAAGTTCACTGCATTCGTAGGAACGACCGCGCGTCGGCTAGGTGAGAGATAGCCATTAGTGCTCGGCTTGGAATGCTTGAAACAATAAGCGGTTCGAGGGTCTTGGCGGTTGAGTGAAAGCTCCCACATTTTGGTTCCGTTGTGCCGGGACCAACGGATTCAAGCTCGAGCACTTGCGCGCCCCATATTGAGCATCGAAGTAGGGCATTCACCCTGAAACGGAGCTTGAGATAGGTAGGAAGTCTGGTGTTTTTGATCTTCAGAACAGGTAAGTGTTTTGGAACAATCTGGTTATTAATGACTGGAAAACATGGAGAAATTAGTTCAGTGTTTTGCTTTCGATTCAGGATGTGTTTAGGATAGATTAGCAGTAGGAAATCACACACGAAAAGGCAGAGGGCTGCTGCTGTGAAACATGGGAAAAATCACAGGAACAAAGGGAAAAAATGGAGTAGATGCAAGGTAACGGCATAGGAAACGCCAGGGAAGGAACCTATAGTGTGTAGGGCAGAACTAGCAGGGTATAAACTCTGGGAGGGCAAGAGGACCCCATTTCCAACCAACAGAGAGCGAGAGAGACAGAGAGTGAGAGAGTGAGCGAGCTAGGCAGCTGTCCAATCGACTGGAGCTAGGAGGACATCGCATTCGGCGACTTCAGGTAATCGATCTTGTCTGCCCCACTTCAGCTCTGTCGCGGGGTAATCGCACGACCAATAGGATAATACACCTAGTGAAAATCGAGCAAATCGGTGTGCGTGACCCATCGGACCGGCGGAATCGGACGGCCGATCCAGTGTCCGATTCCCAGAATCGGACACTCGGACAACCATCTGATCGGAACAACCCGTGCAATCACTAGACTCAGACTAACTGGTCCGATCGGACGTGCCACATGGCACTCGGACTGACCGTCCCCTTTTTTTTTAAGAATCGGATGCTCGGACCAACTTGTCCAACTCAACTACTCGGACCACTTGGATGCTCTGACTCGGACCCACCCGGTCTGATCGGACGGAGTAATACACTTCACCAGTCGGTCTGATCCCTAGAATCGGACCCATCCATAATCGGACCAGAAAGAATCGGATCGACCGGTCCGATCGGACCTCCTAGAATCGGACCTCCTAGAATCGGATCGATTCCTCGCACACTCGCCCGTCCGATTCTTGAGAATCGGACACGCGGACCCTAAGACCCCCACTTCGCCCTAACATACCTGGTCCGATCCCCACAATCGGACCACTGGTAAATCGGACGTCCGATTCCCAGAGTCAAACCAAAACAAAACCTGACCCATCCAGGGACACACTGGGGCACTCCCCCAGTGGCCCACCCCCACATGAGCAACAGGAAGCAGCATAGGGCCCGGTGACCCATAAGGCGGCCAGGACTAGAGTAGCAAAGCCTGTTAGGCCCAAAACGAGCAAGAGTGAGCAAGACGCAGGGAAAGCACTCACAACACTCTGATTGAATTTCCGCACTTGAAGAACACTTAGGAAAGTCGAAAGCCTGTTTGAGCACGAGTGCACGAGGGACAACACACTCACGAGTGACCCTAAGTTGAGCACTGCATTCAAAAATTAAAAAGAACTCACTCAGATAAATTGCCAAAAAACCCCACCACTAGGAGAAAACCCAAGCGTAACAAACGCACAGAGCGCAGGGCAGGATCAAGCAAGGAGCGACAATGACAAGGATCTGACTTACAACCAGGCGTGATAATTTCACCATGACAGAGGGAGGCTCAGATCATCGGTTTGCAGGGGAGCTAGATGTTAGCGCATTTCTAGAAGCCATACAGCAAATGGTGAGCAGTTACGATGCGCATGCCAAGTACAAACACCATGACAGGACGGCGGAGGCAATCATTGCGGACCTAGAGGAAGAGAGGAGGCTAGCCCGCAAGGCATTGCAGGGCATAGCAGACTATAATAGGGACCAACATGCCAGGAGCCTAAGGCAAAGCATGGAGCTGCATGAGGTGCAGCGAGTGTTGAACTTGGCTGGCCGAAATCGAATGGACCAGGAAAGAGCACTCGAGGAAGACCTGACGCTGGGCGAGCTCCTCATGAAACGGTTGCTCGATAACACCGCGGTGGAGCAAAGTGCCGCTGCGTTAGCAACCTCGCTACTTGCAGGGCTAGGGGAAACCCAGGGTTCAAAGACCCAAGCCAAAATACCTATCGTCGCTAAGCAACTCGACAAGTACCAGCCACCGGACGACCCGTACAGCTTTGTCGAGTAGTTCGAGCAGGTCTGCGAAGCCAATGGCCTCAACGACCAGGCCCAACGTGCGCAAGCATTCGGACTTTGCTTAAGCGATAAGGGTAGGACGTGGTATACGAGCCTAGATGCTATAGAACGAGCCAACTTCATTAACCTCAAGGACCTTTTTGTCAAGAGGTTTGCCGAACCCGGATACTTTGGCAACCTGCTAGTGCGTCTGATGAACGTCAAGCAGAAGGAGAAGGAGGGCATCCGCGACTATGTGACCCACGTGAGAAGCCTCCTTAAGTGAATCCCCTTAGGCAAAAGACTGACGGACAGGGCAGTGTCAACCGTGTTCATCAGTGGGATTCGGGATGAAGAATTGTACAAAGCACTAGCAGGCAACTCGAGCTTGTAAAGGGACGTAGTGGCTAGGGTTTTTGAGGAAGCCATTAGGGTCGATGACCAGCTGAGGGAGCGGAGCTCCAGGAGCTCGAACCCAGAAGAAATCAACCCACGGAGTTTAGAACGAACGCCAACCTCTAGCGAGTGATCCAACGCATCGTCCCACGATAAGGGGAAGGCCGCCGAGATGGACCACGGCTTGGCCGAGGTCAAGACAGAACTGGCCAAATACAAGACATGTTAAGGCGACCTACGCGTCCGCACGTCCAGTGCGTGTACTGGGGAGGAAACCACTTGCCAGCAGAATGTCAAGACCCTAGGTCAAAACCCTGCGCTAACTGCGGAAGGTTCGGCCATGATGCCGCACACTACCGACTACCACGAAGACTACCGTACACGCAGCCCTACGGCCAGCTCTACCCGACCAACAGGCCACAGCCATTCTATGGAAGGGGAGCTCCTTTTGCCTTACCAGCACCTAACGACACGAAGCCAGCGGTTCCTAGGCTGGACATAAATCCTACCGGTATACCTAGACCACCTGGACCCTATGTGACCCACCCACCGAGCGATGCTCCTGTGCACTACGTAGAGGAGCCCAGTGACGAAGAAACCTACATATACCCTTACGTCTCGCATGACGATGAGGGCAATGCAATCCTCATGGATTACCGACCAGTACCGGTGATGGCACTAGGACGAGGACGGGGTAGGGGCCTGGGAGGGCAGCCACAGGATCCAGTCACTTGTTGGACATGTGGACATCCCGGTCACGTCTCATCACGCTGCCCAGAAAGAGAGCAGCAAAGTAGGGACAAAGCTGACCAAAGGTGTGCAGAGTGCGGAATCACTCATCTTTTCATAGATTGCCCAAAACGGAAGCTGCCTTCTGGTACAACTAATTTACCGTCTGTCCCGTTGGGACTGTTTGGTGTTGAAAACCCCGATGGGGAGGCCACACCTATCCCCCTACGAGTGATGACTCGAGCGCAAATGAAGCAGGCCGGCGTCTCTCTGCCCCAGGACCTAGCAATCTCGACGCTACCTCAGTAGGAAAGAAAAGCCGTAGGCGAAAAAAGAAGAGGTCAGAGGCTAAGGTCGCACTAAAGACCGACAGCATTACAACCTTACCCCACGGAAAGAAAGTCTCAGACGCAGAGGCAGAGACTTCAGCCCCTAGAACTGCCCAACAGGAAAGCGCTAAGGTAGGGGAATACCCACACCCCAGGAGGCAATTGGAAGCCATAGAAAAGGTGAGGGAATGGGTGAGGGAGGCTCAACAGCACCTCAAGGATGTAGAGCCCATCATGGAGGATGAGATTGAGGACCCCTCCAGCATGAGTGTGCCGTTATCGCTACCCCAACCTAAGTCTACCGAGGCTGCTACGCCACAAGCAGTGCCGACAAGGCCAAGCCTAGACGTGACAGAACCACAGGACAGCCGTGGCCATTGGCCCGGACAGTCTGAACAAAGGGAAGGACGAGTGTTTAGAAATCTCCTAACCACACTAGTGACCACACCTGTAACGGTTGGACTGGGAGAGCTGCTCCGGCAGCACTCTACCCTATGGCAGGACCTCAAACAGTGGGTCGAAAGACCACACGAACGAGCTCTGGCAAATGCTCAAAACTAGGATATGGAAACGCACTTACCAAGTTTGACGCTACACACAGACCCTAAATCCTTGCACGTCAACGCCTTCTGGGAGGGCTCGGAAATGCACGCAGTCCTGCTAGTCCTAGCTCTGGGGGACGCAACGAGAAGGGGGATCATAGACACGAGAGCTGGGGTCAGTGTGCTTAACCATGCGGTGCTACAAAAGTGGGAAAACCCACCTGTCGAGGCTACTCGGTTTAACGTCACGCTAGCAAATGGCATGCGAGTGAGACCATTCGGGGTCTTGAAGAATTGGCTAGTGAAGATTGCAGGAGTCCAGTTCTCTGTCGACTTCATCGTCATGAAGGGAGTGGACTATGATATCTTATTGGGTCGACCCTGGATGCGCAATGCCAGAGTTATCGAAGACTGGGGTAACAGCCTGATCTTCCTGGGCAACCGAACTGACGCTGTGAGAATAGAGATGGACACTTGGAAGACCTCACCAGTCGACCTAGATGCCATCTCTACTCTACTCAAGGGAACCACCCAGAGCGAGGAACCCTATGGGTCCTTGACGAGGTATATCCCCTGCCCAGAGGACGAGCGGGATTGGATGCACGTTCTCGCTACACTTGATCTGCCGTTCTCAGATCATGAAGCGTATGAGCAGGCTGTCAAAACAGTTGGCAAGCCAAGAGAAACACAGCCTGCACCTGTCTACATGATGGTAGCAAGCCTCCATGACGGGCCTAAGCCTGTCGCCTCCCAAGTGCCAACCAACAGGACAGAACTCCAGGGAATACTGGGGCACCTCACGGACCGACTGGCACGCAA
This sequence comes from Lygodium microphyllum, assembly GCF_053477565.2. Taxonomy (NCBI): domain Eukaryota; kingdom Viridiplantae; phylum Streptophyta; class Polypodiopsida; order Schizaeales; family Lygodiaceae; genus Lygodium; species Lygodium microphyllum. The sequence goes on from NC_141146.1 coordinate 41,119,424, forward strand.
CACAGCCGCCAATCTCAAGCCGCTCCAAGACCTCTTGGAGGAACCCGAATGGAAGTGGACCAGAGTACACGAACTAAATCTCAGATACAACTGGGCATTGGTCCCCGACCAAAAAAATGAGGCAGAGCAGGCCTTGGGGGATGATGAGCAGTCCAGCGAGGTAGATTCCGGTGACGAATACGAAGATTGCCAACCCTTCGATGAAGGAAGTGAGGGTGAGATGGACACCGTAGAATATGACACCGAAGGGCGAGAGATTGAGCAAATCCGAGCAGATGCAAAACCGCAGCCGAGGCCAGCCCTTAGACTGGACCAAGGAGTCATGTGTGCAAAATGCGATCGTGCTTGGTTGGAACAGATGGGAGCTATGGATTTTAAGCAGGCCGGCCTGACCCAACCAAAAACGGTAGCCATGCTTAGAACCGAGTCACCATCCGAACTGCGGCCGCCAGGGGAGACCACCTCCCCTAGTGAAAATGGGGAATTCGACTCTGAATCTGAAGTTACTTCAAAGGATGACCCAGAAATCCCTAGGCCACCCATGACCAGACGCACCAGGGGAGACTTACCCATCCACCTGAGGCGCCGACGGTTACGGCAGAATGAAGCAGAGCGTCCCGACAATGTGCGATCGGAAAAGCAAAGGAAGCCACAAGACCTCCCTAAGCGCTTTTCGAAATTCAAAAGAGGGGACAGGGTGGTGGTTCTGCTAAGTGCCAAGCGCCAAGGGCAAACCCGCGAGCCCATCGAAGGGCCAGCCAAGGTCAAGGAGATAAACCTAGCCCTGGAACGAGAAACACCCCGACCAGTGTTCATTGCCGAGGACCTGACCACGAAGGAAGAATCCAGCCTCATCACTCTTTTGCGGGAGTACCGGGATGTGTTCGCTTGGTCTTTAGATGAGCTACGTGGGGTAGATCCGAGTGTTGTGACTCACAACATACCCATGACAACGGATGCAACGCCGGTCAAGCAGCGACCGTACCCCATGAATCCAAAGCACATCCATGCTGTCAAGGAGGAAATCGACAAGTTGATGCGAGTTGGATTCATTTACGAAATTGAGCACACGGACTTGGTATCACTCATAGTCATTGTGATGAAGAAAAACGGCAAGATTTGAGTGTGCGTCAATTACAAGAAAGTAAACGCAGCGACAAAGAGAGATAACTACCCCTTACCGTACACCGAGCACATGCTTGAGAGGGTGGTAGGTAAGGAAGCCTACAGCTTCCTGGATGGCTTCTCAGGATACAATCAGGTGCAAGTGCACCCTGCGGATAGGCACAAGACCGCCTTTGCCACTGAGTGGGGCGTCTTTGCCTATATGGTCATGCCATTTGGGCTAACCAATGCCCCCGCCACTTTCCAACGCCTCATGTGCACCATATTCAAGGACATGCTTCGCAAGGAGTTAGAGTTTTTCGTCGATGACCTGTGTGTCCATTCGACCTGGAACCAACATCTCGAAAAACTCCGCGCGGTCTTCGAACGGTGCTGTTATACTGTCTCTCTCTCAACCCCCTGAAATGTCAGTTTTGGGTAAAGCACGGATGCATTTTGGGACACGTGGTATCCAAGAACGGCATTGCCACGGACTTCTCAAAGGTCAAGGTTATTGCGGACCTCCCACCCCCAAGTAATTATAGGGGAGTTCAATGCTTCTTAGGTCACACAGGATACTACCGGCGGTTTGTACTAAACTACGCACTGATCGCTAGGCCATTGTACAAGCTACTAATTGCCTTCGAGTGGACCGAAGCTTGCCAACGAGCCTACGAGGAACTGAAAAAAGCCCTAACCACGGCACCTATCCTACGACCCCCAGATTGGACTATGTCGTTTCACGTACACATCGACGCCTCTAAGTTCGCCATGGGGGCAGTGCTGTGCCAACCTGGTGAGCATAACCTAGATTACCCGGTGAGTTTTGCAAGCAGGCAGCTCACTAAAACAGAGATGAATTATTCGACAACAAAAAGGGAGGGATTAGACATGGTATTCGCCGTGAAGAAGTTCCGGCATTACCTGCTAGCCACCCCCTTCACCTTCTTTGTAGACCATCAAGCCCTGCTCTATCTAGTCAACAAACCTTGTGCTACAGGACGTATAGCCCAATGGCTTCTCCTGCTCCTGGAATTCGACTTCTCAGTGGTAGTACGGAAGGGCAGACAACACTACATGGTTGACCATCTGTCCCGAGTACCCACAGGAGAGGCTGCTGGACAAGGCATAGTGGACGAATTACCGGACAGCCACTTATTCCGCGTATCCGAAGAAAAAGACCTATTCAGGGCCGATCTGACACCAAACTGGGCAGACGACATAGTCCAAGTACTCGAGCATGGGCTGCTCGAACAACCTATAGAACGGGCACGGCTTAGGCGATTAATCCTAAAGATCCAGCCCTATCAATTGATTGCAGGCCAGCTCTATAGGCTGGGGCAAGACGGTCTGCTACGTAGATGCGTATGTGAGCATGAAATGCACGATGTGCTCTCAGAGGCGCAAAACGGTATTGCAGGAGGACACTTTAGCGGGGATACTACAGCACGAAAGGTGTTGCAGTCCCAGCTATGGTGGCCCACTCTCTTCCGTGATGCCTCACAATTTGTCAAACATTGCGACAAGTGCCAACGGACAAGGGTCCCGGTCCGTAAAGATCAGATGGAGTTAACCCCGGTCATCGCTCGCCAACCTTTTGAAAAGTGGGGAATTGACTTCATAGGACCCATCAGTCCTACGGCACAATATTCAGAGGCCAGATACATCGTGGTGGCCACGGACTACCTCACCAAATGGGCGGAGGCGAGGACCACATGAAAAAATGACGCTAGGACGGTTGCCAAGTTTTTATGGGAACAAGTAATCTTGCGTTTTGGGTGCCCCATCGAATTGGTCAGCGACCAGGGAATGCATTTCATCAACGAAGTGATAGCCCATCTCCTATCCACTTTCCTCATCATCCATGGCAAATCTTCACCATACTACCCTCAGGCTAACAGCCAGGCTGAGTCAACCAACAAAATTCTCATCACTGTCCTGACCAAAGTAGTCTCAGCCTCACGAAGTGACTGGGATAACAAGTTGATGGCAGCCCTGTGGGCCTACCGAACAGCTTATAAGATGGCTGTCTGACAAATGCCTTTTAGGCTCACCTATGGGACCGAAGCTATTCTTCCACTAGAATTCTTTGTCCCTAGCCTGCGGATAGCACTCCAAGAACGATGGGAGGGGAGGGAGGCATGGACGCAACGCTTAGTCGAGCTAGAACGCCTATCAGAGGTACGTCTCCTAGCCACCCATGCGCTTATTTGTGAGAAAGCTAGACGCAAAAGCTGGTTTGACAAACACGTCAAGCAATGAGAGTTTGAGTCGGGAGACCTAGTGCTCCTCTATTCAGTTAAAGGACACAAACAGAAGATGAAATTCAGAGGTCTCGGGCCCTTTAAGGTCCGCGCAATCAGCCGAACTGGTAATGTCAAGCTGGAAACACTGGATGGAGAGGGAATGGGCTTCTTTAACGGTAGTCGAATCAAAAAATACTATCCGCCCACTCACCCACTGCATGAACAACCAATGGTGGAAACACACGTTAAAATACGAGTAGCCACACTTACAGAAATCGGCGAAAATGAGGACGAGCTTGTAGAACCCGCCTACCTCCGCATCACGGTCACGTCCAAGCAGACGTGCTCCTTCAACGCCCTGATCGACGAGGGGGCGGATTTTAACATTTTGACGCATGAGCATTGGACCCAACTTGGCGCACCAACGCTTCATCCCACAACAGCCAGATTGAACCTATATGGGGCCCAATCCTACCCGCTCCTCGGCACATGCAGGGTTGCCGTTTCTATCGAGACTAAAACTATACCCATGCTGTTCTATGTCCTACCCGATGCCAGGGAGGCAGGCACAGAGTCATTGCTCGGGCGAACTTTTAAAAAACAGACCCGTTGCAATGTTGATTATGAGTCACAACGCATCTAGCTAACAATCGAGAATGTGGCTATTGTCACGACTTTCAGCCAGCACCTCGTAACCCCAGCATTGCTCAATGGGCCACCAATAGAAATAGCTGCACCCAGGACTAAGGAGGAGGGCCGTGCATATTTACTACACCCAGATCCCCATGTACCGCAACCCGCCAAACCTAAGGCAAAACCCCAACAGACTTGCTTGCATTGGGTGCCTAAGAAGCCTCGAGATCAGCCTAGAACTAGACGTGCGGGTCCACGAAACACCTACAAACCTAAACCTAGAAGACCAAAACGCCATCATCGTAAGCGTCGCATGGTTAAACAAATATGGGTCCCTAAAATCCTGCTGTATGCACAAGGCTACTATGAAGGGAATGCCTTGTTGTGGATCCCCAAAGTCCCAACTAACACGGGCCCTGCTCCTACGTCAATCGTAAGGCCTTGCCCTCTGACACTTCAAGACCATGAACCGCAGAGTCCACCCCAGTCATTCGACTCCTTTGCGAGTCACCCCACAGGCGTCACACACGCCCAACGGCCCAAGCACCGGGCACCACCACCGGCGGTATCACCCAACCACCCTGGCCCGCAACCCAGCAGCCCTGCCGACCGCCCTAGCATGGTCCTTAAGATCAACCCCGACCCATCCATCCGACCATTGCCTGAGTTGCTGACTCAAACAGGCACCCAGCAGCAGCTCTGTACCGACAGAACCTCTAGCCCCAGCAAACCTCAACCACCCGCCGGCCTTAAGCCTTCCTATGAACGGAAGTCATTCCTAACGCTGGCTGCTGACCTCGCCGAGGACACGGGGGATGACGTTGTGGACTGCATCAAACAACGCGACGCCACCTTTGTGGCACTGGCCCTTAGCTATGACCGCCTAGACTTGGGACTGTTAGTGGAACCCCTTGCAACGGACGTGCGCACCATGCCTTGCTCTTGGGAGACTTTTGAATTTGCCTTCGCACAAGCTTCACGCTCTGCCGCTGAGCTACTCACTCGCGAGGTCTCCAAAGAGCAAGCCATTAAGCAACGCCTCATCCCATCGTTTGACCCGCACACGACGTCCGGCCTCACTAGCCAAGAAATAGCAAGGTTGTCCCACCTTGCGGACACCGAATCTCCCTTCTTGAAGCAGTGGTACACTCTTCGACTAAAATGGGCAGTGGAAGGATGCCGCATAATGACCAACGCTGAACAACGCCGAGCCATCAAGACAGCCGAGTATGATCCCACATACGTCGCGCCCACCTCGTATCGAGTGTTAACCACTCTTCGAGGTAACCATGGACGATCATATCTTAGGACACCCCTATCTCAATCGCATCCTGACAGAAGAAGAGCTCCATATCGCAAGTCGGATCAACTCCGGAGATTTCCTCACCGATGTCCTCACATACATCACCCACGTAGGCATCCGACCCTGTGACCTGGACCACTCTGCACACCTCGAATATAACCCCAACTTCTACGATTGGCTCCTCCACAAAACAACCTGAACGCCTTGGACCCACACCCCAATCCTGGGACGGATTTTTCTTTTCCACAAGGGGGAGGGGGCAGTAAATCTAAAAAGCAAACCAAGCATGAAAGTTAAAACTAAAAAGTGAACCACGCATGAAAAGGCTCCAAATTAAAATGCCATGCAGAAATAGGTGATAGAAGTTTGAAAGGAAAAAATCACGATTATAAATGATAAAATCTGCTATGGTCGTCCTACGAATTGGTTGCCAAAAATACTAAGGAGTGAATTGTCTGAATGTACAGGTAGCGACCATGGCAGGTCAAGACAAAGCTGGCAAACTCCCTTTCTCAGAGGAGGAACAGGTGCGGTACGGCCTCACGGTGGAAACCAGAGCATTCAATCAGCTGAAGTTCCGCCACATATTCAACTTGGAAGATGTGGTTATTAAGGAACCAGCGGTACGACAGATCATGGAGCAATGCCACTTACAACGCTATCTGGAAGCAGTGGGCCAGAGGATAGACTATACCTTGTGCGCCGAGTTCCTACGCACCTTCAACAAAAACAGGGGCACCATCACAGTGCGGGACGCGGAAGCCACCAAACAGGTGCAGGTTGAACTGACCCCTGAGCTGATAGAAAGAGCATTGGGGCTTCTGAACAAGGTGGAGAAGAAGCCGAAAAGGGACGTCTACGCCATGTTGGGAATGGACAAAGTGAAAGTCCACACCAACGACAGAGTCAACTTGGCAGACATCCCTGATCCAGAGATCCAGCTGCAGGCAAAAATGATGCATACCCTATTTTTGAGTCAACGGTACAATAGCATCATGTCCAGGATAAATGTGCCTTTACTCGAAAGCATCGCGGCTTAGGCACTGGATGAGGTGAACCTCAACGGGTTCGTGAGAAGGACGATTGAGGCCTCAGCAACAAAGGCCTTGGCAACAGGAGGAAGGGCCGTAGCAGGAGAGTCCCCCTCACCTCAATCAACCCGCAAGGCCTCATCCTCCAAGGCCTCCATCGTAGGTTTTGGAGGTGCTCTCACTGCGATCCTCCACGAGGCAATAGGGCAGGGACGTGCGGGAGAGGACAAACAGGGAGATGGCGGAAAAGGAGGCGAATCGCCATTGCAGTCCCAGCCCCAGGCGGAGGAACAGTCGGATGAAACAGAGACGGACACCGACAAGGAGGAAGAACGCCAGGCTGCACCAGAAAGGAAAGTGGAGCAACGGACCAAAGCCCTGCACGGAAAGAGAGATGAGGAGTGAAGGAGAAAAGAGAAAGAGGAGCTCGAATGGGCCCGACGAGAGTCGGTAAGAGAAGAAGAGGAAAGAAGAAAAAGGGCTGAGGAAGGGCTGAGGAGGAGAGAAGAAGAAGAATTGGAGCTGGCGACGCGTCGCTCCATCGAGGAACAGCGGAGGAAAAACATGGAGGGAGCGGGCAGGGCATACCAATCCGAATCTGAAGCACCCGGCCCCAGCACTGGTGCGCCGGAACCTGTGTCGCCGCCTCCTACAGAAGGGAAGGGAAAAGACCCGGTCAGACCCGTCTCCCCTCTCCTCGCACCAACCATGCAAGCCACTCCCCTCAAGGTGACGCCCCCTGACACAGCCGCCCTGATGCACACCCCAAAGGTCGATGAAAGCAATGTAGTCACCTGGCTACAATTCTTGGTGGAAAGAGAGTTGGCAAGGGAAGCAGCTGGGGCCACCCCAGTCTCAGGGGCCAAAAGGGCAGCGATGGCCGAGATGGAACTAGGGCCAGAGGAGAAAAGACAAAAAGTGGAGGAGATTGCCACCGCTACGATCATGCCCCACTCCCCACCCCCAATAGGCCACTATGATGACTATGTAAAGGAGCTGCTTGCGTAGTTGCAAACAGCCAGGTAGGAAAGGAGGGTGGTAGTGGAAGAGCTGGCAGCGGAGCGCGAATCGCAAGCTGCCCTCCAACTGGATAGAGTAAGGCAAATAACAGAATATCAAAAAGAAATTGCTGTGCTTAGGGAGGAGGCCAGCACCAAGGAGGCGGAGGAGCTGAAAACCCTGAAGGAGCTCAACGCTACCTGGGAGGGACGAAGGAAAATCCTAATGGAGCATCTCACCAGGGAGAGGGGGACAAATGCCCACCTCAGCGCAGAAATGACCAGCTATCTGCAACCAACTTGGAGGTGCAGAGCCAGCTTGAAAAAATTAGACAAGACGTTGCAGAGCTGGATCAATTGAGGGCAGAACAAGTGCGCAGGTTGCAGGCGACACGGGACCAACTCAACGAGCAGATTGCAGAGCAGCACCAAGAGCAGTCCCGCTTGCACCAGGAGCTCGAAGCCCAGCAACAACAGTTTATGGCAATGACCCTCCGACAGGGGGAAAGCCTGGAAGACATGGAGAGGCGGGCAAAGGAATGGTCAAATCATAACGAGCAGAGAGTGCGGGACCTAGCACGCCGGCTGGCCAAGGCGGAGGGCGACAAAGTGATGGCTGAAAACCAGGCAGAGGCAGCCCAACTTGCTATGATGGCTCAGCAGCGCAGCTTCATCAACAAGCTGCTCCACACCACCCACTCAGAAACAGAAGAGGCCAATGATCAGTTGCAGAGAAAGCTAACCATTGCGCACAGGGCCCTTACGGCAGGCCTGCACATACCACTACAGCTAGGAGGCCCTCCGCAGAGCCTAGAGGAACAAAGGAAATATCTGGCACAAGCAGGACTGACAACACAAGAGATGGATGACCTGGGGTTCACTGAGGAGAAAATACAGGAGGAGGAGGAAGCGGAAGGGGGTGAGCCCGAGCTTGAACTAGGGCCTCAAGATGAGGAATATGCCCCGCCACCCCCTCAACCCCAACAAACCGAAGTGCCACCCCATGACGCATCCGCCGAACGAAGAGCGGCCCACACCACCCGAAGGAAGGAACTGGTGGAGAAGGCAAGAAGAAAACTGAAGGCCAGACCCGCCCTGAAACAGCCTGCCCCTTTCCCGCTGCGCACCCAAGACTCCCCCGCTGAGTACCGCGCTGAAATGATTATCTGGGAGCAGCAGGAGTATAGCCGAGACCCCTTTGACCTACGCTTCGAGTTTCCCACCGCCTTGAATAGGGTGCTGCCCATTCAGTTGGTGGAGGATGTCATCGCCATGGGGGCCCGGCTCAAGGTTAGATGGTTAGAAGAGCGTGAGGCCCACCCAACTGCGTGGGGGACCGAGGACCGCGAATTTTGGCAAGACAAAGTCCTCCAAGTACCTCACACAGTGGAAGGCTATAGTTCCCAACCCACCTAGAGGCAGCGCATTTTTGACGTCAACTTGGAAGCGTGGATGGCGTTTTGCAACACCCTCCCTTCGGAAAGGAACGACCCCACCTTTATGCCGTTTCCTCGAAGGGTAGGAGTGGATTTTAACCCGTCCATCCACGGCAGGTTTGACTTTCCCGTCATTTATAATGCCAATACCACTTCCCATAGAAATGCTCTTCTCTTCACCCTGCCCGATTTGTACAGCTCCATAAATAAATTCCTTACTGAATTCACTTCTTGCCCTAACCCAGCCTTCATCACCACCTGTAACTACCTTATATTAATTAGAATCCTAGTACACCAGGAACCTGCACCCCAAGAGCGCCACCTTCCACCCCTCTATTTTGACCCCAATGCCATAGATAGCACCACCATGACTCGTCTCATGATGCGTGCTACTCTTTTGCCATCCTTCTGTGGTGCACTGCTGGAAGACATGAACGACAACAAATTCACACAGTGCAACCACCCCTTTCTCTCCACCACCACCCTCAAAACCCGCCTCCACACTAAAGGCTACTTGCTAAGCCGAAAATTCCTTACCAAGGCCCCCCGCCCTCCGCCCAACCTTCCCCACCATTTGGATGATGAGGGGTAGAACTCCCATTATCCCTTGTACTGCTGCCCCCATGTAACCATGGCAAACAAAAAAAAAAAAGAAAAAAAAAGAAAAGAAAAGCAAGCAAGTCCCGAACACAATGGGACACCCTTAACAGCGCCTCCAAACAAGAGTCAAAGGTGTACTTCATCTCCCCATTACCACAATTCGGCGCCACGTGGCCCCCGCCGCCCTGTCTTCTAACTACGTAATATTTAAATATGCACACGCACGGCACTCATATAATACCCACACAGAACTAATTCACAGTTTGGGTCCTCAAGTGCAGGACAACACTCTCAGCTTGCTTAGAGTTCGACCTGTCTCCCAAACTAAGTCTTGTGCACAATACAGAGACTAGCACTACCCCTAGGGAGAGACCACCTGACAGGTTTTCAATTGCAGGTGTCGACAACCACAACCCAAGTGGCATTTGTTCTTCATCGACCTCCAATGCTAATTGCCCACCCAGCATCCAGCGAGCCGGAAAAATCATCCTACGCGGCATCCCCAACCAACCCCCACATAACCGGTCACCAGTGCAGACCCCAAGCCCTGTCCCCCCGAAGTCTTCAGTGCATACCACCACTTGATCCCTGCGCCAGTAAGTGCCATGGGACTGGCACTCATCTAGGAGGGGGGTAATGTTAACCCCAACATGAAGAGAGCAAAAGAAAGTGGAAAAGACGCAGGGCAAAGGCGGAAAAAAGGTAACCCGACGGAAGGAAAAGAAGGAGAAAAGGCCAAAAGCGCAAGGACAACCGTTAAAGACCAAGGCAACCACGAAAAGGGAAAGGCGCATAAAAAACGCACCCTAAAATCTTGTAAAAGAGTGCCGGGCTCTCACCCGTGCTATTTGTAAATATAGAAGGGTAGTGAAAAGGAAGCAAGGAAGATAAAAGGACAATGGAAAACAGGGCCTGGGCTATGACCGGCCATGTGAAAAAGGGAAAAAGGGAATGATCGCCCAAAAGGGAAGTAGGGTTTTGTATATAAAGTTGAAAAGTGAATGAAGAGCTCATTCTTTGGTGTGGCAAAACTAGTCTTCTTCTTCCTCTCTTCTTCTCTCCTTCTTGCTTGTGTATGCTCTTGAGAGAGGGGGTGTGAGAGTGTGAGGGAGTGAGTGTGTGAGAGAGTGAGGAATCAAGAGGGTGAAGCTCTCCACCATCTCCTCTCCCCTTCTCCTCTTCTCTTTTTTTATCTTCTCTTGCGCGCGCGGCTGTGGAGGATGAGGCTTGGAGATGGAGGAGGCTTGAGGATGCTTGAGCTAGCATCAAGAATCGTGGGCTACCGAAGTGTGAGAGAGAGGAGGGTACTCGATCAAGCATCAAGGTAAGTTCACTGCATTCGTAGGATCGACGGCGCGTCGGCTAGGTGAGAGATAGCCATTAGTGCTCGGCTTGGAACGCTTGAAACAATAAGCGGTCCGAGGGTCTTGGCGGTTGAGTGAAAGCTCCCACATTGGCCTTTGTCTTCTGCTTTTTCTTTTCGAGATTTTCCACCTTGTTCGTCTACCGGTTAACATTACCCCCTGCCTAGACGAGTGCCAGTCCCATGGCACTCACCGTCGTAGGTAGCAGGCTTTGTCATGCATTGAAGACATGGGTGGAAGGGAAATCAGTGGTTGCCATGGAGGAGTGTTGGTGGTGGTGTGGAGGAAGGTCGTTGGGGGCATGTTAGTGGCCTAGGTGGCTAGTGGTAGGGTTATTGGAGTTGGTGGTAGGGTTGTTCCTTGTTGGGGATTGCACTGATGGCCAACACAAGTGTTGGTTTGTTGGGGATTCTGCACATGATGATTCTTGCCGGGCTTGTAGGATAATAAAGGATAAGAATTTAGAGTTGGGTGTGGATGAAGAGCGAATGACACTTTCGTTGGAGTTTTCAATACCTACAATTTAAAACCTCTCATAGGTGGTCTCTCCCTAGGGGTAGTGCTACTCTTCTCTATCATGCACAAGACATAGTTCAATTAGTTTGGGAGACAGGTGGAATTCTAAGAAAGATGAGAATATTATCCTACACTTGAGGACCCAAAATGTGTATATATTTCGGTGCAGATATTATGTGAGTGCTCATGCATACTTAGATATTACGTAGTTAGAAGATTGCGGGCTGGTTTCTCATAACAATGTGTGGATGAAGCAAAGTCGTCCATGTTGAGAAGTACATGTGAAGGTGTATGAGACATTGTTTGCATTGTGACTGTACGATGTAGCATAATTGAACACATGGACACTGCACTTTCGGTAGCTAGGAGCTATTGGACTTGCTTGATAAGGACAGTGTACTTTTCATAGCCATTCATGCGGTTACCACAATTGATTGCAATGGTATTAAGGTAGAGTGTAAGAGGGAATCATGCAAATGGGTTAGGGTGACAAGTCTAACCATAGGCAAGACAAGCTCCCTAGGTATGTCCTGCCCTTGATGTGCCCTGAACAATTGTGGGTGATGCTAAAGGGCTAGGGGACTAGTGACCAAGGTCACTGGACGTACCTAATTTGAGGACCCCAGGTGCTGTGCTGTGGTCGTGGGTATTTCACATCTTTTCGTTCTTTTCTTTTCTTTTTTTCTTTTCTTTTTTCTTTTTCGTTTCCTTTTCTTGTTCTTTTTTCTTTCTTTCTTTCTTTCTTCTTCTTTTTTTTTTTTTTGACTTGCCTGAGTACAACCATTGCAATATGTTGAGGCTATCAGCCTTTCAATGGGTTGGGAAATTGTCAAGCTTCGAAGGCTCAGGAAATGGATATTACAGTGATGATTGCACCCTAGCCTCGTTGTTAAAGAAGTAGTCGTTGAGATGGGGAGATACACTTGAGATATTGCAACCCTCTTTGGAACTTGCAATGTTGGTACAATCGGGATAACAGCTGCCGTGAGTGCCCAGCATAGAGTGTAACCCAAAAAGAGGAAGTGATTAAGATCATGCTTTGGGCCATGCGACGTGGGCACTCGCAAGGGTAATTTTCTCTTTCAGCAGCATGGCTTTGTCGCGGTTCTTTGTGAGGTTGGTGGTCTTGCGGTGACTTGGACATTGAACACATTTGCACAAAGACTGCGTCATCCTGCATCCACTTTTCACTTCATGAGACTATATGCAAGTCGCATGCATCAAGTACAACGAACAGATTCAATCATGTCAAGATATTACTTTATCAAAATCCTTTGATGCTGATTGCGATGCATATTTGAGTGCTTATTAAAGACGTGACATATATTAGCAATAGGTAAGGAAAGTGTATACAGGTGGGGAGCCTGCCCCTTTAACCATTTAAAGACAAAAAGATATGTTAGGATGGCCTTTGTTAAGTTGCTTATATATCATAGGGGCTACTCTATTTGCATGAGGCGGGGTGAGTCTGGGTGGTCTAGTGACTAAGGCTCTGCTGGTGAGGGGATCCTGTGAGACTGGGTGGGGAAGATGTCGGCCGGGACCTGGATGGTATAGTCCTTGGCCGCAACTGTTTCCAGAATGTTTTTAAACAATGCATCAAATTCCTGCTTGTCTTGAGTTTCCCTCTTCTCTTTCGAGCACGTAGTGCCCAAGCGTCTGGTGGGAGCGTGCACGGCTGGTGTTGCCACACCCCATGTTCTCCCTTGAGTCCTTGTCCTCTTGGCTTGGGGGGTTTTCAGCTTGCGTCCTAGGCGGTGTCATTTAGGGCCTCTTTTCAGTGCGTACATCTCTGGTGGGGGCATTAGTGCCTTATGCTCTTTCTGACGGCGGAGAGCTTCCTTGCATGCTAGGTACACTATGTGGTCCATGATTGCTATCATAGGGGGACCTGCAAAATGTGAACCAAGGATTAGGCCTTGAGGTAGGATAAAACTATTCGCATGGAAGGGATTATACAATGGGTTATCAAGCATATATGATGAGGAGGGGTGAGGTGAGGCATGCAACGTTTGTTGTAGAGTGACAGCCCCATGTTGATGTTTGTTTTGCCTCCAACCATTAGCAGATCTTGGCTTATGCTAAGTTGTACATAGTGGTTGTCATGGAGTGGAGCAGGGCTCATCCCTGGAAGGATAGACCGAAAAAGGAGAAAGGTGTATAGAAAGGGACGGTGCCCCATCTACACCATCAGAGATGTTGGTCAAGGCTTCCTATGGCGACAATGAGGGTTGCATGCCCTCCAATTGGAGGCGGGAATGGTCACATGACTTGTAAATGTGTGGTGAGAGGAGGACCTGAGGAGCTTAGTCTGTCAAACCCAACTCTTCTCCCTACGCTTGACTATCATTGCTTGTGTGTGTTGATATTATCTATACAAGGTCACAAAATTCATTGTTTATTTATGTACATGTTTACGAATCCATGTCACTTCACGAGGATAAAAACCAATTGTAGAACTCAAGATTGTACTGGAGTGTAGCTCACGCATCCAGTACTCGTGGCTGCCTTCTTAATAACATCAGGTATTTTGCAATGTCAAGTATCATGGTACCTTGTCCGAGTCTACTTGCAACATGTAGCTCCTCCTCAGTGAGAACCTTATCAGCCAAAGAGTTCTCTTAGCTAGTTCTAGCTAAGTCCGTACTCTGAATGGTAGTTAGAACTCGAAAGGAAGTTGGCACCACATAGGTTGAGTCTCTTTGAGACTACCATTTGGACAATCGCTCTTTTGAGACTGTCATGATTTGGGCTCCTAGTTCGGCCATTGCAACATGGTTATCAAACCAATGTTTCTCAAATTGACTTTGACCCTCTGATTGTCACTTTAGTTGCTCTATCCCTAAGAGATTTGGTTGGCAGAGCACATCATTGAATGTTACAGTTTAGCATAGTTCGTCGGCTTCCTCATCAGAGGTGAGTTGCATGCATTCATGCAGGAGCTTGTCATAGTGCTTGTCAAGATGTTCTTGCTCTTCCCAGGATAGGGGAAATGGCAAGTATTCTTCAAATTGCTCCTTAGGGAATGCGCCCATGTCTGCCAGGACATAGACACGTGTGAATACTTTGATCTTAGCATCCAGCTCAGTTAAGCATTCTGTGACACTTGTATGTTCAACGAGGGCTTGCTCAATTGCTATCTCATGCAAGGTTCTAGGAGTTTCCCTAGGCTTTTAGCATAGCTGGGGGCTCAGGCCTAGATGATCAAGATTGGTCAACGCTAGGGTTGCTTATGCTCTTGAGGTTTCCATGTTTCCCCTGAGGCTTTGTTATTGCGTCATGGTTCTCCTTAGATGTGACTGGTATAAATTTGTCACCCTGTTGTGACAGTGTTTTATCCACTCTTGATTGGTCAATGCGAGTTCTGTTGCGGTGGATTGAGTGTTGCAAGCAATCGTTGATGGTAATAACTACTTTGATTTTTCAAAATACACAGATGTGTCTGAGGTTTCACCGCTATTAGGAGAGACATCAATGGGTTCATTGGTGGATGGTCTCGATGCTTTATTCCTCAGCTCTTCGGCACTCTTGGTTTCAATCTTCTTGGGGTCTACAGCCACTTGCAACTTCCGTTGTTGTTTTCTTTATTTTCTCTTCTTTTTCTTAGGCAATCGAGGTGTATCCCTTGAAGACTCCGGACCTTGAACTAGGTCAGTCGTTGTTGATGTGCTTGGTAGGGCCTCAGCATTCTCTTTCTCTAGTGTGTCCTCATGGGGCATAGCCATGGCCTGCTAAATAGCCTCGCTAGGTTGTGCGGGTACAACTGCCTCTCTTTTTGGAGAGTCTAGCTCTTTAGCCAATTCCCTCTTGTTTAACTCCTCCAGCCTAGGCTTTAAGCACTTTGGAAGTGCTGGAGTTATTAAGGATGCTGGTTGCGGCACCTCCTCCACAGGTGAACTGCTAAGGACACGTTTCGCAAGGGGCGTTGTCACGGCCAGGGGTTGTGATTGCTATGATCCCTGATTGGAAGTAGTAGCAGCTATTTCAGTGGACTGGCTACTATTAGTAGATTGCAGTGTCAAGTTCCTAGGGCGATCGGAAGTGGTTGTGTCTTTTGTTGCCCTTTGAGCATTCACTTGTGTAGATCGAGCATGAGTTGATCTAGTCACATTAGGTTGCACAGGCATATCCTTGGGCCAAGAGCTACGGATGGTGTCATGTCCCACCTCTTGGACATTTGGAAGCTTAGATGGAGATAGAGATTGGGATTGGGTAGCTACACTTGATGATTGATGTTGTGCTTCTTGTGTCCATTTAGGGAAAGAGGGTGTAGGAGACTTGGGACTCCTAAGTGGCTTTGACATTGGCTAGAAGATTTGCTCATGGCTATTAGATGATTTTACCATTTGCTTTGTTGAGCATTTAAACTTGCCATGAGTAATGTTGTGCTTATGATTCTTGTTATCCTCTTGAGGAATCAAAGGCTCCTTGGGCACTAGTGGCTTTTGTGTATCCTCAATGATTACATATGATATTTGCTTGTCAAGCATGCTAGGCTGAGGATCTACCCTCTGATTAGTCCCGTTTGGTCTCTTGATTTTGACCATGAGGGGCTTGGTCACTCCAATGTTTTTGACTCAAGACTTGGTCTTTCGTTTATATCTCCTCCTACGCTTCTTTGCTCTTGATATGATCTGGCCTTCAAGCGACAAAGGAGGTTTAGTAGGGGGTTTTGGCACCCAAATCCATCGGTTACCTGCATAATACCCTTGAGCACGTAGCAACGCTTTTGATATCCATCGCGGTGTTGTGCTGACCCTCCATCGATGCCTTCATCTATAAGGCTTGGGCTTCTTTTGGGGTCTTCTACGATATTTGTAAGTCCAAAGGCTGTCCTTGGCATTGTCTCTTGACCTTCTTGTTTCAGGCATGGCCTCACTCATAGGTTCTCGTTGTTCGACTTGTGCTTGTATCAACTCTTCCAACAAGTCCTTGCTCTCGTTAGCAGGCTTGACTGTTATGTCAGCACCTTTCTTGCCTTTCCCTCGAGGTCCGATGAGGTCACCCTTGCTAAAGGTTGTGACTATCCTCACACCCAGTAGTGTCAGGTGTATCCTCTGTGCTACATAGTCGGCCTCACACCTGGTCGCCCTTTTGAAGGGCCTTCCTAGGAGGGGTTCCTTTCCACAATTAGCACTATTTGGAGGAACATGAAATAGGATATGCAAGATTTCAATTTCAATTATCGCAAGGATTTTGCACTTCCCAATGAGTGCTTATGGGTGTCCCTCGTAAGGGCTAAGAGTTGCATTAGTCGGTGTGAGCTTTGGTTGGCCTAGTAGGGTCCATGCTTCATAGGTCAAGATATTAAAATCTACTCCTTCATCAATGAGAGCATCGATAGTGTGTGTGGTGAGTTTGACCCTAAGATAAGTAGGTGGTACTATGCCTTCGTCTTCCGAGTCTTGGCTTGTAAATTTAAGCCTTTTGACAAATGCCCTTGAGTCCCCAACTGTATGACCAGATGTGGATTCTCCACTGATGTCTTGGATCATCTGTGCAGTGCTATTCAAGATGCATCTATTGTCAGGACTGCCATATCTAGTTGTAGCTTGATGTTGTTGCTTTCCACTTTGACTAGATGCATTCTGAATGCAATACGTATGTGTATTTGCAGTGTGGCCTTTTTGCCCTTGTTAGCTAGATTGGCTCATTGAGGTTCTAGGGTCTCTGTTTGTCTCTATTTGGGTATGAGCTTTTGGTTTCTCTTTTGCAAGTGAGAATCCATGCTCATGTAGAGCTATTACTACATTAGGGTCCAACTTGGAGGACCTGTCACGGCATGCATTTTCTCTCCAACCTACTTGGAGGAGTTGTAGAGGGGGCAAAGCCCCCTCTGCGGGGGTCTGAGGGGAGTAGTCCCCCCCGGCTCGCAGGGCCGTTACGCTAAATGCCATACGTGATTTGAAAGACCGTTTATAGCCAAATTTTGAACTACTTGCTCTAAGTTTCAGCCTAGTGATCGATCTATGATATGGTTTCAGCTCTATATGGTCTCTCAGTCAGTTTCACTATCTTCAGGTTAAAATTTAAAAAAATCTAAATTCGGCCCAACAAGTTCAAGTTGTAGAGGCTAAATGTTCGATTCGGCCCGTTTGAGGGCCGAGTGGCGGAGTGGGCCGAGGGCCGAGTCAGGTGCGTTGAGGGCCGAGTCAGGTGGGCCGAGGGGCCGAATTTTAAAGTTGGTCCGAATGCTTCATTCGAACGGGTCGAGTGAAAGGCGTTCGAGTAGTGTAGTGGGCCGAATGGCCAGATGGTGGTTCGAGGGCCGATTTTGGGACTTGGCCTAGAATCGCCGTCACTCGGACGGGCCGAGCGTGACGCTTTTTTCACCAAACTTTGAAAAATTCATTGCGCCGAGAGATGGAAGCCTCCCTACTAGTCAAGGAGCTCCAAATCCAACCTACTCATGCAGTGGAAGGTGTGGAATTACCTGGGCTGGGCAAATAACTCATGGATGGCCAGATCGAAGCGGATCCACTCAACAAAGCTTTCTCCCTCTCTCCTGCCCTCCCGAAACCCTGCAATGCACAATGTGGCCTTTCTTGCCACTCTTGGCCCCTTATCACCCTGCTCAGGCCTGCAGTCACCTTAACACCATATTGGGGAAAATGGGAATTTTGCATAAGTTTGGGACACATGGTCAAATCTTTGCATTTGTCATAATTTGAACACTATAACTCCAAATAAAGTGCTCTATAGCTCAACTAATTCCATTTTTCAAGCGCTTTCCAATGATAGGCCACATCATATGGTTTTGAGAAACTTATGGGCATGTTATCCGGGTGCCACCTTTTTAGTATTCAAAAAATGGGAATTGGGAGATTCCCAAACTCACTAATATGCTATTCCTTAATCTTGCTTCCCTTATTAACATTTAATCCAAAATTTCATTTTTTGCCATTCTTTTCTCTATTTCAGCCTGTTATTTATACAACAACAGAAAACCTATTGTTTGCTCCAATGTTTTGCTCCTATCCTTTCTAAATGCAAGAAAAAATCATAAGGAAAATACCTACACTACTCCATCATACTTTCCCAAGTCCAAAACAACAAAAACCTACTTGCTAAGGAGATCGAATACCTCTTCAAACTCCCTCACTTCCTACCTACCTCAAGCACCGGTCCAGGGAAAATCCTACTCCAATGCTCAATTCGAAGTGCGCAAGTGCTTAAGGCTTGAATCCGTTGGTCCCAGCAATGGAACCAAAATGTGGGAGCTTTCCCTCAACTGCCAAGACCCACAGATCGCTTATTGCTTCAAGCGTTCCAAGCCGAGCACTAATTGCTACCTCTCACATAGCCGACGTGCCATGCATATCTACGGGTGTAGTGAGCTAACCTCCATGCCGATCGAGTTACCTCCTCTCCCGCGCACTCTGGTAGCTCCACGATCCAAATGCAAGCTTCAAGCAAGCTCCATCCTCAAGCTCCACGCTCCAAGCTCCATAGCCATGAGCAAGAGAAGAGAAGAGAAGAGAAGAGAAGAAGATGGAGAGCTTCTCCTCCCCAGTCCCTACCCTCACACACTCACTCCCTCACACTCTCACACTCCCTCTCTCAAGCACAAGCTCAAGCAAGCAAAAAGAAGAAGAAGAAGAAGAAGAGGATGAAGAGGAGAGCCACTTTTTGCCACACGCAAGAATGAGCTTCTCATTCACGTTTCAACTTTATATACAAAACCCTGAATCCCTTTTGGACGGTCATCCCCTTATCCCCTTTTTTACATGGTCGACCATGGCCTAGGCCTTTTTCCCATTGTTCTTCTATCTTCCTAGCTTCCTTTCCACCGCCCGTCTACATTTACAAATTGCACGGGTGAGAGCCGAGGTGAGAGCCCGACACTCCTTAAATTAAATCATGATGCGCTTGCGCTCTTTTACAAAATTATTGACTTGCGCTTTTCCTTGTGCGCCTTTCTCCCTTATTTAGGACTTTTCTGCACTTCTTGTGTTTCTAGATTTTCCATGTGCATCTTTGTCTTTCGTTTCACTTTGCCTTGGCCTTTGTCTTCTACTTTAGCTTTTCCAGATTTTCCACCTTGTTAGTCTATCGGTTAACACTCTTCCTTACAAAACAAGGTTTTATCTCTTGTTCCTTATATCTGTACTTATATGTCAAGCACTGCAATGATAGTTTTGTTATTCTTGCTCTATATGTGGATGATACCATACTTGTTTGTAACAATCTCAACTTCCTTTATCTTCTGTGTTTGACATGGTCAATCTTGGAGACATACACTCATGTCTTGGAATTCAAATTCAATGCTATTGAGAAAATGGTGGTTTATTACTGCGTCAAACAAAGTTCATTGAAGATATTATTCAGAAGTTTGGTTTGGGTTCTGCACATCTTGCTAGTACTCCTTCTCTTCTGAGCTCTACCAAAAACTCACTTTCTACAGAATGATGGAAAATTAGCATTACATCAACCTTATGCTAATCTTGTTGGATGTCTTCAATTTGTTGGCTTAAATTCTTGCCCTCACATTCTTTTTGCTACAAAGTTTTAGTGGACATCTTAGTTCTCCATGCCTTAAACATTGGATTGCAGCTAAATAGTTTTTGAAGTATTTGAAAGGCATTAGAGATTTTGGGGTTGGTTTATCAAGGCCAGCAAAACTTTAATTGTCTACATTCACTTAAACTTTTGGGTTATACAGATGCAGATTGAGCAAGCTCTCACTTATCTATGTATTCTACAAGTGGAAATTGTTTCTTTATCAATGGTTGTCTTATTTCTTGGACTAGCAAGAAACAATGTTGTGTTGTTGTTTCCACTATAGAGGCTGAATATGTAGCTGCATCTTTAGTGTCTCGAGAGTTAGTATGGCTTTGACAAGTTCTATCAGATATGGGCCATCCTCCTCTCTTTAGCACACCACTTTTATGTGATAACCAAAGTGCTATTAGCCTTGCTAAAGACTATGTTCAACATAACAAGTCTAAATATAGTGCAGTGCATTATCATTATGTTTGATATGAAGTAGAGAAAGGCATGATCATGGTTGAACATTGTCCAAGTTATCAAATGAGTGCAGGTATATCCACCAAAGGACTCAATGAAGCATGCTTCACTTTGGTCTACATTGGGAACTTGGAGTTGTCTCAACTTCAATCTTTGGGAATTAATCTACTATGACCTTGTAGTGCCATTGTACATACTCTTTATAGGCGCCATAACTTCACATATACACATACACCATTGAAAATATCAGATGAGGAGGAGATGGCTATGCTAAAAGGAGCCAAGTAGAAAGATCATCTTTCTTACTTGAGAAATGTTCAGTATGATTGACTGTTGGCCTGGTTCCTCATAGCAATGTGTGGATGAAGCAAGGGTTCAATATGGTGGAAAAAGTTTTCGATGTTGAGGAGAAGTACACATGAAGGCTTCTTGAGACATCATTTGCAATTTTGACAACACATTAGGGGAGTTTTGAGGTCTCGAAAACGCCTTTTAGGATGTGGAGAGAGAGTGCTCTAAACCAATAAGAGCAAAGCCTCCGTAATGAAACTTCTATTTAAAAAAAATCAAAAAATCATTTTACAAAAATATATAAATATAATAATATTATTAATTTGTATTATTATTATTATTTTTAGTCTCTTATATTCGTGATCATGACATCTTTTGCATTAATGGCATAGAGCCTCGGCTACTTTTATTTAATGATATATCTAGATTAATGATAATGACTAATGTAATTGAAATTCAAATTAGTGAAAAGCATGGCGCTCAGTTTTTTCCCTCCTTTCTTTTATTCCTCTATTGTTTTTCCCTCCATTATGGTAGCTTAGTCCTCTCTAGAATCATATTTGATTAATGATATAATCTTATTTAGATTTCTTCTTCAGCCAAGTATATGTGAGTGAGATGGTTGAAAATCATCTTAGTTGTATTATGACCTTCTACCTTTGACATTTCTAGAGGATATTTTTGAGAGGAATAAATTCAAAAAATCAAAGAGACAATGCATCATTCTTTGGATAGTGAGTAGATGTACAAGACTCTAGACAATATTGGCATTAGTCGAGATGTATTACACAAAAATTTTGGCTAATGCAATCAAATATGAAACAAGATTGAGTGCACATCTATTTTTCTCTTAGACCATCTTTGGTAAAGATCATCAAACAAAAAAATAAATACCCTTCTACTAAGATAACCCTTTTCCATAAGTCTAGCTTTATAGTCATCAACACTACCATCTACTTTGTGCTTTATGTTATAAACCCAGTTCCATTCCAATGGCCTTCTTTCCATGAGATAAATCACACAAGAGCCAAGTACCATCTTTAAAAATATCATTATACTCAAATTGCATACAATAGACATCCAGTGTTTTGAATATTGTGCCTATTCAAAAGACACAAGCTTATCCTCATCACACTAACTAGAAACAGCCAATGCACAACAAGTTGATGCATAAGAGGCACTATGACACCCAAATGAGTATTACTAGTAGCCAATGACTCATCCAACTTATTGTCACACAATGTTTGCACTAGCCATTTTGACATAGTTCTAGATTTCTCAATCTCTACTACATCCTTAAGAAGTGCATCATTTACATGAGTGTAGTAGAAATATGCTTATTTTTATTAGCATGAGAAACCTATGTATGTTGAGAAATGGACTCATTTGGCATTGCATGTGGTTATACACCATTGAAAAGAGGTAGTAAAGTGTTGTAGATTTCCAATAAGTGTAGATATGTCTCTTTTGTACATGAAACTAAAGGTTGAATAACAACTTCTACAGAGACAATACAATAGTTGACCAAGATATACTTACTTTGTGGATAGTATAGCTTATAACCTTTTCTTTCATTATGATACCCCCAAAAAAAGTACATTTTTATAGTCTTCTCATCCAATTTTTGTGTTGTTTTCTATTTTAGACCATTTTACTATCATTATATGGACTTATGGACTCTATATTTAGACTATCATTAGTGAATCTATTCACATAGATCACCCAATATTTGACCCTTTAGTCCATGACCCCTCATGCTCATCTCTTGGCAATCTATGCTCTAACTTAGGCCATTCCTTAACCCCTTAACGCCATCAATACCTTAGCATGACAACCTATAATCAATTTTTAGCATTATAATCAAACTATTCTATGTATTTTATCTACTCAAGACCCTTGTCTTTACATTACTTCCCCCCTTTTAGAAGGGTTTTCATTGTGGAAAATGGAAGCAGAAACTTCTAGAGTATACTGATGTTTTCCTGAATTTAAGAAACTTCTTCAAGTCTATCCTTCTACTTGACCAAAATGTTTTTACAAACATGATGGCATGTGGAATGCTCATGAAAATCTAAGATCCATTCTAGCTCATGAAAGTGAACTAGCGGTTGAATAATAATATCTACCAAGACTCATTGGTCCACTAGACTATCATCATTATTAAGTTTCTTATACAATTTACTTAGCATGAATGGCTAGATGGACTCTACTTGAGAATTGTAGATCGAATTTATAGGCAAAATTTAGCAACATATTTAAGAATTGTACATGGGCCACAATACTGTGGAGATAACTTAGGAATTGGTGCCTTGCTGGCAGTGGCTATGTGGGTATGATGGAAAATATCGTTGCTAGCTTTTTATTTTTGGTTACTAATGTACATCAAGATCAAAATGATGATTGCTACAATCCACACTTTGCATTCAAAGACTTGTTGTGCGTTGGGCACTCTTCTTATGAGTGTCTCAAGTTTAGCTTTATTGAGGAAAAGGGAAAAATTCATATGCCTTCATATTAATTGTTGGAGTAAGGCTTTAATTATGCTAAGAAAAGAAAAGGCAAAGCTTAAAATAATAAGGCAAACTAAAGAAAAGGGAAGGCATTTGTGCCCAATTTTTAGGGGAGAGAACGTCATAAATAGGGAAAGGCTATGGGATTTGAGAAAGAGGAAGGGGAAGCTTATTTTGGGGGGCCGTGATGAATATCATGATAGGGGATTGTGAGCCTTTTTTATCATCAAATCATTTAAGTGGCTTTTTGGATCATGAATAGAAGGAAACAAGAAGAGAAGGCTGTATAATCAAAGCACCTATGGTGGGATTTTTTTTCTCGAAGAGGGAAACGTGATTAGTTAGATTGATGAGTGCAAAAGTATCATCTTCTAGAGAGGTTGGGTACTAAATATCAATGAAACTAGTAGCAATCGTCATGCTACAAAATTGCAGTGGCAGTGTTTACACCTTGGTGACTTCTTCTTCTAGAGGTGACATGCATACCTTGCATATTAAGGAGGGTCCCCAATTTCTCTTATGTTGGTGGTAGCAAAGATTTTAGTAAACACATTTTGGATCAAGAGGACACAATAATTACTATGGAGGTGATGGCAGAGCATTTTGAGCATGCAACATTTCCTAGGTGTAACAAGCAGATAGTTGGTAGCCTTTAGGTGCTAAAGATAGTAGATTTCATCTTTCAAAAGTGGTAGTATAGGTAGTGGTTTAGAACAATGATGTTGAACCCAAGCTAGGAAAGTTAAGTTTGAAGGTGATATTATTTTCTATAGTAGCAACATTTTTGAATGACTGAAGAGGAAGTGGCAACATCAATTGTCGAGAGGGTGTTTGTGGAATAGAAAATGTTGATTGCAGTAGTTGGCACTTTTGGTGTGGCAAAATACCAGGTGAAAATAGTGCAGTGAAGGTGATATGATCATGCAAGCTGCCAATTGCTAAACATGTTTCAGAGACGTTGGTTGATGTTGATTGGGAAGATTACAACCACTCATCCTAAAAAGTGACGAGTGAGCCCAATAGTCTAAGATTAAACATCATCACGAGCAATGGCCTGAAGATTGAAGTTAGTAATTTATTATATTTGGTGACCAATTTTTATGGATATAGTAGTAGATGATGCTTATCAAGATAGTAGTTGAGTTGAATACTTGAGTTGGTTAGTGCAACAACGCTAGAAGAGATGGCAATCCATTGTGAAGGAAATCCCAGCATAGAATATATTCTCTCTGAAGTTGATCTAAATTTTATATCTTCCAAAAAACATAACTATAAGAGATGGCAACCCATTGTGAAGGAAATCCTAGCATAGAATATATTGTCTTTGAAGTTTATCTAAATTTTATATCTTCCCAAAAATGTATCTTCTTTGTTGCCTCGTATACATTTGAATACATTTTATATAATTGGAAAATAAATTTCATAATACAATTTTGTATATGGATTTGTATACAGAAGAGAGAAAAATATGCCAATTTTTTAGTAGCTACTAGAAGCCATTCCTTTGACACCACTGGCAAATTCTACCGTTTCCACTGCTTAAGTTTTGTTCAATCCATAAACACATGTAGTTCCATCCCCGACGGTCATCACTCAACCAGTCTCATCCAATGACAATTTAGTATAATAGTCGGTAATTCTTCTTTCCAAGATGGTTATTTTGTTGTTATAGCTTTAAAAAATCTCATTTTTTCTTTGATTTGTGTTTCTCTCTTCTTCAATGCCATAAACGTTCAAGAGCTAATGCATATTGAGCAATTCTTCCTGCATGTCCATTGACTTGTAGCCAGAACATTTCATCATAAAAGGCCTCTATTCAGGGCTTTCCTCCTGGCAAGGCATGTTTGTTATTCCATTTATGACTCGCATTGGAGTAACGAAGTCATGGGGTGGTTGAATATTTACTGGAGATATCGTAACTGATGTAGGTATTTGGAGTTACGAGGTGTAGCTATCATACTATCTATTTTGTTATTTCTTGTTGTTATCTGGCACTAGGTGTATTGGGACCTAGATTTTTTTTGTGATGATTGCACACTTGTGGGGTGAAAGAGGACTCCTTTTCGCACCTATAGGTTCTTATGGCCCTTCAGACTTCAATAAAGGAATAGAGTCGTAGCTTTCTGATTCACCCCTAGCCACTTAAGTAGTCCCGGATACTTAATGCTAACGCTACAACACTACACAAGTCAATACGGGTAGCACTTAGTATCAATTGTTTACAACTAGGACTACTGGGGTGTCTAATCCTATTCACTCCCCTAGCTTTCATCTCTTAGTGTCAGAAAAATAAGAAAATGAACGCTTTAAATAAGCTCGTTTCCTTTCTCTTCCATTGAATCCCTTTCCTTGGTGCTTTACTGATGCCAGGAGGCATATTCCACAGTGGATTCCGTGCCACGGTGGATTCCGTAAACTTTGATGTCCGGGACTCATACACAAAGTGGATTCTTTGTGCGAGAAGTTGATAGGGACGCCTGTCCTTTTCAGGCGTTTCATTAATTTAGTGTGTACATGGGTGATTCCATAGCGGGTGATTCTACAAAATACATATTAAATTAATAAACGTTTATGAGTTTAGAGTGCGCACTCGTAATAAATTAAGGTTAGGATTTATTTCTAACCAGTTGATTTATTTATGTAGCTGAAGACTGCTAGGTATTCACTTTTGTCGGTTTAATTGTATTATTTTACTAACGATTGTGAATGCTTCAGTTGATGTGTAGAGATAGCAGCAGTGGCGGAGGAAAGCATTGGAGTTTAGCGAGTATTCAACCTATGGATTATATTTTGATAGGTGCCACGCCTATATTTTGTCATGTCTATTGAGGCATTGATTATTGATTATTATTTTGTATGCGCCTATGCGCACGGATATGTTATTTCTATTTGGACATTGAGATTGGGCGTGCCAGACTCTATGGGCACCGTCCAATAGCTTTATTTCCTATTTTTGTAAAAGGCAAACTCAAAAGCTAAAAGCTTGTCATATTTTTGTAAATTGGGCTATTATTGAGCATGAAGATGGAAATATACATAAAATACATGCTTTGTGAAGCGCTCACACAAGGCATGGGGGGAGATTGAACCCAATTGGTCTCTTGCTCTTGTCGTTCATGCTTTTACATTGTTTTTTGTGCAAAAAGGTAGAGTTCATTGTTCTTGGGGACCTTCAGGGATTCACTACGTGAGCATACTGCGACCAATCTGCGCACCAGTGGTATCAGAGCGGACCTGAGATCAAGAGCTTCCAATCGCTACCCATCTCGTGCGAAGGCGGAGCTCCTGGAACGATCGGGCTCTATAGTCAATCTCGTCGCGAACCGTTGATACAGGCAGACTTCTGGCGATCAAGAACCCCTGTTTCTACTCTCAGATCGCAAAGGACCAGGCTGTACAGGCGGAGGACTACGCAATCATCTCCTTCACCAAAGTCGTGGATATACTGTGAGAAAACTTCATATCTCTTCTCTCTCCAAAGTTTAAGCTTGACTAAAGCTTTAGAAGAAGCTTAATTACTTCAGAAACTCATTGCGTGGTATAAGAGGACCTTTCGAAAATTTCGCGCCGTGCAGAAAACGCCCCCCCCCAACGAAATTCAACGATTAAGCCCAAGGCTTAATCCACTAAAGCTAACCTTACTTACCTAAGTCAGACAAGACAAATCTCCACTCTGCAAGTCAGCAACTCCAGGTCCTGCACACCAGAAATCAAGTCCTCTAAATCAACTGTGATCAAGTTCTGCAAGTTCACTAAGTCGGCTAAGTCTGCAACTCTGCAAGTCGGCTAAGTCTGCAACTCTGCAAGTCAGACTAGTCAACTGGAGTCAGAACTGACTTGTGCTCAAAACTCCTAGAAGTGTTGTTCCTGCGCAAAAACTCTGAACTGCAAAGTTGTTCGTGGCAAGGTATTCTACCCATACGCAGGTTCGCTGAAGTATTTTCAACAGACGAAGAAGGAAAAATCACAGATTTTCTAAAAATTGAGAAAGAAATACTCAAAAACACACAGCCTTGTAACCCCGAATTTGAGCTACGCTCATCCCGCTAACCTGATTTTGAGTGAGAAAGGTCTTTTGAGTTTTACAGGATGACGGAACCACATATGGATGATCCTATGGCTGAAGACGACCTACCTGAGCCTACCATGGAACAAAAGCTGGACCTAATCATGATGCAATTGGAAGAAGAACGAAGGGCTAGGCAAGCATTGCAAGTGCAATTGACAAAATTACAAAGAGTGTCTACCGACAAAGAAGAACCTCAAGCTGAAGATTTGATTTGACGTACCATCAACGCCACTCTTGAAGCTCAAACCATTCGCAAGGAATCAAAGATAAGTAAACGAAGTTTCAAATTTCGCACTTTCAATGGCATACGAGAAGGAAAGACTGTTTTATCATTCATTAGTCAGTTTGATGACTATTTCCATGAGGAAACCTATCCAGAAAAAGATAAAATCAAGTGTGTTACTAATCATTTGGTAGACAGAGCATCACTTTGGTGGACTGTAGTACGCAAGAGCATAGAATGTCCTGCTACTTGGGAAGATTTCAAGAAGAAGTTCATGCAGAATTTCCTTCCACCGCAATTTCATGAGAAGGCTATTAAGCAATGGGATTTACTTCAACAATGGGATTGTGAGCCTATACCTCAGTATACAGAGCGTTTTTGGAATGCACTCCTACAGCTACGCATGCTTGAAGACGTACTAGAGACGACACATAAGCGGAAGTATATGTCTGGACTTCTTGGACATTAGTATGCTGAAGTGAACATGTTCAAGCCTGCTACCCTTGAAGATGCCATCTCACTAGCTCACGACACTGAAGATAAGTTACGCGGTAGAGACAGACGACCACAACAATTCCAAGCCAATGGTAATTATGGATCTAAACAATTCAATTCCAATTTTAGAAGATTTAATCCAGGTCATTTCTCTTCACCATTTTTTCGCAAGAATTGGGCTAAACCACCTGCATTACCATCCAATGTCAATCCAAATCCTAAGCCTATTCCACAAGCAAATCCAAATGTACCCAGACTTCCAGCCATTGCAAATAATGTAACCAAAGCCAAGCCAATAGTATGCTATAAATGTCACCAGCCCGGACATCTCACAGCAAATTGTCATTCAAAGAAGCCACCAGCTCATATCAACTATCTTGGAGCCATGGACGAAGACGAGCATGAGGATATGCTTGATTTCACTGAAGATGAGGACGACACTACTACTATTTCCGACACTTTACCAGGTATGCCTATTCCACATTCATTATTCACTATGAAATGTTTGGTGCATGGAAAGGAAAAGACTATCTTGCATGATGACGGTAGTACTCATGACTTTATTTCAGCAAAATTGGTAAAGGAATTGAAATTACAGACTGTACCTACGCATTATCGCATAAAAGCTGCATTTTTAGGCACTAGGTATAATGGTACACAGGAAGTCCAAGATTTAGAGATTCAAATTGGTTCATACACTGAAAGAAGAAACTTCTTAGTTGTTCCATTACAGTCGAGTGACATTATTTTAGGAATGCCTTGGTGACACCAGCATAATCCAGATATAGATTATTCCACACACACAATGAATATTAATTTTCAAGGAAAATCTATTACATTATATGGTATGCATGCATCTAATGTTTTTCCACTGCTTTCGCATACTCAAGCAAAACGTGCATTACACAAGAGTACTAAATCATATCTCATTTGGGTGAATGAATTGCAAGCAAAGGAAAATCATATGCATCCTAGGCATAAGGAATTTCTTGCATATTTTAAGGACTGTTTTGTAGAAGACCTACCACCAGGTTTACCACCTTCACGTCTAGAAGACCATAAGATTGATTTGATACCTGGCACACAACCACCTTGCAAAGCAC
Organism: Lygodium microphyllum; assembly: GCF_053477565.2. Taxonomy (NCBI): domain Eukaryota; kingdom Viridiplantae; phylum Streptophyta; class Polypodiopsida; order Schizaeales; family Lygodiaceae; genus Lygodium; species Lygodium microphyllum. The sequence goes on from NC_141146.1 coordinate 41,148,313, forward strand.
CATATAGGCACAATTAGATAGAGCAAAAAGAAATCCAGAATCAAGTTGAAGAATTACTAAATAGAGGTTTAATTCGACTTAGCAGTTCTCCATTCGGTGCACGTGTATTGTTAGTCAAGAAAAAGAATAATACCTATCGTATGTGTATTGACTACCGAGCTTTAAATAAGATCACTGTAAAGAATAGGTATCCTATACCTAGAGTTGATGACCTTATGGACAAACTGCAAGGATCTTCTATATTTAGTAAAATTGACCTTAAGTTTGGATATCATCAGGTGAGGCTAGATAAATCTGACATATTTAAGACTGCATTCAGAACACAGTTTGGCCATTACGAATTGACTAATGCACTTGCCACCTTCAGTAGAATGATGAATCGTATCTTTTTAAAATATCAGTACTGTGTGATTGTTTTCTTTGATGATATTTTGGTGTTTAGTCAAAATGAGAAAGAACATTATGAGCATTTGTCATTAGTTTTTCAATTATTGAAAGAAAATCAACTGTTTGCAAATCCTGAAAAGAGTGAATTCTTTAAGACAAAAATTGAGTATTTAGGTCATATTGTATCATCTAAAGGAATTAAAGTTGATCCTAAGAAAATTGATGCAATATTGCATTGGCCTGTTCCTAAAAACGTGCATGAGTTACGCTCATTCCTTGGTCTTGCTAGTTTCTATAGGAAGTTTGTACGTAATTTTTCATTACTTGCTTTACCATTAACCAAACTTCTCAAGAAAGGAATTGTTTATCAATGGACCGAAAATCAGCAGAAATCCTTTGACTTACTGAAACATGCATTAACCAATGCCCCTATTTTACAGTTTCCTGACTTTAATAGACCATTCTTTCTAGTTGTGACTGATGCTAGCTGATCAGGAATAGGAGCCGTACTAATGCAAGACAATCATCCAATAGCATATTCTAGTTGTAAGCTAAAACCCTCTGAGCTGAAATATTCCACATATGACAAAGAACTATTAGCAGTTGTACAAGCATTAAGACAGTGGAAACACTACTTAATGGGTTCAGAATTCATGATAAAGACCAACCAGCAAAGCATTAGACATTTACTTAGTCAACCTCAAATCTCTGACCGTCATATCAAATGGGCTTCCTTTATTCAAAGTTTTCATCCTATCATTCAATACCAACCTGGAAAAGAAAATGTAGTTGCTGATGCATTGAGTAGAAGACTTGCAATTCATAATATTTCTGTCATATCTTTTGATTCTTTGATTGCTATGAAAGATACATATCACCAGGATATTACTTTTCATTCTGATTGGAATAAATTAGTACAAAATAATTTCATTCATGTTGATTCATTGTCATATAATGATGGATTTATGTTTTATGAAAACAGACTGTGTGTTACTATTCCATTCCAATCTTTTGTTTTGAATGAAATTCATTGTCCCCCATATCAAGGTCATAGAGGTATCATATCTACATTACGTATGTTAACTGAAGATTTTTATTGGCCGCATATGGATGCAGATGTATCTAATTTCGTTTCTGAATGTTTGATTTGTCAAAGAGTTAAAAGACATCATGGTAAACAGTATGGATTACTCATGCCTTTGTCTATTCCATCTAAACCTTGGGAACAAATTTCTATGGATTTCATTACTGGTTTACCAAATACTAAATCTAACCATGATATGATTTGGACAATTGTAGATAGATTTAGTAAGCAAGCATATTTCATTCCATGTAAGAAAACTTTAACAGCATCACAAGCAGCACAATTATTTTTTAAAACTGTTTTTACTAACCATGGATTGCCCAAAGTTATCATTTTAGATCGTGATTCTAGATTTTGTAACAATTTTTGGATTACACTGTTTGCTAATCTAGGCACAAAGATTGATTTCTCATCTGCATTTCATCCAGAAACAAATGGACAAACAGAAGCCACAAATAGCACCATTCTAGATCTTTTACGTGCATATACTATCTCTAAACCTCAGACATGGGACACTCATTTGCATTTATTACAGTTTGCATATAACAATACACCGCACACATCTATGAAGAAAGCACCTTTTGAAGTCATTTATGGATATAGATTGTCTACACCTGTTGCATCTTTGTCTAATAGAATTCAGAGTGCTGATGATATTGCTAGTATGCATAACAGTATTTTTGATGAGGTTAAGGATATGATTGCTAAAGCCCAGCAATCATATACCAAACAAGCCAACAAGAAAAGACAAGCCATGAATTTCAAAGTTGATGATTATGTTTGGCTGAGAATAGAAAAACGTAGACTGCAAAGTGTAGATAGACATCCAGTTGTCAAATTAGCTCCTAGATTCTATGGACCATTTAGAATCATTCATAAAATTAATGATAATGCATTTAAGTTAGAATTACCATCTCATTGGAAAATTCACAATACATTTCACATTAGCCTATTGAGACCATTTAGAGGCCAATTTATTGTCCACCCTGTTTATAAAAATCCACCTTTATTAGAGGAACAGACTGAAATACTTGAACCAGAAGCTATCATAGACACTGACTTTATGACCACTAGGACTGGCTGAAGGTATTCTAGACATCTAGTTAAATTTAAGAACCATCCTGTAGAGGAAGCACAATGGATGCACGCTAGCGACTTAAATGCTTTCCCCACTCTGTTAGCTCCACATTGAGCTAATAGCAATTGAGGTCAATTGCTATCCCACCCCGGGGGTATGATGCCAGGAGGCATATTCCACGGTGGATTCTGTGCCACGGTGGATTCCGTGAGGTTTTATGGTGGATTTCGTAAACTTTGATGTCCGGCGCTCATACACAAAGTGGATTCTTTGTGCGAGAAGTTGATGGGGACGCCTGTCCTTTTCGGGCGTTTCATTAATTTAGTGTGTACATGGGTGATTCCATAGCGGGTGATTCCGCAAAATACATATTAAATTAATAAACGTTTATGAGTTTAGAGTGCGCACTCGTAATAAATTAAGGTTAGGATTTATTTCTAACCAGTTGATTTATTTATGTAGCTGAAGACTACTAGGTATTCACTTTTGTCGGTTTAATTGTATTATTTTACTAACAATTGTGAATGCTTCAATTGATGTGTAGAGATAGCAGCAGTGGCGGAGGAAAGCATTGGAGTTTAGGGAGTATTCGACCTATGGATTATATTTTGATAGGCGCCACGCCTATATTTTGTCATGTCTATTGAGGCATTGATTATTGATTATTATTTTGTATGCGCCTATGCGCACGGATATGTTATTTCTATTTGGACATTGAGATTGGGCGTGCCAGACTCTATGGGCACCGTCCAATAGCTTTATTTTCTATTTTTGTAAAAGGCAAACTCAAAAGCTAAAAGCTTGTCATATTTTTGTAAATTGGGCTATTATTGAGCATGAAGATGGAAATATACATAAAATACATGCTTTGTGAAGCGCTCACACAAGGCATGGGGGGAGATTGAACCCAATTGGTCTCTTGCTCTTGTCGTTCATGCTTTTACATTATTTTTTGTGCAAAAAGGTAGAGTTCATTGTTCTTGGGGACCTTCCGGGATTCACTACGTGAGCATACTGTGACCGATCTGCGCACCATTTACACTAGCAGGCAACATAACAATAAGAAAGGATAAATTTGTAAGCGTACCCAAATTTGGAGTCATTTTCTAACAAGCAAGTTGAAGATGGTGACAATCTTCTTCAATCGGCTTCATCCTACTCACCTAGGATAATAATATTGCAGTATCGGCAAACATAGATTGAAGGCATTGATTGCAATGACATGATAACATTTTTGCAATCTCGTAATAATAACACATCATTAACTCTAGGATTTTATATTAATAATGTTAACCAGGTAAAACTTTTGAAGGGGTTTCTCTATATCTTGGCGGGCACAACAAAACCACATATTGAGGAATTTGGAAATTTTCGTAAAGATTCAGAATTCCTAATGTGATTGATATTTGGGCACATGGTCAAATCTTATCCCCTTACTTGAAGGTGAAATTTTCCCTAAGTACTATATAAGCAATCCCCCCAAGTCCCACTCTCAAATATGGTGTTAAGATTTAGCCATTTAGTCAAATCTTTACTTCTTATTCGAAAGTGGAATGTGGGAGATTTCCAAATTCTCTAAAATGGTATTCTAAGGTTTGATGGGGCCATTGAGGAATGTTGAAAATCTAATTGGCATAAAATCCTAAAAATCCACTATATATAGAGGACCCTAGTTGTATTTCTTACTTTTTCAACTTCCAGGCAAGTCTCTTGGAGATTGCATCCTTCTTGAGTGAAGAACTCTCTTACCAAACAACCTTAATAGTATCTCACACATTGAGTGGATGGTTCTAAGAATCTTTCAATGAGTCATGTTTCATTGTTTATATAGGGATACATAAAATAAGGAACCAAAGAATGTGGGAATAATATTGGGTTACTTATTCTAGTGAGAGCGATAGATAATCCTTGATTGTTTGCTAGTCTTGGTTCTGTTTTTTAACAAATGTTGGGGTAATTGCAAAGTTAGTTAAATAATAGAAATTAAACATGCTTGAACTTTTTCTAATGGGCTAATATCCTAGCTTTGGCATTGTTAGTTCATGATATGGCAATAAGAGTATATATACACATGTATCTAAGAATGTTAGTGTATAAGAGCTATAAATGTTTAGAATGCTACTGCATGTTTACTTTTATCTATGCATATTCTTAAGATATGAAAGCTTTCAACGTTCATATAGTTTTGTTATATGTTTACATATATTTTTTCACAATTCTTTCATATCATAACTCACATGTATTATGTGTTTATTAAAAGTACACAAAAGATTTATTTCAATTTTTTACTTTAGTATCAAAATGAATAGTGTTTGTGAATGTTATATAGGTATTGAAATGATAATAATAATAGCAATTGCATGCGAGTGTATGTTTCTTTTTTTTTACTTACACTTAATTTTTTGTTAAAGAGTAAAAATTTGAATGACTAATTATCTATGAATTGTTGTATAGTTCATTTATTTATCTGTATGTTTTTTTTTTCCAGGGATTGTTACATGTCACTTACTTACTTGTTTATTTTGTTCTATTGTGAGGATTTGTTGTAAACTTGTAGCTACTAACATTGTAGAGCAGTGAGGATCAATGATCACTTGTTACCTTGATGTTCATTGGAGTATCCAAGAATATGAAGGCACCAACTCCCAAGTTTTCAAAGATAATCAATGCTTCTTTCTCTAACTAGCCTAAGTTAGTTCAATTTGTAATCCCCTTGAATTCCACAACGATAAGGTGGTCTTCCTTGGTATCCTATATTTGTATGCTCTATTCCAAGATGATTGAGGAGAGAATCTTATTGGTACCTAAAAGCCTCTTCGTTGTCTATTATCAAGAATTATTTGATGTACTTATACTGGCTCTCTCAACCTCATTCTTAGATACATAATAGGTGGTGACAAAATAATCCCAAATTTTGAGTTATACCAACATGTTGTAGTCTCATGCCCATTCTTCTTACACCTGCGGTAAAACTTCTCCTTTTTAGTTTGTCTGCTTACTCCCAAATCTTTTAATTTCTCTTTAATGTTAATTTCCAACTTTCTTTCAATTTTCTTTTATGATAATTTTCTCCTCGTTTTGTTCTTAGATGACTCTCCATCCCTCCTAGTTTTGCTCTTCTTGACTCATTTCTTCTTATTGTATTTGTCATTTGAACCCTTTGACTCCTCCTACAATTAAGATTTAAAGCTTGAGTTAAGAGCAGAGTTTTGAGCCTGGAATGTGCTTAAAATTTGCCAAAAAATCTGGAATTTAGGGGAAAAATCTTCGACATCGAAGGCGGTGTCAAAGGATTTTCGAAAGCAGAGTCGTGTCTACAAAAGACCTTGATAAATTTCAAGATGGAAGATTAATCAAGTGAATAATCCAATATTAGAGTCATCATCAAACTGGCCTTCAACTCTGAATCATGTAATTTCTAATAGCCACAAAGCAATTTCAGAATACATTTAATAAAGTCTGTCTGAGCAAAAACAGTTATAAATTCTGTTATCCAGTTTATAAGGTTTAAAATGGTAACTAAGCCACTCTTGAAGATATACAAGGCTTCAGCTTAAACAATACACCCTCGGTTGCTACAGTGTGGAGGACAACCAGGGTAAGGCAGTGATCACTAGCTGTTGAAAATGAAGAGACTCACAGTTCTTCACCAGACAAAAAATTCTTTGAAGGTAGAACAGCAAGAGGTTTCCCATTTCAAAGTGTCATTAGAATTTATTTGCAGGCCATGCTGGGGTATAAGGCAATGATTGAAACAAGCGTCAACCTCAAGATCATCTCTCCAAAAGAAGGGCTTCAAAGTGGCTTCATGATCTCTCCATTGTGGCCACCAAAACACCTACTGGAGCAGGTTGAAACTATAGCATGTCAGGATTTTGAACCCAAGCAGTGTGACTGCTGTACACTCCCAACCATACCTCTGAACAGAGTCAAATTTGTTGCCACCCCAATCTATTCCTTGATGCAACATAATATGTGTTAGGCAGTCATACTAAGGAGAATTCTCCACAATATTCCCAGAATTGTAGATTTGTGCATTCTAGAATTATGGTCTTGCGATGTCTGTTGCATCTAAATACTGATGCTACCTTCATGATGCTCCAGGCTCGTGTAATATAATGGTTGCATCGTAAACGGTCAAGTAGCTTCCATCAATTTGTTGTGAGCTCTAGATTTTGCCACAACTGTTCGTTTGAACTAAAGCTTATGCATAATCTGGCCATGAGACTGTGGTATTTGTATCTCCAGCCTTACTATGAGTGCCAAATTGGTTGCTCTTACAGGAACACCAAGAAGAATATCCTGACCATTGTAATTATAATGATGATTCAGTTCTGATCATTATGATGATAAAGATGATTCAGTTGCAGAGATCTTCACCCAGTTGGAGTCTGCCTTGTAGGCCTGTAAATGCATCATGAAAATTAAAAGATCCTGCTGCTGTCCAAAAATCCATGCTATCTATCAAGAAAATGAGCACATGTTGTCCTAGGTATATGCTGTCTTTCAACCGGCATGTACAGTGCAATTATAGCAGCACCAAGCACAGCAAGAAAATCAATTCCCCATAGAAGAGTATGTTATTTACATTTCTTACTTCGTCTCGCCTTTCATGGATTCCTCTGGTTACCTGCTCTACTTCGATTAATACATACTAATCCCTTAGTATCAAGTAAGAATTTTCCTCTTGTAGCCTTCCTAACGCTTTTGTACCAGGAAGGCTAACAGTGTTTCAGCGCTATTCCATTCACTGCCAAACCACCTGTAACACAAACAGAATAAGACCAGCAACCAAAAAGCTCGTCTCTATGTCAAAAAGCTCATGCTCACAGAGATGACAAGATATCCAGAGCACCAACGCCAATGACAATGCTCAAGCTTCTGTCTCCAATCCAATACTCTCCCTTTGTTTTAATCTGAGTTGTCCTCTCCCTTTGTTTGCTTCTTCAGCATGATCAACATTGCTTTGTTTTCCTTCTTCAATTGTCGGATGATTCTTTCATCTTCACAGCTTTCTACGGCATCATCATCTTCATAGTCCGCCTTCATCACCTTTCATTGAAACATCACCATCTTTACATTCTTCTCTGTTCATCATAGTAGACTTTTCGACTATAGACTTGCCCTTTTAAGCACGTTCATGGGTGCTTCAGGTGTCCTCCTCCTCGTCACTCTGAACGCAGAGCTCGCCCCTCCAAGACCAGATGACGATCCTCTCCCTTTCCTCCTTATCAATCATGATCAACTTTTATTTTTATCTTCAGCTTCAAAGCTCTCGTCCTTGGCTTGTTTCCCTCGGAAAACCTCTCCGGCTTGAACTCGTATACATCCTCGCCCCACAGCTCTGGGTCCAGATGAATTGCCATGATGGGAAGACCTTTGCCATGTCACAATTTCTCAACTAGGATAGGAGCTCCATGCTTGGGCCTTTCAGTCACCACAACCTGAGGGGAATGCCTGTAATCAGGGGATGCTTTGAATCTGTACTTGAACAGCAGACTTGATAACACCAGCTTGGCTTCAATCAGGCTAAAGCTCTGGCCAATACAGTTTCTGGGTCCATATGCCAAGGGCAAAATACGCCATGGGGTGCTTTGCTGCCTTGCTTATCCCCTCCGCTTCCTGTTTTGCGTGTCCGGTCCCCCTTTCTTTCTCTCCTCATCTTCGTTTCTGCTTCCCTCCAAAAAGCCCTCATTTCAAAAATAGACCTTGCTTTTTCTTTCGGCTCCTCTATTCCTGCCCCATCATATACAACCAAAGTACCACTATTGTAGATGCCTAGAGAAGATATAGCAACAATCATAGAAGATCTAATGCGGAAGCTAACCTACATGTCATTCTGAAAATATTGAACGTCACAAAGAACTCCACCAACCACACCTACGAATATCAAAGCACCATATACATAACCAATCTCAGAATCTGTGCTAGTCTTAGCCACATCTCCCAAAGCTCCTGTGAGCTGTTGATCAAAACCTCCTCGTCTAGGTTGACTGACCACTTGGCAAGACATGCCAACTAGAGCATTATTCATGAGTTCCTCTTGCTCCAAACCCTCTTCACTATACTGCCTACGCAGAACAAAAGTATAATCATAACAACTAAATATGTACAAAGTATCAAATCCCACACACACAACTTTTGGGTGGATTTCACACCTCGAATGCGCAGCAATACGACAGCGGCGGCTGTAGCTAGGATGATTTTAAGCACCAAGTGAAAGACGGATTTTAAAAGCCGCCCAAGCGACACTTGTGGATTTTTGATAATTTTTTTGATTGCCGTGCGGGATGCTGGGAGCTGCCAGTCATTGCGCGATGCCAAGACGGACGCGCATGATTTTTTAGAGGCCGAATCGGAGTCCGGACGCAGAAGAGGCCAAAAAATTGGCCAAATTTGAAAAGGTTGACATTGAGAGATTAAAGGGGGGGTGCGCTTTGGAACCCCCCCCCCCCCCCCCCCAAAATCGATTATGGGGCTGCAAGCAACCTATCTAACACACAATGCCCGGCAACTTCTCCTTCTTTCGTGATCGTATCACCGATCTTCGTGGGAGATATGGCTGACTGAATGAAGAGATCAGAATCTAGTATTTCTCTCTCCTCCCTCTCTCTCCTCTCTATGGGCTGCTCATGCGCACTATCTTGAAGGAGGAATCGGGAAGGAGATGGAAGAAAACAGTGATGGAGATCGATGGAGATGCTGAAGATTGATGTGTAGCATTGGATTGAGAGCAATGGAGGCTATGTCCGCCGGTCATGCAGTCATTTAATGCGTCTCGGGTTTCGTAAAAACACGGTATGACCATTTTTATGAAGAAAATGAAGGGGTTTTGGTATTTTATGATGGTAATGATGTTCTTATTTGATGAAAATTTATTCGAGTGCTAGTTGCATAATGATTAATTGCTGTTTATCAGAAAATTTTGATTTTGCAATGATTTACATGCGTTAGTTAATTCCCGTAAAACCCGAAATGCGGTTTTTAAGTGGTAAAATGATAGTTTTGTCGTTTCGGGTGGGTGAAATGTGTTCCAATGGGGAAAAAATGGAAAATAAATTGAATATTAGTACGCTGAAGTGATTGGAACAAGAAAAAACAGAAAATAGCATATTTTATTGCCAAATAAATCAAGAAAATGGAGAAAATAAGGGGAAAAATAGAAATATGCTTCAAAAAAATAAGGAAAAATATAATGATTGTTTGTGGATGTATGGTAGTGGCAAAGCATGAGGTTTAGCCTCAGTTTTCCCTATCTCCTTGTCAAAGTTTGTGATTTATCGCTTTTCATACATCAAAACATGACAAAATGAACCTCTACACCTATGCAACGAAAGCAATACCTAAACGTAGGGGGTTGGGATGTTTGAATGGTGCAATTTGTGTGCTGATTGTTGCTGATTTTCTGATGCATATCATGATATAGAGTTTGTCGTATTTTAATTAAGAGGATAGTAGCACGGGTGTTGTCTTGATGCTATTCCTTACATTGCTGCAACGAGTTAGTGAATGAGCATTAGAAAGACTGGTTGTGCACAGTATGTTTCTAATTGAAAATTATGGTTGAGCACTTTAGGATCATCCACTTTTGCATGTGCATGTCAAACATGGTATCAGAATACAAAGGACTGGATATATAGCACGTGTTTTTGATGACGATGACCTACAATTGAGTGTGGAAAGGCAACCTAAGCCATAGGATAGTTGTTCGTTTCTTGGAGAATTATTTGTTAAGGACACATGGTATCTCCTGGAATACTCTCAAAATGAAAGAGTGGAGTTTGTTCGGTTGTTCTATATGTTGAGCAGCGCATCAAGGGGCCAATCCCTGCGATGTAGGAGAGCTATAGTGGGGCCGTGGTGATTCCACCAAGAGGTTGCCTCCCATGTATGTGATGATCGTTGCATTTATTGCCAATGTGTAGGGGTTCTCCCTCTGTGGAGTTTATAAAAAGGGAAACGTTGGACTACAAAACTATAAACACATAGATTAGGCTTTAGGACAGTTCGTCCTTTAGGAGCAAATAGACGCTCTTGGCCCGTGAGGCCATGTAGGTGTGGTTGTCTGTTATGAGCATGAGGTCCGGCTAGTGCCATAGCCAGTGCCAACCCATTTGAGGTCCCTTCAGTGGTGCGTCTGCCGGGAGCTGTCAACAAGTGGTGGTTCTCAAATCTAGGGTTTTTAGGGACCAAAAAGTTGGTTTATGTCCTCTGACAAGGACCGTCAAGCCGAAATACAAAAAGCAAAACGTGCTGAGAGGGCTAGACGGCAGTTGGAGATTGTAAGACGCTATTCTCCTCAAAGGAGTAGGCCGATATGCATAACATGTAGTGGTCTTAGTAACCCAACTTCTGCACATAGTCCTTTAGGTGTAGGAGGAAGTGCAAGTTCTTCCTCTCTTCCACCAAGTCAACCCACTTCAAGTGGGGGTGTGATCCCATCATTCCAAATCCCTATTGTCAATCCGATTGTTGTCATGGCACAACCCATTGCAATTCCTGCAGGGACGCCGGATCTGCCAGCTTTAGGAGTGCCTTTGCCCATTTTTAATGGGTTAGCCAAAGAAGATACGGAGTTTCACATTTGTGAATTCCAAAGATTAATGTTTAATTACCGCATCCAAGATGAGGGACATCTTATGATGTTCTTTAACATGACATTAAAAGGAAGGGCTGCAGTATGGTATCATAGTATAGAGACTGGAACCATCACTACAATTGACCAATTTTATGTAGCTTTCCGAGGAGAATATGCCCCTGAAAGAGGTGGCCAATACTGGTTGCGTGTTTTGAATGTAACATGCCAAGACCCCCATGAGAATGTGAGAGCCTATGCCAAGAAGCTTAAGGAAGTATTTCGTAAGTTACAAACTTACATTCCCATTCCGCCGGCTGCCCAATTGCAATACTTCTTACATGGATTGGATTTCAATATTGAGGTACAATTGAGCAGTGTAGCTTTGGCTGATATAAACACTGCCATCACGCGGGCAGGAGTAGAGTCACGATTACAAATGGCCTACTCGTCTCGAATAAATCTTAATGTGGGTCTAGTACCTGAAGGCAATTTACCATTGATAAATGGAAGTCAAGGGATGCCTATGAATAACCCGAATGGGAGGGGAAGCATGGTTCAAAATGTACCTTTGCTACCAGCTCCTCCCAGTGTGACTATGCCTATGGCCAGTCAGTTGGCTCCACCAAATGTTGGAGGCCAAGCTTCGAACCCTAATGTTGATTCTGTGAGTCAACAACCAATGCCCAATCAAATTGTTAGGCCAATGGAATGACGGATAGATGATCAAGGCTATGAGTCGAGTGCCTCTAATGTCCTTGGCAAAGTTAAGGATATGATGAAGCACTACATTGACATGATTTCTGAACCATATCAGCAAATAGCTGTTGATGTCAATTTCCTGAAGAAGCAGCAGAATCTGATATAGAGTCCTCGTCCTAAAGAGGGTGGTCCCTCAAGATTCAGCTGTAAGAAGTGGTGTGATGAACAACATTTCCCTAGAAACTGTCCAAATGTTAAATGTGATATTTGTGGGAAGTCGGGCCACTTAGCCGCTATCTGTTGGAGTAAGATTAGTTCCCTCCAACAAGGGAGTAAACAGCCAGGTCCAGTTAATCATAGAGCGCAAGGTAGTAACCTCCAGCAAAATGATGGACCAAGACAAATACTGCAGAGGGGAAAGACCACTATAGAGGAGTTGCCACAATGCAATGGATTCAGCCTTATCGAGGCTGTATGCATCAATGGCACTGAAATCTCTAACCTACGAGCCGTGACAAGAGGCCAAAAGGCTAAAGAGGGTGATAAAGATAATGCAAAATCGGTCGAGGAAAACCCTAAGCAAGGGGATAAGGGGATGCAAGTCCTGAATCCTGGAATGGAAGGTGGACCTCTAAGACCTGTTGACAAAAAAGTCGATCTTAAGAAGGATGAGAAAGTGCCAAGAAAGAAGGCAAGAACCAAAAGAGAAGCACCAAAGCTGGTCCTGAGACCAAAAGAAAGAATGGTTTGGCAAGAAAAGAGAGCGTTGGCTACCTATCATGATTTTGATTTAGCAAGTTCTCTTTGCGAAGTCAAACCAGATGTAAACCTCTTATAGTTGATTAAATTATCTCCAGGAATACGCAAGGAATTCAAGAAGATCCTGCGTATTGGGTATCTTGTAGAACCTTTGGGCATAGCACGAGTAGGGGAAGATTGGTTTGATCATGTTGAAAAGAATTGCCCTAGGGTTCCAGCATACGTGGATGGAATATTAGTGGAGCATGCTATCGTAGACACTGGGTCCTCCGTCAATATCATGAGTTCAGAGTTGATGGAGAGGTTGGGTCTAGGCATCCAAAAAGATAGCTCCACCCTTCTTAGAATGGTTGATGATAGTCTAAGGCAACCAGAATGTTGCATTAGTAAAGTCCATGTTACAGTTGCAAGTGTAGAATGCTTCTTGGACATTAGGGTGATAAGATTTGCAGGACGTCCTAGCTATCGAGTCTTGCTAGGTAGGCCTTGGATCTTATGAACAGACTATCAAGTCGATATACCTGCCGTCGAGTGGTTCTAGGTAGAGGTGCTAATCTAGTAATAGTCGATGCTTACCCTGGGTCTCCTCAGAGTGAGAGAGCTCCTTTATCCTCTACTGAATTAGAAACAACAGATGATCCATCTAGTAGTGAGACATCATCCACTGATGAATCTAAAGAGGGATCCACTACAGAGGATATTTATCAGATAACTCTAAATGAGCCGATAGAGCCTCAAGATAGGATAAGAGACGTGGATGTGATTGAGTTGGACCTTGGCATGCCGAATGATTCGCGAGCAATTAAATTAGGTTCCATGCTCAGTTCAGCAAAAAGGGAGGACTATGTGTCCTTGATTCAAGAATTCCGCAACATCTTTGCTTGGAGTTATGACGAGCTGAGAGGCATTCCTTCCAGTCTGGCTGTTCATACTATTCCTGTAAAAGAAGGCAGTTGTCCTGTGTGTCAGAAAGTAAGGCGTATGCCTTTTGAATTGAGGGACGGACTGTTTGAGGAGTTACGGAAGTTACGGAAAGCTGATTTAATCTTTCATATACAGCACATAGAATGGTGTTCACTAGTTGTCATCAGGAAGAAGAAAAACAACCAAATCCGACTATGTGTAGATTTTAGAGAGCTGAATAAGCAGACGGTCAAGGATTACTACCCATTGCCATTTATTGACTAGATTTTGGATCAATTAGTGGGTAGGAAAATATATTCGTTTATGGATTGCTTTGCAGGATACAACTAGATGGCAATTGTAGAAGAGGACAAGTTGAAAACGACTTTCATTACTGTCTTTGGTACTTTTGCATACCATGTGATGGCCTTTGGTTTGTGAAATGCACCTAGATCATGGCAATGAACAACAGACAAGACCTTTGGTGACATCTCCCCAGATGAGTTGAAAGTATTTATCCATGACCTGGGGGCAGCCACTGTAAGGGAAAGGATGTTGATTATCTTAAGAAAGTGTTTTGAGCGCTGTAGACAATTTTGTATCGCTCTTAACCCACGTAAGTGTGTTTTTGGAGTGCCTTATGGGTTATTGCTAGGCCATGTAGTCAGTTTAGTAGGGATCACAACTAGCCCTGAAAAGATCAAGGTTATAGTCGCTATGAGTCCACCATGCACTCCAAAAGAGGTACATAGCTTTCTGTCATCGATAGGGTACTATTGGAGGTTTATAAATGCCCTTGTAAGGTAGCTTTCGAGGATGTGAAATAGGAGCTAGTAAAAGCACCAGTTTTAAAAGCACCTAAAAGAGGCGAGGTATTTTACATATTTTCAATAGCCACCATGCATACTATCAGCTGCTACTGTTTAGCCCAAATCTGGGAGAAAAAGTGGTATCATCTGATAGCTTTTGCTAGTTGAAAATTGGGCATATAAAAAATTAACTATACCTACATGGAGAAGTTATGCCTTGCGATGGTCTTTGAGACTAAAAAATTCAGGCACTACATCCTCTATGAGAAGGTAGTTTTCTATACGAAGGCAGAAGGCCTTAGATTGCTTATGAACAAGCAACAACCGCCTGATCGTTTGGCAAAGTGGTTAATCACTTTGCAGGAGTTTGATTATGAGATTAAGAGTAAGCCACCGCGGTTACAGGGTATTGTGGAATGCCTTGTGGATTTCGGGGAGCCGAAAGAGACTTTGGCTAAAGGAAGTGATATCTAAGAAATGTTTAAAATTGATACAACTTCTATCCCATCTTGATATGCTACTATCACACATTATCTATCAATGGGAGAGACTGGAGCTGGTTTATCAAAATCTGAAAAGAGAAAAATTAGACAACAGGCTTTGAAGTTTTCCTTGATCGCAGGAACACTATATCGGCAGGGTGTTGATAATATCTATCACTAATGTGTGATGCCTGATGAGGTTCCTTTCATCTTGGAAGAGTGCCATGACTCTGCGTGTGGAGGGCACTTCGTTGGACGGTTGACGGCACAGAAAGCTTTAAGAGCTGGATATTGGTGGCCGTCCATCTTCCAAGATTCCTTTGAGTACGTTAAGAGATATGATACATGTCAAAGACATGACAACAGAGAGAATAGGAGACGCCCACTTACGCCTATCATGGCTATCCTTCCATTTGAGAAGTGGGGCATTGACTTTGTGGGTCCTATCACCCCATCGTCTACTTCTCAGAAGAGGTACATTATAGTAGCAACTGATTGTTTTACAAAATGGTCAGAAGTCCAGGCGACGAGGCAGGAAAATGTAAAAGAGACTGCAAGTTTCCTCTTAGAGCAGATTATCTGCCGTTTTGGTCCACCAAAGGAACTAGTGTCGGACCGTGGAACCCACTTTTTGAATAAAGTGTTCAAAAGCCTAACTGAAGCTTGGCAAATCAAGCACAACACAACGACCCCCTATAATCCGCAAACCAACGGGCAAGTCGAAAGTACTAATAAGCAGCTTGTGGGTATCTTGTCTAAAATAGTCTCGGAGAAGAAACAAGACTGGGACAGGAAGTTGTATGTGGCAGTACGGGCATACAATACAATGTTCAAGCGAGCTACCGGCCATACTCCATTTAAATTAGTTTATGGGGAAGAATGTGTGTTACCCCTCGAAATCGAGTTGCCAACCATACGGTTTGCAATTAACCACTCTTTGGGAGACGAGGATGCACTCTTTGAACGTTTCACAACCATAGCCCACCTGGATGAGCTGAAATTGCAGAGCTTATTACACCAAGAGGTAGCTAAACGTCGGATGAAGTAGTTGCACGACCTTAAAGTGAAGCAGTATACCTTTAAAAATGGGCAATTAGTTCTGTACTACGATGCACGTAGGGAGCTGTTTCCAGGGAACCTGGAACCTAGATGGGATGGCCCCTACAAGATTGTTAGGATAGGGAAAAATAGGTCTATGGCTCTACTAGCTGATCTGCAGGGAGTAGAATTTAAAAATAAGATTAAATCTTATTATTTCTGAGTATGCTAACACGGAAAAGTGCATTGTAGGTCCATGTTGGGGCTGATTTGAGACCTGTAAAAGAGCTTAAAGCTGGTTGATGGGGTGGTTAATTCCTTATTTGGAGCACCCATATCTAGAGCAGAGATACCATTAGGGGAATCTTATCTGGTGGAGCAAAGGATACAAAGTGATTGAGCAAGAAGACGGAACCTTTGTGTGGGAGATATGGGTTTAATAAAGAAGGTGGGATGGAGCCATCAGTGCTTATGAATGTTGACAAGTATGCTTGTTGAGTTTAATAAAGAAGGTGGGATGGAGCCGTCAGTTCATCCTCTAAACATGCTAATTTTTTACTATCATAATTACGAATAGAGGAGTTCATGATGGCAGGCTGTGTAAACCCATTGTGGACATACACATTATATTTTGACGGAGCATCCAGGGGCCCTAATAAAAAAGGGAGTGTTGGGGTAGTAATCCGAGATCCCCGACATAGAGTTACGATGAAGATAGCTGCTTATCTCGGGGTAGGATTCACTAACAACATGGCAGAGTATAAAACCTTGATTATGGGACTGCATATCGCCATGCAAGGTGGTATTCGGCGGTTGTTACTAAAAGGGGATTCCCATTTGATCTTGAATCAGCTAGATGGGACATATATAGTGCAGAATCCCATCCTTTGTATGTATCATCGAACTGCCATGACCCTACTTGAGGAGTTTGAGAGAGTGTCTCTTCAGCTGATTCCACGTTACTGAATCAGTTTGCGGATTCACTGGCAAACCTTGCTTATGAAGAATACCTTTTCTTCAACTATGGTCCTAGTTTGAATATTGCTATCAATAATGAGATAGGACCCGGTCGCTTGTGGGGAATGTTATCAGAGCATGCAATATATGGCAGGCGATGGTTGATATGGGTGATGCAAAGAGTAGCCGAGACCCATCTACCATTGTTATCCTGGACCCATAGGCTGATTAGACAACATGTTATGCGTATGCCTCTTGCTATATATGGAGGATGGATGGGCCATAATCTTATGCATTTAGCTTAGGGCTGCGAGCCCTATTTTTCCTCCTTGGAAAGGAGCATATTATTATATATCTGTACTATTTCGGAGAGGGATGTGTAGGTGCTATTCTCTTTGATCTTGTTAGGCCAAGAGAGCCAGTTTTGCGAGGTTTTAAATGTTTTATTTCATTAGGCCAAGAGAGCCGATCAACTTTTGTAGTGAAATGCTTTATCTCATTAGGCCAAGAGGGCCAGTCGTCTATTTAGTATGGGTGCGGATAATGGTTTCTTGTTTTAGTCCTGTGCTAGACATGTTTAAAGAAGAGCTTGGAAGGAGCCTATGTCGCGCAGGAGCTTCTCGCGACCCTATCCAGGTGATATCTCTCCTTTATGAGTAACGTGTTTTTTAAGCTATATGTGTCTGTGTACTTGTAGGGGATTTTCTTTTTTTGTGGGGGACTGGTGTCCAAGGCATGAAGTCCCAGGTTTAGGTTAGGTCTGTCTGAGGGAGGTATGAGTAGTCGTTGCCTCCTCTATAAAGACATTGCCAGGCATCGGAAGACCTGTTTTAGAAAGCAGTTCTAGTGACCCTGTTCTGCTAGCCTGCGAGGCAGCCGTTCTAGGAGTTCTTGTTAGTTGTGAGGCAGTTAGAGAAGCCTGCCGAAGGAAAATGATGATGATAGATAGGGAAAAAACCCTGAATATCTCAAAATATATATATATATACAAAGGTGTGTAAAAAGGGGTTCTAACCCCTATAAAAAAAGGAAAAAAAATAAAGGAAAATTTATAAGCAGTTGCTCATCGCCTTGCAAAGGCTTGGTAGGTTCCTAGGGACGAGTCAGACACGGGGCTGATGCCTTGTCTTCCTAGGGGTGGCATATCGCTGGAAAAGAAGAAAGTAAGGAAGGTTGGAGTGAAAATAAAAGTGAGCATCAGAAAAGGATTGTCACCTCGCGAGGGCTTGGTAGGTTCTTGGGTATCGAGACAGGACCCGAGGCCGATGCCCTGTTCTCCTTGGGTCACTACGCTCAGCTCCCTCCTTTTTACACACTCGAGTATGGGGGAATAAAAATCTAAAAGAAGAAATGTGCTAAAAGAAAATACTTCTTGATCAGGCTATAGGAGTCCTCACCTAGTAGGAGCTTTTGGGGTGTGTTGTCCTTAGTTAGGTAGTTTTCAGACCACCACTTAGGGCGTTGCAGATCTGTTGTGCGATTCGACTGGGATCTCCTATTGTTTTATGGGTTGCCAAATGAGGATCCGATGATTCATTTAAGAGAATATGACCTAACTTGCATTGCAAGTGGGTTCGACAATATACATCGGATGCTCGTATTCCCAAGTACCCTAAAGGGAGAGGCAAGGAAATGGTACTGGAGCCTCCCAAGAGGGTCGATTAAATCATTTGAGGAGTCTTGTGATAGATTTCTAGATGAGTATGAAAAGAAGCTCCCTATGATTCAGGTCTTAGGGCAGCTTATGCGGTTTAGACAAGAGTCTTATCCTTCTATTAAAGAGTATGCTAGAGCCTTTGATAGTACTCTTAGGCTTTGGCCAAGAAAAGCCAGTGCACTACCAGATGATGTGCTATGTGAGCTCTTTCTGAATGGCTTAGAGATTAATATGCAAATCCAAGTGGGACTGCGGAATCCTAAGTCCTTAAGGGAAGCAAAAATGCATGCCATTGATTATGAGGGTCACATTCAGAGATGTTGGGAAACTTTTGGAGTTTTTCCCACTCAATACAAGTACATCCTAGCTTCCAACCATTTTTGCAAGAAGACAGCTCACTTGTTGATACCAAGGCAGCCTATGAGGGGAACCTTGGTGGCCAAAATCTCAAAGCAAAAAACGGCCATCCTATGAGTAGTAATGACATGCCCCTCAGTGAAAGGGTTCCAAGCCATGTAAGTCCCATTAGGGCTTGCAATACTTCCACGAGAGATAGTTGTGATGGCAACATGGATAGAACCAATGGGCCTATGAGTCTTGATAAGCATTCTGTGTGTGGTTCTAATTTTGTTGCTAGTAAGGCTCTTGAGAGACCTTTGGTATTGGAATCATGCTTCTGGGTGGATGTTGTTCCCTTCAGTGAAAGCATGGTTCTTATGGAAAAAAATTTGCAGTGTGGACGTAAACAAGTAAAGACATCTTTTGTAAAGAGGATGCAAAATACTAAAGTCCACCTATGCTTCACAAAGGTCATAAGGATATGAGGCCATTTGGCCATAGGGATAAGTTTGCATTGAGTTCGTCAGACCAGTGCAGCAAATTGAGGGAATGTCAGACCAGTGCAGCAAATTGAGGGAATGCAAGAATATTAAGGGAAATGTGAGATGGGTTTGGAGACCCAAAACCTCCAAAAGTATGGCAGGAGTGTCGGATGCAAGGCCAAGGATTCCATCTGGATATATTTTGTCGAACCCCCAAGAGGGTAAGACTGGATATACATTTGACGATATACACTGCCTTGGGATACACCCATGTGATGTGCCTAGGCGCTCTACCTAGTTTGGATCGCAGCACTAATTCATGTGAACACCCAAATAGGGGAGGTTCGAATGAGTATAAAGATATGATTCTTTTTTCCAAAGGAGCCACTCAGCCGCTTGAACGACCAGTTTATTCGGATGACAATAAATGTGGGACATGCGAGCCCACTGCGGCCGTTCATTCAGCTCATAGTGCCCAAGAAGGGATTGGCCTTATTGATGAGTTATTTGTGGAAAGGCTTGGACTTGTAGCTCTACAAAAAAACTAAGATAAAAAAATACAAGATCAAGCTTTTAGCTAACTTGCATGAGTAGCATGGGGCTAGTCGACCTATGATTTGCTATCCTTGGCACCCTGGGTAGTCTGATAGGGTGTGATGTATATGCCAAGGAAATCAGTATTACGTGGACTAAAATGACCTATCTAGTTTTAAGCTAGGAAGGCTAGCTGCTTTGGATATTACGTCCAGATTTCGTTAGGCCAAGCGGGCCGATCAGTTTTTGTAGTGAAGTGTTTTATTTCATTAGGCCAAGAGGGCCAGTTGTCTGTTTAGTACAGGTGCAATTAATGGTTTCTTGTTTTAGTCTTGTGCTAACAGGTTTGAAGAAGAGCTTCGAAGGAGCCTTTGTTGCGGGGAAGCTTCTCGTTGCCCTATCCAAGTGATATCTCTCCTTTACGAGTACCATGTTTTTATGCTATATGTATCTGTGTACTTGTTTGGGGATTTTTCTTTTCTTGTTTGGGATCGGAGTCCAAGGCATGAAGTCCCAGGTTTGGGTTAGGTCTGTCTGAGGGAGGCCTGAGTAGTCGTTGCCTCCTATAAAGACATTGCCAGGCATCGAGAGACCTGTTTTAGAGAGTAGTCCTAGTGACCCTGTTCTGCTAGCCTGCTAGGCAGCCATTCTAGGAGTTCTTGCCTAGTTGTGAGGTAGTTAGAGAAGCTTGCCAAAGGAAAAATGATGATATAGAGGAAAAGAAACCCTGAATATCTCAAAGAAAATAAATATATACAAAGGTGTGTAAAAAGGGATTCTAACCCTTATAAAAATAGAAAATCAAAGAAAGGAAAATCTATCAGCAGTTGATCATCGCCTTGCGAAGGCCTGGTAGGTTCCTGGGGACGAGTCAGACCCGGGGCCGATGCCTCGTCTTCCTAGGGGTGGCGTCTTGCTGGAAAAGAAGAAAGTCAGGAAGGTTGGAGCGAAAATAAAAGTGAGCATCAGAAAATGATTAAGTGTCGCCTTGCGAGGGCTTGGTAGGTTCTTGGGTACTAGGATAGGACGTGAGGCCGATGCCCTGTTCTCCTTAGGTCACTACGTTCAGCTCCCTCCTTTTTACATGCCCGATTATGAAAATAAAAACCTAAAAGAAAAAATGTGCTAAAAGAAAATACTTCTTGATCAGGCTATAGGAGTCCTCGCCAAGTAGGAGCTCCTGGTTGTGTTGTCCTTAGTTAGGTAGGTAGTTCAGACCACCACTTAGGGAAACTTCTTTGATAGTTCTTTTTAGTTTGTCCGTGTTGGAGAAGTGGCTTAGTGACTAGCTTCGGACCTTTTCTCAAGCTATGCTAGGCCTACTCCTTGTGGGTTTCATACCTTGGTCTTGTCAGGGGGTAGGGTGAGCATTGTGCTGTGTTCTAATATGTGTCTATTTTGTATCAACTTGATGCTTCCTTTGGTTGTTTTGTGCAGATCTGTTGTGGGATTTGATGGGCTGAGTTGCCTATCCCATGGTCGCCAACGAGAGCAGAGTTTTGAGCCTGATGTGCCTAAATTTTACCAAAAAATCCAGAATCTAGGGGAAAAATATTCAACATCGAAGGCAGCGGCTCCATCTAGGACGATTTTAACCACCAAGTGAAAGACGACTTTTAAAAGGCGCCCCAGCGACACTTGCAGATTTTAGATGGTTTTTTAGACTACCGTGCGGGTTGTCAGGAGTTGCCAGACAATGCGGGATGTCAAGCTGAACGCGTAGAAATTTACAGCACTCGAATCGGAGCCAGGACGGGGAAATGGCCACAAATGGGGCAAGATATGAAAAGGTGGACATTTGAGAGGCCAATTGGGCATGCCCTTTGGAGCCTTTGGCCCCCCCTCAAAAATTTTATGCATCCTTGATAAAAAAACGTGGAGAGAGAAGATGGGAGGATGAAAATGTGAAGAAGGCGCCATCACCGAAATTTGCGCCTCCATGGATGGATCTTGTATTGGCAGGTTACAAACACCCTATGCAACTGACATTACCCCCGATCTTCTCCCTCCTTGCCAGTCTTATTGCCTGTCTTCGCCCGTGAAATGGCTGTGGAAATGAAGAGATGGAAATCTAGTCTTTCTCTCTCCTCCCTCTCTCTCTCTTAAGGGGTTGTTCTTGTGTGCAAGAGGAAAATGAAGAATGGTGAAGGAAAGCTTGTTCGGATGAGACCGGATTGCTTCCGGATCGATGAAGACATGAAGATTTCTGATTGTGAAGATGTTGGACATTGAATGTTGGCTGACCCGCAGTCCCACACCAAAACTGAGATCCCGAGACATGAAGCTTAAGCGGTAATTCAATTTTTATGAAGGAAAAATGAGTTTTTATGCTATTTGATTGATGAAACATTGTTTCCATGGGCTGATTATGCATTATGATGTTGTTTGCTATGAGTTTCAATAGTCTATAATCTAAAAATCAGAAAATCATAAGTGGTATGGCTGAAATTAATGTCATAAAACCCATAAAACACGCATTTAAGGAGTAAATTGGGATTTTTTACAAAATAAATGGGAAATATGAGACAAAATACCAACAAAATCTGAAATTTTGCTGTTAAGGAACCTAAGGTCCACATCCCACAATAAATCTTAAATTTTAGTCATTTTTTATTGAAGAAAATAGAAGAAAAATACCAAAAAATGGTGAAAAATGGGTTTTAAATGGGAGAAAATTAGGAAGTGGTAAAAGGAAAATTCTAGAAAACTACATGTGTGTTTGTGCAATGTATAATGAAGGTAAAGCACGAGGTTGGCCTTGGTTTACCCTCGTTTTTATGTTTCCGTTCATATTTATCACTTTCTTTATAAGGAAATATACATAAAACGACTCTTTCACCTGTCAACGAATGCAAAACATTAAACGGTAGGGTGAGAGGGGAGTTTGAGCATCAAAATATAAACTAAAATCTGGTTTATGTGTTGCATCATGCCTATAGGACGTTGTTTTAAAATAAAGAGAAAGGGAGCATGAGCGTAAGGCTCGGTGTTTTTTCTCTTTGCAGTACATAAACATTAGCATGGAAATCATGAAAAGATTGGTTTTGCATGATGCACAGTGCCAATTTTCTTTTGTGTGTGCACTAAACTATTCACATTATGCACTATGCATAGTTCATGGTATCAAAGAAAAAGCTCCTGGACTACATAGCAATTGTTTTCTTAGGACTTTGACCCACGATTGAGAGTGTAAGGTTATCACTTGTCGTAGGATAGAGGGGCAGTTTCCTAAGGGGCTGTTAAGTAAGGACACATGGTATATCTCCTGGAAATAGAAGAAATATAAAAGAGAGGAGTTTTTGTTCGATTGTGTTATATGTTGAGCAGCGCATCAAGGGGCTAATCCCTGCGATGTAGGAGAGCTGCAGTGGGGCCGCGGTATTTCTACCGAGAGGTTGCCTCCATGTATGTGATCGTGGCATTGCCAAAGTGTACGGGTTCTCCCTCTGAGGAGCTTATGGAAAGGGAAACATTGGACTACAAAACGATGAAACTATAAACGCATAGATTAGGCTTTAGGGCAGTTTGTCCTTTAGCATTAGATTGACACTCTTGGTTCGCGAGGCCGTGAGGGTGTGTTTGTCTATTATGAGCATGAGGTCCGGCTAGTGCCATAGCCAGTGCCGGCCCATTTCAGGTCCCATCAATGCTCTTTTGATCTCTTCATTCCGAAGGTGAGCTTCTCGAGGCTTGTTTGCAAGATTGTGCAAGACCTCTACTGCATAGAAAGCAGGAGGTGGTTTTTGATAGAAGGTCAGGTAGACCTGATCACTTCACAAACAAATGTCTACATGCTCCACAGTGTGCTGGAGAGGCCTTTTTAGTTGACTTCATGACTGATGCTTAGCATTGTGCAGTACATGTGAAGTGCATCATTATAACTCCCAAGGACTTCCAACTTGTAAGAAATCTTCAAGTAGTGAAGGATGCATTCATTCCAATGGAATGAACATAGTTTGTAATGTTATCTTTTTTGAAATAGTATTCTTCTCGTGCATTGGACATATGACTATGTCCTAGTGCAAAACTATTATACGCAACCTTAAAATATGAATTAAAATTTTTCTCTTGTCCTTCGCTCTCAACTTTGACTGTGCATCTTCTCTATATTTTCAATTCTTACTTACAGTTTTTGCTAGCACTGCCAATTTCAATAGGAAAAACATGTAAAAATTTGCCATTTCTTGTTGCAGACTTTACTCGTGATGCCTCAGTATAGTTTATGTGGTGGGAAGTTTCTAAGGGCCAATAATTGCGATGTTGATTTTTGAATTATCAATCCATCCATAATTTTGGTGTGCGATAATTTTTAAATACTAAATTGTATAGGAATGGGATGAAACTTCACACGCGCACTCGTTCAGTGGCTAAGAGCCCAAATTATTTTTTTTGAAAAAAAAATGCTTGCAGACCCCTGGTCCGAAGTCTAGCATCTAGAGCCACTTTCCTGCCTAGAAAGTGGCTCTAGATGCCAGACTTTGAACCTGGCAGCAGGAAAGTGGCTCCAGACGCTAGATGCTAGGACCCCTAGTCCGAGGTCTTGTGCTTGGAGCCACTTTCCTAGCAGAAAAGTGACTCCTGATGCTAGACTTCGGACTAGGGTCTGCAGGCAGTCTAGCGTTTGGAGCCACTTTCCTTTTCCAAAAGGCCTGCAGACTCCTGGTCTGAGTAGGGTCTGCAGGCTTTTTTTTTTCAAAAAAATAATTTGGGCTCTTGGCCACCTAAGAAGTGACCTGTGTGAAGTTTTGTTGCATTCTGATAAAAGGTTATGGATTTACGATCACATGATGGATAGTGCGTATGAAGCTGCATTCACTCGGTTTTCGGGTTTAAATGGGTTAAATATTTATTCTTTTTCTCTTTCTTTCTTTACTTCCTCCATTCTCACACCCTCAACCTTTGTCTCTTCTCCATCTTGCCCTCCTCGAGCTTGCATGGCACGCACCAAGCAAGCATGTCACCGTTTTGACCCCAAGAAGACTTCACACCAAGGCTCCCTACCTGGAGCACAAGGTGGAGCCTCCTCTAGTGTAGCAGCACATGCTCCCCATAGTGCACAACGACCACCACATAAGAAGAGGAGATGGAAACTAGGCACTATCACCCTTCAAGAGATAAGGAGAATCCAACGTGAAAACGAGCTTCTCATCCCAAAAAGATATTTTCATAAGGTTGTTCAAGAAGTCATGCAAGACTTGGAGTTGAAAGGGATGGAAAGATTTTGGGTGGGAGTGCGGGATGGCCCACCAACAGGAAGGTGAATTGCTATAGCTATGGAGGCCCTACAAACAATTGCAGAGGGGTTTCTCATCGACTTGTTTGATGATACATAGCTAGCGGCCATCCATGCAAAGCGTGTCACAATCATAGATAAATACATGAACTTTATCATTCGACTTTGACACAACAAGGGGACTCCTTCATAGGTTATGAGATTAATGATACAAGGTTTTGTAATGAATGTTACTGCACCATAACATCTTGGAAGGCCAAAAAACTTTGTATACTTTACCACATTGGAATATTTATTGTGAGGTGCCCGCCCATCGGCTTTCCAAGCACTCTTTTAGCGGTCTATCAAGAAACAAATCTAAGCGTCACTGCCCGGCACTCCCAGGGAATGTTCCGAGTTTTGTCGCCTAGGGTTTCCCAAATCCGCCTCGCAACGGAACGTTCATGACCGAACCCACTAGGATCGACCTGAAATTCGGGTTCCTAGTTGTCAAGATCTCTTGTTAGCATTCTAGCATCGGATTGTGGACATTCTACTTTATACAGAGATACCCAATCCAAAGCAGATCCATGCCGCACTTGGTTCAAAGAGAATGGGAAACGAGAGGGATGCGTTGCTCAACCTCTCTGCCCATAGGGCATAGTCCCATTCCGGTCCCCTAAAACGGTATGAATTGGGTTCTAACCTAACAATACCTAAAGGTCGAATGATGATAAAAACTTATGAGAAGCCTCCTAGTTCTCTGGGACCACCCTGCCGTAGGACAGACCCGTTGGGGATTTCGCCCACCCGCTTCCCTTAATAGCTTTAGTTTTCTAATTAGGTCCTACCACATTTATGTGTGACACTTAAAGCCAGCTTCATTAATTAAGCTTTTTAGGGAACATGGTTCGTTCGCATAACTTATAGCACAGACAGACACGAAAACAGAGCAAAGCAATCTATTGACAAACAAGATCAAACAGGTTCCTTAACTTATCTTCAAGTTAATCTTTGTCTCCCGCCCATACAGGAGAAATTATGTATCACTTCTGTCCAACAGAAGTATCCCTTCTGCCCTGCAGAAGTAACTGGTCCAATTCACATGGCACCACAAACTCAATCCTTTATCTAGAATAGGATCTCCCAACATGCCCAGAAGTTGGGGGCCACGGAGGTCTTCAACTCCATTCTAGACCTAGCAAGGGGTGTCCAGAGCTCCAACTGACATGCAAGCTATCTAGGAGCGAAACATCATTTCCGTCGGCCTTTTCACCACTCGACCTTCGGCCCATGAGTCGAGCAGTGCCCTCTCGGGTTAATACGCGGTGCGACCATGGAGGTGATCCACCCGTACAATATATCCTTCCTTAATTAAATCCTTTAAGAATCAAGCACAAACAAGGCATTCAGCTTAATATCATTTTCCAAGAAAACATTCGTTTATTTCCATGGCGACTTGTCATCAGAGACCCTTGCCATGCATTTACCATAAATCACAAGCACTTGGAATAATCATCCAAACAACAACTAACAACTAGTTGAATATAAAAGCATTTAGGATGTTGTTCGATCAATCAACAAAACCAATTGCATTCTTTCCAACCAATGCAAAAATAGACGATATAACATTTTCATCGTATATTTGCTCTTCCCCTTGGGATCTAAGAGCAATACTATGCGAACATGATCTTAACACTTCCTTCCTTTGGCTAGGTCATATGTTAAGGGTTCAAACACTATTCATGATGTAAGTTCTATGGGTCACTTACCTTGATTGATAACCCAACCCTGGATTTGGGTTGGCAAAAGTCATCGTTATCCAATGGATCTCAAGACATCTTAGTTTTAACCCTTATGATTAATTTCTTGTACTAGCTCTTAGTCAAGTCATGAGGCAACTAGAAATTTATTCTCATATATCAAATATGTTATAGGCATAACGTGTGAATACTTAATAAGATAAGTGCGAGATGATCTCAAGTAATTAGACTCCTAGGCTCTTAGGCTAAGTACTTTTGAAGTATCTAGCCTTTAAAACTAGTACTTTCTATTCATGATTCTCAATGTCGTATTCTTTTAGTAATTATGCTATTTGTAACCCTTGATTATACCTTAATCTAGCACTTGTATGCACAATCCTTTAATGTCGTTATTTTGACGACTATGCCATTCATAATGCTTGACTAATTCTTCCTTGTAAGCTCTACTAGCAAATAATTCATATGTAATTAGGTGCAATTATCTTCCCTTGATATATGCACTTCACAAACTCCATCTTTCGAGTAGGTGAGATGAAATTTATCCTTTCCCAAGACCTATTCTCGTGCAATATTATGGGGCCTAACGTATCTCGTACGAGAATCAAAGCAAGCATCTATCAATTTGAAAATACATTACTTACGACCGGAGCTGTAGTTGGATTGACAGTGATGCCTTTGCCCAAAGCCTTGCTGTTAGTTGCGGGATTGTCATTCACACGCGACATTCTTCGCTTGGAGGCCATCGTCCGCAAGTAGACTTAAGAGATTAAGAAGGTGGAATAGATTCAAGATGGGAGATTGTAAAAGAAGATGGTTAAGTCGAGGATCGAGATAGAGGGAATTGAGCTAATTCTCTTCCTTGCAACCTCTCGAGGTGACTCTTCTCTCTCTCTCTCTCTCACGCTCTCTTTCAAGCTCTTCCTCACAATCTCTTGGAGGGTATCCTTCTCTCTACCTCTCTCTCGCAGCCTCTTGGGGTCTCCTTATGCTTTTTATTCCTCTCCCATGCTTCATATTTATAGTGAATTAGAGAAGAGGGCTTGTGGTTGAGAAGTGGAGCTCTTTGTGGAGGGGGATCTTGGAAAGATCAGTGATCTGATGCTCAGATCATAAATCTGATGGTTCCATTGGCTCCGAAAGGGGGGTAAAGCGCCAAGACACTTGGTTAGAAAGCTCTCAGTTCACTCCTTCTTTTCTCTGTTCGAAGTGCTGTCATGTACTACGATCGCGGAGCGCGCGATTTCGCAAATCCCCCTTTTTTTTTCTTTTTATAAAATCTCCAAACTAACTAAAATATCACTTGTCTTTCTTTTTAAATGACATCCAGTTCTAAAAATCTCCATATCTTTTTCAGGATAATATCTAAAATATCTAAAATGTACTAGCTTTGCCCAAAATCTAATGTTTTTGGACCATCCAACTATACACATTAACCTAGTGATTAATATAACTCATAAGTCTCATTCACGTTGTAATTTACGTGAAGGGTGACTACAGTCCTTTTTAATCCGAGAAAAATATCGGATTTATGACTTTCGATTTTTTCAATAAAAATATTTTAAAATAAATAAAAATTATTAATAATTAATGTTAGTTAGTTTTTACCTTAGTTAGTCTTTAGTTAGTAATCTTACTAACTTATTAATTGACTAACTAACTTTTAAACTAACCAACTAACTTTTATTGTGTGGAGATATTACATCCTCCTCCCCTTAGAGAAATCGAGATGTCCTCATCTCGAGAAAAACGGGGGGTATCATTTTGGAACTTGTGGGTTATGGGCCCACCATGCTTTTGCTGCGCTACTCTGATCTCTCACAGACATACGGTCTTTTGAGAAAACAACCTATGGTATTTGATATATTTGAGTCTTGGTTACAATAGAAAATTTATTGTAGTTACATCTCATGGATATCTTCTAGGTTTTTCCTAAGCACTTGGTATATTCTAGATCATTGGAGCTTGTATGGCTTATTTCTTGTAAGCTCAAGTTCTCTTCGAGTTCCATTGAGACAATTGATATAGTTATGTCCAATGTTGTGGCACTCAGAGCATCGATGTTTAGGGTGCTTTGGACATTCCCTTTTGAAATGACCTAACTCCCTGCAATAGAAACAATGCGGAGCTTTATCACTTGTGGTCATAAGATTTTTGGTTGTCCTTGGTAGGATTTTCTTCTTTAGACCAAAGTGTCCTAGGATTCTTTTAGCAGATTGAAGTGGTCCTTTATCTTGGAAACTACATTTCCAGATTGTCCTGTCCTTTGTTCGGGACTGAGCTCCATGGAAAATTGGCTTTGCTTGTAATACTAAAGAATACTTCCAAGCTTCGACATTCTGGTAAGACCCAATCTATATTAGTTGAGAAGAAATGACTTAAGAGAAATTCATTGCACATTATAACTATCATTCCTTGCCAGAGTATCTCTAATCATTTGCAAGTTCTAGGCTCAAAATAGACGCAACTCATAATACTCAAGTTAACTGTAGTTACAAGAGTAAAGTATATTCCGATACAAGTTGTATTTCATGTTGATAAAATTTCTAGGATTTCTAATAATCCTGAAGTGGTGTAGTAGGTTCTAAGTCTTCGTCTTCATCTGATTCCTCTATATATCCGAAGACTGCACTTGTGTAGCTTCGTTTTCTTGGAGGCTCCGTAGCTTTTGGACTTAAGTTAGGGCAATCTGCTTGGACATGTCCTAGCTCATTGCAATGGAAACATTGGTAGTAGGGACATCTCCTACGGATGTGCCCTATCTCTCCACATGTATGGCAACTCTTACCTAGATCTCGAGAATCATCTTTACTACAATTTTCCGATTTAAATTCTTGGACGATTGGATTTGATCGGAGTAATGCATCTTGCAAGTCTGTTGGACGCATTGCTTCAAGACGGTGGTTCAAAGGAGTGTTTAGGCCATGGCAAAACTTGGATACTTGCTGCGCAATATCCATAGGTGGTGCGTATTTTAGTAGGGTTACAAACTTTGAGTAGTAAGCTTCCAAAGTTAATTCTAGTTGCTGTAGCTTGAAGAATTCATTCATCTTTAAAGTCTGGTAGGTTGGCGGAAGGTATCGTCTGCGTACAACATCTTTCAGCTGAACCCAAGTAACAGTGGCTTCAGAAACACCTTCATCTTTGCACCATTGCTTCCACCATAATCGAGCCTGGCCAACTAACTTAAGTTTTGCTATCATTGCTTGATTGGTAGAGGCAATTCCCGAAGCAAAGAAATAGTCATCCATCGACTCAATCCATATCTCTGCCTTTGCTGAGATGCCTATCCCTTCTCCTTCAAACTCGGGTGCCTTAATTTGCTTGAGAAGGAATTTCTTCTCTTGCATGTCAACATTCGTGGGTGCAGAAGGTGCTTAACAATCAAGCCATACTGCTTAGATTATTTTGTTTAGAATAATGTCTACAAACCATACATTAATCAATCACGTATCATTACAAAGTTTTGCTCTGATACCAACTGTGAGGTGCCCGCCCATTGGCCTTCCAGGCACTCTTTTAGCGGTCTATCGAGAAACGAATCTAAGTGTCGCTGCCCTGCACTCCCAGGGAATGTTCCGAGTTTTGTCGCCTAGGGTTTCCCGAATCCGCCTCGCAACAGAACGTTCACGACCGAACCCACTAGGATCGACCTGAAATTCGGGTTCCTAGTTGTCAAGATCTCTTGTTAGCATTCTAGCGTCGGATTTTGGACATCCTACTTTACACAGAGATACCCAATCAGAAGGAGATCCATGCCGCACTTGGTTCAAAGAGAATGGGAAACGAGAGGGATGCGTTGCTCAACCCCTCTGTCCATAGGGCATAATCCCATTTCGGTCCCCTAAAACGGTATAAATCGGGTTCTAATCTAACAATACCTAAAGGTCGAATGATGATAAAAACTTATGAGAAGCCTCCCAGTTCTCTGGGACCACCCTGCCGTAGGACAGACCCGTCGGGGATTTCTCCCACCTGCTTCCCTTAATAGCTTTAGTTTTCTAATTAGGTCCTACCACATTTATGTGTGACACTTAAATCCAGCTTCATTAATTAAGCTTTTTAGGGAACAGGGTTCGTTCGCATAACTTATAGCACAGACACGAAAATAGAGCAAAGCAATCTATTGACAAACAAGATCAAACAAGTTTCTTAACTTATCTTCAAGTTAATCTTTGTCTCCTGCCCATACAGGAGAAATTATGTATCGCTTCTGTCCAACAGAAGTATCCCTTCTGCCCTGTAGAAGTAACTGGTCCAATTCACATGGCACCACAAACTCAATCATTTTTCTAGAACAGGATCTCCCAACATGCCCAGATGTTGGGGGCCACTGAGGTCTTCAACTCCATTCTAGACCTAGCAAGGGGTGTCGAGAACTCCAACTGACCCGCAAGCTGTCTAGGAGCGAAACATCATTCCCGTGGTTGGCCTTTTCACCACTCGACCTTCGGCCCATGAATCGAGCAATGCCCTCTCGGGTTAATATGCGGTGCGACCATGGAGGTGATCCACCCGTACAATATATCCTTCCTTAATTAAATCCTTTAAGAATCAAGCACAAACAAGGCATTCAGCCTAATATCATTTTCCAAGAAAACATTCCTTTATTTCCATGGCGACTTGTCATCACATACCCTTGCCATGCATTTACCATAAATCACAAGAACTTGGAATAATCATCCAAACAACAACTAACAACTAGTTGAATATAAAAGAATTTAGGATGTTGTTCGATCAATCAACAAAACCAATTGCATTCTTTCTAACCAATGCAAAAATAGATGATATAACATTTTCATTGTATATTTGCTCTTCCCCTTGGGATCTAAGAGCAATACTATGCGAACATGATCTTAACACTTCCTTCCTTTGGCTAGGGCATATGTTAAGGGTTCAAACACTATTCATGATGTAAGTTCTATGGGTCACTTACCTTGATTGATAACCCAACCCTGGATTTGGGTTGGCAAAAGTCATCGTTATCCAATGGATCTCAAGACATCTTAGTTTTAACCCTTATGATTAATTTCTTGTACTAGCTCTTACTCAAGTCATGAGGCAACTAGAAATTTATCCTCATATATCAAATATGTTATAGGCATAACGTGTGAATACTTAATAAGATAAGTGCGAGATGATCTCAAGTAATTAGACTCCTAGGCTCTTAGGCTAAGTACTTTTGAAGTATCTAAACAATAAAACTAGTACTTTCTATTCGTGATTCTCAATGTCGTATTCTTTTAGTAATTATGCTATTTGTAACCCTTGATTATACCTTAATCTAGCACTTGTATGCACAATCCTTTAATGTCGTTCTTTTGATGACTATGCCATTCATAATGCTTGACTAATTCTTCCTTGTAATTGCTCTACTAGCAAATAATTCATATGTAACTAGGTGCAATTATCTTCCCTTGATATATGCACTTCACAAACTCCATCTTCCGAGTAGGCGAGATGAAATTTATCCTTTCCCAAGACCTATTCTCGTGCAATATTATGGGGCCTAACGTATCTCATACGAGAATCAAAGCAAGCATCTATCAATTTGAAAATACATTACTTACGACCGGAACTGTAGTTGGATTGACAGTGATGCCTTTGCCCAAAGCCTTGTTGTTGGTTGTGGGATTGTCATTCGCACGGAACATTCTTCACTTGGAGGCTATTGTCCGCAAGTAGGCTCAAGAGATTAAGAAGGTGGAATAGATTCAAGATGGGAGATTGTAAGAGAAGATGGTTAAGTCGAGGATTGAGATAGAGGGAATTGAGCTAATTCTCTTCCTTGCAGCCTCTCGAGGTGACTCTTCTCTCTCTCTCTCTCTCAAGCTCTCTTTCAAGCTCTTCCTCACAATCTCTTGGAGGGTATCCTTTTCTCTACCTCTCTCTCACAGCCTCTCGGGGTCTCCTTATGCTTTTTATGCCTCTCCCATGCTTCATATTTATAGTGAATTAGAGAAGAGGGCTTGTGGTTGAGAAGTGGAGCTCTTTGTGGAGGGGGATCTTGGAAAGATCAGTGATTTGATGCTCAGATCATAAATCTGATGGTTTCATTGGCTCCGAAAGGGGGGTAAAACTTCAAGACACTTGGTTAGAAAGCTCTCAGTTCACTCCTTCTTCTTTTCTCTGTTTGAAGTGTTGTCCACTGCCTGTGTACTGCGATCGCGGCGCGCGCCATTTCGCAAATCCCCCCTTTTTTTTTCTTTTTATAAAATCTCCAAACTAACTAAAATATCACTTGTCTTTCCTTTTAAATGACATCCAGTTCTAAAAATCTTCATTTCTTTTTTTAGGATAATATCTAAAATATCTAAAATATATTAGCTTTGCCCAAAATCTAATGTTTTTGGACCATCCAACTATACACATTAACCTAGTGATTAATATAACTCATAAGTCTCATTCACATTGTAATTTACGTGAAGGGTGACTACAATCCTTTTTAATCCGAGAAAAATATTAGATTTATGACTTTCGATTTTTTTAAATAAAAATATTTTAAATTAAATAAAAATTATTAATAATTAATGTTAGTTAGTTTTTACCTTAGTTAGTCTTTAGTTAGTAATCTTACTAACTTATTAATTGACTAACTAACTTTTAAACTAACCAACTAACTTTTATTGTGCGGAGATATTACATTTATTTATATATACATAATATCTCATGCAATGTATACTAAATTCAAATAATTGAGTAAAGTTGTTTTGTTTTGTTTCTTGAAATGCACAACTCTTAATTTTTGTTAAATGTATGAATGCATAGAAAGTAGTAATATGTACGGATACGAGTTACGTTATTGTTTATGCACAATCGCAAGTGCAATACTACGTGTTGACATAATTAAATTGGATTATGTTAACATATGCAAATGCGCCATTCACGTACGATACATTATTGTCACACTTACACGAACTACACATTTATTCAATAAATATTTATTTATAAGGAAAAAGTAAAATATATTATATTCATCAAGAAAAATACATGCGATGGTTGATAGTGATGGCAGATATAAAAAGCTGATAGCCAACAAGAACTCTCAATTGTTCCTTAGCTTTTTCATCGGTGGAGCGAAGGGGCCAGCTTCAATGAAAATATAAGTTTCTTATTTGCTTCAAAAATGATGCATTTCCCCTTCAGCTCTTTCTCCAGTAGAAGTGGATTTGACACTTTAGCAAGGTCACCTAATGTAACAAGCACACACATTGCTCCACCATGCTTGGTCAAACAAGTAAAGAAGCTTTGACCGCTTGATTAGCACCACCTTCTCCAAGCTAGATGTATAGATATCACTCGAAAAGATCCAAGCTCGAATTTTCATGATTATTTCTTGTCCTCGTGGTGAGCACTTCTTATGGAATATTACCAAGTCTGCAACAAGGTTGCCAATGTACTCCTTCAGACCTGAGTTCTTCCGTCGATCCACATGCAGAGCTCTCCTTGCCTTGATGCAAACTCATCTATATACAATATGTCTTGAATGACAAAGTCAAATCAAACAATATATTTAGCAACTAATCTAGATTTATCAGAAAGTGATGAAACTTGGTGGTAGGGTGTGTCGTGTCCCCCGGAGTTCACCGGTGAAATCTTGGTAAAAAATGATGCATGCAATTGCTAGAAAGTGGCCCTAGATGCCAGACAGTGGCCCTAGACGCCAAGGCAGCTCTGCAGGCATCATTTTTGGCCAAAATTTCACCGGTGGACTTTGGGGGACCAATGCACCCTACCGTCAAGTTTCATCACATAAAAATATGTGATAGTTAGAAATCTCACCTTCTCCAGATCATCTTGTATCGTCATTTTGTCGTGTGTTAGCGAGGCACCTCTTTGGGTAGAGGGATCTACAAACTCCTTAGTAGGAAGCTGGGGCCTTGGGTCTGAATAGATCATGCTATAGTGCTTCAATTTCAACATTCGGCACAAGGGAATCTTCTTCAACTAAGGTAATATGCTCATGTGCTGCTATGATGGCATTCACTGTATCTAAGCTTGTGCCATCATATCTTCCAATCTCTGCCATCGTCGGATGCACATCCATGTAATCATAGTCGATTAGGTCTTCCATCAATTCCCTGACTAGGATGGAAAAAAACTCTTCTTCCTTCATTTCCAAGTATTGCAACACATTTGATAGAAGCAAATATTGTATACCATCTACTTCAATGGGCATCAAGGAGGCAAGGTTGGGCTTGTCAACTTGTGACTGTTGTGAAAAAAGATGGCACCATGAGAGCCAATCCTTTCTCTGCCACCACACCTGATGTTCCTCTTCAACATTTATAAGTTCTTCAATCGGTTCTTCTCCCATGTATGTCATAGCAATAACCTGTGGAGTTGTATCTTCATTGCTCACCTCCTCTAGGGATGTATCCAATGTAAGGTCCTGGAGGTGAATTGCCAATGCGCAATCACACTCCATGAGATCCAAAGGTATTGTACTTGGTGCATTGCCCATGGGAACAATGCATACTCTATGCAAAGGATCCAGTGAGCCAAACACCTATTCACCACTTTTTGGTGATTCTTCCCTGCCTAAAATACCATGAGCTATTCAAGAGGCATCCAAGTCATGTCAGATCCCTGAATGGAGTATGTGTAGGTAGCAATGGTGCTCACAAAGTCTTACAAATCCTGAAGGGGGGGGGGGGGGGTCTAGCAATGAAAGCACGCTTTCAAGGTTGAAGTTCTTAGAGAAAATCTAAAATATCTCGTCATCTTTGTTGGCAAAGATAGCCTCGTGGATCCACTCAACAAAGTGTGCACAAGCATCCATCGTAGCAGGTAGGAGGGATGTGGTGGATATAAAGAGATGAAGAGAGAAACTGTGAAATGAAACAATGAAACAAGAACTAAACTAGTTCTACCTTAAAAACCTTAAGTTTTAAACCATTAAGTGTTGTTTGCATAGAATATTTAGTTATGGCTTTACTTACATGTAAGATTTTTCATAAATACCATAATTTTTAAATATTGCAAGTTTGCAGGCAATAATATTCTATTGGCCAAAAGAATCCAAAAATTTATAGCTATTGGATATTACAACTTGTGGTGTTGGGATTTTTAGGGAGACTCTACAATTTCTAAAATATGTGGAGCCACACACTTTCCACGCCACACACTTTCCACTGGTAACAGTATCCTCAGCTCGGCTTCGAATTTTCCTACCATCTAGTTTAAAATAGAAGCTAATAGGTGGATTTTACATTAACATTGTAATTTTCTATTGCATTATACTCAAGGGTCAATCATCCTCCATTTGCAACACTTGGGGCTCAC
This sequence comes from Lygodium microphyllum, assembly GCF_053477565.2. NCBI lineage: Eukaryota > Viridiplantae > Streptophyta > Polypodiopsida > Schizaeales > Lygodiaceae > Lygodium > Lygodium microphyllum. Next base: position 41,184,356 of record NC_141146.1, read on the forward strand.
GACCATCACAAATGACAGTAACATCCACAGCTACACTTTCATAGATGTCTTGATCAAGGCACAACCATTTACCCTTGAGCATCCTTCATCTATGATACTTGAACACTAGGTATAAAGTCTATCGTGTGACAAAGTACTTGTAATTGGAAAGGAAAGTTAGCCAATTCATCCCAAAGTAAGATAATAGTCAATAAGAGAGAAAAAATTTATGTGAAAGCCATGTCCCTTGTTGTGACTCAACACTCCACTATGTTAGGATTGTGAGTCATTTTTTATGTCCAAGTTTTTCCTAGAATCCTTGTTACATAATCCTTTGATGCACTTTTTATGCCATACATGCTTTTGGTATGTCTCAAACCCTTACATTCCTTAAACATGTGTGAAAAATTTGCAATTAGTATGAACCACCTTAGATGTACATTCTTTGAGCCAATGTTTGGCTTCATAGAATTTAATGTCTGCTGAAATTTTTGTGCTACACATGTGCAAAATGTCGCTACTACACAATGGACATTCTATGCTATTGAGATTCGATATGTGCATAGACTCAAGGGTTCCATATTCTCGACCCCCCTTGGGCAATATGTACTTGGAGGTCCTTTGCGAGCTACTTAGTTGTACGCCCCTCAAAAAGCAATCTACCAATTTCGAGGTGGTAACACTTAAAAGAACTTGTGAAACTCTCAATATTTTTCCACTCATGGCAATCCGAAGGGTATATTTCTGTAAATACAAGACAAGTACTTACATAGATATCATGAAATTTCTCATTCTCAATGAGCTGCAAATACTTATTGATTGCAATGTTTCGTTGAAAGGGCACAGTGGGCGCAATATGTATTTGTTTTTGCATGAATACATGTTGTACAAATGCCTCTGTTACAAGGTGAGAATCAACATTCCTTTGTCTAAGAGCTAAAATTTTACCCTTTCAGTGCTTTGATACATTTGCAATTGCAGATGCTTTCACCGTGAAAGCTCCCTTCATACTTGAACACATATGTATCCAAGACAAGCAATGATACATATCAGTGATTGAGTTCCCTTCTTCATCTTTTCTATTACGTACTTCTATCGAGAGAATGCTTGTTCTTATCTCACACATTACAACCTATGCATTAGATGTAAAGAAGTATATTAATAATAAGCATTTTAAGTCTGTCTATTAATCACCAATATGCCATACAAATCAACATGGCATTAAGAGATGTTTACACTTTTGTAAAAAAACACAAACATCAATATCGAAGCGCATGTGGATATGTACATTGACACAAAGTATAGATTTAATTTCAAGGCAAGGCATCACTTTAATCATACCATTTACATGAAATATAATGAAAAGAATAGCACAAGAATACTCAAAGAGTTTTTCCAAAATAAATTTTATTATAATGAATCGGAGTCTGATTTGACTCAATACATTGTATGAAACATGGGTATTATAGAGTAGTTGTTACAAGGATAGCAACCACATGGCATGCAAATCTTAATAGGCACATTGGATTGACACCTGAGATATTATATGACTCAACACATTGTGTGTTATATGGATGATATGATACAAGAGTTTCATGGATCATTGCCAATTGACATGGAGATCCGAATGGACACACAAGACCAATAAAGTAGAGTATTTTTGAACCATCGACTTGTAGCAGATCCATATCATCCAGCACTAAGGAATCACTCACCACATCAAAATAGTCGATCGAGAATTATGTGATTCACCTAAACCTTGTACTATACCTGCAACAACAATGATGGACATAAGAAAGCATCAATCCCATTAAACATAAAAGTCACTAATTAAATGAATAAATTTTGGCACTACAAAATATGACAGATTTACCCATAAATCGAGCTACAGAATCTCCGCTCTACCTTGTGTTAAGTGTTGCAATAACAATTGATCCTTAAGTTAGAACTAGCATCAAACCCTATTGTAAAGATAGTAGAAAAGGGATAATGTAGAGAGGAAGAAAGAGTGAGTGTGTGAGTACCCGGGAGAGAGAAAAAATGAGCACCGATCCCATCTTTCCCAAATTGATATTTGCAAAAGACAATAGCAAGAGTTAGTATTTACATGAAGTAGACTGAAAAAACAGTAGAAAAGAGGAAACATAGAGAGAGAAAGAGAGAGGGAGAGAGAGACAAGCACTTATGCAATGTCACCCAAAATGATATCTGTAATAAAACAACAAAAAGGGTTAGAACTAACATCATGTTGTATTGAAAAGATAGGAATAAAAAAAAACTAAGCAAAGAGAGAGATTAACATCTTTGTCTCTTGCTCCAAATAAACTCTGCAAGAAAACAACAATTAGAACCAACATCAAATTCTATTGAAAACACAACACAAAAGAGAAACAACACATAGATAGAGGGGGGAAAGAAAGAGGAGAGAGAGAGAGAGAGAGAGAGAGAGAGAGAGAGAGAGAGAGAGAGAGAGAGAGAGAGAGAGAGAGAGAGAGAGAGAGAGAGAGAGAGAGAGAGAGAGAGAGAGAGAGATGAGCACCTCTGCCTCTTGCCCAAAACAACCTCTGCAATAAAACAACAATAACAGTAAGAAATGACATCAAACCCTATTGAAAAAATAGCAAACAAGAGAAAATGCAAAGAGAGATGGGGACCTGTGTTTTGCCCAAATTTTGGAGCTACATGGAGAAGAAAGTGCAGAGGTAAGCAGAACGCTCAAAACCCTAATTACTCTTAGCAGGAAGCTTCAATGGAGACGAAAACTTATGAGTATAGAGAGGAGAGGGAAAGTTGTATGTTACTCAACTTTTGGGTCAAACTGATTTCGTAAGAGGAAAAAAAAACCAAAATTGAACATTCTCCAAAAAAAGGGGGGAAATACGAGGTGAGAGAAACTCAAATTTTGTGCACTATTCATTCTCCCTTTTATTAAACCCCCCACTATCCCTTTTTTTAATAGAAAACCCAAGATTTGGAGAGAGGAGATTCACCCTCCATGGATGTCAACATCTAGCCTTTCTATTGGACAATCCAAAAGGCCCACATCTTAAACTATTTTATTTTTAAGGGCCCATTTTTGAGTTCATTTTTTTCCTAATGGTAGTAGATCTATAGTCAATAGTCCTTGGTTTAGGAGACTAAGGAGAAACCCTACATTTTTAGGTACATTTACAAGTGTTGTAGATAATGACAAAGGAAAAAAGAAAGTGTCATATGGTAACAACACATCTACTAATCATGTAGTTCTTGATGGAGACTCTATTAGCTTAGAGAGTTTGGATGATGAGCTTGGTATTCGTCATTCCCTATAACAACATGAGCAACATACATTTGACTAAGAATATTATTCTATGCTAGGAAAAAACACATTGAGGGGGATAACACCTTGGGAATATTTTCATTCAAGAAAATAGTTGATCCTCACATGCAACCAACAACACCAATGAAGCCTTCATAACCTCATTACCAAGTATGCATTGTTTATTGCTATACTTGTAAGATAAAAAGGATATTGTTTCCTCTAGTCTTTTTTGTTACAATGTGCTTTGATACTCTTGTCATGCATAATTGATAAGAAAACTATGTCACAAGATCTATGTCACCTATCTTGGATATCAACTATTACCCTAAATCATCAAGCACAATGTAATCTGGGTGTCGATTGTAACAAGTCTCTTGTAAATGTGCTCTCTAGTCTTTTTTGCTACAACATGCTCTAATAACCATGTCATGCACACTTATACACATCATCCTCATATGTGGCTACTATAGTCTCTATGCACACAGAGAGTCAAGATTGCTTCATTAACCTCCAAACCACTCAATACAATAGGCTATTTTAGCACCATGCTCATATCTTGATACAAACTTATTGACTCTATATTTAGACTATCCTTCGTGAGTCCATGCACACTCATCACCCAACCTTTGACCCTTTAGTCCTTGACCCCTTGTGCCCATATCTTAAGTGGCCTATGCCCTAACATAGGCCATCCTTTGATCCATTAATCTCGTAAATGCATTTACATGATAGCTTGTTGTCCAATATCAACATTATGCTCAAGCTATCCTAGTAACTTAGTGTGTGTACTAAGCACTCTTATCCTAGCCCTCCTATCAAGGTGTTTACCACCTTGAATGATTCTTGGTTAGTAAAGGTAGTGGATCACCTTGATCAAGGTGATTAGATGGTTGAGTCAAGGTAATGGATCATTATAAAAATTATAGGGCACAATTGATAGAATATGATCAAGGAGTAGAGAATACATAGTAGATATGAGAAGAACATAGATTGCTTTAATTTCAAACAAATATACACAAAGATGGATCTATTTCTCATTGGGCTTCTATTGTGAATCTTAGATGGTGATCCAAATAGATGATAGGCAAAGAGCTTAAGGCTGGCAAGAAGAACTCTCACTAGGTGAAAGATATATTAATGATGGCTTTGGAGGGGCCTTACTTTTATCATCCAAAAATGTAGTTTAGTTGGCCTATTTGACCATATTATGAACCTTCCCTATTCGGCTAGAAATATTTCAATGAATACCTCCTTTGCTGTTTGATTGGGGGTCTTGTCACTAAACCCCTGTTGAGGGGGCCATTGAGCTCTCTAAGACCCCCCAACCAAGGGTCACTTCCACAGTCACTCGAGCCCCAAATAGGGATTTATTATAGCTCCTACACCTCACAAGTCTATGCATTGGGCCTCAAGTTGCTATTAGCATAACTACTCTTTCTAACCCAAATGTCAGATCCACAAAGGTTAGTTTTTTTACCATCCAGTCACACAGACCTGAATTGACATATGAGTTAAGACCCATCCAGCTCACACATGGCGTCTTCTCATAATGGGGGCCTTACAACTTAGACCATCATGCATCATTGGTGGAAATTTACAAGGGTGGGACATTGAGCATATCTAAAAATCATCTTAATCAAGATAATGGGCAATAGAGATGAAGATCAAATGGGTGATATGCAATATAAAAGCAATCAAGGTGATAGAGTTTTTTTGGGTTTCATTTATATGTAAAATCACCTCCATAGTGTAGGCAAGCCATGAAACACTTCCAAAACATTTACTTGTGAATTGTTTGCATCCAAAAGGCTAGAATTGGCGATCCCAATTGTATGACTAATCAGCTTGAATGTTGCATTTGAGATCAAATCCATGGGGGGTCTACCTTATAGAACATGTAAGCTACCATGTGAGTTAAAAAGAAAGGGTATTATATTTGATAAAATTTACAGGGTTATATTTACAAAAGGGAATTTTCAATTATAATTTTTTAAAAATTGTAAGTTTAGTAAAGTAAAAGGGGTCATTTTAGGGCCTTACAACATGTAAAGAAATGGTATTTCTTAATATCCTTTGAATGCACGTTATATAGATGATTGTCTCTATAGGTGGATCCCTTGGGGTCAAATCATTGCTATTTTGGCATCTAACTAATTCTTTCTATGACATAAACATCTTCAAAGACACACTATCTATTGCCAATCTAATGGAGGTAATTGAGGCAAAACAAACATGTCTAGGCATTAAAATGAATCACCTTAACTACTTGGCTGTCATTTTGGCTGATGTTTACCTTGAGTGATCCTTCACCTTAATTATGACTCATTACCTCCACTAGACCACTTACACGACCCCATATAGATTGCTTCTGTATTGCATACTACAATCAACATAATCTATCACCTTGACTAGTATAGAACCACTTACAATGATCTTCGCCTTGTTTAGAGCTAATCACCTCGATCAAGGTGAATATCACCTCTACTCGTTCCATAGACTACACAAAGTGGTCCTTTACCTTGATAGAAGCATCCTATATATTTAGCGCAAAATGCACCTAGTTGAGGTGGTGGATAAGGCAGTTGAGGTGATACTGACACTACACTTTCCTAGAATGATGGAAAAGTAATGTTGTGATTAATCTTTTAGGATGCTTAGTCTCCAAGTTACGTATAGCTATTTCCAAGAAATGTTGTGGTTTAAAAATTAATATTTTAAAAGCTATCAATCATGCAATCAAGGTGATTTATGCAAAAATGAAGGTGATGGAGCATATAACCTTTAGGAGAATGGAAAAAATAACGGTTAGCACCCGAATGATTTATGAGCTTGCACAAATTATCTCTACTATCTAGGTTGAAGTGTCTTTAAGTGATATACATCCAAAAAATACAATTTTAACCCAAAAATTGGCATTTCAGGTGATGGGATGGAGAAATTGAGATTATGGTTGCACTCCTATCCAATCAAAGTGCATACAACCTCTTAGTTAGAAAGTAACACTGCCACTTGACCAACTAATTGTCCTACCTATTCAATAACATTCAAGATGATATTCATATGTTTTAGACAATGAAAGTGATGTTTTTAAGAACAAAATGTAATAGTAGAGGTGATGGAAGATGTAGTCAAGGGATAGTAGAAAATAAGCTCTTATAGTGTTTCATCAATCCCTAGTTGATCCCTTGCAACATCTAATGATTGTGTTTGATGGCTATAAGAAATTGAGATACTTTCTAAGTCCATGTCTTTCAAAAAAAGGATTTTGGAGCAAAAAGCTAATAGTCAATGTGATGGGATGAGCACTTTCCAAGACGTGTAGATTATAATGATAATATATAATACCTCCAAAAGTACTAAAGTAAGATAACTAGTCATTCTCTTGTATGCAAGTATCATCTTTGCAAATTTTCTAACCTAAATAAAATCAATAAGTATAAAAAATAGAACAAGAAAAATTCATACAATACTTTTATGCTTTCGATTCAAGCCTTACAAGTGAGAGGTACATGAAAATATCACAATCCATGCAAGTATGCAATGCGGATGTATTAGAGAACACAAACTCTAGATTGCAAAAATGAAATTTTTATCATTTCAAGGGGATCAATCCTTTTGGCTAGCTCAACTTCCTAATCCCCCATTACAAGTTTTTCTACTCTAGTTGTGCATATTTTGGATTAGCCATGCCTTGTGCAATCAAAGAGCAAAATCTTTTCAAGCAATTACAACTTCTATTCTAACCTACAATGAGATTATAAGCCCTCTCACAAAGGGGATTCTCTCCTTGGTCCTCGCAACAGAACCAAAAATATTAATCTCTATAAGATCTCAACAATGTGGGACTCTGGATGGACACATGTTCTTTATTGTGTTTCCTCTATGCTTGAGATTAGACTATCTCTCACTCAATCGACTCGTACTCTAACTCCAAGCCACCAAGCTTCTATCTCTCAATCCCCATGAAAGCAAAGAAATTATGAAAGACATAGAGTTTGTAGTAGGAACATCTATTTCTTATCTTCTCGTTGTAGACCATCGATAGAGGGCATGGTAAATGGCCTCACAATTTGAATGTATGCTCCCCTTCCACCAAGATCTTGATTTTGCCACCATCATGCTCCACTCCACAATACCAAGAGGAGACTATCCCTCACTCACACTCACACTCTCTTTCCATCTCATAAATGGATATGGATGTCTCAAGAGTTTGTGAAAATGTCACCCTAATATCAAGAGGATACTTGGTATGTATATGAGATGCAAAAGGGTAGAAGATACAGAAAGGATTTCTTTCTAATTAAATTGTTAACAAGTACAACTAGAAAGCTCTTGCATGCATTTAAAAGACCTCCATTTTCATCCTTTATATAGGAAACTCCAAGCTGGGGTCAGGTAGCATTGACCCTTAAATCATGTTTGCACAAACATACACACAAATTCTTATCTCTCCCATGTTCACATACCATTCTCTCAACACACTCTAGTGAAGGTCATGTAGGAATCAACAATGCCTTACTAAATGCCCATATGTTCATCATCACCATGGACTCTACCTAATGCAACCCCTCTTGACCAGGAGGAAGACTTTGGAAATGGTATGAAGAGATGTATTGTTTTCCTCAGGATCAGGACCATGCCTACGGAAAATTGGCCATTGATCATCACAAATGATTGGCTCTTTGTAGTCACCGATCAAAAAATATAATGGGTCTAGTTCATTAGCCTATTTTGCTCAATGCCCTACTCTGCATTCTTCCAAGCATGGCCGCAAAATATTCAAGGTTCACAAACCAATTGTGAACCCCAAAGCATGAAAACTCCTAGATTAACCAGAAAGCTCCCAACCTGGTTGGGAATTTGTGTGTGGTGGAAATAGTGTTGAGATATCGAGCTCCACTCGTGATACGCCAGGGTGACCGTTGTGTATTTATGTCACCGACTTGTCAGTTGCAGACGCGGTTGGTACACCGCCCATGAATAATAGCTACATGATAGCTATCCTTATCTACTCTAGTTTGTGGCTCAGTTAGTATGCCACCTTAGTTAGTTGAGTTTGGTTTGAGACCCATATATAGGGTTCTTCTATTTCTTTCTACTAGAGTTCTTTTGGCTTACACAACTAAGAAGAGGAAAACTGTTTTCAGCCTCCACCCTTGTGTGTCTTCCCCCATTGTGCAAGCAAGAAAGCTTCAAGCGAGACTCCTTCCTTCTCTCCCACAATCTTGACATGGTATCAGAGCCTTGTTCGTGGTAAGGAGCTCAAGAAAGCAAGCCAAGCTCACGGTGTTCTGGTAAGAGGAGCAGTGTTGCTTTCATTTTCTGTTTTGGGAGCAGATCTCTGCAGGTAGCACAGCCGAAAATTGCAGGAGTGCATTGTCTCAGGTTGAGACGCCCTTCGCGGTGAAGCAAGAGGGTAGTATATGCTGCGGGTAAGAGCTTTAGCTCTTGGCGACCCTGCTTTTTTGATTTGAGGCCATTTCGGGGCCTGTTTTGGAGGCGGGAGTTTTCTGCACGCACTCAGAAAAAGGCTCAGTTTTATGCTGTTCAGCCACTGTTCTACAGGTCGGTGAAAAGTTACTGTAGAAATTGCATCGTATGCTTGTGCGCAGAGACATTGGGAGTTTCAGAATCATCCTTGGTTCCTGTTTATGCAAAATCGTCACTAGGAAGTGACTGTGTGGTCAAATACCACTTTCGCCAGTTTTGCAGATTTGCCCTTGTGAGGGTGAAGCTGAGTTTTTGCAGTGACAGAATTTTTCGTAGTGTTCTGTAATGGCATCTGATTCTCTTTCACAGATTGTAACTGAAAAGCTTGACAAGAACAACTTCCAAGCATGGAAGTTTAGAATGACGAATTTCCTTATGGGAAAAGGATATTGGGAATTTGTTGCAGGAAATGAAGAAGAACCAGTTCTTCCTGATGTTCCCAATCAACAGCAAATGCAGGCATTTAAAGCATGGCATGAGAGAGCCAGGAAAGTTATGTATTGGCTGTCTATCAGCATTTCAGACTCTATGATTGTGCATATTCAGGATGCAAGTACGCCAAAGGAGGCATGGGATACTCTGTCAAAAATGTATAGCACAAATATGCAAGCTAGGAAAATGCAGCTCAAGCAAGAGTTGCATAACGTGCAAAGAGAAAGTATGAGCATCAATGACTACCACATGAAGGTGAAGAAGATTGCAGATGCACTTGCTTCCATTGGGTCGCCAGTGGAAGATGATGATTTAGTTTCTGTGACCTTGAATGGTCTAGGAAAGGATTATGCGCAGTTTCGGACATCCATTTCCGTCCGTGAAAGATTTCCTGATTTTGAAGAGTTGATTGCTCTTCTAATTTCTGAGGAGCAGAGAAATGGTGGTGCATCTTCTTCAGGAGGAACTTCAAAAGAAGCTGTCTTCTACTCAAATGCTGGAAGAGGTAGAGGCAGAGGTAGAGGAGGCCGATTTGGAGGCCGTGGTAGAAATTAGAATATGCAGCAAACTCAAGAAAACCAGTCCTATGGAGGAGGACGTGGTGACTCTAGAGGCAAGGGGAGCCAAAGAGGTCGTGGTGAATGGCAAAGAGGGCAAAATGCAAACAGTAATGTTGAATGCTACTATTGTGGTAAAATGGGTCATATGGCTAAAGACTGCTATAAAAAGCAGAATGACATCATGAATGGAAAACTGCAACAAGGAAATTATGCATCTTCTAGTAGACAGGGTGATGACAGAAATGAGCATTTGTTTATGGTGCAGCACATGAACAATTCTGTGACAAATGCAGAAGAAAGCAACGATGTGTGGTATGTTGACTCAGGTGCATCAAACCACATGACAGGTCATGCAGAATGGATGGAGGATGCAAGGAAAATGGAAAAACCAGGATTTGTGGAGACTGGTGATGATACTGCACATCCGATTGTGCAGATTGGAAAAATTCCTTTGTCTATGCAGGATGGGAAAAAGAAATACCTGTCCGATGTATTTCATGTCCCGAATATCACCAAGAATCTGGTTTCTGTTGGTCAAATGGTTGAACAGGGCTTACAGGTCAGATTTAATCCTCATGGATGCTTTGTTGAGGATATGAAAAATAAAGGTCGCTTGATAGCAAAAGGAAAGAAGAAGGGCAGAATGTTTACATTGGATGCAGACATGCCTGAATTGAGTGCAGCAATGTTTGCACATGGGACCGGTGTAGTTGCAGATATTGATATCTGGCATAAACGCATTGGTCATGTTAATGTACAGCGACTTAAATCAATGCAGGCCCAAAACATTGTTGCAGGATTGCCTAAATTCAAGGTTGCAGAAATGAATAAGGTATGTGAAGCCTGTCAGTTTGGAAAACAGGCAAGGAAACCATTTCCTAGACATGTTCAAGAGAGTAAGAAGCCATTGGAATTAATCCACTCTGATGTGTGGACTACTAAAGCTGCATCTCTTGGAGGCTGTCATTATTTTGTCAGTTTTATTGATGACTATAGCAGAAAAGTTTGGGTGTATTTTATGAAAAAGAAAAGTGAAGTTTTTGGGTATTTCAAAACTCTTAAAGCTATGGTTGAAAAAGAAACAAGCCTGCAAGTAAAATGCCTAAGGTCAGATGGAGGGGGAGAGTACCTCTCAAATGAGTTTGCAAGGTTCCTGCAGGAGCATGACATAAAGCAGCAATATTCATGCACTCATACCCCACAGCAAAATGGAATTGCAGAAAGAAAAAACAGGCATATTGGAGAGGTATCTCGTGCCATGCTTAATGAAAAAGACCTGCCAGATTTTTATTGGGTTGAAGCAGTTGCTACAGCAGTCTACATAATGAACAGGACTCCCACTGCAGCAATACATGGAATGACTCTAGAGGAGAGGTATACTGGTAGGAAACCAGATATTTCTCATTTGAAAATTTTTGGTTGCATTGCCTATGTACATGTGCCAGATGAGTTGAGATCCAAGTTGGATCCAAAAGCTGAGAAGTGCATCTTTATTGGTTACTCTCTGTAGCAAAAAGGGTATAGATGCTATAACCCTTCTAGTCGTAAGTTTACAGTGAGCAGAGATGTTGTTTTTGATGAGATGAGTAGCTGGTATAAACCAGTAAATGTGATTGATGATGTAGATGCACAAAATGGTAATGCTGCACAGAATTCACAGCCGCAGTCACAAAATATTAGTGGACCTGGAGCGTCCTCTAGCAGTGGTTCACATTCTTTGCCATGGACAGGCAGATTGAGATCAGGAGAATCTTCTGAAGGAAGTGCAAATAGTGGTATGCAGGTATCACGAAAAGGAAAAGAGAAGGTAGATCAGCCCATGTTTGATGTGAATGCAGGTCACTCTTATGTGGATGGTGAATCTAGTGGCTCAGAACAGAGCATTGATGATGAGTTGGGTATTCCTTCTATTGTTACACCTGGAGTAAGGAAGACCAGGGATGTTTTGAGAGCACCTGGGAGTGAACTCACTTTGCGCAGGTCTACCAGAGTTAGGTATCTTGTGGATAGGCTGAAATATGATGGATTTACAGCCATTCACTATGCATATATGGTCAAGGTGATACAAGAACCAGAACCCACTTCTTTTGAGCAAGCCATGGGAAAAGAAAAATGGGAGAAAGCCATGGATGAAGAAATGGATGCCTTGGAAGCAAATGCTACATGGGAATTGGTACCTTTGCCTAAAGGTAAGAATGCAATTGGCTGTAAGTGGGTTTATAAGGTGAAGCACAATGCAGATGGTTCTGTGAACAGATACAAGGCAAGATTAGTGGTCAAGGGGTATGCACAAACATATGGCATTGACTATGAAGAAACATTCAGTCCGGTTGCAAGGATGGCAACCGTAAGAGCAGTTATTGCTATGGCTGCATCAAAGGGATGGTCTTTACATCAGATGGATGTAAAGAATGCCTTCTTGCATGGTGATTTGCAAGAAGAGGTCTATATGGAGCAGCCACCAGGTTATGTGCATGCTGTTCATCCTGAGTTTGTTTGCAAGTTGAAGAAAGCCTTGTATGGCTTGAAGCAAGCACCTAGAGCATGGTCTGACAAGATAGGACAGTATCTTGTCACTATTGGCTTTCAGATTTCCAAGGCAGATTTCTCACTTTATGTGAGAAAAACAGAGAAAGGTATTATGCTACTTGTCATTTATGTTGATGATTTGATTATGACAGGTGACAGTGATGAAGATATCCTTCATGTGAAAATGCTATTGAAGCAGAAGTTTGAGATGAAGGATTTGGGAGAGCTGCGTTATTTCTTGGGCATTGAGGTGATTAGATCACCAAGTGGGATACAGCTCTTGCAGAGGCAGTATGGATTGGACATGCTGTCCAAATATGGGATGACAGGCTGTAAGCCTATTTCAGTTCCTTTGGAGCAGAATGTGAAGCTAAGCACAGATGCAGGTGAGCTTCTAGAAGACCCTACTATGTACAGACGCATAGTAGGAAGTTTGATTTATATGACTATTACCAGGCCAGATTTGAGCTATGCTGTTGGATTGGTAAGTTAGTTTATGCAGGCTCCAAGGAAACCACATTTGGATGCGGCTAGATGCATACTCAGGTATGTGAAGTCCACATTACAGTATGGACTATTTTATGAGAGTGGGGTTCAGATACAGTTGCATGGATACACTGATGCTGATTGGGCTGGTAGTATTTCTGATAGACGATCTACCAGTGGATATGTGTTCTCTTTTGGGAGTGCTGCAGTCACTTGGAGCAGCAAGAAACAGCCTACAGTTGCCTTGTCGAGCACAGAGGCTGAGTACAGGGGTGCAGCAATGGCTGCATGTGAGGTAGCTTGGTTGCATAAGCTACTTTATGATATGCATCAGTCTACAGATGGGCCAGTTGTCATTTATTGTGACAACATGAGTAGTATACACTTGGCAAATAACCCAGTCTATCATGCTAGAACAAAGCACATTGAGGTGCATTATCACTATGTGCGAGAGAGGGTTTTACTAGGTCTTATTGATCTAGTTTATGTCAGCACAGAGGATCAGGTAGCTGACATATTCACGAAGGCATTGGGCGCAGAGAAGCTGCGCAAGTTCAGAGACCTGCTTGGTTTGCAGGAATTGGGATTGAGCTCGAGGGGGAGTGTTGAGATATCGAGCTCCACTCGTGATACGCCAGGGTGACCGTTGTGTATTTATGTCACCGACTTGTCAATTGCAGACGCGGTTGGTACACCGCCCATGAATAATAGCTACATGATAGCTATCCTTATCTACTCTAGTTTGTGGCTCAGTTAGTATGCCACCTTAGTTAGTTGAGTTTGGTTTGAGACCCATATATAGGGTTCTTCTATTTCTTTGTACTAGAGTTCTTTTGGCTTACACAACTAAGAAGAGGAAAACTGTTTTCAGCCTCCACCCTTGTGTGTCTTCCCCCATTGTGCAAGCAAGAAAGCTTCAAGCGAGACTCCTTCCTTCTCTCCCACAATCTTGACAAATAGATCTTCAGGAAGAAGCTTCAAAGGTAACTTTAGAAAGTTACAAGCGCAAAAGGTATGTGATATGGTATATTTGAATACTTTCCTCTCAAAATGTACAAGTGTATTGCATATCAAATGAAAAGAAAGTGCACCAATGCAGTAAGCTGCTAGTTAAGTGCCTTTTCATCATACAAAGAATTACATTGTACCCTTTTGAAAAGGTTCATGCCTACAATCTAGTAGAAAGATTTCATGACTTAGTTTAACTTGTGTAGGGAGATAAATTTCTTGGCATTGAAGTGCCTCTAATTTGATAAATTTTAGTTTCACAACTTATGAGGAGTGGGACTTTTCTATCTCATGTGATTGACTCTAACTTTCCCAGCATCTGCAAGAGGGACTGCTTCTTTGGGATGGTCCTTGTGACCAGCTGTAGTTTTGGATCTTAGGAGTGTAGCTCTCTAGAAAGGTAGGTTGCATGGCCATGTTGGCTCTTCCAATAGAGAACTAACACCCCATCTATGATTAGCTGCTTATGAGAGAAAAACATTAGTCACATCTTGCTTCCAATTATATATAAACAAACACACATTTATAATATGATTAGCTTGTTTACTTAGAGCTTCACATAAAGTTATATCTATCTACCTATCTTACCTACCTCAACACTAGCTAAACAGACTCTCAGATCCATGACGACTTACTTTGTCTCGATGCATAAGCCATGGGCAATTGTTTGGATGTGTGTTTATGAGAGAGAGAGACAAGAGAGAGAGAGAGAGAGAGAGAGAGAGAGAGAGGGAAGAGAGGGATGGTGGTGGGTATCAAGAAAAGTAAGAAATCAGCACATGGAGATGGGTCGATGGAGGTCTGAGACTCAAGTTCTCTCTCTCTCTCTCTACTGTTTGACAAATCAACCTATAGCATGTCCCTTCATAGCACACCAAAAGAACAAATCACAAGCTCTTCTGCAAGCTCAAGACACGTGGAGCTGCTGCTTGAGTGGGTCCGCTTTTTCTTCTTTGGGACCCTCTTCTAGTGACATGTATGACTCTGCAGCTCTGTTGTTCAAAAGGATTCGCCATTGTTGGTGTGCATTGTGGAAATCTTGCATATTAGCAAGCAAGCTCTGATAGAGCCACAGACAGAAAGGGGGAGAAGTGAACAAAATTGGGGTTCTCTATGTATATATGCTAATGAGTTCTCTTTCTTGAAGCTTGCACCCAAGTCAGTCACAATCTATCTATCTCTCTCTCTCTCTCTCTCTCTCTCTCTCTCTCTCTCTCTCTCTCTCTCTCTCCTTTGTGCTCTCTATGTATTTCTGCAAACCAGATCTCTCACTGGAAGTCTAGGCCCCTTTCCCCTTGGGGGGAACCCTACACCACAGGCCTCTCACATGGAGGTGCCTCTAGGTATGGTGGCTGTCTTATTTGCATTTGGAGCATTTGCAGGGAATCTACATACCACTATGCTACAGGTTGGATCTGTCCCATCACCCTTCATACATCAAACTCATCCAACCACCTTTCTACATGAGATAGGTATGGCTAGCTCCTTGCAAAGTTCATATGGTCAAATTGTGGGGAACCCCTGGTTTAATGGTCTCCCAACGCAATATCTAAATAATGGAGTGCATAAGCTTTGGAATCATGGAGAAGCCAGCAACCACGGTGGTGAAGAAGCAAGAAAGTACACACAGAGTGAGGGAAGCAAGGGTGAGCTAAAGTTACGTGACGGGAAAAAAGTACATCATCAAAAAGATACACCTCAATCATAAGCACACAACCCTAGATTAGGGATTTGTGCATAATAGGCACTAGTGCTAAGCACTGTGCTTGCTAAGCATAAAAAGCCTAGAACTAGCCTAATAATACTGCCCCTAGCCTCCTGATGAGGTCACATGGGCTATTATTAGCCTGGGGGAAAAAACCTCCCTTAGGGGGAGTAAAAAGTGCCCCGAGCCACCTACAACCACCAATACTCCTATAGGGATACACATATATAGTGGAGAGTGCACTAACAAACCCCCCTGGAGTGATGTGTGGTGTATGTACACATGTTACAGGGTATGTATCTTAATCACCAGGTAATGGGATTAAGTTTAAGAGCTGTCGAAAAGCCTCAAACTTATCACGTGGTAGTGCCTTGGTGAAAATATCAGCTACATTATCATGTGTAGACACGTGAGACAAGCATATCTCTCCTGCTGCGAGTCTCTCTCTGACATAATGGTAATGTACCTCTATGTGCTTCGTGCGAGCATGAAACACAGGGTTCTTGGCTACAGCCAAAGCACTCATACTGTCAGTGAGAATGGATGTAGAAGCATGCTGCTCCAATCCAAGATCTGCATAAAGCCTCCTGAGCCAAACACACTCAACTGTGGCTGTGAAAGCAGCCCTGTACTCTGCCTCACAACTGCTAGTGGCCACCGTAGGTTGCTTCTTACTGAGCCATGAAATGCATGCATCACCCAAAAAGAAACAATAACCGGAAGTGGACACCCTTGTGTCATAATCTCCTGCCCAATCTGAATCACTGTAGCCCTGCAAGCATGAAGCATCCCCCCTGGGGTAAAACAATCCAAGATGCATAGTACCCTGGAGATATCTAAATATTCTCTTCACAGCCTGCCAATGTTTTGTGC
Organism: Lygodium microphyllum; assembly: GCF_053477565.2. Taxonomy (NCBI): domain Eukaryota; kingdom Viridiplantae; phylum Streptophyta; class Polypodiopsida; order Schizaeales; family Lygodiaceae; genus Lygodium; species Lygodium microphyllum. Next base: position 41,200,719 of record NC_141146.1, read on the forward strand.
CTGGACAGTGCATAAATCAGCTCAATACGGATACCCCATACTGTATGTCTGGCCGAGTGTTGCATAAATACAGTAATGATCCAACAGCCTGCTTATATACAGTGGCATCAAAAAGTTCTCCTGCATCCTCAAGACTCAACTTTACACCTGATTCCACGGGAGTGGCAACCGGTTTGCAATCCTGAAAGGAAAACTTCTGTAGCAATTTCTGAATATACATAGATTGCTGCAAATATATGCCCCCTGATGTCTGCATAAACTGTATACCCAAATAGTAATACAACGGACCAAGATCTGACATTTCAAAGCGGTGCTGTAATTCAGCTTTAAAAGCTGCAATATGCACTTTCTGTGGCCCCGTGAGCAGCATGTCATCAACATATAGAACTAAAATCAGAAACATATCCTCTGCACTCTTGACATATAGAGTGCTCTCAGCTGAACTCTTCAGAAAGCCTTGGGAAGCCAAGTAAGAATCAATCTTCTCATACCATGCTCTAGGGGACTGTTTCAATCCATATAGAGCCTTCTGCAATCTGCAAACTTTGGCTTCCTGCCCCCTAACTCTAAAGCCAGTGGGCTGCTGTACATAAACTTCCTCATGGATATCACCATTCAGGAAAGCTGTAGTAATGTCCAACTGATGGATAGTCCATCCAAACTGACCAGCCAAGGCAATCATGCATCTGACTGTGGTCATGCGAGACGTGGGTGCAAATGTCTCATCATAATCTATGCCCTTCTCCTGAGCATACCCTTTTGCAACCAAACGGGCTTTGTAGCGTGACACTGTGCCATCTGCATTCCGTTTGATTTTATACACCCACTTAACCCCTATGGCCTTCTTACCTAGAGGCAAGTCTGTCAGATACCATGTCTCATTCTTCATGATGCTATCATATTCTGATTGCATGGCCTGCATCCAATTTGGGTCTTCTGCTGCCTCCTCAAAAGAGACAGGCTCATCCACCTGAGTGGGTTCATCCTCACTGTATGTGCCCTCACATGCATGATAATCAATACTCATCCCATGAGCACGGCGGGATCTTGTCCTGGTAGGCAAAGGAACATCAATGTGGCTGTCCCGCAATGTATCTAGCAACCACCTAGGCACCCGTCTGGACACTTCAGGGACTGCCATGTGCTCGGATGATGGCTGTGGCAAATCAGCCTGTGGCTGTACTAAATCATGAGCTGCACCAGTAGGATCAATAACATTTGTTGCTGGCTGTATACCAGCTGTACCGAGCTGATTTTGGGGCTAAATTGCATCTGCTACAGGCCCCACAATGTCAACAACCCGTGGTAAATTTGTGGCTGCACTTCTTCCCTCCTGGGGCAGGAGCAATTCGAAGACATCATGACTGTAAATTTCTGGTTGCCTACGGAGCGTAGACCAATCAAAATTCTACTCCTCTGCAAATGTAACATCTCTGCTGGTTAGAATCTTCTGTGTACCAGGATGGTACAGCCGATAGCCCTTGCTTTCACTGCTATAACCAACAAAAATGCATCTTACAGCCTTGTCATCCAACTTACCCCTCTGATGCTGTGGCACTAAGGCATAACTCAAGCATCCAAAAACCTTGAAGCCTTTGACAGAAGGCTTCCTGCCGGTCCAGATCTCAAATGGAGTCCTCTCATACTTCTGCAAAGCTTTCTTTGGGCACCTATTCAGCACATAATTGCTGCACTGCAGTGCTTCCATCCAAAATTTGTTAGGGAGGCCCTTCCCCTTAAGCATGCATCTGGCCATTTCCATCACAGTACGGTTGAACCTTTCAGCTTTACCATTCTGCTGGGGTGTGTATGGCACAGTGCACTGATGGGCAATACCCTTGCTTGCCAAGAAAGCATGAAAAGTATGAGACATGTATTCCCCCCCTCGATCGGTACGAAGGGTGGCAACCTTTTCCTGTGTCTGATTCTCCTGCAACAAAATAAAGTCTTTGAACCGTGCTTCCACCTCCGATTTATGCCTCAGTCCATAAACCCAAGAGTAGCATGTAAAATCATCAATGAATGTAACGAAGTATGCACAGCCACCTATGGACTTGGTCCTCATAGGACCGCAAACATCTGAATGAACGAGCTGCAATTTCCTGGCAGCCCCATATGTGGACAACTTAGGCACTGGGGTCCTGTGCATTTTTCCCAATATGCATCCCTCGCACACATGACGAGAGGGTAACTGTATGGGTGGCATGTCCTCCACCATAGAATGTGCCTGCAATCTCTGTAAACCCCTGAAGTGTAGGTGGCCCATCCTGGCATGCCACAGCTCAGCAATGGCCAACTGATCACTAGTAATCACAGCACAAGCATCATGTACTCCAGCCCTGTAGTGATCCAATCTATACAACCCACGACATAAAGTACCTGTTGCAACAATGCAACCCTCATCAGAAAGGTCATGCACTGTGCATTTCCTTCCAGAAAATGTCACCTCAAGTCCTCCCATGGCAATAGCAGGGACGGAAAGGAGATTCTTCTGGATTCCTGGAACATAAAGTACATCTGTGAGTGTAAAAGATCCACCTTGTGTGGCTGTAAGTACAATCTTGCCAACTCCTTGTATAGCATAAGCGGAGTTATTGGCACATGTAACTGTACCTCTCTCGGAGGTAGCATCAAAAACTGAAAATAAATTCCTCTGTGAGGTAATGTGCTTACTAGCACCTGAGTCAAAATACCAATCCTCCTGAGAGGTCACAGAGAGGCATGATTCATCTGTAGTGTGCATAGAAGGGTTGTACGAGCATGATACTGTACAAGCCCACTCATCATCAAAGTCCTCGTCTCCATGCGAGACAATGGACAGATTGGCTGTCTCCTTCTTCTCTGCACTAGATGCATCTGCCTGTGCTACATTTGCTTCCTTCTTTGTGCCATTTTCCTTCTCTTTTGCAATTCTTTTCCGGCATTCACCAATATAGTTACCCGGTTTCCTGCAATAATGACATTTCCCCTTTTTCTTGGGCTGATTTTCATCTTTTTCCCCACTGACAATTGGCTGGTTGGCTGCTGTTTTTGGTTTATATGCAGCCCCAGACACAGCTTTACCCTTGCCCTTTTGACTTGCCATGAAGGCCTGATCACCCTGCTGAAGTATGCTCCTGTTTTCTCTTGATTGTTCCTCCTGCAATAGTATCTGCACTAGGTTGTCAAAGCGAAAGGAATCAGGATTCCCTTGCATGATTAACCTCAATGTAGAAGCAAGAGCCTGATAAAACTCAGGAATACCATTCAGCGTTACAGTGACCATAGACCCATCTGTCATGTCTTCCCCTAAGGAAATCAACTGCTCACGCAAGTCCTTAAGCTTGGTAATGAAGCTATCCATAGTCTCTCCTTCATGCATCACTAAATGATCAAGCTGCCTTTTAAGATAGGCTACCCTGGCTTCATTGCGTACCTGATAAAGGTTAGCCAGGGTGTCCCATGCCTCCTTAGCGGACTTACAAGACCGTATGTGAGGTATAAGCGCAACTTTGACCGACAATGCTATCATAGCATGTGCTTTAGCATCCCTCTCATCCCACTTCTGCTGTGCATCTGTGGTGGGAGCTGGGGGTGGAGCTGGAATACCTCTTCTGCCAGTGGTACTAGTGGAGTCCTCATCCATGTCTGAGGTCACACGAGAGCCAGGATGAGGTTCTGAACCCTCCACAATCTTGCTAAACCCGTGTGCCACTAGTATGTGGTTCATCATATATGACCACAGTGGGTAGTTGGAGCTCCCATCAAGCTTGTTCTCAACAGAGAGCAAATCCAACACACCATCCTTGCCCATTGCGTAGGGTGTATTGCACAAGAATCACCTGAAAGAAAAATAAAAGGAAAATCCCAAAACAAAATATCTCTTCCGAGATTTAGACACAATCACTTGCTTTACTCTGTCCCACTGCATAAGGGCAATGTCAATGCATACAAATCTGTCCCAAAACTGTAATCCCTTCTCAGTGTTCAAATTGAGAGCATAGCATCCACACACACTGTCACACAGTGTTCCTGTTCTGCTGCACCACAATAAAGCATAAAATCCCCCAATTTCTCACTCAATTCCTGAGTGGATAGGCACAATCTTGTTGTACCAAGTGTAAACAAGGCATACACACAAGAAATGTCGAAAAGCCCCTTGATTGGAAGGGTAAATCTGATCACAATTGTTGCGTACACGCTGCCCAATGCATAAAATCAGCTACAGCAACACCCTGGTAGCAAAAGCCCCAATTTTTCACACTTGTATCGGTCCTCGGGAGAACCCACAAGTCACGGGAGAGCTGGTAACAGCAAATACAGTCGTTTTCACAAACCCACAGGTTGTTAATCACTGCTGCGCTGCAAATACAAGCTGGAACAGATCAAAATTGAACTGTTTATTGCTTCTGGAAGCTGTTTTCAGCAGTGCGCTCAATCGGAAGTGATACTGGGTTGATTTAATGACTGAATCAAGTGTCGACACAGCATGTACAGGTCTGTACAGCCCTGTTAACGAGGCGCGATGTGGCGAAACAGCTCCTGGAGCTATTTTCCCTGTCGATTTGACCTGAACAGGCTGAGAATGACCTCGAAACTGTTCTAAAACTGTGCGCGCCTGAGCTTATCAGCTTGTAGGCTGTCTTGAGCATGTGTATGAGGCTGTAGAAGCTTTCAAAGACCCTCGACAGGGGGCGACTGCAGGTCTAGAACTGAGCGCGACCACACGTGTGAGAGTCTGGTGCTGATTCCCGCGACCAAATCGAAGGTACAACCTCCCATATGCTGAAAAGAGTGGCGGCAGCCTGTTTTGCAGCAGTTCCTGTCAATTCCAGAATGTCTTGAGTCGATATGAAGCTCACGAGCTGAGGGTACACGATGGGATGCTCACGCGAGTGATGGGATGGCTCTGATACCAAATGAAGAAGCAAGAAAGTACACACAGAGTGAGGGAAGCAAGGGTGAGCTAAAGTTACGTGACGGGAAAAAAGTACATCATCAAAAAGATACACCTCAATCATAAGCACACAACCCTAGATTAGGGATTTGTGCATAATAGGCACTAGTGCTAAGCACTGTGCTTGCTAAGCATAAAAAGCCTAGAACTAGCCTAATAATACTGCCCCTAGCCTCCTGATGAGGTCACATGGGCTATTATTAGCCTGGGGGAAAAAACCTCCCTTAGGGGGAGTAAAAAGTGCCCCGAGCCACCTACAGGTGGTGAAGGTTGGGCCTTGGGTGGTGGTGCAGCACCCTAGGGAGGAATTGGGGAACTTCTGGGATCCATCACAGGGGGTAGCATTAATTCATCAAAGTGCCCTCATGAGCCTAGAGGTGCTACTAACAAGACAAATAATTTTCTATAGTAGACCTGTACTGCTCAATTCAATAAACCAGTGGTTGATGAAGGCATTAATGGAGGACATGAAGACTCTGAACTTCCCCTAAAGGCTATTCAGGGAACAAGTCATCAAGGCAAGCCATCTTCAAGCCTCCTAGGCAACAAGGTTCCTCTCTCAGTCCTTGCTATGGAATTCAAGAAATTTAATTGCATCTATAAGTCATGAGCACTAATAGGTCTTTATCATGGTGCTCACCTACCAATTGACTTTCTAAGAAATTGGGTTTGAAATAATTGGGAATCAATTGGGTGCAAACCTATTAGCATGCAATACCTACCGAATAACTATTTCTTTTTTCTATTCAAGTCTAAACAAGCGGCCTTAACTTTGCTAAGCTATGGCCAATGGATGTTGTGTAACTCGCCTATGTCTTTACTAAAATGGACCCTGAAATTTGACCTAGCAGGAACAAAATGAAAGGTGAGAAGGATTGAAGCTTGCTTGGAAGTGAGCTATGGCAGAGAGCAAGAGCAAGAAGAGAGAGAGACACAAATGGGAACTCCAGCAACCACAATGTGTGACCAGGCCTTCCTTTATTCAAACTGTCACTAAAAGAATAAAGAATAAGTAACTATGACGGGCGCCCACCACCTGCACTGTGCAATGGTGGGTATTATCAGTGTAGTAATACATGGGCGGCTAGGCGGAGGCCCCTTTACCCCCAACAACCTTCCACTTAAAGGGGAATCTGTCCCAGTGATAGAGAAAAAGAAAAGACAGTACAACATGTACACATGTACAACAGGATGAGGAAAAAGATGCCATCTCATTGAATGCCCATCAATCTCCTGAGGAAGGCAAAGCGCTTGATAGTGAGGCTTTTTGTGAGCAAGTCTGTAGGATTATGCTCAATCGAAATCTTGACAAGGTCAACAGACTTGTCCTCAACGACCTTGCGAATGAAGTGATACCTCACCTCAATATGTTTTGTCTTCGCATGGAAGACCGGATTCTTGCCCAACTAAATGGCACTCATAGAATCTGAATGCAATGTAGGCATAGCATCTCTCATACCAAGGTCTGCAAAAAACGGCCTAACCAAATAGCCTCCTTGCAAGCCTCTGTGGCTGCAATATACTCAGCGTCTGTAGTGGAAAGAGCTATACACTTTTGCACCCTAGACATCCAAGAGATAGCCCCTCTAGCATAAGTGAAGACATAGCCAGAAAAGGACTTTCTACTATCTGCATGTCCTGCATAATCAGAGTCAATGTACCCCATGACTCCTATATCCTAGCTGCCATAATAAAGACACATATCTGTTGTGCCCTTCAGGTACCTCATGATACCCTTCACGACATCCCAATGTTTCTTGCCAGATGTAGCCATATAACGTGCCACAACCCCAATTGCAAAAGCAATATCTAGACGAGTGGCTATCATGGCATACATAAGACTGCCCATAGCTGATGCATAGGGAATTTTGGCCATCTTGGCCCTCTGCTCATCTTTTTGCGGACAATCGGCCTGTGAAACCTTCACATGAGAAGGTAATGGACAGCCAATAGACTTAACATATTGCATGTGGAAGCGCTCAAGGACTTTATGAATATACTCCCTTTGTAACAGATAGAGTAGTCCCTGAGATCTATCGCGCATAATGCACATACCAAGTATATGAGAGGCATGTCCTAGATCTTTCATCTCAAAGCTCTTCTTAAGCTGAGCCTTAAGAGCATCTAGCTCCTCATGAGCTATCCCTGCTAAAAGCATGTCATCCACATAGAGTACCAAAATTAGTAAAGAACCATCATGGGCTTTCTTCTTGTACAAGCACGGATCCATAGCATTGCAGCTATAGCCCTGTGACTGCATGAATGTGTCAAACTTACGGTACCATTCCCTAGGTGCCTACTTCAAGCCATGTAAACTCTTCTTTAGTTTGCATACTAGGGGTTCCCTGCTAGGATCTGCAAAGCCCTTAGGCTACTCCATGTAAATCTCATCATGCAAGTCCCCATGTAAAAAAGCCATCTTGACATCCATCTGGTACAAGTCCAGGTCAAGCTATGCAACCAAGGCCAAGACTAAGCGTAGGGTGGTCATCTTGACCACATGAGAAAATACTTTATCAAAGTCAACACCATGCTTCTGCTTAAAAGCCTTAGCAACCAATTGAGCCTTGTATGCTGGCTTGGGGTGTCCAGGAATACTTTTCAGCTTGTACACCCACTTGCATGGCAAAGCCTTCTTACCCTAAAGAGGCAAGGAAACCAAATCCCAAGTTTGATTCTTATGCAATGAGTCAAGCTCAAACTGCATAACCCTCTCCCAAGAGTGACAATCACCCCTGCGCATAGCCTCATCATAAGTAAGAGACTCTCCTGCATCTGTAACTAGTACATGATCTAAAGAGGGCGCAAAACGGTTAGGATTTCGTCTATCTCTAGTAGAATGCCTCAACCCAGGCTCTGCTGCCTGACCGACATCGTGTCTAACATCAGCATATCTAGCATCTGGGCCATGAGCATTAGGTGATGCTATTCGTTGTCTAGCATTTGGGCCATGAGCATCAGGTGATGTTACGCGCTGTCTAGCTGGCCGTGGAGCGACGGGGCTGAATGAGAGCAGGTGGCTCCTCCTGAAAGATAACTCTACGTACCTCAACTACTTTCTCAGGCTGCATATGCATTTTGTCCTCATGAAAGATGACATCATGGCTACGGATCACTTTCCATGCTTGTGGATCCCATAGATGGTAACCCATCTCTCCTACATCTCCATAGCCAATGAAAATGCATTTGACACTTTTAGGATCTAGCTTATTGCGTTTTTCCTTGGGCACATGGTAGAATGTCTCACATCCAAAGACATGCAAATGATCATAAGAGGGGGGCTTGCCTACCCATATCTCCTTTGCAACTTGAAAGTCAATGCCACTGCTAGGAAACCTATTAATGAGATGCATTGCAATAGTAACTGCCTCAGCCCAAAAATGTTGCGGTAAGCCAGCCTAGCTAAGCATGCTAGGGACCCTTTCCTGAATGGTCCTATTCATACATTCAGCCATACCATTTTGGGCTGTGGTAAGCCAGCCTAGCTAAGCATGCTACAGATCCTTTCTTGAATGGTCCTATTCATGCGTTCAGCCATACCATTTTGGGGTGGGGTGTAAGGGGCGGTTAGCTGACACTTAATACCCCGCTCATCACAAAACTGCTCAAAAGTACGTGATACATACTCACCCCCATTATCTGACCTTAGGCATTTGAGCCTTTTCCCAGAATGGTTCTCTACCAATGCAAGCCAATGTTGAAAGGTGTCTAAGACATTGGATTTCTCTTTATGGGATAAGACCAAACCTTACATGAGTAATCATCTATGAAAGTAATAAAATACTTTGCCCCACCAAAAACTGACAGACAAGGCATGGGCCAACATACATTTGAGTGCACAAGAGCCAAGGGCTCACCCATGCATTTCTTACTAGACTTTTTATGCGTATTTTTAGTCTGCCTGCCATACAAACAATGATCACAAGAATCAAAATGCAAAGAGTCAAAGGGCGGAAGATACCGCAAAGCACGGAGCATTTTCCTTCCTTTAAGAGACATATGCCCCAAACGAGTATGCCAAAGGGATAAATGGGGAATAGATGGGGAATAGAACCCATAGAGAAAACATGATCCAATGTAGCTCATGATACAAGTAAGGGATAGAGGTTGCCAGACTTGGCACCTCTTGCAAGTACAAGCCTGCCACGAGTAATCTTCCATGCAGAGTCTCCAAAAGACACAAAATACTCTACATCATCAAGCTATCCAACTAACATAAGGCTGTGAGTCAACGCAGGTACATGGCGTACATCATGCAAAACAAAAGAACCGCCAGAAGGAAACTACAGCCTAACATCTCCAATGCCCACAATGTCAAGAGACCTGTCATCACCAAGACGCACAAAACCGGACATGGTACGATAGGTATGAAACCAATCTTTGCAGGGTGTCACATGAAAGGACGCACCCGAATCCAAGATCCATCATTGTGCATAAATAGAATGTATCTCAGAAGTTTGTAAGGCATCGCATGAAGAAGCTGCAAGTATGTAATCATCATCTGAATCAGTGGCCTGCATGACATTAACCTCTTCTATCTTCACACTGGACTTTGCAGGTACAATACTGCGCTCAAAAAACTTTTCCTACACTTTTTCTTTTCCTTTTCCTTGCACTTATCATCGCGCATTTTATGGCACTGTGACCTAATATGTCCTGCTTTCCCATAATAATGACATGTAAGATCAGACTCTCATCCATGGGACTTACTGTGACCACGTGACTTGGACTTGGACTTTTGAGAGTCCTTGCCCTTATGATCATTAGCATGCCTGCCATTTTTGCCACCTCTAATGGTCAATGCATGTGAAGAGAAGGAAGCATCATTATTTGTCCTATTGATTTCCTCAGTTAATAAAGCACTCTCAACATCTTTGATTTTCAGCCCATCAAGCTTGTTCGTGCATATGGCAGTACGGAATACATCCCATGATTCAGGCAAGATGCCAAGCAGAAACAACAGGTGCAAGTTGTCTTTGAACTCAATACCCTGTGACAACAGACTCTTCATGATAGCATGAAACTGACTGAAATGAGTTGAAAGGGAGTTCCCCTCCTTCATGCGAAGGTCCATTAACTGCTTCAGCCAATACATCTGTGATGCAGGACTCTGCTGCGCATAAAGCTCCTGAATCTTCTCCCATAAATCCCATGCACTCTGATTCTCATCTTCAACAACATTATGATGGACCTCTTCTGAGAGTGAAAAAATAATGGTAGACTTGCATAGCTCATCAACTTCCATCCAAACATCATCATCCATATCTTCATGTTTAACACCCTTGAAACACAAGGGTTTAATCTACAACTTCTACACCAAAACCTACCATATTTGCGACTTCCAATAACTATATTTGGTACCATCCAACTTGGCAATGTTAAAGAGAGCTGTATCTTTTAGATGACCAGCCATACTGTCCCAAATCAAAGCAAAAAGGTAAAATTGTAGGTTGCTGTAATTAGCAAAAAATGCACTAAAACCACTGCTAAAACTAGCTGAAAGGGTGGATTTCACCAAGAGAAGTACATGTCCACCAAATATGACCAAGATAACATCAAATAGTAATCATTGCCCTCATAGAAGTGCTCAAAATCTACAGATTTCAGCTTGCTGTAATAAATGACAGCTGTATGTAAAACTGTCCCAAAATGAAGCAATCATTGATACATATGTCACTACAGCTGCCAGATAACAAGATACATCCAACAGTGAGTTTCCAGGGGCAAGAAGGTACCAAGAACTATCAAACCCATAACCTGTCAGGCAAGAGACATCTCATAGGTCCAGAAGTCATGCATGTAATGGGTCTCAGGGTAAGAGAAGAGACCAAGCACAAGCACAATTGATAGAGCAAGAAGCTAAATACATAACCATCCAAGATGCATACAAAACTAACAAACTTGTGATAGAGATAGGTGCCTGCCTCAATAGTCGTATAAAATCAGCCCACTACACACAAACTGCAAACATAAAGCTCTCAAGAGAGTAAATGGATGTAATTGTCCCACAAGCTCAAGCTCATCTATAAATAAGACTCTGTGTACATCTGAATATACCAAGAGGCTCTCACTAGAAGTGAAGTCAGATGCAAAGAGAGCAAGCAATGCTCTAATACATCAAATACATAGCATCAGACATGCCAAATCCCAATAGGGTACATCCAGAGCATAAATCCCAAGCTATCTCAGACCTACAAAGCATACGTATGAAAGCATTCAAAGAGCATGTAACTGACAACCAAATGTAACGCCCAATAGATCCAAAATTCTCAAATACATATGAAGATGAAGCTCCAAGTAACTATCAAGCATGGGAAAACCAAGTGGCATCCATATTTGACCAAAGCATAAATGCAAGAGGCCTAAATATCAACAAGCAGTGACAATAGGCATTGACCGGTCCAAAGCATGCCACAATTGAAGCCAAATGCCAGTGAAGAACAACCAATTCAGAGCTTAATACAAGCTCAAAAGCATTCTGGAACCAAAGACAAGCTCAATGTCATACCCCGAAGGTCAATACTTCATTGCATATCCCAAAGACATAGCCCGAAACCAATAGGCATAACCAAACATGAGATAATAGGCTTCAGCCCACTGTGGTACATCAGTGATTTACTATTCAAAAATTAGTATTTCTTGCAAGAAAATCAGTCCAAAATGATGGCATAACATGTGCCTTGCATCCCCCAAACAATCGGGCATCAATAGGTACCAAACCAGTTAAATAGAAGTGCCCGAACAAGCATAGCATTAGATGCCAATGTTACTTCTGCATAACATGACTATGGGACTGTTGTAAACAGTACTAGGAATGTATAGATCATACTAAAAACTGATCCCAATGATCAAGGAGGCTTCAGCCAAAGTTAGAGACCATTGCCAAGTGCATTGCCAAGCCCGAAAAAGCATGCCATAGTCATCAATGAGGAGTAGGTGAGTTGTTGTAGTGTGCTGTCTAGAACAACCAAAAAAATTGTGTGAATTTTCTGATCCCTTCTTCTGCTCTTGTGCATCCATGTGGCCTCAATGGTAGTAGTTGGAGGCTCTAGGGGGTGCCCAGGGAGACCCACAACAAGCCTCAAGTGCCCAAATGCAAGAGGGAGCAAGATCCAAGCTCCAAGGGTTTGAGCTATAGCTGCCCTGTTTGACTACAACCTAAGAACTAAAGAAAAACACTAAAAGAACACTTCAATACCTCTATAGCAATGCCTTGAGGGTGCCTCAATAGGCCGGAAAGATGCTCAGGAAGCCGAGGAGTGATAGGAGCTCAGGAAGGTTCGGCTATGGCTGCCGGGAAGGAGACCCAATGCTGTAGGTATTTGAATGGAATCTAAGAATGCCACGAACCAAGCTCGAGAAGTTGGGAAGCCTCGCTCTGATACGAGTTGAAAGGTGAGAAGGATTGAAGCTTTCTTGGAAGTGAGCTATGGCAGAGAGCACGAGCAAGAAGAGAGAGAGACACAAATGGGAACTCCAACAACCACAATGTGTGATCAGGCCTTCCTTTATTCAAACTGTCATTAAAATAATAAAGAATAAGTGACTATCACAGGCGCCTGCCACCTGTAATGTGCAGTGGCGGGTGCTGTCAAGTGTAGTAATACACCGGCGGCTAGGCGGAGGCATCTTTACCCCCAACACAAAATTGACATGCATTCCTTTTGGGTAGAATTCCCAAATTTTACTTTGAATATCTATCTATTTTGGCTGCCCCCATAGGAAGATTACTTTGTCAAAGGCCATATAAAGATATAAACTCAAGATAGCATCTTCAGAACCAACCAGTTATCTATAAGAATCTACCTAATGCATGCTTTAAGTGCTTCAAAATAGCTCATTTTATCAAGAATTGTTCTGAATGGAACACACACAAAACTACTAATAATAAGCAAGATGATACCTCCCCTAGAATTGACAAAAACCAAGATGATTGTTTTCAGCAGATTGATAGGAAGGGGAACAATAAAAATAAGGGTCAGACAAGCCACAAAACTAATGTTAATCACAAAGGTAAAAATAACAATAGATATGCTACAGTATTAATGAATTTGGATAATGAAAATAATGGGACTTCCAAGCTAGGTGAAACTAGCCCTACTAAATGCCAGAATAATGCGGATTCAAATAATGATGAGGTTATCATTGAGGAAACTCAACTAGAACAATAGAATGAGGGGGGTACTCAAGTAAGGAATTCAAACTTTGTTATGAATGTACAAAATGAAGATATGGACTTTAACCAAGTTGAGGAGGAGGAACTACCTGGTGGGGATTACATCCCTAATAGTCCACCCCCCTCAGAAAGCCCAAAAAAGGGTGGAAACAACACACAACAAACTAAAAGAAGATTTTCCAAGGCAGTTCAAAGTGATAATAACCCCTTTGGATAGGGTAAGGACTCTCAAAAGAAAAGGTAAGCCAAAAAAAAACTAATCAGTAATGAATAAGTTTACTATTCTACCTTACAACTCAAAAGGGCTCACTGACCCAAAAAGGGCAATCACTATCAGGGAATGGCTTAACCAAGAAGCCATTCTTTCTGAGGTTATTTTCCTTCAAGAAGTTAAAGCTACTGGAAGATACTTTGACTAAGAATCCAAATCTTATATCCAAAGATTTTGTATGGTTCACCACTAAGCATATTCATAGAAAGGGAGCTGCATGTATAGGCATTTCCAATAGGGTCAAAGAGCAACTAAGCAATATCTCTGTTGACAATGATAATAATTGGATAGTTTCCCACTTAAAAAAATTTGATGAGTTTGTAGTTGTCTCCATGTATGCCGAGTTTTTCTGATTCTACACTTATGCATGTAAGATGTAACCACACTACTGTAGAGGTCCAAATGACTTTAGTATCTCTTTACTAGGTTCAAATATTTAAATATTGCATGACCCTTGAGTTGAAGTGTCCATATTGTAAACTCCCATGTGATGAAGGGTCAGTAAGAAGTGTCCACATTACAAGGAGATAGATTCCAATGGAGTTAAAGCACAAAGACATGCATTTACGCTTCATCTTTCCGTAAAGAAAAAGCCAAGCACTAACAACGAAGGTGGAAAAAGTCAGGGCAAAGTCAAAGTGCAAGCATTGGAATTATTTTTTGGTGGATAATTTTTCTTTAGAGCTTTAGTATATTATTTTCTTGAACTTATATTATATTTATGAAAATATCATTATCATGGCTATATTATTTTATGAGAATTCAACTCACTCTTGTACACATTATATTATTACCTATAGATATTGTATGTATTGGTTTACCCTAAACACCTAAACCATGAAGGAATCGCTTAAGAATGGTTAAATCGATGCAACATATCCCAAGTGCTAACTAGGGTTTAGCACGTTGAGGACGTGACCTAATCGCTCTTATTGCCAAGCTGAAACTCTCATACCCTAAAGACCTGCCACATTCACGGAATGTAGGGACAATAGGACATACTTGCAAGAAACGATCTAGGGTTTTTACCCTAAGGATCACTCCTAAAAGGGTGAAACTCGGTTTGAATTGGAACCCTAAGACCGACAATGTTGGCCTAGTGCAATCAGGAACGGATTGGATATGATTGATCAAGAGCCTATAAAGTGAGCAGGATGCCCAAGAGGATACTGTGAGAGTGCGCTGCAAAAGAGGGAATACGAACACGGAGGGAGAGAGAGAGAGAGAAAGTAGAAAATAAGGAAGAGAAATTTGCAATAACTGAAATGAATGTTGAATACAAATGGGAAGGCGGAAGGAGACTGATCAGTCCCTGCACGCAGCTCACAGCGTCAGTAAGGGCACCAGATCAGGCTGATGATGATGGCAGCACCACCACAGGGGAGAAGGAGTGTCGGAATCTACAAGAAGAAAAGTGATCAAGTGGGGAGGGGGGCTGCCTACAAATAGGAAAAAGGACAAACCCTAACCCTAACCCTAAAATGGGTGCAAACCCTAAAAAATGGGAGCCCCACATCAGTGACCAAAAAGGTGGCCGGACAGCCAGTGGCTACCCACTAAAAGAGGCCAAAAAGAAATACACATCCTAAGACAGCCAGTCAAGAGTGACTAGCCTCACCCATCATAACATATGACAGACATGTCAGAGCTCCTAATGTCATCGTCTAACTCTGACTGAGGCTCACATGCAGGAGATGACAAGGCATGACAAACATGACTGCTAACACCTTCTCTCAGATCCTGGATGTGGTTGAAGGCCGAAGAAGAAATAGAGCGTGGGGTGGCAAGAGGAATGCCAATGTCAATGAAGTCCGTCGATGTAGACTGCCATTGAAGGAGCTCCTCACGATCCTGGGAACCCCCCTCTAAAACACTAGGGGCCAGGGAGTCCACAGCTGGATCATCGAGATCATCCCCCGCTAAAAGGGATGGGGGGTATGAGGGAACCACCAGAGGAGAAGGTGGGGGATGGGAAGGAACCTGTGGAACAGAAGGTGCACAAGCGGGAACGGGTGTAGCAATAGACTGCCTCGGAGGACCCTGCATCAAAGAAGGGGAATGGAGCCTGTAAAGCCTGCTCTCCTGCCAACCTGTAGATAAGATAGCTCGTGTAAAAAAATCCTCAATAACAATGGCATGCTCGGTGAAGATCACTTGTGTGCCGAGCCTCGTAAGGCCATAAATTGAGAGGAGGGGAAGGCCCAAATCCGGAACATGTAGGGCCTGTGAAAAGGAGCTCGAAGGTCGGTCGCGCTAAACAAAGGCAATGTGCCAACACCACTAATAGGCACCGATAAAATGTCACCAACAGTGACTGAACCCTCTGATGGATGGAGATCTTGTAACAAATCACCTCGGGGAGTCATATGACTCGAAGCACCATTGTCCACTAACCAAGGCTGTGTAGACGACACTACAGGCACGGAAGAAGGATCCTCCTCCAAAGCATGGATATGAAGGAACACTGACTCATGGGTAACAACTGGTGTAGAGGTAGAAGAAGGCTCCGATGTAGATCCACCCTTCGCTCCCGGACGAAGGTGAGGGTACTTCTTCCAGCATTTCTCCTGGGGATGTGTCCCTTTCCCACAGTGTGGGCACTTCGGTCTCTCTGAATCTGAGTCAGAGCCTGAAGAACGGTCCTTCTTCTTAGCCTTTGACTTCTTCTTCTTCTTCTATCCTCCTGAACCTGAAACAAAGGCTCTAATGGAGTTGGATCCACTAGCACTAACCTCTCTGAGTCGCTCGTCATGCTCCAAGACAAGCAGGGATAGCTCCTCCCATGAAGCTGGGCACAGGTCCTTGAAGTAAGAAGGCTAGTGTAGAAGACATCAAACTGAGGCGATGGCAGCTGAGTCAAAAGAATCATAGCCATGTCTTCAGAAGATATCATTCGACCGAGGGATGCAAGCTCATTCCTTATATCTTGTAATCTGTTGATGTGGTCCTTCATGGAAGGACTATCATCAATAGCGAGCATCCGCAACTTCTTTTCGAGAGATATCCGGTGGGCAAACGTCTTCTGTTGATGGAGAGACGCGAGCTTTCTCCACACGTCTGCTGCAGTCTTCAACCTGTGAACATGAACAAGGACAGAATCCTGCAAACTCAGAAAGAGGAAAGATTTGGCTCTAGAATTGAGCCGATCCCATAAGGTTGCACGATCCATAGAAGTTCCATCTGCGGGATCCACCTTAGGCCAGGGAATAGGAACAGAAACAAGCTCCCAAAGATTGAAGGAGTCCAAGATACACTCCACCTTGCAAGACCATAGAGAAAAGTTGGAGCCATCCAACCGGTCCTCTTTGGGCAATTGAGGAAGTACCGCTACCTGTACAGGGGGTACAAAAGGCTACATCTTCAGCCCACTGGAAGGGGCTCGCTGAGATACATGAATAGAAGGGGGATGGGAAAGAGGAATAGACTCCAGACGACGGTACTCATGATAGAAATCACGCCTCCGTTCAGATGAGTGTCGAGACAAAAGCTCGTCATCTGAGTCATCAAAGCCCGTAAGCTGATGAGAATACATCTTCCAATCTACAAAACACCAAAGAAAACTTTGCTGATGTCGAATAATGACCAGCAGTATGGTCACCGATCACCAAAACGCAGGCGGGGGAGGCCTACAGACACCTAGAGCTACAAAACGCAAGGTTGTCTAATGAATAGCACCAAGACAGAAGCC
The DNA here is from genome assembly GCF_053477565.2 of Lygodium microphyllum. NCBI lineage: Eukaryota > Viridiplantae > Streptophyta > Polypodiopsida > Schizaeales > Lygodiaceae > Lygodium > Lygodium microphyllum. The sequence goes on from NC_141146.1 coordinate 41,217,790, forward strand.
GCCACCACCAAAACGCAACCTAGGGGTAGGTCACCAGTAGGAGAAGAGCCGCCTAGAGATGGAATGATAGCCAAATCAGCAAAACACAGACTGGAGAAATGTCGCCCAGCTGTAGGAGTGGCCGCCCTGACTGAAAATGCAAGCAGGAAGTGGTGGTTGATGATGTGGCAGCCTCTGGAGGGGGCGCCTGCAGCAAATGCAAGGATGGTGACCTCCTGGAAGGGCTGCCTTGGCTGTTGGGGATGAGGCCAGCAGCAAACGCAAAGATTTGGGTGATCTCCCGCATAAATCTCAGCTCCGTGTACTCTCCTTCGGCTTTGATACCATGTGAAAGTGCACTGCAGAAGAGGGAATACGAACACGGAAGGAGAGAGAGAGAGAAAGCAGAAAATAAGGAAGAGAAATCTGCATTGACTGAAATGAATGTTGAATACAAAAGGGAAGGCGGAAGGAGACAGATCAGTCCCTACACGTAGCTCACAGCATCAATGAGGGCACCAGATCAAGCTGATGATAATGGCAACACCACCACAGGGGAGAAGGAGTGTCAGAATCTACAAGAAGACAAGTGAGCAAGTGGGGAGGGGCACTGCCTATAAATAGGCAAAAGGAAAAACCCTAACCCTAACCCTAAAATGGGCGCAAACCCTAAAAAATGGGCACCCCACATCAGTGACCAAAAAAGTGGCCGGGCAGCCGGTGGGGCTGCCCACTAAAAGAGGCCAAAAATAAATACACATCCTAAGACAGCCAGTCAAGAGTGACTAGCCTCCCCCATCATAGCATATGACAGACATGTCAGAGCTCCTAATGTCCTCATCTGACTCAGGCTGAGGCTCACATGCAGGAGATGACAAGGCATGACAAACATGACTGCTAATAGATACAATCCCTAAGTTGTGGGAACCCTAAAATATAGGAGGGATGCAAACCTAGTTCACAAGAGGCCTAAACCTAACCCTAATTTGGATCTATATAAGGATGCGAAGTCTTAGTCATAATCAAAAATTCGATACATTCATTTTGTGGAAGCTTTGCCAATGCAACTATTGAGTATTCATTCACTTCTTCTATTGCATAATCTTTTTACTATTATTGGGAGGGATGGAGAGAGAGTGAGTGAGAGTTTGAGTTAAGTGGGGAACTTGGGATATAGAAGCCCTATACCTTCTTGATTTTCTTTTTCTTATTCCCATTCATGTTAAGATATTGAGTTTTAGGTTGTATGTGAGGTTACAAAGGAGTGATGGCATCAAATTGTGTTAATTGGATCATGGAACCATCTGTAAGTCTTCAAGATTTTGAACTACAACATATGAAGGTAAGATATTGAGTTCACTATTTGCATTTCAAGGAAAAGGGTTTTCAATATGGATACATATAAAGAGAAATGTGTTCTCCTAATTGCACTTATCCAATTATTAGACATTATCCTTGTTATATCTCTTAGACATCAATTTAATCCTTCCATTCATTATCACACTCACACAAAAACTTTTAAATTTCAAGACAACAATTTCTTTGACTAGTGACCTTGAAATTGAATTGTTTCCTTTGATTAGTCACACCAAGCTGCGCAAACACTTAGAAAGCAACACAAGGCATGCATGATTTTTGTGATTGAAGTAGAAAAGTATGAAGTTGTTGCATTGTTACCCATATAGAAAAAGTTTTTGGATTCATATTAACATTTTTCTATAAATGATTATCCACTTGAATTACCACTGTCATCATGAGGAGAACTAGATCATAAAATTGTACTTTTTCATAGTGTTTCTCGACCATACAAAGCTTCATGTAGGCATAGTCCTTTGCATAAGAAAGAAATCCAAAGTCAAATGATAGGATTATTAAATAAGAATTTGATTCCTCTTAGTTCTTCTCCTTTTCGTGCCCTTGTCTTGTTGGTTGGAAAAAAAAACACATTGAATGTGTATTGATCATTGAGCTCTAAATAAAATGACTATTAAAAATTAGTATCCTATTTCGAGAGTTGATGATTTTCTTAATAAACTTAGGGGAGCCCAAATTTTTAGTAAGATAGATCTCAAATCAAGATATCATCAGATTTGTATGGATTTAGTTGATATATTTAAGATTGCATTCACGACATAGTTTCATCACTATAAATTTCATGTTATGTCCTTTAGTCTCATAATACACTAGCTATGTTTACATGTATGATGAATATAATTTTGTTGGATTATCAAGGATTTGTAATTTTTTTCTTTGATGACATACTTGTTTTTAGGAGCAATAAATTAGAAGAGGAGTATAAGAAACAAATTTGCATTGTATTTGATTTATTATATAAAAACCACTTGCATAAAAATCTTGATAAAAGCTCATTCTTTCAAAATCAAATTGAATATTTGGGATGCATAATTTTTGTTGAAGGTATCACAATTGAGCCTAATAAAATTAAAGAAATATAATCCGAGGACTGTGCATGAAGTTCAATCTTTTCTAAGATTAGTTAAGTTTTACAAACACATTATTAAAAAAATTCATTGATTACTTTACCTTTGATTATGCTGCTACAAAAGAATATTGTTTTTCATTGGAGCCCTAGTCAACAAACATGCTTTGACACTTTGAAGTAACGTTTGACACATGCATCTATGCTTTAATTGCCTAATTTTTCATAGCCTTTCTTTCTTATTGTCATTGATGCTAGTGGTTCACGCATAAGAGGAGTTTTAATGTAGAAGGATCATCCTATTGCCTATGAGAGTTGTAAATAAAAACCTTTGGAATAAAACTACAATACTTATGATAATAATTATTAGTTGTAGTTCATACTTTGGATATTTGGAAACACTACCTTATGGAGTCCAAGGTTTTCATAAAAATTGATGATCAAGCCATGAAATTTTTGTTGAACCAATCTTTAATTTCTAATTGACACAGCAAATGGGCTTCTTTTACTCAAAGTTTTCACCCAATGTTCCAATATCAACTAGGCCGTATTAATGTGCTTCTTGATACATTAATTAATAGGCTAATGGAAAATATTGCAAGACATCATTTTCTTGGATTTAATACAATCGAAAGTGTGTATTTAAACCATGTCTATAGTATCAAAATTTAAACTTTTGATACCATGATTTCTACTTATATTTAAAATCCTAAATTTTCTTTTATTTGACAAATATTTTAGAATACTAACATTACTATTTTTTGTAACTAAGCGTATGTGAATGGATTCTTGTATTATCAAATAAAGTTGTGTGTTTTTGTACCTTTTAGAGATATTTCCATGACTAAAATACATGTAATTTCTTATATGGACATAGAGGTATTTAGTTAACTATAGTTGCATGCAAATAATATTTTTATTGACTTGCAATGAAGCATAATTTAACAAAATTTATGTTTTAATGCAATGTTTATCAATGTAAAACATCATCATGAAGAATCATATGGTTTGTTTATGCCTTACCTGTACCTCATGGCCCATGGAAACAAAATTCTATGGACTGTATTACAAGTCTTCCCGCAACGTCATCACACAATGACATGATTTGGATAATTGTGGATTTTATCTTTTGAATATGCTATAGTGCACATTATTTATATTCTAATTAGGGAGTAAACCAATTAGTTTTTCACCTTCATGATTTAGTGCTAGTGAAGTTAGCAAACTAGACAAGCATTTGGCTGATTATTCCCAACGAAGACTTTTTCAACCTAGTTTTTCCCATGGGCTTCACCAATATTGTTGGTTGTCAGGACCCAACACTGGCTCTAAGGCACTATCCAGGCCTCACTACTCACCTAAACTACCCCACACGGCCTCGCATCGGAAGTATATATAAACTTTGTGTTTCTACATTTTCAATAGTCCAATGAATAAATCTTTTCCCCACTCTTCAAAGGGATTCCCTAAACATGCTGGTGTTATACACCATGTAGCACACACATAGGGAGCACCCCTCAATTGATCATCGCGGCTCCACTATAGCTCTCCTACACCTCGGGGATTGGCCCCAAGATGCATCGTGAACATTAAACATTCGAAACAAAGTCCACTCTTTTGATAAACGATCTAAGAGATGATAGATAAACCTCACCAAATAACTTCCAATGAACCAAATATCTAGCCCTATGGCTTGATATACCTCACACTCTCAACATCGGGTCATCACTCATACAAACATGTGTATGCATCCATGTTGCAATACCATGAGGTGCATCAATGCAAGTGTGAATATGACCATTGTGTTTAAGAAAATATTCATTGAAAATTAGCAATGTAAAAGTGTGAAGACAATTCTTTTCATGATTTCCTCTTCTATGCGAGTGCTTTGTTGCTTAGGGCTAGCACGGAGTTTCCTCATACTACTAGTCCCTTTAATTTTAAACAACCACAAATTCTATATGATATGCAACATCAAACATCAAAATTTAACTCACTTCAACTGCTCAACAAGCCCCCCTACCCTGTATCATTTAAGATTTTGCATATGTTGATAGGTGTAGGCATGGTTTTTTATATATTTTTCTTTATTAAAAGCAATAAAGCCACACTCTAACAAAGATATGGGACTGAACTTAGGCTAAAACGCATGCTTCAGCTCCTTTATATGATCACACACATTAATCTCATTTTCCCTTATTTTTATGACATGAAAAACCTTTTTTTCTATTTTTCTTTAAATTTTTCTATTTATTTATAGATAATTACCGATTTTCAGGTGTAGACTGATTACTCTTATATAAAATAATTTATTTGAGGTTAGAGTGCCCCCCAAGTTTGAATACACACACGGGATGTGCCCAAATGGCATTTAAAACATATTTTGGATATTATAAGCTTTTTGTCATGTCTTTAGATCTAACTAATACTCTTGCAAGATTCATGAAACTTATGGACAATGTTTTACATTCATATCAATGAAAATTTAATGTTGCTTTTCTTAATGGTATCCTTATTTACAAATGTTCTGAATAAGAAAGTTGTGAACATTTTTACTTAGGTTGTAAATTACTTAGGAAGCATAGACTTTATGCAAAGGAAAATAAAGATGAATTTTTCAAGATGCAAGTTTACTATCTTGGCCATATAATATCTAATGGACTTATTAGGATGGATTTGGACGAGGTCTTGACTATCTTATAATAGCTTTAACTTATAAAAGTTGAGGAGTTGCAATATTCCTTGATTTGATAGGATTTTACCATAAATTTATCAAAGGTAATGCTAAGATAAAATCTCAAGGTTGTAGTCTCTTGGGGTGATGATAAAGTACCCTAGGGAAGAGTAGACTCAAAAAATATGTAAGAAGTATACTTGATTGGATAATTGAATGTTCATAGAATACAATAGTTTTGATAAAACTACTACTGTACCAATGCTAGCTATAGTGGATCCACACAAAACATTTGTACTAGAAACTAATGTTAATGACATAGCCATTGCATTTGTGCTAATCCAAGAAGATAGACGTGGATTCTGAAAGTAGAGAGCTTGCTATCTCTCAAGAAAATTATTCTACTTATGAACCTGAGCTCTATGCAATTGTTTATGCTTTGAAAAAGTGGTGCCATCATTTGTATGATGCTACATTTGAGGGAGTATTTGATTAGGAGAATATCAAGAGGTTTAGTACCCATAAGGTTGTATTTCCACGAATTCATATAACATATTTCTACCATGAAACCTAAACCTTATACCCAATTCCCAAATACCCAATCAATTCATGATGAATAATTTCACAATGCATAGGCAATTCATCCCCATGTCTAGTTTTATTGAAACTCTTCCTTTATTATACATACAAGAGAGGTTGTAGTATCATTGATACAATGTATATACCATAGTCTTATACACATCGAGTCTTCATACTAGAGAACCTTGATTTCCAGGGATGACTTTGGTGGAAAACCACCGTCGATCCATGTTTACTAGTGTTGCAAAATTATTGTCCCATGGAGCAAGCATGAGCTAAAGTCGATTGAGGAAGAGTGTTATCATCTTTAACTTGCGTTGTTATAGCTTTATCCTTTCTTATTGTGATATGCATCTAATAACTAGTTAGAACTTGGTGCCATTGTCTCTCTCTTCTAGATACAAATCCATATACAAAATTTTACCATGAAAACTATAAGATACATGTCACATATCGACATTTAAAGCGACACAAATATTCATAAAAAATTTACTTTGTTTTGCTAAAAACATTGGTATATACGTCTCTACAAATTTATCATAATTTTTTTCACTTTTGCGACGCAAATAATGATGCTTTCCAACATATATACCGACATAGATAGTGATGCATATAGTAAATTAGTGATGCAAATAGCAACAATTATAGAGAAAAGAAAATAAGTGGCAGGGTAGCACCATGTGTTGAATAATTTCCCATAAAGCAATTGCATATTGAATACACAATCATCATCAGGATAGGTGCATCATGAGATGCTAGAAAATGAGGGTTGTTGATTCAATATTCAAATGAGTACAAGACTGACGATGACAACTCATAAAACTACATGGAACCATAGAGAGGAGAGTCCAAAAAAAAAAGTATAAATAATATTGCAAAATGTGAGTTTATACAAAGGATGAGAAATATATCTAAGGCATGCTACATGGAAAGAGCTTGCATGGATTATTAGGGCCAAAAAAGAAAATGATGTATACTACATGAATCCAAGAACATGCTATAGCTCATCACCATCCAAAAGCTCATCTTGTGCAATGGAGTGTCGAGCACAGACTCTATAACATAAATAAGCAGAGATAATTGATCCACAATACATAATGTATCATTAAGAAACCAATGATTGCAAACAAGAAAGAGGCTTGACTTAGTAGGCTCTCACATGCATACAATCTATTGATGAGTGCAATGAGATCATGTCTCTTTGCATATTGAGTCTCTAGACTTGTAGGATTGCGATTTGTGATAAAGTGCTTCAAAGAAAACAAGTAGCATTGTTAGAAATAAGGTTATTAGTATAAGTGATATTTGAAATAATAAAGTTACAAGAACCAAAGGAAAACTTACAGAATCCTCCAAATAAGTTCTATGACAAACACTCCCCAGATGATGTATGACCCCTGCCTCCAATCATACACTCATGGCCTCGTGCTATTGCCATCACATCATCCTTGAGAATTTGTGGCCTTCTCCTTGAGTCTCTACCAATTCTCAGTGTCCAAGCACTCGAGCTTTGAGGTGCCACTCTTGATTTCCTTATGTGCATTTGATCATCTATGTGACATGTAAGTAGACATACAATCTATCGTCCATCTTGTGAAAAACCTCTGTCCCATTGTAGGTATCGGGAGCTCCTTGTACAAGGATGCTACCACATAGTCCTTGCTCCCCTCTAGTATATTCTTCCAGTGGTCTAAAACATTTTGCCTAAATTCTTGTTAGCGCAACTCTCTCACAATGCAAGCCATTACCCTCCTGCCCTCACAATTCATGATTACAACACTCGTTTTCTCATCCACAAGGTATCCACTACCCTATTGGGGTATGACTAAGATCATGGTTGTAGACATCTCTATAGGTATGACAAATCGTGGAAATGACAAGTGTCCACTAGACCAATGAGACATAGATAATTCATTAGTGTCTCCATAACACCCACTTGAGCCACCCTTTCTAGAACTAGTACGAGAGGGAGGAGTAGCAACTGGCTGTGGGTTCACAACACCTACATCTCCACAGTTACTCATGGAACCACTCTCTCCCTCCAACGCCAGTCTAGAGTGTCGACTCCTCCTACTACTATTGGAGATCAAAGCATCAGAGCATATTGAGATAGACCACACAGAATGGCCAAATGATAATCGAGACAACTCCAGGTTTGCCATATCTCCAAAGCGGACCATTTGATCTAGAGATATATGCATGAAGATCTGCAGCTCCTCATCTATTATTCCTCCACTCATCTTGCTCTCTAGATATTGTCAAAGGTAACTTACACAATTAGAAAATGATGTTAGCACATACAATATAAGGATTTAGGTAAAGCACGATAATATAACTCTACAAAGAAGGATTTTAATTAATATATATATATACTAAATTATCCTTAAATTTAATTATCAATGAATTGAGAAAGTGGACACAAATGTCACTAGGCCTATGGCTCCACATCAAGCTCTTGGCATAGCTTGGGATACATTGGAAGGTCTATACAAAGGTCTCCAAAGAAAGAGGTGTCCACTTTATTCTCAAAAAATTCTTGGCCTCTTATTGCTTTGTCTACATTACCCATGCATGTCTCCTCTACATGCTCTGTCCTCCATCCCCCACAATATTGACCCTCTACCTACATACTCTCCTTATCCATGCTAGGGACATTGCTTTCATCATACACTCATGTTGTCGTGCTGCTACGCACACAACGTGTAAAAAAATCTAGATTGTGGCTTCCTTTTAGATTTAGAGAGCCAATGCCACTTTAGGCATTGGTGTTAGTGTCCATGGTTCAAAATATTAGATTTTTTTCGACAAGTTTTTAGCCAATTTTTGATATTCTAGATATTATCTCTTGTAAAAATCCATAAAACTATAGATACCTTCTAGATTATGATGGCATGTATAAGAAAGCATGTAGCTTTCAGCCAATTTGAGAGGATTTTATGTAAAAAGCGAGATTGACAAAATCACACAACGCGTGATCATTGTTTTCAGGCACTGAATAGCACTCCGAAGGGGGAGATGAAGGAGTGATCTGGCATAATTTTGGCCAAGTGTGCTGGCATTTTACCCCCATTTCAGAGCCAATGGAAGCATTAGATTGGCGATCTAAGCAGCATAGAGGAAGGTATTATTTTATATACATTTTTGTCTATTAGAGTTATATTTTCTCATAATGCTGAAATAAACTGACATGCTTAATCTTTGTTAGTATTATTCTTCTACATTTTATAATTTTATTTTTGAGTATTCTTCTACATCTTCAATTTCTTTGAGCCCCTTCTCTTCCATCTACTCCCCTCTCTGAATCTACCTTCACCCTGCTATTTCTTATCTTCAAGAACTTGGCTTGAAACCTTCAACCCTTCTCTTATCTCTACCATCTCTGGTGTCTAAGCTCTTGAACCCCCATACATTCTTCTCTTGCCAAACCCCTGTGGTGACCTTCAACCCTATGCGCTACGACATTGGTGAACCCGACATGAAGGTCGGTGTGAGAGAACTCTAAGATGGGGGACTCTTTAGGAGATACTCTACAACAATTGGTGCGCATACTCCAACAAACTCAAAAATAACAAATCCAAATGTTACAACAATAACAACAAAGGCAAGATGAAGAGAAGATTGATTCCATGGCTATCAAGGCTCTAGAGGACAATTTATTGGTCAAAATGTCTATGTTTTTATTTGCTTGTATGTTGAGAAAATGATTTTCTTTGGTGTACCACAACATGCATGGAGTCGCTATTTTGCCAGACTAGCCAAGCATGGTTTTCAAGAAAGAATCCATAGTCTTTTTGAGCAAGATGTGGATTGGGCTACATTCAAAAAAGCCATATGCGAATAATTCTTCTTAGAAGACTTTGGCCTATGACGAAGAAAAGTTTCACTGATTGAATTGAGAAACCCAACAAAGGTTTAGCTGCAACAGCTTTATACCATGAGTTTGAAAGTAAATTTGGGCAACTTGATATTGAAGACCAACAAAGTATGGAAGGTCAAAAGATTGAATTATTCCTTAAGGCTATAGATCCCATTCTACAAGAGAAGCTTGCTGATCACCTAGAAGATGCTACCTCTCCAAATCAGGAGTCAAGACTACATGGATAGATGTTACTGATGCAGTTAACATGATTGCTCGAAAAGAGCAGATGCGACTAAGATTTGGCTCTACTTCAACTTCAACAACTCCATTGATGGAGCTTGTTCCACCTTCAAAATCCCCTATTCCTTTGACTAATCAACCAACTCTTTCTTCTTCTTCTTTTTCTAAAAATGATGTCATGGATGAACTCATTAGAATCATGTGTGACCTTCATCTGAATCTTACAGAAATTAGTTCCAAGGCGGAGAAGCTGGATGTCAATATTGAAGAACAAGGGCATTCATCACCTCAAAGACCCATGAGAGAAGGCTTTGAGAGGCGTTGTATTTGGTGCGACAGCCAACAACATTGTAATATCTCCGCACAATAAAAGTTAGTTGGTTGGTTCGTAAGTTAGTTAGTCAATTAATAAGTTAGTAAGATTACTAACTAAAGACTAACTAAGATAAAAACTAACTAACATTAATTATTGATAATTTTTATTTAATTTAAAATATTTTATTTAGAAAAATAAAGAGTTGTAAATTCGATATTTTTCTTGAATTGGCAAAGACCGTAGCTACCCTTCACGTAAATTACAACATGAACGAAAATTATGAGTTATATTAATCACTAGGATAATGTGTATAGTTTAGATGGTCCAAAAATATTAGATTTTAGGCAAAACTAGTATATTTTAGATATTTTAGATATTATCCTTTAAAAAAAGATATGGAGATTTTTAGAAACTAGATGTCATTTAAAAGAAAAGACAAGAGATATTTTAGTTAGTTTGAAGATTTTATAAAAAGAAAAATAAAGAAAAGTGACTGGCGAAATCGCGCGCGCCGCGATCGCAGTTTACAGGCAGTAGATAGCAGTTCGAACAGAGAAAAGAAGAAGGAGTGAACTAAGAGCTTTCTAACCAAGTATCTTGGCGTTTTACCCCCCCTTTCGGAGCCAATGGAACCATCAGATTTATGATCTGAGCATCAGATCACTGATCTTTCCAAGATCCCCCTCCACAAAGAACTCCACTTCTCAACCACAAGCCCTCTTCTCTAATTCACTATAAATATGAGGCATGGGAGAGGCATATGAGGGCATAAGGAGACCCCGAGAGGCTGCAAGAGAGAGGTAGAGAGGAGGATGCTCCTCCAAGAGATTGTGAGGAAGAGCTTGAAAGAGAGCTTGAGAGAGAGAGAGAGAGAGAGAGAGAGAAGAGTCACCCCGAGAGGCTGCAAGGAAGAGAATTAGCTCAATTCCCTCTATCTCGATCCTCAACTTAACCATCTTCTCTTACACTCTCCCATCTTGAATCTATTCCGCCTCCTTAATCTCTTGAGTCTATTTGCGGACGATGGCCTCCAAGTGAAGAATGTCACGTGCGGATGACAATCTTGCAACTAGCAACAAGGCTTCGGGCAAAGGCATCACTATCAATCCAACTGCAGTTTGGATCGTAAGTAATGTATTTTCAAATTGATAGATGCTTGCTTTGATTCTCATTTGAGATACGTTAGGCCCCATACTATTGCACGAGAATAGGTCATCGGAAAGGATAAATTTCATCTCACCTACTCGAAAGATGGAGTTTGTGAAGTGCATATATCAAGGGAAGATAATTGCACCTAGTTATATATGACTTATTTGCTAGTAGAGCAATTACAAGAAAGAATTAGTCAAGCGTTATGAATGGCACAGTTGACAAAAGAACGACATTAAAAGATTGGGCATACAAGTGCTAGATTAAAGTATAGTCAAGGGTTATAAATAGCATAATTGCTAAAAGAATATGACATTAAGAATCATGAATAGAGAAGTGCTAGTTTAAAGTTTAGATACTTCAAAAGTACTTAGCCTAAGAACCCAAATATTAAGAAAAACTAGATTCTAGCTCAATGCACGGCCTATTGGAGTCTAATTACTTCAGATCATCTCGCACTTATCTTATCAAGTATTTACACGTTATGCCTATAACATGTTTGATATATGAGGATAATTTTCTAGTTGCCTCATGACTTGACTAAGAGCTAGTACAAGAAATTGATCATAAGGGTTAAAACTAGGATGTCTTGAGATCCGTTGGATAAGGATGACTTTTGCCAATCCAAATTCAGGGTTGGGTTATCAATCAAGGTAAGTGACCTATAGAACTTACATCATGAATAGTGTTTGAACCCTTAACATATACCCTAGCCGAAGGAAGAAAGTGTTAAGAACATGTTTGCATGGTATTGCTCTTAGATCCCAAGGGAGAGAGCAAATATACGATGAAAATGTTATATCATCTATTTTTGCATTGGTTGGAAAGAATGCAATTGGTTTTGTTGATTGATCGAGCAACATCCTAAATGGTTTTATATTCAACTGGTTGTTAGTTGTTGTTTGGATGATTATTCCAAGTGCTTGTGATTTATGGTAAATGCATGGCAAGGGTCTGTGATGACAAGTCGCCATGGGATTAAAGGAATGTTTTATTGGAAAATGATATTAGGCTGAATGCCTTGTTTGTGCTTGATTCTTAAAGGATTTAATTAAGGAAGGATATATTGTACGGGTGGATCACCTCCATGGTCGCACTGCGTATTAACCCGAAAGGGCACTGCTCGATTCACGGGCCGAAGGTCGAGTGGTGAAAAGGCCAACCACGGGAATGATGTTTTGCTCCTAGACAGCTTGTGGGTCAGTTGGAGCTCTAGACACCCCATGCTAGGTCAAGAATGGAGTTGAAGACCTCCGTGGCCCCCAACATCTGGGCATGTTGGGAGATCCTATTCTAGATAAAGGATTGAGTTTTTGGTGCCATGTGAATTGGACCAGTTACTTCTGCAGGGCAGAAGGGATACTTCTGTTGGATAGAAGCGAAACATAATTTCTCCTGTATGGGCGGGAGACAAAGATTAACTTGAAGATAAGTTAAGGAACTTGTTTGATCTTGTTTGTCAATAGATTGCTTTGCTCTGTTTTCGTGTCTGTGCTATAATTTACGCGAACGAACCTTGTTCCCTAAAAGGCTTAATTAATGAAGCTAATTTTAAGTGTCACACATAAATGTGGTAGGACCTAATTAGAAAACTAAAGCTATTAAGGGAAGTGGGTGGGCGGAACCCCCGACGGGTCTGTTCTATGGTAGGGTGGTCCCAGAGAATTGGGAGGCTTCTCACAAGGTTTACCATCTTCGACCTTAGAAATTGTTAGGATAGAACCTCGATTCATGCCGTTTTAGGGGACCGGAATGGGACTATGCCCTATGGTCAGAGAGGTTGAGCAGCGCATCCCTCTCGTTTCCCATTCTCTTTGAACCAAGTGCAACATGGGTCTGCTTCGGATTGGGTATCTCTGCGTAAAGTAGGATGTCCAAAACTCGATGCTAGAATGCTAATAGGAGACCTTGACAACTAGGAACCCGAATTTCAACTCGATCCTAGTGGGTTCAATCATGAACGTTCCGTTGCGAGGCGGATTTGGGAAACCCTAGGCGACAAAACTCGGAACATTCCTTGGGAGTGCCGGGCAGCGACGCTTAGATTTGTTTCTCGATAGATCGCTAAAAGAGTGCCTGGAACGTCGATGGGCGGGCACCTCACAAACATGACAAGAGGGAGTGTTCTGCCTTCCGTGTGAGGCTGAAGAACAGAAGCTCGTCTTTTGGAAAGACGGAAAAATTCATGCAGCTGAAACTGGTCTTCCACTGGAGCCAAATTTTGGCAATGGTGGAATGAATAAAAGATTAGAAGATTTAGTTGTAAAGAATGCCTATGTAGCAATTGATGCAGCTACATATGGGCTGCAAATTGAGGTAACTAAATCAAGTTTGAAAGCATGTAACGCTAATGTGCAATCTAAAGTATGGATGTAGGCACTACATCAAATGGAATGTGGTAAAGCATCCAAAGAAGATTTGGCTAGCGCTAGCCAGTGCATTCGAGGAATAACTGGTTGGAAAGTACCGGTAGATTCTTTTTATGCCTTTGCACATTTGGCTGACATCAATCATAAAGAAGTCTTGATTGAAGAAAAGAGAAGATGAACTAGGGCCTTCCTCTTCTAGTCCTCCAAAATGGGTAACTAGAAGAACGCCTGAACAACCAAAGCTTGCTGAAAATATAACCCCAGATCAAGAGATGGAAGATGCACCACAAACAAAGAAGACCGAAGAAAAGAAGAAATCCAAGTAGCCAAGCTACAAATTGCAGTAGTCTGACAGAGAATTTGCAATTGATCTCAAGCGAGTCCTAGAAGAATGAATTATGGGAAGCAAAATTGAATTCACCTTAGGCGAAATTCTCGGGATTGCCAAACGTGAATTCCATGATGTAATTATTAATGTAATTGAAAGTGAGTTTGGGAATCTTGTAATTTTCATTTTTTGAATACTAAAAAGGTGACACTCGGATAACATGCCCGTAGGTTTCTCAAAACCATATGATATGACTTATCATTGGAAATCCCTTAAAAAATGCAATCTATTGAGCTATAGAGCACTCGATTTGAAGTTATAGTATTCTAGTTATACGAATCCAAATATTTGACCACGTGTCTCAAACTTGTGAGAAATTTCCATATTCCCCAATATGGTATTAAAAGACAATATGTTGGTGATGAAGCTGAAGAAACACTACATGCTTTTTTGCAAGTCTGAGTTTTTGTGTAGGATGAAGAGAAGCTAACTTCACAAGAAATTCATCTTGAAGCAGTTAAAGAATTAATTGCAACAATTGAAGCTGAAGATAAAGAAAGCATAAATGAAAAAATTAAAGAAGTGAAAGCTAAAAATGTAATGGCCGGCTGGTCCAAACTAGTTGAGCAGTTCATCTCTCAAAAAGAAGGCCGTTTAGAGCACTTGCATGAGGAGGAAGAGGCTTGGTTGATTCCAAGCAGTCACTACTCATGTACGCATTGGGCAAGAGCAACAACGGAGACAATCATCAAAATTGGAGAAAAAGAAACAACATGTATTGCACTCTTAGACCATGGCTTGGAGATAAACGTCATGGCAAGGAGTCTCTAAGAAAGTGGCAAATGGCCCATAGATGTTGATCCAAGTTGATGAATGAGAGCTGCAAACAACTCTTCTTGAGAGTTATATGCTGCATGTCCTAATGTGCAGGTAACTATTGGAGACATAAAAGACAATTTTCACTTTTTTATTCAAGACTATTGTAGTTACCCTATCATTCTTGGGAAACCTTACATTTCTGAAGCCCACTTGGAAACAAAAACTCTTGATGATGGTTCTTCCTATGCTCGAATCCGAAGTAAGGATAATGAATGAGCTATCCAATTTCTTACTATGTGTGTTAACCATCATCGAAACAGATATCGACTGTGTGATTATCTTATGCCTCCTAATGCCCAAGAATTCAAGGGTTTTTGGGCTGCACTACTATAAAAGGAGGCTATGGTAATGCGTCATGTAAAAAGATTGAACCTCCTTATGCTATAGAAACTCTGTCTCTAGCAAATATGTATGTATGTACAACCAATAGTATGGGTTGTTATAAGTCTCTTCCAATCATGACTAAAGCTGAAAAAAAATACTTTTGTCATGTAAAAAGGGAGCTGAAAACTTATGACATGATGGTTAAAAATGAAAATATTTCGGGCATTTTTTTTGGACTAATTAATATTGACACATTGGCTGAGATATATGCAGCTGCTCATACAAAAAATTAGGCTGAAAATCAATCCATAGAAGTATGTACATTGGATTTTTATTAAACAATTCAAGAATTTATTGAGCAGGAAGTCATTGGTTTACTCAACAAAGCTGAAGCACAAATGGAGACAAAATTCAAGATAGTGGATAAGAAAGTCAAGCATGTGGCAGTCCCACTGCCTCCTGAAAGTGAAGGGCTGGCTGATAGGGCATCAAATCAGCCAAGTTTTCGTGATCCTTCCAAGATTGGTCACAAGTTCACATTTGAAAGTATAAAATAGCTCAAAACAGGTGAAATTTCTTTCCTTTCGTCGGTTGAAAAACACTAACTTTATGCAAATGCTAATGAAACATGAAAAAGTTTTTACTTTCAGCCAAGTGAAATAGGTTGTGTGGATCCAAATATTGTGGCTCCTATGGTCATCTTTACGGTCCCACATGTGCCTTGGAACCTCAAGCTATTCCTGTTCCAAGGGCGCATTTTCCCAAATTATTGGAACTTCTAAATGAGAAGATCAAAATGAAGATTTTAGAACCTTCTTCAACACCTTACTCAAATCAATGGTTTACCGTGCCCAAGAAATTTTTTTATGATTCATTCAAGATCTACAACCTCTTAATCGTGTCACAATCTGAAATGTTGGTTCAAGTTCAATTGTTGACGAGTTTGCTGAAGCTTTTGTAGGCAAAGCAATTTATTCTATGGGCGACCTATATTCAGGATATGACTAATTTTAGCTTTCATTAGAAAGTCGAGACATTACCACAATGAAGACACCTCTTGGATTGGTCTGCATGTGCATTTTACCACAAGGTGTAACAAACTCCATAGCCCATATGATGAATGCCATGCACAAAGTCTTGAGAGACTTTATTCCACAACTTACTCTTCCATTTCTTGATGATGTACCTATCAAGGGATGTGAAGTGAATAAAAAGAATGAGAAGCTTGACGAAGATGGCTGCATAACATTTGTAGTTAAACATATTCATGATTGTAATAGGATTTTGACAAGGCTAGAAGAGGTACATCTTACTCTTTCTGGAGCTATGTCAATTTTTGGAGTAGAAGAAGTCCTAGTGGTCGGACATCTATGTGGCCCCTATAGACGTAAATCTTAACCAATCAAGATAGATGCCATAAGTAGAATCCAAGAAAAATGCACAAATATCTCAGAGGTGAGAAGATTTCTTGGTGCATGTGTATTCTATCTCATATGGATACCACATTTTGCTCATGTCGTCGAAAATATTTATCAATTATTAAGAAAATGCCAAAGATTCTCTTGGGGGAAAGAGCATACTCTTACTGTATACAAACTAAAGTTGTGAATTTCAGTCCCCACTCTCAAAAGGGCTAATTATTCAAATGGTAAACCCATCATCCTTACTATGAATATAAGTCCCATTGGGATAGGATGGGCTATTGGCCAAGAAGACCTTGAAGGTAACATGTATGCAATTCGTTTTGGAGCAAAGGTTCTCAATGAACATCAAAGAAGGTATGCACAAGTAAACAGTAAATTGTGGGGAGTTGTAACAGCATTAAAGTGTGATTGTGAATACTTTATAGGTGCTTCCATAGTGGTAGAAATTGATTGTCTTCCACTCTTGGGCATGATTACTAATGCTCTACACCCGACATTGTTATGCTAAGATGGATTGCATATATTAAATCTCTCAACCCCGAATTAAAGCATATTGCAAAAAAGGCAAATCCACTTACTGACATGCTATCACGTGCAAGATATGACAATGAAGAAGAGTGGATGGAAGAAGATGAAGTTGAAGAATCTATACTTGCTGAATTTCATTCCATGGTTGCTGAAAATACCTTTTCAATTATTGCATATACTAGTCCAAAGCTGAAAACAACACAGTGGTCAACTAGAAGACAACATGCTCATTGCATTGCTCAAGTTCTAGTTCATTTCCTTGAAGAATATTATGAAGAAGATTGGCTTAAGATCGGCCAATATTTGAGCACAATGAAGAAGAAGGAGACTTGGACTAATGAGGAGTTCAAGCATATCAAGAGGAAAGCTTATGGATTTTTTCTTAAAAAAGGACATCTATGGAAGCATATAAAGAAGAAGAAAGGAGCACCTATTCGAGTTTTAGGTAACAAAAGATTGCAACAACAAGTAACAAAGGAATTTCATGAAAGCCTATGGGCTAGCCATAGAGGCATATGGGAAACCTTTAGTAAAGTCAAAGAAAAATATGAGTTGCAAAACATGTATCGCGACATAGCACATTTTTTTGAAACCTATTATGTGTGTCAGATGTATTCTATGGTCAAGCATTGAGATGGGTTACAACTGACTTATCCCTTGTCTATACATTATAGAATGGCCTAAAATGCTACCTTTTGCATTATGGGCTGACCGGACTACGCACAGTTCAGTGATGACTGGCTATATGCTAGCTGGAACTTATGCATGGACAACAACCAATTATGCCAATTGAAGAATCTATTCTCACATGGAGTCTTCTACCTTGGGAGAAAGGCATCATGAGAGAAGAGTTGTTGACATTGAGCATATGATAGCTAGAAAGAATGCCTAAAGATGTTCAAGCATCTATTGAGAAGCTAAAGACAGCAAGACTAAAGAACAAAAGAAGATTTGATAAGTGACATTGACTTCGGCCAAGAGCAATTCAGGAAAATGACTGGGTGCTTGTCTATGACAGTAGCCTAGACAATCAATACAGTGCTTCTAGGAAGATGGTAAAGGGTTGGTTCGGCCCATATGTGGTAAAGGTCATTCATGACAATGCCACATAATCATTAGCTGAATTGGATGGGACCATCATAAAGATACCCATAGCTAGAAAAAGAATCAAGCTCTTCAAATGAAGAGAAAGTTCAACATATGCGTTAGAAGACTTGAATATAATTCAAGAGCATGAAGACATAGAGGAAGAAGACGAGGCAGAAGATGAAGACATTGACATGGCAGAAGATACTTCTTTTGACACTGCAAATCCGTAAGACTTTGGCACATGCCAGAGGATGTGCAGGTTAGGAGGGGGTGGATGTCGTGCTGCTACGCGCACACGGTGTAAAAAAATATAAGTGTGGATTTCTTTTAGATTTAGTGAGTCAATGCTACTTTAGGCATTAGTGTTAGTGTCCATGGTTCAAAGTATTAGATTTCTTTGGACAAGTTTTTAGCCAATTTTTTATATTCTAGATATTATCTCTTGTAAAAATCCATAAAACTATAGACAACTTCTAGATTAGGATGACATGTAAAAGAAAGCATGTAGCTTTCAGCCAATTTGAGAGGATTTTATGTAAAAAGAGAGATTGACAACATCGCACGATGCGCGATCGTTGTTTTCAGGCAGTGAATAGCACTCCAATGGGGGAGATGAAGAAGGAGTGATCTGGCCAAATTCTGGCCAGGTGTACTAGTATTTTACCCCCCTTTTGGAGCCAATGGAAGCATCATATTGGCAATCTAAGCAGCATAGAGGAAGGTATTATTTTATACATGTTTTTGTCTAATAGAGTTATATCTTCTCATAATGCTGAAAGAAACTCACATGCTTCATCTCAGTTAGTATTCTTCTACATTTTCTAATTTTATTTTTGAGTATTCTTCTACGTCTTCCATTTCTTTGAACCCCTTCTCTTCCGTCTACTCCTCTCCCTGAATCTACCTTCACCTTGTTGTCTCTTGTCTTCAAGAACTTGGCTTGAAACCTTTAACCCTTCTGTTATCTCTACCATCTCTGGGGTCTAAGCTCTTGAACCCCCATACATTCTTCTCTTGCCAAACCCCTGTGGTGACCTTCAACCCTACGTGCTACAACAGTGTGCTCTGAGGTGTTGATGGCACAACATACTGCCATCAAGGTCACTAGGTATTTGGATAGAAGATTACATGTTCAATATTAGATATAAGTGTATCACAAAGAGTAAATCAATATTTGTAATTGTTTCATGTTGTCAAAAAATTAATAAAAAAGTGTCATACACCTATTCACAATGATCTTGCAAGACAAATGTGTTGTGCAGATTGTTCCATCTTTTCTCAGAATCTACATCTAGAAGTCTAGATGGACCTTGCATGTCCTACTCAAGCACACTTGGGACTTGCTCCTCTCATGGAATAGTATCCCTCATACTAGAGATGAGAAGATTGGTGTAGAAAATATTATTGTTTGATGACAATAAAAGTAAGAGAAGTATCACACCAAGGTAATCCAATCACATGATCTTACCAAGGGATGAAAAGTCATTCCAAATCTCCTCCATCTTATTGATCCCAACCCTTCATCACATGGGATTTTAGAATAGAGAGCTGTGGACTTTTCAACTTAAGGATTATGCAATATCCAAATGTTTGAGCCTAGTAAAGAGATGCTAATGTCATCCAAACCTCTACAATAGTGTTAATACATCATACATGAAAACGAACAAGAGGAAAGAGAGGTGAAGAGACTAAGAGCATACATGCAAAAACAATGGAGACTTGAGTACATAGAGAGATAGGGCCAAAATCTTCTTCTTCTTCTTCTTTCTTCTTCTTCCACATAAGATAACTAATTCTACAACATGATAAAATAATAATATGAAAAGTATCATAGAGTACGTACACACAATTACTAAATCTAAACTTGCTAAGAAAAGAAGAGGTGGCACAATGAATGTGCCATTACCAAGGATGGACTACATGGGTGTAGTCCAACTATAGAATCACTAGCTTATCCTCATGTTGATCACCTAACATGCTAGTGAGTAATATCCTACCACTTCATCAAGGTGTGTAGGGGATGCTAGCGCATGTAGATCTCAACATCTCAACATTGCATGCATAATAATAGAATCTACACAACTCAAAAAGAGAAAAGATTAGGCTTTGGTGTTGAGCCTATCCCATAAGTTTGTGTGCTTGTGGTTGCTCCAACATGGGGATCCATGGTAGATCAAAAAATAGAAACTACCACAAAATCCCAAGTTTACATGAACATAGAGGGTAGTTTGTTCCACACACATTTTCTAAGGTGAAGGGTAGGACATGCACCTATATAGGGCATACCATAATAGTGAATCATGGACTGGTGGCCACGAAAGCTGAAGTAGGGATCAAATTATACGATGACATTTGAAAAGGAGCCTAATCATAATATCTTTTTCATTCTATATCATGATCAATGTGATGATTGTGACAATCTAAATGATGATTGACACAAATATAACTTTCTAAATGCTAGTCGGTAGCAACATACCAGGATGGAATGGAGGCTATATCAATTTTAAATAGACCCTTGAGGTCACTACCTTTAGCTTGGATTTCCTTTTGCTTCCCAAAATCCACAAGACATTCAAAGATGCCCTATAACTCTCGTAGCTTACTTCTAATTTCATAATCAAACTACTACAAAGTGATCATCACTTCGCTAGGTGGTGAAGGGGCTCTAACTTATTCAACAATAGCCTTAGCCCCTTTGTCTTCATATAAAATACTAACTTTTTACGTAGGATGTAGTGCCTAAATTTGTTCATTGCAAAGATGATTCCAAGGCACAATTTCTCCATATAGGTATAATTAATCTTGGATACCCCCAATTTGTGACTAACAAATAAAATTGGATGGCACCACTTCTTCTTCGAAATATAGGCTAAAGAGTAGCTAACACTATACGTTGTAGGCCATTAAAAAGATATAAAATGTCTCACCCCTTTTAGGCACTTTCAAGTCTAGTGCCTTTTCCAATTCTTACTTCATATCCTTAAGGATACTTGACACAGATCACTCCAAAAAAACAAATTGTTAAAGGACAATGAATTTATCAAATGGCAATGTTCTCTGAGCCAGTGCATTATGAAATCATCGCTAATATCTTACCAATGATAGAAAGCTATGCACTTATTTAGGAGTACGTAGTAAACTCATAGAGAGGATAACCTTTATCTTTTCACAATCAACTGCAATACTAATAGAGCTAACCACATGTCCCAACAATAATCCATCAAGCACTCCAAAGATGCATTTTCTTGGGTTAAGAGCAATGCAGAACTGCCTACATCACTCGAAACATCTTCTTAGAATAATCAATTGTCCATCCCTTATAATGGTTGCCCCCAGATTGCCAATAGAGATTTTCATCTCCTTTGGGACAATATCGTCAAAAGTTTTATTAGCCATATGTTTCCAAGACCCTAGCACATTGCATAAGCCAAAAGCCATAACGTGATATGCAAAGATACCAAATATAGTGATAAATGTTGTTTTCAATTTGTCTTCCTCTACGATAGCCATTTGATTATAATCGACCAAGTAGTCCATAAAGGAATAGATATCCATACTCGCTAACTAATCCACAATCTAATCAATAAGTAGTAGTGGATAATATTCATTAATTGTCTATTTATTGAGCTTGTCGAAATCTACACAAAGCCAAATTTGATTATTTTTCTTTTTCTTGTTAACCACTGGCAAACACCAATCCATGTGTTGTACAAAAAATATCAGGCTATCGTTACATTAATTTTGTAGCTTCTCAAATAGTCTATCCCTTAGCTCCTCAACTAGTCCACCCCTTAGCTCAAAAGGCATACACCTCACTTTTTGTCAAACAGGACAGTTATATTCCTTCAAAGGAATCGTATGCACAGCTAGACTAGGAGGAATACCTCTCAACTCATCATAGCTCCAATAAAAAATATCATGAGATTCTTGGATCAAGGACACATAGTCCTTTCTCTCTTCCAAACTAAGCATAGATCCTAATTTAATCAGTTGTGGATCATCCATGTCAAGAATCACATGGTGGGGAGACTTGCTTGAGTTGTTGCGCCAAACACACACTATATACACAAGAGGAAGCTCATTCAAGAACACAAGAAGGGAGATGGAGGCCAAAACATTTTCTTGTTGATTTCTTCTTCTTCTTCCACACACTATACAATGTACACAAAGTATAGATAAGATACAACATAAAGGAAAGTGGCCTACTAAGTCAAAGTCAAACACTGCATAGCAGACTACACTAATGTATTGGTACTATATCTTTTCCAGCTATAGGTAGGTGTAACAAACTAAATAAAATAAGTGATAAGTCAATAGCCATGTGAGTATCATAATGACCACCAACGTACTAAGAGTAACATGCAGACCCATCTAGCCACACGATCCATCATCAATGTCTGCACATGTTGAGATTGCTATCTCAACACTCCCCCTCAAGCTCAACTCTATCTATGTAACTCCAAGTAAGCTTTAAAACTTTTGAAACTTCTCTACACCCAATGACTTTGTGAAAATATCAGCTATCTGATCCTATATGCTGACATATACCAAGTCAATCTCTCTTGCAAGTACCTTCTCTCTCACAAAGTGGTAGTGCATCTCAATGTGTTTTGTCCTAGCATGGAACATTGGATTCTTAGCTAGCTATACACTACTCATGTTGTCACAACAAATGTCAACTTGGCCATCTCCCTGCACATCCAAATCACCTAATAACTTTTGCAGCCATACCACCTCACACACTGCCATAGCAGCACCTCTATACTCAGTCGCTATACTTGATAAAGCAACTGTAGGTTTCTTTTTGCTGCTCCATGTAAGTACTGTTGCACTAGTAAGGGAAAACATGAATCCACTAGTAGATATTAGGTCTGACATGCTACCAACCCAATCTGTATATATGTATCCAAAGATCTGTATATCTTTACCTACCTCATAAAAAAGTCCATAATGTAAAGTGGACTTCACATACCTCAATATAAGTCTAAGTGCATCCAAATGAGGCTTTCTAGGCATCTCCATAAACTGATTGACAAGGCCAACAACATAGCTCAAGTCTGATTTTGTGATAGTTATGTAAATCAAACTCCCTACTATCCTCCTAAACATAGTAGGGTCTTCTATCTCATCCTCAATGTCAGCACTAGACTTCATATTTTTCTCCAATGGTACTGAAAGAGGCTTACATGTTGTCATGCCATACTTGGATAACATATCCAAGCCATACTCCCTTTGGGATAGCCATATACCATCATCACATCTGATCACCTCAATACCAAGAAAGTATCTCAGCTCACCCAAAACCTTTATCTCAAACTTCTTCTTCAAGAAGTCCTTAACTTTAATAATCCCATTGTCACTGTCATCTTTAATAATCAAGTCATCCACATAGATGACTATGATGACCAAACTTGCATCTCCCCTTATCACATAAAGTGAGTGATCAACATCAAAAATACAAAATTCAATATTGACAAGATACTCTTTGATCTTATTAGACCATGCTCTAGGTGCTTTCTTCAGCCCATAGAGCGCCTTCTTTAACCTTCACACATATGTGGGATGCTCTAGAGTATGTGACCCTGCTAGACCTGCGTACCACTAGATCACTCAGTGTAGCCTTTACATTACTATGTGCTCTCTGTACACCTGGTGTCTTAACTGAAGGAATATCAAGCTCATTATCCAAACTCTTTGAATCACTAGAATCTCCATCAAGCCCCAAATGAATAGTAGATGCATCATTACCATCCAACACTTTCTTCTTTCCTTTGTCTTTGCCTGCAACACTTATAGATCCACCTAAAGATGTGGGGCTACTCCTTAGTCTCCCAAACCAAGGGCTCACTGTAGGTGTAGTGCCAGATGATGTTTCTAGTCCGTGATTCTTGCTTTTCTTTTTGCACATAGCTATCATGATCATTATCATCATCTAATACATCACTAGCAAGTACATACTAACTACTCATCTCATAAAAAATAACATCCCTGCTAACTTGAACTCACTTGTGACAGGGTTAAAACAATGATACCCTTTCTACTCTAAAGAATATCCAATAAAAATATATTTTTTAGCCTTTGGATCAAGCTTCTTTTGTAGCTCATCTGGCACATGAACATATGCAATAGAGCCAAATACCTTTAAGTGTGATACATCACACTTCTTTCCTGTAAAGCATTCTTCAGGGGTCATCACATGAACTGCAGTTGTGGGTGTTCTACTCATAATATAGACAATAGTATGAACAACTTCAAATCAAAAATGATTTGGCATATTCTTTTCAGCCATCAATGCCCATTCATCTTCTGCAATATACCTATTTTTTCTTTTTGAAACCACATTTTCCTATGGGGTATACTTGCAAGTAAATTACCTCGTTATCCCATGAGTCCTTAAGAAGTCATTAAACTCATTAGAGAGGTACTCTCCCCCTCCATTTGATCTCAAGCACTTAACTTTCAAGCATGTTTCTGTTTCAACAGCTCTCGGGTAAGTTACTCATGAATATAGGTGTGCATCACGTGGGTTCAAAATGAGGTATTTTTAAAATACCAATTTTTTACATTTTTTACATACAAAAGGATGTAAATTGAATAGAAAAAGATTATTTTTTATTGAGAAAATATTCACAAATAAGGATATTTATAAATAGGCGTTGAATGCACATGATGTAGAGGATATACATTGTAAAGAAGCTTATTCCCACAGCAAGCCATTAAACTGAAAAGATAAGAAATAGACATAAAATGCCAAAGAACCATAGCCAAGGTGGATAGGCATGAAATGATATTACCAATTTTGGTTGAGAATCAAATGATGCGTGGCTATAGCATGGTATGCATCCCAAGCTATGGTAGCCAAGAGTATTCACCCTCTTAGATGGTGGGAGGTTGAGACCTCAAACATGTAATGTTTGTAAAATGGTAAAAAGATCCTTCACATGTTACATCTCCACCTTTTATACTTAATCCTAGCCTAACCTAGCTAACCCTAATCCTCTAATTATAGGATATATTTACATATGTCAGCCCATTTCATGGCTGTAATGGTATCCTAGATACATGGGAAATTTTCCTACATTACATACACATAGTAACTTCCCCGAGCAACAGCTGCCTTGAAGGATTTGAAGTGCTTAAATACCTCACGGTTTTCCTTCATGAAATATACCCATAGCTTCCTTGAATAATCATTAATAAATGTGACAAAGTATTTGTTGCCACAAGAGATACATTCTGTGTAGGCCACCAAACATCTATATGCACTACATTAAGTATATTTCTACTCACTTCTCTGTCATATGAAAATGGTTGTCTCACCTGCTTACCAAACTGGCATGCTTCACACACTTTATGAAATTCTACAACTCTAAAAGAAGGCAATCCTATAACCAATCCTTTGGACTGCATTAATTTCAACCTCTGCATATTTGCATGTCCAATACATTTATGCCATATTTCAATGTTTGCAACCACTCCTTTTTCTTTAGCATACATAGTAGCATCCATTGCAGGGATTCCAGCATCTAAAGTGCACATGTGGCCAACTCTACTTCCTTTTGTGACCAACATACACTTATCATTAGAGTCTTCTACAAAACAACCTTTTATATTAAATCGAGCATGCAACCCTTGTTCTACCATTTGGCCAACAGACACTAGATTCTTTGTGATTGATGGCACATGTAATACATCTATCAGACTCTTTATCTGGCCATCATGAAAGGACAAGGGAACCTTTCCGATGTGTGAAATTGGGTGGCATGAATCATCACCCATCTGCACATAACCTGGATTTTGTAAGTCTTGCATCTCTCCAAACCATTCAACATGATTGTTCATATGATTAGATGCACTTGAATTGACATAACATACATCATCATGTGTCCCCTTTCTTGTAACTGCATTCATCATATGCTACATATAACAAATAGACACTCATTTCTATCTTCATTCTGTCATGAAGACGATGCATAGTTTCCTTGCTCCAATTTACCACTACAAATATCATCCTTCTTAGCATAACAATGGGTTGCAATATAACCTGTTTTGCCACAATAATGACAAACAATAGTTGAAGTTCCAATACCTCTATTTTGCCATTCATCTCTTCCTCTAGAGCTCCCCCTACCTCTAAAGTTTCCTCGGCCTCTTGAAACCTACATTTCACCAAATTTTTGGTTTAACCTATTTTGTTGGTTATCGCCAGCATGTCCCATACCATGGCCTCTCGAAGAGGATCTACCACGTATCCTTCCTAAAATTGAGTAAAATGCTTGAACCTATTTACCATTTCTTTTAGAAGAGTCACCTTGCATATTGATCTCTTCAATAATCATGAGAGAGACTAGCTCATCAAAATCTGAAAATGGCTTCCGTACATATATAGAAGTAACAAATGATTTCCATGCCTTCTCATTATTAAGGCCACTCAAAGTGGATGAAATGGAATCATCATCATCAGGCATTGCATCAATCACTGCTAAAACATCTATAATGCTTCTCACCTTCAAAACACACTCATTGATAGACATTTTTCATTTCTTCAAGGTATTCAACTCTTGCTTGAGTTGAATCTTTTGTGCCTTTGTATTTATTGAAAATATGTTCTCAAAAATTGTCCAAGTTTCATATGAAGTTTCTGCATTCTTGATATGTCCCAATATAGTATTATCAATGACTATAGATAGCCAATACATCACCTTTTTGTCTTTTTGCATTCCATTCTTTCCATGCCTTTAATTCATCTCCAATCACAATAGAGGGATACTCAACTTTGGCTCCTTTTCTTCACTTGAAACAAACTCATAAATGCCCTTTCTAATGAGGAAGTTTGTCACATGGAACTTCCATGAAGGGTAGTTATTCTTGTTGAGCTTCTCAATAATGGGTTTTTCACTGTCCTCTACCATTATCACAAAAAATGATACAACACAGCAAGATAGTATTCTGTAACCTTTCACAAGTGTATAGCAATACATCAAGCAACCTCTTTCACTAATTGCTCAATAGTACATGTAATCTGCAACCTGTTTGCAAATAAAAATTATTTTTACTTTCTGTTAAACACCTAAAAATTTATAGATTCAAGATCTATAACCTGTGCACCCACTTTTAGTCAATACAATCAAAGTCATAGTATACCCTGAAACTATTATTTTCAATCTTTTGGGTCTAAAATGGGGCATGAAACGGCCTTCGATGCCCAAAAAAACTATGGGTAAGACATAAAGAGCTTAACCTATAGAATATACAGTACTCTCCTTGCATACCAGATCTCACAGCAACCTGAGATTTTCACTCTACCTTACTTTCGGTGCCTCCACATGCACTATCCAAGAGAAAGAGTGGAAGAATGGGAGAGATTCTTACTTATTGCTTGCTTGCTCGAAGCTTCCTTCTTTTCTTCACTTCAATCTTCAAAATAAGCCTCTATCAGTGGTACCGCTCTAATACCATGTCAAGAATCATGTGGTGGGGGAACTTGCTTGAGCTGCTGTGCCAAACACACATTGCATACGTAAGAGGAATCTCACTCAAGAATACAAGAAGAGAGATGGAGTCCAAAACGTTTTCTTGCTAATTTCTTCTTCTTCTTATTCCACACATTATACAATGTACACAAAGTATAGATAAGATACAACATAAAGGAAAGTAGCCTACTAAGTCAAACAGTCATAACAAACTACACTAATTAACTGGTGCTATATCTTTGCTAGTTGTAGGTGGGTGTAACAAACTAAATATAATAAGTGATAAGTTAATAGCCATGCGAGTATCCTAATGACCACAAATGTGCTAAGTGTAGATGTACAGATCCATCTAGCCACGCGTTCCATCATCAATGTAAGCACATGTTGAGCTTGCCATCTCAACAATCCAATGTACCAAGATCTAGCTCAATCACATTTGAATCTTGAATTTTGACTTGAGCTTCGATTGGCTTATTCAATGTCACTTAGTAGAAATCTTTTATAGTGGATCCCTCTCTTGATTCATCACTTTCCAAAGTCTCACTACCAAAAAGATCCTTTAATGCATCTAATTCTATCAAAGATAAAGGTTTCCACTTGCTTTGAGAAGATTCAAGATATGCATCTACTATTACGCATCTAGCATCTCTACGAAAAATTATATGACTAGTGGGTATATCAACTCGATAGTCAAATTGCAAGATCCATGGCCTTCCTAATAATACTTGATAGCTTGGCTGCCCTACAAACCCAATAACCCTAAAGTCTAGAATGCATTCCACACTAGCAAAAATCATGTGGACTTTGGTAATGCAACCGTCTAGTTACCTTGAATTGATTAGCCATTTGAAGAATTGTGCAGACATCATTTTGGATCTCTAGTCCTAGCCTTTTCATTAATTGTGAACTTATAATGTTCAGGAAGGATCCCATATCCATAATGGCATGATCCACTAATATTCCATCAACATATGTTGTCACCCCCTTGGGCAATGCTTTTCAACATGTTCAAACTAGTCATCTTCCACACAAGCTATAGATAAGCATTTGACGATATACCTAGTGTGAAGGACCTTCTCAAACTCTTAATGCACTCCTAGAGATAACTTGATTAGCTAAAGGAGGTTCATATCAAGCTTTACCTCACAAAGATAATTGGCTAGATCAAATTCATAATAATTAGCAATGGTTCTCTTCTCTCGCCAAACCATTCTTTCTCTTGTTTGTGATGAATAGGCTTAGGTGCCTCTTTCTTGGCTTTTACCTTCTTCTTTGGTTGCTCCTTATTGAAGTCAAATTTGCTAGTAGCAACTTTTAGAGGACCAGCTTCCACATCAGGATTAAGGACTTGCATCCCCTTATCATCCTATTTAGGGTTTACCTAAGCTTGTTTTACATTATCCCTAATGCCTTCTTTAACCTTTAGTCCTCTTGATGCCTTATAAATTGGAAGCCTCAGTGGCATTGACACATACATCATTGATAAGGGGGCTAACACCACTATCACTAGGTAACTCCTCTATGATAGCTCTTCCTCTTTGCAATATTTGATTTGGTCCCTCATCCTACTGAAGGGTATTCCCTTGTGCTCGATGATTAATTGGACTTGGCCACTTACTTCCTTGTTGCTAAAGAGAACTAATCTTACTCTAGCAAGTACTAGCTAGATGGCCAAACTTCCCACATATGTCACATTTGACATTAGGACAGTTTCTTGGAAAGTATTGACTACCACACCACTTGTAGCTAAATCTTGATGGACCATCCTCCTCAGGATGTTGATGTCCTATCAAGTTTTGCTGCTTCTTTAGGAAATTAACATCCATGACTATTTGTCTATATTGTTCCATCATTATATCATCATAATGCTTCATCATGTAAGAACATTTGATGCACTACACTCATAACTGTGATCATCATGTGCTGTTTAGTTGGCCTAACCATCTGATTAGGGATTTGAATTGTTGATTAATTGATAGAAAATTAGGGTTTGTCATTTGGCTTTTAGTATTAAGGAAAACCATTTGGCTAGCCATCGACATAAAAACATTAAGAGGAGCTAGTAGCATGGGCACATTGTGCATTATGCTTCCTCTTCCATTTGAATTGGTCACAGGTGTACTACTCACACCTTGACTTCCATTGGTCAATGCCAAATTATTTCTAGGACCTAAACTCAAATTGATGTTTGTCCTAGATGTGTAGGCCTCTTGTAAGCGAGATTCTATCTCCTTTCCTTGTGTAATAGGAGTGTCTAGATCAATAAGAGCAATATTAATCAATTGCACTTCGATATTGAAGTCTAATCCATGTAAAAGTACTGCAATAGGACAAGAGATGGAATAGGAATAGAAGTTTGCAATTTTCAAAATACCTATTTAAGTTCCTTGACATATGCTCAAGCATTCTCATGGGGTTTTTGACATGTCACATTCAAAACATGCAGCCAATATTGACCACCTCTCTCAAGGGCAAGCTCTCTTTGAAAGGCTACAAAGAATAAATAAATCATGGTTATGGTCTCGTCTTCCAAGATATGATACCACATTGCAACTCTTCCTGTCAGAGTCATATTGACAAAATCATGAGATGCCCTTCGTCCTAAATTCGACAATTGAACATTCATTTCTGGAACTCATTGATATGGATCTCCACAAATGGATAGAGAGAAACCTAGGGCTAGCAAATCCAATGTTTCTACAAGTATTGCAATGGGTTGCCCCATCATGATGATCAGATTTACTCTAGGAGTTTGTATTGGTGGGGTTATACTCCCACTCAAAGTAGATTGACTTTTTGGAGAAAGGGGAACGCTAGAGCTTCCTCCTCCCCCTAGCGGACTAGTTGTGATATTTATTGGGTTTGCAATACCTCTCTTTCTCAAGGATATTTAACTATTGCACTTAGAAGAATACCTCCTAATGATCTCAGATCGCTGTCTAGCCCTTTTGGATGTTTCTTGTCATTGAATCTCGGCTTGTTGACAATGTCTATCATGAAATGACAGATCTATTTCAATGCTTAAATAATGGTGTCAAGCTAGGTGAACACTCGTGTGACTATCCTATTGCACCCATGCAAATCAATTGAGCTGGTGGGCAAGGGGCACACTATGAGGCCACAATAGTGTTTGCACAAAATGGTGCTAGGATTTGATGTATGTCTTGATGTCACTATGGAAAATACAAGTGTAGTAGAAACATATGCTTCCAAGGATAATGTAGGTTCTAGTTCCATTGTGGCTAATCCTTGAGGACCATTACCTAATGCTATGAAAAATGATTGGCATGGAAAAGATATGCAAGGTCATAAATTGATTTCATTTTCTCTTAAAAATACCATAAACTCCCACATTCACGCATGCAAGTTAGTTAAAGATGCATGGGATATACTTGCACATCTGTATCAAGGAATAAATGTAATGATGGGTGCAATTATCTCACACACCATTTTATGAATTGTATTATTTTTCTATTTGCCTCATTTTGGCCACGAATTTACTTTCCTTTTAATGAAGAGTTTAGGGATTCTAGCCCTTGGAAAAATGGGCAAGGACACATATTGTGCTTGTTAGAAAATGGTGCAAAGGGAGAGAGAGAGAGAGAGAGAGAGAGAGAGAGAGAGAGAGAGAGAGAGAGAGAGAGAGAGAGAGAGAGAGAGAGAGAGCACTCTACAAATACATGCGAACAACTAGCAAAGTTTCCTTATCATGGTTAGCTTCTATGAAACAAATGTTATGAATAAAAGGATGTTGGTTAGGTTCTATGAAATAGTGGAATTGACTTGAGCTATTATGCCAAATATACATGATACACATAAGAGGAAGCTCACTCAAGAATGCACAAAGAGAGATGGAGGCCAAAAAGTTTTCTCTCTCATTTTCCTTTCTTTCTTCCTCTCACTGTACGATGTAGACAAAGTATAGATAAGATATAACATAAATGAATGTGGCCTACTAAGTCAAAGAGTACATAAATGACTATACTAATCCATTGGCACTATAACTATGCCAAGTGTAGGTAGGTCTAACTAACATAATATAATAAGAAATAAGTCAGTGGCCATGTGAGGATCATAATGATCTATAGTGTGCTAAGTGTAAATATGTGGACCTATCTAACTATGTGGTCTATTATCAATGTGCCACCCATGTCAATCTTGCCCTCAACAAAATGTGTTAAGTATAGATGTGTTAACACATCTAACTAGGTGGTTCATCATCAATGTTTGCACATATTATGGAAATATAGCATACTCAAACTAAAATAAACTAACATTCAATGCCTAAAAACAAGAAATGGGATAGGAAATGATAAACTTCCATTGAAAGATGAAAAGAAGCCTTGATCTAACTAAACTAAACTAACATCCAATGTTGAAAACACAAGAAATGGAATAGGAAATGATAAAATTCCATTACTAGAGCCCCATGAATCCATGGCTACTACAAAGAACAAGGAACAAGACAAGTAACGTTGATGCTAAATCAGTCCTTGGTAAAATTTCAAATGAGAAAAATGTTCTTACATTGGCACCTTGTGCCCCTTTTATACTAACCCTTAAAGCCTCCAAGTTAGTGGTTCTCTTCCATATAAAGACTTATGACAAAGTCTTATGGGCATATTTTCTACATTATAGACTACTCTTGCCTCAAAAGCTTTGTCCTAAAAAGTGGAGAATCAAAAGAGCACAATAAGAAATCATGTGGAAAAAAAGCTCCATCATGAAGTATTATTTTTGAATTTATGCCATGAAGTCATGAAGACTCCCCTTCAAGTAATCGGCTACATCATCAGTTGGAAATTGTGAAAAGCCTACTTGCTATCCTAAACAAGGATGCTATGATAACTAAGCCATAACTCTAAACATACTTCTCCAAATAAGGGACATGAGGTGTCTAAACATAGAAGACACTCAATAGTACCCATGTAACTATAAAAATCCAATTTTGGTGGAGTTATACCAATTCCTTTGAATGCAAGAAATTACTACAAGTAGCTATACCTATTTTGTGCCATCATGAATCACCCAAAAGATCCACTCAAATCAAAAGGTATCCCATCATAATAGTCATCACACGTCCAACAATGATCATCCTGAATCAAAATGTATTATAACATAATGGTTGTCTAGAATAGGGAAACTATCACCACTCATGTACTCATAACCAACCCATAAAAGGAGTATAAGGAATGATCCCCATAATCCACAAGATCAATATCATAAACATTGAAATCAAATGAGGATTCCTAATCAACTACAAAGGGTAACATGAAACTCTTTCCTAGGTACATGTATATCTTCATTAAGAAGGGGATAATGTAGACCATCATATGCACCATCATGTGATGACCCAATGTCTTCAAGACATTTGATTTCAATACAATCCTCTTGAGTCCCATGAGAACCATTGCAACTCTTGTGCTTGCTCTTCTTCTTGAGCATCATCATTCACTTGTGCCTCATTGTGTATCGAAACTCATCATCATCCACTTGATGCTTTTTTACTCTATCAATTTCTTGTCCATCTTTGTTATCTGCATCTTCTTGGACTTCCTCATCTTCATATTCTTGTTCATCTTCATCTATATTTTATTTTTCATATTCATCTTCGTTTTCTTACTCTTCAACTTGGTCATTGGTTGTTCTTATTCCTCTTCCTTTTCCACAACTCCTGCAAGCAAAGTATTAACCTTTGTATTAGGTGATCTAATCGTAGTATGTTTCCCATTGTCCTTATGATGGTAACACCCCAAAGAATTAGCATGATTCTCCCTTAGATAGTCTCTCCATAGGAGTCATAAGAATAACCATGCACTGCATAGGGATATGCATAAGATTGTTGTCTCCTAAGAGTGGTCATAATAATCTCCATAATGTTTCCCTATAGAGTCATGAGAATGACCATGGTTATGTCCCATAAATTCACTAGAATGACTATAATTATGATGCTAAAGATTACCATGATATTGCTAATCAACGTATGGCTGGCTTTGCCCACACAAAGGTGGAGCTTGTGTCTAACTCATCACGTCCTCAATAAAACTCTTTTTGTTCTCCTCATATCTAACATGAAATTCATCCCAAAATGTTGGATATTTAGATCTCATATATGATACTTCATGATCATTATATGCATGCTACTATCTATGAAAATGGGCATCATGTACATTTGCATTTTATCCATATACATAAGCTTGACATTGTGTGAAATTTCATGATGAATATCTATGGGTATGGTATGATCCATCTTCATGCATTTGAACATGCGAATCTCTATATGGCTGATTTCCATGTGCCTCATATCCTTCACTACATCTTCCTTATATCTGCTATCCATATTCACTAGCATGATGCTTGCCATGTCCATGCCCATGATCATATGCATGTTGATGCTCATACCAATGCTTGTTGTATCATAATTATAGTGATGGTGTCCACAATGCCCATCATAAGAAGAGTGTTGCTCATAATATTTTGGATCATGCGGTTGATGTCCATGCCATGCATGTGCTTCATAATATTCATGATAATCATGTTGCATGTCTACATTGTATACTTCTTGTTAATCTTGAATAGCTTATGAAAATCTTGCAATAAATTAGTTCCAAATATGCCAATAAATCCTTAGTATCATATTGTAAATGCCTTAGGATTGTTGGTGCCAAGGAATTTTTCTTTGCCTATCAAGATTTTACAATGAGTTTTCTTTCAAAAGAATAGCATCCAACAACAAACAAGTAGCATGCATAGACAATGGATTATGTGATTTTACTCTTTGATGTTGACCTTTTTTAATAGAGTTAAAAATTCTACATAAAAGGATAATTATCCTATAACACCATATTGGGGAATATGGGAATTTCCCATAAGTTTAGGACACATGGGCAAATCTTTGGATTGGTCATAACTTGAACACTATAACCCCAAATCAAGTACTCTATAGCTCTATAGATACCATTTTTCAAGTGCTTTCCAATGATAGGTCACATCGTATGGTTTTGAGAAACTTATGGGCATGTTATCTGGGTGCCACCTTTTTAATATTCAAAAAATGGGAATTGGGAGTTTCCCAAACTCACTAATATTGTATTCTATGCATTACTAAAAGTAGTGCAAAGGGAGACCAAAATGAATCTCAATAAGAAATATGATGATGCTAAGTCCTTGCAAGTTTTCTCATAATATTTGTTGACCTGTGAATGCTCATTAAATCTTACCCCAAATTAGAGGAAATTATGTAGAAGGTGTTGATGACTCTACCCAAGAGGTGAAGCTTGCTTTGATACGAAGTTTTGGATTTAGGATTGCAAGAATATAAGTAGACAACTTGGAGAAGAAGAAACTTGATAGAGTACAACTCAAAGTATATTGAAAAGTATCAATAGAGAATATTTACAAGTCTAAGCGTGCCATAAAATTGAATAGGTACACATATAAGGCCATGTCATGAATTACATGGTGGGGGGGACTTGCTTGAGCTACTGTGCCAAATACACACAATATACATAAGAGAAATCTCACTCAAAAACACAAAAAGAGAGATCATGACGATTTTTTTTCTTGTAGGTTTTTCTTCTTTCTTCCTTTCATAATACAATGTACACAAAGTATAGATAAGATACAATATAAAGAAAAGTGACTTACTAAGTCAAATAGTGTGTAATTGACTACTACTAATCAACTAGTGCTATAACTATGCCAACTTTACGTAGGTATAACTAACCAAATAAAGTAAGTCATAACTCAATGGCCTCTCAATGGCCATGTGAGGATCATAGTGACCACCAACATGCTAAGTGTAGATGTGTAAACATATCTAACTAGGTGGTCCATCATCAATGTCCACATGTGTCAAGCTTGCCATCTCAATACTCCCCTTCAAGCTTCAATTACATCTCTGTAACTCCAAGTAAGATTTGAATTTTTTTGAAGCTTCTAAACACCCAATTCCTTTGTAAAAATGTCACCTATCTAATCTATTGTATTTATATATACCAAATCAATCTCTTCTTCAAGTAACTTTTCTCTTAAACAATGGTAATGTATCTCAGTATATGTTTGACTACATTCAAAAGAGACTTCCTAGATACCTATATAAATTCACTCAAAAGTCCAACACTAACTCAAGTCTAGCCTTGTGATGGTCAAATAGATCAAACTCCCTACCATCTTCTTGAACACTCAGCACTCAACGTAACATTTTTCTCTAATGGCATTGAAAGATACTTACATGACATCATACTATACTGAGATAATATATCCAAGCCATACTACCTTTGGGACAACCATATACCATTACCAAATCTAATTACCTCAATACCAAGAGAGTGTTGAGAAATGTACAATCACACCCACTTTGTAGCCTCTTTGTATGGAATAGAAAGGCAAAGGATCACACAGACAATAAACCCTAGATTAGGTCACTTTGTGCATACATGGTAGTTGAAATATAATGGTCCCTTTCCAATATCTACTGTCCATGGCCTTATTTTCCTTTTAGTGTCTCAGTTCCATCGCCAATCTTCTATGATATGCACCTTTGCATCAAGAAATGTAGAATTTCAATTGAGGGCTGGCCTCACCATGTCAAAAACAAACATTAGACCCAATCAATGATACCTACCCTCCTTGGGATGTTATCTCTAGTGAATTAGAATACTATATCATTGTCATGCAAGTCTAAAGGGATAATGTTAGCACTGTGTCAATTTTCATCCCATCCATGAGTGCATGGACTTTATTGGGCATGTTGTCAATGACACCTAGGATATTCAAGCTTTCATGCTTTCATCAAGCTTCACGTCAAGATTAGGTATGAAATTGTAGGGAGACTTATGGAGGCCCTCAATTATTCACATGTACTTGCACTAGTGGAAAGGGTGCTACATAAGTATGTCATTTAATATGATGCCATTGAAGAGAGGAAATTGAGTAACCTAGGGGGGGTTATAGTTGAAGCCAATGCATCATACAATCAATGCATTAACCTTCTACATTCTGTGCTCAACCTAGAATTGTTGTAGCTTGGCATTATCTGATTCCTTTTATATTTTGGCGTAATATATAAAATTTGAAAGGAAATAGAAGATACCCTCTATGGTGAGTTTGATGCACTCTCCAAATGCAACATGGTCTAGCACCTTTCCCATCTTGAGCGCATCAAATGGGATGCCAACTGTTGGCACATATTGGTGGTTGCATAATGTATGTATAAATGTGCTTGCCTCTGACAAATCAATTGGCTATCTTGTGGTGCTCGGGCTAGCACTTCTAGCTATGGAGGTTTTTAGTCACTTGGGAAGAGAGGTTGCACCTAATAAGTATTTTTCCTATTTTATGCATGCCACCTCTTCTTTCCACTATTTTCTACAATGCCAATTTCTCCCTCAAATCGAATATAGTCACTAGCTCCTTTAAATCCTCCAATATCATAGGTGCATTTTCTAGCATTGTGAAGCAAAGATTTAAAATAGTTTCAACATCCAAACTACATTAATAACCATGGAGGAACTTGTAGCAATGTAGATTAGACATATTCCTTTTGAGCTAAGAGAGCCTCTTTTTTAGGAATTGACGCACTTAAGAAAGGTTGGTCTAATCTTTCCTATTGAACATATAGAATTGTGCTCATTAGTAGCAATAAGAAAGAAAAATAAAAATAAAATCTGCTTGTGTGTTGATTTTAAGAAATTGAACAAGAAGATGGTGAAGGACTATTATCCTCTGCCCTTTATCAATCATATTTTAGATCAGTTGGTAGGGCGAGAGATATACTACTTCATGGACTGTCTCCCAGGTTATAATCAGATGCCATAGCTAAAGAGGATAAGTTAAAGATGACATTCTCATTACACTTTTTGATACTTTTGAGTACCATGTGATGGCCTTTGGCTTATGTAATTCTCTAGGGTGTTGGCAAAGAATGGCTGACAAGACATTTGTTGATATATTCCTTGAAGAGCTGAAGGTTTTCATAGATGATTTGGGGGCAGCTACCATGACCCACCATAGACAGCTATTTGTTCTTTGCACATGCTCTGAGTAATGTTGTGAGTTTTTCATAGCATTGAATCCTTGGAAGTGTGTATTCGAGGTGTCTTATGGTTTGCTATTGGGTTATGTTGTGAGTATGGCTAGTATTGCCACCAAACCTAGAAAGGTGATTGTTATTGTGGTGTTACCACCAAGGTTGAGTGATCTGGTGGAGTAAGGGTTCTTGTATTACTAAGTGGAAATATGGATGTTTCACATGGGATATTAAAATCTATTGCCACCATTGTTAGAGGATTCTTGTTAGTGTCCCTATTGAGTTTACTGAGAAAGAAGGGATTGCACTTGTCATACATCCTCTCTCTCTGCTCAACTTTTATTGCCATAAGTATGACTATGTTAATCGGTATGGCATGGCCTGCTAATGAAAAATGGGTCTATACTTTGTATTTTTAGGGATCTTCATGAGGGATTACTTGTTGAGATGACAAGCTCAACACATGCGGACATTAATGATGGACCGCCTAGTTAGATGGGTCTACACGTCTACACTTAGCACGTCAATGGTCATT
The DNA here is from genome assembly GCF_053477565.2 of Lygodium microphyllum. Classification (NCBI taxonomy): domain Eukaryota; kingdom Viridiplantae; phylum Streptophyta; class Polypodiopsida; order Schizaeales; family Lygodiaceae; genus Lygodium; species Lygodium microphyllum. The sequence continues at coordinate 41,256,005 of NC_141146.1, forward strand.
ATGACTCTCACATGGCCACTGACTCATTACTTATTATATTGAGGTTGTTACACCATTTACAGCTGGCATAGTTATAGCGCCAATCGACTAGTGTAGTTGGTTATGCATTGTTTGACTTAGTAGGCCACTTTCCTTTATGTTGTATCTTATCTATACTTTGTGTACATTGTAAAAAGTATGGAAGAAGAAGAAGAAACTAGCAAGAAAACGTTTTGGCCTCCATCTCTCTTCTTGTCTCTTGAGTGAGCTTCTCCTTGTGCATTCTGTGTGTATTTGGTGCAGCATCTCAAGCAAGTCCCCCCATCACACAATTCTTGACATGGTATCAGAGCCACGCCATTGAGAGAGGCTGATTTTGAAGGCTGAAGTGAAGGATAAGAAGCAAGGTTCGAGCAAGCAAGCCATGGGTAAAAAGCTCTCCCATTCTTCCACTCTTTCTCTTGGACAGTGCCTGTGGAGGTACCAGAAGCAGAGTAGAGTAAAAATCTTAGATTGCAATGAGATTTGGTGTGCACAAAGAGCACTGTGTATTCTAAAATAAGCCATTTAGGGTCTTTCGCTGCTATTTTGGCCATCCGAGGTCATTTCAGGCCCCGTTTTAGATCCCTGCAATTTTAGCTGTGCCTGTCGTATACAGGTACACAGGTTACAAATTTTAGATCTGTAAGTTCAAAGGTGTTTACCAGTGAATAAACACAGGTTTATCTGCAAACTGGTTGCAGATTGCATGTATTATTGAGCAGACAGTGAAAAAGGTTGTCTAGTGTATTGCTGTGCACTACAGGTCGAGGGTTGCAGAAGATTTGCTTACTGTTTGGTATTAGTTTTGTGATAATGGCAGAGAACAGTGGAAACCCCATCATTGAGAAGCTCGACAAGAACAACTACCCTTCATGGAAGTTCCGTGTCATGAACTTCCTTATTGGAAAAGGCCTCTACGAGTTTGTGTCAGGTGCAGAAAAGGATCCGAAGGTGAGTGATCCTCCAACTGCAGAAGAGACAAAGGCACGGAAGGAATGGAATGCAAAAGACAAAAAGGTCATGTATTGGCTGTCTGCAGTAATTGACAATAATATACTGGGATATATTAAAAATGCAGAGAATTCATATACATCTTGGACCATACTTGAAAGTATGCTTTCCGTAAATACAAAGGCACAAAAGATTCAACTCAAGTAAGAGTTGAATACATTGAAGAAAGGGAAGATTTCTATCAATGAGTATGCGCTGAAGGTAAGGAGCATTGCAGATGCCTTGGCAACGATTGATGCAAAGCCTGATGATGATGATTTGGTGTCGTCTACCTTGGGTGGACTTAACAATGAAAAGGCTTGGAAGTCTTTTGTAACTTCCATATATGTCAGAAAGCCATTTCTAGATTTCGATGAGTTGGTCTCCCTTATGATCATTGAAGAGATCAACATGCAGAGTGAGACATCTAAAAAAGGTGGCAAACAGGTCCAAGCTTTCTACTCCAGTTCAGGAAGGGGACATGGAGGTTCTCTTCAAGAGGCCGTGGTATAGGATGTGGTAGTGACAACCAGAAAAACAGATTGAATCAGCAATTTGGCGATATGTAGGTTTTAGGAGGTCGTGGTAACTTTAGAGGCAGGGGGAGATTTAGAGGAAGAGGTGGATGGCAGAACAGAGGCTCTAACAACTCTAGTATTGTGTGTCACTACTATGGCAAAACAGGTCACATTGCAGCCCAATGTTATGCTCAGAAAGATGATATTTGTAGTGGTAAGTTGCAGCAAGGAAACTATGCATCGTCTTCACGACAGAATGAAGACAAAAATAAACGTTTGTTTGTTATGCAGCATATGCTGAATGCTGTTATAGGAAAGGGAACACATGATGATGTTTGGTATGTTGATTCAGGTGCATCCAATCATATGACCAGCCATGCAGAATGGTTTGGAGAGATGTAGGATTTGCAAAATGCAGGTTATGTGTAGATGGGTGATGATTCATGCCACCCAATTTCACACATTGGAAAAGTTTCCTTGTCCTTGCATAATGGTAATACAAAGAGTCTTTCAGATGTATTACATGTGCCATCTATTACAAAGAACTTGGTGTCAGTCGCTCAAATGGTAGAGCAAGGGCTGCAAGTCAGATTTAATGCAAAGGGCTGCTTTGTAGAAGACTTCAATGACAAGTGCAGGTTGGTTGCAAAGGGAAGTAGAGTTGGATGTATGTTTACTCTGGATGCTAGAATTCCTACTATGAATGCTGCTATGTATGCTAAAGGAAAAGGTGTTGTTGTAGATATTGAAATTTGGCACAAATGCATTGGACATGCAAATGTACAAAGGCTGAAATTAATGCAGTCCAAAGGGTTGGTTACAGGTTTGCCTACATTTAGGGTTGTAGAATTTCATAAGGTATGCGAAGCATATCAGTTTGGTAAGCAGGCAAGACAACCCTTTTCACATGATAGAGATGTAAGCAGAAATATCCTTGATGTTGTGCATGCAGACATTTGGGGGCCTACACAAAATGTATCTCTTGGAGACAGTTCATACTTTGTCACATTCATTGATGATTGTTTTAGAAAGCTGTGGGTATATTTTATGAAGGAAAAGAGTGAAGCGTTTGAGCACTTTAGAACTTTCAAGGTTGCAGTTGAAAGAGAAACAGGCTTGAAATTAAAGTGCTTGAGGTCAGATGGAGGGGGAGAGTACCTCTCGAATGAGTTCAGTGATTTTCTGAGGTCTCATGGGATAAAGAGACAGTTCACATGCAGGTATACCCCACAGCAAAATGGGGTTGCATAGAGGAAAAATAGGCATATAGCAGAAGTTGCATGCGCCTTGATGGCTGAAAAGAATATGCCTAAGCAGTTTTGCTCTGAGCCTGTTCATACTGATGTTTATATTATGAACAGAACTCCCACAGCTGTAGTTCATGGGATGACTCCTGAAGAATGCTTTACTGGCAAGAAGCCTGATGTATCGCACTTGAAGGTATTTGGCTGTGTTGCATATGTTCATGTGCCAAATGAGCTATGGAAGAAGCTTGATCCAAAGGCAAAAAAATGTGTCTTTATTGGATACTCTTTAGAGCAGAAAGGGTATCGTTGTTATAACCCTGTCACATGTAAGTTCAGAGTGAGCAAGGATGTCATCTTTGATGAAATGAGTAGTTGGTATGTATCTAGTGGTGATGCATTGGATGATGATGATGATCATGACACTCATGTGCAGACTGAAAAGCAAGAATCACGGACTCTTAGTGGACTAGAGACATCATCTGGTAGTCCTTGGTCTGGGAGACTAAGGAGTAGCTCTACATCTTTAGGTGCATCTAGTAGCACTACTGGTAAAGACAAAGGAAAGAATAAAGTTTCAAATGGCATTGATGCAGTACTTGATGGAGACTCTAGTGGCTCAGAGAGCTTGGATGATGAGCTTGGTATTCCTTCTGTCAGGTCACCAAGTGTACAAAGAGCTCATAGTAATGTAAAGGCTCCATTGAGTGATCCAGTGGTATGCAGATCTAGCAGGGTCAGATACCCTATTAAAAGATTTGGTTTTGAAGGTTATGCAGCTCACCATTATGCTTATATAGTGAAACTAGTTGAGGATGTTGAGCCCACATGTTTTAAGGAGGTTGTTGGTCATGCACATTGGGATGTAGCAATGGATGAAGAGATGGCTGCATTAGAGGCCAATAAGACTTGGGATCTAGTATCATTGCCGAAGGGCAAGAAAGCTATTGGATGTAAGTGGGTTTATAAGATTAAGCACAATGCAGATGGTTCTATTAGTAGGTACAAAGCTAGGCTGGTTGCAAAAGGCTATGCCCAGACAAATGGCATAGATTATGAAGAAACCTTCAGTCTAGTTGCTAGGATGGCAACTGTCAGATGTGTGATTGCTTTGGAAGCAGGCAAAGGTTGGAGGTTGCAGCAAATGGATGTGAAGAATGCCTTCTTGCATGGTGATTTGCAGGAAGATGTGTATATGGATCAGCCAGCAGGTTATGAAGATTTAGAGCATCCCACGTATGTGCAGGTTGAAGAAGGCGCTCTATGGGCTCAAGCAAGCACCTAGAGCATGGTCTGACAAGATCAGAGAGTATCTTGTTAATATTGGATTTTATGTTTTTGATGCTGATCATTAACTTTATGTGAGAAAGGGAGATGTAGGTTTGGTCATCATAGTCATCTATGTGGATGACTTGATTATTACAGGTGATAGGGATAGTGGGATTGCTGAAGTCAAGGACTTTTTGAATAAGAAGTTTGAGATGAAGGATTTAGGTGAGCTAAGGTACTTCCTTGGCATTGAGGTGATCAGATGTGATGATGGTATATGGTTGTCACAAAGACAGTATGGCTTGGATATGTTGTCCAAGTATGGTATGACAACATGCAAACCACTTTCAGTCCTGTTGGAGCAGAATGTAAAGTTGAGTGCTGATGTTGGGGATGAGATAGAAGACCCTACTATGTTCAGGAGGATAGTGGGGAGTTTGATCTACATGACCATTACAAGGCCAGACTTGAGTTACGTTGTTGGTCTTGTGAGTTAGTTTATGCAAGTACCTAGAAAGCCACATTTGGATGCAGTCAGACGCATATTGAGATATGTGAAGTCCACATTACATTATGGATTTTTCTATAAGGCAGGTGTAGATGTACATGTGTTTGGATACACAGATGTAGATTGGGCTGGTAGTATGTCTGATAGAAGATCTACCAACGGATACATGTTCTCTCTTGGTAGTGCAACAGTTACTTGGAGCAGCAAAAAGCAATCTATAGTTGCTTTGTCGAGTACAGAGGCTGAGTATGGAGGTGCTGCTGTTGCAGCATGTGAGATAGTATGGGTACAAAAGTTATTGGTTGATTTAGATGTGCAGGTGGAAGGTCGAGTTGTCATTTATTGTGACAACATGAGCGGTATACAGTTGGCTAGGAACCCTGTGTTCCATGCCAGGACAAAACATATTGAGGTACACTACCACTTTGTGAGAGAGAAGATACTAGCAGGTGAGATTGACTTGGTATATGTCAGCACATAGGATCATATAGTTGACATATTCACAAAGGCATTGGGTACAGAGAAGCTTCAAAATTTTCGAAGCTTACTTCGAGTTGCAGAGATGCAGTTGAGCTTGAGGGGGAGTATTGAGATGACAAGCTCAACACATGCGGACATTAATGATGGACCGCCTGGTTAGATGGGTCCACATGTCTACACTTAGCACATCGGTGGTCGTTATAACTCTCACATGGCCACTGACTCATTACTTATTATATTGAGGTTGTTACACCATTTACAGCTGGCATAGTATAGTGCCAGTCAACTAGTGTAGTCGGTTATGCATTGGTTGACTTAGAAGGCCACTTTCCTTTATATTGTATCTTATCCATACTTTGTGTACATTATAAAGAGTGTGGAAGAAGAAGAAAAAAATAGCAAGAAAACATTTTGGCCTCCATCTCTCTTCTTGTCTCTTGAGTGAGCTTCTCCTTGTGCATTCTATGTGTGTTTGGCGCAGCATCTCAAGCAAGTCCCCCCACCACGTAATTCTTGACATTACTAAGCATGTGAGTGTCAATATGGTTATTAAAGACCCCCAATATAGAGTTATTATGAAAATGGGATTCGTAATTTAGGCACCGCCCTTACTAATAACATGGTAGAATATAGGGCCTTAATCACGAGTTTGAATATAGCCTGACATGGTACCAATCCATAATATATTGGTGAAAGGTGACTCATAGTTAGTGATCAACCAATTGAATGGGACTTATAGTGTGAGGGATCCCATTCTATAGATGTATTATTGTGTAGCCTTGGATATGTTGAGGCGATCAACCCCCGAGACCCACGGACCGCTTATTGTTTCAAGTGTTCCAAGCCAAGCACTAACGGCTATCTCTCACATAGCCGACGCGTTATCTATCTCCAAGTGTAGTGAGCTTATCTCCATGCTTGATTGAGTGTCTCCTCTCCCGAGCACTCCATAGCTCCATGATCAAAGTATAAGCTTCAAGCAAGCTCCATCCTCAAGCTCCATGCTCCAAGATCCATTTCCACGAGCAAGAGAAGAGAAGAGAAGAAGAGAGGAGAAGATGGAGAGCTTCTCACCACGGTTCCTCACCCTCACACACTCACTCCCTCACACTCTCACACCCAAGCACAAGCTTAAGCAAGTAAGAAGAAGAAGAAGAAGAAGAAGAAGAAAAAGAAGAAGAAGAAGAAGATAGCTACTTTTGGCCACACACAAGAATGAGCTTCTCACTCACTTTTCAACTTTATATACAAAACTCTAAATCCTTTTTAGGTGGCCATCCCCTTATCCCCTTTTTTATATGGTCGGCCCTTTTTTCCATTGTCATTCTATCTTCCTAGCTTCCTTCTTACCATCCTTCTACCTTTACAAATTGCACGGGTGACTAGCGAGTGCTCTTAAAAATAACTCATGGTGCACCTTGCACTCTTTTACAAAAGTGTTGACATGCGCTTTTTCTTGTGCGCCTTTCTCCTTGATTTAGGACTTTTTTGCACTTCTTTTGTTTCCAAATTCTTCTTGGTGCACCTTCATCTTTCGTTTTACTTTGCCTTGGCCATGTCTTCCGCTTTAGATTTTCTAGAATTTTCACCTTGTTTGTTTGAGGTTAACATTACCCCCTCCTAGAGGAGTGCCAGTCCCATGACACTCACCGTTGTAGGTAGCAGGCTTTGGCATGCATCGAAGACGTGGTGCAGATGAAGGTCATTAGGGGCACATTGTTGGTCTAGATGGCTCTTGGTAGGGTTGTTGGAGTTGGGGATAGGGCTGTTCGTTGTTGGGAATTGCACTCATGGCTGGCACAGGTGTTGGTTTGTGGGGATTCTGCACACACATGAAGATTCTTTGGTGGGCTTGCATGATGAGAAAAGAAAAGAGTTCAGAGTTGAGTGTTGATGAAGAGTTGACTTTTATTGAAGTCGTCAATGCTTGGAATTGAAAACCTAGTCTTCTTATTGTGTATAGATTGTGCTAGTCTCCCTAGGGGGTTAGTGCTAGTCTTCTTATTGTGTACACAAGACGTAGTTTGATTAATTTGGGAGATAGGTCGAACTCTAATCAAGCTGAGAGTAATGTCCTGCACTTGAGGACCCAAACTGTGTATAGATTGTGGTTCAGATAGTATGTGAGTGCCTGATACTTAAATATTGTGTAGTTTAGAAGACTATTGGTCTGGTTCCTCGTAGCAATGTGTGGATGAAACAAGGGTTCAATATGGTGGAAAAAGTTTTTGAGTTTGAGGAGAAGTACATACGAAGGCTTCTTGAGACATCATTTGCAATTTTGACAACACATTAGGGGAGTTTTGAGGTCTTGAAAATGCCTTTTAGGATGTGGAGAGAGAGTGCTCTAGACCAATAAGAGCAAAGCCTCCGTAACGAAACTTCTATTTTTTAAAATTTAAAAAATAATTTTACAAAAACACATAAATATAATAATATTACGAATTTGTATTTTTATTATCTATTTTTAGTCTCTTATATTCATGATTATGACATCTTTTGCATTAATGGCATAGAGTCTTGGCTACTTTTATTTAATGATATATCTAGATTAATGATAATGACTGATGTAATCAAAATTCAAATTAGTGAAAAGCATGGCGCTCAGTTTTTTTCCTCCTTTCTTTTATTCCTCTATTGTTTTTCCCTCCATTATGGTAGCCTAGTCCTCTCTCTCTCTCTCTCTCTCTCTCTCTCTCTCTCTCTCTCTCTCTCTCTCTCTCTCTCTCTCTCTCTCTCTCTCTCTCTCTCTCTCTCTCTCTCTCTCTCTCTCTCTCTCTCTCTCTCCGTGCGTGTCTCTCTCTCTTCTACCATGGATACAGAAATGCGACCTTCAACAAGGCGTGCAAGCTCCCAAATCACATCCATATCAGTGTTTAACTCATTCCAAATTGATGGAAGATGGATTCTTACTATCATTAGCAAAGATACTTGGATCACCATGCAACAAGCAAAATGTGGAAAAATGCAAAGACATGAGAGCTCGTTTATCTCTGCTTGGAAGGGCAGAATCTGAGATTTTAAGCTTGGAGCAAATAAGAATAGCATCAAAGAGGTACTATTGCAACATGTGTTCATGCATAGAGAGCTGTGTTTGGAACCTGGATCTTCAAAGCTTCCAATGCATAGACCAAATTGTAAGAATTTGATTCTTAAAGTTTTTCCTTTCTTAAACATGGTTTAGGTTTTTCCATTATAATATTTGTTTGTCTTGTAGATGTCTATCACTCTAATCTTGAGGAATGGCAACCAGTGGAGTCTATTATTGATGTTATTGATGTTATACATGGTTCAATTGGAGAAGAAATGTATAGAGGCAGAAAGAAGACAGAGCTTGCAGAGAATGGAATACTCTTTTATGACCAGTCTTATGTTATTCCTATGCGGTGTTGCCAATGGGGATCAATAAACCTCCTTCCTTTGCCAGATTTTTCAAGCTTTGAGTGGCCTTTGCCAAGTCCAGCTACTAGTGAGGGCTATAGATGTAAGCTATTTTCTGAGATTCAGAAAGTATTAAAATCTAATATCTCAAGTAGGCTAAGCAAAGTTACTTTGTTTATGCCTATTAATATATTTATTGATTTCTTCTCTAATATGGAGATAAGAATAACAAAAACCATGCTTTCAGTGAAGAGACTAACATATGATAATGTCATACAATTTGTTGATGAAGAATGGGATACAAGGACAGAAGGAAAAATTATATGTAAGATAGATCTATAGCTTGTAAATATATGATTGCTACTCAAAATTTTATCCTTAGCTTTTACTATAGTCGATGGCATTTTGTTGGTAGTAGTCTAGTTGCTTTAGACCAGAATCTTGATGATTTCAGCAAACATCCTATAGTGGATCTTGATATTTGGTTCAATGAGGATATTATTGCAATCTTAAAGATCAGAAAATCATGTACGCTACATCAAGTGAGGATGGATTTACAAAATAAAGACATTGAACTACCATGCTCCTTTATATTCCAACTTGACAAGAAACGAGTAAGTTTTCACATCATATTATATCTACTTAGATGTATATCAAGATCTCACTTCCTAACTAACAAACATTTGTAATTTATTTTTTGTAGATATCGAAAAGGAGAGAAAAGAATATACACTGCAAGGACATTCAAGAAAAGATATCTTTACTCTCAATATAAAATGTATGTACAAATTTTGTAGCAGATGTCTATTTGCCATCTCTATGAGATATATAAGGGCTGAAGGGCAATTTTCTATATATGAAGGCTTACAAGGCGATATGGCAAAGCTATTTCTTTTTTTGAGATCTATCCTTTCTAGGAGTCCTTTTGCCTTTCTTTGATGCCTTGGGTATAGAAGGTGTGGGTAAAGGTGTTGAAGCTGTGGCCTCACCTTCCCTGGTTATAGGCACTACATCTCCTTCATTGTGTAAATCCCCACCAATCTCTGTTGTTGGTTGTATACAATTGACCATTATATACTTCAAGAGCTTTGCTCTGATGTACCAAACATGCTCAAATGCATAGCAATCCTTCGAAAACTATCACACATTTATAGAAAAAAGAGTTTTAGTTCATTATTGTTCTTACAATAGACTATATTTTTATCATCAATGGACTATCTGCAATGAATATCTATCTTAAATTTTACCATCTTTCATATTACCTTTACATGTTTATCATCATTAAGATAAACAAAGTTAACCATTCTTCTAGCATTTGCAATCACCCTCCTGCCACAAGAATGGCTATCATCCTGATGAGGACACTGCAACCACCAACACAAAGTAAAACTATGAAATTTACGAATGGTAGTTCATAGAATAAACTTATGTTTCAACTATTTTAATCAATAACTTACCGCAACTTGTCTATATTGCATTGTTGCAAGCAAATCAGACGGCATAGGGGCCCTTTTCTCTAGCTCTTCAATTAATCTTTTTGCACCTCTATATATAAAATATATTGAAATTTAGAGTACTTACAAAAAAAAAGAATTGAAATATCAAGGAGCCCTTGGATAATATAACTTACAATTTAGCATTTCCATGGCTTCCTTTCATAGAGTTAATTAAAAAACATTGCTTATCCACACAGTCTATTGTAATCAAGCTCCAATGAGAACTGAAAGCAATCATATCTCAACAAATTAGTAGGATAAAATCTCAAAAACTCTAATAGAATATTGAATCACTTACTTTTCATTATATGGAATTATAAGGAGCTCCAAAGCATCGAAGTCAATCAGATTGAACCACTGCTCAACAAAACTTGTATCAAGCTCGTTCCTCATAAAGAATGAGATAGATGGATCAAGAACCTCAATTTTTTGTTACATATTCAAAGGAAACTCCTGCATTACACACCTAGAAAAGGCATAGAAATAGTGAGTATAAACAAGAAAAATCTTATTGTTAAAAAAATATCAAAAAGTAGAAGTAATTATGGATGGATATACCTTAGGCTAGCAAGAATAATATTTTCATTTGTTTCTCTTCTTTTATCCTTAAGAATCTGAACACATGCAGCATTAAAGGAGATAATCTCAATTTTTTTGCCTAAGTCACCAGGTAAGAAACAAAACACATTGAATCCTTTTGGATTAGCTGCTTCAAGAAGGGTGGCCAACTCATTTTCAAAGGATTCTAGTTGCTCTGCTTCCCTTTCTTCAGCCCTTTGCCTCCTATACTCTCTCCATTTATATGCCTATTCCTCTTTAGCTTTCTCCTCTTTTTCATGTTGCCTTGTATCCCTCTCATGAGTAACATCCTCAACCTTGGGACCAGAATATTCTTTCTTTCTCCTAGCTAGGGGCACATTAAGGATATTAAATATCTTCTCATCAGTGAGAGGAATTGGCTCAAGGACCTTTGAAAATCTATATCTTAGCCTCCTAAGAATTACCATGTCCTTGTCCATGAGTGTGAGCCTATGAGCATGAGCAGCACAAATATAGGCATCTTGAAAAAACTCAACTAAAAAAATCCTTTGTGGCTTCTTGTATACAATTAAGGGTTGTTCTTGTCCATCTAAAACTATCCAAACTATTTTTGTCACAAATCTCCCTGACAAGCCTTTGAAAAGATAGCTTTGGAATTGCATTGTTAAGAGCCTTTATTGCCTTCCTAATCTCCCTTAGGCACCTGACATTTTGAGAAAACTTTCTCTTTGGCTTTGACTTTCTAGAGAGCTTCTGAGGCTTTGAAGATTGATGAATCTTTGATGTTAAACCCCTAGGATCAATCTTCTCCTTCCTTGTTGTTGCTTTAGTCCTAGCCATCTGCGAAAAAAAGACATGTTACTTCTTGTCCAATGTGTCCAGTGAAACACGAGTTTCAGATAAGAGACCTCCTTGCAGCATGTTGTTTTCGCGTTTCACCAGACAACACATAAATAGAAAAAGAATCAACAAAACGAAGAAAAACAAAACATTAATCTAAGGAATGCCATTACAATTACCTAAAATCTCCACACCATTAAAGCCATAGAAGCAATGTTATAAAACATTAGGGAAAATAATTCTTTATAGTGCTCATAGGCTTACACTAGGGAAAAAGTTCGTTTATAGTGCTCATAGGCTATAATGTTATAAAACATTAAGGAAAAGTGCAGAAAACCATACCTTCTTTGGCGCTTTGCTAGGAAAAATCCGTTTAGAACCAATTTTGTCAATAGCTCTGGTGAAACGTGAATACGTTCTTCACAGCCACAGCTCGAAGACCCTGCTGCATGACCATGAAAATGTGCTCCATGACCATAAAAATATGAAACAAATTTGGCTGTTGTTTCCCTTTATTGGGGGATTTTTTAAAAATCGATAGTACATGCATTACTTGGCGAAGTGTTAAGTAAAACACATGCGACGTATTCTCAAAAAAAGGTAGTACACACGTCTTCTGAGAAATTCGATACGTTGTGTTAAATGAGACACGTGCGCACGTATTCTGAGGTATTTCGTGCATGCAAAAATATTGGAAATTTCGTCCAAATTTGCGATCGCGTTTATTTTTCCATCATTACGTAAACTTTTTTGTTGGAACTATCAACACACGTTTGACAATCAATATAAAAGCTTTTCGAAGTCATCCTCTCCGATATTGTCTTTCTTTCTCCCAAAATTTTGTTTCGATTTTCCTTCAAGGTCCTTGCTTCCTGTTTGAAGAGCAGTTCAACAATTTCTGATAGGTAACAAAATTTTGTTATTACAAGTATCTGAAAAAAATCTCATTGATTAGTATAGAAAGAATTTTTAATAACACTTGAAAATTTACAGATGTCATGTGCTTTTGTCTTTTAAAAGGAGCATGGCACTTCCAAAAAGGATTTTATCATAAATTTTTGTGTTTTAATAGAATTAATTCATATTTCATGTTTCTCTCCTTGTTCTGCATCTTTTGACCGATGAGACGCGAAATAATGTCTCTGGTTAGTGGTATGTTGCTAACTGTCGCGTTTCACCGGTGAAATTTTGAAATAACTCTCGTTTTCAAGTAGTGTCCGATGAAATGCGATTTCTTGACCGACTTTTGCCTCTGGACACTTGCTTTCGTGTTTCATCGGTCACTTAAAAAAATTTCTCCTTTTTTGATTTTTTGTCTTGGAAAACGTAATTTTGGGGCCTGTTTCCATGGTTCTATCGTGTTTTATTGGACATTGTTGCCATTCTGCTTTGTTTTTAGGGATAAATCTTTTGTTGGTCAAGATGACAAAGAGAAAGCTATCTCTGAAAGGAATGGATGAGGAGGAGCTAATGGTGACTTCTGATGATAGGCTCTTTGATTTCTTACACACAACTGGAAATTCTTCCAAGTTTAGCTATATCAAGGAAATTTTCAATGTTCCTTTTGATTTGAAGGAGTTATTGGAGAATCTTGAAGATAAACTTAAGGAGTACATATATTTTTATGATAGACATGTGCAAGGTTTAGAAGTCAATGAATTTGTTCATTATAGTGATGTCATGGGAGCCAGTAGTACAGGCAAGTCAACTTTGCTAGGCAGGTTCAACCTCATTGATGAGGAATTCAGGAAGAGAGAAACATGTTTCCCTTTTAACAGGTATCAACACCAATGCCTTTTGATCCACAAGGATGTTGGATTTATTGTGTATCTTCAGTACATGGAAAATTCTTCTCCAGATATAGACCAACAGGGAAAGCTAGAGGATATTGCAAGTATGGATAAGGAGGTCGAAGAGAAGGAGGAGATGTTCCAAGAATATATTGAGAATCAACTTGTCCAAGGTTTTGATGTAGGTTTGTTTAAGAGTAACAATATGACAATGGTGGAAGAAAAGGAGATCGAGCCAAGTGCACAGGTTGATGAAGAAGGTCCTCTTGCATGTGTTTCAACATTTCCCACTTATCTTATCAACAAGAAGAGATATGTGTTGCTAAATGATATTCAACATCTTTTTGATCTTAGAGAAGATTATTGCTTAGCAATCCTTGTAGGTTGGGGCCAAAATGACATGAATTTTATAGGTTATGAACAAGAACCACTAGCAAGTCTTGATGTTGAGGGAGAGAATTTCCAAGACAGCTCTATAACCTTACATACATGTATTAATCAGATCGTAGAATACGAAAAGGGGGGGCTAGCTATAGAAGAAGAGTTCTTGCAGGTCCAGAAGAAACTTTGTATTAATGATGTAGGATATGAAGAGAGATTGAAGTCTCTGTCAGATGAGAAACTCAAGAGTTCAATAAATCTTTATGATGATAGTCTTCTCCAAGAAGACAACACCCTAAGGTATGAAATATAATTCGAAGTTACCCATTGAGTTTATGTTAGACTTTATTATGCATTATAGATAAATATCTTATATCTTATACTGTTGTGGTTTGTTGTGTAGATTGAGATTGAAGATTTGGACAACTTTCTTGAAAGGGCCAAGGGCTCTAGGCCAATGAAGCTTGGGAAAAATCAAAGCCTTGGCCATTATATTGGAAACTTAAACAATCAAACAATTGTAATATATCATAGTAGATTGTCAAGCTCTCCAAGTCTACCAATGATGGCTTTGAGAGCTATCTCAAAGGTAATTGGATCTCAAGTTTTCAGTAGAGGTTTGGACAAGATCATTTTAGTGGAGAAGAAAGAAGCCATAAGAGTTTTTGGCTTCATGCCTGGATACAGTGGATCTAGAGCTAGATATTTTGGAGTTCTTGGCTCCTATTTGCTCTCTTATGTAGGAGATAGTAAGAATTTGAAGCTTCTTCCAGGCTATCAAAAACAGGAGTTTTTGAAATACAGAGGTCTTATTGAGTGGGATGAAACAAAAGATTCCTCTAGAGGCCCTGTTGAGCTACCTGAAACCAAGGACTCCTCTAAAGACCCTGTTGAGGTGCCTGAAACTAAGGACTCCTCTGGAGGCCCTGTCGAGGTTCCTGAAACTAAGGACTTTTTTGCAACACAATTAGACTAGAAGATGCCAAAGATCAAGGGTTTCTTGAAACCCATCTTTTCCCAACTCTTTGTTTAGTTTGTAACCATTCTGTAAATCTTTGCTTTGCATAAGAATTTAAATATATATTTTTTCTTCTTTGGGTAACAATTTGTACAGTCCTTGTTAAAGATGATGTATTGCTTGATGTAGTTGTATCTTTAAGCTTGAATTTATGCCAGATTTGTCGATAGAGCCATTGAAAGACCTCTAATAAATGGTTGGCTTTGTGTCTTCCACCTCCATGTCTTGTGTGTCTGAAATATTTTGTTCTTGCTTGATAATGTGATTTTTCCATACCTTGGGTTGACCAGATAGATAGAGATCCATATTGTTTAATAAATTATGGAGCATGGTTGTATAAAATATGTTGCATAGTCAACAAATAAAGAAAGTTATTAAAAAACATTATATGAGTTCAACAATGAAGAAACAGACATATACAAACTTCTTACCATATAGTGAGTAAAGTGTTGATCACCCCAAGCTTCTGTCATCGCCTTTTTGAAAAGGTTCAATTGGTTTTTAAAGTCTTTGAGATCATCATCATTCCATTCAGTCTTATCACAATAAAAAACACTTTGTCTAGTGTTTCCCAAACTTTAGCTTTTCTATTCCAAGCTTGTCCATTATCAATGTGATCCTTAACTACATTATGTAGGGATTTTCACTGATTAAATTTAATAGTTGAGCCACCATTTCTCGAGTTTATCTTGCCAAGTCTCCCATGAAAGCCTAGAAACCTTCTAGCCTTCACTCCACCAATAGATGGTTTTTTTGAGACACAATTACCATCCTTAGACTTCTGAAGATCTGGTTCAATAACAACATCGCCACCATGCAAACCAATTGCAGAGAGAACTATTTCAACCTTTGTTATAGCATCTGTTCTAGTTGATAATGGCTTCAGCTTCCATGCAAATCCTATATAGAGATGAACAAGCTTTTCAATTATCCTGCAAAGTACATGAAGTGTACAAATATGGGCATTCGCTAAAGGAATGTCCAAGACTGGTTTAAACTGTGGATCCTTATTGTGCCTAGAGGGAGCTCTATTCCAATTGCTTGAGTTTAACTCTGCAGCTGGCGACATGCAGTATAAGCAAGGAGATCTCGACTTGGCTCCCTTTGATACATTATACATACATTTGAGTGTCTTTAGGTCACCAGCTATGTGCCACTCAATCCTGTAGTTCCCAAATCCTTCAACAAATAGCTCTTCTCCTGCTTGTTGCCTTTGAATAACATTAGGTATTGATGCTTGATGAAAAACCCAATATAATATATCAAAATTCTTAGTATCTACCTCAAATGCTCCTAGCCACCAGATGTTATATTCATATTGAACACTAAATGATGTTGAGTGATTGCAATGACCTGACGAAAGTGCTCTATTCATCAAGGTGGTAGAGATTCTCTCCAATTTTTTACATTTTAGAATCTCACTTTCATCAAGTTTAATCACAAATCTAGCCACTCCTTGTGCCTCTGCTACTGACAAGTCATAAAATTTGATCATTAAGCATTGTAGGGTGGGCAAGTCAAGGAAAATATTGTTAAATTCATTGAATGTAACCTCCTTTTTCTTGCCCTTGAAGGTAGCCTTGATATGAAAAGGCTCACCTAGAATCCCCATAACTTTGTTATTAACTCTCTGTCTGATAGTCCTAACCAAAAATGGCTTTGGAAGTATGCAATTGCGTACCTATCCTTGCTTCATATTTGATTGTAAAAGCTGGAAAAGTTGCATATAAGCATCTCGACTGACACCAATACTATTCAGTGTCTTCTGTACTAACTCAGAATCCAAAGAATGATCCTTTACAAATGACTCCAAGCATTGTTTCTTTGCCTTTTTAAATTTCTTCTTCTCCAAAATATCCTTTGAAAATACTGAAGGAAGAAGATGATAATAAAAATGCGCTGCTTTTAAAGAATCTCTTTCACTTGCATTTGGTTGTAGAAGAGATCTAAGTAAAATTAACATCACAAATCAATGCAAGTAATTTAAATAAAGCCATATTTAAAATTTTTCAAGTGAAAAAAAATATACCTTGCTGCTTGGATTCTTTTACCACAGCCTCCTCCTACTCATTTGAGATTCTCAATATTTTTAAGAGCTCTTTGTCGATTTCGAAGGCCTAATAAAGTTTGCTTTCGTTGATAATCTTTGATGCGCTTTTCCAATGAATGAATTTTTTGTTGACAATCCTCTAGCTTCTGCAGCAACTCTATATTGTGTTTCATCAAAAGATGATTCTCTAGTCCAAGGATATCCGTTTCTGCAACAAGGTTAAGTGTATAACCTAAAAATCCATTGTAGCCATCGCCAATGAACCTCATTAATGATGAGCTATTATAGAAAGGAGGAGTGCTATTTCTACTAGGATCTTTGGGATATAGCTTTCTATCTAACCAAAGATCAATATTCTTCTTTCCTTCATTCCTCAGTATATGTTTCATAGACTCTATAACCATGATAGATTTTGTTCTCTTTCTTATTGGTTCATACTCACTATCCAACTCAATATGAAGATGATAGAGAGGTCTTTTATGAGAGCTACAGAGATCATTGGATGATTGATCCATAGCTGAGTTACAGAGATCATTGGGTGATTGATCCATAGCTAAGGATATGATTAGAAGCAAGAACGAAAACAAAGAAGAGACTACTAAGGAGGAGAAAAAAAGAAGAGAGAAACGATGGAGGGAGGCAATTGAGTATCCACCAAAATTCAAATTGAATATTAGTTAAGATCTTCATTATGACAACCTTTGCCAACTTTATGGCGACCTAGATTTCTAGGTTTGATGTGACCACGAGAATATTAGGACAATGACTTATTAACGAATTTTGATATTTTAACTTACCAAAATATAAACCTTTTAAAAATTCTATAAAATGATTTTATTTCTTAAATTGTTTTCTCTCTCTAGGATCTCTTACAGGGCATTTTTGAGACCTCAAAACTCCCCTAATGCGATGTAGCATAATGGAGCTTAGTGACGCCTTAGCTTTTGGTAGTTGGTGGCTACTTGTATTATTGAAAGAGTACGATGTACTTTCCATGGTCCTTCATGCCTTGCTTACCACTATTGATTTGAGATGGAGTGCGAAAAAAAATTGTGCAAATAATTTAGGGTGACAGGTCTAACCATAGGCGAGACAAGCTCCCCATGTATGTCTTGCCCTTGATGTGCCCTGAACAATTGTAGGGGATATGTAAGGGACTAGGGGGACTAGGGACAGAGCCAGCCAACCAAGGTCACTAGTTGTACCTAATTTGAGGACCCCTAGGTGTTGTATTGTGATCATGGGTGCGTTTTATATTTTCTTTTCTTTTCTTTTTGTTTTCTTTTTCTTTTTTAAAATTTTGTCTTTTTTTAAAATAACATGAATACAACCATTGCAATACGTTGAGGCTATCAGTCTTTCATTTGGTTTGGGAAATGTTGAGATCCAAAGGCTTGAAAATGGATATTACAATGATGATTGTGTTACTAGCCTCGATGCTAGAGGAATAGTTATTGAGATGGAGAGACACACTTGAGATTTTGCAAACCTCTTTGTAACATGTGAGATATCGATACAATTGAGGTGGCAACTGCAGTGAGCCAAATGTAGAGTTTGGCCAAGAAAGAGAGAGTAGCCAATGACTATGCTTTGGGCCATATTCAAATGCAATTTGGGCGTTCTACAAGGGTAATTTTCTCTTCCAGCAGTGAAGCTTTCATCGTGACTCTTTGTTCTTCATATTTTTGTTGCTTTTTCTGTAATGGCTCTGTGTGGGGTTGGTGGTCTTGTGGTAACTTAGACATTTGAATTCTTTTGTACTAAGACTTGTGATGTCCTATATATCCACTTGACAACTCGTGAGAGTACATGCAAGTCACATGCTTCAACTATAATGAACAGGTGCAATAAAAAAAGTACATCGCTTATCTAAATCCTATGGTATTGACTTCGATGCATATCACCTGCTTGATTATCTTTTTTTTGTTAAAGACATGAAATGTATTAGAAGTAGGTACAGAAAGTTTATACAATTAGGAAACTCGCCCCTTTTAACGGCGTAAAGACTAAAAGTCATGGCAAGATAGCACTTGGTAAGCATCTTATACAAAATAGGGGCTATTCTATTTGTCTGATGCGGGGTGAGTTTGGGTGACCAGACAACTGAGGTACTGCATGCAAACCCTCGTCTTGATCCATCATATGAGGGGCCAGAGTCTGAGAAATCGGGGAGGGTTGCACATCTTGATTCGAGCTAAGGGTAGTGGAGGTCCCTGGCTCTATTGCCATATATTAAGAATGCTCTGGAACAGTTTAGCAATTTCATTCTTAATTTGTTATTCTTTGGCTTCTCGAGCATCTGGTTCTCGAGCATCTATGGAAGGTTTGCACATGGTGGGTTGCTACTCTGCGAGCATTCCTTTGAACCTTCCTCTTCTTGGTTTGGGGAGGAGTTCTTGCGTTTGGCCTGCGTCCTGGGAATTTCTACTTTGGTCCTCATCTTGAAGAATACCTCTTCAGGCTGGACACATAGCATTCTAGCGGCAGATCTTGCGCTATGTGCTCCCTTTTATGGAGGAGAGCTTCCTTGTAGGCTAGCGGCATGGGGTGCTCCACGATTGGTGACTATTGAGGAACCTGCATAATGTGAACCAAGGGTTAGATCTTTAGGCATGACAGAGGTGCTCACATGAGAGGGATTAAATAGCGGGTTAACATGCGCATATGACAAGGAGGGGTGAGGCGAGGCATGCAGTATTTGATGTAGAGGGGATGGCCCCTATGATGATGCCCATCCTGCCTCAAGTGTGGAATGGATTCTAGCCAGTATTAGATCTTCGCTCATGCCAAGTTATGTGGATTGAATGGAGCAAGGCTCCTCCCCAAAAGGATAGACCAAAAAGGGGGAAAGCCTAAAGGAGGCGAGAGCACCCCATCCACACCCTTAGAGGTGTTGGCAAGGGCTTCCAATGGCAATAATGAGGGCTGCATGCCATCCACCTGGAGATAGGAATGGTCACATTACTTCTAGACACGTGGTGGGAGGAGGACCCGAGGAGCTCAGCTTGTCAAACCCAAAATTTTCTTCTTGTGCTTGACTATCATTGCTTGTGTGTGTTGGTATTATCTATACATAGTCACAAAACTCATTGTTTATTTATGTACACATTTATGAATCCATGTCATTTCTTGAGTATAAAAACCAATTGTAGAAGTCACGATTGTACTGGAGTGTGGCACACGCATCTAGTACTCATGGCAGCCTACTCAATAACAACAGATATTTTGCAACATGGAGTAGCATGGTACCTTGTCCGAGTCTACTCGCAACATGTAGCACTTCCTCAGTGAGAATCTTATCAACTAGAGAGTGCCAATCACTCCTCTGAGACTTGGGCTCCAAGTTTGGCCATTGTAGCGCAGTTTTCAAACCAATGATTCTCAAATTGACTTCACCCTTTGATTGTTACTTTAGCTGCTCTATCTCAAAGAGATTCACTTGGCAAAGTGCTTCATTGAATGTCACAGTTAAGCGTAGTTTGTCGGCTTCCTCGCTAGAGATGAGTTGCATGCATTCATATAGGAGCTTGTCATAGTGCTCATTATGATATTCTTGCTCTTCCCAAGATAAAGGATATGGTAAGTATTCCTCAAGCTACTCCCTAGGGAATGTGCCCATGTTTGCAAGGACATAGACACATGCAAATAATTTGAGTTTAGCATCCAACTCAGTTAAGCACTCTGTGACACTTCTACATTCTATGAAGGCTTGCTCGGTTGCTATCTCATGCAAGGTTCTATGAGTTTCCCTAGGCTTTAGCATAGCTGGGGGCTCATGCCTAGATGAGCAGGATTAGTCAATGCTAGGATTACTTTTTTCCTCGGGATTTTCATGTTTCTCTTGAGGCTTTGCTCCTATTGTGTCATGGTTCTCCTCAGATGTGATTGGTGTAGTTTTGTCACCCTGTTGTGACAATGTTATATCCACTCTTGATTGGTCAATGCAAGTTCTATTGTTGTCATTGGATTGAGTGTTGCAAGCAACCGTTGATGGTAATGGTTGCTTTGACTTATCAAAACACACGGATGTGCTTGAGGTTTCACCAATGTTAGAAGAGATGGTAATGGGTCCATTGTGGGTGGACTCGATGCTTCAATCCTAAGTTCTTCAGCACCCTTGGTCTCAATCTTCTTGGCATCTACCACCACTTGTGACTGTCATCGTTTTCATTGTTTTCATTTTTTTCTCCTCTTTTTCTTGGGAAATTGAGGTGTATCCTTTAAAGATTCAGGACCTTGAACTAGATCAGTGTTGATGTACTTGGTCGAGCCTCAACATTCTCTATTTTTCAGGTGTGTCCTCATGGGACATAGAGGTGGCCTGCGGGATAGCCTTGCTAGGTTGTGAGGGTACAACTGTCTCTCTTTTTGGAGAGTCTAGCTATTCAGCTAATTCCCCTATGTTTAGCTCCTCATCCGATTGCATTGGTAGTTGATCCAAGTCAGGGGGAGTTTGCTCTAGGCTCTTGTCCTTACCCATTGTTGGAACATGCCTCCATTGCTTCGTATCAGTGCGAGTGTTACATTTAGAGCTACTTTTCTCTTACTTAGGAGGTTTGGGTGACTCTAATGTAGAACCAAGAGACAGTTTAGGATTCATGTCATGTAAGCTTGGACGAAACCAGCTGAAGAAGTCAATGTTGTATTCATGGGAAGTATAGAGATCTAGGATTGCAAGATCTTGAGTGAGGCAAATGACATATGCGCTAACATCAAGAACCATGCTTCCTACTCCTAGCCTGCTAGCCATGTGTAGATCTTCTTGTAGAAGGAGTTTATGGTACAAGGGATGTTTTTGGGAAATGGCAGGAAGCTGGACCTCATGGACCATTGCCAACACTCTTAATGAGGTTGGGGCAATGTACGTGGGATCTTGCATTGATGTCCAAAGGGCTTTCCTTTGCTCAGCACGCATCATTAGTTGGTGGCCAATTCTGGCTGCCAAACTCTGGTTGGAATACCATTTCTATACAAACTTGCCTTGTCCTTTCCCTTTTTGTTTGATTGCTTTGAGCTTTTCCTTGTTTGTCTCACATTGAGCAGTATAGAGTAAGGGTATCAAGTGCTATTCTCTAGCTGTAGCCTTTGGGGTATCCTTTATGACTTCTTGAGTAGCAGCTACATAGCCGGAGCAAACATGTTGTTGCTCATTCCAAGTTAGGGGTTTAGCTATGAGCTTTGTATACTCTGATGCTGGCCTTCCAATGTCCACATGGATGTATGCACACATGATGGCTATCAGCTTGTGATCAAGCTTCATCAAGCACTTCATCTCTAGTTCATTGGTCAGATGCGACATCTCCTTGGCCAAATCTTCGAGAGATTTCTCCTCAATCCTAAGTTTTAGGTGCTTCAGAAGTGCTGGAGGTGTCGAGGATGTTGGTAGTGACACCTCTTCCTCATGTGAATTACTAAGGACACCTTCCATAAGGGGCATCGTCATGGCCAAAGGCTGTGACTGCTGTGATTCTTGATTGGAAGTAGTAGTAGCTAGTTCAGTGGACTGGCTATCATTGGTAGACTATGGTGTCAAGTGCTTAGGCAGATCAAAAGTGGTTGTGACTTTTGTTGCCCTTTGAGAATTCACTTGTGCAGATCAAAGCTAGCCATGATGGATTGCATGGGCCTATCCCTTGGTTGAGAATTAAGGGTGTTGTCATGTCCCATACCTTGGACATTTGGAAGCTCAGATGGAGATAGAGATTGGGATTGAGCAGTTGCACTTAACGACTGTCATTGTGCTTCCTATGTCCATCTAGGGAAAAAGGGTGTAGGAGATTTGGGACTCCTAGGTGGACTTGGCATTGATAAAAAGATTTGCTCCTAGCTATTAGACGATTCTACCATTTTCTTTGTTGAGAAATCAGGCTTATCATGAGCAACATTGCACCTGTGGTGATCATCAACCTCTTGGGAAGTCAAAGGCTCCTTGGGCACTAGTGGTCTTTGTGCACACCCGAAAGTTACAGCTAATATCTGCTTGTTAGTATGATATGCTGTGGATCTACCTTTCGAGCAATCATGTTTTGTTTCTTGATTTCAATTGTGAGGGGCTCAATCACTCCAATTTTTTTGACCCGATACTTGGACTTTCATTTATATTTCCTCCTGCGCTTCTTTGCTTTTGATACGGTCTAGCCTTTAGCTGAGTGACGTGGTTTAGCAGGGGTTTTGGTACCCAAATCCATTGGTTACTTGCGTAATACCCTTGGAGCACGTAGCAACGCTTTGGATATCCATCGTGGTGTTGTGCTGGCTATCCATCGATACCTTCATCTATAAGGCCTAGGCTTCTTTTGTGATATTTTACGATATTTGTAAGTCCAAATCCTATCCTTGGCATTGTCTCCTAGCCTTCTTGTTTCAAGCATGGCCTTCCTCACTAGTTCTCTTTGTTCAATATGTGCTTGTATCAACTCTTCCAACAAGTCCTTGCTCTTGTTAGTAGGCTTGCCTCGTATGTCAGAGCATTCCTTGTCTTTCCCTCGAGGTTTAATGAGGTCACCCTTGCTAAAGGTTGTGATTATCCTTACACCCGATAGTGTCAAGTGTATCCTCTACTCTACATAATCAGACTCACACTTCATCGCCCTTTTGAAGGGTCTTCCTAGGAAGGTTTCCTTTCCACAATTTGCACTATTTGGAGGAACATGGAATAGGATAGCCAAGCTTTCTATTTCAAGAGGTACAAGGATTTTGCACTTCCCTATAAGTGCTTGTCACTGTCCCCCATAAGGACTAAGAGTTGCATTAGTTGGTGTGAGCTCTGGTTGGCCTAGTAAGGTCTATGCTTCATAGGTCAAGATATTGAAATTAGCTCCTTCATCATTGAGAGCATTGACAGCGTGCTCTCTTTTTGTAGTGAATTTGACCCTAAGATAAGCAGGCGCTACTACATCTTCATCTTCCAGGTCTTGGCTTGTAAATTTAAGCCTTTTGATGCATGCCTTTGAGTCCTCAACTGCACAACCAGATGTGAATTCTCCACTAATGTCTTGGGTCATCTTTGCGGTGCCATTCAAGGTGTATCTATCATCAGGACTGTCATGTCTAGTCGTCCTCATAGTTGTAGCTTGATGTTGTTGTGTTCCTCTTTAACTAGATTCAGTCTGGATGCAACCTATACATGTTTTTGTGGTATGGCATGTTTTCCCTTGTTGGCTAGATTAGCCCATTGAGGTTTTAGGGTCTCTATTTGTCTTTTTTTGGATATGGGCTTTTGGTTGCTATTTTTCAAGTGAGGATCTATGCTTGTATAGAGCCACTACTACATTAGGATCTAATGTGGAGGACTTGTCACAACCTGCATTTTCTCTCCAACCTACTTGGGGGATCTAAAGGCCGTTACGCTAAACACCATGCGTGATCTAAAGGACTGTTTGTAGCCAAGTTTTGAACCACTTGCTCTAGATTTCAACTTAGTGATAGATCTATAATGTGCTTTTGGCTCTATATGGTCTATGGGTTTGTATTTTCTTGTTCTGGTTTGTTGGTCCAATTCCCTAATCGGTCTGGGTGGTCCAAATTTTAGAGTTGGATGGTCCGACTGGACTGGGTTTGATTCCAAAGAGTGGTCCGATTGGTAGTTGGGTCCGAGTCCTATGATTGGTCCGACTATAGAGTGATCCGATTGTTGTGTGCATCCAATTGGACAAATGAGGTGTCCGATTAGATGGGTGGTCTGATTGGGGAAGGTTGTCCGATTCGACGGTTGGGTATCCGATCAGACGGTTGGTTCGATTTACATGTGTCTGATTTTTTTGCGTCCGATTCTGGGAATCAGACGTCCGATTTGACAAGTGTCCGATTTTGGAGTGCTCGATTCTGGGTAGTCTGATTTTAAGCGTCTGTTGAGTGTTGAAATGACTTTTTTTTTGCTGATTTTTGTTGTTTTTGAGAGCTGAATGGTTGATTTTATGGGATGATTGATTGATTAGGAAGTGGTTTGAGAGTGTTTTGGATGATAATGATTGTGTTTTGGAAGTTCATGATACTTGTTGGTGGTTTTGTGATATTCTGATAGGTTCTGAATGGTTCTGTATACCTTCTGTTTTGTTCTGTTTTGGTCTGTTTTGTTCTGATTGTCTTCTGTAAGGAGGGATGGAGTATTGATTGATGAAGAATGAGATATTGTGAAAGCTTATTGAATGTTTTGTGAGAGTTTGAAATAGTTTGAGAATGAGTGATGTGGTTTTGATGACCTTCTGTAACCTTCTGTAGGCCTTCTGTAGAGCTTCTGCTTCTGTTCTGTTTCTGTTCTGTTTCTATACTGTCTCTGTTCTGGTACTGTTCTGTAGACTGTTCTGTATGCTTCTGTAAGTGTTCTGTGGAATGTATGTGTGATTTTGGGAAAGTTTTCTAGCCTTGGAAAGAGGTGAATACAAGTGCAAAGGAGCTGAAGGAGCTGGAAGAAGTAGCTACTGAAGACTCAAGAGAAGACTAGAGTGAAGTGACAGTAGTGAGCTGTGAAGAGACACTGTAGTGGCTCTGGTGACCTTTCATATCAGACATACCTCTTGGGAGGGGTATCCACGACCTAAGAGTGATTATTGAGAGTGATTTTTGAGAGATTGTAGTGAGGATATGATGTATTATTGATAGAGTGAGAGAGAGAGAGTCAGAGATAGCCAATTCTACTCAAACAGAGTGATTGTATATGAGAGATTGAGAGAGAAGACTATGAAGATATTGAAGATGAATACTATGTGATGTATTTCCATTCAAAGATGGTGTACTTATTTTCTTTCTTTGTGATATTGATGGATTCTATGAGGATGTTTAAGAATATGGTTGATTCTATTAAAAACCGTGGGAGATTTACATGATGCTGCATGAAGATTTGTTGTGCCTGGTGTTCTTTTCTTCATTGTGATCATATGAAACATGATAAACAAGCTTGTTGATGTTACAAGATAGATTTTCTTGCAAGAGAATTCCCTTTTTCCTTGGTGTTCCTCTCGGGGCTCCATGTTTTTGGTGCGCAGCTGGGGAAACTTGCCATCAACAAGCACCAAAAGAGGTTGAAAATGAAGGAAATGGTATTGTCAAGAATAGAAGAATTCAATGGATGTTTGTAAAGTTCCTTCTTCCACTGAAGAGTTGGAATTCCTCATAATCAAAGCCACTTTCCACAAGAAGTTCATCCCACAATGGCGGAAACACATCACCATCATGATGCATGCTCTATGTGGTGGACAGTTTCCTCTTCCTATTGAAGCAGCAGAAACTTGCATCTTGGTGGCAAACTGTTTGGGAACAAACTGAAGAGCAGAAACAGAGAGAATGAACATCCATGGAAGATTTGGCATTCATTGAGAAGTTTCCAGACAACATCAAGTGGGAGATTGTGAAGAAGCTTCAGGAGTCTTGGTCTGTAGAGGTTCACAAAGACAAGAAGGAAAAGAGTTGGAATTTGTTCGTGGATGCTCAACAGCAAGATACATGGGATGCTTGGTGTACTGATAATCTTCTGTTTGTTCAATTAGCAACCCACTGGAAGTTGGTAGACAGAGTGTTTTTCACAACATACACTGTTGAAACCATCAGAAGCTGGCATTACTATGATGATGGCACCACCACCATGCTCAGACGTATGCATTTTGACACCTTCAGAACCGAATACCTTCCTCTGTGCAGTGGCATGAAACCAGAATTTAGGGACGTTGAGAGGAAAGAAGTAGAAGAAATGTTGGCAAGAGAGTCCTCCAGAGACAAAAGCCTTCTGTTAACCCTCTGTGGAGCACTAACAACATAGTGGAGCCAACCCCCTGATGAATGACGCAATAAAAAGGCAAGCGTTGGAACGAGTCCAGAGGTACGTGAGAAGAGAGAAAGCAAGAATCAGAGCCGAGAGCGAGCTCGCAGCAGAAGCCGCCTTTGACGCCCTTGCGGAACTCTTTACAGAAGTCCCAATGGCACATCAAGCCCTTCCTCCTCCCGCTGGAGGTCCACTTCCAAGCCAGATCCGTCCTGGAAATATTGATGACAGGCCAGCGAATGTAGTCCCATTGCCAGTTTTTAAGGGAGAGTACAATGAAGACCCCGATCTTCATGTAGCAGAGTTTATGGTAGCGTGTGTGGCTAACAATGCCAGAACCCCTGAGCATTGGTTAGCAATATTCCCCGCCACTTTCAAGGGCGCGGCATTTCAGTGGTATGAGAGACAAGCAGCAGGAACTTTTGGCACATGGGACGACCTGAAGTTGGCCTTACTCACTAAATTCAGGCGTGAAGGTTTTGAAGAGCGGATGAGAGAGGAATTTATGAACCTAAGTCGGTCCTCTGGAGAAAGAGTAGAAGCCTATGTCTCACGAATGGAATCCATCCTGAAGAGATGGACTAACCATAATCTAGATGATGGCATTCAGAAGGGAGTGTTTCTCAGAGGATTACAACCAGAAGTCCGTAAGTTTGTGGAGCTGCAAAGACCGGCCACCCTGCAAGCTGCAACAGAAGGTGCCAGACTGTACGATGAAGTGGAAGCTAGATTAGCAATGAATACAGGAAGAGGAGTCCTACCTCCTCTGGTGCCAGGAATGATGTACCCACCAAATGCAGTCCCAGGGACTGTTCCCTACTCCTACCAACAGATGCCCCCGGTCTCACAGTACAGTGCACCAAATCCACAGTGGCCACAATCCATGCCTCACATGGTGGTTCCACCACAACAACCATGGTCTCAACCAATTTCCTCAATGCAAAATCAGCAGCAACAGTGGAACCCTACCAACTGGAGTCAACAGCCAACAGTTCAAAAAGGAGCTCTGAATCAGAACCAGAACAGAGACCCCTCTGTACCAACCCAACCCGTTTATGCAGTGATTACAGAGACTCCTCAAAACCCTCCTACCAGTACGTCCGGAGGAGAAAGCTTGAAGGATTATTTTTCCAACTCAGTTGCAAACATCAAAAAGGAGTTGATGGATGTGATTACAGAGCAACTACAGACGCTGAAAGTGAACACCGTAAGCATATCCAACGTTGCAGGAGCAGGAAGAGATGTGATGCGGTCAAATACTTGGTGTGGTAAGTGTCATCAAGCAGGCCATTTAGCCACTGAATGTACACGGAAACCAATCATTCCTGGGGCCTTCTGTTCCTACTGTTTGCGGAAGAACCATACAGAGGACATTTGCTCTCTGAAGGAGATGCATGATAGGAGAAGAAAGGAAGAAGACGCAAGATTTAACTTGCTGGAATCCAAAATGACAACACAAGATATTGGACCCAAGCCTAGAGAGTTTGGTCCTAATTTCGGACCCAGAAGATTTCCTTCTCAAAGTTACAGAGGAAGACAGTCTGGCGGTGGTCAGAGATCAGAAGTGGAGTGCTACAGATGCGGAGAAAAGGGACACATCTCACCAAATTGTCCAAATCCTCGAAGGTCAGTGGATTACAAGCCCTTATGCAGTCGATGCAAAGGAGAAGGCCACACTGCAAAAGACTGTCCAAGCCCAGCCCCAGTGAAAAACAATGCTACTGATAGTTCGTCCAAGACCCAAGAGCCTACCTCCAATTTGGTGGAATTGGAAGTTGCTGCCATCACGCGTGCAAAGCAGAAGGAACCACCTATCCAGAAAGAAAATAATCCTCCTGCCAGAACAGTGAAGTTCAATCTTCCACTAGAAGAACAGAACAGAACAGAGCCTAACCGTGCCGTACAGAACCCTACAGTGCCATAGAGAGTTACAGAGACAGTTACAGAGACAGGACCAGAGGTCCAGGATACAGAAGAGGAGGAAGTGCCACAAGTGGCAGAAGAAGTTCCCATGATTCCTCTGATGGAAGAAAGAGGAAAAATGAAAATGGGTGTTGCCCCATTCCCTAATCGGTTAGAAAAGCCAGTGGATCCTATTAAGGAATACGATCTAGTTAGAGATCTAGATACCTTTAAACCAAACCTCACATTCCGACAATTATTGTTGTTGTCTCCCAGTTGCCGGAAAAGATTCAAAAGTATACTGACAAGAAGACGTGGTTTAAGGATTTCTCCCGCAACAGCAACAAAGTCCAACAAGGCTCCAGAGCCTGTCAAAGAAGTGGACGTGGCTAACGCTTTCCTAGATCCGGGTACCCCAGAGACTGGCGTGTGGATAGAAGGCTGCTTCATTGCAAATGCACTGATTGATGGTGGTTCATCAGTGAACATTATGACGGATGTGACAATGAAGGATCTAGGCTTACAAGGTGTGCAACCAACCCAATGGCTCATCAGACTGGCGGATCAGAGTAGAATCAAGCCTTTGGGCATTCTCCCATATGTGAAGACTACAGTGGCTGGAAAAGATTATTGGCTAACCTATCTGGTGGTGAAGCCAAACTCTTATGGTACATCCTATCCTCTGTTACTGGGCAGACCATGGCTTTTTGAAGCCAGAGCAAGGACGGATTGGTTCAAAGGAACCTTGACCTTGGGTAGAGGACCCAACAAAGTGGTGCTGAAACTGTATGGTTCTCAAAAAGGACATGGATCCACCTCCTTGGAATTATCTTCTGATTCCCCTAACGAGGCTACGGATGGAACATCAGCAGACGAAGATGCTGTCAAACAGATCCTTCCTAAGAAAACAGTGGCACATTCCTTAACAGTGGATACAGTAAGCCGACTTCCAAAAGATGCAAAGCCATTATCAATGGGTGAATACTTCTTGCCTGAACCAGGAATGACTTCTGAAATCACTTCTGACAGTGAGATAGAAGCATGGATGTACTGCTCTCCCTGTTACATGGCCACAACAGAAGCAGAAGCAGAGCCAGAGACAGAGGCAGGAGAGGAACCAGAGAATCTGTTCTTCTGTTACAGAGCTCCTACAGAGACAGAAGCAGAAGCAGAAGCAGCAACAGAGACAGAAGCAGAGACAGAAGCAGAAACAAAAACAGAAGCAGAAGCAGAGACAGAGACAGAAGAGGATGAATATGATATGGACGAAGAGAATGATGAAAGTGAGCCAGAAGAATCTATCCCACTTGAAGAGGATACATTTGAGGAAGAAGTTCCAGAAGCATCAGAAGCCGATGAGCTCATGCTATGGGACAGAATGGCAATGATACCATTTGGTCTGGTAAATGGATCTTCTCATATGCAAAACCTTTATAAGAAATGGATTAAGAAGAGCAAGCCGTCTTTCAGCAGTGGCTCATGCCGTCCTAACCCATCCTTGCCGAAGAAAGATGATGATGATGCACCGTGCCAACAAGCACCAATCCCACAAACCCAACAAGCATCAGAGGGTCCCTGTTATGTGACGTTCCTGGATGTGTCATCTTCAGAAGATGAGTCTTCAAGCCACGAGGTAATTAATCTTGAAACCAAACCCGAAACGGCGCTTATCCCATTCCAACGTCTTAAGGAGCAACCTAAGTCCCCACCAAAAGAAGAAATCGGTTCTAGTGGGACATCAGAAGAGGACATCACTCCCTTGAAGGAGTCGGATCTGTATCCAGAAGCAGTCCGCAGGACCTTCATCCGTGAAGTAGAAGGTGAAAGGCAGTTAACCTTTGTGGATGTAGAAGGCACTGAACGCCACTTGAAGGTGGGTAGCAGTCTCCCAGAAGAGGAGTTGTCAACCTTGTACCACTTGTTGAAAGAAAATTTGGACGTGTTTGCGTGGTCCTACAAAGACCTAAAGGGGATTGATCCCACAATATGTCAACATCATATTGACTTGGAGCCTGATGCCAAGCCAGTACGGCAACGACAGAGGCGAATGAACCCGAATTATTCCACATTGGTGAAAGCGGAGCTGCTGAAGCTTCTGGAAGCCGAGTTCATCTATCCAGTGGCAAATAGTGAATGGGTTTCACCTATCGTGGTTGTACCCAAGAAGAATGGCAAATTGCGAATATGTGTGGATTTTCGAAAGCTTAATTCCAAGACAAAGAAGGATCACTTTCCTATCCCTTTCACAGACCAACTGTTGGACACAGTGGCAGGACATGAGCTTTATTCCCTTCTGGATGGGTTCAGTGGATACAACCAAGTCCAAATCGCAGAAGAAGACCAATCCAAAACAACCTTCACCACAGAATGGGGGACCTATGCTTACCGAGTGATGCCATTTGGGCTCTGCAATGCCCCTGCTACTTTCCAACGAGTCATGATGGCCGCATTTCAAAATCATCTGCACGACTTTATTGAGGTATATTTGGATGACTTCTGTGTCTATAGTTTGATCAGTGAACACTGGGGACATTTGGAAAAATGCTTTGACCGATGCCGGGAGTATGGGATTTCCCTCAACCCCGACAAATGCATCTTTGGGGTCTCTTCTGGAGTTCTATTGGGCCACATTGTCTCTGCACAAGGGATATCAACAGACCCTGCAAAGATCGAAAAGATCTCAGCTCTGACAGCACCCACCAACCTCAAACAGTTGAGGGGATTCCTAGGCCATGTGGGTTACTACAGAAGGTTCATAGCTCACTTTGCAACAAAGGCAACCTCCTTGCATAAGCTCCTGAGGAAAGATGCAGAGTTTACTTGGACGGAGGAATGTGACAAAGCCTTCCACACTCTGAAACAGTGTCTGATAGAGGCACCCATTCTGCAACCTCCTGATTGGACGAAAGAGTTCCACGTACACACTGATGCCTCCATTGAAGGCTTAGGTGTTGTCCTCTGCCAAAAGGGCTCCTCGAAGTTGGATCAACCGATCTATTATGCAAGCCGAAAAGTCACTGATAGGGAACGAAACTATACAGTGACAGAGCTGGAGTGCTTGGCAATGGTGTTTGCCCTGGAGAAGTTTCGCCATTACCTCCTATCCACCCACTTTAAATTTTATGTGGATCATGAGGCCCTGTCCTTCTTGATGAACAAAGCAGATGTGAAAGGACGAATGATGAGATGGCTCCTTCTATTCCAGGAGTTCGACTTTGAGGTGGTTACTAAGCCTGGTCGTTCCCATGTTCTGGCTGATCATCTGTCGCGTATCCCACAAACTGCAAACGAGGAGCGGGATGATCCAGACCTCCCTGATGCTTCCCTATTCTTGGTGGAAACTGTAACTCCCTGGTATGCAGACATTGCCAATCTGCTGGCAACCCAACAGTACCCTCCTGGTATTTCTAGTCGGGAAAGGAAGAAGCTCATGCTAGAATCAGCCCCCTACACCCTGCTAGGCGGTGCACTGTACAAGAAAGGTAAAGATGAAGTGCTCCGAAGATGTGTTGCCGGGGATGAGATTGGGATTGTTCTGAAGGCTTGCCACGACGAGCCATGTGGAGGTCACTTTGCAGGAGAAGCTACAGCCAGGAAGGCTCTGCTAGCAGGATATTGGTGGCCTACCATTCACAAAGATTCCTATGATTACTGTAAAAGATGTGATGCTTGTCAAAGAATGGGGAAACCCACGAAGACAAGTGCCATGCCATTGCAACCTATCCTTCCGTTGAAGCCGTTTGAGAAGTGGGGCATTGACTTCGTAGGTCCAATCGATCCTCCTACCAGAAGGAAACAGAACCGATACATCCTCGTATGTACGGATTATGTCACAAAGTGGTGTGAAGCTAAAGCCCTAAAGCGGGACGATGGTAACATCGTGGCCCTGTTCATGTACGAGAATATCATCACCCGTTTTGGCAATCCCTTAGAGCTGGTAAGTGACAGAGGCACTCATTTCCTCAACAAAGTCATGGAAGAGTTGACAGAGTTGTATAAGATCCGCCATCGCAAGTCCACTCCCTATTACCCCAGAGCCAACGGCCAAGTTGAAGTCACCAATCGCATCCTCTGCTCGATTCTGACAAGAACGATTGCCGCACATCGTCGTGATTGGGATGATCGACTTACAGAGGCCCTCTGGGCATACAGAACCTCCCATAAAGCAGCAACAGGACAAACACCCTTCCAGTTGGTGTATGGTACAGAAGCAGTTTTTCCTGTTGAACTGGAACTACCCTCTTTGAGAGTGGCGATCAAAGAGCGTTTGGGGGATGACGATTCACTGCAACGCCGTCTCCTGCACTTGGAATGTTTGGACGAAATTCGTCGGATGGCTCTACAGTGCATGGAAGCCACGCAAGCCCGACGCAAGGCTTACCATGACAGTTTCATCAAGCACAAGGAGTTCAAAGAAGGTGATTTGGTCCTAGCCTATGATTCACGCTTTGGCAAGTTTCCTGGCAAGCTCCAACAGCGGTGGATGGGCCCCTATAAGGTACTTGCAGTCAACCCTAATGGTTCTGTTCAAGTACAGACCCTGGATGCCTCTGATGATCCCTTTCTGATCAATGGATATCGCCTGAAGAAGTACTTTCCTCCTTGGGGATCTTGACAATTACGGACACTTGATCTTTTCCCTCGTTGGCGCGGCACTGTACTTCTTATGATGCTACTTCTGATAGCCGTTCTTCAGTCACTCCTGATGAAGTGGACACAACCCTCTGTCCCCTCCAAACCCCCTTTCAGCCTTGATCTCTTATCTTCTATTTTCCACCAGCGACAGTACAGAGGTTGGTTCTGACACATGGTCTTTCTACCATTCCTTTGCTCACTTTGAAAAAAAAAAAGAAAAAAAAAAACAAAACATATCGGTCATGGGAGAAAAGGACTTAGGTCCCTGTCATGCCGACCTATTCTTCGGGAAAAGGTGGAAACACCCTCGAGAATAGGGGAAAATTTAAAAAAAAAAAAAGAAAAAACAAAGAAGAAAAAGAAAAAAAAACAAATAAACAAATCTGTTATGAGAGAAAAGGAAGCAATTCCCTGTCATAGCAGGCCTCGTTCCAAGAAAAGGTGGTAAACACCCTTGGGCGAGAAGCTGGCTGTGGAAAAGGTGGTAACACCCAGCAGTCCAGAAAGTGGATTCATTAATTGATATCCCTAGGATCCAATTCCGACGCTGCCTCCCTTGGTACGCTGTGTCCTGGGTCTCTTTGCAAAGTAACTGTCCTCTAGTAGACGACATCTTCCTATCCAACACAATGTTCGATTTGATGGCTACCTCCCTGGGTACGCCTCCTCAACAACTGATGACGCGATCTTCATCGACAAACAATCGAGTGATGTGAGCTTTCATCCTAACCAAATGGGGAAGTGAGTACGGTTGCCCTCTGTATCTATTAACAGAGAGTGAGACAGGGGGTGGGGCGAGAGACCAGTCTTTTCTCTTCAAATCGAATGAGAGGTGAGAAGTGTGAATGAAGTGTTGCACGCACGGGATGGGCCTCTCAATGCACAAAGCACAATTTGTTTCTGTGCACTGCACCATAAGGCTCCCTTGCCTCCCTCCTTGCACCGTATGCCGGCACAGGGCGGGATGCACTAATGCACCATCAAATGCGCACAAGGCATACACCCTTTGCACAAGTGATTGTGAGGATTACATCAATGGGTTTCAGGAAAAGGCTGCCCTTCTGTATCTATCAACAGAGCGTGAGACAGAGGGTGGGCTGAGTGCGACTGGAGTTTCTTCAATCAATTACCGAGAGGTGAGATTGAGGGACGTTACGACACTTGGAGTCAGGTATGTTCCTGTTTCCCTATGCACCCACGGGATGGGTCTTTACCATCAACACAAGACACATCACCCTGTTCTGTACACTGCACTGTAAGGCTCCCTTGCCTTCCTCCTTGCACTTATGCCAGACGGGTTGGACGCACTACTGCACCATCAACTGTGCACCCTGGCATACTCCTTTTGCACCATTCCCCCTTGTCGATTTCTAAACCGGGTATGAGAGATGGGTTTTTAATCATTATTCCTCAAGTGATATCAGTCATGGGGCGAGTGACTGATCTTTCATTCCAATTGAGTGACTGTGAGTTGAGTGCAATATCTCTCATCATCGACGAATTTCCTGCGATTCCTTCCATAAGCTACCTCCCTGGGTGATGCTGCGTGGTCCCTTCCATGACGAACGTGTGCCAATAAGATGCCTTGGTCCCTCCAGCGCCGACAACAACACTGGACGTGCCATCGATACTCAACCTTGATTCTTGACGAAATGGGCCAAGTTCTTCTAACCCTACACTTTGGTTTTTTCGTGCCGGTCATGTTTTAAGTGTGGGGAAGTTAGTGGATGGTCTGTGGCATGGTCCTAGGTCCCTGTTGCTCGGTTAACCCTATCCGTTAAGGTCTTAAGTGTGGGGACGCGTCCCTGCGCGTCTACATTGCATACTTATCTGCATATGCCTCAACCTGTTCATGCATGAATACCATGATTTGCTTTTACCCTGATGGGGTCCCTTCCCACCCACCCGGTTCTTTTCCACCCACCCTTGGGGCTGTTCCCTTGCAGCTTTCCGTCATTCCCTGATTTTGAGGTCCTTCTATGTGAATGCATCCTACGTTCACCAAAGTCCCAATCCAACCTTATAGCCCTGTTCCCCCCATTGACATGATCATTTTTCCTTTTTACCTACCCCTGTTCCGGTGCACGATTTTTGAGTTATTAATTTATGAAGCATTTTACGCAATTTAGACGATTTTCCATGTGAACGCGCTTTTCTTGCTTCGAAACCGTGATCTGACGTCATAGCCCTGACCAACGCTTTTCCTCTGACATTTTTCCTTTTTATTCCGCATCATTCCGATATACGGTTTGTCCAATATTAATTTTTCGGGTTTTCGCGCCTTTTTCATGTGTATTTTTGACATTTTTCCATGTGAACCTGCCCTATTTGCATCGGAATTCTAATTTGATTTGATAGCTGTGTCCCCTGTGCCTTCCCCTCCCTTTTTCCTTTTTCCTCCACCCTTTTTTGACGTTCGGATTTTTACTTATTAATTTTTAAATGAGTTTTCGGGAGTATTTTTGGAGTTTTTCACATGTGAACCCCTCCTATTTCCGCCGGAACTGCGGTTTAACGTGATAACCCTGTGCCATTCCTTCCTGCGGACATTTTTTCTTCTTACTGCCTGTCATTCCGGTGAACGGTTCGTCCGATATTAATTTCCGATCCCATTTTCGGGTTTGTTTTTTGGATTTTTCCCATGTGAACGCGTCTTATCTTAGTCGGAATTATGTTTTGACATGATAGGATTGTCGGGCACATCTTTCTGCACAGTTTTCCTTTTTTCTGAACTTCATTCTGATGCACGGATCTTGCGATGTTAATTTTTAAATTGCGTTTTTGGTTCTTTTTTGTGTTTTTTGCACGTGAGCGCCCTTTACCCCTCCCGGAACCCCCGTCCCGTATTTTTAATATTTCCCCCCTGTCGTCCTGCCCACTTTTCGTTTTTACAGTATTTCGTTTTGACATCCGGATTGGGAGTTATTAATTTTTCTTTATTTTTACGTGTATTCGCGCGCCCGTTTTGCGCGTGAACGCGCCCGTTTTCGATTTAACGCGTCTCCACGCGCCCCGGTCGTGTCCGCGTACCCCGTACCGTCATCCCCGCGTCATTTCAATCCCGTCACGGCAAAATTTTTTTTTACCCCGCCCCGCGCACGTGCGCGGGACGGGGATCCGTCCCCTCTTGACCCCGCCCATCCTCCCTTACCCCTGCCCCCCTTTTATTTTTTTTAAAAGAAAAAACTAAATCATCATTAATTAATTTAATTTTTAAAAAAAAGAAAAAACCCACCCAACGGACACCCTTCCCCCCCCCCCGACCCTCAACCAACTTCTTTCTCTCTCTCTCTCTTCTCTCTCTTTTTCTTTCTTTCTCTCTCTCTCTCTCTCCCTCTCTGTGCGTTCCTCTCCCTCCTCGATCATCTCCCTTCTCTCCTCCCTCTCCCTTCTTCCTTCTTTCTCCTTCCTCTCCCTTCTCTCCTCCCTCTCCCTTCTTCCTTCTTTCTCCTTCCTCTCCCTCCTCCTCTTCCTCCCCTTCTCCTTCCTCTCCTTCCCCCGTTCGCAGTCCGGCCACCCGCCTTGCCAGAGCCGTTCGCAGTCCGGCCGCCCGCCTTGCCAGAGCCGTCGCAGTCCGGCCACCCGCCTCCACGTCGCCTGCGGAAGCGCCGTCGTCCGCACCCCCGTCGCCTCCACGCCCGCCGCGCTCGCGCCATCCCCGTCGCCACCTCGCCGCCGCAGCGCCGCCGGCTCGCCCACCTCCAACCTCCACCTCCTCCACTACCTCCCTCCAAGGTTACTACTAACTCTAGTTAGTTAAAACTCGACCTAATACTAACTAACTTAACCTAAGCTAATTAGACCCTAGTTAAACCCTAACTAACCTAGTTAAACCTTACCTGACTTAGTTAGAACTAACTTAACTAACTTAGTTCGACTTAACTGACTTAGGTAGACTTAACTTAACTAACCTAGGGTGCCTTACCAGACTAACCTGGGTAGACTTACCTGATTTACCTGACTTACCTGCCTTAAGTGACTTGTGACTAATGTGACTAATATGACTAATATGATTAATGTGACTTAATTAATCACAACCTTCATTTTTCCATAAAAAAATTTCAAAAAATTTCTAAAAATTCCTTTTGCCAGTTGCCCATTTTTGGAACTTTGTCTGCTAGGAATTGCCTTTCCTAAAATTTCAGAAAAATCCATCTTTCCTAAAATTACCCATAAATTGCCAAAAAATATGGAAAAATCATTTAACAAATTGTAAAAAATTCTAAAAAATTCTAAAAACATTCTAAAAAATTTCCCTCACCTCCCTTGCTCATTTTCCATTTATTCCAACATAAAAAAAATCACAACTAAAAATATAATAAAATAAATAAAAATAAAAATAAAAAACCAACATAAATCACCTTAACACATCTGCTAAGGTGTTGTTTGTTGTTTCATCAGTGCTTTTTGCTTTTCCTTTACTGGGACTCTTCCGTGCACATTCCTGCATTTCATACACACCCTTCCAGGTATTTATTTTCTGTTATTTATTTATTTATTTATTTTCCCCCTTAATCACAATTAATTGTTAAAATAAACCTTTTAATTCACCCACCATGGCACGCGCATTCGCGCTAAACACACATTTTTTTTAATTAAAATAAACCAGTCGTTCACTTTGCACGCGCTACGTGCGCTAAAGAGGCACTCTAAAATTTTAATAAAATCAACCAGCCGTCACATGAGCACGCGCTGGCAAAAAAGCGCTCCACATCACCTTAATTATAATCAATGAATTGCATTTAGAGACCCAGTCGGGAATCGAAGTCCGGGAATCGTATAAAAGCACCGGTTTAACCTAATAATTGGTAATTAAATTTATAATAAGGAACCGCCGTTTTCTTATTAAGGTTTATCACCTAATAAAAATTCACCCATTTTTAATAATTGATTAAAATCAACCCTTCATTAAATAACTCCCCCCTCACTGCACTTAATCCCCTTTTTAATGAACCGTTTCGTGGGATGGGTATACGCAGTCATTAGTGTTATTTTCCATGGTCCAGTCTTGGTTCTATCACAGATGTCGTACAGATGATATATTGCTATGGTATGGTTTTGGTTTCATGTCTTAGTAACGGTTACGGGTACGGTATGCAGTTTTTTTTATTTTGTTGCCTGATACGGGGTTCAGGGTGTTTGTTTGATGCATCGCATGAAGCTTTCGATCGCATTTGTCTCGAGGTCATGTCAAATTTTTTCTAGGATGTGGTTTGCTTGGGGTTAGTAGGTCGAGTTACGTTTGATTGGTAATTCTCTTATCCTTGGTTTTTGTCTGTTGCTTTGCAGGCATTCACCTTGATTGTTTGTGTTTGTGGTGTGTGTAACCATCTGAATGGCGCCTTCTCATGCTCCTCCCCCTATCCAGTACGTCCCACTAGTTAGTAGGGATTACTCGTCCCTACTTACTTTTGAGCCCCTCACGAAGGCAGGACTTGCTGCTTTTGTGGCCACTCCTTTTCCATTACTTCCAGAGGATCCGTCCGTATGTGATGAGTTCCTGGCCTCTTACAGCAAGAAGACAGGAGTAGTCCAAGGCATGTCTCTGACATTGACATCTCGCGGCTTAGGGAAGGCTCTGTCCTTACCCTCCAAAGGAGAACCTTTTGTGACCACTCAACAGCTCTTCTCTACTGACGAGATTCTTAAGCAGTTGCAGAAGCAGATAAGGGAAGTCCTTGATGTTAAGAAAGTGATAAACTCTTCAGGAGTTTCGTTTTCTATGATCACTGATCCCGTCTGGAAGACGATGTGTCAGTTCCTTCAGGACAGGTTCATGCCTGCCAAAACGCCATCACACTATTTGTCCAAAGAGCTTTTCACGGCTTCCAGGATGGTGCTAAAAGGAGTTGCCATTGATTGGAGCACATACCTCCTTACTAAGATGGATCAGCATTTTGTTAAAGTCACGAGGGGTACTGTTACCAATGTTACCTATGGATCCTATTTGTCTGCCTTCTTGACCTATTCAGGTTTACAGAAGACTGTACCTCCACTTCCTCCATCAGATCCAGTACCTCCTCCTCCACCTTCAGAAGAGTCAGCACCTATTGACATTGAGGATGATGATTCTCCGCCTCCCCTGGTCATACAGCGCAAACGCTTAAAGAGGGTAGCGGACAAAGCCCCTGCTGTACTTCCCTCAGCGCCTATCCCTGCTACTTCTGGCAGTGAACTCCCTG
Organism: Lygodium microphyllum; assembly: GCF_053477565.2. Lineage (NCBI taxonomy): Eukaryota > Viridiplantae > Streptophyta > Polypodiopsida > Schizaeales > Lygodiaceae > Lygodium > Lygodium microphyllum. The sequence goes on from NC_141146.1 coordinate 41,295,007, forward strand.
GGTATCTCACTTGCAATAATCTATTCCGAGCACATAGAGAAGGATCCTTGGAGATCTCAGTTCCTTCCCTGAACAGTCTCGTCTCAGGAGATGCCATTCCTTTCCTCTGCAAGGATATTCAAAGTTCCATTGAGTTGTCAGTGACAGCCTGTGTCCAACAGCTGTACGCATCTTTCTATGAGGAGCTCATGCAGTCCAAAGACCAGTTGCATAAGGCAACATCTGAGTTAGCATCTGCTAAGGATACCCTAGCAGATCTATTTAAGCAAATGGAACAGCAAACCCAACTGGTTACCACTCAAAGTGATGAGATTTCTTCATTAAAAACCCAGTTATTCGAGGCTCAGTCACAGGTTACTAGCCTTTCAGCAGAGAAGGAGAGGATGTCCAGTGAAGCGAAAGAATTCCAAGTTCTTTTAGATGACAAGCTTTCAGCTTTACAGACTGCTAATGACACAGTGGCCAACCAAGCCTCCCAAATTCAGCAGTTGCAAGATCAGCTTGCAAAGTCCCGCTCTGTTCCTCCAAGCCCTCATGTTCCATTAATTCCTTCTTTTTCACAGCAGGACTTGGCTGCCCTACAGAGACAGGCTACTTTGTGCCCTCTATTCCAAGACAAAGTGGAAAGATTGCAGTCCAGAATGGACTTGTTATGGTCTACCTTTGAACAGTTTCAGGAATATGTCTTACCTGACCATTCTTTCTTTGTCCACTACCACTTGCAGAAGTTGGTTTTCTATATGAAGCTTTCCACGATGGATTTACCTTTTCCAGAGGATGGCTGGAGTGGGGCTTGGTCTGCTGAGTTGTTGACAGAGGTAGTCAGAATGCTCTTTGAAGATTCTGTCACGCCAGACACCATGCTGATGGCATACATGTATCTCCGAGGAGATTTGTTAATTCCAGATGAGGTAGATATGGCATGGTATGTGGGAGATGTGGTCTTACAGGCTGTCCTATATGTCAATCATTTGGAGTTGCGCATAGCTGATATGTTTCAGAGTTATTCCTCCAAAGTAGCTGATTGTCAGGATAGTTCGTGGCATCCTATGATTGAGTCAGTGGTCCTAAATCAAAGACAAAACACAGCTCCTACCTTTGTATAGAGTACTAACCAACTGAGGATGGATCTCTTAACCTATCTTTCCAAACATAATCCATTTGATGCTACTTTCTTTGATGCCTATCATAGACGATCTCTCTTGGGACCTTCTATTCCTACCCTCCTTTATTACCAACAATTGGCTCACCGTTATGCTATATATTTTTCCCTTTGTCAAACTAATTCCACAGTAATTTTACCACTTCTTTTCCAACCTTCCAATTTCCCTCAAATTCCTATTTTCACTTACTGTTCCTTTATTGAGGATAGGGTATTTTCCCCTTCTCCACCTTGTCCTTCACCCCTCATTAATGTACCCTCCACATTTCCTATTTATCAATTAACACCTTTCCTTAGTGATTCCTTACAAATTTCCGCCACTCCTTCTTTAACCTTTTCTTCCTTTTATGATTTTTCTTATCCTTCCCTACATCCACTTTCTCTTATTCCATTACCCTCTCCTAACACTTCCATATCTCAACCACCTCAGTTGGTTAGTGACTGTGACGGTTTTGATAATCAGATTTCCAGAAGAAGGGGATGGAGTTCGGATGATTGCCTTACAGGACCCCAGATTAATTGGCCAGTAATTCCAGGGGAATGGACAGTTTCAAGTCAAGCTTATCAAAACTATGTTCATTTTGCCCAACAGTATTCACAGTCTGCAGATCCCTCAGTGAGATTAACTGCTCACTTTGCTTGGTACCTGGCGTATATGCATAGGCACTCTCATACTGATTCAAAGCCTATCCCAAAGTTGTGCATGAATGTCAATGTTAGCATTGATTCTCAACAGCTAGAGATACTGTATTTTCATACCCTCTGTTTGCCTAGCAGATACTTGGTCCTATTGGAAAGGATGTGCTGTCTCCAATTTTTTCAAAATCCTCCTAAAAACTTTGTAGATGAATCCTTATCTATGGATCGATTCCGACAACATCAATCTTTTAAGAGGGATCATCTTCATTGATACCTTTCCAATGTATGGTGCAAGCTTTTTAATGCCAAACTCTTCTTTTTGAGGAAGTCATTCAGATGGTTGTGTTGTGTATTAGTGTTTGTGTTGTGAGTTCATTTATGTCAAACGAACGTGGTGGTTTCCTATTGGATTTTGTGTACGAGCTATGTTTTGGAGATTTGTCGAGATGAGGTCGTGGTTGGAGAGTTGAAGAAGATGATGCTGATAAAGAAGAAGCAAACTCTTATATCCTTTACAAATTTGTGATGATTTTTTGATAAGAGGTGTTAATTTCAATAGAGTTTTCCTTTCTTTGTATTTTTATATCAGAAACAGGTTATGAGATGGGGTCGTGGTGGATGGCTTCTTTGTGAGAAGATATTGAAGATCAAAGTTGAGCTTTTCTATGAACTTGTATTCCCTTTTTCCTGGGTCGCGAGGACGCTTCCTTATTAAGTGTGGGGATATGTTGAGTGTTGAAATGACTTGTTTTTTGGCTGATTTTTGTTGTTTTTGAGAGCTGAATGGTTGATTTTATGGGATGATTGATTGATTAGGAAGTGGTTTGAGAGTGTTTTGGATGATAATGATTGTGTTTTGGAAGTTCATGATGCTTGTTGGTGGTTTTATGATATTCTGATAGGTTCTGAATGGTTCTGTATACCTTCTGTTTTGTTCTGTTTTGGTCTGTTTTGTTCTAATTGTCTTCTGTAAGGAGGGATGGAGTATTGATTGATGAAGAATGAGATATTGTGAAAGCTTATTGAATGTTTTGTGAGAGTTTGAAATAGTTTGAGAATGAGTGATGTGGTTTTGATGACCTTCTATAACCTTTTGTAGGCCTTCTGTAGAGCTTCTGCTTCTGTTCTGTTTCTGTTCTGTTTCTGTTCTGTTTCTGTACTGTCTCTGTTCTGGTACTGTTCTGTAGACTGTTCTGTATGCTTCTGTAAGTGTTCTGTGGAATGTATGTGTGATTTTGGGAAAGTTTTCTAGCCTTGGAAAGAGGTGAATACAAGTGCAAAGGAGCTGAAGGAGCTGGAAGAAGTAGCTACTGAAGACTCAAGAGAAGACTAGAGTGAAGTGACAGTAGTGAGCTGTGAAGAGACACTGTAGTGGCTCTGGTGACCTTTCATATCAGACATACCTCTTGGGAGGGGTATCCACGACCTAAGAGTGATTATTGAGAGTGATTTTTGAGAGATTGTAGTGAGGATATGATGTATTATTGATAGAGTGAGAGAGAGAGAGTCAGAGATAGCCAATTCTACTCAAACAGGGTGATTGTATATGAGAGATTGAGAGAGAAGACTATGAAGATATTGAAGATGAATACTATGTGATGTATTTCCATTCAAAGATGGTGTACTTCTTTGCTTTCTTTGTGATATTGATGGATTCTATGAGGATGTTGAAGAATATGGTTGATTCTATTAAAAACCGTGGGAGATTTACATGATGCTGCATGAAGATTTGTTGTGCCTGGTGTTCTTTTCTTCATTGTGATCATATGAAACATGATAAACAAGCTTGTTGATGTTACAAGATAGATTTTCTTGCAAGAGAATTCCCTTTTTCCTTGGTGTTCCTCTCGGGGCTCCAGCGTCTAATTCTAGAATGGTCCAATTTTGAAAATCGGAGCGGGTATGTCTGATCGAACAAGGCTGCTAGTCCGATTCTGTGATCTGAGCATCGCGATCTGATGGATCGTGATCGCACGGGTTGTGTTTTTGATTATGGGTTATTCGATTTTCAAAATCGGACAGGATGTGCGATCGGACCAAGTAGGTTTGTCCGAGTGGTCCAACTCTGGGAGTCAGAGAGGTCGCTCGATCCGACTCTAGAAGTCGCATAGGTTGCTCGGTCCCGATTTTGGGAGTTGGACAGGTCACTCGGTCCGATTCTAGGAATTAGACAATATGGAGGGCATCCGATTCTGCCAACCGAAATGCATGTCGATCACTTATTTACCCAAAAAAAATCTAAGATAGATATCGCTAATGGCTACCAGAACTTCCAAGAATCAAAGAGGAGTGTGGGCCAAGGGCATTCCATACTTGAATCTCAATAGAAGTCACAATACACTCTGATCCATCTGATGTAGGCTTGGACTTGCAAGCTCTCTCTCTCTCTCTCTCTCTCTCTCTCTCTCTCTCTCTCTCTCTCTCTCTCTCTCTCTCTCTCAAGTTCTTCTTAACCTTTCAAATGCAAAATAAGGTCTTCCTTGCCACTCCTGCCCTCTTATTGCCATGCCCAACTCTGCACTCACCTTAGTCTTGCTCCTTTTACCAGCATTTAACTCAGAATTTCATTTTTTTGCCCTTCTTTTCCCTATTTCAGCCTGTTATACAATAGTAGACACCCTACTGTGTGCTCACACTATTTTGCTTCTATCATCCTACCTAAATGTAAACAGAAATCATAAAGAGAAAACCTACACTACTCCAACTTTCTTTTCCAAATCTGAAAAACCAAAAACCTACTTGCTAAGGAGATCGAATACCTCTTCAAACTCCCTCGCTTCCTACCTATCTACCTCAAGCACCAGTTTGGGGAAAACCCTACCTCAATGCTTGATTCGAAGCGTGCAAGCGCTCAAGGCTTGAATCTGTTGGTCCCGGTTGAGGCAATCAACCGCCAAGACCCACGGACCGCCTATTGTTTCAAGCATTCCAATCAAAGAACTAATGGCTATCTCTCACATAGTAGATGCGCTATCTATCTTCGAGTGTAGTGAGCTTACCTCCATGCCTGATCAAGTGCCTCCTCTCTTGAGTACTCCGGTAGCTCCATGATCCAAGTGTAAGCTTCAAGCAAGCTCCATCCTCAAGCTCCACGCTCCAAGCTCCATTGCCGCAAGCAAGAGAAGAGAAGAGAAGAGAAGAGAAGAAGAGAGGAGAAGATGGAGAGCTTATCCACCACGGTCCCTCACCCTCACATACTCACTCCCTCACACTCTCACAGTCCCTTTCTCAAGCACACGCTCAAGCAAGCAAGAACAAAAACAAGAAGAAGAGAGCTACTTTTGGCCATGCATAAGAATGAGCTTCTCATTCACTTTTCAACTTTATATACAAAACCCTAAATCCATTTTGGGCGTTCATCCCCTTATCCCCTTTTTTACATGGCCTACCTTTGCAAATTGCACAAGTGAGAGGCCAACACTCTTAAAATAATTCATGGTGCACCTTGCACTCTTTTACAAAAGTGTTGGCATGGACTTTTTCTTGTGCATCTTTCTCCTTGATTTAGGAATTTTTTGCACTTCTTGGGTTTCCAATTTCTTCTTGGCACGCCTTCATCTTCTGTTTCACTTTGCCTTGGCCTTTCCTTCCGCTTTAGATTTTCTAGATTTTTCACCTTGTTCATCTAACGTTAACATGATATATTTGAGATTTTTGAGAGGGTGACTTGTTAGTTGATTTCTCACCAATGGAACCACTTTGCGGATTCATTGATAAATTATGTCTTTGTTGAGGATGTATTTCTTAATTGTGGTCCTTACGGGTTATTAGAATTTTCCGATCTTATTAGCCCATGAATACTATGGGGATTGCTTTGCTAATATGTCTTGTTATGGCTACTGATGGTTACTATGGGTGATGAGTCAGGTATAGATTGACCATCTTCTTGTTCTTTCATGGATGCATTGGATCATTTAATGGCATATTTGTAGGAAAACCCTTGTCATTTATGCAAGGGGTTAGCTAATAATTTTATGCATTTAATGCACGACACCTCAGAAGCCCATCCCCTTGGTCTAGTTTTATACTTCAATATGACTTATGTGGTAGTCAAGGGTTTTTTTTCAATAGTAGGATATTGAATGGCATGCTTTATAGCTATATTTTCATTAGGCCAAGAGAGCCATTCTTGTTGGATTTAATGTTTGATTTCGTTAAGCAAAAATGGCCATTTATTTTGCAGTCAACTAGGTTATCTCATTAGACCAAGAGGGCCATTTTCTTGTTCAGTGTGAGTGTGGTTAATGGTTTTTTATCTTAGTGCTATACTAAACATATTCGATGGAGTACCTAGAGAGAGCCGCTTGTTGCATAGAAGCTTCTTGTGGCCAAGTCCAGGTGATGTCATTCCTTTACAATTTTTTTCTCTTTGTGCTATTTATGTATATGTATGTGGAGAATTTATTTAAATTCTTTTATAGGGAACCAACATTCAAGGTATGAAGTCCCAAGGTTAGGTTATATGTATCTAGGAAGATTTGAGCAGTTTTCTGTCTCCTATAAGGGCATTGTCAAGCATTTAAAGATGTGTTTTGAGGCAGTACTTAGTAACAATGTCATGCTCGCTTGCTAGGTAGATGTTTCTAGGAGCTTCTGTTAGTTGTGAGGTAGTTAGGAAAGTCTATTGAAAATAAAGATAAAAAATGATAACTATCTCTAGAAACCCCTAAAGTATGGAGGTGTGGAAAAAGGAATTCTAATCCCTAAAATAAGAAAGTCAAGAGAAAGAAAAATTTTGAGAGTAGATGTTCATTGCCTTGCGAAGGCCTGGTAGGTTCCTAGGGAAGAGTCAAGACCCAAGGCCAATGCCTTATCTTTGGGGGTTAGCATTTAGCAAAAAATAAATAACGATGGTTGGAGGGAAGATAAAAGTGAGCAAGAAGAAAAGGATTTAGTATCGCCTTGCGAGAGCTTGGTAGGTTCTTGGGTATCAAGATCAATGCCCTCTTTTCCTTAGGTCACAATATGCTTAACTCCCTCCTTTTTATACACCCAAGTATCACGTCTTGAAGTATAAAAAAGTAATAAATAGAATATATTCAAAAATAAAAGACCACGCTATAGGGATCCTTGCCTAGTAGGAGTTTCTAATCTAGCTATCCTAGGTCCGATAGGCAAGTCAAACCAACACTTAGGATGACTCCTTTGATGGTTCTTTTTAGTCATTTTGTGTTGGAGCAATTGGTTATCAACTAGCTCTAGATCTCTATCACATTATACTTGGCTTGTCCCTTGGGGACTTCATGTCTTGATCTTTGTTAGGGGGTAGGGTGAGAGCTATATTTGTGTTTTGTTGTGTTTTTTACTTGTAGCAGCTTGATGCTCTTTATGGTTTTTGTATGTGCAGATAAGTTTGTAGATTCAACTAACTTAGTCACCTTATCTTGTCATAACCAATGAGAGCAGATTTTTGGAGTTGATTTTAAAGTACAAAAAGATCTCGATGTCGAAGGGTTTCGAAAGCAATGTCGCAACTTCAGAAGTCCTTGATAAATTTCAGGTTAGAAGATCAAGCGAGAGAATGAAGTCAAATCTGTTATAATTTCAGGACACCCTGTATTCTTTTGAGCATTCAAAGGGACTCCACCCTCTTGTCCTTCTCCATAGTTGCTTCAATATAGTCTATAAGAACAAAAGGAGAACTGCTTTTTCCACAAGCTTTAATTACAGTGACCATCAGCTCAGAAGGAAAACCCATCTCTTATAATTCAGTCGATGGATCAATCTCTGAATTATCAATGATCTCTTATGAATTCAATCCTTCTTATTTATCACATACATCCTTATAAGGTTGCAAATCTGAATCCTCAATCGTAGACTGGCATAGGTCCATGGCACATGGCGGAAATAACAGAAATGGCCAAAATCCAATCTAAAAACCTGTCTTCTTGAAAGTCAATCAGCTGAACCTTCTAATAGAAGCTTCGGGAGCACTAGGATTTCAGGACGATCTACATCACCGATGTCGCAAAGGCTGGAGGAGTCGATCTGAAGCAAGGCAGGATCACCATACTTTATTGCAGGAGAGTTTCTGAAGGGATGGCATCAATCTTGGCATGCAGCGCTGCTTCTGTTGCTCCCGTCTCCAAAAGAAATCAAATCAGTGTGTCTCCAAAAGAAATCGAATTAGTGTTTCGGCTCACAGACTCCACAAAAGACAAATCCGTGTCTCAGCCCACAGTCTCCATAGTAAAACCAATCATAAAGATCATTGTCCTTTTTCGCCATTGCAACGATGATATCTTTATCTTCTCCTCTCCTTTTTCCCCTTTATACGGCAATAGGTACATCACTCCTCAGTCCGCGGCCAAAGATGCTTTCTTCTACGGCTTCTCGATCTCCCTTTGATGGCCCAAGCTCTTCAATACTGCGATTTGCTCCTTTATAACCTGTGGCTTCACCTTTAATCCGTTTCCTTCGCTCCCATTTCCATCATCACTTGAAGCAAGTGAGCAATATATTAACAGCCCACCATCTTCTTTGTCGACTTCATCCTTCTTCACGATCATGTTGTTTCATATTACTACAGCTCTTCATCAATCCAGTTCTCGTCGTCTTCACCTGCAGCTTCGTCCTTGTCGTCAAGCTCACCAAAGTCCCTTCCTTCCACTCTACCACAGTAGTCGTCCCCTTTGCCTTCCTCCCTCGTCTATTTTCCCCCTCTCACGATTCAAAAAAAACTCTTTCTTTTCTTTCTCGGATAAAAGCAGGTTCCCTCAAAAAGCTTTGTCAGGAAATAGCCCTCTACGCCTGTGCTCAGAAAAGCGACCCCTTTTTCTTTTTCCAGAAAAGCGGCCCCAGTCATGGCCTCCTTGACTTTGAAATTCCAAGCATAAGGTCTCTTCATCTTCCTCACCACTTATATCCATGTCACTATCACTATTCTCAAGATTCAAGAAATCAAGAGAGTCTGAATTCATCTCCTTCTGTGAAGCCTCATAATCACTTTCTAGATTCTACTGAATAGATACCTTTCTTCTTGCAAGGTTGAGCTTTTGTATGTTATTACAACTCACAGATTTAAAAGACCCCTTGCACTTACCAATTATGGTTGAACTTGAGCTGGCTGTAATCGATTTCCCAATCATCTTTTCTCAGGAGCCATCCATCTTTAGGTGCCAATCTCAGCTGTCATGACTCCAGTTTGGACTTGAACACGAGCAACACAAAAAGTCGGCAGCAACCAAGACTCTATAGATTGAGTAAAATGCTTCAAGTATAGGTGTCAAACCAGTGATAGAGGTAGACCTATTTGTGGGTAAAAGTAGTCTACCATTTTGACTCCCCAACCTTTAGCTCCATGTGTATCACTTCCTAACACCATGATTTTGAAATTAAAAAAAACCTGTCTCGTCCACCTTCAAGTGGGTTTCATCACAAGGACCTTAAGCTCTTGCCATTCTTCACAAACATATCCACCACTATGCTTCCAATCTTCTCCCCACTATACTCATACGCAGAAAATAAATGTAAACACAACAACTAAGTATGTACAAAGTATCAAATCACACACACAACTGTTGGATGGTTTTCACACCTCGAATGCGCAGCAATACGACACCCACCCCCTCTAATCCTGCGCATCCTCCGGATGGGCCAACTACCCATGATCATTATCATCGAGTTCCACAAATAGATCAATCTCTTCATTATGCATTTCTGGTAGATCAACAAGATTATCTGTCATATCATCTGTCTCTTCCATTGGAGTTTCTTCTCGTTGCTCTTCTCTTGCAAATTCTTCCAATGCATAGTCCTCATCATCCCTTTTCTTGAAAATCTTGATTCTTTTTCCAGCAATAGGCACTCTAAGCACTGTTCCATCCAATTCTGTCAGCTCATATGTTGCATTATCAAAGACATGTCTAACTATGTACGGCCCAAACCATCTTTTCACCATCTTCCGAAGTGCAGTATAATGATTTTCAAGGCTGCTATCAAAGACCAATACCCAATCTCCCTCTTCTATTGCTCTAGGCCGTAAGCGATGCCTGCTGTCAAACCTATCCTTATTTCTTAGTCTAGAAACCTTCAACCTGTTAATAGCTAGCTGAATATCCTCTGGTCTCCTTTCCAACTATCGAATCCGAAGAGCTAAGAGCTCTTCTCTCGTCAAATCCTCCTACCAAGGTAAAACTGACCAAGTCAAAGCACAAGTCTCAATCGGCATAATAGGTTTCTGACCATACATCAACTCTGCAGGCATATATCCTGTGGTAACACTATGAGTCGTACGATCAGCCCACAAAGCAAATGGTAGAAGTCTCGGCCATTCTCCAATCCGTCCTCTGCATGCTTTGGCTAATACTTTCACTATCGGCGGATGCCCTCTTTCACTCTTCCCATTTCCCTCTGGATTATATGCTGTAGTTAGAGCCAATTTGATTCCTAGCGGAGAGAAAAACTCCCTAGCTTCATCTGCATCCAATTCACCATGATCCGCAGTGATCTTACCCACACAACCATACCTGCAAAAAATTTCCTCCAATAAGAACTTACACACTGCACTAGTGGTCTTCGTTCTCAAAGATCTGCCCTCAACATGATTGGTAAGATCCTCTCTAGCCAAAACAATGTATCTCATCTGCCATAGACCCATAGGCATGGTAACCAAATCAAATACCCACTTATAATGAATGCATAGCGGATAGGTCGGATGAAGCTCATCTCGATGACGCACTACTGAATACATCTGGCAGTCTCTGCAAGTCTCAACAAAGTGAGAAACATCTCTATACATGCCTTTCCACCAATATTTCTCCTTGATTTTCTCATAAGTAGCCCACACTCCTCTATGACCAGCCCAAGGACTCTCATGAAACTCCCTCATCACCTATAACTGTGTCTCTCTATCGCAGACAACCCGCAAAGGTAATCCGCCTCTTTTCTTCGGATGCTTCCAAAGAAATCTGTCCTTGAGAAAATAACCATAGGCTTTCCTTCTGATCTTCTTGAACTCTTCATCCGTCCATTCATCTCTTTAGAAAGAATATCAGGTCCAAAAATGGGCTCGACACACTGGCTCTAGGGATCTAACCTAGCCTCCTAAACTCACACAAACAACCTCATGGCCTCGTGGCTAGGAGCGTATAGCCATTGACACTTCCTTGGTACTTCCTTGATATATCCCAATACCATTTCGTGGCCTCTCCCTTTAGAGTACTTGAAAACACAAGCATCCGATGTATATCATCAAAATTACTCACAAGGCAAGTTAGGCCATACTCTTTTAAATGCAACATTGGATCCTTATCTAATATCCCTTAAAATACTAGGAAATCCCTATATAAGGAGGAGGGCATTTAGTTCTCTTCTTTGGTATCAAGACTAGGTCTGCTACATCTTCATATTCATCTTGACCTAATCCCAATATCTCAGGGTCTCTAATCTCTTCCATTTCCACCTTTACGAGTGTAGAAAGATTAATATTTCCACTGGCATCCCTTTCTACCAACTCATAGGGTAGTCTAGGGAGTCCTATGATATGCAACATGAAATCTACCCCATCCTCTAATGGTTGTACTTTAGCAAGCCTATTCTCATTTATCATCATTTTCCTAGAATTGAAGATAGGTCACAATAGAACCTTCCATCAAGGATCATAGACGATTATGCCATCTTAGCATCACTTTTTCTTCCTAATCCTTCCTCTAACTCCCATCGGTTATGACTCACAGAGGCCACTTCATGGTTACTTTCCTTGATCTGTGGTTGCTAAGGGAGATCCCCATCAAGGATCAAGACCTAAAGCTACAAGCAAAGTATCTAGAATTCTCTATCAATAGTGGACTTGTCTACTATAGAACGAGATTATGTATACCGGCAAGCCAGTCACTCAAGCAGAAGATACTTTGGGAAGCTCATGACTCCCCTTTTTCAGGACATCCTAGCTATGCCAAGACCCTCAATGTTGTCAGAAAGAGCTATTATTGGGAGAAACTTAAAGGTGACGTTCTCAAATATGTCACTGAATGTTAGTCTTGTCAACGCATTAAGGCCAAACATGTCAAAATGCTTGGAAAACTGCAACCACTTGGCATTCCTCAAATGAAATGGGAATTCATTAGTATGGATTTTGTTGTTGACCTACCAAGTTCAAGAAGGATACAACTCCATTATGGTTGTGGTTGATATGCTCACCAAGGTTTCACATCTTATCCATGTTAAGACAAACTATAAAGCCTCAGACATTGCAAGGTTGTTCATCAAGTAGATATTCAAACTGCATGGGTTACCCATAAGAATCATTAGTGATCGTGACTCTCTCTTCACATCACATTTCTGGAGGGCTATCCTCGAAACCATTAGGACTCAACACTATTTCAGTACAGCTTACCATCCCCAAATCGATGGTCAAACGGAGTGAGTCAACCAAGTTATTGAGGATATGCTAAGGGCACACTGTTGTCACGAACCCAAAAAGTGGATCCAATATTTTCCGCTGGTTGAGTTTTCCTACAATGGTTCCTACCAAAAAAGCATTCAGATGACCCCTTTTCAAGCATTGTACGGGCACGACTGTCAAAGTCCTTTAAACTTCTCGGGTCCAACCTTGAGGGTTGAAGCTTCAAAGCAGATGTTGGAAAATATGGATGACCAAATCAAGTCAATAAGACAGGACATCCAAGCTGCCAAGGACAGACAAAAGGCTTATGCGGATCTGAAACGTCAAGATAGATCCTTCGTTGAAGGAGATATGGTCTTCATTCGCGTACATCCAAAGAAGAGTTCCCTATCCTTGGATGAATGCAAAAAGCTAATTCCAAGGTATTGTGGACCCTACAAGATCCTCAAGTGCCTAGGGCCTAATGCTTATAGACTACAACTCCCTGAGAACCTAAAGGTTCATAATGTATTCCATGTCAGTCTATTGAAAAAGTATGTACCTAATCCTAGTCATGTGCTTGATGATCAACAAGTTGTAATGCCTAGCCAAGGAGTCCTTGAGCTACCGCTTGACAGGATCTTAGATGTTAGGGAGAGGCATTTGAGATCCAGAACCTTAAGGGAATACCTCGTCCAGTGGAAAGATTATCCCGAGGAGTGTTCAAAGAGTAGAGAGAGAGAAAGGGAAAGACTCCATATCCATGAGCCTTCAGGCTCTCAAGCTCATTTCTTCATTTCTACACACTCAACTGAAAAGCACACACACGCTACAAGATAAGTGACCTAGTGTAAATGTAGACTAGACTGACTAACTCTAGTCAGGTCACTGACTGACTACTAACCCGACTTATTTAATGTAGTCACATGTAGACAGCTGTACACACTAGCTGTCATAGATGTCGGTCATAGATGAAGACACACTGACGGTGAGCTTGATTTTTAACACTCCCCCTCAAGCTCAAAAACAAAACTCAAATCATCTGCATCACTCCAAGTAGCTGTCTAAAGTGAATGAACTTATCTTTACCAAGTGATTTGGTAAAGATGTCTGCTACCTGGTCTTCAGTCTTCACATGCTCCAAGTCAATCTGATCTGCTAAAACCATTTCCCTGATAAAATGGTAGTGAACCTCAATGTGTTTTGATCTTGCATGATAAACAGGATTGCTTGCTAACATAACACTGCTCAAATTGTCACAGTACAGCTTGACTTTGCTGTCCAAGTGTACTCCCAAGTCATTCAGTAACTTTCGTAACCACTTAGCTTCACAGGCTGCTAAGGCCGCACCACGATACTCTGCTTCCGTACTAGACAATGCAACTATAGGCTGTTTCTTACTCAGCCAACTAATCATGCTACTACCCAATCCAAATGCATAGCCACTGGTTGACCTCCTGTCATATGTGCAACCAGCCCAGTTAGCATCAGTATACCCCATCAAGTCAAGGGTTTTTCCATATGCATAAAACAGCCCATGATCTATGGTACCCTTTACATATCTCAGAATTCTTCTGACTGCATCCAAGTGTGGTTTGCGAGGCTTCTGCATGAACTGACTGATCAGCCCCACAGCATAACTCAAGTCAGGTCTAGTGATCGTGAGATAGATCAAGCTGCCTACCGTCTGTCTGTACATAGTAACATTCTCAATCGCTGTCCCAACATCAATCTGCAGCTTGACATTCTGCTCCAAAGGCGTATCCATAGGCTTGCAATCAGCCATACCATATTTCTGTAACATGTCATGAGCATACTGCTTCTGTAGCAGCCATATGCCTCGAGGTGTAGAGACAACCTCAATCCCCAAAAAATATTTCAGCTCTCCAAGATCCTTGACCTTAAACTCAGCCTGTAAACATGTCTTTATTTCTGCAATCCCATTTTCATCATCTCCTGTAATGATTAAGTCATCAACATAGACAACTAGAAAAACATAGCCACTATCTGTCTTCTTCGCAAACAGACTATGATCAGCATCTCCCAATCGGAAACCATGTTGCTGTAAATAACTGCTGATGCAAGCATTCCATGCTCTGGGTGCCTGTTTCAACCCATATAATGCCTTTTTCAGCCAACATACATGTGCTGGAAATTCTGGATGTACATAGCCTTCAGGCTATTCCATGTAAACCTCTTCTTGTAATTCTCCATTGAGAAATGCATTCTTTACATCCATCTGCCATAGTTTCCGGCCTCTAGCTGCTGCCAAAGCAATCACAGTTCTAACTGTAGCCATCTATGCTACAGGGCTGAAAGTCTCCTCATAATCAAGACCATACTGCTGCGCATACCCTTTTGCAACCAGCCTGGCCTTATATCTTTCCAATGATCCATCTGATTTACATTTTACCTTATACACCCACTTGCATCCAATAGGTGTTTTGCCCTCAGGCAACTGTACCAAATCCCATGTACAATTTTCAGCCAAAGCTGAATATTCCTCATCTATAGCAGCACGCCAATTCTCATCTGAAACTACGTCATCAAACTTACTTGGTTCTCTAAAACATGTTACTTTCGTCATATAAGCATAATGACGGGCTGAATATCCAGTGTAAGTATACCTGTCAACAGGTCGTTTGACCCTGATCTCCTGAGCTGTGGCTCACTGTGAGCTTGCCTCTCATGAGGCGGCACATAACGGCTCTGCCTAGCACCTGGCATCATAACAGACGGAATCCCCAATTCACTGTCTAAGCTGTCACTGCTAGATGAATCATAACCTGCAGTGAGTGGACCTGTTACATCTTCAAAAACCTTTTCTTTTCCCTTTTCTGTTCTCCTCCTCACTGACATATCCGTGTCAGTGGATGCAGTAGTGTGACTCCATAATCATCCTGTCCAAGGACTCACTGTAGATGATACATCACCTGTCTGACCAGTCATGGAAGTACTCTCTGCAGGGGTATTTTCAGCATGACTCATACTGGGTGAGCCATCAGTAGGCACTGCAATAGGATTCCCATACCAAGATGCTAACTCATCAAATACCACATCTCTGCTTATGAGTGTCTCATGCGTAGAAGGTACATAACACTTATAAGCTTTCCGTTCCTGTGCATATCCAATAAACACACTTTTCACTGCCTTAGGATCCAATTTCTTCTTCTTCTCATCCGGTATATGCACATATGCAATGTTGCCAAATACCTTCAAGTGTGAAATATCAGGTATATGACCATACAGCCGTTCATACGGAGTGACATCATGAATCCCTACTATAGGGGTTCGATTCAGCACATATACAGCAGTCACCACTGCTTCAGCCCAATAACCATTTGGCAGACATTTTTCATTCAGCATAGCTCTAGCTGACTCCATCAAAACCCTGTTTTTCCTTTCTGCAACACCGTTTTGCTGTGGTGTATAACTGCATGTGAGCTGTCTTTTGATCCCATGTTTAGCAAGATACCTGTCAAAGTAGTTTGAGACATATTCACTCCTCCATCTGATCTCAAACATGATATGTAACAGCCCAATTCATTTTCAGCATGTTTCTTGAAGTCTTTGAATGCATCAAACACATCATCCTTATGTTTCAAGATATAAAGCCAAGTACTGAAATCATCAATAAATGAGACATAATATCGTGCACCACCAAAAGAAGCATTATGTGAAGGACCCCAGACATCAGAATGTACCAACTGTAAAGGCCTAGTGCTGTTTTTTACATGTCTCATGAAAGGAAACTGTGCCTGCTTCCCAAACTGACATGCAGGGCATACATGACCAAAATCATTATACTTGAATTTAGGTAATCCAAGTACTACTTCTTTTTGCTGCATAGATTTCAGCTTTTGTCCATTGACATGTCCAATCTGCTTGTGCCAAATCTCTACATCCCGAATGGCACTCTCATCATGTGCAAACATGGCTGCTTTAAGTTCAGGAATGGTCACTTCCAAGGTAAACATCCTGCCATCCCTTCTGCCCTTGGCAATTAGCTTGCAGCCATTTCCATACTCCTCCATGAAACATCCATCCTTGTTAAACCTCACTTGCAGATTCTGTTCTGCCATTTGACCCACAGACAACAAATTCTTTGTTATGGTCGGTACATGTAAGACATCATGCAGGCCTTTCTTCTTGCCATCAGGCAGCATCATCAATGGAACAATCCCTTTATGCTTTATGTCATGTTGGGTATCATCCCCAGTACATACATGACCATGTGTACCTGCAACCATCTCATCAAACCACTCTCCATGCGAGGTCATGTGGTTTGATGCACCAGAGTCAATGTACCACCTGTCATCTCTGTTCTGCCTTGACGTAGTCTTGGACACATGCTGCATGGCAAAGAGTCTATCAACTGACTCATCATGAGCACCACTGGAAGATGCATAGTGCCCATGTTGTCTGCCCTTTGCCTTCATATCTCCCTGCTTCTTGTAACAATCCTTTGCAATATGCCCATACCAACCACAATAATGGCAGTCCTTGTCCCTGTTGGACTGATCAGACGACTGCCATGAACCAGAACCACCACCTCTACCTCGGGGTGATCTCCCCCTGCCTCTAAACCCACCAGATCCACGTTGGCCTTGTGTATTTGCACCATGCCAATTACTCTGCTGTTGCTGCTGTCCATAAGTAATACGAGTGTCACCACGACCTCGAAATGAACCACGACCTCTAGATCCTCTGCCACGCTGGCTAGAGTACAACACAGTGTCTCTACTCTGAGATGCACTAGAACCTGTATTCAAACCAAGTTTGACTTCCTCATGCACCAACAAAGCAACTAGCTCTTCCCAGCTAGGGGGCTCTTCTCTTATAGAAATGGAAGTGTCAAAAGCTTTGTACTCTTTGCCTAAGCCATTCAAAGCAACAGCAATCATATCATCTTCTGATACACTTGAGCCAATAGTAGCAAGTTGATCAGCTATGGTCTTAATCTCTGTGGTATACGTCTGGATGCTCTTGCCATTCCTAGACATGTTGTTGAACTGCTGTTTCAACTGGATCTTTCTTGCATGTGTCATGGTTCCATAATTTTTCATCAGTATGTCCCAAGCATCCTTCGAAGTCTTACATCCAGTGATTTGAATTACCATAGCATCAGATATACATAAGGAAAACCAATGCAGCACCTTGCATGCTCTTTCATTCCATAGCCTGTAGGCTCTTTTCTGTTCATTTGTTGGATTGTGTGCAGGCAACTCAGGAGCAACTTCATCTCCTATACATAAATTCCAATAACCTCTGCCAACCAGAAAGGCTTCCATTCTGAATTTCCATAATGTAAAGTTCTTATTATCCAACTTCTCTCCAACTATCTGAGTGATATTGTCAGTCCCATGTGCATAAGCCATGATGCAATAGACTGTCTATCAAGTGCCTGACTCCCTGCAGTCTAATAAGTATGACTGACTAAGTTCAGTCCGTAACAGTTTATGACAGTTTTTTGCACTAAATTGCAGAAAAAAACCAGGGTATTTCAACCCACTGACACCCCAAAACAACCCTCAAACACGTGGTCTCAACTGTAGATATAACTGTCAATACATAAGCTATGTGTTTGCTTCAGCTTAAGCTTATGTAATCTCACTGCCAGGGTACATACATGCAGTCTGAAAACTGTAAACTGTGAGTAACCAGCAGCAATTTCAAGTCCAAAACTGAGTGTGTCAACGAATTCAGTTTCAAGTTGCAGTCAACCAGAATTCAGCATACCAAGCTCCAAGCAGCTCCAAAATGTCTTTTGACCATGTCATACATTTACTTTGTAGTGGCAAGTTCAATACATGAGCATCTGAGTAGGCATAGACAACCTGTCTTCATTGACCAATGGCATAAACCTCATGAGCTGTTTGTAATTAACCAGGGCAGTGTAACTGCATTTACTTCAGCTTCCAAATTCAGTTTTCAATGATGTTCATTGCTTACTTCAATTCTCCATGCATTCAGCATGTATAGGCTAGTTCATATAGATGATGGAACCCCCAAGATGACCTGTATTGCTTCAGTAATACACAATACTTGTCATTGACTGTGTATGATAGTTTTCAGCCTGTCATTGATTTTCAGATCTGAGTATTCTATCATTGACTGTGTATGACAGTTTTCAGCCTGTCATTGATTTTCAGATCTGAGTATTCTGTCAAGAGATCTCAGCTCCAAGACCTTTGATCCAATGCATACATGCTTTGACACATTCTTGTGCTCCAAAGATGCCTTCTGAGTGTAGTACAAGGCTCCTGTGTGTCAGTAATGACTGAATGCATGCAGTTCATTCATGTTTACAGTAGTTCAGAAATGATTACAGGTCTGTGACTGTCACTCCAGCTCATAACAGAGCTCCCACACAAGCATTTACTCCTTGCACACTTCAAATACCTTCAATAGTGAGCATACATGCTCTATGAACCTTGTCCAGATGCCCCATTGAAGATTGACAGGTTGCTGTTTACTTAGATCAGCAGGCGTAGATTTTCAGATACAAGTTGCTGTCCATTCAGATCAGCAGGCGCAGATTTTCAAATACAGGTTGTTGTTTTTCATGAGGCAGTCCACGATTTTCAGACACAGGTTGCAGTCCACGATTTCAGGACACAGGTTT
Source organism: Lygodium microphyllum (assembly GCF_053477565.2). NCBI lineage: Eukaryota > Viridiplantae > Streptophyta > Polypodiopsida > Schizaeales > Lygodiaceae > Lygodium > Lygodium microphyllum. The sequence continues at coordinate 41,313,757 of NC_141146.1, forward strand.
CAGGAGGCAGTCCATGATTTTCAGACACAGGTTTCAGGAGGCAGTCCACGATTTTCAGACTCAGGAGACAGTCCACGATTTTCAGAAGGCAGTCCACGCTGATTCCTTCCTTTGACTATGGCTTCATTTGCAAGTGTCCAGCTTCTTTCTCATTCCTTACTTCCATCTCCTTTGCACTACAGGTTGTCATGCCCATTCTCCCACAGCCTCATGGATGAAGCTCTGATACCATGTTCAAAGAGTAGAGAGAGAGAAAGGGAAAGACTCCATATCCATGAGCCTTCAGGCTCTCAAGCTCATTTCTTCATTTCCACACACTCAACTAAAAAGCACACACACGCTACAAGATAAGTGACCTAGTGTAAATGTAGACTAGACTGACTAACTCTAGTCAGGTCACTGACTGACTACTAACCCGACTTATTTAATGTAGTCACATGTAGACAGCTGTACACACTAGCTGTCATAGATGTCAGTCATAGATGAAGACACACTGATGGTGAGTTTGATTTCTAACAAGGAGGATGCCACTTGGATGGATAAAAGTACTCTCAACCAACAATACCCCTAGTTTTTCTCAAGATGAGGACATCTCGGTTCCTCTAAGGGGGAGAGAATGTAATATTTCCACACGAAATATTAAAGAATTTTGACCACTACACGCCCCACGCTAAAGCAGTGCTAAGTCATCTCCCGCAACGGAATAATGTTAGTGACTAAGTCCTTACCCCGCGCGCGATAATAAACCCCAATCGCGTTGTGCAAATAAGGCCGAGGATAAAACCCCAATCCACACAAGAAGACCCTTTACGAGAAAAGGTAAATGGATAATGCTCAATTTTGTGCAAATGTTTTTATTAATTACCCCCTCCCCTCAGTGGATGCATGGCAGGGGGAGAGGGAGTGTGAGAGGAATGGCATAGTGGTGGAGTGAATGGGGGAAGGGAGAAGGCATGCAAGCCATCCACATGGTGGCTATCTCTCCCCCCCCTTAGCCTATATAAACTCCCCCTTGGAGATGGGGGAGAGAAGAGAGACGAACTATCGTGCTGCCCAGGCTGCCGCCTTCACGCCGTGTTGCCGCCTGCTGCCGCCTGCTGCATGTTTCACATTTTCTGTCAGTTTTACAGAAGCATAGATTCTAAATTTAAGCTTCCTAAAGTATCGTTCCCTCGTGCTTCCCCGGGAATTTAAACCCAATCCTCCAAGGCCCCTGTTCCTGCACGGGAGAGGGAGACCGCACACTGTGAGTCTTCAGGACACGCGCGTAACCCAAGGGAAGCCGCTACAACAAAAAAATGCACTGCATAAATGGCCCCAAAGTTAAAGACATGAGGCGCACACGCAGGAGCCTCCAACCCAAGTCTACACGTAGACATCCCTGCTAGTCCTCATATCCAAGTTCTTAGAAGTTTAATTCCACATAAAAGAAATGCATTGGGCACGTTTAATTTTCATGGGGAAGTTATGAATGCAAATTACTCATTCGTCTTACAAGTTTTAGTTGCATGTTACTCTTTGCTTGCATTTCCAAAGTGAAAATCCTAAATGCATATTGCATAGGTTAAAAGGATGAAAATTTGTTTAAATTCATCCTTGTCTTCCTCGCAAGAAAGAACAAGCGCATAATGCATTTAGGCAATGATTTCCTAGATATGATTCGTAGGAAATAATCGTTAACATCCGTTAGAATATTGTCCAAAGAATTGCATTGCATGAAAAGGAAACCATGAACTTACATGTTGCATGCGAGGATGCTTGCATTTTTAAGTCGGGTTAAGTGCCGCTGAATGGATTAAGTCAATAGTCTTATGACATTTGTCATGCGTGAACTCCTTTATCGAATTTGTTTTAGAAAAAGATGCATTTCATATTAAATCATGAATTCAATGCATCGAACAAAGGGTTATAGATATAATTCTTGTTGAAACTCAACGTAGGTTTTTATATGAGTTAGCCATGAATTGTCTATCATTATAGATTAGGCAAGGAAAAGAGATGGTCATTTTATATTTTATAGTTGTATAGAAGGAAAAATTCAATGAATCACATATTTGCACGTAATATGATTGCATATTTTCACGTAATATGATGTCTTGCAACTATTTACACCTTTAGGACAAATATTAGGTCTCTAAGAAAAGATCGTTTTGTAATATTTTTGCTGAAAAATATTAGGAACCCATGTGAGTCTCAGGCAAATGACAATGACGGCATTGTGGTTACGGACGGTGCGATCTTTTAATAGTACACTCTCCACTGGCCAATTGAGACTAAGGACTAAGAAACCCGCATATCTTTGTATGAACCTCCTCTTGGGAGGAGGTCAAGAGGATAATGATATAATTATTGCAAATTTTTTTAATCCTCTTCTCCCTAGCCGAAGTGTGGCTGAGGGAAGAGGATGGGGCTATGTCGGGAAATAGGAGAGGTGGAAGAAGAGGAGCCATGTCGGCACCACGTGGGGGAGGGAGGCCTTACCCCCTCTTACTATAAATACCCCCCCTCAAAGGGGTGGAGTAGGAAAGGAGCTGAGTAGTCATGAGGAAGAGCTGTAACGCTGCAGGCCGAGAGAGAGAGAGAGAGGAGAGCAACATTGCCGTGAGTTGCGCCACTCTGAATGCACCAAGAGGGAGGAGGATTGCCTTAGAAGAACCGCTGCCGCAATATTTCGCCTCCTGCCTGCCAACAACTGTCATTAATAATCGTCTCCTCTTCCTCCACGTGGATTCTAACAGCCCCAGAAGCTTCCAAGAAGCCTCTTGGAAGCTTCTAAGGGGGGGCTCTCCAAGCACCCATTTCCGTGGGGTTCCACCCAAGTCCCTTAAAGTTCACCTTACTTCGGGAATTAAACCCTTTTCCCCCCTTGGTTTCCCCAAAAGACACCATAGCCGGGTTTTTCAAAGCCCTCCCCTTAGCATTTCCACAAAAGCCATTCCCGTGGATTTCCCCCACACAAGTTCTTTTAAAGCCCTTCCTGTGGACTTTTATAAGCCCTTCCCAAGGGGTCTTTATAACCCCCGGAATTTAAGCACCCTTTCCCCCCTTGCGTACTACAAAGCTATTTTTCTCCTTTCCGTGGACTCCCACAGTGGCCAGTTTTAAGCCCCTGAATCTCCTTAAGTCCACTTTATCCCTCGGCTTTCTTTTAAAGCCCTTCCCGTGGACTCACATAAAGCCATATTAGCGGGGTTTTAAACCCTTTCCCATTTCAACTCCCACAAGCCATACCCCGGGGATTTTCTTAAGCCCCCTTTCTGTGAAGATCAATTGTATTCCCGGAACTTCTACGAAAAGAAGGAGAGTTCATAAGTTCCCATTTCCAAAGTCCAAATTCCGCAAGAAGGTGCATTGGTCAAGGAAGCCCTATTTTAAAAGGGAATTACACGTGTGAGGGAGACCGGCCAAGATCATAAGTCTGCGGCCAAGGCAAGAAGGTCAAATACGCAATGGCCCCTAAAAAGCCACAAGGCGCAACCGCAGGAGGATCGTCTCCTAACATTCATGTGGACATTTCACCGAATCCACAAGTCCAATTTTTCTTCCTAATATTGAAATTGTGCATGGATAATTTATGGAATTAGGATGCACTTTTGGCTATTTTAAAGGAAATAATTCACAATCGAAGAATCAGTCATTTGTATTTTTCAAAGAAACGATTGAAAGAAGGACATAAGATGTTTATGCATTCTTAGCAAGTTATTTTTATGCATTGCAAAGTAACGAATTTAGATAAACTAATGATCATCTTTACAAAGTCAAAATTATTAATGTACACTTCAATTATGCATGGAAAGATAAAATCGCATGTTGCATTATTAGACATTTCTTTCTTTGCAAGGATTCATTAAAGAAGATTGCTAACAACCGTAGGAATTTGCAAGGCTTGGAAATGATTCTAGGCTGCATGAAGTAGATTAAACTCTAGTCAGTTGGCATAAATCTCAATCAATTACATAAGTAGTTACGAAAGGTTGTGTAATGCTCATTCAGCATACGAATAATTCATTCAGAAATTAAATTAGGAAAAGGCTGCATGGTTCGTTTTAACATAAACCCTAAAAGCTTAGCAGCATGAATCATGAATGCATCAATGGAAATTATGCCGTAACTTAACATACGCTTTGATCTTAACCAGAAAAGTTAGGGGATGTAAATCTAATCATACGTAGGCAATGAATCGTGTGCTTACGACAATGGTATCATAATGCAACTAGTTTTTCCCCTCTTTGATCAAGACAATATCTTCATGAATAGACAAGTACATTGTTTTATCCTAAACACCTAAACCATAGAGGAATCACTTAGGAATGGTTAAATCGATGCAACATATCCCAAGTGCTAACTAGGGTTTAGTCCATTGAGGACGTGACCTAGTCGCTATTATTGCCAAGCTGAAACTCTCATACCCTAAAGACCTGTCCACATTCACGGAATGTAGGAACAATAGGACATACTTGCGAGAAACAATCTAGGGTTTCTACCCTAAGGATCGCTTGTTAAAAAGATGAAACTCGGTTTGAATTGGAACCCTAGGACCGACAATGTCGGCCTAGTGCAATTAGAAACGGATTGGAAATGAAGACACCCTAACCCCGTTTCCTATCTAATCATGATTTCGTGATTAGAAGACATCGTTCAATGGGTAAAATAGTCCCATGGATTAGATGCGGTACTTGTGCAACAAGTTGCAGAGTCGCATGATCTTGTGGTTTGACCACAAGAGAATAGCCAATTCCTCGGAATAAGATTGGCAGATTCTTGCGCAAGTTTATCTTGCAAGAGGATGAGTAGTCGTCCTGATATAGTACCTTTCTTGGAAAAATTGACCAAGATAAGGGAATTAGATAATTGCTTGGAAGCAAAAGATCAATCAGTAATTTGGAATAACATAGTTACTGCTAATAGAACTTAAGGTATGGGTTAAGTTGGGTTAATAGGGTACGGACCTAACCCAAGGACATAAGGGTTAACAAACAATTCCTTGGGGATCTTGTCAAGTCACAAAATTGATCCCGGATCGAGTGCTGGATGCATTCAGAAAGAAGGATTCACTCCTTAGCAGTTAGCCAAATAATGACCACTGGAAATGATTGTGCTTGTAACAGTTTAAAGAGCACTGTTTGCTTTGTTTGCTCAAGGAATTAAAGGTTGAAAAGATATCTAATGCTTCAGGTTGAAGGCATGAAGGGAGAGGCAGCCTCAGTTACCCCCGGCTGTCTGCCTGACCCTAACCAAGGGGGTTGTTAGCCGCATCGGGAAGGTGGACCGAACCCGCTGCGAGAGGTCTCTCCGTTGAGCGCTACTTGGAGCAGGAGGATGCTTGGGTGCCAGGGGGCTCTGGCCATAAATCCCTTGCCTTCCGGGCCTTGCACGAGGCCAACATGACTCGAGATTGGATCTCGAGGCCCACATACTAGTCTACGGGCGGAATCTTGGATTAGTAATCCCTGTGGATTGCTGGATAGCCTTCGGGCGGATTATGGATAAGCCTACCGGTTGGACTTTATGAATGTATTCCAAAGATAAATATGATAACTTGTTACAAAGGAACTTGTTTGACACTGCTTTTCTATGTCAAGTGCTAAGATTACGTGAAGGAATCGGTGCCTAACAGGCTAATTAAGGAAGCTGCTTGATCCACGTCCAACTAAATGTGGTAGGTAATTAGATAACTAAAACAACCTGAGGAAAGTGCGGTGGATGTGGCCATGGGTCCGTCCTATGGTGGTCCCGGTTGGCCGGGAACTTTTCTCAATCATGATGGACAGCAAGAAGATCGTTTCAAAGGAAATGAATAGCAAGAGCGCTGACCTAGAGTCTAAGTTATAATAATCCCGATTTACGTTGTTTTAGGGGAATGGAATGGGACTATGCCTTATGGCAGAGAGGTCGTCGAGCCTTGCAACCCTCTCGTTTCCCATTCTCCTTGAAGCAAGTGCAACGTGAATCCGCTTCGGCCCTAGCGTTTCTGCATAAAGTAGTTCGCTCGGGGTTCGACGCTAGTTGCCGTTTAGGAAATGACCATTAGGGAAAACCCTGATTCAAGTCGGTCCTAAGTGGAAACGGCTAGAATACTTCCACTACGTGGCAGACGCGGAAAGTCCTGGATCGCAAACCCCGTAACATTCCATGGGAGTGTCGGGTAGAGCTTTCTAGATTTCCTTTCCGATGGACTGCTAAGACGTGTCTTGAAGAGAATAGGTGGACACGTTACATGTTTCTTATCGCAAGACAAGTAGACCGATTTAGCTAAATCACTCTTATAATAACATAACCCACATGGGATTCTTAAAAGCATAAACAGTTAGTACAACAAACACCTCAAAGTGCTAGCTAGGGTTAGTCATGTTAAAAATTCTACCTAGTATCGCACTTGGGATGCCAAGTCAAGACTTTCGATCCCAAAGATCCCTACCACGTTCAGGGAATGTTAGGGTTAGCTAAACGCCCATGCAACAACGATCTAGGGTTTTACCCTAAGGATCCAATGACCTAATACTAGACTTCCGATTGAGTTTAGAAACCTTAGGGTCAAACGTTGTCGGCCTAGTAAGGTTAGGGTTGGGTTGGGTCAAGAGGACTCCCAAACCCTACATCTTGACCAAATGTATTTCTTGACTAAGGAACGTCGTTTGATGGGAGAAATGATCCCACAAGTCAGATGCGACTCCTCTGCAACAAGTTGCAACGTCGCATGGTTTTGTGTTAAATCACAAAATAGAGTTGCCACTCCTTAGAACGAGGTTGGCAAGTCCTAAGTTCACGTCAAACTATCTTGAGGATGAGTAGTCATCCTGCTACATCATCCTTCTGTGAGGCTGAGTTGCCAAGTTAGGGTAACTATGAATTGCCTAGCAAGCAATTGACAAATCAAGTTAGGGCGACAAGGTTGCCCAAGATTTACTGTCTTAGTTTAAGGAACCTAAGGTGTTTGTTAAATTGGGTTAACAGGGTACAAACCCTAACCCAAGGATAAAAGGGTAAACGAGAAACAAAACCCTTGGGGATCTTGCCAAGTCGCAATTGATCCCGGATCGAATGCTGGATGCATTCGGAGAGAAGGATTCACACCTTAGCAGTTGGCCAAATAAACGACCACTAGATTGATTGTGTTTGTATAGTTAGGAGCACTGTTTGTATTACTTTGCTCAAGGAACTAAAGATGGAAAAATAATTAATGCTTGAGGTTGAAGGCCTGGAGGGAGAGACATCATCAGTTACCGGCTGTCTGCCTGACCCTAACCAAGGGGGTTGTTAGCTGCGTCGGGTACGTGGACCGAACCCGCCACGAGAGATCTCTCCATGGGTGCTACTTGGAGCAGGAGGATGCTTGGGTCCCTAGGGAGCTCTGGCCATAAATCCCTTGCCTCCGGGTCCTGCACAAGAGGCTGACATGACTCGAGATTGGATCTCAAGGCCCGCATACTAGTCTACGGGCGGAAACTTGAAATAGCGATCCCTGAGGATTGCTGGATTGCCTTTGGGCAGATTATGGATTGCCTTCGGGCGGATTATGGATTAGCCTACGGGCTAGATTATATGATGTATTTTAAAGACTGATAAATAAGATCAATTGTTGAAAAGGAACTTGTTTGACATTGTTTTTCTATGTCAGTGCTTAAGTTACGTGAAGGAACCGGTGACTAATTGGCTAATTAAGGAAGCTATTTTTGCATGTCAAACTAAATGTGATAGGTAATTAGACAACTAAAGTAACCCTGAGGAAAGTGCGGTGGATGTGGCCATGGGTCCGTCCTAGAGAAGGGTGGTCTCGGTTGGCCGGGAACTTTTCTCGAAGGAAATTGACAGCAAGGAACGATGACTTAGAATCTAGAGTACTAGAGTCCGATTTATGTTGTTTTAGGGGAACGGAATGGGACTATGCCTTATGGGTAGAGAGGTCTAGCCTCGCATCCCTCTCGTTTCCCATTCTCCTTGAACCAAGTGCAGCATGAATCCGCTTCGACCCTAACGTTTCTGCGTAAAGTAGTTCGCCTGGGGTTCTCCTGGGGTTCAATGCTAGCTGCCGATCTAGGAATTTGACCACTAGGAAAACCCTGATTCAAGTCAGTCCTAAGTGGGAACGGTCGGAATGCTCCCGCTTCATGGTAGACTCGGGAAGACCTAGATCGCAAACCCCATGACATTCCGTGGGAGTGCTAAGCGGCACCTTCTAGACTCTCTTCCCGATGGGCTGCTAAGACGTGTCCTACAAGTAAATAGGTGGACATGTTACAGAATAATTTCTACAGTAATGATAAGCGAGTCAAGTGCACAAATACAATGTTGTAGCTTTACAAGAAGTTCTTGAGATCACATGCTTCTGATGGGTAATCATAAGCACATCTAACGAAAGTTAGTGAGAACCTGAGCTTATTGGTTATTGTAGTGAAGTTTGAGCTAAAAGCAAACTTGAGGTCAAAGTAACTCTCTAAGAAGAAATAATTTGTATAAGAAGTGCCGAATACAACTTATAGAACTCACAAATAACTAAGATCTAGCAAAAAAATAAATCTGATTATACACCTTCAAAGTCATAAATTGTATGTTCTCTTTTACCACCAAATTTTAAGAACCCTCAAGAAAAAAAAAAGTAAACTTGAAATAAGCATGGAAAGGCAGTTGACTTCCAAATTTAACTACAAGGCTCCTCATAGTATTTTTTGAAAACACATTGCCAAGAATTATTGCAATCATATAGTGATCATTAAATTATGATTTCTTCCCATTTCAATGACTTTAACAACCTCAACTAAGAGACTATGTCAATCGTCTTTCTTATTTTCTTTAACATAGTTTGTACAAATCAACTGCTATATAAAGAGTCCATGACAAGCCACTCTCGAGATGATGTAACAATAGCCTAGCTCTATCTTTTTCAAAAAATAAAAAAGCATTCCAAGGGGGGTTTTGGCATGCTTTTCTTTGCCAAAAAGTTAAGCTCCCTCTCTCCCTCTCTCCCTCTCTCCCTCTCTCTCTCTCTCTCTCTCTCTCTCTCTCTCTCTCTCTCTCTCTCTCTCTCTCTCTCTCTCTCTCTCTCTCTCTCTCTCTCTCTCTCTCTCTCTCTCTCTCTCTCTCTCTCTCTCTCTCTCTCTCTCTCTCTCTCTCTCTCTCTCTCTCTCAGTGTGTGTGAAACCCTTCATACTTCTTTCTCATAGCTCTAACCCTCATGTGTATAGTGTTTGCCGACATTTCCCATTGACTAACACCATCAAGACTACCCTAAAAATATGGATGTGACACTAGCACCAATTGGATGTGAGTGTGAGAAATGCGATGTGGGCCTTACTCCTTTCATGCAGGACCTTAAAACATCAATTTTTCTTTTAAAACTAAAATACAGAAACCACCTCCACCTTGAACCTCCCCCTACATGATAGAAATAGCCACATGTAGGAGCATTGAGGCTTAAGGTATAAGCCTAAAAGCTTAAGAATGGTTCCCTCAGTTGTTGGAATAAAGTTGGTTGTCGATTGAATCCTTATTGCCTTAGAGACCCACCATAATATGCAACCCCACCCTATTGAAAACAACACATATAGATGCTTTACATTAAACATGGTGGGATATTGGAAATCAACACCCCTGTGATGGTATAACAATACATAAGGAAAACTATGTCAAGGTTTGTGATTCAAATAATCTAACCCAATGATGGCGATGTCACATACACTGCATACATTACTTTTTGGATGTATATGAAGTCATGAAAGTTGCATGTGGCACCTTTTTTAAGCCTTCTAATTAATATAAAAGGGGCTACCTTTTCATGAATTGTGCATGGCATGACCCTAATTGTTGCCACATTGTTGCACTATTATAGTGGTTGTTATACTATTGCAAGGGAAGGAAAATGATTTTAAAAATGTAGAATAACCTAACTTCTTTAAGCATATTAAGGCTTAATCATTAGCCTTCCAAAGGTTTAAATTTTAAGCCTTTTAGGCCCACCATTCCTTCTCCATCTCATTAACATAGGTCAAGCTTTACTTTAATCAACTATAGGCTGCAACCAATATCAAGAACCAAAGTTGGATAGAATGTACTTTATCTTGATGATTTGGAGAATGACCACAACTATGACACTAGTATTGTGGAAATTGTTCAAAAAAATGCATCATAAAATACCTAAAAACCACAAGATAAGGAACAGAGAACACCAACTAAATTGCATTTATAAAATCATGGAGGTGTTTGATCCAATAGTTTGGAGTGTGGTTTCTCCCAACAATTATGGAGATCGTTGATTTTGACAATCTTAGAAATGAGGATAAGGAAATCTCATATGTCCCAATTTTATGCATGAAGAGGAGTTGCTTATGCTTAAGGATGAAGATCATCAAACTAGTGGCAATCATGGGCTGGTGGATAACAAGAAGTTGAGGAGAAGATCTCATGCAACAATTCTAGAGATGAATGGGTGAGAAATTGTGAAGAACCTTTCTCCACTTAGGTCATGAACAATTAGCTCACAATTAGAGAGCCTTAGTCTTTGAGATGACTAGTTTGCATGTAGCCTTGGAGGTGATCAAGAGCCATATTAGAGATTAGGAATCATACCACATGCAAGTTTGTGACCTTTAGCATCATAGTTATGGACATTCTAATGCTCATATACAATGTATGTAGCCTTAGGGGTGTGCAACCTTGGAGATCTCTAAGCATACAATCAAGGGGATACAAGTGTATTCTTATAAAGCTAGTTTGAGTGTAGTCAAGCAGATGACTTGAAGTGTAGTGATGGACATAATGTGGATACAAAATCATGGATAATTTGAGAGAAAGAAGTCGGACAGGGTGTACTAGGTTGTCGTAGGGTTAGTAGGTACAAATCAAGGTTTTACTTATAGCATCATGGGATTTACAACCCCAAAAATCACACGTAGGGTAGGATCTAGACTCATAGTGGCATTTAGTTCCTCAAGCACATCTTGAAATTGTGGCCTTAGCATTGATTTGGGATCTTATCATTATGCAATTCAGTAGCATGGAACTATGGAACTAGTGCAAGAGAAGGTGGGTGTATTGTAGCTGATGAGAAGATCCTATTTCATGATTGAGAGAAGGTAGGGAAGATAGTACATGCAATTCCTCATTAGGGAATCCATCACCAATTCAACTTGAGAGAAGGTATTAGGGCTTGCCTAAAGAGCTTGGTATAATATGTAATGGTAAATTGCATGTATGGATACTGAGGTTGCTCTATGCTCTTCTCCCCTCCAACTTGTAGCTATGGAGTCTAATTCTCATACATATTCTTACTTTTGATCAATCTCACTTCCTCTTGATTTCTCTCAAAAATTTCTATAAAAGTTAGGGCCTTTCTAGTCCAACCACATCCATAAGTGCTCAACCTTGCCTACCAATCATGATCATGAAAAAGTAGAGAGCCATGGAAATAACAAAGTAGTCATGGAAAATAAAGAGCTTGCAGTCATGGAAATATCTCTAAGCATAGTTGTGAAGTCCTCAAAGAAAGTAGTCATGGTAACAATGATTGCCAGTACTTGTGGAGATCTTGTGTGTCCTTAGTCATGGGGTTAGTTGCCAAATATTTGTGGTCACATCAACCACTGCAATCATGCACAATCATAGTCATAGAGAAAAAGCAAGTGCCATGAAGATATCCAAGTTATTAGAAATACTTGTGGTCACTTCAACCAATACAATCATGCACAATCATAGTCATGAAGAAAAAGAAAGTGGTGTGGAGACATACAAGTTACTAGAAATCATAGAGATCATGCTAAAAAGTCATGATTTTTTTTTTCCATCTAGGTTTGTAGTCATGTGTTAACAAATCCAAGACAAAAAGAGTAGGATGCTTCTTGCAATCGTGATGTCTCCAAGTAGGAATTCATGCTAAGAATAATGATGGTTGTGATGATAGACGTGGCCAAAAAGAAAAAGAAAAAGAGGCTTGTAGGACCTTGAGATGTACTATGTAGCATGGTGACAAAAAGCAAGCTAGACATCTTGATGCCAAGAGGAATATTCCATAGTGGATTCCGTGAGGTTTTGCCATGGATTCCATAAAACTATATTTATTTAACGGGCTCATACAAAAGGTGGATTCCTTGTGCGAGAAGTTGAAGCGGACGCATGTCCTTTTCGAGCGTCATGTTAATTCAATGTGCACATGGGTGACTCCACAGCGGCGGGTGATTCCGCAAAATACATATTTAAACTAATGGACATTTATGAGTTTAGAGTGCACTCGTATTAAATTAAGGTTAGGACAGAGTCCCAACCTGTTTATTTATTTTGTAGCTGAAGACTGCTAGGTATTCACTTTTGTCAATTTAATTTTATTATTTTCTAAACATTGTGAATGCTTCAGTTGATGTGTAGAGCAGGCAGCAGTGGCCTTGGAAAGCACTGGGCGATAGCATGTATTCAAATTATCTAGAAGGAATTATCATTTTTTATGGATGTGTGACTTATTATTAAAGGCATAGCGCTAATATTTATTTAGGCGCGCTTATTCATTGAAGCACTTGACAAATATTTATTATTTTGTATACGCATGGGCACACGGTTTAAATATTTCATTATGAAACATTGTATTTGGGCACAACTCGACTTTTGGGCCGCCCAACCGCTTTATTATTTATTTGGACAAAAGCAAACACAAAAGCTAAAGCATGATTATTGTAAAATTGAGCTATTTTTTAGCTTTGATATGAATAAATTTATAAATACATGCCTTGTGAAGTGCTCACACAAGGCATGAGGGGAGATTGTACCCAATTGGTCTTTTTGCCTCATGTCATGCAAGTCTATCTTCTTGCTTTTTGAGCTTAAGTAGAGTTCTTTTGTTCTTGGGAACCTTCCAGCGCTCGCTACATACACATTTAGCATCCGATTTACACATCAGTGGTATCAGAGCGAAGCTAAGATCAAGGGCTTCCAATTGCTTACCATCTCGTGCGAAGGCGAAGCTCCTGGAACGAATGGTCTCTATAGTCAAAACCATCAATATCAGCATGTTCCTGGCGGTGAAGAACCCCTCGCTGTGTTGTTGGATCGCGAAGGACCACTCTCTATCGATGAAGGACTACCCGGGAAGTTTCTTTATTAAGATATATATATATTTATTAAGATTGTTGAATTGAAGATTATCAAACTTAATAAGCTTTTTAAAAAAAGCGTAATCCCAAAATTTCAAATGTCGGCGGTGACAAGACGTATTGACTGCCATCGAATCCAACGTCAGCATACCGCCATCTTGTCGCATTTGATTCCAAAAGTCAAGCTTTTTATAAAAAAATCTTAAGGTTTTTAGGCTTTACTAAAGCTTAAGGACTTTACTGTTTAATTTTCTCCTTAGCAGACATTCACACTGAGCACTTCTGCAAATCAACTTCGAACCAGTTCTACAACTCCAGCAAACCCCTATTCATGCCTGCACTCTGACAGAGACAGTTTCCAACAAGCAAACTGGAACACACAGTCTATTTCCTGCTTGAAAGAAGACCTTCATCAAATTTCGTATCCACAAAGAGGAAAAATCGCAAAAAGCCATATTAAAAAAAGAAGCAAGCCGCCTTGTAAACCCAACTTTGAGCTACGCTCATCTCGCTAACAAGATTTCAAGTGTGCAAGGTTGTTTGAAATTTTGCAAGATGTCCGATTAAAATATGGAAGATTTTATGGCTGAAGGTGATTTATCAGAACCAATGATGGAGCAAAAGTCAGATGTAATTATGATGCAGCTTCCAGAGGAATGAAAAGCATGCCAAACTTTGCAAGCTCAATTGGCTACTCTTCAATGATCTAGCGTCAAACAAGATGAACTGCAACCCAAAGATGTTATACGACGTACGATCACTGTGACACTCGAAGCACAATCTATTAGGAAAGATGCAAAGATAAGTAAAAGAAATTTCAAATTCCGTACTTTTAATAGGTTATGTGACCAAAAGTATGTTCTTGCTTTTATTAGTCAGTTTGATGATTATTTCCATGAAGAACAGTATGCTGAAAAGACAAACTCAAGTGTGTTACTAACCATTTAGTGGACAGAGCATCGCTATGGTGGACTGTTGTTCACAAAAGTATTAATTGTCCTACTTTTTGGGAGGCCTTTCAAAAGAAATTTTTGTAGAATTTTCTTCCACATCAATTCCACAAAAAAGAAATCAAAAAGTGGGATCTTCTGCAACAAAGAGATTGTGAGTCTATTTCATAATATACCGAGCGTTTTTGGAACACCTTATTGCAACTTCGAATGCTTGAAGATGTACCTGAGGCGATCCACAAGCACAAATTTATCTCTAGTTTGCTTGGTAACTTTTATGCATAGGTGAACATGTTCAAGCCAATGACTCTCGAGGATTAATTTCTTTGGCCCATGATGCTGAAGACAAAATTCGAGGACGAGAGAAGTGACCACAACAATTCCCAACTAACGGTAACTTCGATACAAAGCAATTCAATTCTAACTTTCGAAGATTCAATCAAAATCACTTTGTTCCATCTTCTTTCTGTAAATATTGGATACAACCCCCTACTTTACCATCAAATACAAATTCAAATCCTAAGTCATCTTGCCAGCCAAATCCCAACATACCTAAACTCCTAGCCATTACCAATAATGTTTCCAAAGCCAAGCCTATAGTCTGCTACAAGTGCCACAAATCTAGATATCTAGTGATGAATTGTCAATCCAAAAAGCCAATTGTTCACATCAACTACTTGGGAGCGACTAAAGATGAAGGCCATGAAGAAATGTAAGATTTCACAGAAGACAATGACGATATCGGTACTGCTTCAAATACTTTACCAAGTATGACAAATCCTTATTCTTTATTAACGATGAAATACATGGTAAAGAAAAGATTGTTTTGCATGATAATGAGAGCACACACGATTTTATTTTTGCAAAATTGATCAAAGAATTGAATTTACATATTGTTCCAACTCATTATCGCATCAAGACTGCATTCTTAAGTACTAGATACAATGGTACATAAGAAGTTCATAATTTAAAAATTAAATTGGCGATTATGTTGAGTACAAAAATTTCTTAGTTGTGCCTTTGCAATCTAGTGACATTAGCTTAGGAATGCCTTGGCATCATAAATATAATCACAATATTGATTATTCCACACTTTCAATAAAAATTCATTCTAATGAGAAACAAATCACATTACATGGTACGCATACCTTAGATAATTTTCCATTGCTAAGCACACACAATTTCTTTCACAATTTAAAGATTGTTTTACTTCTGACTTACCACCTGGCTTACCACCTACACGTCCTAAAGATCATAAAACAAACTTAATTCCAAGTTCTCAACCACCATGTAAAGCACCTTATCGACATAATCAAATTGAATAGAAGGAAATTCAAACCCAAGTTGAAGAATTGTTAACTTGAGCACTTATTAGGCCTAGTAGTTTTCCTTTTGGTGCAGCTGTCTAATTAGTTAAAAAGAAAAATAATACCTATAGGATGTGCATTGATTATCGTGCCCTAAACAAGATCACTGTCAAGAATAGATATCCAATTCCTAGGGTAGACGACCTCATGGATAAGTTACAAGGGGCCACAATATTTAGTAAGATAAATCTTAAATTTGGATATCATCAAGTATGACTGGATAAACGTGATATTTTCAAAATTGCATTTATAACTCAAATTGGTCATTATGAATTCCTTGTTATGCCTTTTGGTTTAACTAATGCACCAGCCACATTCAATCGTATGATAAATCGCATATTTTTGAAGCATCAGCATTGTGTCATTGTTTTCTTTGATGACATATTGGTTTTTAGTAAGAATGAGAATGAGCATTATGAACATTTATCCTTGGTTTTCAAATTATTGAAAGAGAATCAATTATATCCTAATCTTGAAAAGAGTGAATTTTTCCAAACCCACATTGAATACTTAGGACATATTGTTTCATCTAACGGTATTAAAGTTGATCCTAAAAAGATGGAAGCTATTTTGAATTGGCTAATACCTAAAAACGTGCATGAATTATGTTCTTTCTTAGGTCTTGCCAGCTTTTATAGAAATTTTGTGAGAAAATTTTCATTGCTTGCATTACCTTTGACAAAATTATTAAAGAAAGGTATTGTGTATCATTGGTCTGATAATAAACAAAAGTCTTTTGATTTATTGAAACATACCTTAACACATGCTCTTGTTTTACAATTACCTGACTTTAATATACCATTCTTCCTAGTAGTCACTAATGCTAGTGGATCTGGAATAGGAGCTGTCCTTATGCAAGATTCACATCTCATAGCCTACTCTAGCTGGCAAACTTAAACCATCTGAACTCAAGTATTCTACCTATGATAAGGAATTGCTAGCAGTAGTACAAGCTTTATGTCAATGGAAACACTATTTAATGGGATGTAAATTCATGATCAAAACTGACCAACAAAGTATCAAACATCTCCTTAGTCAGCCATAAATCTCTGACCGTCATATTGAATGGGCTGCTTTTATTCAAATTTTTCATCCACTTATCCAATACTAACTTGGAAAAGAGAATGTTGTTGCCGATGCCTTAAGTAAAAGACCAAGTATCCATAATATCTCTGTTATATCTTTTGATTTCCTTATCCCTATGAAAAATACCTATGATTAAGACCCCAGTTTTCAAGCTGATTGAAATAAATTAGTTGCAAATAACTGGATTCCAATAGATTCATTGTCTTATTCTGACGGATTTATGTTTTATGAGAAAAGATTGTGTAATTGTTCCATTTCGATCATTTGTGTTGCACGAAATTCATTGTCCCCCATATCAAGGCCATAGAGGTATTATTTCTACTTTACGTACATTGGTTGAAGATTTTTATTGGCTACAGATGGAATCTGATGTTTCTAACTTTGTATCTAAGCGTTTAATTTGTCAAAGAGTTAAGTGACACTATGATAAGCAATATGGTTTATTAATGCCTTTACCAATTCCTGAACGACCATGGAAACATATTTCAATGGATTTTATAATTGGTTTGCCTAACACCCAAGCTAATCATGATATGATTTGGACTATTGTAGATCGATTTAGCAAACAAGCATATTTCATTCCATGCAAGAAAACATTAACTGTATCTCAAGCTGCACAATTGTTTTTGAAAATTATTTTCACCAACCATGGTTTGCCAAAAGTTATTATTTTTTACCGTGATTTTAGATTTTGCAGTAATTTTTTGACTACTTTGTTTGCTAATTTAGGTACAAATATTGATTTCTCATCTGCATTTCATCTTGAAACAAATGGACAAACAGAAGCTACTAACAGTACAATTTTAGATCTTTTGTATGCATACACCATTTCAAAACCACAAACATGGAATATACACTTGCATTTACTTCAGTTTGTATACAATAATACACAACATAAAGCTACACAGAAAGCACATTTTGAAATCATTTATGGACATAGATTGCCTACACATGTTACATCATTGTCAAACAAAATTAAAGCTGCTGATGATATTGCTAATGTGCATGCTACTATTTTTGCTGCAGTCAAAGATATGATTACGAAAGCCCATCAATAATACACTAAAAAATCTAACAAGAAAAGAAAAGCAATGAGTTTCAAAGTTGATGATTATGTTTGGTTACACATTGAAAAGAGAGAATTGCAAAGTGTTGAGAAACACCCTATTGTAAAGTTAGCACCTAGATTTTATGTCACAAAATCAATGAAAATGCATTTAAACTAGAATTACCACAACATTGAAAAATCCACAACACTTTTCATATTAGTTTATTACGACCTTTTAGAGGACAATTACCTGTACACCCTATATATGAAAACCCTCATTTACTAGATGAAGAAACTGAAATCCTTGAACCTGAAACTATTTTAGATACTGACTTTATGACCACTAGAACAAGCCGTAGATATTCTAGATATTTGGTTAAGTTTAAAAATCATCCTATTGAAGAGGCCCAATGGATGTACACTCGAGACCTAAGTGCTTACACTTCACTATTGGCTCCACATTCAGCTAATATCAATTGAGGACAATTGCTATCCACCTCGAGGGTATGATGCCAGGAGGCATTCCATGGTGGATTCCGTGAGGATTTGTGGTGGATTCCGTAAAATTTTATTTATTGTTGAGGCTCATACACAAGGTGGATTCCTTGTGCGAAAAGTCGATGGGGATGCCTGTCCTTTTCGGGCGTCTTGTTAATTTAATGTGCAAGTGGGTGATTCCATAGCGAGTGATTCCGCAAAATACATATTTAAATTAATAGACGTTTATAAGTTTAGAGTACACACTCGTAATAAATTAAGGTTAGGATTGAATTCCAACCAATTTATTTATTTTGTAGCTGAAGACTGCTAGGTATTCACTTTTGTCGGTTTAATTTTATTATTTTCTAACAATTGTGAATGTAAAGAGCAGCTAGTAGTGGCGTTGGGAAGCACTGGGCGATAGCATGTATTCAAATTATTATCATTTTTTATGTGTGTGCATCTTAGGCATTGCGCCAATATTTATTTTGACGCACTTATTTATTGAAGTGCTTGATATTTATTTATTATTTTGTATGCACATGGACTCACGATTTAAATAATAATATTGGACATTGTATTTGGGTACCGCCCGACTCCTTGGGCGTCCAATAGCTTTAATTCTTTAGTGGGACAAAAGCAAACACAAAAGCTAAAGCGTGCTAATTGTAAATTGGGTTTTTTTAAAGCTTGGAGATCAATAATATATCAAATACATGCTTTGTGGAGCGCTTACACAAGGCATGGGGGGAGATTGTACCCAATTAGTCTTTTGCTTCATGTCGTGCAAGCTTTCTCTCTTGTTTTTGTTCGAAAGTAGAGTTCTTTTGTTCTTGGGGTCCTTCCAGCGGTCACTACGCGTGCATACAGCATCCGATCTGTGCACCACTCTCTTCCTCGCAGCCTCTCAGGATAACTCCTCTTTCACACACTCTCTCTCTCAATCACACACACACACACACATTCTCTCTCTCTCTCTCTCTCTCTCTCTCTCTCTCTCTCTCTCTCTCTCTCTCTCTCTCTCTCTCTCTCTCTCTCTCAAGTTCCTTCTTGCAATCTCTTAGAGGGGTATCCTCTCGGGGGGGGGAGGGTCACTTATTAATTGACTAACTAACTTTTGAACTAACCAACCAATTTTTAATTACCTGGAGACATTAGACTAGCTAATTGGTGTATGGATAGATACTCCTCTTAAGTTGACATTAGCTCCCACCAAGGTGAATGATACCTTATGAGAGTGTATAGTGGTGGAAAGGAAAGTGAACACAATGTAAATAGAGAAGAAGGAAACTAAAAGAAATGTACATGAGAGAAGGAACAAACAAACAAAAGGTTGCAATAGTCGGCCCCAACATGTAGCTCTCGGAGCATTAGTATGAGTGCCAAACAAAGGCAAAGAGATGAGACAAGAATGAGGAGGGTTGACTGAATAATGGGGGATGAATGGATTGAGGGAAGCAAACTATATATAAAAAAGAAAATTGAGGTCAAGATTAGTATACAAACTAGCTAGGCTCGATATGTGGGCAGCAAGGTTAACTTGCCCAAATGACCTAAATGACTCCCATGACAAAAATGAAATGCACTAGTATCATCTCCACCTAGACTATCCAAAACACATAAAATGACAAGCAAACTCAATATCTAAGCTCCAAGTGCCGTTGTCTTAACTAGGACTAAGGCTCACTAGTAAAAGATAATCAAACATGGAATACATGACTGCTAACAAAATGAGGTGTGCCATCTTTCTGAAGCAGAATGGAACTAAAACCTTGTGAGGGAGGTGAGTATTGATAGAAATCATTGTTATTAATGACCACAATTTGGTCTAATAGGAAGGGGACAAAGTAAGTCCTTTGTAATACAACTTATTAACTTCTTTAAAATATTGAAGAGCATTGCCTCTCCCTTGTTGTAACTATCATATGATATTTTGGCCAAAATTGTATCTAAAAGGATACTTTATTTGCTTTAATACGAAAAGCAATGTCCTTATGGGCTTTATTTGGCCACTACACGTAGATTGAGTTCTTGAGGCTTTAGGGTTACAAAATCTTGTCTCTTTTTAGGCTAGGCATCTATGTTTCCTAGCCTTGATGATGGAGTTCCAATGCATTGCACCTTGATCTCTCTTTTATTGGAAAAATTTTCGACAATATGCATAGGTCCTCCATAATAGTACATCGTTGATTGGCTCGTGGTCGACATAGTTCTTATTGTGGTAGAAGTGGTTTAAATCATGTTGTGGAATTCGCACGGGCTTAATGCCAAATACACATCTTGGGTCTCAAAGCAAGAGATAGTTGTTGTCAAGTTTCTTATTAGGGTTGCTCCACGCCACTTTTCTTGCATCTGTTCAAATAATTTACTATCACACTCTATTGGTTGAGAAATGAATTCACTCAACGTATGAATCTTAGCAGACATAATATATGTGATACCACCTCTCATGTCCCCCAAACCCCTTTGCTCTGCGCCACTGCCCCTCCTCCCCCCAAATGAAATTTGAGCCTCGTGTTAGGTTAAGTCGCAAGTGAGTAGCCAGAGCCTGAAGGCATACATGAATGTTGAGCATGATACTGTTGATAGATTCTCGAGCTTGGTCTTAGCCAATTTTGCCCTATTTGCTTTTCCAAAGGTTGCACATCTCTGGAACAAAGGCTTCAAAGTAGTAGAGTAGTGGTGAGTGCCTCCCAAGTAAGGATGCAGACCAATAGACGGTCATATTTGTGGGGAATGTGGCAACAAGACCAACTTGAAAGATATTGGGATAGCACTATCGGTGCATATCAATGAATAATCCCACTTGTTTTAGAAACCCTTTAAGCTTTTATGTGGTCCTATAGAGTTTATTTGTTAGGTTAGTTATCGATTTCTCCTTGTGTCCAAGAAGGGTTAATGAACATCACTACCTAGATTTGACCTAAGCTAGCCTCACAAAGTTCCTAGGCTTACCTCACAAGACATGTTCGCAACATCACTTCCCGGGTGAATGTTGCAAAAAAAGCGTTCACTAAGGAGGGGGGCTTTTTGAGAGCAATATGTGGATTGTAGTTTCTCAGTGGCTTACACATTCCTCACAAATGACGTGTTCAAACGATCACACTTGATTGCTTCCTAGTAGGATTTATTAGCATGTGTGTAGGAAAATACTAGTCAAGTGTTGGATGTGTCTTGATTGTTGTGTCGAGTAGTCCATTGGCCTAAGCTCTAGATGAGAAGCTCGGGTGCTCTACCACCTGCTTCCCTTCGCTTGAAATTGGAGCAAGGAAGAAGATGTGTGATGGAGAAAGACAGTAAACCGAGTGGTATGATAGTTTCTTAGTGGTCTGCATATTCCTCACAAAATGACATGTTCAAACGATCGCAGTTGATTGCTTCCTAGTAGGATTTGTTGGCATGTGTGTAGGAAAATACTAGTTAGGTGTTGGATGTGTCTTGATTGTTGCGTCAAGTGTAGCAGCCTTAGCTCTAGATGAGAAACTGGGGTGCTCTACCACCTACTTCCCTTCGCCTGAAATTGGAGCAAGGAAGAAGATCTGACAAGAGGAAGAGTTTTCTCGGGGCCGAATAAGTAAACGGAGTGGTACGGCGAAAGGCCCTGACGGTCGAGCTTCAAAAGTTTATGGGTGGAGGTTTCTCTTACATGTTCAATTGGGAGGTTGTTCTCTTGTGAGCTGACTTGACTCGGACATGGCATTGCAGAATTGCTCTCTTCAAATCTCCAAGCGTAGGGAGGGACGGTACTGACTTCTGACTTGGATTGGTCCTCTCGGGATGTACAAGTGTAGGCTCGATGACATGTTCCAATGGGTCAGACACTGCAACACAGGCACAGCCCTGTCTCGCTAGTCACAAAATGAAACGAAGGAATGTGTGTGCACAAAGGCCTGAAGCTAAGCTTGCCCACAAGCAAGCCCTACACCATATCCCCATTTCACCCGACACCTCTCCTTGCAAGGGAGACCCAGTCTAGACCAAACGAACCTAAGCTTCGGCTCCAAACCCTTGGATTGCCTTCATCTGACACAGAGATGTTGCATCTGGATGGTGTGGTTGGAGACACTGGCACCATCCTTTTCCTGCGTTCGCGACAGTGCAATCACACTTCTGCACCCTTGGTAAGGGTAAGGGCCCTGCAATTCTAGGTGGTTTTCATGAGTTCAGTTCACCCTTGCAGACAAATCGCCGGGGATGAAAGCCACCCAGTTCCATGTGAGAGAAGCGAGAGCTTGTTACTGTGACGCCGGACTGACTGCTGGAGGCTGGAGCTTTGCGATATTCGCGGCAGGCTGATCCCTGTCATTGTAGCTGTGGGCTCTAGCTCTGGTAAAGCTAGCTTGTTTTGATGGCCAGGCCACATTGGCTGCTTTTGCAACAGCAAACAAGATGTGCTGTTGCATTGAAGAGCTGTACACTTCCTGTCTGTTAAAGTTTGGCTCATGTTTTGACACTCTATCTGTCAGTCATTAGCTGCATGTGGTTTGCTCCCGACCTATATTTCAGACGATGCGTCAGCTTCTTCTTTATAGACTCCTCACAGCTTCCCAGCACAGTAGTTGGGAGCTCTTCATAAGACCACACGGTCTATCTATTGATCTATCCATCACAACACCAGCCAGACAGACTCTCAAGTCCATCAGAGCTTACTGCATATCTCAGATCATAAGCCATGGGCAACTGTATGTACATTGGCCACAAAAACATCCCTGCCTTTAAGAGAGCCTCTCCTGATCATTGCTGCATCAAGGTGCTGCACTCATGTGATGGCCGAATCTCCGAGTTCTACGAGCAATCGCTAAAGGCAGCCGAGCTGATGCTGGAATTCCCCAACCAGTTCTTGGTGGAGCTCGAGAAGGGGAACCATCGGCCTTCACCGATCTCGGCAGACACAGACTTGAAGCCCTGCCACGCTTACCTTCTCCTGCCCATGCACAGGATGAGCAGCAGCACCAGGATATCACAGGAGCAGATGGCCTGCTTCATCTCTGCCCTGTCCCACAAAACAGATGATGCTTCTCCAGCCCCAAGTAGTGCCAAAAAGAGCAGCAAAGGCCGCAAGCCTTCATGGTACGGACAGAGCAGGGTAACTCCACTGGTGGAGGATGTAGATGATGGTGATGATGATGCCTTTAGAAGAGAACCAAGCAGTGAGAGATCAGAGACCAGCTCTCTCAGCATTATTCAGAAGAGCTACTCGTCCGGCCCTGTGGTACCTCAGGAGCTGCGGGATGCCATGCTTTCTGCTGCTGCATCATCGTCAGGAGCAGGCAACAAGAATCACCTGATACGGAGATCAAGGTCGTGGATGCCCAAGCTAGAGACCATCAGCGAGTGAGACGGCGTCCTTCTACCACTCATAATTGCGTGTGTCTCTCTCTCATCTCTCAGGGAATTCGTTCGCCAGAGCAGGTCTCCTTTCTCCTTTTCTTATGACGGGCAGCTGCCGACGGAGCAGAGATCAGATCAAAGATAGGCTTGGAAGGTGCGTGCCATGCCGCAGAAACGGAAGCAGTCACTCACTTGGGAATGAATCTTCATCTTCCTTCGCTGAGAAGAACCGCATGCCCAATCTTCCTTCGCACAAGAATCGCATGCCCCATCAGAAGAAGGACCAGCTCAGCTCGTCTCCCCATGGCTGCCTACGAAGCAGCAGCAGAGCCAGGCTTATCAGCTTTCTTACATCTAACATCCCAAGCCTTTGGGCCTTTGAACATTCATTCTTCACAGCTTTCTTCTTCACAGCATTGGGCTTAACAATGCCAGCCTGGAGGATCTAGGCGCTGTGTTAGCACATCCTACCCAAGAAGGATGAACACAAGCAATTGTAGACAGCACATTTTTGTCCATTGTCCTCCTCCTGCCCATCTTGCTATCAAGGGCCCCCTTCCTATACAGCGCGCATGTTCACAACTTGGAACATGGCCAAACACGAGAACTACATAGAACGATGGAATCTCATTTTTGCCCTTACGCCTTGCTAAGGCCCCTTGACGCACCCCCAACCACCCCTCCAAGCTTCACAAGATTGAGTCCCCCAAGCATGCCCATCACCTGCTTACTTGCTCGCATTCAAACTAAGCAAACATGTCCTCTATTTTTGTAAGGTGTGCGATGTAGCATGCCCTCTATTCAGGCCAAGCCCAAAATCAACATCTCCATGCTTTGTGTATAACCTAGGAATGACAAGGAAAGTTTCCTAATAGGAGACATTTTGCATACGAAGTCTAATGTTGTGCTCTCTTTGCCAATTGTTTTCATGTGGCTCGCTCGCACGCACACACACACACACACACTCTCTCTCTCTCTCTCTCACTCTCATGTTTGTGACTACAATGACATGTTAACTTTTGCAAACCAATCAACCATCTCTTTTCAAGTACATTGTCATTAGGGCTAGAAATGCTTCAAAAAAATCACTTGTGTGACAAACCATCCTTCAAGCATAATTTTGAAAGCCATGATACGTCCCTTCTAGTGATGTTTTATATCCTCTTGTTTTCTAATTTTCACCTTCTAAGAGCCCTTACAAGAGGCCAGCATGGTAACCCAATCATTCATACTAAAGGCTTTCAGCTCCCAGTTTCTATTAGCTCCCTGACTATAAATAGTACAAGAGTTTACTAAACAAGAAGGGCGCCTTGTGGATGCCATGCACTGAATGAATTTGTAAAGAAAGAAGCTCAACGAGAAATGTGAATGAACTTAAAAAGAATACTAAGAAGACTAATGAAAATATATTGGGTGCCAAAAAGAATATTGAAAGCTCTTAACTTTCAAAACAGTTATTATTAACTTCGTAGCATCTTTATTATGTCCTTTCTCATATTTTATAAGTAAATAAGGACTTTCGAACTACCAAACATATCAGACTTTGGAGATTTTGGCTACAAAGGAGGAGAGAATCACAAAATGGCTCTACTATCTCTAACAAACAGAAGACAAGAATATTGTATTCTTGCACACATCGCAAACTCTCTTTGGTCCTTTTCTAATTAATCTCCTGATTAACAAAATTGTAAATTTTTAAGCATTTTTGGCCCTAATGGTTCTTTCGTCATCAAGAAGATCCAATGGGAAGTTGCCTAAGATGCAAATTTCAAGAGTGTGCACTTGTGTTCTACACCATGGTTAGAAGCATATTCACAATTGGAAGGATGTTTATTTCAAATCAAAGGTGGAGGAAGCTTTCTCAACTATATCAGATTGCACGCATGGTTGGTAAGGACTATATGAGATGCAAGCTAGCTAAAGTTCGTCCAACCTACATTCACCATTGGGTATGCATGTACAAGTGTTCACATGGTCCATCTTCCCCACTACTCATAGCCCTTTGTGGGCAATAAAATGTGTTAGAAGAGAAAATCACACACTAGAATAATGAAAGACACAAGATCAATAAAAGAGACAATGCGGAAGATGTAACCAAGAATAGGAATCCCCTATGTCAAGAGTATAGTGGTTGAACTTCATCTCATACGCTCCACAATCTCCCTCTCTCCACCCCAAGAATCTAGAAGTGTAATATAGAATATAGCCATACTCCCTCCTTTTATAGATAAAAATAAAGGAGTTGTCCTACCATAAAATGGGTCAGCCAATTAATAAAAAGATAATGCCCATAAATTAGGCTATGCACGCTTGTAAACCTATGATATGACCAC
Source organism: Lygodium microphyllum (assembly GCF_053477565.2). Lineage (NCBI taxonomy): Eukaryota > Viridiplantae > Streptophyta > Polypodiopsida > Schizaeales > Lygodiaceae > Lygodium > Lygodium microphyllum. The sequence continues at coordinate 41,339,425 of NC_141146.1, forward strand.
TTCTAATACCCCCCCCTCAAATCATAGGTGAACAAGCAATGAATAAGAACACCTAGGATGCACCATGGACATTGCAGTAGTTGCACTCCGCTGGATGCGCCTCGGTAACAAAGCACCCTAAAGAAGAAGTCCAAATGCCATAATCCCTCTCTAAAAGTAAAGTAGTTTATCTAGCCACCATGTACTTCCTTTAATCACACAAGCTGCCTAGCTCATCGTGACACCAGGATTCCTCCACTGTAGCATATGCATGCCCTTCACCACCCTTCATGTGACACCACATGAACACATCTTGTCATTTGTCCCATCATAAACTTGACACTAGACACACCAATCCAAAGTTTCGATTGCCAAAATATGTGAACTTGATGACAACTTCAAATCTAGAATATGTGAGCTCGATGACTCCACCAATAATGAAAGAGCATTAATATGCCCTCTCTCCACCCTCACACATGCCCCTTCTAGCTAGGAGAATGTGAGGGCATGTAGCATCATTAGAAGATTGCTTCATGGGTCACCTTGGTCGAAGTGGCCTTCAATGATTTAGACTCAGAGTTTGAAGGTGGAATCTTTGTCTTCTTTCCCTTCTCTTTGGATTTCATAGCCTCTTCAAAAAATACTTAGAGAGATGGCCCCGATTCCCACAAGAATTGTAGTGGGCATGCTTTTTCTTAGTCTTCAAGGATACTGCCAATGCTCTCCTAATATCATCACCATATATCATAATCTTTGCCTGTGTCTATAACAAAGGCTCCTCATTAAGAAAATGAGACATGAGATCATCAAAATCAAGATCCGGAGTGGAAACCTGGACTCTCAAATCTTGAGCTACCATATCGAGCTCCAGAGGGAGCTTAGTAAGAGCCAATGCAGAAAACTAAGAGAAGGTAAGAGCTACCCCCAAGATGAGAAAGTAATCATGAATAATCTTGGACCTCATTAGAAATGTCTACATGGAGTCTCTAGAATTCAACTTGATGCTATACAATTGTTCTTGAAGTGAAATAGTCATCACGGAAGATTTCCACTCATAAAGCTCATGTAGCTTATCCCAAACTTGAGCTGAGGTCTCCAAGATTTGAATGGTAGGAGAGACTATCGAGTGGAGTCAACATATCAAAGCAGTAAAGGTCTCGGCATCCTTGCCTTCCATTCAAAAAGCTCATCTTGAAAATCTTCATCATCCTTCTTTGTCCACTTGGAGAGAGTCAATGGTGGATGCTCTAGCTTGGGCTCGAAACCTACAATAACCTACAGTACATCTTTCTACACAAACCAAGCCTTCATATATAGATTACAATGAGCATAAATAGAGCCTTACAAGTATCCTATGAATCTTCAATACCCATAAGCAAGTAAGCATAGAAGCTCAAAGAAACTAACCAATTATCTTCTTTTTCTTAAGCTTTTTAAGCCTTAGCTCCAAGTTAACCCCTTTCACACTTGTTTCTAGTCAGATTGGTTTCTTTAAACCCTTGTTCACACTAGCTCCTTCCATTCAATCTAGCTTTTTCCCTTTTTTATGTGCATACTCATATAATTTATTTAGAATCACCTGCAAAAAGGGTTGTATTCACACTTGAAAAAAAATTGAAAATCACAAATTGTAAAACCACAAGGTAGTTGTTTCTATGTGAGTTTTTCCCACTTATTACACTCAAATCCATTGTAATCTCATGTACCACTTGTAATCGAAGTTAAAACACTACCATGCGAGTTATCGATAAGACCTCTGCATTCCTAAAAAAAATTCAAATAGAAGCAATATACAAATTTCATGGTGATGGCTTTCATACTTGAAGGATGAAAACTATGCATCACCTCATGTGTCAAGTTTTTTTGGAGTTGTTCTAAGACACTGAATATGCTAATGATCCACAATGGAAAAGAAAAAATAATAACATGGGGCCTTTCAGATAACATGCCTTTTGAGCAATCACTGTTATACATAGGTAGGCTTGTGCTATTGCTTCCTCATCTTGATCCTCAATTCAAGTGATACTTACAACTCTCATATTCATTGGTGGTTCTATCATTGGAAGTTCATGGAGTGGATGTGACAAAGGGTAATACCTTTTTTATGCACCCTTCCATTGAAAAAGCCTATGCTCTCCCTCTCTAAGGTTTTGAGTTCTACAATGTTTGTTCTACTGATGTTGGGAACCTTGAAAGGTTCCAATCCCCTAAATTTTATCATCTTCTTGTGTCCCTTATATGCCATAAAGTTGCCATGAGCTTGTTGTCCCAATCACTCCATGAAGCAAAGACTACTTTTGTTAGGACATTCACAAAGATCTTGTTCATGGATTCAGCTTGACCATTAGCTTGATTATAACATGGCAAGTATTTTCTATGGATTATCATGAAGGTGGATAACAAGTCACCGACCACTTCATTGATGAAGTGTGTGCCTTAGTCACTGACCAAGTCTATGGGAGAACAGAACCATGAGATTAGCTACTCCCAAAGGAACTTGGACGTGGTCCTAAAATCATTTTTGTGACTTGTTCGAGCTTCCACCCACTTAGTGAGATAGTCTGTGGTGACAAAGATGTACTTGGCTTGTGAGTATTGTGCCACAGAGTTGATTGGACCAATGAGGTCAATTTTCCATTTCTCAATTGGTTGACATGCAATCACTAGGGTCAACTCCATTTTGTTCTTATGAATAGAAACTTTAGTCCATTGACACTCATCACAGTGGCTCACAAACTTAGACACATTGTGGAATAGTGTAGGTTACCACAATTGAGACTGGAGCACCTTGCATGCTATGCTGTCTCCATTAAAATGTCCTCTAGCAATCCCACCATATGATTCTGTGAGCACATTGTGTATTTTGTGTTTGTAGACACATCTTATTAAAAGTCTATCTTGTCCTAGCTGATATAATTGACTAACAATCAATTGATAGAGTTGGATCTTCAAAACTATTTTCTTTAACCTAGCTTTTTCTATGGGTCGTTCAAGCAATCCATTCTCTAGGATGTGGACTATATCATTTTCCCAATATGGTGTGAGGTCTACTCTAAATAAGTCTTGTCCGCTGGACATTCTAAAAATATGTGTATCTGGTAGATCATCAAGGATGCCCTATCTAGCCACTTCACATGTGGGTATACATGACATATGATCTACTATATAGTGTTGTTTGCCTTTGAATATTATCATAGAGAAGCCAAATTCCAAAAGCAAAAGTACCATCGAGCAACACATCTTGTTGCACATGATTTGTTTACAAGATAAAGCAATGCTAGATGACCCACGAAGAAGGTAAAGAGAATCACTAGAAGACAATATCTAAACTTTTTTACAGCAAACACCATGGATAACCCTTCCCTCTCTATCATTTTCATATTATTGAATTGTCTACTAGAAAAGCTTACTGGGTAATCAAGGTTATGCTCACTAGGTTGGCACAACACTGCCCCCATGGCAAACTTTGATGCATCTATGTGCACATGGAAGGTAATGGACTAATCTAGGTCTCTTAAGGTAGAGGCTGAAGTTAGATCTTGTTTAAGCCTTTCATAGGCTTACTGATCCATTCGAATATTATCAATAGCTTATACAATAGTCTAGAAATCAATGCATAGCAAACCTTTGGTAGTACCCTATGTGGCCTAAGATGTATTGAACTCTCTTCAAGTTGGTCGGAGGGGGAAGGTCTACAATTACCGTGACTTTTGAGATGAGTCTGTGGCTATCCCATTCCTTGACACAACGTGCCCTAAAATACAATCATGCTTCACCCAAAACTTGCACTTTAAGGGGTTCAGTGAGAGAGTATGTTACCTACATCATTCAATGACTATTCATAGATTTTCGAAGTGCTCTTCTTAGTTGGTGTGGATAGACAAGTCATTGATGAATATCTCCAACCATTTTTTGAGCATGTCCTTGAAGATGGCACACATGAGGCACTAGAAGGTAGCAAGGGAATTTCTTAGCTCGAATGGTATCACTATGTAGGCAAACATCCCCATTTTTTCATGAATACCATCTTGTGCATGTTGTCCAATTGGACTTGCACTCGGTTATAGCTTGAGAAGCCATCTAGAAAATTGTAGGCTTCCTTTCCTACCACTCTCTTTAGCATATACTGAGTATATAGTAATGGGTAGTTGTCTCTCTTTGTAGCTACATTGACCTATAATTCACACACAATCGAATCTTTCCATTCTTTTTTGTGACTATCACTATGGGTGATATCTAGTCCATGTGCTCTATCTCGTAAATGAATCCTACATTTAGTAGCTTATCAATCTCTTCCTTCACTGCATAGACATGCTTAGGATTTATTATATACATTCATTGCTTAACTAGTATTGTTGCATCAAGGATCATGGGAATATTATGAGTCATGATACTCACATCTATTCCTTTCAGTTGTCTAAGGACCATGCAAATACGTTGGAGAATTCCCTTAAGAGATTTGTGAGATTATTCTCTTCCTCCTTAGTTAGGTTTTTTGCTATGTACACAGTTCAATGCTTGTCCCCTTCCCTTGCTAAGTTGACTTCCTTAGCTTTGGCTGGCCTTTTTATGGGTTCAATTTTCTTACCCTTTCCTCTTGGCTCCTACTAACACAACTATTCGATCACCCTTCTTGAACTTCGTGAAGTGTTTTGGTAAAACCAAAGGTTTCATCAGTTAGCTTCTAAAGACTTTGATTGTTTTATTCTCTCTTCCTTTAGCCTCTTGTGCCTTAGGTGGAGTAGGAGATCCCCCTTGTTGGTACATTTGGTCCTAGGTGGTTGAGGCATTTTGGGGTCACTATTAGAGCTTACCTTTGACTCAGAGTTGTACACACAATACTCACTAGAAGAGGTTGTATCCCTTGGTGATCATAGCTCTGAGGCTGACTCCACTCCAGATAATGATGTGGTGCCATGCTGGACTAATCCTACTTGCTCATAATCTACTACCTCTATGTATTCTAGCCTAGTTCAGTTGCAATCTATCTTGGAAACTCTTTTGTTAAATTTAAAAGCATTGGCCTCTCAAGGCTTAGAGTTTGCTATGATTTTCTCAATTACTCTTCCATCTATGTCATATTCTATGGTCTCGGGTTCCTCTTTGCTTTCCTCACTAATGAAACAACAGTCCTTCTACTCATCATCGAAATCCTCATATTCATACTGTGCATTATTTTCAGGGTTCATCTCCTCAAGTTTTTTCCCACTTGTAATGAGAGCTTAGTTGTAAAGCAAGTTTAAGCCATTCACCTTAGTCCATCGCCACTCCTATGTCTATGTCTCCACGAACTGAATGCATTATGGGAAGGCACTAAGATGCACATAGTCTTACATATTGCTGCTATAGGAGATACAACACAAAATGGGATAATAGACTCATGAGTAGGAGTTAGTGTACTTAGCCATGGAGTCCTACAAGCTTCGGAAATCCACAGGTAGAAATTTCATGGTTCAATGTCACTCTAGAGAATGGGATGAATGTTGCACCCTTTGGAGTTTTGAATGACTGGCCTTCAAAGATAGTAGGAAATCAATCCTCCGTGAACTTCATAGTCATGAAGTGAGTGGATTATGATATCATGCTAAAAAGACATTGGATGAGGAATGCCCAAGTGATAGAGGATTGGGGTAATGGCTTGATATTCTTAGGCAATAGATCAAAAGTAGTCCGAGTAGAGATGGACACTTGGAAAACCTCACTAATGGACCTAGATGCCATCTCTGCCATGCTAAAGGGTTTCTCAAAGGCTGAAAACAATTATGAACCTATAATGAAGTACACTCCTTGTCTTGAGGATAAGTGCAACTAGATACATGTGTAGACAACATTGATCTCCCATTCTTGGATGTTGAGGATGAATATAGACAACTTGTAGACTTAGCTAACAAAGCCATAACTTTGAACCTACCCACATTGTCCCTATGCATGATAGCCAAGAGTTCCATCAACCGACCAACACCAATCACCTATCATGTCCCAACTAACAAGTTGAAACTCCATAAAATCCTCTAGCACCTATCGTGTGAGCTAGCTAGCAACCCAATTTCAAACCTAAAGCCTCTCAAGGACCAATTCAAGCACCAATTCATGATGAAGATGCCATTGCCATCCTTCTTAAGTCTGTGAAGAAGGTCTTTCCAACCCTTGTGACTACCCTAAGTAATATCCCAAACCCAACCTTGGCAAGTACCATCCAGTCATGCCTGGATGAAGAGAAGTGGAACCATAACGAAGGTGCTTCAGCATTTACTTCCTATGAGCAAGTGTTAGTCCATACAGCTTCTACAAAGTGCTCCTTCTGTCATAAAAAAGGGCATATTGTAAGCAATTTCTGGAAGAAATATCCTGACAAAATGAAGTGCAATAAATGCAAAAAGACTAGGCATATCACTAGTGAGTGTCCCAGTGTTCCCGAAGTACCTAAGGAATTGGAAGCCAACTTTGCCTCTCCCAATCCACAGACGATCGACTCTTTTGAGTCTTGTAAACACTCTCTTTCTATAACCATCTTTTGTAGCATGATTTATAAAGGCATCTCATTGTGGATTAAGGGAGGGCATCCTATCATGATTTATCCAATGCCACCTGGCATTGGGGGGGGGGGGGTTTGTTGAGAAGTAAGCATGTGAACTCTCCTTATACTTGAGGAGATATGGGTAGCTAAGTGTAAATGAACTCAAGGAAAGGGGAACAAGGGGAAACCCTAACCCTAACTTCTCCAAAGGCTATATAAACTGCCTAAAGGTCACTCTCACAGTTGAGGAGAGGGTACTAGTTGTACCTTTGAATAACTTACTAAGCAAGATCTTCTCATACTTGAGCTCTCTCTCTCCCTCTTGTGCTCACTCTTGTGCTTCCAACTCTAGTTTTTCCACACTTTGGATGTTAGATAGTAGAATATATTCATTGTCCTTAATAGAAAAAGTTGGAAGAGAAGGAACAATATAGAAAAGGGGAGTTAGACACAATATTTACATTTGTATGGCTTTCTTCAATAATGGTCTCAACTTTGAATTGGACAACATCTAGTTTGTCAGTAATATATGCTTCTTGAGGTTCCAAACATTCCTCTGTATCCTTCTCATTTGCCACCTCATCCAAAAGGCATAAGCTAGAAGATTTTGCTATCTCCAATTGTTGTTCATTAGATTTAATAGGATAATTAATAAGAGTATATACAATGAATGTAGCATCTTTTGACATAAGCCTGAATTTTCTAGAAGGAGCAAAAAAAAAACACATTTGTTGCACAAAGCCTATCGAGAGAATGAGATCCACACTTGTGGATAATGACTTCTTTGAAAGTTAGGTCCCAATAGGTACATGAACATATTCCTTGGTATCCTTTTCAACCACAGGCAATACTAGACTTTCAAACTCAACAAATTCCTCCACACAAAACTTTTTACAAGAATTTACCATATGATCAATATCCCAATCAAGGTTGAAAATATCCTTTGTAATTGCATAGTAAGATTACTCTATACCATTTTGAAGAAGAAAGTCTAGAAGCCTTTATGAGGGAGCAATCTTTTTTATTTGAGACAATCCAAGAGCCCTCAATAGTGACCTATCTTTTCCTGGAGATTTCTTAGGCATTCCCACACTTACTGTTTAGCATGGAGAAGAAGCTGAGGGAATTTTAGGAGCAAATGCAGCACAAATTGAACCCCTTGACCTTGAAGACAACCTTCTTCTTTTCCTCTTTGGTGTGCCTACATCTGGGGAGCCTTGAAAATATTTTTCATCAGAGGGTGAAAGATACAATGCAAAGAGAGGAACCCAACCACATTAAAAATGCATCCTTACTTTATATCCTGTAGTGTCAATACATTGCAAATACAAACTTGTGTGATTGATGAACAACCGTATTTGCTTCATAGTATCATCTTCCAAAATAACAAGCAAGCTTATGAAGGCCTTGCCACTTATATTTATATACAACCATGATGCCTTGCCATGTGGATGACTACATGGATGGCCATCGCAAACCTTATTAGCCACCAACAATATAATGCCACATGTCATGGGCCACACCAAGTATATAAGATGGGCCATAGCTTATGTGGATCATTTTAGTCATTCTTCAAAGTTCCACTTTCAGCTCCACTTTTAATTAATTGGCACCTTAAAGTGACATCCACAATATGGCACAATCAGGAGTCCTTCAAGGATCACACTAATCTTCATCGCATTGTATTATAGACCAATAGCATACCCCACCAATCTTTTGATTCCAAACCATGTCTTTTTTCCTATGTTGAAAGGTATATAATTTTCTAAAAGGGTTAACCTATACTTCTTTGTTGTTATATTTATTTTTTACTAATGTTTTGCTTTGCAGAGGACATTAGAGTCTTATATATATCGATGTACTCACTAGAGAAACTATCCTCATGAATTCTCTAAGTGGTGTTCATGGCCAAGCAAAAATGTATTTTGAATGGAAATTTTCTTACTTTTTGGTTAATTGTTTATTTTATTTGATTGTCTATTTTAGTTATGAGTTTCCATTTGTAGTGCTGTCAAGCTCATGACTACCTTCTTGGATATCACATATGATGATATTGTTGATCCTAGAAAACCATACAACTTTCTCCAACAACAAGTACCATTGCAAAGTAATGCACATACCTATGGATGTTGAGTGATTTTAAATGTCTACAAGAAAATAGATTCAAAGGTACTCAAGATAGATGGGGTGAATATAAGTCTCTTTTATCATGTTTGTTTTTAGAGGGACCCTTATCAATTTATCAATTTGCTGCATTTATTCTTGCAGTATTGAGATTACACTAACTCATCAATGTGGTGGATAAGGGAGTGGTGTATTGAGTTGATTTTAGATAAGGCGGTCACACCAATAGATCCTGACTCCCCTCCATAGAAATCTTCAAGTAAGGGCAAGGGCAATGCCAAGGACAAGCCATTTGCAAAGACTAGTAAGGCGAACTCCAAAAAGAAAGGAATGCCAATACTTTATCATATGAAGTTTTATCCATCTCCTCTTAAGCCTAAAGAGAAGAGAGTACCTATCAAAGTCGAATTCTTCCAGCAAACCAAAGAAAAAAACCCTTGTGAAAAGACTAGAAATCTTTGTAGAAAGTGATGAAAAAGTTATAGTGCCAAAGAATGAGAAGGTGTCAAAGACAAAAGAAACATATATGCAAATAGAAACTTGGAGAATGCTTTATTATTTTACATCCTTGTTTATTTTCACTTCAATTTTGTAACTCATGATGAAATGAAAAGATTTTTATCCTATGTAAATGTAATAATGTTATTTTTATAGGTTCAAAAGTCCACTTGCTTCACAATGGCTTATACGCTTGTATTGAATGATATCTTTTTAACAATGTCACCCAACAAGATGAGATACTGCAAAGTTTTCATATTTATGGCTCAAAACTTACAATTGTATGAGGCAAATAACTCATACAAGAGAAAGAGTGTTCAACTCTTTTCCCAATTGTTTTACCATTGACTTGGAACTTATATCTAAGAGATATATTGTCTAGTAACTCTAAGGTATCTCTTATATCTTTTAGACTCCAATTGGAAGTAACATTTACCTCCTTTTCTTCTTCATGTGTGCTATAACTTGCACCTTAAGTTTAAAATGCATGCAATCTATATCAGAATCCAAGGGAATCCAAATGCCTAGTTTAAGTTTGTATTTCCTATAATCAAACCCCAAAGGAAGAGTTTATTGATTGATATTATAAGACAAAACCAGGATAGGGGTCATACAATATATCTCATGATATTGCCCTTATAGTCATACTCTCTAGATTTCCCAGGCCTTCATATAATATTGTTGAGAGTTTAAATGACTTGATTTTTAGGTGATTTTGTTGTTTTTGAGGTTTGAATGGTTGATTTTTGATGGATTTTATATGTTTATTAATGGATTTGAAAGTGTTTGAGAATGTTTTAGATGAGGTTGATTATGTTTGAGAAGTTGATAATTTTTTTCAACGGAGATATGATGTTTTGACATGTTCTTTGGTGCTCTCATACTATCTTATTGGTTTTGTTTGGGTTTATTGAGCTTCTATTTTGCTCCATTTTTCTTTTGTATGAGAGGTTGGAATAATTATTGATAGAGTTTGAGAGTTTTTGGAAGCTTATTGATTGATTCTTAATGGTTTTGAATGATGAAAGTTGAGCTAAAGGCTTTCTGAGGTCTTTCTATCAATCCTTTGTTAAGCTTCTGTAGAGCCTCTGTTCTATTCCATTTGCCTTTGTAAGTGTTATGATGGATGAATGTGTAGCTTGGGAAATTTTTCCAACCTTGGGAAGAGATGAATACAAGTTCAAAATACCTCGAAGAAGTGGAAGAAGTAGTTGTTGAAGACTTAAGTAAAGACTGAAGTGACAATGACATTGTTAAGCTATGAAGGGACACTGTAGTGTCTCTCGTGATTATTCTTGATTATTCCATTGTACTATTGAGAGAGAGCATGTATGAGAGAGTGAGAGATAGCCAAATTTATGCAAAATGATGTATCTATGAGTGAGAGATTGTGAGAGAAATCTATAGAACCTTTGAAGCAAAATACTATGTGATGATTTCCATTCAAAGTGGTGTATTCTCTTGTATCTTTGTGGCATTTTGATGAATTCTATGAAGAATATGAAGAGCATAATCAATTTTGTTCAAGTTAAACCCATGGAAGAATTGTTTCTATGAAGCTACATGAAGATTTTTTTTTCCTAGTATTCTTTTCCTTATTGTGGTCACATAAAATATGAAGAGCATGCTTGTTGATAATACAACATAGATTTTGTTACATTAGATTCCTTGTTTTCTTGGTGTTCCTCTTGGAACTCCATGTTTTTTGTGCACAACTAGGGAAGACTACCATCAATAAGAATCAAAAGGGGTTGAAAATGAAGGAAATGGCATTGTCAAGAGGAGAAGAATTCAATGGATGTTTGCAAAGTTCCTTCTACCACTGAAGAATTGAAAATTCTCGTTTTGTCAAAGCCACTTTCTACAAGAAGTTCATCTCACAAAGGCAAAAACATATTACCATCATGATGCAAGCTCTATGTGGTGGACTATTTCCTCTCCCTGTTGAAGCAATAGAAATGTGCATCTTGGTGGCAAATTGTCCGAGAGCAAAATGAAGTGCAGAAATAGAGAGAATGAACATCCATGAAAGATTTAGCTCATTCATTAAAGAGTTTCCAGACATCATCAAGTGGAAAATTGTGAAGAAGCTTCAGGAGTCATGGCCAGTGGAAGTTCACAAGAACAAGAAGGAAAAGAGTTGGAATCTATTCATGGATGCTCAGTAGCAGGATACATGGGACACATATTGCACTGACAACCTTCTATTTTTCCAACTAGTAATCCACTCAAAGTTAGTAGACAAAGTGTTTTTCACAATATACATTGTTGAAACCATCAGAAGTTGGCATTACTATGATGATGCCACCACAATGATCCTCAAAAGAATGAGTTTTGATACCTTTAGGACTGAATATCTTCCCCTCTATAGTGGAATGAAAGTTGAATTCAGAGACATTACAAAGAATAAAGTAGAAGAAATATTGACCATAGAGTCCTCTAGAGACTAAAATCCTTCTGATTTTGTTGTTCTGTGGAGTACACAACAACTGGGTAGAGTTAAATCCTTGATTAATGATGTGATCAAGAGGCAAGCACTAGAATGAGTCCAAAGGTATGTGAGAAGAGAGAAGGCAAAAATCAAACCTGAGAACCAGCTAGCAGCAGTAGAAGCCTCCTTCGAAGCCCTAGCGACACTCTTTACAAGAGCCCCCATGGTGACTCAAGGTCCCCTTCCTAGTGAGATTTGTCTTGGAAATCTTGATGAAAGGCCAACGAATGTAGTCATATTGCCCATCTTTAAGGGAGAGTACAATGAAGACCCTAATCTTCATGTATGAAAGTTCATGGTAGTATGTGTAGCCAACAATGCCAGAACCCTCAATCATTGATTGGCAATATTCCCCACCACTTTCAAAGGCATGACATTTCAGTGGTATAAGAGACAAGCATCAGTAACTTTTGGCACATAGGACGAGTCTTTCTCACTAAATTCAGATGTAAAGGTTTTAAAGAGCAGATGCAAGAGGAGTTCATGAACCTAAGTCAGAGTCCTCTAGTGAATGAGTGGAAGCATATGTCTATAGAATGGAATCCAAATTACAGAGATGACCAATTATCACTTGGATAAAGGAATCCAGAAAGGATTTTTTCTTAGAGGCCTACAACTAGAAGTTCTTAAGTTTGTAGAATTGAGAAGACCAGTCAATCTGCAAGTTGTAGTGGAAGATGCAAGACTGTATGATGAAATTGAAGTAAGGTTGTCGATAACCTTAGGAATAGGAGTCCTACTTTCTCCCATGCCAGGAATGATATACCCACCAAATGTAGTCCCAAGGACTATTCCCTAACCCTACCCTCAAATTCAAATAGTGTCGCAATACAATGCACTAAATTCATAGTGGCCGCAGAGCAGTACCTTAAATGATGGATCAACCACAACAACAATGGCCTCAAATAGTTCCCCCAATGGTAACTCAACAACAACAATGGAACCCTACCGATTGGAATCAACAACCCCCAATCTCAATAGGAGCTCTGAAGAATGAGAACTAGGATAGAGGATCCTCTAGATCAACCCAACCATTCTATGCACTGATTACAGAGGCTTCCTAGAACCCTACTACAATTACTCCAGGAGGTGAAAATTTGAAGGATTTCTTGTTCAATTTAGTCACAAGCATCAAGAAGGAGTTGACGGATGCGATTACAAAATAGCTATAGATGTTAAAGGTAAATACCGCCAACATATCCACTCCTACAAGAGTTGGAAGAGATGGTGATGCGATCAATATATGGTGTAGAAAGTGCCATCAAGCGGGACATTTAGCCACTGAATGTACCCAAAAACCAACTATCCTTGGAGCCTTCTATTTGTACTATTTGAGAAAGAACCATACATAGGATATTTTCTCTCTAAAGGAGATGCATGAGAGAAGAAAGAAAGATGAAGAAGCAAGATTTAATTTGTTGGAATCCAAGATAACCACCTAGGATATCGAACCAAAGCCCAAAGAGAATTTTGGCCCAAGGAGGTTTTCCTCTCAAAGTTATAGAGGATGGCAGTTTGGCGATGGCTAGAGATCAATAGTGGAGTGTTACAGATGTGGAGAAAAGGGACATATCTCACCAAATTGTCCAAACCCTAGAAGGTCTATGGACTACAAGCCCTTATGTAGTTAATGCAAAGAAGAAGGCCACACTACAAAAGACTGTCCTAGTCCAAATCTTGTGAAAGATATTCTTAATACCCAAGAAAAGACCCAAGAACCTACCTCCAATTTGGTGCAATTGGAAGTTGCCACAATAACATGTGCTAAGAAAAGAGAACCCACAGTTTTAAAAGAGAATATTCCATCTGCCAAAATGGTGAAGTTCAACCTTTCCAAGGAGAAATAGAGCAGTGCAGAGCAGAACAATGAGGTAGAAAGCATTATAGAGCCATAGAGAGCCACATACACAGTTGCAGAGATAGGACCAGAGGTCCAAGAGAGATGGAGGATGTCGAAGTATCTCCCGAAGTAGAAGTGCAGATGTTGCCACTTCTAGATGAAAGAGGGAAGATAAAAGTTAGCATTGCACCATTTCCTAGCTAATTGGAGAAGCCTTTGGATCCTATTAAAGAATATGAATTGGTCAAATACCTAGACACTTTCAAACCAAATCTAAAATTTCAACAAATTTTTATGTTGTTCTCCTAGTTGCCGAAAGAAATTCAAACGTATACTGATAAGAATAAGAGGCCTAAGGATGTCAAGATTGTGGGAGAGAAGGAAGGAGTCTCACTTGTAGCTTTCTTGCTTGCACAATGGGGGAATACACACAAGGGTGGAGGCTGAAAATAGTTTTCCTATTCTTAGTTGTGTAAGCCAAAAAGAACTCAAGTACAAAGAAATAGAAGAACCCTATATATGGGTCTCAAACCAAACTCAACTAACTTCTTGTATCTTGGTACCCCAGAGATTGACGTGTGGATTGAAGGATGCTTTATTGCATCACATGCATTGATTGATGGAGGTTCATCAGTGAACATAATGGCAGATGTGACAATGAAGGATCTCAGCTTGCAACGAATGCAGCCTACGTAGTGGCTTATGAAACTAGCAAACCAAAGCAGAATTAAACCTTTGGAAAATCTCCCATATGTGAAGAAAACCCTCATCGGAAGAGATTATTGGCTGACATATCTGGTAGTAAAACCAAATTTCTATGGGACCTCGTACCCTCTACTTCTATTGGGATGACCATCACTTTTTGAAGCAAGGGCACAGATGGATTAATTCAAAGGAACCTTAACCCTAAATAGAGAACCTCACAAAGTAGTGTTGAAGTTGTATGGATCACAAAAGGTTAATGGATCCACTTCCATCAAAGTCTTAACAGACTCTTCCAACAAAGTAATAGATGGTACATCAAGAGACAAAGAAGCTGTCAAATAGATTTCTCCTAGGAGAACAGAGGCATAGTCTCTAACAGTTGGCACTATAAGCCAAGTCATGAAAGAAGAAAAGTCTTTGTCAATGGGTGAATACCTCTAGCATGAACCCAAATTGACTTCAAAAGTCACCTCTAACATGAGATACAAGCATGGATGTACCGTTCTCCCTACTACATGGCCATAGTAGCAAAGGTAGAGACAAAAGCAAAGCTAGAGATAGAGATAGAGATAGAGACAAAGATAGAGATAGAAACAGAAGCAAAGATAGACGCAGAAGTAAAGGTAGAAGATACAACAGAGAGTTTATTCTTCTCTTACATGTTGAAAAGTAAGGATGGGAACTCTCCTTATACTAGAGAGGATAAGGGTAGCTAGGTGTAAATGGAGTGGAGGATAGGGGAGCAAGGGGAAGCCCTTACCCTAACTTCTCTAGAGGATATATAAACTGCCTAAAGTACACACTCACAGTTGAGAAGAGTGTACTAGTTGTACATTTGAACAACTTACTAAGCAAGATCTTATTCTTGTACTTGAGCTCTCTCTCCCTCTTGTGCACACTCTCTCATGCTTCGAACTTTGATTTGCCACATGGTATCAGATCCATCTTTGATCCCTTTAGGTTTCCTAAACCTTAGCTCAAACTAAGTGCATAAGAAAAGTTTCATTTTTTCATCTTGGACCTTCAACCTCCATAGCTAGCCAGTACCTATCTCCATTAGAGGAGCTTGTGTGAGCAAAAGAGGGCATACCCACCTCCCATTTCTTCAAGAGATATCTTCCTTAGCATTAGACGCTTCTCCTCCCTAGCACAACAAACCCCCATATTGGCCACGCAGCACGACGGCAATGTGAAAACAATGCAAGCAAGCGCAAATCTGGGCAGCGTGCAAATTCATACAGCTGCATGCTCAGCTGAGGGTGAATCAATGACAGCCATCTTAGGGCTTTGATAGTCCCCCTAGTGGGCTATACTCCCACAAAATGGCTCCTCAAATCTCTGTCCATAGGAATAGATTTCAATCAAACCCTAAATGTGGGTTTCCTGGCAGCGATAGCCAAGAAGCTTCAAGCTCACTCATTCTCATTTTTTGTCAATCAGGGCATTATCAACAGTGATTTTAATCACTGAAAAACCCTTGTAAAGATTTGTTACTTCACTATGGAGCTTAAATGTAGAGGTTCTTATCTTTCCATTGGCAATATTAAGCTCGTAAAAATCAACCTACATTATGAGTACAAGAATGGGATATGATAAGAGTGATTCTTAGCACCAGTGATGCATTCAACTGATGCCTCTTACTGCTTTGCTACTGGTAAATCAAAGAAATAAGCGTTATTGTATTCTCCTCTGATTCATCCCATAGCATAGAGTTGATTGATAAGCCATGTTCCACCAAGAACTCCTCTAATAAGCAATATTGTCAGGAGGAGCCTGAAGTCCAGTTAAAGCTCACCTCGTTGAAACCTAGGAAGATAGTCAAAATTAAATCAAGGGTTGTTCAAAGAATATGACCTCCAAAATCTTACCTTGAGATATTACATATGTATGATTTCCAACCTCTTTCATCTCTACAACTTTAAAGTTGGCTATCATTTGTAAGGCTATCAACTCTACTATTTGGTTAGTACTTGGCCACCTGTAAAACTAGACACTGCCATTGCTTAAGAAAATAGGTAAGGCCTTCCTATAATGACCATGGCCTATGTAGATTTAAGGCCTCAAATTCACAAGTTCAATGGAAAAGATTTACATCCCTTGCAAGTCCTGGTAAAATATAAAATGATGGAACGAGGCCACTAGCCCTTCATAAAAGGGACCAAAGTTATTGACCATCCAATCCCCTTGATGTAGAAGATGATGAAAGAGCTCAATCCATCACCATGATGAAAGAGCTCAAGCCCTTATTGAAAGATGAAGATGGTTCCAGTGGAACATTAGAGGATGAGGCCACTCCCTTGAAGGATTTGGGCCAAAAGTAGTTTGTATGACCTTCTTCCATGAAGTTGAAGGTGAAAAGCAATTAAGTTTCCTATATATTGATGGTATAGAACATCACTTGAAGGTGGGTATCAGTCTTCTAGAAGACAAACTATTAAAGCTCCTTGAAGCCAAGCGTGTAAGACAAAGACAGAGGCGCATGAATCCAAATTACTCCATCCTCGTCATAAAATCCAAACTACTGAAGCTCCTAGAAGCTGAGTTTATCTATCTAGTGGCCAATAGTGAATGGGTTTCACCCATTGTGGCAGTATCCAAGAAGAATGGAAAACTACGAATATGCATGGACTTCCAAAAGGTAAATTCCAAGACTAAGAATGATAGTTTCTCTATTCCTTTCATAGACCAACTGTTGGACATAGTGGCAGGTCATGAACTTTATTCCCTCTTGGATGGATTTAGTGGATATAATCAAGTCCAGATCATAGAAGAAGATCAATGCAAAACAACCTTCATAGTAGAATGGGGGACCTATGCTTATAGAGTGATGTCATTCGGGCTCTGTAATGCTCCTGCTACATTCCAATGAGTAATGATGGCCACATTCCAAAACCATATGCATGACTTCATTGAGGTGTACTTAGATGACTTATGTGTCTGCCTAAACCATGAGCATTGGGGACACATAGAAAAATGCTTTGACAGATGTCAGGAGTATGAGATCTCTCTCAATCCCGACAAGTGTGTCTTTGGAGCCTCATCGCGAGTTCTTCTGGGCCACATTGTCTCTACATAGAGGATAGCAAGAGATATTGCCAAGATTGAGAAGATCGCAGTCTTAATAGTGCCAGCTAACCTCAAATAATTGAGGGGATTCCTTGGCCATGTGAACCATTAAAAAGGGCTCATTGTGAAATTTTCAACAAAGACAACCCCTTCCATAAGCTCCTAAGGAAAGATGTAGAGTTTACGTGGACCCCTAAGTGTAATGAAACATTCAATACTATTAAATAGTGTCTAATTGAAGCACCCATTATGCAGCCTCCTGATTGGACGAGGGAATTCCATGTGCACATTGATGCATCATGTGAAGGCTTAGGTAGAGTCTTATGCCAAAAAGTCTCCTCAAAGTTGGATCAATCTATATATTATGCAAGCCAAAAAAGTAACCGATAGAGAATGAAACTACACATTGATAGAGCTTGAGTTCTTGGCAATGGTGTTTGCCTTGGAGAATTTTTGACACCATCTACTGTCGATACACTTCAAATTCTATGTGGATCATGAGGCCATGTCCTTCTTGATAAACAAATCATATGTGAAGGGAAGAATGATGAGATAGCTCCTTCTATTTCAAGAGTTCTAGTTACCAAACCCTATTGCTCCCATGTCCTGTGGCTAATTATTTATTGTAAATCTCTCAAAGCAATGAAGAGGATTAGGATGACCCTGACCTTCCTGATACTTCCCTTTTTCTAGTCTAAACTGTAACCCCATGTTACACAGACATAGCCAACCTCTTTGCAATCCAATAGTATCCCCTATCTCTAGCCATATGTTGAAATCAATCCCCTACACCTTGTTAGGTGGTGCTTTGTACAAGAAAGGCAAAGATGAAGTATTGTGAAGATGTGTGGTCAGAGATGAGATTGGAATAGTGCATGAAGGTATGCCATGATGAGCCCTATGGAGGACACTTTAGAGGAGAAGCGACAACTAGAAAGGCCTTCCTCGCATGATATTGGTGGCCAACCCTCCAGAAGGATGCCTATGACTATTGCAAATATTATGATACATGTCAACAAATGGAGAAGTCTATCAAAACTAGCACCATGCCACTACAAACCAACCTTCCCTTAGAGTCTTTCGAGAAGTGGATAATTGACTTTATGGCCCCATTGATCTGCCAACCAGAAGAACGCATAACATATACATCTTAGTCTATATATGGACTACGTGACAAAGTGGTGTGAAGCCAAAGTTCTGAAGCGGGATGATGTAACAACGTGGCCATGTTCTTGTATGAGAACATCATCACCCATTTTGGGAGTCCCCTAGAGCTCATTAGTGACAGAGGTACCCACTTCCTTAATAAGATTATGGAAGAACTAACATAGCTATATAAGATCTACCATCACAAGTCCACACCTTACTACTACTCTAGATCCAATGACCAAGTCGAAGTTACCAATCACATCCTCTACGCAATCATCCAAAGAATTGCATTGCATGAAAAGGAAACCATGAGCTTACTTGTTGCATGCGAGGATGCTTGCATTTTTAAGTCGAGTTAGGTGCCGCTGAATGGATTAATTCAACAATAGTCTTATGACATTCGTCATGCGTGAACTTCTTTATCAAAGTTGTTTTAGAAAAAGATGCATTTCATATTAAATCATGAATTCAATGCATCGAACAAAGGGTTATAGATATAATTCTTGTTGAAACTCAACGTAGGTTTTTATATGAGTTAGCCATGAATTGTCTATCATTATAGATTAGGCAAGGAAAAGAGATGGTCATTTTATGTTTTATAGTTGCATATAAGGAAAAACTCAATGAATAGCATATTTGCACGTAATATGATGTCTTGGAACTATTTACACCTCTAGGACAAATATTAGTGTCTCTAAGAAAAGATCGTTTCTTGTCGCAAGACAAGTAGACCGATTTAGCTAAATCACTTGTAATGACATAACCCACATGGGATTCTTAAAAGCATAAACAATTAGTACAACAAACACCTCAAAGTGCTAGCTAGGATTAGTCACGTTAAAAATTTTGCCTAGTATCACACTTGGGATGCCAAGTGAAGACTTTTGATCCCAAAGGTCCTACCCACGTTCATGGAACGTTAGGGTTAGCTAAACGCCCATGCAACAACGATCTAGGGTTTTACCCTAAGGATCGAATGACCTAATACTAGACTTCCGATTGAGTTTAGAGACCTTAGGGTCAAACGTTGTCGGCCTAGTAAGGTTAGGGTTGGGTTGGGTCAAGAGGACTCCCAAACCCTACATCTTGACCAAACGTATTTCTTGACTAAGGAACGTCGTTTGATGGGAGAAATGATCCCACAAGTCAGATGCGACTCCTATGCAACAAGTTGCAACGTTGCATGGTTTTGTGTTAAATCACAAAATAGAGTTGCCACTCCTTAGAATGAGGTTGGCAAGTCCTAAGTTCAAGTCAAACTATCTTGAGGATGAGTAGTCATCCTGCTACATCACCCTTCTGTGAGGCTGAGTTGCCAAGATAGGGTAACTATGAATTTCCTAGCAAGCAATTGACAAATCAAGTTAGGGCGACAAGGTTGCCTAGGATTTATTGTCTTAGTTTAAGGAACCTAAGGTGTTTGTTAAATTGGGTTAACATGGTACAAACCCTAACCTAAGGATAAAAGGGTAAACGAGCAACAAAACCCTTGGGGATCTTGCCAAGTCGCAATTGATCCCGGATCGAATGCTAGATGCATTCAAAGAGAAGGATTTACACCTTAGCAGTTGGCCAAATAAACGACCACTGGATTGATTGTGTTTGTATAGTTAGGAGCACTGTTTGTATTGCTTTGCTCAAGGAACTAAAGATGGAAAAATAATTAATGCTTCAGGTTGAAGGCCTGGAGGGAGAGGCAACATCAGTTACCCTGGACTGTCTGCCTAACCCTAACCAAGGGGGTTGTTAGCCGCACCGGGTACGTGGACCGAACCCGTTGCGAGAGGTCTCTCCGTGGGTGCTACTTGGAGCAGGAGGACGCTTGGGTGCTAGGGGGGGCTCTGGCCATAAATCCCTTGCCTCCGGGTCCTACACAAGAGGATGACGTGACTCGAGATTGGATCTCGAGGCCCGCATACTAGTCTACGGGCAGAAACTTGGAATAGCGATCCCTGAGGATTGCTGGATTACCTTCGGGCAGATTATGGATTGCCTTCGGGTGGATTATGGATTGCCCTCGAGTGGATTATGGATTAGCCTACGGGCTGGATTATATGATGTATTTCAAAGACTGATAAATAAGATCAATTGTTGGAAAGGAACTTGTTTGACATTGTTTTTCTATGTTTGTGCTTAAGTTACGTGAAGGAATCGGTGACTAATTGGCTAATTAAGGAAGCTGTTTTTGTGTGTCAAACTAAATGTGATAGGTAATTAGACAACTAAAGCAACCCTGAGGAAAATGTGGTGGATGTGGCCATGGGTCCGTCCTACGGAAGGGTGGTCCCGGTTGGCCGAGAACTTTTCTCGAAGGAAATTGACAGTAAGGAACGATGACTTAGAATCTAGATTACTAGAGTCTCGATTTATGCTGTTTAAGGGGAACGAAATGGGACTATGCCTTATGGGCAGAGAGGTTGAGCTTTGCATCCCTCTTATTTCCCATTCTCCTTGAGCCAAGTGCAACATGAATCCGCTTCGACCCTGACGTTTTTGCGTAAAGTAGTTCGCCTGGGGTTTGACACTAGCTGTCGATCTAGGAATTTAACCACTAGAAAAACCATGATTCAGGTTGGTCCTAAATGGGAACGGCCGGAATGCTCCTGCTTCATGGCAGACTTGGGAAGACCTAGATCACAAACCCCGTGACATTCCATGGGAGTGCCAGGCGACGCCTTCTATACTTTCTTCCTGATGGGCTGCTAAGACGCGTCCTACAAGTAAATAGGTGGACACGTTACAGTTGGTATTAGAGCCAACCAATGAAGGATCTGTCTTTTACAAGGAAACTTAATAAGGAGAAGTAAAGCAAATGTTGCTGATAAGAACATTTCCTTACTTACTTATCAATGCTGACTTGCAGAGTCGAGAAGCATGGAACAGATTCTTGGTGTTCCAGGTTATGTTTATGACTGCGATGTGTGCTTCGGATTATCGACGAAGGATCGATATGATGAATATCCTAGACTACATCTACAATCCTTCACCCTTGTACGTAGAACGGAGATGGATGGGTGATTCAGGAATCTATTACATAGCTGCCTACCGATTTGCATACCTTCGAACCAACTTAAAGAGAATCAAGTGGTTGGAGGACTTGAAGATCGTGAAGCTATTCATCTTTGTTGAGGCTCACACAAATGCAACCCTACATGTCGGCAGTCAAAAGGTCAAGCAGAACACGTATGTGTACGAGGAAGTGACTCGAATAATCCCTGCTGACAGAATCAAGGTGTTGGGACATTATGAGAAGAATGGGTATCAAAGGAAAGGATACCCTAATCTTCCAATGACCTATCGATTCCTGAAAATCCATGACCCCAATCCATACTATTACTCAGTTCCCATAGAGCTGAATGTAACACAATCTTATTCTCCCCAAATTAATGTATCAGCTTGTTCCATCTTCCCAAGAATAATTGTACTCGAAGGGCTATACCCATATCAATGAAATAGACTTTTTTATCAATGATTGTCTTGACTATGAGTATTGATAAAGAAGTTAAGTGATTAGGTCACTTGGCTGAAAGTTGAACTGGGCATGTAAAGTAGTGTGGAAAACGTTTAGCAATTTTTTAACGTAAAGAATTTTAATACCCAGGCACAACCTCAAGTACAGATTCCTAGTCCAACCCCTACGCCAAGTACGGCCATGATTCAGGAGAAGAAGTTTCTTCTCAAGCAAATCAAGCCACCAAAATTCGATGGCAAGGGAAGGACTGTCCAAACTGATGCTGAGATCTGGATCGAATCCATAGAGAATTACTTCGAAGCAGTAGCAACTACACCTGCCAACCAAGTAATGCTCGCCAAGCTAAAGCTTACCGACAAAGCAAGACTTTGGTGGAAGCAATGGTGCAGAGACCAAGGGATCTCAGAAGGGTTAGTTACGTGGGAAAAGCTTAAAAGAGCTGTGTGAGAAAGATATCTACCACCTGCCTATCGCACACAGAAGATGAACGAGTTCTATGAGTTGAAACAGCTTGGTCTATCTCTTGATGCTTACTATTCAAAGTTCGTCTCTCTTTTGAAGTATGCGCCACAAATGGATATGACACAACAGGTGTCAAAGTTTTGTGCTGGATCAAACCCACCTATAAACACTCGCCTCAAATCAATGCGCCCGACAGACCTTCAGGATGCCCTCATTCGAGCAGTACCCATAATACAGGAGGTACAAACCAGACCAAGAAGTAACAAGGCTTGGTCTTACAAGAATCAGAACAAAGGAGTGTATAGGTCCCAGGCGAAGAGAGCGCAAGGCCAAAATCCGGGACAAAGGAAGAAAGCTAGGACCAACAATGTCAATAATTTTACCCAAGGAAATGACCACAATCTTCGTTGCTTCCATTGCAACGAGCCCAGTCACTTTAAAAGGCAATGTCCCAAGCTTGGCGGAGGACAATGTCAAGGACCATCCCAAGGAACCATCCGTAGCCAAGGAGCCGCCACTAGGGCCAGAGGAAGAACCGCCACTGTTGCCAACAGGGAGATGTACGATGAAGAAGACCCGACCATGGAAGCTGACTTTGAGAGGGCAACAGTCCATGCCGCTCTTCACAAGAAAGGCCCGAATCACCAATTTTCGGTGATTCAGACTCCATCAGATTATCAAGGTAAAAGCTTTAAAACCCTGATTGATTGTGGCAGTACACATTCCTTTATCTCACCAGTCTGTGCAAAAAGATTAGGAATAGCCACAAAAGATGCACCTACCTTGCTTGTGGAATTAGCAAATGGTCGTGAGGTCACTTGTACCAGGTAAACTGCTAAGGTGGAATTCCTACTGGAGGAAAGTCGACTTCGATCAGATTCAGGGTTATGAACCTAGGTATCCACGAGTGTTTACTCAGAATGGATTGGCTTAAACCTAATGATACCCACATTCACTGTGGAAAGGGCCAAGTTTCCTTTCGAAAATTTGAAGGGGAATTGGTTACAACTCAAGGAGAGGCTGGGAAGCAAAAAATTCAACTGGCCAAAGCATCTCGGATAATAAAGGGAGTTAGAAAGGGGCTACCTGTCTATTTGATTAAGCTAAATAAGCTAGATCAAAATCAGGAGTCTAGGGAAGAACCTTCATTGCTAAAGGAGTACGTAGACGTATTTCTTGAAAAGCTGACAAAACTTCCGTCTCAAAGGGAAGTTGATCATGAAATCAAGCTAGCGCCAGGAGCTACACCAATCGCAAAGAGACCATACAGAATGTCCATTCCAGAAGCGATTGAGCTAAAGGAGCAACTCAAGCAACTGTTAGATCAAGGCTACATTCGTCCTAGCAATTCAACATGGGGAGCTCCAGTGCTGTTCCAGAAGAAGAAAGATGGAACGCTTCGGCTATGCATTGATTATAGAGGGTTGAATCAATCAACCATTAAGAACAAATACCCTATTCCAAGAATAGATGAACTTCTTGACCATCTTCAAGGTGCGAAGATCTTCTCCAAGATTGATCTTAGATCTGGATATTATCAGATAAGGATCAAGGAAGAAGATATCCCAAAGATGGCATTCAGCACAAGATATGGGCATTTTGAGTTCCTAGTCATGTCATTCGGACTGACAAATGCTCCTGCCACCTTCAACATGCTAATGCAGGATATCTTTAGGCCCTATCTTGATGACTTTGTACTCTTCTTCTTCCACGATACCTTAGTCTACTCCAAACAGAAAGAAGATCATGAACCCCAGCTTCACATTGTTCTTGAAACAATGAGGGCACACAAGCTTTATGCCAAAAAGAAAAAGTGTGCATTTTTCAAGTGACAGATCGAATATCTGGGATTCATTGTATCAGCGAAAGGAATTTCAGTAGATCAGAGACGTTCGGGAATGGCCAACACCAACAAATGTCAAAGAAATACGAAGTTTTCTTGGACTGACAGGATGGTACAGGGTCTTTATAAAAAACTACGCTTTGATTGCAGCGCCGCTGACCGATCTACTGAAGAAGCAAACATCAGTTGTATGGTCACCTGCTGAAAAATCTAGCTTTGATAAACTAAAGCAAAGCTTGGTATCAGCACCTATCCTAAAACTTTCGGACCTTGGTAAGGAGTTTGAAGTGATAAACTGATGCTAGCACACTTGCCTTAGGATGTGTGCTTATGCAAGAAGGTCATCCTGTAGCATACTCTTCAAGGAAACTGAAGAGCCATGAGAGAACTATGCTACCCATGATCTCGAGCTGCTAGCTATCATCCATGCTCTCAAGCTTTGGAGACACTACTTGCTGGGTAACAAGTTTACCTTAGTGACGGATCATAAAAGTCTTAAATGGATCTTTACCCAGAATGAGCTCAACATGAGGCAATGTCGATGGATTGAAGTGCTGGAGAAATATGATTTTGAAATCAAATACCAGCCTGGAAAGGAGGATGTAGTTGCCGATGCACTCAGTCACGCAAGGCATTTCTGAATTCTCTGATCCTGCAAGATCCATCAACAGCTAGATCTCTAGCCACAAAGGTATCCATGCCAAACAACCCAATACTTGAGCTAGCTAGAGAAGAGGCATGCCATGATCCAACCTATCAGAAAGTGCATGTATGCATGACTTTGGGGGGTTCATTATTAATTACAAATTACAGGTGTGTATAGCGCGTGTGCATGTGCACTGGGAATGGATTTTAGATTATCAAATTAAGTGGGTTATGGTGCTATGTGCTCATGTAATGTTGGGGTTCCTTTTATAAATTAAAAGTCAGTTCTTTTTAAGTAAAAATTTAGGATGTGCGTTCGGTTTATTTTGTGGATGCAATGGTCAATTGATTTTTAATTACCATTACATGTATTTTATGATGCACGTGAAGGAGGGAAAGAGAAAAACCTGGTGGCATGTGGACACCCACAAGGTTAGACATGCAAAATCCCACTTCCAAACAATCCAAATAAATAAGGAAATCCTTGTACGCAAACAATAGGACGACCAAGTGGCAATCGGTCTTCTGTAAGGTACGAAAAACCAAATACTAATATAAAAATAACGGGGACAAAGAAGGGTTTGGCACTTGGGTAATTATAGGTATATGCTAGGGTTTTTAAATTATTTTATTGTTTTTTTCATTGATTTTTGTATATGTGTTTTAAGTTTGGTTTGATTTGTTTTTTTTTTCTTTTCTTTGTTGATTTTGGGGGTTTTTAATAAATAAATAAATAAATAGATAAATGTGAGTATCCAAATGATAATACAAATACTAAAAATATGAAAATAATTTTTTTGAATTTTTAAATGCATCTAAATAACCATTTCTATATATTTTTGCAATTTCTCATTGTTGAAGTTGTTTTTTTTCCAGATAAATCATTTCCAATATGTTTTCTAATTTTTATGCATTTTTGACTTATCATAATCATAATGGAAATTTATTTGGAATATTTTAGAATTTTTGAATTTTTTTACATTTTGAAATTTTATGATTTTATTTTATGACATGTTGAAGTTTTATGATTTTTATTTTTATTTTTTATTTGTCATTTAAAGGGGGATTGGGCGATGTAGACTTGGGGTAGGTGGGTGGGGCATAGGGTGGCGTGGACGCAGGCCATGTGGAAAGGGAGCCCATGTGGAGGAAGGGAGGTGGCAAGCTTTTGCCTCGCAACACGACGGGCAACGCAAGTGTGGTAGGCTATCTTCTAGCATTCGGGCACGACGGGCGACGCCTGTGTGGCAAGTGTGTGACACCTGTGTGGCAAGTGGGTAGCGCTAGTTTGGCGGGCAGTCTCTAACGAGTAGGCACAGGTGTGTGGTGGGGATGCTACGAGGCAACCGATGGCGAGGTCATCTTGTAGGTAGCATCGGTGTGTGGTCGTCGTGGAGGAGATAGTTGGGGTGAGGCAGTGGCTTGGCAGACAACCTGGGGCAAGGCAACATGGGGGACCGATAGGGCGATGATGGAGGAGGCAAGTTGGCGATGGGGCCCAAGTGCTGCAATAGAGGGGAGGCACATGCAAGGATGGCCAATGCGGCCGCTAGAGGAGGGAGGTGCAGGTGGCAGTGGTCGTTCCAGTCGTTGCTGGAGGAGGGCCGCGTGGAGGAAAAGGAAGGGAGGAGGGAGGGAGGAGAGAGGAGGAAGAAGAAGGAGAAGAAAAGGAAGGGGGAAGTTGAGTAGATGGGGAAAGAGGAAGGAGAGAAGGAGGGTAGAGAAGAGGAGGGGAGAGAGATGGAGGAGGGAAGGGGGGAAGTACGTAGTGGTGCAGGGAGAGAGAAAAGAAGAAGAAAGAGGAGAGAGAGGAGGGAAGAGGGGAGGTGTCAGTTGGGGGGTGTGAAGGGGGTTTGTTTTTTTTCGTTTCTGTTTAAAAAATAAATTTTAGTTAATATATTATGTGTTTTTCTTAAATGAGGATTCCACCCCTCGTTGCATGCACAAACATGAGCGAGGGGGGGGGGGGGGGGGGGGGGGGGAATTTGTGATGGTAGAGCCAACATGGTAGACATGGCATATGCGTGGAGGAAGAACGATGTCACGTATGCATTGACACGTGGGAAATCGTAAAAACATGGGCATTCACGCGAAAACACACGAAACGTCAAATTGCAAATTAATAACAAATAAATGGAGCACCGGATGAATGAAATGAGAAATGAAAAAATAAGCCAAAGAACTAGAGGAAGAGGGTAGAAAAGAGAAATAGGATGTCCACAGATAATTAAGGACATTCACATGGGAAAAAGAAAAAAATTGGGCTTGCAAAAACCCATGGGAATTAATGCTAGAAAATCCATAAGCCAAAACGAAGGGTAGACAAAAGAAAAAAGAAATTAGGATGAGATGCTAGACAAGCCTATCACATCAAAGCATAGTTCTAACGAGAAGAGGACCCGTTCACATGGGAAAATTTGTAAAAATACACCCAAAAATGGAAATAGATTTAATATGAAAATATTTGATGGTCAAAACAAGGAATAATGAAAACAAAAAATGTTTACAGGAAAGTGACAGATAGTATGGGTAAGGTAGAATGTGGTTCTAGGGGTGGTAGGGCACGTTCGCATGGAAAAAATAGCAAAAATACTGATGAAAACGGAGGTGTAAATTAATACGAGAAGATTCATGTATCGGAATGGGGGGAAATGAAAAGAAATAACGTTAGGGGAAATCTATCAGATAGGGTTGTCAAGTCAGAAAGCATTTCGGGTGGCATCAAGGAGTATTCACATGGAAAAAATAGAAAAAACTACCATGAAAACATACAAAAAAATTCATAACATAAAATTGGTGGACCGAAACATGATGGAGGAAATAGAAAAATTGCGGAAGGAGTAAGTCGAACAAGGTTGCCTAATCAAAATTGAATTCCAAGGCGATTAGGGCAAGTTCACATGGAAAAAAGAGCTAAAAACACATGTGAAAATACCTAAAAATATTGAAAATTCAATAACATACAAATTGTGCATCAGAATGAAAAGTACTAAAAAGAAAAAATGTAAAGGAAAAGGTGTAGGTCAGGACTATCATATCATATCATTGTTTAGAAGGAAAAAATGCATGTTCACATGGAAACACATCAACGGGGTAGAAAATTCTTTAAAAAGTAATAACTCATGAATCGTGGCTTGAAAGTGAGAGCTGTAAAAAGGAAAAATGGCTAATTCAAAGGGAGAAACAGGGGTGTAAGGTCAAAGTTTAATTTTGGAAAACGTAGGATGCATTTACATGAAAGAAGTAGCAAACAATGGTGGATAAGGCCAAACTTTCAAGGAATGACCCCAAGATGGGGTAAAAATAGACGTGTGGATGGGGAAGGGACTATCAAGGAAAAATCAGGATAGGGTATGCTTGAATGATCCGATAGGGATGTTTCCATGAAGATATGTTGAACAAGCATGTAGGGATACATCCCCACATTTAAATCCTTAATAGATCTGATTGACTCATCAACACAGGTCTAACACTTGACCACACTCATACCCATATGTCCCCATATTGAAAACATAACTAATTATTATAATCAAAATGGTTAGGGTTAGAAACACTTGGCCCGATTTGCAGATGGTCGAGGTCATTGACATGTGAAAGATCCTAATCATTGCGGCAAGAGGTACCACAACTCATCATATCACACTTGTCCAGCATTGTAGGGACCACACAATAGCACCTAGGAAGGTAGCATCATTGAAGAAGATTTGGTTAAGTTGTCAATGGGTGGCAAGGTATACAACACTTGATCTCGACAGTCACTCATATTGGAATGTTAGATCAGTCACTTGCCCCATGCCTTATGTCACTTGAAGAGAATGATTGAAACCCACTGTCTCACATCCGGTTTAGAAATCGAAAAGAGAGATGGTTTAGAGGGAGTATGCCATTGTGCAGATCTGATGGTGTATTAGTGTGTCCCAACCCATTTAGCATATGTGCAAGAGGGAAAGCCAATGAGCCTTTTAGTGTAGTGCACCAAACAAAATAATGTGTCTAGTGATGGCGGAGGAGGCCCATCCCATGTGTGCATAGGGAAATGAGAATGTACCTATCTCCAATGGTCTTAACATCTGTCAATCCTCACCTCTTAGTTGATGAAGGAAAAATCAATCACTCTCAACCCTCCCTCTGTCTCATGCTCTGTTAATAGATATAGGAAGGCAACCCATTCCTTACACCCATTGATGTAAGCCTTACAACCACTTGTGCAAAAGTTGTATGCCTTCTTGTGTGCAATTGATAGTGTGATAGTGCATCCCACAGCATATGATATAAGAAGGAAGGCCAATGAACCTTATAGTGTCGTACAACACTCCATTCACACATCACATCTCTCTGTTGGATATAAAGGGAAAGGACTGGTCACTCACCCTATCCTCTGTCTCACAAACTATTAATAAATACAAAGGGTAGCCCATACTCACATCTCCACCTAGTTAGGATGAAGGCTCACATCACTTAAGGTTTGTCGATGAAGATCAGCTTTGGCAGTTTGATGATGTCACTTGGATCAGTTACTGAAGAGGCATACCCAGGGAGGTAGTGAACAAGTTTGGTACTTGGATTGCATGTTGGAAATGTCATTTGCTGTAGGAGTTAGAAGCACTGATGGGGTTACAATATTCAATGCACTAAGGGAGGTGGCATTTGAACTGATCTAGAAGAGTTATGCTAATGATTCAACTATCTTGGACTACAAGGTGTTATCACCTTTCCCACAACCAGCTTTCTGTCCAAGGGTGTGTGCCACCTTTTCTTGGAACGAGACCTGTTATAACAAGGAATTTCATCCTTTTCTCCCTTAACAGTTTTGATATTTTTTTATCTTCTTCTTTTTTTTTCTTTTTTTCCTACTCTCGATGGTGTTTCCACCTTTTCTTAAAGAATAGGTCAGCATGATAGGGACCGAAGTCATTTTCTCCCATGATTGATATATGATTATTTCTTTGTTTTTTTTTTCAAAAAGAAAAATGATAGGAGTACCATGTATCAGAACCATCCTCGCCACCTCTGGTAGATCACGTGGAAAGAAAGCAAAGGAGGCATGAAAGATGGCTATGAGGGGCTAATAAAATGAGGCCACCTCATCAAGATAAGCAGAAGTGCTATCAATAGCAATAGGCAAAGCCTTATCGATTGACACACGAGGAATGAAGGAGCTATCGACGGTGATTGTCAGGATCCCTAGGGAGGGTAATACTTCTTGAGGTGATAGCCATTAATAAGGAAGGGATCATCAAAATCATTGATTGTTTATACTTAGATAGAGCCATTAGGATTGACATCAAGTACCTTATAGGGGCCCATCCATCGTTGTTGAAGCTTGCCTAGAAAGTTGTCAAATTAATATTCTAACAGATGTTAACGATTATTTCCTACGAATCATATCTAGGAAATCATTGCCTAAATGCATTATGCACTTGTTCTTTCTTGCGAGGAAGACAAGGATGCATTTAAAAAAAAAAATCATCCTTTTAACCTATGCAATATGCGTTTAGGATTGTCACTTTGGAAATGTAAGCAAAGAGCAACATGCAACTAAAACTCTTAAGACGAATGAGTAATTTGCATTCATAACTTCCCCATGAAAATTAAACGTACCCAATGCATTCCTTTTATAAGGAATTAAACTTCTAAGAACCTGGGTATGAGGACTCGCAGGGATGTCCAAGCGTAGACTTGGGTTGGAGGCTCCCGCGTGTGTGGCTCGCTTCTATGCTTCTGTAACAGAGAACGTGAAACATGGAAGAAGGAATCGTGATGATGGAGAGGGTGAAAAAGAGGACGATGGTGATGATTATGACGATGGTGATGGTGAGGTGGAGTGGGCGGCAGCAACGCTGCAGCAGCAGGCAGCAGCGCAGGCGGCAACACGGCGTGAAGGTGGCGGCCTAGGCAGCACGATAGTTCCTCTCTCTTCTCTCCCCTAGCTCCAAGGGGGAGTTTATATAGGCTGGGGGGGAGAGAGAGATAGCCACCACGTGGATGGCTTGCAAGCCTCCTCCCTTCACCCATGCACTCCACCACTACGCCATTCCTCTCACACTCCCTCTCCCCCTACCATGCATCGGCTAAGGGGAGGGGGTAATTAATTAAAAAATTTGCACAAAATTGAGCATTATCCATTTACCTTTTCCTGTAAAGGGTGTTCTTGTGCGGCTTGTGGGTTTTAGCCTCAGCCTTATTTGCATAACGCGGTTGGGGTTTATTATCGCGCACGCGGGGTAAGGACCTAGTCACTAACATTATTCCGTTGTCGGAGATGACTTAGCACTGCTTTAGCGCGAGGCGTATAGTGGTCAAAATTATTTAATATTTCGTGCAGAAATATTACATATTCATAGCCAAAGTAGACTTGTGAACTTCATTCTCACCTCACCAAATTTTCAAGGTTCTAGCATGCTTTCAATTCTATTGTCTTTCAATTTGCTAGGAATTGAGAATAGCATTCAAAAGAAAGGAAAATAAATTTTACATCTTATGCAAATTTAGAACTTACACAAGTAGGGCTTTTACTTTAATTATAGTCAAATTCTTATAATTCATGACATATCTATATGTGGCCTCAAACTTAGATTTCACTCATGTAATGAGAATGCCACACTCTAGTCAATTGTAAGATCACTTTAATTTTACTTAGACTTGGAATTTGATATCTTTCATAATAATAGGTTTATGCCTAAACAATGGAATTTCAACACATGATGCAAAATATTCTCTTTTACTCTATAATTTTTAAATATTTGTTAAGCATTCTCCTTGTTCTGTACACTTTACTAATTTAGATTTGAATGTTCACTCTAACCTAGTTTTGGAAATAATGCATTTGATTTGAAGTTTCTTTAGCCTATATTCATAGTTTTTGTCAAAAGTACATATTTATATTATGTGTTCACTTCTTTATCATTGTTACTAGACCCTTTTAAAAAATCATTATGTACTCTCCATGTCTTACTTACAAAAGAATCATTGTCATTTCCCCTAGAAAAAATTATTATCATAATTTGGACCCCTTTTTTATCCTTCAAATGTGTGTTTTCAATATGTATAACCACTTGTGTAGCCGACCCCTATTAAGTTCTCTCAACTATTGTATTTTCACATTTGTAAGAAATTTCCTATCTAATTTTAAATCTAACAATTTAATGTACTTTTCTTATATTGGTGGGGGAAACTATTAGTATTGAGTGAACTTATATTGTCATCAAATTGACATTCTCTCTAGGATTGACTAGATTTTGGTTGTCAGCTTATACCCTGTGCTCTTTTTTGTCTATCTACACATCTAGCATAGCACTTGTGGTCAATTGCTATCCCACCCCGAGGGTTTGATTTTCCCCAAAATATCAAATTACTCGACAACAAAGAGGAATCTTACACTCTCAATCAACATTGGTCATCACCTACATATACAATTGCCATGCATCCAAGATTTTATCTTCTGATACCATATTTAACTTACATATACAAAGTGTATGGCACTCCATGCTCAAACAACTTAATTAAAAACTGGTCAATGTGAGGAGCATGTCAAATAATATTTTCATGATTTTTTTCTAATCATGTTGTGTTGCATTGTTAAGGAATAGCATTGGGCTAATGTGTGATATTGAACATCTTAAATCTTATACGAACCACCTCTTATATGCTAAGATATACAAAGAAATTATCAACTTAATCAAACATCTTTTCATTCTAGCTCCACACCCCCTATCATTTAGATTTAGATTGATTATGCAAATATAGGGAGATTTTGTGATTATTTTCTATAGAAAAATCTCTTAAATACGCACTTTAATATATAAATAAAGGAAAACTGAGGGAAACCCTCATTCTTCACCTTCATTACATATTCATAAATATTCTTCTAAATTTTCATATTTTTAATAAGTAAAAATCATTTTTTCTAATTTTTCTTCTTCTTTTGACTACTTTTCATAAATGCTCTAATTTATTTCAACATAAATTATTTATTTATCTATTTTTTATGTCTTATTGAAGTGTGATCTATCATCCTATTCATTTTCATGCCATGCAAGCATAATTCGACCCTTGAAACCCAAGAACAATTCTATTTTCACATTAAATCCCATGTTTTGGGTTTTACAATTTTCTTATTTTTAATATACGAAAAGGAAAATGAATTAATTTTTGGAATTTTAGACATTAGCAAACATTCAATCATTTGCAACCATCTTTCCATCATATGCACTAATGATTCATCATAAAAATTAAATAAAATTTGCTTACTCAAAAATTTGCATATGTATGTCTCATATTTCAATAAAATGGAGTTGCTCATGCAATTTTGTAGCTGTCATTGATGTATCCAAATTACCCTATCTACGTGCCATTATGCTTTCGAACCGTAGTCCATCACCAATTCGTCAAATGAGCCCTCCCTCTCTCTCATAAACAGTCATATGAATAAGGAAAAGAGAAGAGAGAAAGATTCAACTTTGATCTTATTGATTACTACACCATTCTTCATGAGAAACAGAGCATTGAAGAGTAAAAAAATGATGTATCTGATGCCCAAGAGTAGGAGGGAGATGATGAGAGTCACAAAAATGCCAATTTTTTAATAGAGAAAGGAGCATTGAAAAAAACATGTCCCTCTCCATCTCATTTGCATTTTGTGGATTTTGCCCCCCAATTAAGGATTAAAACTAACCTACAACTTATTTAGTTCAAGTTTTGATGTTTACACTTGACTCGAAGTTGTTTTGAGACATTTGGAGGGGCAAATGGCCTCAAAACCTTGATTTGACTAGATGGGTGGCTTTCTAGCATCAAAATCTATCAGCTTGGTCTCCATCACATGCTTTTTAGCTTCTAGATCTAGTAGCTACTTCATAATGCTAAACCTTGAGGCCATTAAATGGGGGCCAAATGGGCTCTGATTGGCAAACGAACACTTGCTTTGGATTCCTAATAACGAGATGCATCTAGGAAAATGCAAATTCCTTGATCCGTAACTATTTCATTTTGCACCAAAAATGTCTCTTTTATGCCTCTCGAGCTTCTTTTATACTTGAATCTTGGCTTTAAAATCCACTCTCACCTAGGTGTAATAAGCTGATAGTTGGCAACCCTTTAGGTGCTAAATATAGTAGATTTCATTTGTCAAAAGTAGTAGTATAGGTAGCGGTTTAGAACTATGATGTTGAACCCAAGCTAGCAAAGTGAAGTTTGAAGGTGATAATATTTTCTATAATAGTGACATTTTTGTGATTGAAGAGGAGGTGGAAACATCAATTATCAAGAAGGTTTTTGTGGAGTGGATAATGTTCATTGCAGTAGTTGGCACTTTTGGTGTGGCAACATACTTGGTGGAAATAGTGCAGTAAAGGTGATATGATTATGCAAGCTGACGATTGCTAGACATGTTTCAAAACAAGTTGGAGACATTGGTTGATGTAGATTGGGAAGATTACAACCACTCATCATAACAAGTGATAAGTCAGGCCAATAGTCTGAGACTAATCATCATCTCAAGCAATGAAAAGAAGCTTAAAAGCATCAATTTATTATATTTTGTGGTCAATTTTTATGGCTATAATAGTAGATGATGCTTATTAGGATAGCACTTGAGTTGAAGACTTAAGTTGGTTAGTGCAACAGCTTTGACCAAGTCATTAAGAGAAGGCAACCCATTGTGAAGGAAATCTAGCATAGAATATATTCTCTTTCCATTTTATCTAAATTTTATATCTTCCCAAAAACTTAGCTTCTTTGCTACCTCATATATATTTGAATACATTTAATATTGAAAATTTTATTTGGCATATGGATTTCTATACAAAGAAGAGAGACAAAGGCACCATGTTTTGAGTAGCTACTAGATGTATAGCAATGAGAAAGGATAATTTGTAAGCCTATCCAAATTTGGAGTCATATATTAACAAGCAAGTTGAAGATGTTGACAATATTTTTCAATCGACTTCATCCTACTTGCCTAAGATAATAATACTGTAGCACCAGCAAACATAGATTGAAAGTAGGGATTGCAATGACATGATTACATTTTTGCACTCTCAAAATAATAACACGTCATTAACTCTAGAATTTTATTTTAATAATGTTAACTAGGTAAAACTTTCTATGGTAGTCAACCAGAAGGGGTTTCTTTATATTGTGGCGGGCATTTGATGGGGCCATTGGGGTATGTTGAAAACTTGACAAGCTTCAAATCCTAAAAAATCCACTATATATAGAGGACCCTTATTGTACTTCTTACTTTTTGAGCTTTTCAGTGAGTCTCTTGGAGACTACATCCTTATTGAGTAAATAACTATCTTACTGGACAACCCTAATAGTATCTCATACATTGAGTGGATGGTTTTAAGAATCTTTCAATGAGTCACATTTCATTCTTTATATAGGGATACATGAAAATAAAGAACCAAAGCATGTGTAAATAAGATTGGGTTACTTATTCTAGCGAGAGTAAGAGTTAATCCTTAATTGTTTGCTAGTCTTAGTTCTAATTATTTAACAAAGATTAGGGTAATCACAATGTTTTGATCAGACACACTAATTTTTTTTTCTTTTCTATGAAAATGATTTTAAAGATGGATATAAAAATATGCACTTCCTAGCTTATTTTGACCCTTTGTATTTGTTTTTCAACTAGTATCTTGTGTTGATCACGTTTCCCTAAAAGCGTTTCTTCTTAATCTTTCTTCTTGATGAAAAATGAACTTTTTTATAGAGGATCCAAATTGCCACAAAAATGTATTTTTTGCTACAAGATTAGTGCTAAATCATATGGCCTTAATTAAATTGGGTTTTCACTAAGCCATAGCCTTAGCTTTGTGATCTTTATGTGGATGTAAATATTGTATAGGATTGAGCTCAAGCTCATACACTATGAATATATTCTAAAGTTGGGTTTTGTGTATCTCTTGGATTGAGCTCAAGCTCATACTTGAGTCTTGGTGCCATTCAACCATACACAACAAATATCCCGACACCACACATAGGTTGATCCACTACACATCACACCCCTAAAGTAATAGTGATTATCCTCATCCTCATCTTCATCATCATCACCATCATCATCATTATTGACCCTCGGAAGACCAACACTAAAAATTTGGATAATCAAAATCAGAAGATAGTCCCAAGGCAAGAGGAAGATGGAGGACAAAGACCTTGTAAGGAAAATTTGAAGACACAAAGCATAGGGGGGAATTCTAAACGTAAGAGGGAGGCACACAAGAATATGGGCACCTTAATATTGTTACAAGAAGAGTGCAAGGCACATTGTAATTTAGTTTGTAAAAGAGGGTTAGGCTATCTCCCGTGCAAGTTGTAAAACAATAGGAGGCACCAATTAATGCCATGCTAATAAAAAAGGAGGAGGAAAAGGAGTGGAGGAATGGACAAAGGTCATACCAAAAAGGGGGATGGCCACCCAAGGAGATAAAGCATGCATAAAAGTCAAAAAGTGAATGAAAAAGCTCATTCTTGGTGTGTGGTCAAACTTACTCTCTTTGTGTTTCTTGCTTCTTGCTTCATTATTGTGTATGAAAGATGGAAAGAGGGAGTGTGAGAAGGGATGTGTGTGTGTGTGAGGGTGAGGGACCATGGAGAAGCTTTTCTTCTCCTGTCTTCATCTTCTCCTTCTTCTCTTCTCTTTTCTCACATGCGTGGCTATGGAGCTTAAAGCTCAGAGCTTAGAGATGGATCTTTCTTGAAAGTACATCTTGGATTGTGGACCTACTAGCGGATGTGTGGGAGGAGGCAACTCATTCTAATTCAAGGTTATTCGCACTACACTTGTGTGTGTGTGATTATGCATGGTTATATGAGAGATAACCATAACTCTTGGCGTGAGATGCTTGAAGCAATAAGTGATCCCATGGTCTTGGTGGTGTGCTCGTGAGAGCGATGATATTTTGGCTTAGTTTTTAGGACCAACAAATTCAAGATTGAGTACTTGCATGCTCTAAATCGAGTGATGGAGTAGGATTTTGTCTCCAAAACGGCACTTGGTTTTGGTAAGAAGCGAGGGAGTTAGAGGGTGTTCAATCTCCCTTGTTTGTTAATTTAGATATTGGAAGATTTAGGAGCACTAGTTAGATCATTTGTATGTGGTTTTACATTAGTAGGATGCATTAAGATTTGGGAAATAAGGAAAATATAAGTCTCTATATAATAACCAAGAAACAAGAGAACATAGAAGGAAATGAAAAATATTTTTAATACCTAGGAAGAAAAATAGATAGTAAGGGAAGAAGGAGAGAAACAAAAGGTGAGAAAGGGGAAAGAGAGGAGCTCATTTGGACATTGTGAGATTGAGAGAGTGAGGGAGAGAGCTATAGGCTAAGACGTAGCAACAACAATAATCCTTAGTATCATCGCATTTGTGTGCTCCAGGTATGCTCCGAGTCTTCCCTAATGTTTATTGGAGGAAGTCATCTAAAGGATCTCTTCATCAAGAGAATCTTAGATCCAAGATACTCCAACCTCATTGTTAAGATGATTAATGTCAGCCAAAAAGACAAAGAGGACAAATGAGACTACATTACTCATGTGAGAAGTCTCTGCAAGAGGATACTTGTAGTTGAGCAACCCAATGAGAGAGCAATATCCACCGTATTCATTAATGGGATCCACAATGAATAACTCTATAAGGCCTTAGCAAGCAATGCAAACTTGCAAAGGGATATGGTGGCAAGAGTCATTCAGGAGGATATACGAGTGGATGACTTGCTCAAAGAGAGAAGCTCTAGGGTTATGCAACAAGAGAACAACATGTTTAGAAATGCCAAGAGAACTGTGACACTTGGAAAATGATCAGCCCCTCTAGTGAGCAAGATAAGGGAAAGAGTATTGACTAGACTCAAGCAATCATTGATCTAAAGTCAAAATTGATCAAACTACACGAGTCATTAAAAGGCTAGTGCAACCTCACATGTGGTGTGTTCATAATGGAGGGAACCATTTGCCATCTGAGTGCCCTGATCTAAGGTCCCAACCTTGTGCCAACTATGGAAGATTCATGCATGATGCTATGCACTATCGATTGCCAAGAGGATTGCATACTAGCAACCCTATGCTCAGCCATACTATCCAGGAGTTAGGCGGCCTTATTTGGAATGGGAGACCCTTTGGCTCTACCCACAGCTAATAATTCAAAGCCAATCACTCCAAGGATCGACATAAACCCAAAAAGTATCCCTAGACCACCAGGACTTATAGTGATCCATTCTCCAAACAATGCTCTAGTGCACTTTGTAGAGAAACCACTAGATGAAGACTCATACGTGAACCCTTATTGATGGATTTTAAGCCTATGCTGATAATGGCTTAAGGTAGAGGGAGAGGTAGAGGCCTAGGAGAAGATTACAACCATGAGCTCGTAGCATGTTGAATGTGTGGTCATCCAAGGCATATCTCATCCCATTTCCCTAAAAAAGAGGAAGCCAATAGAGAGAAGGCTAAGTTAAGGTGTCGTGAATGTAGAGTCACACACCTATTCATTGATTTCCCTAGGCAAAAATCCTCCACTAGTTTGGCAACTGTGCCATCTATGCCACTCAAACTCTTTTGTGTCGAATCACTTAAGAACAATGTCACACCCATCCCCATAAATGTCATGACACAAGCCCAAACGAAGTAAGCCGGTATTTCATTACCTGAACCTAGCAACCTAGATGTAGCCTCTATAGGGAAGAAGAGTTGACGAAGGAGAAGAAAGAGGAATGATGCAAAAATAACACTCAAAATAGAGAGAATGACCACTTCAACAAAGGGAAAGCATGTTATTGATATAGAAGCATAAACATCTGCTCGTAAGATAAGTGAGAAGGGAATTGCTAAGGTTGGAGAGTACCTTGATTCCAACTAGTAATTAAAGGCTATGGATAAGGTCAATGAATGGATAAAAGAATCACAAGTTCACTTGCAAGATGCTGACCCTATCATTGAGGACGAGATCAATGAACTCTCAACCATGAGCCCACTAGTCTCTTCCATGTACTTGAGAGCAGGAGAGACCATATCCCACATGCACAGCTGCATAGGCAAACCATGGATGCCATGAATAGACAAATTATCCAAGAGCATTGGTAGGAAACCCATGAAGCAAAGGAGGGAAAGACGGTTGGCAATTTGGTCACCACACTTATATCAAATCCTATAACATTTCCATTGGGAGAATTGCTTAGGCAAAACCATGCACTGTGGCAAGTATTGAAGCAATGGATAGAACAAACCAATAGATGTGAACCGCAAGACTTGTGCAACCATGACACTCAGACACATATACCAAACCTAATGCTCTCCATGAGATCCTTGAGAGGCTTTAGGTTTGAAATTGGGTTGCTAGCTAGCTCACACGATAGGTGCTAGAGGATTTTATGGAGTTTCAACTTGTTAGTTGGGACATGATAGGTGATTGGCGTTGGTCGGTTGATGGAACTCTTGGCTATCATGCATAGGGACAATGTGGGTAGGCTCAAAGTTATGGCTTTGTTAGCTAAGTCTACAAGTTGTCTATATTCATCCTCAACATCCAAGAATGGGAGATCAATGTTGTCAACACATGTATCTAGTTGCACTTATCCTCAAGACAAGGAGTGTACTTCATTATAGGTTCATAATTGTTTTCAGCCTTTGAGAAACCCTTTGGCATGGCAGAGATGGCATCTAGGTCCATTAGTGAGGTTTTCCAAGTGTCCATCTCTACTCGGACTACTTTTAATCTATTGCCTAAGAATATCAAGCCATTACCCCAATCCTCTATCACTTGGGCATTCCTCATCCAAGGTCTTTTTAGCATGATATCATAATCCACTCACTTCATGACTATGAAGTTCACGGAGGATTGATTTCCTACTATCTTTGAAGGCCAGTCATTCAAAACTCCAAAGGGTGCAACATTCATCCCATTCTCTAGAGTGACATTGAACCATGCAATTTCTACCGGTGGATTTTCGAAGCTTGTAGGACTCCATGGCTAAGTACACTAACTCCTACTCATGAGTCTATTATCCCATTTTGTGTTGTATCTCCTATAGCAGCAATAAGTAAGACTATGTGCATCTTAGTGCCTTCCCATAATGCATTCAATTCGTGGAGACATAGACATAGGAGTGGCCATGGACTAAGGTGCATGGCTTAAACTTGCTTTACAACTAAGCTCTCATTACAAGTGGGAAAAAACTTGAGGAGATGAACCTTGAAAATAATGCAGAGTATGAGTATGAGGATTTCGATGATGAGTAGAAAGACTGTTGTCTCATTAGTGAGGAAAGCAAAGAGGAACCAGAGACCATAGAATATGACATAGATGGAAGAGTAATTGAGAAAATCATAGCAAACTCTAAGCCTTGAGAGGCCAATGCTTTTAAATTTAACAAAAGAGTTTCCAAGATAGATTGCAACTGAACTATGCTAGAATACATAGAGGTAGTAGATTATGAGCAAGTGGGATTAGTCCAGCATGGCACCACATCATTATCTGGAGTGGAGTGAGCCTCATAGCTATGATCACCAAGGGATACAACCTCTTCTAGTGAGTATTGTGTGTACAACTCTGAGTCAAAGGTAAGCTCTAATAGTGACCCCAAAATGCCTCAACCACCTAGGACCAAATGTACCAACAAGGGGGATCTCCTACTCCACCTAAGGCATAAGAGGCTAAAGGAAGAGAGAATAAAACAATCAAAGTATTTAGAAGCTAACTGATGAAACCTTTGGTTTTACCAAAACACTTCATGAAGTTCAAGAAGGGTGATCGAATAGTTGTGTTAGTAGGAGCCAAGAGGAAAGGGTAAGAAAATTGAACCCATAAAAAGGTCAGCCAAAGCTAAGGAAGTCAACTTGGCAAGGGAAGGGGACAAGCCTTGAACTGTGTACATAGCAAACAACCTAACTAAGGAGGAAGATAATAATCTCACAAATCTCTTAAGGGAATTCTCCAACGTATTTGCATGGTCCTTAGACAAGCTGAAAGGAATAGATGTGAGTATCATGACTCATAATATTCCCATGATCCTTGATGCAACAATACTAGTTAAGCAATGAATGTACATAATAAATCCTAAGCATGTCTATGCAGTGAAGGAAGAGATTGATAAGCTACTAAATGTAGGATTCATTTACGAGATAGAGCACATGGACTAGATATCACCCATAGTGATAGTCACAAAAAAGAATGGAAAGATTCGATTGTGTGTGAATTATAGGTCAATGTAGCTACAAAGAGAGACAACTACCCATTACTATATACTCAGTATATGCTAAAGAGAGTGGTAGGAAAGGAAGCCTACAATTTTCTAGATGGCTTCTCAAGCTATAACCGAGTGCAAGTCCAATTGGACAACATGCACAAGATGATATTCGTGACAAAATGGGGATGTTTGCCTACATAGTGATACCATTCGAGCTAAGAAATTCCCTTGCTACCTTCTAGTGCCTCATGTGTGCCATCTTCAAGGACATGCTCAAAAAATGGTTGGAGATATTCATCAATGACTTGTCTATCCACACCAACTAAGAAGAGCACTTCGAAAATCTATGAATGGTCATTGAATGATGTAGGTAATATACTCTCTCACTGAACCCCTTAAAGTGCAAGTTTTGGGTGAAGCATGATTGTATTTTAGGGCACGTTGTGTCGAGGAATGGGATAGCCATAGACTCATCTCAAAAGTCACGGTAATTGTAGACCTTCCCCCTCCGACCAACTTGAAGAGAGTTCAATGCATCTTAGGCCACATAGGGTACTACCAAAGGTTTGCTATGCATTGATTTCTAGACTGTTGTACAAGCTATTGATAATATTCGAATGGATCAG
This sequence comes from Lygodium microphyllum, assembly GCF_053477565.2. Classification (NCBI taxonomy): domain Eukaryota; kingdom Viridiplantae; phylum Streptophyta; class Polypodiopsida; order Schizaeales; family Lygodiaceae; genus Lygodium; species Lygodium microphyllum. Next base: position 41,381,026 of record NC_141146.1, read on the forward strand.
TAAGCCTATGAAAGGCTTAAACAAGATCTAACTTCAGCCTCTACCTTAAGAGACCTAGATTAGTCCATTACCTTCCATGTGCACATAGATGCATCAAAGTTTGCCATGGGGGCAGTGTTGTGCCAACCTAGTGAGCATAACCTTGATTACCCAGTAAGCTTTGCTAGTAGACAATTCAATAATATGAAAATGATAGAGAGGGAAGGGTTATCCATGGTGTTTGCTATAAAAAAGTTTAGATATTGTCTTCTAGCGATTCTCTTTACCTTCTTCGTGGGTCATCTAGCATTGCTTTATCTTGTAAACAAATCATGTGCAACAAGATGTGTTGCTCGATGGTTACTTTTTCTTTTGGAATTTGGCTTCTCTATGATAATATTCAAAGGCAAACAACACTATATAGTAGATCATATGTCATGTATACCCACATGTGAAGTGGCTAGATAGGGCATCCTTGATGATCTACCAGATACACATATTTTTAGAATGTCCAGCGGACAATACTTATTTAGAGTAGACCTCACACCATATTGGGCAGATGATATAGTCCACATCCTAGAGAATGGATTGCTTGAACGACCCATAGAAAAAGCTAGGTTAAAGAAAATAGTTTTGAAGATCCAACTCTATCAATTGATTGTCAGTCAATTATATCAGCTAGGACAAGATAGACTTTTAATAAGATGTGTCTACAAACACAAAATACACAATGTGCTCACGGAATCATATGGTGGGATTGCTAGAGGACATTTTAATGGAGACACCATAGCATGCAAGGTGCTCCAGTCTCAATTGTGGTAACCTACACTATTCCACAATGTGTCTAAGTTTGTGAACCACTGTGATGAGTGTCAATGGACTAAAGTTTCTATTCATAAGAACAAAATGGAGTTGACCCTAGTGATTGCATGTCAACCAATTGAGAAATGGAAAATTGACCTCATTGGTCCAATCAACTCTGCGGCACAATACTCACAAGCCAAGTACATCTTTGTCACCACAGACTATCTCACCAAGTGGGTGGAAGCTCGAACAAGTCACAAAAATGATTTTAGGACCACGTCCAAGTTCCTTTGGGAGTAGGTAATCTCATGGTTCTGTTCTCCCATAGACTTGGTGGTGCGCAGATCGGTCGCAGATAGCTCACGTGGTGAATCCTGGAAGGTCCCCAAGAACAAAGTACTCTACTTTTTAGCACAAAAACCCATGTAAAAGCAAGCACGACAAGAGGCAAGAGACAAATTGGGTTCAATCTCCCCCATGCCTTGTGTGAGCACTTCACAAAGCATGTATTTTATGTATATTTCCAATCTTCATGCTCAATAATAGCCCAATTACAAAAATATGACAAGCTTTTAGCTTTTGAGTTTGCTTTCTACAAAAATAGTAAAATAAAGCTAATGGACGGTGCCCATAGTGTCTGGCACGCCCAATCTCAATGTCCAAATAGAAATAACATATCCAGGCGCATAAGCGCATACAAAATAATAATAAATAATCGATGTCTCAATAGACATAACAAAATATAGGCGTGGCGCCTATCAAAATCTAGTCCAAGAGTCGAAAACCCGCTAGACTCCAATGCTTTCCTCCGCCACTGCTGCTATCTCTACACATCAACTGAAGCATTCACAATTGTTAGTAAAATAACACAATTAAACCGACAAAAGTGAATACCTAGCAGTCTTCAGCTACATAAATAAATCAACTGGTTAGAAATAAATCATAACCTTAATTTATTACGAGTGCACACTCTAAACTCATAAACGTTTATTAATTTAATATGCATTTTGCGGAATCACCCGCTATGGAATCACCCATGTACACACTAAATTAATGAAACGCCCGAAAAGGATAGGCGTCCCCATCAACTTCTCGCACAAAGAATCCTCTTTGTGTATGAGCTCCGGTCATCTAAGTTTACGGAATCCACCGTAAAACCTCACGGAATCCACCGTGGAATATGCCTCCTGGCATCACTTGGTCAGTGGCTAAGGCACACACTTCATCAATGAAGTGGTCGGTGACTTGTTATCCACCTTCATAATAATCCATAGAAAATCCTTACCATGTTATAATAAAGCTAATGGTCAAGCTGAATCCATGAACAAGATCTTTGTGAATGTCCTAACAAAAGTAGTCTTTGCTTCATGGAGTGATTGGGACAACAAGCTCATGGCAACTTTATGGCATATAAGGGACACAAGAAGATGATAAAATTTAGGGGATTGGAACCTTTCAAGGTTCCCAACATCAGTAGAACAAACATTGTAGAACTCAAAACCTTAGAGAGGGAGAGCATAGGCTTTTTCAATGGAAGGGTGCATAAAAAAGGTATTACCCTTTGTCACATCCACTCCATGAACTTCCAATGATAGAACCACCAATGAATATGAGAGTTGTAAGTATCACTTGAATTGAGGATCAGGATGAGGAAGCAATAGCACAAGCCTACCTACGTATAACAGTGATTGCTCAAAAGGCATGTTATCTGAAAGGCCCCATGTTATTATTTTTTCTTTTCCATTGTGGATCATTAGCATATTCAGTGTCTTAGAACAACTCCAAAAAAACTTGACACATGAGGTGATGCATAGTTTTCATCCTTCAAGTATGAAAGCCATCACCATGAAATTTGTATATTTCTTCTATTTGAAATTTTTTTAGGAATGCAGAGGTCTTATCGATAACTCGCATGGTAGTGCTTTAACTTCGATTACAAGTGGTACATGAGATTACAATGGATTTGAGTGTAATAAGCGGGAAAAACTCGCATAGAAACAACTACCTTATGGTTTTACAATTTGTGATTTTCAAATTTTTTTCGAGTGTGAATACAACCCTTTTTGCAGGTGATTCTAAATAAATTATATGAGTATGCACATAAAAAAGGGAAAAAGCTAGATTGAATGGAAGGAGCTAGTGTGAACAAGTGTTTAAAGAAACCAATCTGACTAGAAACAAGTGTGAAAGGGGTTAACTTGGAGCTAAGGCTTAAAAATCTTAAGAAAAAGAAGATAATTGGTTAGTTTCTTTGAGCTTCTATGCTTACTTGCTTATGGGTATGGAAGATTCATGGGACACTTGTAAGGCTCTATTTATGCTCATTGTAATCTATATATGAAGGCTTGGTTTGTGTAGAAAGATGTACTGTAGGTTATTGTAGGTTTCGAGCCCAAGCTAGAGCATCCACCATTGACTCTCTCCAAGTGGACAAAGAAGGATGATGAAGATTTTCAAGATGAGCTTTTTGAATGGAAGGCAAGGATGCCGAGACCTTTACTACTTTGGTATGTTGGCTCCACTCGATAGTCTCTCCTACCATTCAAATCTTGGAGACCTCAGCTCAAGTTTGGATAAGCTACATGAGCTTTATGAGTGAAAATCTTCCATGATGACTATTTCACTTCAAGAACAATTGTATAGCATCAAGTTTAATTCTAGAGACTCCATGTAGACATTTCTAATGAGGTCCAAGATTATTCATGATTACTTTCTCATCTTGGGGGTAGCTCTTACATTCTCTTAGTTTTCTGCATTGGTTCTTACTAAGCTCCCTCTGGAGTTCGATATGGTAGCTCAAGATTTGAGAGTCCAGGTTTCCACTCCGGATCTTGATTTTGATGATCTCATGTCTCATTTTCTTAATGAGGAGCCTTTGTTATAGACACAGGCAAAGATTATGATATATGGTGATGATATTAGGAGAGCATTGGCAGTATCCTTGAAGACTAAGAAAAAGCATGCCCACTACTATTCTTGTGGGAATCGGGGCCATCTCTCTAAGTATTTTTTGAAGAAGGCTATGAAGTCCAAAGAGAAGGGAAAGAAGACAAAGATTCCACCTTCAAACTCTGAGTCTAAATCATTGAAGGCCACTTCGACCAAGGTGACCCATGAAGCAATCTTCTAATGATGCTACATGCCCTCACATTCTCCTAGCTAGAAGGGGCATGTGTGAGGGTGGAGAGAGGGCATATTAATGCTCTTTCATTATTGGTGGAGTCATCGAGCTCACATATTCTAGTTTTGAAGTTGTCATAAAGTTCACATATTTTGGCAATCGAAACTTTGGATTGGTCTGTCTACTGTCAAGTTTATGATGGGACAAATGACAAGATGTGTTCATGTGGTGTCACATGAAGGGTGGTGAAGGGCATGCATATGCTACAGTGGAGGAATCCTGGTGTCACGATGAGCTAGGCAGCTTGTGTGATTAAAGGAAGTACATGGTGGCTAGATAAACTACTTTACTTTTAGAGAGGGATTATGGCATTTGGACTTCTTCTTTAGGGTGCTTTGTTACCGAGGCGCATCCAGCGGAGTGCAACTACTGCAATGTCCATGGTGCATCCTAGGTATTCTTATTCATTGGTTGTTCACCTATGATTTGAGGGGGGGTATTAGAAGTGGTCATATCATAGGTTTACAAGTGTGCATAGCCTAATTTATGGGCATTATCTTTTTATTAATTGGCTGACCCATTTTATGGTAGGACAACTCCTTTATTTTTATCTATAAAAGGAGGGAGTATGGCTATATTCTATATTACACTTGTAGATTCTTGGGGTGGAGAGAGGGAGATTGTGGAGCGTATGAGATGAAGTTCAACCACTATACTCTTGACATAGCGGATTCCTATTCTTGGTTACATCTTCCGCATTGTCTCTTTTATTGATCTTGTGTCTTTCATTATTCTAGTGTGTGATTTTCTCTTCTAACACATTTTATTGCCCACAAAGGGCTATGAGTAGTGGGGAAGATGGACCATGTGAACACTTGTACATGCATACCCAATGGTGAATGTAGGTTGGACGAACTTTGGCTAGCTTGCATCTCATATAGTCCTTACCAACCATGCGTGCAATCTGATATAGTTGAGAAAGCTTCCTCCACCTTTGATTTGAAATAAACATCCTTCCAACTGTGAATATGCTTCTAACCATGGTGTAGAACACAAGTGCACACTCTTGAAATTTGCATCTTAGGCAACTTCCCATTGGATCTTCTTGATGACGAAAGAACCATTAGGGCCAAAAATGCTTAAAAAATTACAATTTTGTTAATCACGAGATTAATTAGAAAAGGACCAAAGAGAGTTTGCGATGTGTGCAAGAATACAATATTCTTGTCTTCTGTTTGTTAGAGATAGTAGAGCCATTTTGTGATTCTCTCCTCCTTTGTAGCCAAAATCTCCAAAGTCTGACATGTTTGGTAGTTCGAAAGTCCTTATTTACTTATAAAATATGAGAAAGGACATAATAAAGATGCTACGAAGTTAATAATAACTGTTTTGAAAGTTAAGAGCTTTCAATATTCTTTTTTGGCACCCAATATATTTTCATTAGTCTTCTTAGTATTCTTTTTAAGTTCATTCACATTTCTCGTTGAGCTTCTTTCTCTACAAATTCATTCAGTGCATGGCATCCACAAGGCGCCCTTCTTGTTTAGTAAACTCTTGTACTATTTATAGTCAGGGAGCTAATAGAAACTCGGAGCTGAAAACCTTTAGTATGAATGATTGGGTTACCATGCTGGCCTCTTGTAAGGGCTCTTAGAAGGTGAAAATTAGAAAACAAGAGGATATAAAACATCACTAGAAGGGACGTATCATGGCTTTCAAAATTATGCTTGAAGGATGGTTTGTCACACAAGTGATTTTTTTGAAGCATTTCTAGCCCTAATGACAATGTACTTGAAAAGAGATGGTTGATTGGTTTGCAAAAGTTAACATGTCATTGTAGTCACAAACATGAGAGTGAGAGAGAGAGAGAGAGAGAGAGTGTGTGTGTGTGTGTGCGTGCGAGTGAGCCACATGAAAACAATTGGCAAAGAGAGCACAACATTAGACTTCGTATGCAAAATGTCTCCTATTAGGAAACTTTCCTTGTCATTCCTAGGTTATACACAAAGCATGGAGATGTTGATTGTGGGCTTGGCCTGAATAGAGGGCATGCTACATCACACACCTTACAAAAATAGAGGACATGTTTGCTTAGTTTGAATGCGAGCAAGTAAGCAGGTGATGGGCATGCTTGGGGGACTCAATCTTGTGAAGCTTGGAGGGGTGGTCGGGGGTGCGTCAAGGGGCCTTAGCAAGGCGTAAGGGCAAAAATGAGATTCCATCGTTCTATGTAGTTCTCGTGTTTGGCCATGTTCCAAGTTGTGAACATGCGCGCTGTATAGGAAGGGGGCCCTTGATAGCAAGATGGGCAGGAGGAGGACAATGGACAAAAATGTGCTGTCTACAATTGCTTGTGTTCATCCTTCTTGGGTAGGATGTGCTAACACAGCGCCTAGATCCTCCAGGCTGGCATTGTTAAGCCCAATGCTGTGAAGAAGAAAGCTGTGAAGAATGAATGTTCAAGGGCCCAAAGGCTTGGGATGTTAGATGTAAGAAAGCTGATAAGCCTGGCTCTGCTGCTGCTTCGTAGGCAGCCATGGGGAGACGAGCTGAGCTGGTCCTTCTTCTGATGGGGCATGCGATTCTTGTGCGAAGGAAGATTGGGCATGCGGTTCTTCTCAGCGAAGGAAGATGAAGATTCATTCCCAAGTGAGTGACTGCTTCCGTTTCTGCGGCATGGCACGCACCTTCCAAGCCTATCTTTGATCTGATCTCTGCTCCGTCGGCAGCTGCCCGTCATAAGAAAAGGAGAAAGGAGACCTGCTCTGGCGAACGAATTCCCTGAGAGATGAGAGAGAGACACACGCAATTATGAGTGGTAGAAGGACGCCGTCTCACTCGCTGATGGTCTCTAGCTTGGGCATCCACGACCTTGATCTCCGTATCAGGTGATTCTTGTTGCCTGCTCCTGACGATGATGCAGCAGCAGAAAGCATGGCATCCCGCAGCTCCTGAGGTACCACAGGGCCGGACGAGTAGCTCTTCTGAATAATGCTGAGAGAGCTGGTCTCTGATCTCTCACTGCTTGGTTCTCTTCTAAAGGCATCATCATCACCATCATCTACATCCTCCACCAGTGGAGTTACCCTGCTCTGTCCGTACCATGAAGGCTTGCGGCCTTTGCTGCTCTTTTTGGCACTACTTGGGGCTGGAGAAGCTTCATCTGTTTTGTGGGACAGGGCAGAGATGAAGCAGGCCATCTGCTCCTGTGATATCCTGGTGCTGCTGCTCATCCTGTGCATGGGCAGGAGAAGGTAAGCGTGGCAGGGCTTCAAGTCTGTGTCTGCCGAGATCGGTGAAGGCCGATGGTTCCCCTTCTCGAGCTCCACCAAGAACTGGTTGGGGAATTCCAGCATCAGCTCGGCTGCCTTTAGCGATTGCTCGTAGAACTCGGAGATTCGGCCATCACATGAGTGCAGCACCTTGATGCAGCAATGATCAGGAGAGGCTCTCTTAAAGGCAGGGATGTTTTTGTGGCCAATGTACATACAGTTGCCCATGGCTTATGATCTGAGATATGCAGTAAGCTCTGATGGACTTGAGAGTCTGTCTGGCTGGTGTTGTGATGGATAGATCAATAGATAGACCGTGTGGTCTTATGAAGAGCTCCCAACTACTGTGCTGGGAAGCTGTGAGGAGTCTATAAAGAAGAAGCTGACGCATCGTCTGAAATATAGGTCGGGAGCAAACCACATGCAGCTAATGACTGACAGATAGAGTGTCAAAACATGAGCCAAACTTTAACAGACAGGAAGTGTACAGCTCTTCAATGCAACAGCACATCTTGTTTGCTGTTGCAAAAGCAGCCAATGTGGCCTGGCCATCAAAACAAGCTAGCTTTACCAGAGCTAGAGCCCACAGCTACAATGACAGGGATCAGCCTGCCGCGAATATCGCAAAGCTCCAGCCTCCAGCAGTCAGTCCGGCGTCACAGTAACAAGCTCTCGCTTCTCTCACATGGAACTGGGTGGCTTTCATCCCCGGCGATTTGTCTGCAAGGGTGAACTGAACTCATGAAAACCACCTAGAATTGCAGGGCCCTTACCCTTACCAAGGGTGCAGAAGTGTGATTGCACTGTCGCGAACGCAGGAAAAGGATGGTGCCAGTGTCTCCAACCACACCATCCAGATGCAACATCTCTGTGTCAGATGAAGGCAATCCAAGGGTTTGGAGCCGAAGCTTAGGTTCGTTTGGTCTAGACTGGGTCTCCCTTGCAAGGAGAGGTGTCGGGTGAAATGGGGATATGGTGTAGGGCTTGCTTGTGGGCAAGCTTAGCTTCAGGCCTTTGTGCACACACATTCCTTCGTTTCATTTTGTGACTAGCGAGACAGGGCTGTGCCTGTGTTGCAGTGTCTGACCCATTGGAACATGTCATCGAGCCTACACTTGTACATCCCGAGAGGACCAATCCAAGTCAGAAGTCAGTACCGTCCCTCCCTACGCTTGGAGATTTGAAGAGAGCAATTCTGCAATGCCATGTCCGAGTCAAGTCAGCTCACAAGAGAACAACCTCCCAATTGAACATGTAAGAGAAACCTCCACCCATAAACTTTTGAAGCTCGACCGTCAGGGCCTTTCGCCGTACCACTCCGTTTACTTATTCGGGCCCGAAAAAACTCTTCCTCTTGTCAGATCTTCTTCCTTGCTCCAATTTCAAGCGAAGGGAAGTAGGTGGTAGAGCACCCCAGTTTCTCATCTAGAGCTAAGGCTGCTACACTTGACGCAACAATCAAGACACATCCAACACCTAACTAGTATTTTCCTACACACATGCCAACAAATCCTACTAGGGAGCAATCAACTGCGATCGTTTGAACATGTCATTTTGTGAGGAATATGCAGACCACTAAGAAACTATCATACCACTCGGTTTACTGTCTTTCTCCATCACACAACTTCTTCCTTGCTCCAATTTCAAGCGAAGGGAAGTAGGTGGTAGAGCACCCGAGCTTCTCATCTAGAGCTTAGGCCAATGGACTACTCGACACAACAATCAAGACACATCCAACACTTGACTAGTATTTTCCTACACACATGCTAATAAATCCTACTAGGAAGCAATCAAGTGTGATCGTTTGAACACGTCATTTGTGAGGAATGTGTAAGCCACTGAGAAACTACAATCCACATATTGCTCTCAAAAAGCCCCCCTCCTCAGTGAACGCTTTTTTTGCAACATTCACCCGGGAAGTGATGTTGCGAACATGTCTTGTGAGGTAAGCCTAAGAACTTTGTGAGGCTAGCTTAGGTCAAATCTAGGTAGTGATGTTCATTAACCCTTCTTGGACACAAGGAGAAATCAATAACTAACCTAACAAATAAACTCTATAGGACCACATAAAAGCTCAAAGGGTTTCTAAAACAAGTGGGATTATTCATTGATATGCACCGATAGTGCTATCCCAATATCTTTCAAGTTGGTCTTGTTGCCACATTCCCCACAAATATGACCATCTATTGGTCTGCATCCTTACTTGAGAGGCACTCGCCACTACTCTACTACTTTGAAGCCTTTGTTCCAGAGATGTGCAACCTTTGGAAAAGCAAATAGGGCAAAATTGGCTAAGACCAAGCTCGAGAATCTATCAACAGTATCATGCTCAACATTCATGTATGCCTTCAGGCTCTGGCTACTCACTTGCGACTTAACCTAACACGAGGCTCAAATTTCATTTGGGGGGAGGAGGGGCAGTGGCGCAGAGCAAAGGGGTTTGGGGGACATGAGAGGTGGTATCACATATATTATGTCTGCTAAGATTCATACGTTGAGTGAATTCATTTCTCAACCAATAGAGTGTGATAGTAAATTATTTGAACAGATGCAAGAAAAGTGGCGTGGAGCAACCCTAATAAGAAACTTGACAACAACTATCTCTTGCTTTGAGACCCAAGATGTGTATTTGGCATTAAGCCCGCGCGAATTCCACAACATGATTTAAACCACTTCTACCACAATAAGAACTATGTCGACCACGAGCCAATCAACGATGTACTATTATGGAGGACCTATGCATATTGTCGAAAATTTTTCCAATAAAAGAGAGATCAAGGTGCAGTGCATTGGAACTCCATCATCAAGGCTAGGAAAGAAAGAGACAAGATTTTGTAACCCTAAAGCCTCAAGAACTCAATCTACGTGTAGTGGCCAAATAAAGCCCATAAGGACATTGCTTTTCGTATTAAAGCAAATAAAGTATCCTTTTAGATACAATTTTGGCCAAAATATCATATGATAGTTACAACAAGGGAGAGGCAATGCTCTTCAATATTTTAAAGAAGTTAATAAGTTGTATTACAAAGGACTTACTTTGTCCCCTTCCTATTAGACCAAATTGTGGTCATTAATAACAATGATTTCTATCAATACTCACCTCCCTCACAAGGTTTTAGTTCCATTCTGCTTCAGAAAGATGGCACACCTCATTTTGTTAGCAGTCATGTATTCCATGTTTGATTATCTTTTACTAGTGAGCCTTAGTCCTAGTTAAGACAACGGCACTTGGAGCTTAGATATTGAGTTTGCTTGTCATTTCATGTGTTTTGGATAGTCTAGGTGGAGATGATACTAGTGCATTTCATTTTTGTCATGGGAGTCATTTAGGTCATTTGGGCAAGTTAACCTTGCTGCCCACATATCGAGCCTAGCTAGTTTGTATACTAATCTTGACCTCAATTTTCTTTTTTATATATAGTTTGCTTCCCTCAATCCATTCATCCCCCATTATTCAGTCAACCCTCCTCATTCTTGTCTCATCTCTTTGCCTTTGTTTGGTACTCATACTAATGCTCCGAGAGCTACATGTTGGGGCCGACTATTGCAACCTTTTGTTTGTTTGTTCCTTCTCTCATGTACATTTCTTTTAGTTTCCTTCTTCTCTATTTACATTGTGTTCACTTTCCTTTCCACACTATATGCTCTCATAAGGTATCATTCACCTTGGTGGGAGCTAATGTCAACTTAAGAGGAGTATCTATCCATACACCAATTAGCTAGTGTAATGTCTCCAGGTAATTAAAAATTAGTTGGTTAGTTCAAAAGTTAGTTAGTCAATTAATAAGTGACCCTCCCCCCTCGAGAGGATACCCCTCTAAGAGATTGCAAGAAGGAACTTGAGAGAGAGAGAGAGAGAGAAAGAGAGAGAGAGAGAGAGAGAGAGAGAGAGAGAGAGAGAGAGAATGTGTGTGTGTGTGTGTGTGATTGAGAGAGAGTGTGTGTGAAAGAGGAGTTATCTTGAGAGGCTGCGAGGAAGAGAGTGGTGCACAGATCGGATGCTGTATGTGCGCGTAGTGAGTGTCGGAAGGACCCCAAGAACAAAAGAACTCTACTTTCGAACAAAAAACAAGAGAGAAAGCTTGCACGACATGAAGCAAAAGACTAATTGGGTACAATCTCCCCCCATGCCTTATGTAAGCGCTCCACAAAGCATGTATTTGATATATTATTGATCTCCAAGCTTTAAAAAACCCCAATTTACAATTAGCACACTTTAGGTTTTGTGTTTGCTTTTGTCCCACTAAAGAATTAAAGCTATTGGACGCCCAAGGAATCGGGCGGTACCCATATACAATGTCCAATATAATTATTTAAATCGTGCGTCCATGTGCATACAAAATAATAAATAAATGTCAAGCGCTTCAATAAATAAGTGTGTCAAAATAAATATTAGCGCCATGCCTAAGATGCACACCCATAAAAAATGATAATAATTTGAATCGCCCAGTGCTTCCCAATGCCACTGTTGCCTGCTCTTTACATTCACAATTATTAGAAAATAATAAAATTAAACCGACAAAAGTGAATACCTAGCAGTCTTCAGCTACAAAATAAATAAATTGGTTAGAATTCAATCCTAACCTTAATTTATTACGAGTGCACACTCTAAACTCATAAACGTCTATTAATTTAAATATGTATTTTACAGAATCACCCACTATGGAATCACCCACTTGCACATTAAATTAACAAGACGCCCGAAAAGAATTGGCGTCCCCATCGACTTTTTGCACAAGGAATCCACCTTGTGTATGAGCCTCAGCAACAAATAAAATTTTACGGAATCCACCACAAAACCTCACAGAATCCACCGTGGAATATATCTCCTGGCATCATATCCCCGAGGTGGATAGCAATTGTCCTCAATTGCTATTAGCTCAATGTGGAGCCAGCAATGAAGTGTAAGCACTTAGGTCTCGACCGTGCATCCATTGGGCCTCTTCAATAGGATGATTTTTAAACTTAACCAAATATCTAGAATATCTACGGCCTATTCTAGTGGTCATAAAGTCAGTATCTAAGATAGTTTCAAGTTCAAGGATTTCAATTTTTTCATCTAGTAAATGAGGGTTTTCATATATAGGGTGTACAAGTAATTGTCCTCTAAAAGGTCATAATAAACTAATATGAAAAGTGTTGTGGATTTTCCAATGTTGTGGTAATTCTAGTTTAAATGCATTTTCATTGATTTTGTGAATGATCTTGAAAGGTCCATAAAATCTAGGTGCTAACTTTACAATAGGGTGTTTGTCAACACTTTGTAATCTTCGCTTTTCAATTCGTAACCAAACATAATCATCAACTTTGAAACTCATAGCTTTTTTTTCCTTGTTGGCCATTTTTGTGTATGATTGTTGGGCTTTGGCAATCATATATTTAACTTCATAAAAAATAGTAGCATGCATGTTAGCAATATCATCAGCAACTTGAACTTTGTTTGATAATAATGTAATAGGTGTAGGTAATCTATATCCATAAATAATTTCAAATGGTGCTTTCTGTGTAGCTGTATGTGGTGTGTTATTGCATGCAAATTGAAGTAAATGTAAATGTGTGTCCCATGTTTGTGGTTTTGAAATTGTGTATGTACACAAAAGATCTAAAATTATACTGTTAGTAGCTTCTGTTTGGCCATTTGTTTCATGATAAAATGTACATAAAAAATCAATCTTTGTTCCTAAATTAGCAAACAAAGTAATCCAAAAATTATTGCAGAATCTAGAATCACGGTCATAAATAATAACTTTTGGCAAACCATGATCAGTGAAAACAGTTTTCAAGAACAATTGAGTAGCTTGAGATGCAGTTAATATTTTCTTGCATGGAATGAAATATGCTTGTTTACTAAACCTATCAACGGTTCAAATCATGTCATGATTAGCTTTAGTGTTAGGCAAACTAGTGATAAAGTCCATTGCGATCTGTTCCCATGGTCATTCTGAAATTGGTAAAGGTATTAATAAACCATATTATTTATCATGGTGTCTTTTAACTCTTTGACAAATTAAGCATTCAGATACAAAGTTAGATACATCAGATTCCATGTGTGGCCAATAAAAATCCTCAATCAGTGTACACAAAATAGAAATAATTCCTCTATGGCCTTTGTATGGGGGACAATGAATTTCATGCAAAACAAATGATCGAAATGGAATAGTTACACATAATCTTTTTTCATAAAACATAAATCCATCAGTGTAAGACAATGAATCAATGGGAATCCAATTATTTGCAACTAATTTATTCCAATCAGCTTGAAAAGTAGGGTCTTGGTCATGAGTATCTTTCATAGGGAGAAGAGAGTCAAAAGATATCACATAAATATTATGTATAGTCGGTATTCTACTTAAAGCATCGGCAACAACATTCTCTTTTTCGGGTTGATATTGTATGAGTGGATGAAAACTTTGAATAAAAGTGACCCATTTTATGTGTCGATCAGATATTTGTGGTTGACTAAGGAGATGCTTAATGCTTTGTTAGTCAGTTTTGATCATGAATTCAGATCCCATTAAATAGTGTTTCCATTGACGTAAAGCTTATACTATAGCTAGCAATTCCTTATCGTAGGTAGAATATTTAAGTTCAGAGGGTTTAAGTTTGTAGCTAGAGTAGACTATATGGAATGAGAATCTTGCATAAGCACTGCTCCTATTCCAGATCCACTAGCATCAGTAACTACTAGGATAAATGATCTATTGAAGTCAGGTAATTGCAATACAGGAGCATGAGTTAAAGCATGTTTCAGTAAATCAAAGGACTTTTGTTGATTGTTAGACCAATGATACACAATGCCTTTCTTTAATAATTTTGTCAAAGGTAATGCAAGCAATGAAAAATTTCTCCCAAACTCTCTATAAAAGCTAGCAAGACCTAAGAAAGAATGTAATTTGTGCACAGTTTTAGGTATGGGCCATTTCAAAATTGCTTCTATCTTTTTAGGGCCAACTTTAATACCTTTAGATAAAACAATATGTCCTAGGTATTCAATTTGTGTTTGGAAAAATTCACTCTTTTCTGGATTGGCATATAATTTATTCTCCTTCAATAATTTGAAAATCAAAGATAAATGTTCATAATGCTCATTTTCATTTTTACTAAAAACCAATATGCCATCAAAGAAAACAATGAGATAGCGTTGATGCTTCAAAAATATGCGATTCATCATACGGCTGAATGTGGCTAGTGCATTAGTTAAATCAAAAGGCATAACAAGGAATTCATAGTGTCCAAATTGTGTTCTAAATGCAGTTTTGAATATATCAGATGTGTCCATTCTTACTTGATGGTATCCAGATCTAAGATCTATCTTTCTAAATATTGTAGATCCTTGTAGCTTATCCATAAAATCATCTATCCTAGAAATTGGATATCTATTCTTAACAATGATCTTATTTAGGGCACGATAATCAATGCACATGTGATAGGTTTTTTTTTTCTTCTTCACTAATAGTACAGGTACACCAAATGGAGAACTACTAGGTCTAATGAGTCCTCGAGTTAACAATTATTCAATTTGGGCTTGAATATTTTTTTTTCAGTTTGGTTATGTCTATATGGTGGTTGTGATCTAGGAATTAGGTCTATCTTGTGATCTTCGAGACGTATAGGTGGTAATCCAGGTGGTAAGTCAGCAACAAAACAATCTTGAAATTGTGGAAGAAATTGTGTGTGCTTAGGATGCATCTGATTTTCTTTAGCTTCGATTTCATTCATCCATATTTAAATAGGATTTATTACCTTTTCGTAATGCATGTTTAGCTTGAGTATGACTAAGCAATGGAAAATTATCGAAAGTGTGTATACCATGCAATGTGATTTGTTTACTCTTGTGTTCCATTGTATCTAGTGCCTAAGAATGCAACCTTAATGCAATAATGTGTAGAAATAGTATGTAAATTCAATTATTTGACCAATTTTGTAGAAATAAAGTCGTGTGTGATCCCATCATCATGTAAAACAATATTTTCTTTACCATTCACAAGACATTTCATTGTTAATAAAGAATGAGGAGTTGGCATACCTGGTAAAGTATCTGAAGTAGTACCAATGTCATCATCGTATTCTGTAAAATCTAACATTTTTTCATGTTCTTCATCTTCTGTCGCTCCCAAATAATTGATATGAATAGTTGACTTTTTGGTTTGACAATTCGCCGCTAGATGTCCAGGTTGATGACATTTGTAACAGACTATTGGCTTGGCTTTAGATACATTATTGGTAATAGTAGGAAGTTTAGGAATATTGGGATTTGGCTGGAGAGATGGCTTAGGGTTTGGATTTGTGTTTGATGGTAAAGCAAGTGGTCGTGTCCAAGATTTACGGAATGAAGATGGAAGGAAATAACTTTGATTGAATTTTCGAAAATTTGAATTGAATTGTTTTAAACCAAAGTTACCATTAGTTTGAAATTGTTGTGGTTGCTTCTCTCGTCCTTGAATTTTGTCTTCAGTGTCATGGGCCAAGGAAATTGCATCTTCGAGAGTCGTTGGCTTGAACATGTTGACCTCCGCATAAAAATCTCCAAGTAAGCTAGACATAAACTTGTGTTTATGGGTTGCCTCAGGTATATCTTCAAGCATTCGTAGTTACAATAAAGCATTCCAGAAACACTCGGTATATTGTGAAATAGGCTCAGATCCCTTTGTTGCAGAAGATCCCATTGTTTGATTGCTTTTTCATGGAATTGGGGTGGAAGGAAATTCTGCAAAAAATTCTTTTGGAAAGTCTTCCAAGTAGTAGGACAATCAATGCTCTTGCGGACAACAGTCCACCATAGAGATGCTCAGTCAATTAGATGATTAGTGACACACTTAATTTTGTCTTTCTCAGCATAGTGTTCTTCATGGAAATAATCATCAAATTGACTGATAAAAGCAAGCACGGTCTTTCCATCGCGTGACCCATTGAAAGTAAAAATTTTGAAATTTCTTTACCTATCTTTGTTTCTTTCCGAATAGATTGTGCATCAAGTGTTGCATCGATCGTATGTCGTATAAGATCTTCAGATTGCGGTCCATCTTGGTCAGTGGTAGATTGTTGCAGATTGGTCAATTGAGCTTGCAAAGTTTGACGTGCTCTTCGTTCCTCTTGAAGCTGCATCATAATCAAATCTAGTTTTTGCTCCATCGTTGGTTCGGGTAGGTTACCTTCAGCCATAAAATCTTGCCATAAAATCTTCCATGGTTTGATCGGACATCCTGTAAAATTCCAAAAGACCTCACACACTCGAAATCTTGTTAGTGGGATGAGCGTAGCTCAAAGTCGGGTTTACAGGGCTTTAAAAAAAAAAGGCTTTTTGTAGTATTTCTCCTTTGCGGATGCGAAATTTGATATCAAGGTCGTCTTCCAAGAAGATAATCTTGAGTGTAGATTGCGTGTTGTAAACTGTTTGCTGAAATCTGGTTCTGTCAGTCCACAAGTGTGTACAGGGGCTTTCAGAGGGTTGAAGACAAGTGCGTGTTTAGGCCAGTGGGAACTGCCGCTATGAAAGAGAGTTGAAAATTGGGGATTTTGAGCCTTAGTAAAGCTTTAGGCTTTAGTAAACTTTTAAAGCCTTAGGCTTTAATAAAAAACTTAACAATTTTTTTTTCGACATTTGGTACAAGAGGATGTTGACGACGGAATCCTCGAATTCTTTTCTTTCTTTAAGCTTAAAGCTTAAGCTTTGATAATTCAAAGAAAATTGACTTTTTGTCTAAGAGAGAGGGGGGGAAAAAAACGTCTTCCAAAGAAGCTTCCTTGGTGATCCTCCACCTGCAAAGGCCGATCCTTCGTGATCTGAGTGCGTAGCAGGGGGTTCTTGACTGCCAGGAACAGGCTAGTATTGACGGATTGCCACGAGACTAACTGTAGAGCTCAATCGTTCCAGGAACTCTACCTTCGTGTGAGATGGTAAGCGATTGGAAGCTCTCGATCTCAGCTTCGCTTTGATACCACTGGTGCACAGATCGGATGCTGTATGCGCGCGTAGTGAGCACCAGAAGGTCCCCAAGAACAAAAGAACTCTACTTTTGCACAAAAAACAAGAGAGAAAGCTTGCACAACATGAAACAAAAGACTAATTGGGTACAGTCTCCCCCTATGCCTTGTGTGAGCACTCCACAAAGCATGTATTTGATATATTATTGATCTCCAAGCTCAAAAAATAGCCCAATTTACAATTGGCATGCTTTAGCTTTTGTGTTTGCTTTTGTCCCACTAAAGAATTAAAGCTATTGGACACCCAAGGAGTCGCGCAGTACCCAAATACAATGTCCAATACAATTATTTAAATCGTGCACCCATGCGTATACAAAATAATAAATAAATGTCAAGCGCTTCAATAAATAAACGCATCAAAATAAATATTGGCGCCACGCCTAAGATGCACGCCCATAAAAAAATGATAATAATTTGAATACATGCTATCGCCCAGTGCTTCCCAACGCCACCGCTGCCTGCTCTACACATCAACTGAAGTATTCACAATTGTTAGAAAATAACAAAATTAAACCGATAAAAGTAAATACCTAGCAGTCTTCAACTACAAAATAAATAAATTGGTTTGAACTCAATCCTAACCTTAATTTATTACGATTGTGTACTCTAAACTCATAAACGTCTATTAATTTAAATATGTATTTTGTGGAATCACCCGCTATGGAATCACCCACTTGCACATTAAATTAACAAGATGCCCGAAAAGGACAGGCATCCCCATCGACTTTTCGCACAAGGAATCCACCTTGTGTATGAGCCCCGGCAATAAATAAAATCTTACGGAATCCACTACAAAACCTCGTAGAATCCACCATGGAATATGCCTCCTAGCATTAGAGAGTTAGCTCAATTCTCCCCTATCTCGGTCTTTGACTAAGCCATCTTCTCTTACGCTCTCCTATCTCGAATCTATTCCGCCTTCTTTATCTCTTGAATAAACTTGTGGACGATGGCCTCCAAGTGAAGAATGTCGCATGCTGATGGCAATCCCACAACCAGTAATGAAGCTTCGGGCGAAGGCATCACTGCCAATCCAACTGTGCTATCGGTCATAAGTAATGTATTTCCAAATTGATAGATGCTTGTTTTGATTCTCGTATGAGATACGTTAGGTCCCATACTATGATGCACGAGTATAGGTCATCAGAAAGGATAAATTTCATCTCACATATTCGAAAGATGGAGCTTGCAAAGTGCATGAATTAAGGGAAGTTAACTGCACCGATTCTTCCTTGTAATTGCAACTAGGTGCAATTACAAGGAAGAATTGGTCAGGGGTTATGAATGGCATAATCGTAAAAAGAATGATATTAGGAATTGTGCATATAAGCATTAAGTAAGTTTTACACAAAATCGCTCTTTGATCCCAAGGGGGGAGAACAGATATGCGATGAAAATGTTATCATGTCTATTCTTGCATTGTTTGGGAAGAATATAATTGGTTTTTTTAGTTGGTTGATCAAATAACATCCTAAATGCTTTTACATTCAACTGGTTGTTGGTTTGTTGTTTGGATGATTATCCCAAGTGCTTGTGATTTATGCTAAATGCATGGCCTATAGTTGTGTCAATCATCATTTAGGTTGTCGTGATCATCATATTGATCATGATGTGGAATGACAAAGAGACTATGACTAGGACTTAAACACCATCATATCATTCTATCTCTATTTCATCTTTCATGGCCACTAGTCCATGATTCACTATTATGGCATGCCCTATGTAGGGTGCATGTCTTGCCCTCTCTTCACACCTCAAAAAATCTAGGTGGAATAGACTACCCTCCATGTTTATGTAAACTTGATATTTTGTAGTAGTCCCTATTTCCCAATCTACCATAGATCCCCATGTTGGCACAACCTCCAATTCACAAATTTATGGGATAGGATCAACACCAAAGCCTAATCTTTTCTCTTTTTGAGTTGTTCTAATTCTACACTTATGCATGTAAGATGTATCCACACTACTGTAGAGGTCTAGATGACTTTAACATCTCTTTACTAGGTTCAAACATTTAAATATTGCACGATCCTTGAGTTGAAGTGTCCATATTGTAAACTCCCATGTGATGAAGGGTCAATAAGAAGTGTCCACATTACAAGGAGATAGATTCCAATGGAGTTAAAGCACAAAGACATGCATTTACAACTTCATCTTTCCGTAAAGAAAAAGCCAAGCGCTAACAACGAAGGTGGAAAAGTCAAAGCAAAGTCAAAGTGCAAGCATTGGAATTATTTTTTGGTGGATAATTATTCTTTAGAGCTTTAGTACATCATTTTCTTGAACTTATATTATATTTATGAAAATATCATTATCATGGCTATATTATTTTATGAGATTTTAGCTCACTCTTGTACACATTATATTATTACCTATAGATATTGTATGATTTGCACACATGAAGATGTAATTGTGATAGTCTAGACTTATTCCAATTAGTCTAAGGTAGAAGTATACAATAAAGGAGGATTGATCAAGAGCCTATAAAGTGAGTAGGATGCCCAGGAGGATACAATCCCAAAGTTGTGGGAACCCTAAAATGTAGAAGGGATGCAAACCAAGTTCACAAGAGGCCAAAACCTGACCCTAATTTGAATCTATATAAGGATGGGAGGTCTTAGTTATAATCAATAATTTGATACATTCATCTTGTGGAAGCTGTGCCAATGCAACTATTGAGTATTCATTCACTTCTATTGCATCATCTTTTTACCCTTATTGAGAGGGATGGAGAGAGAGTGAGTGAGAGTGAGTTAAGTGGGAAACTTAGGATAGAGAAGCTCTATACCTTCTTGATTTTCTTTTTCGTATTCCCATTCATGTTAAGAGATTGAGTTTTAGGTTGTATGTGACGTTATGAGTTTGAAAGTGAGTGAGAAATCCAGCAAGGTGAAGCTCTTCCCCATATTCCTTCTCTCGTTCTTCCCTATTTTATTCTCTCTATGTAGGCATATTTAGTGATGGTTACAAAGGAGTGGTGGCATTAGATAGTGTTGATTGGATCATGGAACCATCTTCAAGTCTTCAAGATTTTGAACTACAACATATGAAGGTAAGATAATGAGTTTACTATTTGTATTTCAAGGCAAAGGGTTATCAATATGGGTACATATGAAGAGAATTGTGTTCTCGTAATCGCACTTGTCCAATTATCAGACATTATCCTTGTTATACCTCTTAGACATCAATTTGAACATACCATTCATTATCACACTCACACAATAACTTGTAAATTTCAAGGCAACAATTTTTTTGACAGATGACCTTGAAATTGAATTGTTTCCTTTGATTAGTGACATGCAAGCTACGCGAGCACTTAGAAAGCAACAGAAGACATATATGATTTTTGTGATTGACATAGGAAAGTATGAAGCTCTTGCATTGTTACCCATATAGAAAAAAAAATTAGAGTCATATTGATATTTTTTTGTAAATGATTATCTACTTGAATTACCACTGTCATGATGAGAATTAGATCGCAAAATTGAACTTTTTCCTAGAGTTTCTCCACCATTCAAAACTTCATGTAGACATCATCCTTTGCATAAGAAAGAAATCCAAAGACAAGTGACTGGATTATTAAATAAGAATTTGATTCCTCTTAGTTCTTCTCTCCTTTACGTGCTCTTGTCTTGTTGTTGGAAAAAAAAAAACAAATAGAATGTGCATTGATTATTGAGCTCTAAATAAAATGACTATTAAAAATTGGTATCCTATTTCAAGAGTTGATGTTTTTCTTGATAAAAATAGGGGAGCCCAAATTTTTAGTAAGATATATCTCAAATAAGGATATCATCATATTTGTATAGATTCAATTGATATATTTAAGATTGCATTCAGGACATAGTTTCATCACTATAAATTTACTGTTATGTCCTTTGGTCTCATAATACACTAGATATGTTTACATGTACAGTGAATATAATTTTGTTGGATTATCAAGGATTTGTAATTGTTTTCTTTGATGAGATACTTGTTTTTAGGAGTAGTAAATTAGAAGAGGAATATAATAATTATATTTGCATTGTATTTGATTTATTATATAAAAACCACTTGTATACAAATCTTGATAAAAGCTCATTCTTTGAAAATCAAATTGAATATTTGGGTTGCATAATTCTTGTTAAAGGTATCACTATTGAACCTAATAAAATTCAAGAAATATAATCTGAGAAGTGTACATGAAGTTCAATCTTTTTTGAGATTAGCCAAGTTTTACAAAAAAATTATTAAAACTTTTCATTGATTACTTGACCTTTGATTATGTTGCTACAAAAGAGTATTGTTTTTCATTGGAGCTCTAGTCAACAAACATGCTTTGGCACTTTGAAGTAACTTTTAACTCATGCATCGATGCTTCAATTGCTTGATTTTTCCTAGCCTTTCTTTCTTATTGTCATTATGCTAATGGTTCAGGCATAAGAGGAGTTTTAATGTAGAACGATCATTCTATTGCCTACGAGAGTTGTAAATCAAAACCTTTGGAATAAAGCTACAATACTTATGATAATAATTATTAGTTGTAGTTCATACTTTGGATATTTGGAAACACTACCTTTAGTAGTCCAAGGTTTCCATAAAAATTGATGATCAAGCCATGAAATTTTTGTTGAACCAATCTTTAATTTCTAATTGACACATCAAATTTTACTCAAAATTTTCACCCAATGTTCCAATATTATCCAGGCCATATGAATGTGCTTCTTGATATATAAAGTCATAGGCCAATGGAAAATAATGCAACACATTATTCTCTTGGATTTAATAGAATCAAAACTGTGTATTTGAACCATGTCTCTAGTATCAAAATTTAAAGTTTTGGTACCATGATTTCTACTTGTATTTCAGCTCCTAAATTTTCTTTTATTTAACAAAGATTTTAGAATACTAACACTAATATTTTTTGTAATTAATCGTATGTGAATGGATTCTTGTATTATCAAAGAAAGTTGTGTTTTTTTGTACCTTTTAGAGATATTTCCATGAGTGAAAAGCATGTAGTTGCCTATATGGGACATAGAGGTATTTAGTAAACTATAGTTGCATGGAAAGAATATTGTTATTGACTTGCGATGAAGCATAATATAACTAAATTTGTGTTTGAATGCAATGTTTTATCAATGTATAAAACGTCATCACGAAGAATCATATGGTTTGTTTACGCCTTATATATACTTGTTGGCCCATGGGAACAAATTTCTATGGACTATATTACTAGTCTTCCCACAACATCCTCACACCATGACATGATTTGGATAATTGTGGATTTTATCTTTTGAATATTCTATAGTGCACATTATTGATATTATAATTAGGGAGTAAACCAATTAATTTGTAACCTTCATGATTTAGTGCTAGTGAAGCTAGCAAACTAGACAAGCATTTGGTTGATTATTCCCAGCGAAGACTTCTTCAGCCTAGTTTTTCCCGTGGGCTTCACCAATATTGTTGGTGAAGAAGAAGGATGGGTCCATGCTTATGTGCATAGACTTCCATGGTTTAAATGAGGTCACAATAAAGAATAAGCATCACTTCAAAATTTTGATGAGTTGTTTGATCAACTTAAAGAAGCATGATATATTACCAAGATTTATTTAAGGTTAGAGTAGCCCAAGTTTGAATACACACACAGGATGTACCCAAAATGGCATTTAAAACATGTTTTAGATATTACAAGATTTTTGTTATGTTTTTAGATCTAACTAATACTCTTGCAACATTCATGACACTTATGGACAATGTTTTACATTCATATCAAGGAAAATTTAGTTTTGTCTTTCTTAATGCTATCCTTATTTATAGATGTTCCAAATAAGAGAGTTGTGAAAAAATTTGCTTAGGTTGTAAATTTATTGGGAAGCATAGACTTCATGAAGAGGAAAATAAAGGTGAATTTTTCAAGATGCAAGTTTACTATCTTGGTCATATATGTCATCTAGGATAAAAAAGACATTTGTATATGTACATCGGTATTTTTATTGGAGTGAAATACATAGGAATATTGAGTACTATGTTGTTCAATGCCAAAAGTCGAGTGAATAAAGCTAAGCACTTGAAGGGAGATGGGCTTCTACATTCCTTGGAGATTACTAATGGCAATTAAGATTGTATTTCTATGGATTTTATTGATTGACTCCCTACTACGAATCACGGTCATGATGCCATTTAGGTAGTAGTAGAGAGACCCACCAAGATGTGTAGACTTGTTCTAACGAATACAATCCTTAAAACTTTCGAATCAACATGACTATTTGTGGAGAATATTTATTGGATATATGGGATCCTAGATAATGTCATAAGCGATCATGATCAAAAGTTTAATAAGCATTTTTGAGAGTTTTATTTCAAAAATTAGATGCAATTATCCATTTAAGTATTGTGACCATCCTCAAATGGATAAGCAAACTAAGCGATCATAATCACAAGTTTAATGGCTATTTTTGAGAGTTGTATTTCAAAGATCAGATACAATGTTCAATTTAAGTACTATTGGTCACCCTAAAATAGCTATAAAAACTTCTATTAGCATATGTTTTAATTGGATAGATTATCTCCCCATCTTAGAGTTTTCTTATAATAGTGCTAAGTGTGTGACTACATGGTTTACTCAATTTGTGCTTATGTATGGATTTCGTCCTTGATCACTAGAGCCGTAGTGGGATTAGCTAATAAGAAAACACAATGTGTAAATGGCTTTTTTCAAGGTCATTTGATATGATAAAAGGAGCACATTTGAATGTCAACAAAGCTCAAATTTGCTATAAAAATTATGAAAATGAATAAAGGCATATGGTCAATTATGAAGAGGATGACAAGGCCTACTCAAGGGTTCCAAGAAATTCAAAAAGTTTGAAGTTTGGGGCAATGTCAAGAAGATTTTTGTGTAGCTAAGCAAGTCTCTCTAACTCTGAGAGTTTGAGAAGTTGATAAAGAGAAGATGATGATGAGCATACTTGAAATTTGAGAGAAATTTTCAAAGTCCTTGTATTTCAACAAAATCAAATTACATGTTTCTACAATAAAACCTAAACCTTATACCCAATTCCCAAATACCCAATCAATTCATGATGAATACTTTCATAATGTAGAGTCAGTTCATTCCCTTGTCTAGTTTCATTGAAACTCTTTCTTCATTATGCATAGGAGAGGTTGTACTATCATTGATACAATGTAAATACCATATTCTTATACACATTGAGTCTTCATACTAGAGATCTAATATCTTACTTATCACTGATAGGACCCTAAATCCTAGATAGGAACCTAAATCCTAGTTGTGCAAATGTTATCTAATACCTTACTTATCCCTGATTTCCAAGGTTGACTTTGGTGAAAAACCACCGTCGATCCATGTTTGCTAGTGTTGCACTATTATTGTCCCATTTGGAGTAAGCATGAGCTAAAGTTGATTGAGGAAGATTGTTATCATCTTCAACTTGCCTTGTTATAGCTTTATCCTTTCTTGTTGTGCTATACATCTAATAACTTATTAAAAATTGGTGCCCTTGTCTCTCTCCTCTATATACAAATCCATATGCAAAATTTTACCATGAAAATTATAAGATACATGCCACATATTGACATTTAAAGGCACACAAATATTCATTAAAAAAATTACCCATGTTGTTTAAAAGCATTAGTATATACGTCTCTATAGATTTGTTGCAATTTGAGTCACTTTATCGATGCAAATAGCGATGCTTTTCAATGCATATACCGACATAGATAGCAATGCATATATTAAATTAGCGAAGTGAATAGCAACGATTGCAAAGAAAAAAAATAAGTGGTAGGATAGCACCATGTGTTGAACAATGTCCCATAAAGCAATTACATACTAACACACAATCATCATCAAGACAAGTGCATCATGAGATTATGCTTTAAAAAAAGGGTCGTTGATTCAATATTCAAATAAGTACAAGACTGATGATGATAACTCATAAAACTACATGGAACCATAAAGAGGAGAGTCCAAAACAAATATGAAAATGTATTTATAAATATCGAAAAAATGCAAGTTTATACAAAGGATGAGAATTATATCTAAGGAATGTTACATGGAAAGAGCCTACATGGATCATAGGGAAAAAAAAGAAAGTGATGTGCACTCCATGAAACCAAGCACATGCTACAGCTCCTGGCCATCCAAAAGCTCGTCTTGATGCAATGGAGCATTAAACAGACTGTGTAATATAAATAACCAGAGATTACTAATCCACAATACATAATGTATCATAAAAAAACTAATGATTGCAAACAAGAAAGAGGCTTGACTTAGTAGGATATTGCACGCATACAATCTATTGATGAGTGCAGTGAGGCTGTGTCTCTTTGCATACAGAGTCTCCAAACTTGTAGGATTGTAATTTGTGATGGAGTGCTGTAAAGAAAACAAAGTAGTAGTGTTAGAAATGAGGTTATTAGTACAAGTGATATTCCAAATAAGAAAGTGAGAAGAACCAAAATAAAACTTACAAAATCCTCCAAATAAGTCCTATGGCCACCATTCCCCAGATGATGCACGAACCTTGACTCCAATCATACCTCATTGCCTCTTGCTATTGTCGCCATTATCCTTAAGAGTTTGTGGCCTTCTCCTTAAGTCTCTACCAATTCTCTGTGTCCAAGTACTTGGGCTTTGAGGTACCATTCTTGATTTCCTTGTGTACATTTGATTGTCTATGTAACATATATGCATGCACATAATCCATCATCCATCCTATGGAAAACCTCTGTGCCACCATAGGTACGAGGAACTCCTTGTATAAGGATGCTACCACATAGTCCTTGCTCCTCTCCAATATATTATTCCAATGGTCTAAAACATTGTGCCTAAATACTTGTTGGCACAACTCTCTCTTGCAAGCCATCACCCTCCTCCCCTCAGCATTCATGATCACAACACTTGTTTTCTCATCCATGAGATATCTATACCCTATTGGGGTATATCTAAGATACGTCCTCCCCCACCTGTGACCACATTCCTAGGCATAACCAGGAGATCCTTATACATCTGGCATACCTGCGGGGATAGTATCTGAACTTTGGATTGGTGTGCCTAGCACCAAGTTTATGATGGGACAAATGACATGATGTTTTCATGTGGTCTCACATGAAGGGAGCTAAAGGGCATGCATATGCTATAGTGGAGGGATCCTAGTTTCATGATGAGCAACATAGCTTGTGTGATTATAGGAAGTACACAGTGGCTAGATTGACTATATTACACGTATACTTGTAGATTCTTGGCATGGAGAGAGGGATATTGTGGAGCGTGTGAGTTGAAGTTCAACCATTGTACTCCTGACATAGTGGATTCTTATTCCTAGTTACATCTTGCACATTGTCTCTTTCATTGATCTTGTGTCTTTCATTATTCTAGTATGTGTTAGAAAAGGTCACCAAGTGTGATTGGATACATATATGTCATCCAAACACCACATTGATGCCCGATATCTATACCTCTAACAAAGATCAGTACATCATATTTATTATACTATGCATGGTCCATCTTAAGAACATAAATGAAATAAAAGAGAATAGATATTAGAGGTGCAATTTATCAAAGATTAAAAAATAGAGTTTTTTCTTGATTAAAGTGTCATATTTTGATGCATTTGGTACATTGCATGAATGTTTATATATAAGATAATTACAAGCGGCAACCAATAAACATGCATGGATTTGAATACATATATTCTCTAGCTTCCAATGATAATTTGAGTCACCCTCACGTAAAATCCAATTGATTTGCAAACAATAAACACAAGTTAGATTATAATGATAAAATTGAGGATCAACTTGTTTTTTTAAGGAGAAAAGAAATGGTAGAGAATTGGTTCTTGAGGCCATGGAGGTTGTTGCCTAGGATGGCATTCACTTCATGTAAGTTAGATCTAGGCCATCATTGCTAATATAGGAAGCCAATTGGTTTCTATAAGACTAATGATGTTCCAATTTGAATAGGTTTGCTAACGTATTGTGTATTTTTGTTAAAAACAAAGAAGTAGATGTTATTGAATCTATGCATTTATGGAAAAGCATCAAAGATCAAATTTTGCATGTTCAGTTGACTCCCTAAACATATGTTTGTACACTCTTCATGCTACTTTCCATGCCATATTACTCATATAGCCTAGAGCAACAATAGCACATAACAATTTCATGCACATGATTGAGTGGGTGAGGATCATTGAGTTCTAGGATAGATCATGGTGTTTCATTGGGTATTAGGTGAGCTTGAGTGGAGTGTATATGTGTGTATTATTTGTGATTATGGATATCATGGATATGGACGAATCCCACTACATTAGGAGAGCCATAGAATCTTATGTCCTAGAGGTTAGCTCTCTTTCCAAATCTGTGGGGAAATACATGTGTGGATATTGAGATATGCAGCTATATTCAATAGAATGCTTTAATGTGTGAGTGATGCTCGTAGCTGTAGTAGTTGTTGGGGAAAGGGATTAGAGACTTGCTAGAGCCCTTTTTGGTTTTGAGAACACACCTTCTCAATGACATTTCCAATTCCATGATATTGCATTACTTTCACTTTGTGAGTGCCATGGAGCATTGAACTATTATAGATCATTGATTTTGGAGAATTATGAATACCTTATAGTTCCCATCAGAGTAAATTATAAATACCTTGAACACTTGACGTCAAATTAAAGGCTATAAAGTGCCCTCTATTTTGTGCAAGATCTTTGTTCAAACACATTAGACAAACTTTGCCTAGCTTGCATCTCATATACTCCTTAGCACCTTTCATGCAATCCGATATAGTTGAGAAAGCTTTTGCCACCTTTGATTTGAAAGAAACATCCTACCAATTATGAATATGCTCCTAACCATGGTGTAGAACACAAGTGCACACTCTTGAAGTTTGCATCTTGGGCAACTTCCCATTGGATCTTCTTGATGACGAAAGAACCATTAGGGCCAAAAATACTTAAAAATTTACAATTTTGTTAATCACGGGATTAATTAGAAAAGGACCAAAGAGAGTTTGCCACGTGTGCAATAATACAATATTCTTGTCTTGTGTTTATTAGAGATAGTAAAGCCATTTTGTGATTCTCTCCTCCTTTGTAGCCAAAATCTCTAAAGTCTGACATGTTTTGGTAGTTCAAAAGTCCTTATTTACTTATAAAATATGAGAAAGGACATGATAAAGATGCAGTGAAGTTAACAATAACTTTCTTGAAAGTTAAGAGCTTTCAATATTCTTTTTGGCACCCAATATATTTTCATTAGTCTTCTTAGTATTCCTTTTTAGTTCATTCACCTTTCTCATTGAGCTTCTTTCTCTACTTATTCATTCTATGCATGACATTCACAAGGTGCAGTTCTCATTTAGTAAACTCTTGTACCGTTTATAGCTAGGGAGCTAACACAGACTAGGAGCCCAAAAACTTTAGCATAAATGATTGGGTTACTATGCTGCCCTCTTGCAAGGGCTCTTAGAAGTTGAAAATAAGAAAATAAGAGAATATAAACATCACCGAAAAATACGTATCATTGCTTTCAAAATTATGCTTGAAGAATGTTCTGTCAAAGTGCAACATGTTTACATGTCCAAGGATATACACTTGCCTCCAAACAAATGTGTTTCCCAGCAAACACATTGTAAGTCTTTAGTTGATAATGTATGCAATAGTTTTTTGATTTAAGTAAGCACTAATAATGAAGTCTTGGTTGTAGACATATTTCCGTCAAATAAGTACTGAATGGCAACTTGTAGAAAGCTTAAGTAAACCTTCCATGCAATTCATAAGGTATTCACAAACATTATCTATGTTGATCAGACAAAGGGTTTTTTTAGTGAGGATAGGGTTTTTATATATTACACACAATATATGGTTCTCTCTAGAGTGGGCACATATGGACATATCAAGGATTTTCCATTGCCAAGTCTTTCATATCTAAATTGGGAGATTCCTGATAAGGCAATGACACACAATTTTATGACAATCGGAAGGATCTCATGAAGAATACACCTATCATGGTTTATATTCTTTCATATCTTTGTGGCATGCTTCAGAATAGCACATTTACAAAGGACAAATGTATCTTGGCTAAGTAGAAATTTTATGGAAGAGGAAGTGGACAATATTATAGGAAAACCTTGGAAATCTAGAGAGTATGGCTATAAGGGTGATATCACGAGATATATTGTATGCCCCCAATCCTTGGCTTTGTCTTATAATATCACTCAATAGACTCTTCATTTTGGGCTTTGATTATAGGAAATACAAACTTAAATTAGGCATTTAGATTCCCTTGGATTCTGATATAGATTGCATGCATTTTAAACTTAAAGTGTAAGTTATAGCACATGAAGAAGAAAAGGAGGTAAATGTTACTTCCTATTGGATTCTAAAGGATAAAAGAGATACCTTGGAGCTATTAGACAATATATCCCTTAGGTATAATTACAAATCAATGGTAAAACAATTGGAAAAAGAGCTAAATACTCTTTCTCTTATATAAGTTATTTGCCTCCCACAATTGTAAGTTTTGAGTTATAAATATCAAAACTTTATAGCATCTCAACTTGTTGGGTGACGTTGTTAAAAAGATATCATTCAATAGAAATGTATAAGCCATTGTGAAGCAAGCTGACTTTTAAATCTATAAAAATAAAGTTATTACATTTACATAGGATAAGAAGCTTTTATTTAATCATGAGTTACAAAATTGAAGTGAAAATATACAAGTATGTAAAATAATAAAGTATTCTCCAAGTTTCTATTTGCATATATGTTTCTTTTGTTTTTGATGCCTTATCATTCTTTGGCATTGTAACTTTTTCGTCACTTTCTACAAATATCTCTAGTCTTCTCTCACAAGGGCTTTTTTCTTTGGTTGTGGGAAGAATTTGACTTTGATATGTACTTTCTTCTCTTCATGCTTAAGAGGAGGGCATTCCTTTCTTTTTGGAGTTTGCCTTACTAGTCTTTGCAAATGGCTTGTCCTTAGCATTGCCCTTGCCCTTACTTGAAGATTTCTATGGAGGGGAGTCGGGATCTATTGGTGTGACTACCTTATCTAAAATCAACTCAATACACAGCTCCCTTATCCACCACATTGACGAGTCAGTGTAATCTCGATATTGAAAGAATAAATGCATCAAATTGATAAACTGATAAGGATCCCTCTAAAAATGAGCAATATGAAAGAGACTTATATTCACCCCATCTATCTTAAGCATCTTTGAATCTATTGTCCTAGAGATTTGAAATCACTCGCCATCCACAAGTATGTGCATTACTTTGCAATGGTAATTGTTGTTGGAAAAAGTTGTATGGTTTTCTCGGATCAACAATATATGTGGTATCCAAGAAGGTAGACACAAGCCTGCCAACACTACAAATGGAAACTTGTAACTAAAATAGACAGTCAAATAAAATAAACAATTAATCGAAAAGCAAGCAACATTCCATTCAATATACATTTTTGCTTGGCCATGAACACCACTTATAGAATTCATGAGGATAATTTCTCTAGTGAGTACATCGATACATATAAGACTATAATGTCCTCTAGAAAATAAAATGTTAGCAAGAAATAAATATAATAAAGAAGTATATGTTAACCCTTTTGGAAAGTTCTATACCTTTCAACATAATAAAAAAATATATGGTAGTTTGTGATGGAATCAAAGATTTGAGAAACATTGCTATGTTTGAACTAGACCTCAAAAATAATTCCACTGATAATAGTGGATCAACAATAAATATTATTGTTGTTGATATCTAACATGGCTCATTCAAGTTTGTGTTGAGACTAGATAGGGATATTGTGACAGGTTTGGGTACCTCATGTTATCATGCATGTCCATTATTGTGCGGGCCACAGTTAGACTCTCAAAGGTCAAGGACCATGAAGAAGATGATGTACTAGGGGCATGCGGCATCCTTGTTGGAGGGCCATGAATTGAGGAAAGGTTTTCTTGGAAGACCTCTAGCACGAATGAATGATCAAAGCTCGTATAAGTTAAAATTGATTCACGAGGAGTCACATCCAAGAAAAATGCAATGGTTCTCTGAACTTGATGACTCCACCAATAATGAAAGTGCATTAATATGCCCTCTCTCAAAGGCTCACTTATGTCCCTTGTAGCTAGGAGCATGTGAGAGCACGTAGCATCACTAGAAGATTGCTTCATGGGTCACCTTGGTTAGAGTGGCCTTCGGTGATTTAGACTCAGAGTTTGAAGATGGAATCTTTGCCTTCTTGCACTTCTCTTTGGATTTGGTAGCCTTCTTTAGAAAATACTTAGAGAGATGGCCCCAGTTCCCACAAGAATAGTACTGGGCATGCTTTTTTTAGTCTTCAAAGATACTGCCAATACTCTCTCAATATCATCACCATATATCAGAACCTTTCCTTGTCTCTATAGCAAATATTATTGATTAAGAAAAAGAGACATGATATCATCAAAATCAAGATCAAGAGTGGAAAACTGGAGTCTCAATTCTTTAGCTACCATATACTACTCCAAAGGAAGCTTAGTAAGAACCAATGCTAAAAACTAAGAGAATGTAAGAGCTACCCCCAAGGTGAGAAACTGATCATGAATAATCTTGAACCTAATTAGAAATGTCTACATGGAGTCTCTAGAATTAAACTTGATGTTCTACAATTTTTCTTGAAGGGAAATAGTCATCATGGAAGATTTCCACTCATAAAGCTCATGTAGCTTATCCCAAACTTCAACTAGGGTCTCCAAGATTTGAATGGTGGGATAGATTACAAAGAGTATAAATAGAGCCTTATAAGTGTCCCATGAAGCTTCAATACCCATAAGCAAGAAAGAATAAAAGCTCAAAGCAACTATCCAATTATCTTCTTTTTCTTAACTTTTTAAGCCTTAGCTCCAAGTTAACCCCTTCCACACTTGTTTCTACTCAAACTGGTTTCTTTAAACCCTTGTTCACACTAACTCCTTCCAATGCTTTTTTCCCTTTTTATGTGCATACTAGTATAATTTATTTAGAATCACTTGCAAAAAGGGTTGTATTCACACTTGAAAAGAAATTGAAAATCACAAATTGTAAAACCATAAGGTAGTTATTTATATGTGAGTTTTTTCCACTTATTACTCAAATCCGTTGTAATCTCATCTACCACTTGCAATTGAAGTTAGACACTACCATGTGAGTTATCACTGAGACCACTCCATTCCTAAAAATTGCTCAAATAGAAGCAATATACAAATTTAATGGTGATGATTTTCATACACAGAGGATGAAAACTATGCATCACCTCATTTGTCAAGATTTTTGGGAGTTTTTCTAAGACATTGAATTTGCTAATGATCCACAATGGAGAATAAAAAATAATAACATGGGGCCTTTCAGATAATGTACTCTACCACATCTCCAATATATAAGGAGAAAAAGAAGCATGGAAATAAATTGATGAAATCTTTTGTTGACAAGCAAAAAAGCCAAAAATTAACCTTTTGATGAACTTTTTAAAATTAAATCTAGATAAATTTAATTCCTTAACATTTCTTATTATTAACAAATTCTAAAGCCTAAAGATGCAGCTCTCATCCATTGGAAAATATATTGAAGAAAATGAGGAAATAGTTGTACTATTAAATACTATTGTGATAAACTAGATAAAGGCTATGAATAAGTTGTGGCTACACTAAGAAATGTACTTGATAGAAAGCTCAATACAATGGAAGTGGCTTTGTATGAGAAAGAAGGCAATGACCCAATAGTCTACACCAAGCCCCATTAGGAGCCACACTCTACATAAAAGGTCCTTTCAAAGGTTGTTTGTAGGGTATGTGGGAGAAATGGACACAAAGAGCAAGACATTTTGAAAAAATAAAAACCAAGGTGCAAAAACTACAAGTTTGCACACATGGACAATGATTTTTGAAATAGAAAAGTGAACATTGTATATGACTCTTCAACATTTTATGAAGAATTTTTTGATGGAATTCTTAAAAATTGCCTACACTCTAAGTGGCACTAAATGGGCTAGATGCATATTTGCACACATTCAAGGGGGAGCCTACATCCTTAGGTATACTTGTCTAGAGGGTGAGTGGGCATCAAGGGGAGATATTAATATGCATGGTGCTAGAGGCTTTGCTACAAGCACATGTAAAGTGTTGTATCCAATAAACGAAGCGAGGGGAATGTATGCAAGATAGAAAGCTATAAAAGAATATAATTGCAATCATCAAATCAATCAAGCCTTTTTCATGCTACTATGGTTTCATTCTTGTTCTTCTACTTTCCCCCATAGTCCACTCTTATCTTCTTTCTCTATGATGTTTTGTGATAGAACTTTACAGCTTCTTTGGGGTGGGTGGATATAATCCTAATTCTCATGGTTTTCCTCAATGGACTTTGTCCTCTCACCCAACTTGGCATTGCATTCATAGCCTCCTAGTTATGATCCAAGATCAAAGTAGCCAATTGCATCGTCTAGACCATTAGTTCTATCTAACAAGCTCTTCTAGTCTCACACACTTATGGTTGTCATGACTATCCCTCACTTCAATGCTCTACTAGTTGTTTCACTTCCTCCCCATTGATGGCTACGTTGTATACCCTTTTCTAAGTTTCATAAGCACAAGACTACCTTCTTATGGTGGATTACCAAAAATATGTCCAATGAAAAAATTATTTACTCTTTTTATCTATGGTGCAAGCCTGCAACACTCTAGCTATCACATATTTAATGTACCAAACTAGCTTGAGGAGATGGCTAGTAAAGAAAGTGGGATGAATGCTTCCTCAAATTGGAATGCACTAGGTATGTCCACATTGTGACAACACCAATGGTTTTATATGCTCAACAAGATATAGCCTCCATTTGGTATGTAGTAGGGAGGTTAAGTTTAAGAATGAGGAGGCTAAGGACCCCCTCTCACTTATAGTGGAACCTTCTTCTTTGAATGCAAGAAGGACATTGGCAACATGAATATGTGGAAACACATGCTTATGATGCTCAAAATCAATAGAACTAATAGTTCTTGGGATTCTTAATCTATTTAGAGTTTCTTCATTTCTCTCAGTTTTTACTTCCCAAGTTAATGTGTATGTAATAAGGGGTTATGATATACTCTTTAAAACTATTTCATTGATAATTTAACCTAAAGCACAAGGTGGTATCTTTACTATTATCATATTAACATAAGGTCTAAGAGATCTAGTCTTTGATGGGGCACTTTGAGGCAAAAGTTTCACTATGGTGGGTTCCAAAGATTTCCCTTGAGTATTCCTACCTTTTACTAACATTTCTTAATTGTTGACCCTAGGATCTTCCCTTGAGTATCCCTACTTTTTACTAATGTTTGTTAATTGTTGACCCTATGATCATAATCAATGGTGTTACTTTCTTTGTCTTTATGTATGTTTCAGTCATTTTATTTTAAAGGTTGGTTGATTTTTAGACATCCCATATTCAATCTAACATATTTGTCTTTGATCTTATGTACCCTAACTAAGAACCTACTTTCTAGGGGTTTTCTTAAGGTGTAGGTCTCCCATAAATCTACATGATAGTTAGCCTCCTATATTCATTTTCTAATCATGGTTTCTAATATTTTCAATTGTTGAAGGCCAAGTTTGAGTATGAATTTGAGAGGTTGACTTCATTTTTAAATTACTTTTATGTGTCTCCTGACATCATT
The DNA here is from genome assembly GCF_053477565.2 of Lygodium microphyllum. Classification (NCBI taxonomy): domain Eukaryota; kingdom Viridiplantae; phylum Streptophyta; class Polypodiopsida; order Schizaeales; family Lygodiaceae; genus Lygodium; species Lygodium microphyllum. Next base: position 41,415,854 of record NC_141146.1, read on the forward strand.
AATCTATTTTGCTACAATTTCATCATTTTCCATAATGATAATACAACACTATGCTAACTTTATTCTATTTGATTTTCTCTTGAAAATTTTGAAAATAGTCATACCAAGTCATTTTTGCAATGTATTGATGATAATCAAACCTAGATCTCTTGGGTGGCATGGGGCTCAACTAAGACGTGCATGGAAGTTCTCAAGAGAAATTCATAGCTTCCACACATCTATCATGCACTATCTTGGTGCCTTTAAGATACCAACTTGATAGTGAAACTCATATTTATTTTTGTTTTTCCTCCTTTGAAGGTGAACTTATGTGAACTAGCTTTACAAGATGAGGACAATGGACACCAAGGTTTGATGTGAAAGGGTCATAGGAATGGGGATTAAGGATATTCAAAAGTGAAAGTTTTGAGAAAGCAATGAGGCTAAATGAATAGATCCTTAAGGTATTATGAAAAAATAAAAATTATATGGTGTGTGAGAGAACACACATAAATGAGGCTTAAAGGGCATGAAGGGGTGCTTTAGGTGATTGGGGGCTAGTAGGATGGGATGAGGTGGTCATGATGATGATCATAGTAGTATTAAATTTGGGGATCCTTTGTGGGTGTTGATTGTAGTGGGTTGAACAAAGAGTGACAATGATGATGATTGTTGTTGCTCTCATGAGCACACAGCCAACTAAGACTGAGAGACTGCTTATTACATCGAGTATTTCAAGAGGAGAGCTATGGCTACCTCTCACATAGCTATGTGCACTCACCCATACACAAGTGTAGTAAGCTTAGCTTTGGTTTTGATTGAATTTCCTCCTCCCACGAATCTAGTTGGTAGCTCCATGATCCAAGATGTGCTTTCAAGTAAGATCCATCTCCAAGATCCAAGATTTAACCTCCATAACCATGCACCCAAGAAAAGAGAAGAGAAGAAAGAGAAGATGAAGAAAGGAGAAGGAGAGCTTCTCCACAAACCCCCATTCTCTCACGCACACTCTCTCCCTCTCTCACATTCCCTCTCTCATACACAAGAATGAAGCAAGAAGCAAGAAGCAAGAAGAGAGCAAGTTTGGCCACGTACCAATAATGAACTTCTTCATTCACTTTTTGAATTTTGTGCATGCCCTATCTCCTCCTTGGATGGCCATCCCCCTTTTTGGTCTGGCCTTTGCCCATTCCTTCACTCCTTTTCCTCCTCCTTTGCTATTAGCATGGCCTTAACCCTGCCCCTTATTCTTTATAACTTGTATGAGAGAGAGTTTGGTGCTCTTTTACAAACTAAATTACAATGTGCATGGTGCTCTTATTACAACAATATTAAGATGCACTTATTCTTGTGTGTCTCCCTCTTATGTTTAGAATTTTTTCTCATGCGCTTTGTGTCTTCAAATTTTCCTTAGTGTGCATTTGTCCTCCATCTTCCTCTTGTCTTGGGACTATCTTCTGCTTCTAATTTTCCAGATTTTCTATCTTGGTCTTCTAAGGGTTAACATTACCCCCTCTCCTAGCTGAGTGCCATTTCCATGGCACTTGATAGTATGGGCTGAAGATATTGAGGGTTGGTATGGAATGGTTCTTGGAGCCTTTGGGGAGGTTTATGCTAGAGATGCTCTATGAACTAAGTCTTAAGGTTGTTGATGCTAGGAATAGATTGGGGGTTAAAGAAGGCCTCCAAAATTTTTGGCTTGCCATGCCATTGCACAATATACCTTTAAAAAAGAAGAGTGCACTTCTTAGGAGGTGTGTACCTTACCGTGCAATGCACTGTGCAAATGATAGTGGAACTAAGAGATGAGTTGAACCATAGGTAAGTCTAAGGTATTTTCCCACACTTAAGGACCCAATTCATGTAAAGGGAGGTACTACGCATGATTTAGGGAGAGAGGTCTATCAAAATGTCCTACCCTTAATGCACCCTAAGTTGTGAAGTGGGAAAGGGGCTAGGATAGTCCCTAGGTGTAGTGATTGTGACAGACAAAAACAAGTGGTCACACCCAATAAACCTACTATCGCTCATATCTTCTAATAAGCTCATACAAAATGTTGGCAAGAGGGTGGCTCTCATCATGAGGCAAACCATTGCGTAGCTTTCTATCCCTACATTAATATTAAAAAAGAGGGCCAGTAACCACTCCTCGTCTAGAATAGGCTTTGTTTTAGTAATATTTACAAGAGGCAGAGATAATTACAAGTAATGACGAAGGCAAGATTTGGGCAAGAAGAGAATTCTGTAAGGAAGCTTGCTATGGATGGGCGGAGGTCTCTCTCTGTGAAGATCAAGCATTCCTCTAGAGATGAATCATTCGCATTGTAGATCTTAGGGAAATCATGCCTACCATGCACCTCCTGGTTGAAATCAACTCTCCATGGGTAGGGCATGTAGATAGGATCATTCCTCCCATATGATAGTGTGTTACAAAATGCCATTGAGGTATCTAAGCTAGAGTCCTAGATGTTTGTGCACCACTTAGATTGTACTTCATACCCCCTCCACTTTCCTCAATACCTCCACCACCTTGTTCTCCCAATAATTTGCAAACTCTGGGCTTCTAATTCTCTTCTTTAGTCATATTTTCCCTAGCCTCACCGAGAGCTTTATCACCTCCTCCACTATCCTTAGAGATAATACTCTCTCCAGTGCTTGAGGGAAAGTGAAGGAAAATTCAAATGTCAGCTACTATTCTCCTATTCTCCCATACTGTAAGTTTCTAGTTTTAGTCCATAGGATTGTAGTTCTCTCCTTGAGGAATGGCCATATGAGAAACATGTAGCGACTTGGCTTGGAGTTTTCTTCATGGTTGCTCTACCTTCTCTCTCTGCTTGTGCCTCATTTTCACCATTCTCTTGGGGGTATGGCTTTCTCACTATGATCTTTTGTTTGTGCTTGTGTTTGTAGTGGGGGCCTTGGTTCATGCAACTGCTCTTCCTCAACGTGGACATGCTCAAAGTCTGGCTCCTCTTCATATATTAGATCTCTCAACTCTTTAGGGAGAGGTTTTGCTCTTTGCTCTAGCTCCCCAAACCCTAGCAATTCAAGCTCTTGCATGGTTAATTCAATCATGACCAAATGGGCTCTTTGTTTCTCCACTCCTAAGCTAGTGTTAGGTTTGGGCACCTTGGCATGGAGTCCATGTTTAAGTACTCTCCTTGCCATATCTAATTTCCTTTTGAGTTCTTAATTGTCTCTTCCTCTCTTGACTAGGTGACATCTACTATTGTGTCCAAGAAGGCTTTGTACTACTCCAACATCCCTTTCTCCACAGCTTCAGGTTTGCTTTCCATCATAATGCATTCACTCTCTAAATGGGCTAGGTGGTAAGCCAAGTCTTTAATCCCATCCTCCTTCTTAGTTGCCCATTCTTTCGTCTTCCCTTTCATCTTCTCTAGTCCTTGGTTTTGGTATAGGCTAGGGCACTAATTACCTGCTCTTGCTCTCACCACAATGTATTTATTTTTTCCTTCTCTTGGTTTCGGTGGTCTATCTATTCCCGTAGGATGCCTTGCTCATGGAGTGATGCGTAAATTTGGTTATGTAGTTCTGTTAACTTTCTCCTTGCTTCTTTCTCACCTTGCACCTTTTTTTCTCCTTGTAGCTCTTTGGATAGTTTTTCTCTTTATTGCTTCAAGCTACTGACCTCTTCCTCAAGGCATTGCCTATCTTGAGATATGAAAGTGCATTATTCCTCTATGAAAATTCATCTCTCCCTTTCTTCATCATAGAATTCTTCTAGACTTGCATTACCTTGCCTTTAAGGCCTCTTTTGATGCCATCACCTTCCTAGTTACTACGGTCATCTTTTGCCTTTTTTCTAGCCGGTAGGTTGCAAAGACATTTCTTTCTTTGTCTAGGTCACCAAGTGTGGTCTTTCTTTCTTCATTCATCTTGTCATGTTGGCTTTGAAGTTCTTTTACCAACTCATTATACTCTTTTTGTGTTGTGCATTACTGAGGGAATTGTAGTTGATACTTTAAGGCAGGGTACCTTTGGCCCTTGGCATGATTTCATATTAGCTGCTCTATGGCCTTTTGGTTGCTATGAGTGGAGCTCCTTCATGGATAACTCCTGAGATCGGGAGGGTTGCTCCATTGATCTTCTAAGAGCAAGAGCTATTTAGTCCTCCTCCTCTTATCTTAGTCTTTCTTTCTCTTTCTCTTGTCTCATTTTGCATTCCTCTTTGAGTTTCTTGGATTCTTCTTCAATCCTCTACAATTGTCTATTTTCCTCGGTGGTGGACTTGGTTCTCCTAATAAGAATTTTTAGGATGATTCTTTTTCTTTTCATTGGCTTGATGATGCTTGGTCCCCTATTCATTCATTGTTCTTTCACTTGAGGTTTCTTAGTACTGAGTGGGCCGATTGACTTCTCTCTTCTTAGCAGCTTATTCTATCTCCTCTTAGTGAACTCTATTGAATTTTTACTCCCCCAAATTCCCTATTGAGAATGAAGTGGGATGGCTCATTGGAGTGAGAGAGTGATGCTCTTCCTAGGTTGGTGATCATGAGGAGTTTCCTTCACTACCTCTTCTCTTTCCACCTCCCCCAAGGCTTCTTGGATTATGGCTGTCAACACCCTTCCTAACCCTATGGTTGACACCTTGGAGGATGGTTTTTTCCTCTTTCACTCCATTGTAGTAGCTAAAGACTCTTCTCATGTTTCCCTGGAGCTATTGCTAGTACCTTTGCTAATTCTTGGATTGTTGTTTGAACATAAGCATTACAGTTCAGCTCATACAATGCATTTGCTACCTCAGGGGGTCCACTAGGGTTTATCGTATGGTGCCACGTGAGTGTAAGGGAGGGGGTTATATAAGGGAAGAAATGTACATTTTATAAGGTAAGGTCCCTTAAATAGGGAATATATAAGGGGTATTTTTATATATTTCTTGCACGCACGTGACGTCTCCTTATTACTACTAGTGAATCCCCCGTGTTTGCTACAAGGCTTTCAAGTAAGGGCACTCTTATTCTATTCATGAGGGCGTTATATCTTTGACTTGTGAGAAGAGGGTATGGACCATCTTCACTTGTAGTTTGATGGTGGGATTGAGAATATCAACCAAGATGATTCCATCATTTGTGTAGACTTTTTTCTTATCCATTCCCAACTTCCCATAGACATCTCTCTTTGACCTCTTCTCCAACTTGTCCACTAATCCCAAAGCCTTCTCCATAATCTTTGGGCTAACTTCAACTTCTAACCTTCTAGTGGCATCTCACTATCTAATTATCACCATACCATTATTTTTTCAAACATCAAATGCTTTAGAAATTCAGTGCATTTGATATGATCTATGTCTTTGCCCATGTTCTCTATGTATTTAGCAAGACTACACTATTCTATTATTTGCATGAGTGCCGCTTCTGATGTCACCAGCTCCCCGAGATTATGAATGGAAAAAGCCTATGCTCTCCATATCTAAGGTTCCAAGTTTTATAGTGTGTGTTCTATAGATGTTGCAAACCTTGAAAGGTCCTAATCCCTTGAATTTCATCATCTTCTTGTGTCCCTTAATAGAGTACAGTAAGACTAGGTCTCCTTGCTTGAAGTCTTGTTGTTTGATGTGCTTGTCAAACCAACTCTTACTCACACCTTCTCAAAGATTAGGCATGGGTTGTAATGAGAGGAGTCTCAGAGAGGCATTCTATCTCTACCAAACAATTGGTCCATGCTACTTTGCCCTTCCATCTCTCTTAGATTGCTATTCTCAAGCTTGAAACAAAGAATTCCACTGGTAAAATCACTTTAGTTTTGTAGGTCAAATTGAACAAGGTTTGTCTTATGGCCATTTTGTAGGTCCTATGGCCATAGATCAATTTGAACAAGGTCTGTCCTATAGCAGTTTTTTAGGTCATCCTATATGCCATGAAGTTGCCATGAGCTTGTTGTCCCACTCACTACATGAAGTAGAGACTACCTTTGTTAGGACATTCTCTAAGATATTTTTCATGGATTTAGCTTGATTGTTAGCTTGAGGATAATATGATAAGGATTTTCTCTCGATTATCAAGAAGGTGGATAACAAGTAAGTGATCACTTCATTGATAAAGTTTGTGACTTGGTTGTTGATCATATATGGGACAATGGAACGGTGAGATTACCTACTCCCAAAGGAGCTTGACAATATCCCTAGCATCATTTTTGCAAGTTGCTCAAGCTTCCACCCACTTGGTGGGATAGTCTGTGGCAACAACGATGTCTTGTCTTGTGAGTATTGTGCTGGAGGTTTGATTGGACCAATGAAGTCAATTTCCCATTTCTCAAATGGTTGACATGAGATTATTGGGGTCAACTCCATTTTGTCCTTACGAATAGGAACTTTGGTCCATTGACACTCATCAGAGTGCTTCACAAACTTCACCACATCATCGAACAGTGTAGGCCACCACAGTTGAGGCTGGAGCACCTTGCGTGCTATGGTATCTCCAATGAAATGTCCTCTAGAAATCCCGCCATATGATTCCATGAGCATATTGTGAATTTGGTGTTTGCAAACACATCTCCTTAAGAGTCTATCTTGTCCTGAATGATATAATTGATTGACAATCAATTGATAGGGTTAGATATTCAAAAGTAGTCTCTTTAACCTAGCTTTTTCTATGGGTTGTTTAGGCAATCCATTCTCTAGGATACGGACTACATCATCTACCCAATATGGTATGAGATCTGCTCTAAACAAGTCTCATTTGCTAGACATTCTAAAAATATATGCATTTTGTAGGTCATCAATGATGGCCTATCTAGCCACTTCACTTATGGGTATGTGGGACATATGATTTTCTATATAGTATTGTTTTCCTTTACATACTACCGTAGAGAATTCAAATTCCAAAAGCAAAAGTAATCATTGAGCAATGCAACTTGTTGCACAAGGTTTGTTCACAAGATAAAGCAACGCTAGATGATCCACAAAGAAGGTAAATAGTGTCGCTAGAAGATAATGCCTAAACTTCTTTATAGCAAACACCATGCCTAACCCTTCCCTCTTTGTTGTAGAATAGTTCATTTCCATATCAGTGAGTTGTAGGCTAGCAATGCTTATTGGATAATCATGGTTATGCTCACCAAATTTGCACAGCATTGCCCCCATGGAAAAATTTAATGCATCTATGTGCACATGGAAGGTAATGGACCACCAATCTGGGGCTCTTAAGGCAAAGGTTGAAGTTAAAGCTCGTTTGAGCCCTTCATAGGCTTATTGACATTCTTTGGTCCACTTGAATATTATCAATAGCTTGTACAATTGTCTAGCAATCAATGCATAGTTTAGCCCAAACCTTTGGTAGTACCTTATGTGGCCTAAGAAGCATTGATCTCCCTTGAATTTGGTTGGAGAGGGAAGGTATACATTTACCTTGAATTTTGAGGAGTATGTGGCTATCCCATTCCTTGATATAACATGCCCTAAAATACCACCGTGCTTCCCCCAAAAATGGCACTTTAAGGGGTTCAATGAGAGACCATATTGCCTACATCATTCAAATACTATCCATAGCTTTTCTAAGTGCTCTTCCCAGTTGGTATGGATGTGCAAGTCATCGACGAATACCTCCAACCATTTTCTGAGTATGTTCTTGAAGATGACACATGAGGTACTAGAAGGTAGCAGGGGCATTGCTCAACCTGAATAGTATGACTACGTAGGCAAACACCCCCCATTCTATGGAAAATGCCATCTTGTGCATGTCGTCTGGATGTACTTGCACTTGATTATATCCTGAGAAGCCATCCAAAAAATTGTAGGTTGCCTTTCCTACCACTCTCGCTAGCATATGCTCAATGTATGGTAATGGGTAGTTATCTCTCATTGTAGTTGCATTAAACTTTTTGTAATTCACGCACACTCAAATGTTTCCATTCTTTTTCATGAGCATCACTATGGGTGATACCTAGTCCATGTACTCTATCTCGTAAATGAATCCTGCATTTAGTAGCTTATAAATCACTTCCTTCATTATATGAGCATGCTTAGGATTTATTGTGTATGGCCATTTCTTAACTCGTATTGCATCGGGGGTCATGGCAATATTGCGAGTCACAATACTCAGTTCTATTCCTTTCAGCTTGTCTAAGGACCATGCAAATACGTTGGAGAATCCCGTTAAGAGATTTATGAGATTAGTCTCTTCCTCCTTAGTTAGGTTTTCTGCTATGTACATGGGTCGAGGCTTGTCCCCTTCCCTTGCTAAGATGACTTTCTTAACTTTGGTTGATCATTTGATGAGTTCACTTGCCTACCCTTTCCGCTTGTCTCCTACTAACACAACTATTTGATCACCCTTCTTGAACTTCGTGAAGTGCTTCAGTAAACCATTGGGTTTCTTCTGTTGGTCAGCTTCTAAAGACTTTAATTATTTGATTCTCTCTTCCTTTAGCCTCTTATGCCTTAGGTGGAGTGGGAGGTCCCCCTTGGTATGTTTGGTCCTAGTTGGTCGAGGCATTTTGGGGTCGCTATTAGAGCTTACCTTTGATTCAAAGTTGTATACAGAATCCTCACCAAAAGAGGTTGTCTCCCTTGGTGATCATAGCTCAAGGATGACTCCCCTCCAAATAATGATGTGGTGCTAGGCTAGACTAATCCCACTTACTTGTAATCTATTACCTCTAGGTATTCTTGCCAAGCTCAGTTGCAATCTACCTTGGCAACTCCTTTGTTCACTTTGAAAGCATTGATCTCTTGCGGTTTTGATTTTGCTCTGATTTGCTCAATTATTCTTTCATTTGTGTCATATTCTATGGTCTCCACTTCCTCTTTGCTTTTCTTAGTAATGGAACAATAGTCTTTCTACTCATCATCAAAATCCTCATACTCAGACCATTGTGCATTGTTTTCAAGGTTCTCGTCCTCAAGTTTTTTCTCACTTGTAATGAGATCTCAGAAGCTTCTAACAAAAAATTCCAACATTGCATTTAATCCAATTGATTAAGCCTCATTGATTGATAAGATTGCTTACTCTAATCCATTGATTTGATTATGAGTGTTCATTCACGGAAAAATATATCATAACCACATTGTAAAAGGGTAAGTCAGCAGTGAGTCATTGCTTGGTAAAACCCTCTTCCCATCTATTTTTGCCAAAGAATCAATTCTCTTGCATTTCACGAAAAGAACTGAATGGACATTTCAATAATGCATCTCATGTTTATTTATTAAATTAGTATGCCACTACTATGTTGATATTCTCACAGGGGAAAAAGGTGGATGCTAGGGGAGATAGCGAGACAGAAGTGACTCCCCCCCCCCTCTGAAGGGGAGCTACAAGCTCTACCCCAAGACCTACAGACCACTTATTTCTCAAGTGTTTTGAACCGAGCGGCCATGGCTACCTCTCACATAGCCGACATGCAATGCCTACCTTACGGGTGTAGTGAGCTTACCTTGATGCTCAATTGAGTACCCTCCTCTTTCTTGCACACCGGTAGCTCCACGATCCTTGAGGCAAGCTCAAGCAACCTCAATCCCTCTCCCATGAGCTTCATCCTCCATAGCCACACGCGAGACAAGAGAAGAGAAGAGAGGAGGGGAAGATGAAGAGAGAAGATGGAGAGCTTCTTCTCCAAAATCCCTCACTCTCACACAATCACTCCCTCACTCCCTCACACTCTCTCAATCCCTCTCTCAAGCACAAGCAAGAAGGCAAGAAACAAGAGAGGAAGAAGAAGAAGCTTTGGCCACACACAAGAATGAGCTTCTCATTCACTTTTCAACTTTATATACAAAACCCTAAATCCCTTTTGGGCGGTCATCCCCTTTTCCTCTTTTTTACATGGCCGGCCGCCCTTTTTTCCATTGTCCTTCTATCTTCCTAGATTCCTTTCCACCACCCGTCTACATTTACAAATTGTACGGGTGAGAGCCCGGCGCTCTTTTACAAGATTTCAGGGTGTGCCTTTTTATTTTAAAATGTGCCTTTCCCCTTTTGCATTTGCCTTGGACTTTAAAGGTTACCCTTGCGCTTTTGGCCTTTTCTCCTATTCTTTCTTCAGTTGGGTTACCTTTTTTCTGCCTTTGCCCTGCGTCTTTTTTATTTCCTTTTGCTTTCTTCGTGTTGGGGTTAACATTACCCCCCTCCTAGATGAGTGCCAGTCCCATGGCACTCACCGTCGTAGGTAGCAGGCTGTAGCATGCACCGAAGATGTGGGTGACAAGGACGTAGTGGCTAGTTAGGTTGGCTGCTAGGTGGAACAGGTAGGTGGGTGACACTGCTTCCAATGTGGTTGGGGGAATGATAGGTGATGGGGTTTAAGGACAATGACCAGGAAAGATTCTGGCGTGCTTTAGGCTTCATGAAGGTACTCGACATCTTTCACACTGTTGTGGCATCCCTTATGTAGCCGGTCGTCTTTTGAGTATCAGAAACGCTTGAAGCAATAAGCAATCCCTTAGGAGGGTGGTATTGGAGGGATTTATTCTAGAGAGAGGGAGTACAATTGTCAAGGCATATCACACCCATTTAATTACGGGGCGGTCGCAGGCATTGAGATAAGAATGCGCGACTTTGTAGGTATTCTTTAATATCGGCCTTAGCTTTCAGAGGAGTGGTTGACAAGAAAGGGTGATTACACCTTGTGAACCGGGTATCACTCATATTTTCTAAGAGCTCTAGACAGAAGGAAGGAAGGAGAGTAACCCGCATTATTAACCTAGTCATAGCTCTACTATCTATTCCTAGTTGATATCAAAGAAGAGTGGGGGAAGATGGGCTTCCTCCGCTGTGGGTTTTTGGAGTAACAGGAATTTGATAAGTCGGAGGTAATTACAAGTGGTCAAAAATGCTGGATTTGGGCAGGAAGAGAAGTCTGCAAGGAAATGATTTATAGAAGGAAGTATATCTTCTAACCTAAACACTAAGCATTCCTCAGGGCTCCTAGCATTTACATTATATATTTTTGGAAAGTAGTAATCCCCATGCAAGTCTCTATCATAGTCCACTCCATGCCTACGGGGGTAGGGCATGCAGATAGGATCATTGCGCTCTTCGGGGAGTGAACTGCAAAAGGCGGTCCATGCATCAAAATTGGTGTCCCAAATCCTCCTCTGCCATTTCGGCTGTGCCTCCTAGCCTTGGACGGTTTTGGGAACCAGATTGACCTTATCTTCCCAGTAATCCTGTGGTTCTTGCCGCCACCTAGTCATTATCAGGCTCCTCTCTTCAATCCACCTGTTTGTAAGTTCATTAGCCAGATCCTTGATCTTGGCTAAGACTCCTAGAGGCAGGGCCCGGTCCAGAGAGCGTGGGAAAGCAAATGAGAGCTCAAATGGCCTTTTGTGGAACTCTTGCTGACGCCAAATGACCAACTCCTGGGGCCAGTCTATAGGATGTGCATCACCTCTCAGTGGCATGGGCTCTTCAGGAAGTTGTCTTGGAATTGTGCGTGCTCAGCGCTGGGCCTCCTCAGCTAATTCTTGTCTTCTTCTCCTTGCTGCAACTATACGCTCAGGCAGATGGGCATCTGCAAGTTCTTCCTGTGGGAGATCGGCTTGAGGCAGACTCGGCATTCTTTGTTGCTCTTCTTCATCACCTTGCTTGAAATCCGACCCCTCTTCGACATGTCGCTCAACCATAGATGGGATGACTGGCGGTGGTGGTGGTGGCTATTCATGCTCCTCAAAACCTAGCTCCTTGAGCTCAGCAGTGGAAAGGCCCGTACAACGTAAGTAGTGAAATTGTTGCTCCTTAGTGATCCGTGTACTCGTTGGGAGCTCCCGCTCTTGAAGACCATATCTTAGAGCTCAGCTGGTCAGCTCCAACTTTCTTTTCACCTTTTCCACTGGATCATCGCCCTCAGCTTGTGTGACATGGAGTACCGTGTTGAGAAAGGCTTGCCGCTGTGTTTTAGTAGTTATTTCGGCAGCTTCAACCCTGGCTTCTGCAAGCATTCTTTCGCATTCTGCCACTGCCAAGCGTTCGGTCAAGTCCCTCACCCTGTCAAAATTATTCATTTTCCAATCCATAGCTCTTTCTTCCATCCTTTTTCTCTCTTCCTCCAGTTGGCTCGCCAGGGTGGTCACTACCTATTGCTGCTCATTTGTTAAAAACCACAATTGGTTCCTTTCTCTTAACTTCTGAGCCAACTACTCTTCAGCAATCCCTTTGGCTTGATCTACAATGCTGAGCCTTTGATGCACCTTGGCCAGTACTTCTGATTTTTCCTGCACCAGCTACTCTTGGCTTTGGATCTCAGCAAGGAATAGCCTTTTTTGATTGAAAGCCATGGCCATGAGGGCCTCTATATCTTCCTGGGAGGTCTCCAACACATCTTGTAATCTTTGCACTTCATCTTGTAGCCATTTTGCTTCTGCTGCTGAGACTCCTGGCCCTTCACTCTTCAGAAACTCAATTTCACTTATTAATCTGTTTTGTTCTTCTAGCTCCTGCCACAAATGGAGCTCCATGGTATGTTCTTGTGGTGTACTGGCTTCGCCTTCCTGAACCTTCTGTCTTAGCGTTTCCACTTGAGTGACCTTTTACTGTAGATCATTGTATTGCTACACTAGTAGCTTTACACTCCTTTGCTCTACCACCAGGTTCTGATCTTTGTCTAAGGCGGCTTTTGTTGTCCTGGGCTTCCTTTGCTTTTGCTACTAGCTGGTCCTGCAGGGCCTTCATTTCTCTTCGTCGGTCGGCTCCCTGCCTTGAGACTTCTAGCCTAAGAGCAGCTGACGTTTCTTTTTCTTTTCCTAGCTCCATCAAGGCCACTTTCTTTTCTTCCTTCGCCTTGTCTAGTTGTGCCAATAGCTCAACCACATATGCGTCATAGTCAGTGTCGGCAGGCATGGGAGTATGGGGTGTGGTGGTTGATGCCTCCAGCCTTGGTCTTTTAGGGTCTTGCCGTGACTCTGCATCTGTGGCAGTGGGCCTTTTCAATCTGGTTCCTAGCACGATCTCGGCCACTTTGCTCACTAGCATTTGCATCATGTTCATTAGCTGTGCTGTGTCGAGGGGAGGTGTGGGTGGTGTGGTGGTTGTAGTCGTGGTTTCAGTCGTTGCAGGCACAAAAGAGGAAGGAAGTGGATGTAGTAGGGACTTGCCCTTGCCTATTGCCCACTGGAGCTGCTTCCACACTTGAACTAGCTTCGGCTTTATGATGGGGGCTCACAGGTTCGAGCTCTCCACCCCCGTGGGTGTCTTCCACAGATCTTCATGTAGCCTCTGCCAACTCGGCCAGCTCCTTCAGTCTTTGCTCTTCAGCTTCTCCTTCCGCCCTTCTTTTCCTGTCCTCTTCTACCTTCTTTGACTCTTCTCTTATCTTTGCAAGCTCTTCCTCCTCTTTCCTCCTTCTTTCTTCCTCAGCCCTCCTAGACTCTCTTTGAGCCCTCTTGATTTCAGCTCGCTCTTCTTTGCTTAATTCCTCTTTCCTTTCCTTCTGTCTCCTGTCCCCTTTCTTTTGTCCTTCCGGTTTGCTTGCTTGTGTAGGCGGCACCTCCTGTTCTCCCTTGTCACTTATCGTTCTTTCACTTGATTCTTCTCCTTCGTGGTGAGGTGGGCTTTGATGCGGTGGGCTTTGATGTGCAGCTTGCTCTTCCATGACTCCAGCATCCTTCATTGCTTCATCTATGATGGCTGTCAAAACACCACCATATCTAATTATGGCCGCCTTTGAGGTAGATTTCTTCCTTGTGGAGCGTGATGTTGAGGCAGGGGATTCTCCTCCTGCTGGTGCTTCCGCTGGAGTGAGAAGGGCAGCTGAGCTTTGAATGGTTTTCTACACGAACCCATTCCAGTCTACCTCCTCAGGGACTCCTGCTGCGATGCTTTCTAACAACGGGACCCCGATCCTGCTCATCAATGCGTTGTACCTTTGGCCCGAGAAGAGTATGTGGATCATCTTCGCTTGCACCTTCACTGCTGGATCCAAGATGTCAGCCAAGCTGATTCCATCCACTGTGTGCACCTCTTCTTTCTTTACCCCAAGCATGGCGTAAACATCCCTTCTCGGTCGCCTCTCTTTCTTGGGTACAAGCCTCAAGGCCTTCTCTATGATTGCCGCATTGAGGGGCACTTCAACTCTTCTTTCCTGCTCCCCTGTCCTCATTGTGACAGTGCCACAGTTCCTGCCCTTGTCAAAGTTCCTCAGAAATTCAGCACACATGCCATAATCCACGGCCTGCCCCACCTTTTCCACATACTTGTGGAGGTGGCATCTGTCCACCAATTCTTTGACTGCACGTTCCTCCAAGATGGCCTCATCCAGGTTCATCGTGTGCTTGAAGGTGAATTGACTGAATCCTCGTGTTTCGACGCTGATGCCGAACTTGGTCATCTCTTCTTCAGAAAATGGGAGTTTGCCCCCTTTGTCTTGTCCTGGCATGGTGGTTACCTGTCAACACACCATGCCAACATTAATGCTTAAAAATCGGCTTATTTCTAACAAAACTCAATTTTGAGAGAAAAATATATGTGTCAAAAATTGGTATACTTGCTTAGAGGCTTGAATTTTAGAGACAGGCTCACAGCAGCAATTGCTATTGTTTTCCCTTTGCAGTATCTTCCATTGAAACTCAATTAATCATAACATTCTGCTAGATAGCATGACTCTCATTTTGCTGACTCTCATTTTGCTCTGCTCTTGCTCACATTGCTTCCCCCCCGTCTTGGATCTTTCAAGGAATCCTTCCTAGGATTAGCACAAGAAGTACGAGGCAAATGCTGTTTTTCGTGGATTGACTTACTTAGCCAATAACCAATCATAGAAGCTTGGATTGTATTCGAGTTGGGCATGACAATTAAGAGCAGATGGTTGGATGGAGACTTGGGAGATGTAGGTCAAGACATCGTGAAAGAGATCTCCAGTATTAAGGCGGCTTGCAACATGTAATTCCTCTTCCGTAAGGAATTGGTCAATGTAAGGGTGAGCGAGCACCTGGTCGTCTAAATGCTGGTTGCGGGTGATGGCCAAAACCCTAAACAAGATAGGTGCCACATAAATAGGGCCATATTCGATGGTTTTAACTACCCTACGTTGCTCAGCATTGGTCATTATTCAGCAACCTTTTTTCTCCCATTGGATTCTCAGAGCAAACCACTACTGCAAGAACATGGAAGGCGAGCTTGCCATCTGCGTGAGCTCTTGCAACTTGTGCTCAGGAACAGAACGAGGAGGCTTATGATATGAAGTGATTAGTCTTCTGAGGGCAGCTTGCTCCTTTGAGATTTCGTCGTTTGCTATCAATTCAGCAGCAATTTTGGGGAATTTACAGGTCATAATTTTGTATTCTTCCCAAGTGCATGGTAATGCACGAACATCTGAAGCAAGTGTTTTGTCAAGAAGACCTAGGTCTAGCCTCTCATAACTTCTAGCGAATGTAGTGAAAGTTTTGTCCAACATCTTGATGCAGGTTACTAAGTCATCCCCAGAAATTGCGGCGAGGTCTTTAGCCAAGGAAAGGAAAGGTCATACCGCATAGGAAGGTTTAAGACCTGCTGGTGGGAATGGTGCAAATGGACTGGATAGTGGTGACTCCATCATTGGTGTCATAGGTGTGGCTTTGCACTTCGAAGCACTTTGAGGTGCTGTAGGAAGCTCTGGGGGCATGGGAGTTGGGCTGGGTTCTGAGTGAGTAGTCACGGGGGTATTTAAGTTCTCTGGATTAGGTAAGTCTAAGGCTTGTGGCATTTGCTTTGGTCGATAGATGAGCTGGGGCTTACTAGCCACAACGGGCA
Organism: Lygodium microphyllum; assembly: GCF_053477565.2. NCBI lineage: Eukaryota > Viridiplantae > Streptophyta > Polypodiopsida > Schizaeales > Lygodiaceae > Lygodium > Lygodium microphyllum. The sequence continues at coordinate 41,431,510 of NC_141146.1, forward strand.
ATGGTTTTCTAACTATGCCCTGGGTACCATGTGTGCAAGCCTCCCTCACTGGGGTGAGATTGCTTGTAGATGAGCTTTTAAACTTGCCATTTTTAGGCACCCAAATCCAGGGGTTTCCCTCATAGTATCCTTGTGCATGCAAGAGATCTTTGGGGATCCATCGCGGCGTGGTTGTGTGTCTACGTCGATAGTGTCTAGGCTGCCTCTTAGGCCGTGATGGCTGATTATTTTGGCATTTAGAATCACGTTTGGGTGGTCTACCCGGATGTGGTCTTTGCCATTTTGGCACCCATATAAGCTTGGACTCCTTGGCCTTGTGAGCACTCTTGGTGGGTTTGGGCCTAGGGCTGAGAGCCTGGCATGAGGCCTTAGTTTTCTTCTATTTAGACTTGGGCTAAAGCGTGGTCATAGGGGTTTCTACCGGTGGCTTCGTAATGGTGGAGGAGTCAGGACAGTCCTTGCTGAAAGTCGTCACTATACGCACATTGCCTATAGCAAGATAAATGTGGTTTAGGTTGTAGTCCACATTACAGTTCGTTTGCTTCTTGAAAGCACGACCTAATAGTGACATATTATCTGCTCCTTTAGTGTCAGGCAACACATAGAAGAAAGCTGGTAAACTTTTAGACTCGATAGAAATGACTACCTTGCACTTCCCTAGGAGTGAATAAGCATTACCCCCAAATGGGGTGAGTTTGGCATTAGTGGGCTGTAGTTTCAGTTGACCAATGCGTGTCCAATGGTCATGCGTCAAGATGTTGTAGTCGGCACCTTCATCAATCAAGGCATCGAAAGAATACATCGCTCTTGCTGTGACTGTGATTCGTAGATACGCCGATGCCATTGCTTCTTTGTCTTGATCTATAAGGTCGGTTATAGTAGCCATGCAGACGTTCATTGGGGGTTCTAGCATGGGTGGCTCATGTAATAGATGGAAAGGAGGATAGTACTTCTTTATGCGGCTGCCATTAAAAAAGCCTATTCCTTCGCCTTCAAGTGTCTCTAACTCAACATTCCCTGTTCTACCAATCATGCGTACTCTGAAAGGCCCTAGCCCCCAAAACTTCATCTTCTGTTTATGTCCTTTTACCGAGTATAGCAGAACAAGGTCCCCTTGCTCAAAGTCTCGCTATTTGATATGCTTGTCAAACCACATCTTTTGTCGAGCCTTCTCACAAATCAGAGAGTGAGTGGCGAGGAGTAGGGTCTCCGTTAGGCGCTCTAACTCCACTAAGCGATTAGTCCAAGCCTTTCTTCCCTCCCAATGCTCCTGGACTACTATCCTTAAGTTAGGGATGAAGAATTCTAAGGGTAAAATGGCTTCAGTTCCATACGTCAGCCTAAAAGGTGTCTGTCCTATAGCCGTTTTATAAGCTATGCGATAGGCCCACAAGGCCGCCATTAGCTTGTTGTCCCAGTCACTTCTTGAAGTAGACACTACCTTTGTAAGCACGTTGACTAAGATTTTATTCGTGGATTCGGCTTGGCCATTAGCCTGAGGGTAATAGGGAGAGGACTTCCGATGAATTATTAGGAAGGTAGAGAGCAGGTGGGAAATCATCTCATTAATGAAGTGCGTACCTTGGTCGCTTACAAGTTCGATTGGACAGCCAAACCGTGAAATGACTTGCTTCCACAAGAACTTTGCAGTGGTTCTAGCATCATTCTTCCTCATGGCTCGTGCCTCTGCCCACTTTGTTAGATAATCGATTGCCACTATGATGTAGCGAGCTTGGGAATATTGTGCCGCAGGACTAATAGGTCCAATAAAGTCGATGCCCCATTTTTCAAAGGGTTTTCGGGCTATGATAGGGGTCAACTCCATCTTGTCTTTCCGCACAGGCACTTTGGTCCTTTGGCACTCATCGTAGTGCTTTACGAATTTAGCTGCATCGCGGAAAAGGGTGGGCCACCATAGTTGGGATTGTAGCACCTTTCAGGCTGTTGTGTCCCTGCTAGAGTGTTCTCCAGCGATTCCGCCATGTGCTTCTTTCAATGCATCATGCATCTCGTGCTCACATACGCATCTGCACAATAAACCGTCTTGTCCCAACCTATAGAGTTGGCCGGCTATCAGTTGGTATGGCTGAATTTTCAAGCTGATAAGTCTTCTCAACCTGGCCTTCTCAATGGGTCTCTTAGGTAGTTCGCTCTCTAGCACTTGCACTATGTCATCAGCCCAGTACGGCTTCAGATCAGCTTTAAACAATTCTCTCTCACTAGACAGGTTAAAGAGATGAGCATCCGGTAAATCGTCAAATATGCCTTGTTCAGCGGCTTCTCCTGTGGGTATGCGGGACATGTGGTCAGCCATGTAATGCTGCTTTCCTTTGCGTACAACCACAGAGAGGTCAAACTCCAGTAGAAGGAGTAACCATCTAGCTATGCGTCCCGTAGCGCAAGGCTTGTTCACAAGATATAGCAAGGCTTGATGGTCAACAAAGAAGACAAAGGGAGTGGCCAACAGGTAATGCCTAAATTTCTTTACCGCAAATACCATGGCTAACCCCTCCCTTTCTGTTGTGGAATAGTTCATCTCGGTCTTTGTGAGCTGCCTGCTGCTGGCAAAACTCACCGGGTAATCTAAGTTATGTTCACCAGGCTGGCATAGCACGGCTCCAATAGCGAATTTAGAGGCGTCTATGTGTACATGAAACGTTATGTTCTAGTCTGGGGCTTGTAATATTGGTGCAGTAGTAAGAGCCTTTTTCAACTCCTCATATGCGCGCTGGCATTCCTCAGTCCACTCGAACACTATCAACAGCTTGTACAATGGTCTAACAATTAGTGCGTAATTTAGTACAAAGCGTCGATAATATCCAGTGTGTCCTAAGAAGCACTGAACTCCCTTGTAGTTATCGGGTGGCGGTAAGTCAACAATGACTCTGACTTTAGAAAAGTCATTGGCAATGTCGTTCCTTGACACTATGTGCCCTAAGATGCATCCGTGGTTCACCCAGAACTGGCACTTTAAGGGGTTCAACGAGAGGTGGTACAACCTACACCTTTCAAAGACAGCTCTCAATTTCTCTAAGTGTTCGGCCCAACTAGAGTGTATGCATAAGTCGTCTACAAACACTTCCAGTTCGCGCCTAAGCCTGTCCTTAAAGATACTGCACATTAGGCATTGAAAAGTCGCAGGTGCGTTCATCAGTCCAAAAGGCATGACAATGTAGGCGAATACACCCCATTCCGTGGCAAAGGCAGTCTTGTGCCTGTCGTCGGGGTGCACTTGCACTTGATTATAGCCCGAGAAACCATCCAGAAAACTGTAGGCTTCTTTATCTGCTACCCTCTTAAGCATGTGCTCGATGTAAGGTAAAGGATAGTTATCCCTCTTTGTAGCGGCATTCACTTTCTTGTAGTTCACGCACACTCGGATTTTTCCATTTTTCTTCATGACAATCATGATAGGTGATACCCAGTCCGTGTGCTCGATCTCATATATGAATCCTGCCCTCATGAGTTTATCAATCTCCTCTTTTACTGCATGGGCCTGTTTGGGATTCAAGGGTAAGGTCATTGCTTCGTTGGCACTGCATCAGGGACCATTGGGATATTATGAGTAACAACCCTAGGGTCAACTCCCTTAAGTTCATCCAATGTCCACGCAAATACGTCAATGTACTCTTGCAAGAGTGCAACAAGTTTGGTCTCCTCATCCTCCGTCAAGTCATCTGCAATGAATACAAGTCTTGTCTTTTCACCTTCCCCAGCCAAGTTAACTTCCTTGACTTTGGTGGGTCCCTTGATCGGTTCACTAGTTTGGCCTTGTCTTTTCGCACCTAGCAGCATCACCACTTTGTCACCCTTTTTAAATTTTGTAAATCGTTTGGGTAGATCCTGCAGTTTCTTTTGTCTTTCTGCTTCTGAGTCCTTTACTTGCTTCCTGGCCTCCTCCTTTAGCCTCCTGCACCTTAGGTGGACTGGCAAGTCTCCCTTGGTGCATTTGACTTTAGAAGGTCGTGGTATCTCGGGATCACTCTCAGTGCTGACTTCCAACTCTGAGTTAAACTCGCATTCCTCACTTGAGGAAGGCATTTCCCCAGGGGGTCGTAGTTCAGTAGGTGCATCAGTCTTGAGCACTGGGATTACCCATGGTCGTGCCACTCCGGCTTGCTCGTAATTCATGGCTCCTATGTGTTCTAGCTAGGATTTGTCACACTCCATTCGCATGACTCCTTTTTTGTTCTGACTGGTCCTTCCTCTCCTAGGCCTCGAGTCTGCCCTGATTTTTTTTATCGCTTTTCCTTCCGTGTCGTACTCTATTGTATCTATCTCTTCTTCACTCTCCTCTCCCGTAGAGCGACAGTCCTCATACTCCTCGTCATCAGAGTCCTGTCCTTCTGAGTGCTCATCATCACCTAAGCTTTCCTCTCCTGTCCCCTTGTCATCAGCAACTAAAGCCCAGTTATATAACAAATTCAAGTCGTGGACCTTGGTCCATTTCCATTTTGGCTTACCAAATAGATCACGTAGAGGTTTTAAGTTAGCAGCCAAGTTGCCTTCCAGTTTATTGGTCAAATACTCTACGATTTCTTGAAGCTCTAGTTTGTTGTTGGGGATATGAAACGAGGATGGTTTGCCTGGGTTACGTGAGCTTCCTGCCATCATGCAGAGTGGCACAATTGGCTCCTCAATTGGCATGGTTGCAGCTTTAGCAGCTTGTCGATATAGTTCTTCCTCATCAGAGAATGGTAGGTCAATGGTTGCCAGAACGTGCATCCAATCCCTCTCATCCTCAGGGCAAGGAATATATTTAGTGAGTGATCCATAGGGTTTGGTCGTTTGAGTATCGCCTTTCAGCATAGCTGAGATGGCATCTAGGTCAACAGGGGTCGTCTTCCAAGTGTCCATCTCTACCCTTACTGCACTAGTTCTGTTCCCTAGGAAAATCAAACCATTGCCCCAGTCCTCAATGACACGGGCATTCCTCATCCAAGGTCGGTCTAATAGTATGTCGTAATCCACTCCCTTCATGACAATGAAGTTTACGAAAAATTGCACACCGGCAATCTTTACTGGCCAATTCTTTAAGACCCCGAATGGTCTTACCTTCATTCCATTTGCTAACATGACGTTAAACCTGGCAGTCTCTATAGGAGGGTTTCCCCATGCCTCTAAGTCTGCATGGATTAGTACACTAACACCTGCGCCTGTGTCTACAATTCCTTTTCGCATTATATCTCCTAAGGCTAGGACGGGTAAAACTGCATGCATTTCAGTGCCTTCCCAAAAAACATTGATGTGCAAAGACTTAGGAGTTGAGTATAGAGTTAGACTTGGGATCTGTGTAACTGCATCATGATCTTGCGGATCAGCACCCGCAAGTCCTGTGTGTCCCTCCATCAAGTCTTTTAACTCCTGCCATAAGGAATGATTCTGCCTGAGCAGGTCTTCCATGCTCAGAGTTACTAGAGTAGACAACAAGGTTGTGAGGAGGCTACTAGGCTCTTGTCTTCCCTTGAGGCTAGCATTTCTAGGCCATGCGTTCTGTCTGCCCTGGCAAGTTTCCCCTTAGCCTTGCTGTTGAGTTGCCCCCAGTGGTGTAGGTATGCTCACAGCTTGTGGTTTTGAAGGTGAGACTGGTGTGCTCACGCTGGAAAAATCGTCAATAGGATCTTCTAATATGGGTTCAGCATCCTTGAGGTGCTTTTGGGCGTCCTTGACCCACTCCTTGACCTTAGCTATAGCCTTGAGCTGCCGTTTGGGATGGGGATATTCCCCTACCTTGGCACTCCCTAGCTCGACTGTCTTAGGAGCTGAGGTCTCCGCCTCTGCGTCTGTGACCCTCTTTCCCGTTACTAACGTAGTCGCTTACTCGGTTTTAAGAGCTATCTTTGCATCGGTTCTCTTTTTCTGTCTCCTCCAACTTTTCTTTCCTATTGAGGTTGCGTCAAGGTTACTTGGCCCTGGCAAAGAGATGCCTACCTATTTTGTTTGAGCTCGCGTCATAACATGTAGTGGGATGGGTGTATCCTCACTGTCAAAGGTTTCCACTCCAAAAAGCCCCAAAGGCACCGATAGCATGTTGGCAGAGCTGGTTGATGGCTTTTGCCTAGGACAATCAGGAAACAGATGTGTGATTCCACACTCTGTGCATCGAAGATTTGCTTTGTCCTTGTTAGCTTGTTCTCGTTCTAGGCAGCGTGATGAAATGTGGCCTGGGTGGCCGCAAGTCTAGCATGTGACTAGATCTTGGCTTGGCCCTCCAAAGCCTCTGCCTCTTCCTCTTCCTAAAGCCATCACCGGCACCGACCAATAGTCCATCAGGACTGGGTTGCCCTCCTCGTCATAGGATATGTACGGGTTGACATGTGTTAGGAGCATCGCTAGATGGGTGGGTTACAAAAGGCCCTGGTGGTCTAGGTATACCAGTTGGGTTCATCTCCAGCCTAGGTACGGAAGGTTTTGAGTCAGTCAGTGCTGGGAGAGCTAACTGGGCTCCCCTCCCAAAGAAATTGGGTGACCTATTACCTAAGTATGGAGGGTTGTACTACTGCGCATATGGGAATCTCCTTGGCATTCTGCAATGCACTGTATCATGCCCGAATCTACCGCAATTTGAGCACGGCCGAGATCTAGGATCTTGGTACTCAACTGGGAGGTGATTGCCGCTGTAGTATATACATCGTACATGCGATCTCACAGGCTTCCTTACCAGCTCTTGCAACCGTGCAATCTCCATTCTCATTTCTGCCATCCCCTGGTCGTGGTCTACACTCTTTCCCTTATCTTGCACACTAACAGTTGCTTTTCCCCCTGAAGTAGTTGATCTCTCAGGGTCCCTCTGGCTTGCACTCTCTCGGTTGGTAGTCCTCATGTTGTGTTCCTGAGTTGATCATCTACGCATATTGCCTCCTTGAAAACTCTAGCTAGCACATCTCATTGCAAGGTGGAGTTATTGGCCAAAGCTTGTAGAGCTCCTCACTCTGAATCCCGTTCATGAACACTGTAGACACTGCCCTCTCGGTAGGTCGCTCATTGGCAGGGATTCTCTTGTAGAGGCTACGCACCTGAGTGACGTAATCCCTAACGTCTTCCTTCTCCCTTTGACTGATATTCATCAACCTAATGATGAGGTTATCCGAATACCCTGCCTCCGAAAACCTCTTGATGAAGAGGCCCTTAAGGCGAACAAAGTTCGTACGTTCTGCGTCATCTAGACTAGAATACCAAGTCCTCCCCTTATTGCCTAAGCACAGGCCGAAAGCTTGAGCTCGCTGCGCAGGGTCAGTAAGACCGTTTGCCTCACATACTTGCTTGAACTGCTCCATGAAGCTGTACAAGTCACTGCTAGGTTCGTATCTAGCTAGTTGTTTTGCTATGATGGGGATTCTAGCCTGCCCTTTAGCCCCTTGCGTGACTCCCAATCCCGATAGTAGCACGGTGGCTAGGGCAGTAGCGCTCTGTTCAACGGACGTATTGTCCAAGAGTCGCTTTGCTACCAGTTCGCTCAATGTCATGTCAGCCTCTACTGCCCGTTCCCTCTCTACATTTGGTCCAGATTTGACTGCTCCAGCTAGGTCTAGCACTCGTCTAGCCTCGTACATATCTACGTCTTGTTGTAGCCTTCTAGCCCTTTGCTCATGGTTGTAGGCAATTATGCCTTCTAGCGCTCTCTTGATTGCTCTTCTCTCTTCTTCCAGGTTTGCTACCACTTCCTCTACAAGTCTGCCCTGGATCACGGTCCTAGTGAGTAGATCGTAGTTGTGGACCAGTTCCTAGACTGACGTTGGAAATTCTCCTAAGTCTAATTGGTCCTCTCCTCGTTGGCCTCTTGATCCCGACATTGTTTCTGCTTCCAGCTCCACGAGGTTGTCAATAAATCCAAGCAGCTTCGGCAGCGTCCAATCCTCTATATTGTTGCTTTCTATGTCTTCGTGTCTTCTCTAGGTCCTACTAGTAGGACACTCAGGCACCTGTCTAAGTCTTGGGGTCTTCTCCTACTAGTGGGTTCCTTAATGTTATTAGATATCCTGATGTGTTCCTTGTTATTTGAAAGCAGTTGCAATCCTTATTCACACGTTATGCTTAGTGCTTTCGTGGTGCTTGGTGTGAAAACAGGCTTTTCTCTTTTCTTGCAGTGCAAACTTAGTGGAACACAAGAGTGAAGTGCTGATGCAGAAAGCGTTTAATGCGAAGTCCACTCTGTTTCTCTCCACATTCTTAGCCTGATTTGAGTTCTAAGCTCGGTTCCCGGCTATTCTATGGTCTTTCTGAAGGTCTATGGTGTGTTTTCTATTCTACTCTAAGCTCGATTGGTCTCTGAGGTTCTAATGGTCAAACTGGGTCTTGGGGGTGTTCAGGGTTGTGTCCTGGGGGTCAGGTCTGTGGTGGCAGGGTCAACTAAAGATCCTTATTTTTCCTTCTGGCAGGATGGTCCGATTCTGAGAATCGGACAGGGTTGGTCCGACTCTAGTAGTCGGACGGTCCGATTCTTGTAGTTGGACAGTGTGGTCCGAGTCCAGCAGTTGGACAGGGTTGGTCCGACTCTTGCAGTCGGACAGAGTGGTCCGAGTGCCATGTGGCACGTCCGATCGGATTGTTCGATCTGATAGTGGGGTCCGATTCTTAAATTGTTTGGTTCGATCCGAATGTTGGATGGTCCGACTAGCAGGTAGTCCGACTCCGTCAGTCGGACGGTCCGATTCTTGGAATCGGCCGGTCCAACTCCCTCAGTCGGACGGTCTAATTCTTGGAATCGGATGGTCCGACTCTAGGACTCGGGTGGTCTGATTCTGGGAATCGGACCACTGAGACCTGGTCCAACTGCATCTCGTGGCAGGCGCGATTTCGACGTGTTTCGATCCCACTTGACGCCTGCTACACACAATCACAAGAGACTTTCCAGATCTGATTAGGGCACTACTAAGAAGCACCACACTCACCTGGAGTAACACAAATCGATGGCACCCAAAATCGTGATAGCGCTCCCTCTTTCTGGTAACCATAAGCTCTCTCTCTCTCTCTCACACAAAGCTAACTGGTGAAATGAGGTTTGTCCTGGCCTCCCAAGCCTCTTAAGGTCCTTTCCTAGCACTGCAAAACCTTAAAGCCAGTTCCCTTTTCCCTGTTTTACCCAGAAATTTGAATCTGGTCCCCTCTTTCCCTGTTTCCAGTAGTAGCCAAAACCTCTATTTTCTCTTTTCTTAACCTAATCTAACCTTAATCTAGTGCAGCCAAAATGCAAAATAGAGATGTAGAATGGTAGCCCTACACTAATGCTTCCAACAAACCAAAACACTTACTTGTTTCACGGATTTAAATCTCCTAAATCTCCTAGCTATCTCGAGCACCCGTTCGGGCTGCAAACCCTACTTCTATGCTCGATTTGATGCGCGCAGTGCTCAAGGCTCGATTCCATCGGTCCCGGCAACGGAACCAAAATGAAGGGGAGCTACAAGCTCTACCCCGAGACCTACGGACCACTTATTGCTCAAGTGTTTAGAACCGAGCGGCCATGGCTACCTCTCACATAGCCGATGCACAATGCCTACCTTACGGGTGTAGTGAGCTTACCTTGATGCTCGATCGAGTACCCTCCTCTTTCTTGCACACCAGTAGCTCCACGATCCTTGAGGCAAGCTCAAGCAACCTCAATCCCTCTCCCATGAGCTTCATCCTCCACAGCCACGTGCGAGACAAGAGAAGAGAAGAGAGGAGGGGAAGATGAAGAGAGAAGATGGAGAGCTTCTTTCCAAGATCCCTCACTCTCACACAATCACTCCCTCACTCCCTCACACTCTCAATCCCTCTCTCAAGCACAAGCAAGAAGGCAAGAAACAAGAGAGGAAGAAGAAGAAGCTTTGGCCACACACAAGAATGAGCTTCTCATTTACTTTTCAGCTTTATATACAAAACCCTAAATCCCTTTTGGGCGGTCATCCCCTTTTCCTCTTTTTTACATGGCCGGCCGTAGCCTAGGCCCTTTTTCTCATTTGGGCGGTCATCCCCTTTTCCTCTTTTTTACATGGTCGGCCGTAGCCTAGGCCCTTTTTCCCATTGTCCTTCTATCTTCCTAGATTCCTTTCCACCGCCCGTCTACATTTACAAATTGCACGGGTGAGAGCTCGGCGCTCTTTTACAAGATTTCAGGGTGCGCCTTTTTATTTTAAAATGCACCTTTTTCCTTTTGCATTTGCCTTGGACTTTTAAGGTTGCCCTTGCGCTTTTGGCATTTTCTCCTATTCTTTCTTTAGTCGGGCTACCTTTTTTCCGCCTTTGCCCTGCGTCTTTTTTATTTCCTTTTGCTTTATTCGTGTTAGGGTTAACACCCCCCCACTATTAAAGATCCCGAAGGGGTATAACCAATCGACTCGGGGGGAACTTTGCCCCACCTCCTAGTGATTCGGAACCTATGTAAGGAGATTTTCCTACTCTTTTATCCCTCACATAGGTACAATAGGTGGAGAATTGAATATTGAAGCACTTTCAAAGACTCAAGTATCTTCAAGAAGCAAAATAGGGTAAAACAGGGGATTTACAGGACACTACATGGTATATACAAGCCATTACAGGTACCATCTTCATTATCAAAGTATAGGTGCAGGTACTACAAGGTGCTCAGAGGTCCTACTCAATTTTCTACAGGGTTTGATAGCCATTAGACACTACCATTTTGCTCTTATAAGTGGAAACATGGTACTTACAGGTTAAAAAAGGGTGTAGGTCTTGACAATTTAGACTCAGAGATTGAATTGCAATTTTTTCTAACCTAAGTGGAAACATGGTACTTACAGGTTAAAAAAGGGTGCAGGTCTTGACAATTTAGACTCAGAGATTGAATTGCAAATTTTTCTAACCTAAACCTATTATGACATGCTAATGCTTATCTTGAAGAGAATATTGTTGGCTTTGATTTGAATCAAAAATTTTGGAATCAGAGTTTCCTAGCTCAAGCTATAGCCAATTTTTTGACAAGGGTACTGGAGGATTGCACTACTATGGTAGGTCATAAAGGCAAGAATAAGACCCAAGATGAGTATGCACAACAAATCATAGATTCCACATTGGATAATACACCTCGAGATGGCCCTGAAGAGCCTCAAATGTAAGGTGAAATTAGTGCACTTAATAATACCATGTGTGAATATGAGAATAGGCATGCTCAAAGTCATATAGAGTTGTTATCTAGAGTGGAGCAAATGGTATTGTCTACTAGTTAAACGAAGTCTTCCATTGAGAAATTGGTGGATTTCACTACCCAAACAAAGGCTTCAATTGACAAGTTAGTAGAATCTAATGCTTAAATAATGTCTCAATTCTCCCAATGGATGCAAATGCAAATGGAAACCAAGGAAGCTAAGGAGAAAGGTCATTCAAATAGTGAACTTTTAGCCCCACTTTAGCCACCTAACCAAATTGTCAAGGTCATGGCATCATTGGACGAAGGGGTATTCCCAATAGTCAAAGTGAAGTAGGTGAGACTTCACAAAGGAATGATGACTATTTGGGCAGTTTTTATGGCACTAATTCTCAAGCTTTTAAGTTGAATACCCAACTCCTAGAGGTCCTCTACAAACGGGAACATTTCATACTAGTTATTAGCCACCTATTGGGAGAGCACCATCTTATTTTGGGGGTTCCATACCTAATACTCATAAGCAATCCATTTTGGGATAGCAACCCTATCGTGAAAAAGAGGTGAAGGATAATATCATTTTGGAAAAGTACAATGGTTAGTCATCTTCATTATCTGATCTAGAGGAATGGATTTCAAAATTGAGATCTTACTTTAATATATTCTCTAGAACTGATGATATGAAGATTCATTTTGCATCTTTACATTTGGAGGATGTGCGCATACTTGGTGGAGATACATAAAAAAGGAGAACATACTTGTAGAGAATTGGGATGCATTTAAGACACTTATGGCTCAGGTCTTTGTCTCTCCTCTTGAAAAAGAGAAATTGGCACAAAAATGGTATGGATTAGAGCAAAGAGGCCTAAGTGTATGGAAGTATACAAACCAATTCCTCAACCTTACCATGTATATAGAGAGCATTAGTGATGAAGTTAAAGTTCACAAGTATATGTATGGTTTAGATCCTTCTTTATCAGTTGATGTTATGGTGCAAAACCCTACCAATCTCTTCAAAGCTATTGAGCTCGTGGAGTGCTTTGGAAAGAAATATAGAAGGGAGTTCCCATTTCAAGCTAGTTATGGACATCCAATGACTATTTTAAAAAAAGGACAAGTTGGCAATGTTTATGGCAACAATCATGCACCAAGTGGGAGCTTAAGAGTGCCAACTTATCCATTATTCAATGCTTCAAAACCTCAAAGCAATTTCAGGATAGCAAATAGTCCAAGAGTAAATTTTAAACAAGGGGACAACAAGCTTAAACCTATTTTAGTCAATATGAATTCAAAGTCTATTCCTATTGACCTCTATAAAGAAAGAAGGGAAAAAGGCTTATGCTTCAAATATGGAGAAAAGTATACAACTAACCATGCCACAAAGTATGTATACAAAAATACAAAGGTCAAGTTTCATAGTATGTTAGTCTTTGAGGATTCTCGTGATGACATTGATAAGATCAATGCATTTATACCTATTGTTGAAAATGAAGAACTTGAGGAAGAAGTTGGGCAAGAAAATTTTATGACCCTATTGACACTTTGTCTTTTGATTCGGGTGGTAATATTCCTTTCGATCTGGAGGAACTTTTGATGAGCCACTTGCTGCCATTAGTTATTCCATTTCCATGGATGCTTGGATAGGTTCTAAGAGCCCTAATACACTTCATATGAAGGGTAATATTCATGGGAAGAATATGTTCATTTTGATAGATAGTGGTGGTACAAACGATTTTGTGATTAAGTCCATTATGGATAAGCTAAATTGTCTTCCCACAGACTTATAACAGCCCATAAGAGTTCAGGTAGTCAATGGTGAAGAAGAAATCAACACTCAAATATGCCCACAAGTTTCTTTATAGTTGGCTGAAAATTTTTCTTCTTCAAAATATAGTCATGCCCTTGAACTTAGGAGGTTGGCCTTCTCCTATCTCTTCTAGTTTTGTATACTCATAATAATACAAAGTTATGCACAAATCCACAACATAAATACATATGGAGTTGTAAGAAGCCCGCATGGGGGAATCCTCACAACCATTCATGGCATTATTATAATATTCTACTCAATCTTGTGGATATTGTTTATTATTTTTTAAAAACATTTATTACATTTTTTAATAGTTGTTGGTGCACTTTAGTTGGTGTTCTCTATTCCTTGTATTTTATGATGCAATTTTTTGAACAATTGCCACAATACTAGTGTCATAATTGTGGCCATTCTCGAAATCATGATTTTCAAGATAAAGTACATTCTATCCAACTTTGGTTCTTGATATTGGTTGTAGCCTATAGTTGATTAAAATAAAGCTCGACTTGTGTTAATGGGATGGAGAAAGAATGGTGGGCCGTAAAGGCTTAAAATTCAAACCTTTGGAAGGATAATGATTAAGACTTAATATGCTTAAAGAAGTTAGGTTATTCTACATTTTTTAAAAAAAATTCATTCCCTTGAAGATTTGTTAAGAATTCTCTTTATTCTATGCACTCTACTAATTTAGATTTGAATGTTCCCTCTAACCTATTTTTGGCGATAATGCATTTGATTTGAAGTTTGTTTAGCCTATAGCCATAGTTTTTGTCAAAATTACATGTTTATATAATGTGTTCACTTCTTTATCATTGTTACTAAAGCCTTTTCAAAAATCATTATGTACTCTCCATGACTTACTTACAAAAGAATCATCTTCATTTCCCCTAGAAAAATGTATTATCATAATTTGGACCCCTTTTTAATATTTCAAATGTGTGTTTCCAATATGTATAACCACTTGAGAGCTAGATTTTAGGACCCGATTTGGACCCGTTCTTGGAGCGTTGGAGCCTATTTTCGAGCCAAAAAGTGCCCGAGAGGCGTTAATGAGCCAATTTTCATGAAAAATCAAATGGTGGCGGATGGCCGAGCTAGAGTTTTCCTAGATGCATTTTGACATCAAGAATCCAACGCAAGTCTCGGTTTGTCAATTGAAGATCGTTTCACCCCCCATTTAATCCCCACAAGGTTCCGCATTATAAAGTAACTACCAGATCCGAAAGCCATAAAGTGCAAGGGAGAGCCAAGTTGATGGAGTTCGATGCTACGAAGCCACCTATCCAGTCAGATGGCAAATTAGAGTTGGTTTGCCCCTTTAAAATTGAAAAATCCACTTGCGGGACAATGTGAATACAAAAAGATGAACTAGTTATTTTAATGTTTTAAACCTTAGGCTTAATAAAAGCCTTGAAACTAATGCAAAAACTATCAAACAGAGGGAAGCGTCAATGCGCCTCCTCATTTTTGCTCGATGCCTCTCCGATAAAAACTCGTTTGGAGAGAGAGAGGGAGATTCTCGATCATGGTAGGGAGAGGAACAAGAGGGCTACAAGCTTGCCCATTTTAATGGAGGATTTACAAATCTCATTTTTTAGTCTTTCTCTCTCCTTCCTCTCTCTCCCCTTAAGGGACAGTTCATGCACAAGAAGAAGAATGAAGACCGATTGAAGGATGCTTGCCCCGGATTGCTCCAAGATCAAGAGGAGGCTGAGGAGAGATGTTCACCATTGAAGATTTGTTGTTGGTCGGTCTGTTGGCAACCTAGAAAAATAATCAAAAAACCCGCAACACGCATATGAGCGGTATGTGCCATTTTTACAAAGGAAATTTGCTTCTTTTTTATGTTTAATGGTTGAAATTGAATTCATATGGAACAAATTTTTTTTGGAGCTTGTTTTCATTATGATTGAGAGCTGTGCATAAAAAAATTACGGACCCGTAATGATAAATAGTTGTAATAATTAAATTATGACCCAAAAAGCGCATTTTTAGTGTAAAAATGAATGATTTATTGGTTTCAGGTGGGGAAAAGAGATGCGCATGGGATAAAATTTTGAGACAAAACATCTTTCAGCTACCATAATCAATCCCTAATCACAAATCAAAAAATAATCTATTTTTATGCACAAATGAATAGAGAAAAATAGCTAAAAATAGAAAAAAGTAAGATTTTCGAGTTATAAAAATCTAAAAAATGATGATTCGTGGTTGTGGCAGTAAAAAAAAGCTGAGGCATGTAGTTTGGCTTCAGTTTGTCTTTGTTTATGTGTTATAGTTTATGTTTTATTTTGTTTTATGCAAAAAATACATACAAAATAAAACCCTACACCTATGCAACGCAGCATAACCTAAACGTTAGAGGGAAAGGGCGATGTTAAGAGATTAAGAGACTTAGAGGGTTTAAATTTTTGAACCATTTGATTGTGCCTCATGGGCCAGGAGCGTATGTACTACATCGATGAACACTAGATAGACTTGGGAGATCCCATAACATGTAGACATAGTGCCTCGTCACACAAACATCAGGAAGCTCCCCTCGACTTACTGCCGTGGCTCCACTGCGACTCTCCTACACCTCAGGGATTGGCTCCAAGATGCATCGCTCCAACATATAAAACATAACGCATGAACTCCACTCTTTTCTTGTTTTTTACGATCCAAGAATATATAAATCCTCACCAAACGGTCCCAAGGAAAGCGTACAACTGACCTATAGCAAAGGCTCATTTCCACTCAACGTATAAGTCATGTCCTAGGAAGACAATTGCTATGCAATCTAGGACTAATACCATATCATGCGTTATGCATAGTGCATATGATCCTAATGCACAAACAATATTTATTAAATCAGTATTTTGTGATGTGGACAAAGCAGTCATTTCATGGTTTTCACTAGACGTATGCTTTGATGTATGGAGACTAGCATTGATTTCTCGTGCTACTAGTAGGCCGTGTGGTGGGGTTGTCTATTTTTTGCATGAGGTCTAGCTAGTGCCATAGCCAGTGCCGGCCCATTTTAGGTCCCATCACCACTTGTCTAGCCAACCCCTATTAAGTTCTCTCAACTATTGTAGTTTCACATTGGTAAGACATTTTCTATCTAATTTTAAATCTAACAATTTAATATACTTGTCTTATATTGGTGGGGGAAACTATTAGCATTGAGTGAACTTATATTGTCATCAACTTGACATTCTCTCTAGGATTGACTAGATTTTTGTTGTCAATTTATATCCTATGCTCTTTTTTGTCTATCTACACATCTAGCATAGCATTTGTGGTCAATTGCTATCCCACCCTGAGGGTTTGATTTTCCCCAACAATATCAAACTACTTTACAACAAAGAGGAATCTTACACTCTCAATCAACATTGGTCATTACCTAAACATACAATTGCCATGCATTAAATATTTTATCTTCTGATACCATTTTTAACTTGCATATACAAAGTGTATGGCACTCCATGCTCAAACAACTTAAGTAAAAACCTGCTAATGTGAGGAGCACAAATAATATTTTCATCATTTTTTCTAATCTTGTTGTCTTGCATTGTTCAGGAATAGCATCGGGCTAACGTGTGCTATTGAACCTCTTAAAA
Source organism: Lygodium microphyllum (assembly GCF_053477565.2). Lineage (NCBI taxonomy): Eukaryota > Viridiplantae > Streptophyta > Polypodiopsida > Schizaeales > Lygodiaceae > Lygodium > Lygodium microphyllum. The sequence continues at coordinate 41,448,002 of NC_141146.1, forward strand.
CTTATACTAATCACCTCTTATATGCTAAGATATACAAAGAAATTAGTAACTTAATCAAACATCTTTTCATTCTAGCTCCACACCCCCTATCGTTTACATTTAGATTGATTATGCAAATATAGGGAGATTTGGTGACAATTTTTCATAGAAAAAATCCTAAAATACACACTTGAATATATAAATAAAGGCAAACTAAGGGAAACCCTCATTCTTCCCCTTCATTACATATTCATAAATATTCTTCTAATTTTTCATATATTTTATATGCAAAAATCATCTAAATTTTCTTTTTCTTTTCACTATTTTTCATAATTTTCTCATTTCTTTCAACATAATTTTTTTAAAAAAAGTGTGTCTTATTGAAGTGTGATCTATTAGCCTATTCATTTTCATGCTATGCAGGCATCATTTGACCCTCCGAACCCAAGAACAATTCTGTTTTTACATGAAATCCCATGTTTGAGGTTTTGTAATTTTCTTATTTTTAATATATGGGAATAAAAATGAATGTATTTTTTGAATTTAAAACATTAGCAAACACGACTCAATCATTTGCAACCATCTTCCCATCATATGCACTAATGATTCATCATAAAAATTAAATAAAACATGCTTACTCAAAAATTTGCATACTACGTCTCCTATTTCAAGAAAATGGAATTGCTGATGCAATTTTCTAGCTATTGCTGATGCATCCAAATTACTAGATCTACATGCCATTATGCTTTTGAACCGTCGTCCATCACCAATTCGTCAAATCAGCCCTCCCTCTCTCTCATAAATAGCCATATGAATATGGAAAAGAGGAGAGAGAAAGATTCAATTTTCATCTTGTTGATTACTACACCATTCTTCGTGAGAAACAGGGGATTGAAGAGTAAAAAAATGATGCGTCTGATGCCCACGAGTAGGAGGAAGATGACGACAATCACAAAAATGCAAATTTCATAATGAAGAAAGGAGCATAAAAAAAAAAGTGTCCCTCTCCATCTCATTTGCATTTTGTGGATTTTGCCCCCTTATTAAGGATTAAAACCAACCTACAACTTATTTAGTTCAATTTTTGATGTTCACACTTGACACGAAGTTGGTTGAGATATTTGGAGGGGCAAACGGCCTCAAAACCACGATTTGACTAGATGGGTGGATTTTTAGCATCAAAATCTATCACGTGGTCTACGTCACATGCTTTTCAACTTCTAGATCTAGTAGTTGCTTCATAATACTAAACCTTAAGGCCATTAAATGGGGCCCCAATGGGCTCTGATTGGCAAACAAAACACCTGCCTTGGATTCTCGGTAGTGAAATGCATCTAGGAAAATGTCAATTCCTTGATTCGTACATATTTCATTTTGCACCAAAAATGTTCCTTTTATGCCTTTGGGGCTTCTTTTATACTTGAATCTTGGCTTTAAAATCGACTCTCACCTAAGTGTAACAAGATGATAGTTGGCAACCCTTTAGGTACTAAATATAGTAGATTTCATTTGTCAAAAGTAGTAGTATATGTAGCAGTTTAGAACTATGATGTTGAACCCAAGCTAGCAAAGTGAAGTTTGAAGGCGATATTATTTTTTATAGTAGTGACATTTTTGTGATTAAAGAGGAGGTGGCAACATCAATTATCGGGAAGGTGTTTGTGGAGCCTTTGATTGGAACATCATCCAAGAAGGGCATTGTCAATTGTGGTATAAAATCCTTGAGTACCCTATTCATAGCATTTGTTATGTGTGTCACTGAGTTTGTTGCACCCTGTGGGAGAGTACACATCCGTATTAACCCCAAGGGAGTCTTCATGGTTGTGATATCCCTGCTTTCAATCACAAGCTGAAATTGATCATAACTCGAGTAAAGATCACCCAAAGAATAGATCGCTCTGCCTGAAAAAGCCTCTGCAAATTCATCAACTACAAGACCTACACCCACATTTCTTATGGTCATTTTATTGACCGATTGCATGTCTTGAATAAATCTCAAAGCCCCATTCTTTTCGGGCATAGTAAACCAATGATTTGAGTATGTGGCTGAAGAAGGCTCCAAGATCTTCATGCGAATCTTTTCATTTAGCAAATCTATCAGCTTTGGCAAGTAAGCTTTAGGAACTGGAGTAGGCCTCAAGTTCCATGAGACATGTGGCACAGTAAATATGACCATAGAAGAGACAACATTTGGATCCACACAACCTATTTCACTTGGCTGAAATGCAAATGCCTTTTCATGTCTAGCCAACATCCGCATAAAACAGTCTCTCTTAGTAGGCAAAAGAAACCCTTCTGCACCAACTTTCAATTCCTATAATGTTTCAGATGTAAACTGATGACCTATATCTTTAGGATCCTGTAAGCTTGGCTGCCTTGACACTTTTTCATACAAACCCTCACTCTTTGGTGGAAGTGGCAAAGCAATTGGTTTCACCTTTTTGTCAATTGTCTTATACTTTGTCTCCACAACCCATTGTAATCCTTCTTGCTAAGCAAACAATGTTATAACATCATACATGTCCAAAGAACATACTGACAACATTCTATTTTCAGCCTCATTTTTTGCATGTATAGTTGCTGAAATTTCCGCCATAGTGTCATTAATATTCAGCCCATAAAAGATGCCTAAAATGCCATCGTTTTCAGCTAACAACCCCAATGCTCTCAGTTCCTTAGTAGCCCGTTTCATAGATATGCGTTCAGCCTTGCACATAGCTTCCATAGGCTTAAACCAACATGAATTGTTTGATGTAAACTAAGAATAACCAATAGGAAATACATGCTTCATTTCTAGTACACAGATCAGACACTGTATGCGCGCGTAGTGAGCGTCAGAAGGTCCCCAAGAACAAAAGAACTCTACTTTTTACACAAAAACCAATGAAGAAAGCTTGCACGACATGAACAAGAGACCAATTGGGTGCAATCTCCGCCCATGCCTTGTGTGAGCGCTCCACAAAGCATGTATTTTATATATTATTCATCTTCAAGCTCAAGAAATAGCCAAATCTACAATTAGCACGCTTTTTGCTTTTGTGTTTGCTTTTGTGTCACTAAAGAATTAAAGCTATTGGGCACCCAAGAAGTCAGGCGGTACCCAAATACAATGTCCAATACAAATATTTAAATCGTGCGCCCATGCATATACAAAAATAATAAATAAGCGCATCAAATCAAGCGCTTTAATAAATAAGTGCGTCAAAATATAGGTGCCATGCCTAAGATATGCGCCCATAAAAAATTGATGATAATTTGAATACACGCTATCCTCCAATGCTGCCCAATGCCACCGCTGCTTGATCTACACATCAACTGAAGCATTCACAATTGTTAGAAAAATAATACAATTAAATTGACAAAAGTGAATACTTAGTAGTCTTCAGCTACAAAAATAAATTGGTTAGAAATCAATCCTAACCTTAATTTATTATGAGTGTGCACTCTAAACTCATAAATGTTTATTAATTTAAATATGTATTTTACGAAATCACCCGCTTTGGAATCACCCACTTACACATTAAATTAACAAAACGCCCGAAAAGGATAGGCATCCTCATCGACTTTTCGCACAAGGAATCCACCTTGTGTATGAGCCCCGGTAATAAAATTTTACGGAATCCACCGCAAAACCTCACGGAATCCACCGTGGAATATGCCTCCTAGCATCATACCCCCGGGGTGGGAATTGCTATTAGCTCAATGTGGAGCTAGCAGTGTGGGGAAAGCACTTAGGTCTCTAGCGTGCATCCATTGGGTCTCTTCAATAGGATGATTTTTAAACTTAACCAAATATCTAGAATATCTACGACCAGTTCTAGTGGTCATAAAGTCAGTATCTATAATAGTTTCAGGCTCAAGGATTTCAGTTTCATCATCTAGCAAAGGAGGGTTTTCATAGACAGGGTGTACAGGTAATTGGCCTCTAAAAGGTCGTAATAAACTGATATGGAAGGTGTTGTGGATTTTCCAATGTTGTGGTAGTTCTAGTTTAAATGCATTGTCATTGATTTTGTGTATGACCTTGAATGGTCCATAAAATCTAGGTGCTAATTTGACAATGGGGTGCTTATCTATACTTTGTAATCTTTGTTTTTCAATTCGTAACCAAACATAATCATCAACTTTAAAATTCATAGCCTGTCATTTCTTGTTTGCTTGTTTTGTGTATGATTGCTGGGCTTTGGCATTCATATCTTTAACTTCATCAAAAATAGTAGCATGCATGTTAGTAATATCATCAGCTTTCTTTGTAGCTGTATGTGGTGTGTTATTATATGCAAACTAAAGTAAATGTAGATATGTATCCCATGTATGTGGTTTTGAAATGGTGTAAGCACGCAAAAGATCTAAAATGGTACTATTAGTAGCTTGTGTTTGACCATTTGTTTCAGGATGAAATGCAGATGAAAAATCAATCTTTGTTCCTAAGTTAGCAAACAAAGTAATCCAAAAAATATTGCAGAATCTAGAATCACGATCAGAAATAATGACTTTTGGTAAACCATGATTAGTGAAAACAGTTTTCAAAAACAATTGAGCAGCTTGAGATGTAGTTAAAGTTTTCTTGCATGTAATAAAATATGCTTGTTTGCTAAACCTGTCTACAACAGTCCAAATCATATTATGATTAGCTTTATTGTTAGGTAGACCAGTAATAAAATCCATTGAAATCTGTTCCCATGGTCGTGATGGAATGGATAATGGCATGAGTAAATCATATTGTTTACCATGGTGTCTTTTTACTCGTTGACAAATTAAGCATTCAAATACAAAGTTAGATACATCAGTGTCCATATGTGGCCAATAAAAATCTTCAATCAATGTACGCAAAGTAGATATAATTCCTTTATGACCTTGATATGGAGGACAATGAATTTCATGCAAAACAAATGATCAAAATGGAACAATCACACATAATCTTTTTTCATAAAACATAAATCCATTAGTGTAAGACAATGAATCAATAGGAATCCAATTATTTGCAACTAGTTTATTCCAATCAGCTTGAAAAGTAGGATCCTGATAATAAGTATCTTTCATAGGAATAAGGGATTCAAATGATATCACAGAAATATTTTGAATTGTCGGTCTTCTACTCAAAGCATCAGCAACAACATTCTCATTTCCAGGTTGATATTGTATAAGGGGATGAAAACTTTGAATAAAAGCGGCCCATTTAATGTGTCGGTCAGATATTTGTGGTTGACTAAGGAGATGTCTAATGCTTTGTTGGTCAGTTTTGATCATAAATTCAGATCCCATTAAATAATGTTTCCATTGACGTAAGGCTTGTACTACGGCTAGCAATTTCTTGTCATAGGTAGAATATTTAAGTTCAGATGGTTTGAGTTTGCAGCTAGAGTAAGCTATGGGATGAGAATCTTGCATAAGGACTGCTCTTATTCCAGATCCACTAGCGTCAGTAACTACTAAGAAGAATGGTCTATTGAAGTCAGGTAATTGTAATACAGGAGCATGAGTTAAAGCATGTTTCAGCAAATCAAAGGACTTTTGTTAATTGTCAGACCAATTATACACGATACCCTTCTTTAAAAGTTTTGTCAAAGGCAATGCAAGTAATGAGAAATTCCTCACAAATTTTCTATAAAGGCTAGCAAGACCTAGAAAAGAATGTAATTCATGCACATTTTTGGGTATCAGCCAATTTAAGATTGCCTCTATCTTTTTAGGGTCGACTTTAATACCTTCTGATGAAATAATATGTCCTACATATTCAATTTCTATTTGGAAGAATTCACTCTTTTTGGGGTTAGCATATAATTGATTGTATTTTAATAACTTAAAAACTAAAGACAAATGTTCATAATGCTCATTCTCATTTTTACTAAGAACTAATATGTCATCAAAGAAAACAATGACACAATGCTGATGTTTCAGAAATATGCGATTCATCATATGACTGAATGTGGCTGGTGCATTAGTTAAACCGAAAGGCATAACCAGAAATTCATAGTGTCCAAATTGTATTCTAAATGTAGTTTTGAATATATCAGATTTGTCCAATCTTACTTGATGATATCCAGATTTAAGATCTATCTTACTGAATATGGCAGATCCTTGTAGTTTATCCATAAGATCATCTACCCTAGAAATCGGGTATCTATTCTTAATAGTAATTTTATTTAGGGCACGATAATCAATGCACATGCGATAAGTATTATTTTTCTTTTTCACTAATAAGACAGGTGCACCAAATGGAGAACTATTAGGTCTAATTAATCCTCTGTTAAGCAATTCTTCTATTTGGTTTTGAATTTCTTTTTGTTCAATTTGGTTATGTCTATATGGTGCTTTACATGGTGGTTGTGTTCCAGGAATTAAATCTATCTTATGATCTTCAGGACGTGAAGGTGGTAATCTAGGTGGTAAATTAGCAGCAAAACAATCTTGGAATTGGGAAAGAAATTGTGCATGCCTAGGATGCATCTGTTTTTCTTTAGCTTGAATTTCATTCACCCATATTAAATAGGATTTGCTACTTTTACGTAATGCATGTTTAGCGTGAGTATGAGTAAGCAATGGAAAATTATTGGAAGCGTGCATACCATGCAGTGTGATTTGTTTTCCTTGAAAATAAATTTTAATAGAATGCGTAGAATAATCTATATCAGGATTGTATTGATGACACCAAGGCATTCCTAAGATAATGTCACTAGACTGCAAAGGTACAACTAAGAAATTTCTTCGTTCAATACAATCACCAATTTTAATTTCTAAATTATGCACCTCTTGTGTTCCATTATATCTCGTACCTAGGAATGCAGCCTTGATGCGATAATGTGTAGAAACAGTGTGTAAATTCAATTCTTTGACTAATTTTGTAGAAATAAAGTCATGTGTGCTGCCATCATCATGTAAAATAATCTTTTCTTTACCATGCACAAAACATTTCATTGTTAATAAGGAATGGGAAGTTGGCATACCTGGCAAAGTATCCGAAGTAGTACCAATGTCGTCATCCTCTTCCGTAAAGTCCGGCATTTCCTCATGTTCTTCATCTTCTATTGCTCCCAGATAATTGATATGGACGGATGGCTTTTTGGATTGACAATTTGCTGCTAGATGTCCAGGTTGATGACATTTGTAACAAACTATGGGTTTTGCTTTGGATACATTATTGGTAATGGCAAGAAGTTTAGGAATGTTGGGATTTGACGGGAGAGATGGCTTAGGGTTTGGATTTGTGTTTGATGGCAAAACAGGTGGTCGTGTCCAAGATTTACGGAATGAAGATGGAAGAAAATGACTTTGATTGAATCTTCAAAAATTTGAATTGAATTGTTTGGAACCAAAGTTACCATTAGTTGGAAATTGTTGTAGTCGCTTGTCTCGTCTGCCAATTTTGTCTTCAGTGTCATGGGCCAAGGAAATTGCATCTTCAAGGGTTGTTGGCTTGAACATATTGACTTCCGCATAGAAATGTCCAAGTAGGCCAGACATAAACTTGCGTTTATGAGTTGCTTCAGGTACATCTTCGAGCATACGTAGTTGCAATAGAGCATTCCAGAAACGTTCAGTGTATTGTGAAATAGGTTCGCGATCCCTTTGTTGTAGAAGATCCCATTGCTTGATGGCTTTTTCGTGAAATTGGGGAGGAAGGAAATTCTGCAAAAATTTCTTTTGGAAAGTCTCCCAGGTAGTGGGACAATCAACGCTTTTGCGGACCACAGTCCACCATAAGGATGCTCGGTCAACTAAATGGTCAGTGACACATTTAATTTTGTCTTTCTCAGCATATGTTTCTTCATGGAAGTAATCATCAAATTGACTGATAAAAGCAAGAACAGTCTTTCCATCACGTGATCCATTGAAAGTACGAAATTTGAAGTTTCTTTTACTTATCTTTGTTTCTTTGCGAATAGATTGGGCTTCAAGTGTTGCATCGATGGCACGTCGTATAAGATCTTTAGGTTGCGATCCATCTTGGTCGGTGGTAGATTGTTGCAGATTAGCCAATTAAGCTTGCAAAGCTTGTCATGCTCTTCGTTCTTCTTGAAGCTGCATCATAATCAAATCCAACTTTTGCTCCATTGTTGGTTTGGGTAGATCACCTTCAGCCATAAAATCTTCCATGTTTTGATTAGTTATCCTGCAAAATTCCAAAAGACCTCACACACTCGAAACTTTGTTAGCCGGATGAGCGTAGCTCAAAGGCGGGTTACAAGGCTTGTATATTTTTTTGTTTGGATTTTATAGTATTTCTCCTTTACGATTGTGAAATTCGATGTCATAATCATCTTTCAAGAAAATAACTTTGCATATAGACTGCGTATAATCTGTGTGTAAACTTCTGCTTTTGCTGAAATTGGTTCAGCAAGACTGCAAGTGTGAATAGGGACTTCTAGAGAGTAGTAAATTGAGTCGTGTATTGCTGAGTATGAACTGCCTCTAAGGTAGTTGTTGAAGATGACTTTAATGACCTTAGTGACTTGAGGAACTTGGAGGACTTGGAGTTTTAAGTCTTTATGACTTAGCTTGGATTTAAAGGACCTCAGGAGCTTTTCATCAACGTCGAAGGTAGCCAATTCATATTGCCGCCGTAGGCATAATAAAATGACTAAGGAAGTTTTTAATAAGCTTCTTTTTTTGAAGCTTATAACTTATCCTTAAAGCTTTGAAAGCTTTGAATCTATGGAGGAGAATTTCTTATCTGTAATCAATGACTTGATGAAGGAACTATCCGCGTGGTCCTTCACCTGCAGAGGCCGGTCCCTCGCGATCTAAGTGTACAGCACGGGGTTCTTGACTACCCGAAACATGCTGGTATCGACTGTTCACCATGAGATTGATTGTAGAGCTCGATCATTCCAGGAGCTCCGCCTTCACGCAAGATGGTAAGCCATTGGAAGCTCTCGATCTCAGCTTCGCTCTGATACCACTGGTGCACAGATCGGATGCCGTATGCGCACGTAGTGAGCGTCAGAAGGTCCCCAAGAACAAAAAAACTCTACTTTTTAGACAAAAACCAATGAAGAAAGCTTGCACGGCATGAACAAGAGACCAATTGGGTGCAATCTCCCCCCATGCCTTGTGTGAGCACTCCACAAAGCATGTATTTTATATATTATTCATCTTCAAGCTCAAGAAATAGCCTAATTTACAATTAGCACGCTTTTTGCTTTTGTGCCACTAAAGACTTAAAGCTATTGGGCGCCCAAGAAGTCAGGCGGTACCCAAATACAATGTCCAATACAAATATTAAAATCGTGTACCCATGCGTATACAAAAATAATAAATAAGCGCGTCAAATCAAGCGCTTTAGTAAATAAGTGCGTCAAAATATAGGCGCCATGCCTAAGATATAGGCCCATAAAAAATTGATGATAATTTGAATACACGTTATCCTTCAATGCTTCCCAATGCCACCGTTGCTTGCTCTACACATCAACTGAAGCATTCACAATTGTTAGAAAAATAATACAATTAAACCGACAAAAGTGAATACCTAGTAGTCTTCAGCTACAAAAATAAATTGGTTAGAAATCAATCCTAACCTTAATTTATTACGAGTGCATACTCTAAACTCATAAACGTTTATTAATTTAAATATGTATTTTACAGAATCACCCGCTATGGAATCACCCACTTACACATTAAATTAACAAAACGCCCGAAAAGGATAGGCGTCCCCATCGGCTTTTTGCACAAGGAATCCACCTTGTTATGAGCTCCGGTAATAAAATTTTACGGAATCCACCGCAAAACCTCACGGAATCCACCGTGGAATATGCATCCTGGCATAAATTTCATCAAGAGGCGAGTACACCCTCTAAACAGCACTACTGTAGCCTCGCATTATAGCAACGCTTAATGAAAATCCAGGTCTTTGAATTCCCTTGCATGTGGAGCCAAAGGAGACTCTCGAAGTGTATCCCGATTTCTAAGATGATTAACACAAACAGTAAGAAATTGGATTGCTTTCCTCCCATTCTTTCTTCTGACTCTTGCATAAGCAGAACCATCATCAAGCACCTTTGTTTCCATACACACTCCTGTAATATAGGGCTGTCCCAAAATCACTGCATATGAGGAATTATCTTGCACAAAGAAATGTTGCTCTTCTTGAATCACCAATTGTCACTTTTACATTAGGACATGCAGCATAAAGCTCTCCCAAGAATTATTTGCAGCCCTCATATGCCAACCATAATCAGTATCTACAGGCCATGCACCATTTTCATACAATCCATGCTTAATGACATTTATCTCAGACCCATGGTCAAGTAAAGCAACACAAAGAGTTTCACGTTCCCTTATTTTCACTACCATTTCAGTGGTAGCCCTAGCCCAATGATTTCTTGTGTAGTGACTTCGAGGAATAAATCCTAGAGTCTCTTCCCCATATTGTTGCATTTGCCTTACTCCACCATGCATATTGCTACAAGACAATGCATTTTCAACCACTTTCTTCTCTTTTCCACATGCTATCCATTGATTAGTAGCATCCTGCATAGACAATCCTGTACTTACTTCATGCTTATATTCAGCTTGAATGCACAACAAACCAGTTTCCTCTTCAAATTGCAACAATGAACTAGTGGTATCACCAAGAAACTGACGCTTTCTCTTAATTATGTCAATGATCTCATCATGAAATTCTCACTTAGCAGTACCAAGCACCTCTCTCGAGGTGAATTCCACCTGAGTGTTTAAGATCCGTTCTTCAAGAACCTTCTTAAGATCTGTGGCTATCTCAATGTCAAACTGCAACTTATATCCTAGCTGCTTGCCCTTCTTTTTGCCCTCTTTTTTGTTATCATGTTTTTGCTCCTGACTGACCTCTTCCATAACATGCTCGGGAGGTGACTGATTTGCAGCTTTAGGTAGATCCACACTTCTTCTTGTCATTCTTTTAGATGTCCTTATAATATCTTCATCTCTTTTTCATTTTTCTTCTACAAGTACATTCGTGTTTTGTACCTTTGCTAAATATGCATACATTGAGAAATATGCATGTACTGGTGATTTCCAACCACTTATGCCACGAATGTCTTGCCCTGCATGAGACATTTCACTATCAGCGACCTTTCTCTTTTTAGCTGCATGTAAAGCATGTGTCCATATTTCAGCCTTTGAACCACTTGGCCATGCATTCTATCCAACTGTAGACCAAAAGTAGAAGCATGTACCGTCGCATAAGCATTTCGAACAGCCAAGTCTTCCAACAACTTCTGCATACCTCCCTTTCCAAAATTCAAAGCAAGAGGCAATCCCATTTCTTGTGCATGGATCTTGCCATCTTTCCAAAAGATGAGCTACCATGCCAAGGCCTCCTGATAGGCAGCACAATCCTTTCTCTCATGCTGCAAATTGTCACACCACATACATCTTTTTCGAGGCTTAGGGGCTGCTGCCCGTCTCCTTTCCTCTTGTTCTTTTTCATCCAATTTTGCAACCTTCAATTGAAGATCCCGCATGCCTTTGACCGATTCATCTAAGACATCTTCCCTAAGAGAGGGAACAATAGCAGGTACAACCATAGGGTTAGCCACAAAAGTAGGTGGCTTACTGGATACATCAACTGTCTTGCCCGTAATAGTGGGCAAGCTAGAGACATGCAATCTTTCTCTTCTTCTATGCTTCTTCACAAGTGTAGTAATAGTTTCCTTGACATGTCTCCACCCTGTTTTCAAACCTGTCTTTATAGTCTGATCCTCCAGCAAATCATCAAGCTTCTCTTGAAGCTCAGGATAAGCTACCTATAGAAACAATTCAATTTTCTGACTTGCAAGAGCTTGCTGTTCTGCAAGATCCAACTACTCAAATCGACTTTCAAATTCTCTTAATAATTCTGTAGCCGCAATACCCTTATTGGGTTGTAAAAACCACTCTTGAAAAGTCTTGCGCGTAATCAAATTGGTTTCCTCAATGTAAAATTCTTCCCTGAGTGTCTTCTTGAAGGCTACCCAGTCAGCATCCTCCAAGTATAATTCAGTAATCCGTGCTTTCAGTTCATGAACAGTAACACGTACAAAATACCGGCTCCATGCAAGTTGAGCTATCCCAAAGAATTCCATCTTTTGGAGCATAGATATGTACATATGCAGATACATTCCTGCCATTGAATAACTTCACTTCACGCTCAACTTCTTGCAAAGCATTCATCACAACAATTTTTGTTTGAGCAAAAGCTTGCATCACCTGTTGTTGTTGTTGTACATGCATAAGCATATTCATTTTTTGCACCAATTGTTGCAAAACATCACTGGAGATTGTGTTCGAAGATTCTCCCATCTTGTCTTTCCTTCTTATGACCACCTTTTACATCGGGTTCACCAATGTCGGAGGGGTTTTTGTCGAAAGGTCGAATCCACCAGGGATCAGAGGTAGAAGGAAGTAGAGATAGGATATGGAAGAGAAGAAAGAGAATAGACAAGAGGTAAATACGACAAAGACAAAGCACAACAAACAGAATCAATATGTATTGAAAGAACTTGGAATCGTTGCACTACTCAGAAGCAATCTCCATGCATTAGATCTCCTGGAGCTTCTTCGTAGAACAAAACATGCATCCAAATTATAGCTCCTTCTCTGTTACTCGGAACCCAAATCTGATGGCTCCGTTGGCTTCGAAGGGGGGGGTAAAACCCTAGGACACCTAATCACAGATCTCCCAGATTACTCCTTCTTCTTCTTTCAATTCAAAGTGCACTTTTCAACCTGTTTACAGCGATTGCAACGAGCACGATTTCGTCAATCTGTCTTATGAAAATCCCATAATTGGCTAAAAAAGCAACTAGCTTTTTGCATGCCATCCTAATCTAGAAGGTTTTCTAACTTTTTTGAATATTTTTACAATAAATAAGATAAAAAAATAAGCTAAAATTATCCAAAAATCTAGTATTTTTGAATAATCCATGCAACTCACACTAGTACTAATGACTCAGATCACATTGACTCTCTTGATCAATAAGAAAGTCAGATGATGATGCATTCCATGCTTTTTCACACTATGTCCGCATAGCATCACGACAACGTTGTTTCATAGGCAGAGGTCGACACGCCGGGATAAGCTACATGGTATCCATGCATGAGGATGTAATCACACCACTTTGTGAGTGAAGGAAAATATGACATGAAGAGAAGCAATGGGTCCTTGCCATGAGGTCATATTGTACCATATCATGAATGACACATCTTGCACTGATCGATACAGTGTGAGAGGCATCAATTGGTCTTTTCTAGAAGGAAGAATCACGCCATATCATGGAGGATGCGTGAGCAATATTTGATATGACACAGAAGGCAACAACACACCTCTTTGAAAACCCTTGATTGTGTCATAGTGTATGAACATTGGTAGGGTAAGCTATTGGTCTACAATAGAATGCGTGGAAGATTAGTGTAATCTTTAAAGGACTCCCTATCGTGCCATATCGTCAAGGGCTTCAATTTGTGTTGTCTTTGCTCCTAAAATTTCCTCCGCTCCTTCTCCATGCTCAACAATATGTGTGGGAATGCCTAAGAAATCTCCAAGCAAAGGTAGGTCACCATTGAGGGTTCTTGGATTGTCTCAAATCACAGAGGTTTCTCCCTTGTAAAGGATCCTAGACTTTCCTCTTCAGAATGGTATAGAGTTATCTTACTATGCAATTACAAAGGATATTTTCAACCCTTATTGAAATATTGACCATGTGGTGAACCCTTGTAAAAGTTTTATGTGGAGGACTTTGTACATTCACCATATATACTCTTGTTAAATATCCTATTAAATTTGATGAACAACAATTGGAGATAGCAAAATCTTCTAGCTCCTCCCTTTTGGATGAGGTGGCAAATGAGAAGGATGCAGAGGAATATTTGGACCCTCAGTAAGAAGCATATATTGCTAACAAACTAGATGTTGCCCAATTCTAAGTTGAGATCATTCTTGAAGAAAGCTGTGCAAATGTAGATATTGTGTGTGACTTCCCTTCTTTCTATATTGTTCCTTCTCTTCCAACTTTTCCTATTAAGGACAAGGAATATTTACTACTATCAGACATACAAGGCTCTTTAATTTGATAATGGATTACCATTTAGCAATCATTGCATAGGCTTCTAATACTGCAAATGGCATAGTTGATGTAAAAAATGAATCCAATGAAGAGTTACTTAAACTGGACATCGAAATTGCAGATGACAAGTTTATTGATGCAGGGATGCCCTTTCTCTTTGTTTCAACAATGCAAAGGATGATGAGAAAGAGTTGGAGATTATTGATGAGTACTTGAACCATCTTCAAGAATGAATTGGAATTTCCAATTTCAGTAGAGAGCAGTCAGAGTATGTTAAAGAATTGCAAGATACTAATGAGACAACATCATCAATTAATATATGGAATCCAACTAAGCTAGAGCATGATGAAAACTAGTTGATATTATTATCTTCCATTTTGTAAGATACATTAATATGTTTGAGTTCAACTTTCATTTGATATTCATTTTTTTTACAGTTGGAGATTAAAGATTTTGAAAACTTCTTGGGAAAGGGCAAAGGGTCAAGAGCTAGTGGTAGTTCATTGAAGGACATTACACTATGCCATTACTTGGCAAGGATTGATCCTCATGTTTTCTTAGTATTCCATAACATCTTCTCAAAGAAAGAAACATGGCCTATATTGTGTATTAAAACACTTACAAGACTACTTGGTTTCTCTAGCTTATAGTATAACGCATACAAGGTGATGCTTTTGGAGAAGATAGTAGCAATCAGTATTTTTTGTTACACTTTTGGTTTCTCTGCTTCTAGAGTAGAATACTTTTTGACCCTCTCATCTTATGCTTTGGGAACAAATCAAATTGATATAAAATCCATAGTTGACTACAAGAGAAGAAAATATCTACGTTATAGAGGAAAGATCCCTGAGTTGGAAGATGTAAAAGCTCTTGAGAGCTAGCTTTATACTTTTCTATCTTAAAAAATACTGTGAATTCTCAAGCTTCATTGTCATCTTTAATCTTTATTCTTTGAAACTGTCATCCAAAAAACCAATTGAATAGCTCCTCATTACTTTTTTTGATTCCTCCTCCATATCTTTTGCTTCAAAAAAAAACTTGTATGTACTTGAAAGTGAGAGTTTTCCAAACATTGGCCATTATATGTTGCTAGGGGGCCTTGCTCCTCCACAAAGTAAGGCCCATGGATTTGAAGAATGTGCTACAATACAAGAAAGCAACAACCATTTTGCACAATTTAAAAACTTATCAAAGAAAACTTGGATTAAATATTATCTCTTTTACTAAATAAAACGTGATCATATCCTTTTCTCCCCATGCCTCCTTTATTGCTTGAACAACATTTGTAATTGAATATTTGAACTCTTCTAGATATGTAAATGTTGTCTTTTGTTGATTGAGGAGCATTGGAAAGACATCGAGGTGTCTCCAAACCTCCATCCTTAGAAATGCAAGCTGAGGTGTGCTTGCAATGTTTATCATTATCCTACACATTTCTCTCTAATACTCCCAAGTAATACTCAAATATTTTCTTGTATGGTTTCTTATCTGGCTTTTAAGCCGCCCATAGAGACATCTATCAAGACATCTTTTGTTTTTCTTGAAAGTATTGGATCTTTTCTCAAGTAAACTGACCCCCATGAAAACCCATTTTTGAGAGTAATACCTCACATTTGTCAATACACTCATTTGATAAAGACAGGCTTAATCGGGTACGCATAGTCAAGATGTAACCTGAGAAGTTTGTCAATTGTTCTAATCTCTGTATGCAAAGTATAAATATAACCATTTCTAAGAGCCATTTAAAGAGTGGGATTCCATATATCTTCTATGTTTTCAAATTTACTCAAGTCTATAGAGTCTCTAGTTGGGGCTCTTGTTGTGGGGTGCAAGTTGCTCCAATCTTTAGACCCAACACTTTCAATGCAATAAATACAAGAATATTTTACATTTATCCCATTGCATATTCCAAGCATACATTCGATAGTTTTTAAATTGGTACTCATATGCCATTTTACGTTAAAACGACGAACCCCATCAACCACCAACATTTCTCCTTTAATTTGAGACTGAATAATGTTTGGAATACCTGTATGAGTGAACAACCATTTCAATATTTGATGATTCTCAATTGGTACCTAAGCTGCATCAACCCACCAAATCTCCATCTTGGACTCGAACTTATGTACTAGTCATTGATCTCCACCATTACTATAGTCCAATACCATGTTCATGATGCAAATGCTGACTCTTTCTATCTTTTGTCATTTTTAAATATGTGCATCATCTAACTTTAAGGTAAACTTCAAAACACCATGACATTCCTCCATTGTGATTTTATACATGTGGATCATTATAATTTGCACTCTTCTTAAATCAATCCATATATTGTTAAATACATTGTATTTAAAAATAGATTTTCTTTTTGGCTTTTTGTATGGTATAGACCATTCAATATGAATGTATTTCCCAAAAACATGTGAAATCTTACGATTTATAGTAGTCCTTGCAACTGATACTACAAGGGCCCAAGGCAACCCAAATGCACTTGTTCTATTACATTTAAGATTTTTAAACTGTAATCTAGAGATAACACGATAACCTTTTCAACTAATACCCATAGTATCACATGTTTCTACAATTTCATTTGGGTTTATTGTGTCCTTCAAGTCCTTTACCAATTCTTTGAGAGTTGGACCTCTCAAATGCATATTTTAAGTGACATAAGAGTCTTCAAAATATCTTTCTTATTCGTGGTCTCTTTTAAAAGATTGATTCTCTTCTTACTCTCTTGGATATTAATGTCTGATATGTTAGAGACATATTTCTTTGCAAGATTTAGTCTTATTTTCTTTTCTCTCTTACACAAGCTAGTAATGTTTTTTAATAGTCTCTTCCTCTCTCTGAATTCTATTGGAGTTTCCTTCAAGAGTGTTAGCTTATCTTGTTATGACTTATTACCATTTTCCAAATATCAATCTTATCTGTTTGCTTAAAAATGCTTGTTTATGCAATCAATAATGCTTTTTTCTTTTGTTCAATTGAGCTATGCATGTGTAAGATGTTGAGCATAACCTTGTACAGTAGCCAAGCATCTCGTCATAAACCTTCTCCAATATATATTATGTAGTCATGAATATTGAAAAAAAGAGAAAGTTTACCCATAGAAGGGTTCCTTGGGGTATCACAATCTATTAGCCTCCATCTCATGTGTTAGTACTCAATGATGTATTACTTTTCCCAGATATATAAATCATATCTAGTTGAATGGTACTTGCATGTGCTTGCATCTATGTTACTTGATTGCTAAACATTTTAGCAAATCAATCACAAATGAATCTCACAGTGATAAGAAGGTAAGCACAAAGAAAATAATAGTGAAAGAGAATGATGAAAGAGAATCATGTGTGAAAAGAAGGCGCAAGAGCAAATGAATGCGACTTTGGTGCAAATATCTCAAAAATACAAAAACTCAAGTTTCAAGATAAAAACGACCGAAAAGGTGACCCTAACATAAATTATAAGATGAGGACAATTAATGGCCCACCCCTTCAACAAACCAAATATTCTCTCATTAATCACATCTGAGCAATCAAAATTTGGCAGTTTCATTCTTTTAAAATCTCAACTAATTAGTAACTTAATCATTTTATTACAAGTACTTTTTTTGAAGTGTTTTTGGTCCTAATGATAATTTACTTGAAAAGAGGGGGTTGGTTAGTCACAAACGAGAGAGAGAGAGAGAGAGAGAGAGAGAGAGAGAGAGAGAGAGAGAGAGTGTGTGTGTGTGTGTGTGTGTGAGTGTTTATGAGCCACATGCAAACAATTGGCAAAGAGAGCACAACATTAGTCGAATGCAAAAAGTCTCATATTAGGAAACTTTCCTTGTCATTCCTAGGTTATACACAAAGCACGGAGACGTTGTGTTTAATGTTTGGAAGGAAAGGGGATTTTGGGCTTGGCCTAAATAGAGGGCATGCTGCATCGCACACACACACAAAGAATGTGGCTTGCTTGTATGAAAAGACATGCCTGCTTAGTTTGAATGTGAGCGAGTAAGCAGGTGATGGGCATGCTTCAGGGACTCAATCATGTGAAGCTTGGAGAGGTGGTTGGGGGTGTGTTGAGGGGCGTAAGGGTAAAAATGAGATTCCATCATTTTATATAAGTTCTCGTGTTTGACCATGTTCCAAGTTGTGAACATGTCCCATGTATAGGAAGGGGGCCCTTGATAGCAAGATGGGCAGGAGGAGGAAAATGGACAAAAATGTGCTGTCTACAATTGCTTGTGTTCATCCTTCTTGGGTAGGATGTGCTAACACAGCGCCTAGATCCTCCAGGCTGGCATTGTTAAGCCCAATGCTGTGAAGAAGAAAGCTGTGAAGAATGAATGTTCAAAGGCCCAAAGGCTTGGGATGTTAGATGTAAGAAAGCTGATAAGCCTGGCTCTGCTGCTGCTTCGTAGGCAGCCATGGGGAGACGAGCTGAGCTGGTCCTTCTTCTGATGGGGCATGCGATTCTTGTGCGAAGGAAGATTGGGCATGCGGTTCTTCTCAGCGAAGGAAGATGAAGATTCATTCCCAAGTGAGTGACTGCTTCCGTTTCTGCGGCATGGCACGCACCTTCCAAGCCTATCTTTGATCTGATCTCTGCTCCGTCGGCAGCTGCCCGTCATAAGAAAAGGAGAAAGGAGACCTGCTCTGGCGAACGAATTCCCTGAGAGATGAGAGAGAGACACACGCAATTATGAGTGGTAGAAGGACGCCGTCTCACTCGCTGATGGTCTCTAGCTTGGGCATCCACAACCTTGATCTCCGTATCAGGTGATTCTTGTTGCCTCCTGACGATGATGCAGCAGCAGAAAGCATGGCATCCCGCAGCTCCTGAGGTACCACACGGCCGGACGAGTAGCTCTTCTGAATAATGCTGATAGAACTGGTCTCTGATCTCTCACTGCTTGGTTCTCTTCTAAAGGCATCATCATCGCCATCATCTACATCCTCCACCAGTGGAGTTACCCTGCTCTGTCCGTACCATGAAGGCTTGCGGCCTTTGCTGCTCTTTTTGGCACTACTTCGGGCTGGAGAAGCATCATCTGTTTTGTGGGACAGGGCAGAGATGAAGCAGGCCATCTCCTCCTGTGATATCCTGGTGCTGCTGCTCATCCTGTGCATGGGCAGGAGAAGGTAAGCGTGGCAGGGCTTCAAGTCTGTGTCTGCCGAGAGCGGTGAAGGCCGATGGTTCCCCTTCTCGAGCTCCACCAAGAACTGGTTGGGAAATTCCAGCATCAGCTCGGCTGCCTTTAGCGATTGCTCGTAGAACTCGGAGATTCGGCCATCACATGAGTGCAGCACCTTGATGCAGCAATGATCAGGAGAGGCTCTCTTAAAGACAGGGATGTTTTTGTGGCCAATGTACATACAGTTGCCCATGGCTTATGATCTGAGATATGCAGTAAGCTCTGATGGACTTGAGAGTCTGTCTGGCTGGTGTTGTGATGGATAGATCAATAGATAGACCGTATGGTCTTATTAAGAGCTCCCAACTACTGTGCTGGGAAGATGTGAGGAGTCTATAAAGAAGAAGCTGACGCATCGTCTGAAATATAGGTCGGGAGCAAACCACATGCAGCTAATGACTGACAGATAGAGTGTCAAAACATGAGCCAAACTCTAACAGACAGGAAGTGTGCAGCTCTTCAATGCAACAGCACATCTTGTTTGCTGTTGCAAAAGCAGCCAATGTGGCCTGGCCATCAAAACAAGCTACCTTTACCAGAGCTAGAGCCCACAGCTACAATGACAGGGATCAGTCTGCCGCGAATATCACAAAGCTCCAGCCTCCAGCAGTCAGTCCGGCGTCACTGTAACAAGCTCTCGCTTCCCTCACATGGAACTGGGTGGCTTTCATCCCCGGCGATTTGTCTGCAAAGGTGAACTGAACTCATGAAAACCACCTAGAATTGCAGGGCCCTTACCTTTACAAGGGTGCAGGAGTGTGATTGCACTGTCGCGAACCCAGGAAAAGGATGGTGCCAGTGTCTCCAACCACACCATCCAAATGCAACATCTCTGTGTCAGATGAAGGCAATCCAAGGTTGGGACTCAAGTTTGGAGCCGAAGCTTAGGAGAGGTGTCGGGTGAAATGGGGATATGGTGTAGGGCTTGCTTGTGGGCAAGCTTAGCTTCAGGCCTTTGTTCGCCCATCCAGTCGGTATAAGTGTGCACACACATTCCTTCGTTTCATTTTGTGACTAGCGAGACAGGGCTATGCCTGTGTTGCAGTGTCTGACCCATTGGAACACCTACACTTGTACATCCCGAGAGCACCAATCCAAGTCAGAAGTCAGTACCATCCCTCCCTACGCTTGGAGATTTTAAGAGAGCAATTCTGCAATGCCATGCCCGAGTCAGCACAAGAGAACAACCTCCCAATGGAACATGCAAGAGAAACCTCCACCAGTAAAGTTTTGAAGCTCGACTTTCAGGGCCTTTTGCCGTACCACTCAGTTTACTTATTCGGCCCTGAAAAAACTCTTCCTGCTTTCTTTCTTTCTCCATCAGAGATCTTCCTTGCTCCAATTTCAGGTTAAGGGAAGTAGGTGGTAGAGCACCCGAGCTTCCTGCTTTCTTTCTTTCTCCATCTGAGATCTTCCTTGCTCCAATTTCAGGTTAAGGGAAGTTGGTGGTAGAGCACCCGAGCTTCCCATCTAGAGCTAGGGCTGCTGCGCTCGACTCAACAATCAAGACACATCCAACACTTAACTATTATTTTCCTACACACATGCCAACAAATCCTACTAGGAAGCAATCAAGTGTGATCATTTGAACATGTCATTTTGTGAGGAATGTGTAGACCACCAAGAAACTGCCGTACCACTCGGTTTACTTATTGGGTCCTGAAACAACTCTTCTTGCTTTCTTTCTTTCTCCATCACACAAATCTTCCTTGCTCCAATTTCAGGCGAAGGGAAGTATGTGGTAGAGCACCCGAGCTTCTCATCTACAGCTAAGGCTTCTCCACTTGATGCAACAATCTCAAGACACATCCAACACTTAATTAGTATTTTCCTACACACATGCCAACAAATCCTACTAGGAAGCAATCAAGTATGGTCATTTGAACATGTCATTTTGTGAGGAATGTGTAGACCACTAAGCTAGCAAACTAGAAAAGCATTTGGTTGATTATTCCCAATGAAGACTTCTTTAGCCCAATTTTTCCCATGGGCTTCACCCAAGATAATAATGTGGAATTATGGCATAGAAGGATTGGTCATGTCAATTTGCAAAGATTGAAGAAAATGCAATCAAGACAGATAGTTCGTGGTCTACCACATTTTGGATATGTGAATTTTGATCATGTATGTGAGGCTTGTCAATTTGGCAAGCAATCCAGATTGCCATTTCCAAAGAGGGGGAGAATAAGCAACTATCCTTTGGAAATGGTACACTCAGATATTTGGGGCCCATGTCAAAATGTTTCCATGAGTGGAAAATGTAGATTCTATATCACCTTCATTGATGATTTTAGCAGAATAACTTGGGTGTACTTTATGCATCATAAAAGTGAAGCATTTGAAAAGTTTTTGGAATTTAAATCTATGGCTGAAAAGAAGTTTGGATGCTACATAAAATGTTTGAGATCAGATAATGGTGGAGAGTACATGTCATATGAGTTTTGTGACTTCTTGAGAGATCATGGTATCAAAAGGCAATTGACATGCAGGTACACACCTCAACAAAATGGTGTGGCTGAAAGGAAGAATCGGATTATTGCAAAGGTTGCAAGGGCAATCATGAACCAAATGAACGTGCCATTCTCATATTGGGTAGAAGCTGTGCATATTGCAGTTCACATTATGAATAGAAAACCTACATCCTTGACTCATAATATGTCACCATATGAGAAAATGTATGGCAAGAAACCCACTGTTACATACTTCAGAGCCTTTGGATGTGTTTGCTATGTTCATGTTACAGATGATTTGAGAAAGAAGATGGAACCAAAGGCTTTGGTTCCATCTTCTTTCTCAAATCATCTGGAACATACTTTAGAGTCTTTGGATGTGTTTGTTATGTTCATGTTCCAGATGATTTGAGAAAGAAGATGGAACCAAAGGCTGTGAAATGCATTTTCCTTGGATATCCTGATGAGAAGAAGGGATACAAATGCTATGATCCAATGAGTAAGGAAGTATACATAAGCAATGATGACACCCAAAGAAGCATAAAGACAAGGCACAAAAGAATCCAAGCATGCATCTTATTTTTATGTTTTGTCAAGAGAATAATACTACATTGTTACAAAATCACCAAAAAGAGATAGAGATATGAGGGGGCCACATCCACATCCACATCCACATCCACATCCACATCCACATCCATCACAAATAAATGGTATACACAAAAGTATTACATGCATGCATTTGTGAAGGGTAGGAATACTGAAAATTAAAGGCCAAAGGTCTTATATTATCAAATGTATCAAAAAATTCAAAGAAATAATAAAATACGAAGGGGTGTCCTTTTTGGGGAAGAGATAGGGTGGAGTGCACAAGTGGTTATGTGCCTCTTTTCCTTCCGTCTCTCCTCTACAATCACATATTCTCATTTTGGTGGTGCAAAAAGTTGTTCTCTCTCCTCTCTCCTTTGTCTTTTGTGCAAAAATTTATCTTTTCCCTTTTGTTATTGCATAATGGTTGAAGCTATGGATGAAGATGATGAAGATGAAAAACTGGTTCATTATTGAAAGAAAGATTTATGGTTTCTTTTCAATTTTTGAGATTAATGGCAGAGCCATACACATAGATTTTGTGTGCTTTGTCCCTGGTTTTGTGGTTGATTATGTTCGTGGAAGGGTTGCTCTCAAGCAGGGATGTCAGATTTAGTGAATATGAATCATGGTACATGCCCAAAATTGCAGTGGATGTTGATTCCTATGAAAGCAGTGATGATGATAGCTATGGAAGGAAAATTTCAGCAAACAACAAGGCTAAAAATTAGCATGTGGAAGATGCTTCAGGACCTCAAGAGAATGTGGAAAGCGGTGGTAGTTATAGTCCATGGAGTGGTAGGTTGAGAAGTGCACAAAGGAATGCAGAAGTTGCGAAAGGAAAGAGACCTAAGGCTGAAAGTTCAGAAGATGAATCTATAGATGATGAGTATGGCATTTCGCATGTTAAAACACATGGCACTAGAAGTGCAGGAAAGTATGTTCTACCACATGCTAGATCAGTTGAGACACATGGTAGTGCACCTCAATTGAGAAGGTCGAAACGGGTAACGTATATGATAGATTGACTTATAATGGGTTCATGAAGATGCATTATGCATACATGGTTTCTTATGTACAACATGTGGAGCCTGTCAAGATTGTGGGAGAGAAGGAAGGAGTCTCGCTTGAAGCTTTCTTGCTTGCACAATGGGGGAATACACACAAGGGTGGAGGCTGAAAACAGTTTTCCTCTTCTTAGTTGTGTAAGCCAAAAGAACTCAAATACAAAGAAATAGAAGAACCCTATATATGGGTCTCAAACCAAACTCAACTAACTAAGGTGGCATACTAACTGAGCCACGAACTAGAGTAGATAAGGATAGCTATCATGTAGCTATTATTCATGGGCGGTGTACCAACCGCGTCTACAACTGACAAGTCGGTGACATAAATACACAACGGTCACCCTGGCGTATCACGAGTGGAGCTCGATATCTCAACACTCCCCCTCAAGCTCAATCCCAATTCCTGCACACCAAGCAGGTCTCTGAACTTGCGCAGCTTCTCTGCGCCCAATGCCTTCGTGAATATGTCAGCTACCTGATCCTCTGTGCTGACATAAACTAGATCAATAAGACCTAGTAAAACCCTCTCCCGCACATAGTGATAATGCACCTCAATGTGCTTTGTTCTAGCATGATAGACTGGGTTATTTGCCAAGTGTATACTACTCATGTTGTCACAATAAATGACAACTGGCCCATCTGTAGACTGATGCATATCATAAAGTAGCTTATGCAACCAAGCTACCTCACATGCAGCCATTGCTGCACCCCTGTACTCAGCCTCTGTGCTCGACAAGGCAACTGTAGGCTGTTTCTTGCTGCTCCAAGTGACTGCAGCACTCCCAAAAGAGAACACATATCCACTGGTAGATCGTCTATCAGAAATACTACTAGCCCAATCAGCATCAGTGTATCCATATAACTGTATCTGAACCCCAGTCTCATAAAGTAGTCCATACTGCAATGTGGGTTTCACATACCTGAGTATGCGTCTAACCGTATCCAAATGCGGTTTCCTTGGAGCCTGCATAAACTGACTTACCAATCTAATAGCATAGCTCAAATCTGGCCTGGTAATAGTCATATAAATCAAACTTCCTATTATGCGTCTGTACATAGTAGGGTCTTCTAGAAGCTCACCTGCATCTGTGCTCAGCTTCCCATTCTGCTCCAAAGGAACTGAAATAGGCTTACAGCCTGTCATCCCATATTTGGACAGCATGTCCAATCCATACTGCCTCTGCAAGAGTTGTATCCCACTTGGTGATCTAATCACCTCAATGCCCAAGAAATAACGCAGCTCTCCCAAATCCTTCATCTCAAACTTCTGCTTCAATAGCATTTTCACATGAAGGATATCTTCATCACTGTCACCTGTCATAATCAAATCATCAACATAAATGACAAGTAGCATAATACATTTCTCTGTTTTTCTCACATAAAGTGAGAAATCTGCCTTGGAAATCTGAAAGCCAATAGTGACAAGATACTGTCCTATCTTGTCAGACCATGCTCTAGGTGCTTGCTTCAAGCCATACAAGGCTTTCTTCAACCTGCAAACAAACTCAGGATGAACAGCATGCACATAACCTGGTGGCTGCTCCATATAGACCTCTTCTTGCAAATCACCATGCAAGAAGGCATTCTTTACATCCATCTGATGTAAAGACCATCCCTTTGATGCAGCCATAGCAATGACTGCTCTTACGGTTGCCATCCTTGCAACCGGACTGAATGTTTCTTCATAGTCAATGCCATATGTTTGTGCATACCCCTTGACTACTAATATTGCCTTGTATCTGTTCACAGAACCATCTGCATTGTGCTTCACCTTATAAACCCACTTACAGCAAATTGCATTTTTACCTTTAGGCAAAGGTACCAATTCCCATGTAGCATTTGCTTCCAAGGCATCCATTTCTTCATCCATGGCTTTCTCCCATTTTTCTTTTCCCATGGCTTGCTCAAAAGAAATGGGTTCTGGTTCCTGTATCACTTTGACCATATATGCATAGTGAATGGCTGTAAATCCATCATATTTCAGCCTATCCACAGGATACCTAGCTCTCGTAGACCTGCGCAAAGTAGGTTCACTCCCAGGTGCTCTCAAAACATCCCTCGTCTTCCTTACTCCAGGTGTAACAATAGAAGGAATACCCAACTCATCATCAATGCTCTGCTCTGAGCCACTGGATTCACCATCCACATAAGAGTGACCTGCATTCACATCAAACATGGGCTGATCAACCTTCTCTTTTCCTTTTCGTGATACCTGCATACCACTATCTGCATTGCTTTGAGAAGATTCTCCTGATCTCAATCTACCTGTCCATGGCGAAGAATGTGAACCACTGCTAGAGGACGCTCCAAGTCCACTAATATTTTGTGACTGCTGCTGTGAATTCTGTGCAGCATTACCATTTTGTGCATCTACATCATCAATCACATTTACTGGTTTATACCAGCTACTCATCTCATCAAAAACAACATCTCTGCTCACTGTAAACTTACGAGTAGAAGGGTTATAGCATCTATACCCTTTTTGCTGCAGAGAGTAACCAATAAAGATGCACTTCTCAGCTTTTGGATCCAACTTGGATCTCAGCTCATCTGGCACATGTACATAGGCAATGCAACCAAAAATTTTCAAATGAGAAATATCTGGTTTCCTACCAGTATACCTCTCCTCTGGAGTCATTCCATGTATTGCTGCAGTGGGAGTCCTGTTCATTATGTAGACTGCTGTAGCAACTGCTTCAGCCCAATAAAAATCTGGCAAGTCTTTTTCATTGAGCATGGCACGAGATACCTCTCCAATATGCCTGTTTTTCCTTTCTGCAATTCCATTTTGTTGTGGGGTATAACTGCATGAATATTGCTGCTTTATGCCATGCTCCTGCAAGAACCTTGCAAACTCATTTGAGAGGTACTCTCCCCCTCCATCTGACCTTAGGCATTTTATTTGCAGACCTGTTTCTTTTTCAACCATAGCTTTAAGGGTTTTGAAATGCCCAAAAACTTCACTTTTCTTTTTCATAAAATACACCCAAACTTTTTTGCTATAGTCATCAATAAAAGTGACAAAATAATGACAGCCTCCAAGAGATGCAGCTTTAGTAGTCCACACATCAGAGTGGATTAATTCCAATGGCTTCTCACTCTCTTGAACATGTCTAGGAAACGGTTTCCTTGCCTGTTTTCCAAACTAACAGGCTTCACATACCTTATGCATTTCTGCAACCTTGAATTTTGGCAATCCTGCAACAATATTTTGGGCCTGCATTGATTTAAGTCGCTGTACATTAACATGACCAATGCGTTTATGCCAGATATCAATATTTGCAACTACACCGGTCCCATGTGCAAACATTGCTGCACTCAATTCAGACATGTCTGCATCCAATGTAAACATTCTGCCCTTCTTCTTTCCTTTTGCTATCAAGCGACCTTTATTTTTCATATCCTCAACAAAGCATCCATGAGGATTAAATCTAACCTGCAAGCCCTGCTCAACCATTTGACCAACAGAAACCAGATTCTTGGTGATATTCGGGACATGAAATACATCGGACAGGTATTTCTTTTTCCCATCCTGCATAGAGAAGGGAATTTTTTCAATCTGCACAATAGAATGTGCAGTATCATCACCAGTCTCCACAAATCCTGGTTTTTCCATTTTCCTTGCATCTTCCATCCATTCTGCATGACCTGTCATGTGGTTTGATGCACCTGAGTCAACATACCATACATCATTGCTTTCTTCTGCACTTGTCACAGAATTGTTCATGTGCTGCACCATGAACAAATGCTCATTTCTGTCATCACCCTATCTGCTAGAAGATGCATAATTCCCTTGTTGCAGTTTTCCATTCATGATGTCATTCTGCTTTTTATAGCAGTCTTTAGCCATATGACCCATTTTACCACAGTAGTAGCATTCAACATTGTTGTTTGTATTTTGACCTCTTTGCCATCCACCACGACCTCTTTGGCTCCCCCTGCCTCTAGAGTTACCACGTCCTCCTCCATAGGACTGGTTTTCTTGAGTTTGCTGCATATTCTGATTTCTGCCACGGCCTCCAAATCGGCCTCCTCTACCTCTGCCTCTACCTCTTCCAGCATTTGAGTAGAAGACAGCTTCTTTTGAAGTTCCTCCTGAAGAAGATGCACCACCATTTCTCTGCTCCTCAGAAATTAGAAGAGCAATCAACTCCTCAAAATCAGGAAATCTTTCACGAACTGAAATGGATGTCCGAAACTGTGCATAATCCTTTCCTAGACCATTCAAGGTCACAGAAACTAAATCATCATCTTCCACTGGCGACCCAATGGAAGCAAATGCATCTGCAATCTTCTTCACCTTCATGTGGTAGTCGTTGATGCTCATATTTTCTCTTTGCACATTATGCAACTCTTGCTTGAGCTGCATTTTCCTGGCTTGAGTATTTGTGCTGTACACTTTTGACAAAGTATCCCACGCCTCCTTTGGCGTACTTGCATCCTGAATATGCACAATCATAAAGTCTGAAATACTGATAGACAGCCAGTACATAACTTTCCTGGCTCTCTCATGCCATGCTTTGAATGCCTGCATTTGCTGTTGATTGGGAACATCAGGAAGAACTGGTTCTTCTTCATTTCCTGCAACAAATTCCCAATATCATTTTCCCATAAGGAAATTCGTCATTCTAAACTTCCATGCTTGGAAGTTGTTCTTGTCAAGCTTTTCAGTGACAATCTGTGAAAGAGAATCAGATGCCATTACAGAAGACTGCAAAAAATTCTGTCACTGCAAAAACCACAGCTTCACCCTCACAAGGGAAAATCTGTAAAATTGGAGAAAGTGGTATTTGACCACACTGTCACTTTCTAGTGACGATTTTGCATCAACAGGCAACAGGGATGATTCTGTAACTCCCAATGTCTCTGCGCACAAGCATACAATGCAATTTTCACAGTAACTATTCACCGACCTGTAGAACAGTGGCTGCACATCATAAAATTGGGCCTTTTCCTGAGTGTGTGCAGAAAACTTCCGCCTCCTAAACAGGCCCCGAAATGGCCTCAAATCAAAAAAACAAGGTCGCCAAGGGCTAAAGCCTTCTCCCGCAGCATATACTGCCCTCTTGCTTCACCGCGAAGGGCGTCTCAACCTGAGACAATGCACTCCTGCACTTTCCGGCTGTGCTACCTGCAGAGATCTGCTCCCAAAATAGAAAATGAAAGCAACACTGCTCCTCTTACCAGAACACCGCGAGCTTGGCTTGCTTTCTTGAGCTCCTTACTACGAACAAGGCTCTGATACCATGTCAAGATTGTGGGAGAGAAGGAAGGAGTCTCGCTTGAAGCTTTCTTGCTTGCACAATGGGGGAATACACACAAGGGTGGAGGCTGAAAAAAATTTTCCTCTTCTTAGTTGTGTAAGCCAAAAGAACTCAAATACAAAGAAATAGAAGGACCCTATATATGGGTCTCAAACCAAACTCAACTAACTAAGGTGGCATACTAACTGAGCCACGAACTAGAGTAGATAAGGATAGCTATCATGTAGCTATTATTCATGGGCGGTGTACCAATCCGTCTACAACTGACAAGTCGGTGACATAAATACACAACGGTCACCCTGGCGTATCACGAGTGGAGCTCGATATCTCAACAGAGCCTACTTGCTTTGAAGAAGCAGTAGAGAGCAAAGAGTGGAGACAAGCAATGGATGAAGAGATGGATGCACCAAGGAAAATCAAGACTTGGGATTTGGTGAAATTGCCTCATGGCAAGAAATCCCTTGGATGTAAATGGGTTTATAAAGTCAAATGTAAGTCGGATTGTTCCCTTGAGAGGTATAAAGCAAGGCTAGTTGCAAAAGGATATGCACAAACTTATGGTTTGGACTATGAAGAAACATTTAGTCCAGTAGCTAAAATGACGACAGTGATTGAGAAGAGTTCTTACGTATGTGAAGAAGACGTTTGGCTATGGCTTGTTTTATGAAAAAGGAATCAAGACTACATTGTTTGGATACTCAGATGCAGAGACTGGGCAGGTAGCTCTATGGATAGAAGATCTACTAGTGGCTATGCATTCTCATTTGGTTCAGTCATAATAAGTTGGAGCAGTAAGAAGCAACCTATAGTTGCTCTATCAAGCACTGAAGCAAAGTATAGAGGTATTGCATTGGCAGCATGTGAGCAGACATGACTGAGATTGATCTTATATGACATGGGGATAGAGATTGATCGTGGAGTCATTATGTATTGTGACAATGTTAGCAGCATAATGTTGGCAAAGAACCCAGTCTACCATGCAAGGACAAAACTCATAGAAGTGCATTATCACTTCATTAGAGAAAAAGTCATTGATGTGGAGACCACTTGACTCGGCCCACCTGACTCGACCACTCGGCCAACAACACCATTCGGCCCTTGGCCCATTAGCCTCGACCCATTAGCGTCGACCCTCGGCCCTCGGCCCTCTTGAATTGGCCCTCGGCCTTCGGCCCATTCGGACTAGTTACCATTTGGCACTCGGCCCGTCCGAGTGAGTTCACTCGGCCTACAACCCCATTTGGCCCTCGGC
This sequence comes from Lygodium microphyllum, assembly GCF_053477565.2. Lineage (NCBI taxonomy): Eukaryota > Viridiplantae > Streptophyta > Polypodiopsida > Schizaeales > Lygodiaceae > Lygodium > Lygodium microphyllum. Next base: position 41,477,799 of record NC_141146.1, read on the forward strand.
CCATCGTAGTGACACACTCGGCCCCTGCAACTTAGACGAATAACCCAAAGATGGACAAGACAGCCAGACGTGGGTCAACAAGCCTACTAGGCCTAAAACGAAGCGAGAGGGTACGTAAGCCATTTAGACACTTGTTTTCTATACTCACCCTGAATTTTCACACCTGAAGTACACTTAAGGTTAGTGGAAAGCGTGATTGAGCACAAGTGCCCAGGAAAGAATACACATAGAGGGGTAAATTGAGGATTGCATGCAATAAGTCAAGGAACTCACTCAAATAAACACCTCAAGGAACCCACCAGTAGAAGAAGATCCCAAGACATAGATGGACAACCAAGGTACAAAGTAGGACCAAGCAAGCAGCACTAAAGAAGTGGATCTCACTAGCTTGTGCAACCTAATCGACAGCTTGGTAGAGCACGAGAACGCGATCATGTTAGATGAAAGCTCAGACTGTAGGCCGAACGAGAAACTCGACTTAGGAGTTTTTTGCAAAGGCGATCTAGTAGCTGGTAAATAGCTACAATGCGCACATTCGATATGAGCACCGCGGTAGAACAACAAAAGCCATCATAACAGACTTGGAGGGTGAACGAAAGCTAGCCTACAAGGCATTGCAAAGGCATAGTGAAATACAACCAGGACCAACGTGCTAGGAGCTTAAGGCAGAATGCAGAATTGCGTGAGGTATAGCGGGTGCTTAACCTGGCAGGTGGGAATCAGACCAATCATGAGAGAGCCCTAGAAGAAGACTTGACATTGAGTAAGCTTCTCATGAAACGATTTCTCAATAACACCACATCAGAGCAGAGTGCTGCAGCACTAGCGACATCATTACTAACAGGATTAGGAATAAACCAATGCTCTAGGGGCTAGTCTAGAATCCCAATCATTGCAAAGCAATTCGACAAGTACCAACCCCATGACGACCCATACATCTTTGTAGAGCGATTCGAGAAAGTTTGCAAGGCCAATGGCCTCACCAACTTGACTCAACTCTCTTAAGCATTTGGGCTTTGCTTAGGCGACAAGGGTAGGACTTGGTACACGAGTCTAGATGCTGAAGAACGAGCGGATTTTAATGGCCTTAAAGACCTCTTCATCAAGAGGTTCTCCAAGCCCGGATACTCTGACAATCTGCTAGTGAGACTGATGAATGTCAAGCAAAAGAAGAAAGAGGACATTCACGACTATGCCACCCACGTAAGGAGCCTCTTCAAGAGAATCCCCGTGGGCGAATGGCCTACCGAGAGAGCAGTGTCCACCGTATTTATCAGTGGAATACGGAGCGAGGAGCTGTATAAGGCCTTGGTAGGTAATTCGAGCTTGCAGTGAGAATCGATGACTAGGGTGTTTAAAGAGGCAATTCGAGTGGATGACCAGCTGTGAGAATCGATGACTAGGGTGTTTAAAGAGGCAATTCGAGTGGATGACCAGCTGAAAGAACGGAGCTCCAAGAGCTCAAATTCAAAAGAAACCAACTCGCAAAGTTCGGAGAGAGCATCAGTCTCTAGCGAACAATTAGGTCCAACATCCCAGGACAAGGGGAAGGCCTTTGAGACAAACCAAGACTTGACTGAGGTGAAAATGGAGATAGCCAAACTGCAGGATATGTTGAGACGACCAACACACTTTCACGTACAATGCATGTATCGTGGCGGAAGCCACTTGCCGGCCGAGTGTCAAGACCCTAGGTCAGGACCTTACACTAATTGCGGTAGATTTGGTCACGACGTTACACATTGTAGATTACCAAGAAGAATCCCTTTTTCACAACCCTACGACCAACCATACCTAGCAAGTAGACCCCAAAAATTCTTTGGAAGGGCGGTCCCATTGGCCCTTCCTGTGCCTAACGATGTTAAACCGGTTGTTAGCCTAAGGGTACACAAACGGAGGAGCAAAGAAAGCCGCAGGATCTCTCGAAGAGATTTACGAAGTTCAAGAAGGGTGACAGGGTAGTGATCTTGTTGGGTGCCAAACGCCAAGGGCAAATGAATGAACCCATCGAGGGACTAGCCAAGGTCAAGGAGGTGAACCTAGCTTAGGAAGGGAAGGCACCCTGACCGGTCTTAATTGCTGATGACTTGACTGAGGAAGAGGAGACAAGTCTTTTTGCTCTCTTGCGAGAGTATGTAGACATGTTCACTTGGTCCTTGGAGGAGATTAAGGGGGTGGATCCGAGTGTAGTGACCCATAACATACCCATGACACCAGACGCAACATCGGTCAAGCAACGGCCATACCCATGAATCCAAAACATGCTCATGTAATCAAAGAAGAGATTGACAAGTTGATGAAAGGAGGATTCATCTACGAAATTGAGCACATGGACTGGGTGTCACCCATAGTCATAGTAATGAAGAAGAACGGAAAGATTAGAGTGTGCGTCAATTACAAGAAGGTGAACGTTGCCACTAAGAGAGACACTTACCCATTGTTGTACACCGATCACATGCTCAAAAGAATGGCGGGCAAAGAGGCCTACAACTTCCTGGATGGCTTCTCTGGATACAATCAGGTGTAAATGCATCCTGCCGAGACAGGCATAAGACTGCCTTCACCAATGAATGGGGTGTCTTTGCTTACATAGTCATGCCCTTTAGGTTGACTAATGCCCTAACCACCTTTCAACGCCTCATGTGCACCATATTTAAAGAGGTGAATAGGTTGAAGGTGAATCAAATTAAAACCAATCAAGATCAAGTAAACGCAATAAACACTTAAGAAACGGGTGACACAGGAGGGATGTCACAAACCAAGTCTGAAGAGGAGAATTTGTATTGGAGTTTAATGTTGTCCTTCAACAAACATAAAATCTTTATTTTTAGCAAATTCTTGTATGTATAATAATTATAGCACTAATGGGGAGTATGGTTCATGATAGGAATGAGAGATGTGGCAACAAGACCGGGCCCATCGACTCCCCTTGAATTTGTATTGGAGTTTAATGTTGTCCTTCAACAAACATAAAATCTTTATTTTCAGCAAATTCTTGTGTGTATAATAATTATAGCACTAATGGGGAGTATGGTTCATGACAGGAACAAGAGATGTGGCAACAAGACTGGTCCCATTGACTCCCCTTCATAGAAGAAGAGAGAGCGCAGTACGACATCAGACTAGAAAATTGAGCTTATAGTTAGCTAAAATTCCACAGCATTCACAACCTTGAGAAGATGGTGGCCAAGGAGCAGGCCGTAAGGAGGATAGTGGAACAATGCCACCTCCAGAAGTACCTAGAGAAGTTTGCACAGGAACCTGACCACATGAAGTGTGTGGAGTTCTTGAGAACATACAACCTCGACCGAGAGTGTGGAATGGTGATGGTGGAAAGGGGGGACAATACCCGGCAAGTGCAGATACTGCTAACCCAGGCCTTGGTGGAGAAAGCACTGGGACTGGAACCTAGGATGGAGAAAAAACGTAAAACAGATGTGTATGCCCTGTTGAAGATGAATACGGAATAAGTCTTGACAAACAACGGCATCAGCTTACAAGACATCCCCGATGCTGAGATTTGCCTACAGGAAAAGGTGGTGCATGCCCTTCTCTCCAACTAATGCTATATTTCCTTATGCATTGGATCAGTGTATCTATGTTGGAGAATGTGGCAGCCCGCACCATTGACGAGGTGGATTGGAATGGCTATGTGCGCAAAACAATAGACCAAGCAGCCAAAGCACTAGCCTTGGGCAACAAACATGTAGGTGGAGAATTCCTATCATCTAAGAATATAGAGAGGAAGAAACCCTCCTCCAAAAACTCCTTCATCAGGTATGGAAGCATACTAATAGCCATCATCCAGGAGGCTGTGAAAGAGGCCCAACAGGGAAGCAAAGGAGTATATGAGACCCCAGATAGGTCACTGACCCATCAAAAAAAGGAGCAATCGAGCGATCAGACAGAAACCGAAACAGAGAAGGAGAAGCGGGAGGCTCAATCCGAACGAAGAAAAACAAAGGAGTTCACTGGGAAGGCAACTCAGAGAAAGAAACAGAAGGCGGGCAGGAAAAAGGAAGAAGAAGATGTGGAAAGAGCAAAAAAGGAATCCCTGAGAGAGGCGACAGAGTGGAAAAAGAAGGAGAAGGAAGAATCTAAAAGGTTGGCCAAGGAGGAAAGGAGAATAGAAGAAGAGAGAGAAAAAATAGCTAGGGAAGAGGAGGCAGAGTTGAGAAGACAAGAGGAAGAAGACATGGCCGAAGAAATTCACCAGTCAATAGAACAACAGAGCTGACTCGATGGCCTAGGGACCTTAAGTCCGCCTAGGCAAGATAGACCCAACTCAGGTGCACAAGTACCTGAAGTCATGCCATCCACGATCATCGAGGGCAAGGGTAAGGCTCCCCTCCATCCCATCCGGACCCCCTTGGTACCTGACAGTGAATCCACCACTACCATCCCTAGCATCTCGGCCAGCACCGATATGGACAGCTTTGTGACATGGATACAATACTTTATCAATAAGAAACTAGCAAAAGGAAGGAGCAGGGAGGCCACAGCCACCATCCGCACAAAAGGCCAACTACAGATGTCGAATCCAGGCAAGAGCCAAAACACCAAAAAATGGAAGCCTCGACCACCCCAATCCCCACCACCATGACGCCGCACGCAAATCATGACGAATACGTCAATGAACTACTCTCGTAGTTAGAAAGGGTAAGGGAGGAAAGGAGGATCGCGATGGCCAAGCTGGAGTTGGAGTGGAAAGGGAAGCGGTAGCAGCCTTGCAACTCAAAAAAACAAAGCAAATGGCTGCGTAACAAAAGGAAATTCTCGACTTGAAGAGGGAACTAAAGACCAAGGAAGAAAATGAGCAAAGCTGGCGACAATAGCTCATAGATGAAAATAAAGAGCTCGAGAAGATGCAAAAAGAATATGACTTGTTGATCATGAAATACGAGGATCTAGCAGCGAAAATAGGGCGAATTGAGCAAGGCATGAAGGAGTTTACCACAGAAGGGAGGAAACAAGAAGAAGAGCACCACCAACAAGAAATGGAAACAATGACTGAAAGGCTAAGCCTTGAAAGAGAAGAACATCAACAAATGGGCAGAGAGTTGGAAGATTAGCAGTGGAGGCTCACAGTCTTGGTGCAAAGATAGGGAGAAGGCATGGAAGGGATGAAGAAAAGGGCTGAAATGTGGGCAGGCCAGAATGATCAAAGAGTGAAGACCTTGGCACATTGCCTAGCTCTAGTGGAGAAAGAGAAAATCCTAGCAGAAGGTAGAGCAGAGGCAGCCCAAGTGGCCTTCCACACTCAACAACAAATCTTCCTGAACATCTTGATGGATGCCACGTATGAGGAATAAGGGGAATCCGTGGAGACAGTGAAAAAGAAACTAAGCATAGCGCATGCAGAGCCCTACACATAGGGCTACACATGCCCTCCCAACCCATGGCAGAGGGGCTAAGCCCAGGGGAACACGGTAGGTGTCTACTATCGGCTGGCCTAAATCCCTAGGAAATTGATGCCTTAGGGTTTGTAGAAGGGATGCAACAACAAGAGTGCCTAGGGAGTGAGACAGAACTTTACGTTGACCTAGGAGGATTGGAAGAAGAGGTGGTTCCACAACCCGCTTCCACCTCATCTTAAAGGGCAAGAGTAGCCAACAAACATATCTACAGATAGGAAAACCATCCTGAGGGGGAAGAGGAGGAAGTTGGTGGAAGAAGCCAAACAAAGATTAAGAGCTAACCCTATGGCCCAACCCTCTGTACCCCTCCCGCCATGCCCAAATGACATGCCTCCCAGTTTTCATGCAGAGCTCATACTTTGGGAGAGACAAGAACATGCGAAGCAACCCTTCACCTTCAGCTTCCTCACCCCCAATGCGTGGATGAGGTGATCAACTTTGGAAGCCGTCTGAGCCAACATTGGCTGCAGGAAAGAGAAAAAAATCCCATCCTCTGGGGCACTAAGGATGCAAAATACTGGCAAAATAAAGTTTTTGAAGTGTCTCGATCCGTGCCTAGATATGAGTGCCAATCACTGTGGCAAAGGCGCATCTGTGATGACAACGTCTTCGCATGGATGGCCTTTTGTAACACTCTCCCTTCAGAGAGGAATGAACCTGCCTACATGGCATACCATCAACGAATAGGAGTAGACTTTGATACAAACACCCACGGTCGTTATGACTTCCTTGTAATATACAACCCATGTACCACCACTTTAGCCCAGGCCCTCACCTTGACCTCCGAGAGCTTAGATGCCACCATGACACGCTTTATCGTTGATTTCTCCTCCTGCCCAGATGCTGCCTTCATCACCACTTGTAACTATCTTAGGCTCCTAAAAATCCTACTTAGGCAAGACCCCACCCCGGCCGAATGCAGCCTTCCCCCACTCTTTTTTGATCCTAATGCAATTGATAGCTACGTGATGACCCGCCTCATGATGTGGGCCAGCCTTCTCCCTTCTTTCTGCATTGCTATTCTTGAAGACATGAGTGATAGCCGGTTCACTTGCTGCAGCCATCCTTTCCTCTCCACCACTCCCCTCCAGGTTCATTTGAACCTTAAGAATTTCCTGCAGGGTCGGAGATTTTTGAGCCACTCCATTAAATCTCCTTCACCACCCCCTTGAGGACGAGGACTAACAAGTCCCTACAACTAAACCCAATCCAAAAAAAAAACGCATCCGCATACCGGTCCCAGCACACTGCTCACAATTCCTCCACCTAGGGGTCCTTAAGTTAGGTGTGTCCAGTGAGACTGCGGTCGGCCGGCCCCGCTCCTAACCCCCTAGCCCTTTTTTGCCCCCACTTCATGCCTAGGGCACACCAAGGGCAAGGCATACCTAGGGAGTTAACACTCGCATATGGTTAGACCTGTCACCCCCTACGCTACACGCACCGCATCTCCCTACCACACGAACGGGGTCCTCAAGTGTGGGACATTACCCACGCCTACCCGTGGTTAGACCTAGCTCCCTGTTCCACTAGCACGCGCACAGGGCACCCCACAATAAAGAAGACACTCCCCTTAGGTGAGAGCACCACACTTTCTCCTCACAACCACTACAAGATGTGCCAAACCATCAACTTCAAAGGCCCCGTCACCCACTTGACAGTATTGCCCATGCTCCCATGGCAGCCCAACCTGCCTATGGCCCTACCATTGCCTGGCCAATAACTTGTCGACCGCCTGCCCTTCCCCAACAAACAGCTTGACGTGCCATGGGATTGGCACCCATCTCGGAGGGGGTTAATGTTAACCTCAAATCCGAATTGAAGAAAAATAAATGAAAAAGTGCAAAAAGAACAGAAAGAGAGCAAAGGTGTAGAGGCTGCCTCGAAAACTAAATTGAGGTAAAAAGAGCAATTTTAAAGGAAAGGTGCCTCAAAAACTCTAAAAACTCTTGTAAAAGAGTGCCAGAGTCCCTCTTGTACCACTTGTAAAGGAATAGATGGGTATAGGCATGAAGCAAGAAAAAGGAATTAGAAAAAGGGACCTTGCCACAATGGCGGATCATGTAAAAAGGGATGGGCGCCCATGGGGGTTTTAGGGTTTGTATATATAAAGTTCAAAAAGTGAATGAAAGCTCATTCTTTGGTGTGTGGCTAACAAGAGTCCTCTCTTCTTCTCTTCTTCTCTTTTTCTTGCTAGTGTGTGTGCTCTTGAGGGAGGGAGTGTGAGAGCGTGAGGGAGTGAGTGAGTGCGTGGAAGTGAGGGATCAAGAGGGTGAAGCTCTTCACCATCTCCTCTTCTCTTTTCCTCTCTCTTCCCTTCCCTTCTCTTACCTTACACATAGCTATGGAGAATGGAGCTTGGAGATGGAGGAGGCTTGAGGATGCTTGAGCTAGCATCTAGGATCGTGGGGCTACCGACTTATGTGAGGGAGGAGGCAACTCGTTTCGGCATCAAGGTAAGCTCACTACACCCCGAGAGGATCAATGACACGTTGGCTAGGTGAGAGATAGCCATGAGAGCTCGCTTGGAACGCTTGAAGCAATAAGCGGTCCGTGGGTCTTGGCGGTTGAGCGAAAGCTCCCACACTCCCTCTTCAATCTCTTTAGGTCTCAATCTGTGTTTGCTATCAAATCGGTCTTTATTGCAAATTTTGGCCTCTTTGAGCTTTTGAACTGCTCTTTCAATGTCTTCAGATTTTCTTTCCAATTGATGAATATGAAGAGCTAAAAGATCCTCTCTAGTCATCTCTTCTTACTGCCACGGTAAAGCACTCCAAGTAAGTGTGTAAGTCTCTGTAGGCATAAGTGGCTTCTTCCCATACATCAACTTAACTGACATATATCCTATAGTCAAACTCTAAGTAGTGCGATCAGCCTATAAGGCATAAGGCAACAACCTAGGCCACTCTCTGACCCGTCCATTATATACTTTCGCCAAGGCTTTCACAATCGATGGACACCCTCTTTCACTCTACCTGTTGATTTTTGGATTATATTGCAAAGTCAAAGCAAGTTTAATGCCAAGGCGAGAGAAAAAATCCCTAGTCTCATCAACATCCAACTCAGTTTATTTATAGTAATTTTTCCAATGCATCCATACCTGCAAATAACATCCTCCAATAGAAACTTACAAACCAATGAAGTAGGTTTGTCCATAATGCTCTTCCTTCCCCTTGATTTGTGAGATTTTCTCATGCCAAAACAATGTAGTGCATGTGCCATAAACAAACATGCATAGTAATCAAATCAAGAACCCACTTGTAGTAAATACATAGCATGTAGGTAGGATGAAGCTCATCTCTATGCCTCTCTAAAGAGAACAACTTGCAATCACGGCACATCTCAACAAACTATGAGATATCTTTGTACATGCCTTTCTACCAATAGCGCTCTTTAATCTTCTCATAGGTCGCCCAAACAACTTGATGTCTGGCCCAAAGACTTTCATGAAAATCTTTCATGATCCGCACCTATGAAGCTCTATCACAGACAACTCTCAATGGGGTTGTCCTCCTCACTTTTGTGGATGCTTCCAAAGTAGCCCACTTTGCAAGAAGAAACCATAAGCTTTTCTCCTAATCTTCTTGAAGTCTACATCAGTCCATCCATCTTGTCTAGACATGGTACTCAAATAACGACCAATCTATAAATACTCTCCTATATACAAAGACTCATCAAAGCTTTCCAAAGCCGACACATGACAAATATGATCAACATGCTTGGCTAAAAGATCAGCCCCATTATTATCAATGCAAGAAAAATCCAGGTCATCATACCTCGCTTGTGAAAGAATATCAGCTATTGGGTTGTCTTTACTTGCTATGTGCTTGAATTCAAGATTCATGGATTTTATGTACCCAATCCACCTAAGAGTGGCAATATTTGGAGTAGAAAAACTTGTGATCATACCTAGAAGAGGCAAACAATCAGTCTCAACCACCACAGTAGTACCAATGAAGTATTCTCTGTCATTCTTGAGAGTCATGACAACTCCCAAGAGCTCCCTCTTAATCTGTGAAAACCTATGTTGTCGCTCCTTTAGGACTTTCACCCCAAACCAAATAGCATACCTATTCCCATTTACATTGACTTGGCCAACAGCCCATCCAATGCCAATAGGACTAGTATCAACAGCTATAACAATAGGTCTCCCACACTCATAATCTACTTTTTGAAGAGTTGGAGCAGCTCTCAATAATTTCTTCAGTTTCTACATAGCTTTAGTATGCTCATCTCCCAAGAAAAAAGTTTCCCTTTCCTCAAGATCTGGTAGAGATCATATGCAATATGAGAAAAATGGGGAATCCAAATAAGATAAAACACACAAGCTCCAAGAAACTTGTGAACCTTTGAAGTAGAAGAGCAAGTCTCCACAATCTTCTCTATGGCATCAACCTTCGCAGGAGAAGGCTTCCTACCATAATATCCACACATATGTCCAACAATCAAAACTTTTATGGCTCCAAAAATAGATTTCAACACTAACATGGCCAAATTCACTTCCTCTAGCCTGCAAAGAATTCTCTCAACATCTCTAATATGTGTGGCCACAAAGAACCTACATCCATGATTATCTAAAATCTCATCCTTCTCTTTTTCCAAACAACCTTTAATAGGTAGATCATCAATGAAAGGCGTGGTAAGCTCTGGAATAAAATATCATAGAAAATTGTTCATCCAGTTCATCATATGGGCAACCGAATTAGTAGCTCCTTGCAAAAGCATACACATCTAGACAAGGCCTAAAGGTGTCTTCATCATAGTCAAATAGCTGCTCTCAAGGGTAAGCTAAAACTGGTCATATCCAGAATAAAGATTGCTGAGTGAATAGATAGCACATCTAGCAAAAGCTTTGCAAACTCATCTACAATAGGTTCTGCACCAATGTTTTGAATAGTGACCCTATTCACTGGCTATAAGTCCTGTATGAATCTCAGTGTCCCATTTTTCTTAGGAACTATGAACCATCTATTACAATATGGAGCTAAAGATGGTTCTAGAATTTCCATCTTGATTCACTCATTCAAAAGCTCCACCAATTTGGGCAAGTGAGCCCACAGGAATAGACCAAGGATTCCAAGGGACATGCAGAATGGTAAAGGTGTCACGACCCTAGGATCAACACATCCAATTTCATGTGGAAAAAAAGAAAAAGCTTTTCCATTTCTACATAACATCTCACCTCTTCTGGAAGCAAAAAATCTTCAGTTCCAATCTTCATCTCTTTCAATGTCGTAGCTAAAAACTTATGTTCGATACCTACAAGATCTCGTAAATGAGATTGCAAAGCATCTCTCCTAATCATCTCATCACTATCCAAAAGTAGTGGTCCTATAACTGGTCTAATCTTCTTGTCAATTGTCTTATATTTTGTCTAAACTCTAGCTTCATTGCTACAACTTGCAAATTTCAGTCCTTGTTGAAAATACCTTGGTAAACACAAATTTTACTGTGTATAAACAACATCATCCAACTATTTTTGTTGAAATATTTTAGCAAAGAATACTTTTTGTTGAGATTCCTCAACAGCCAAATTATCTTGGAGCATGTGTTGGGGGTAAAGGCGCCTCTGCCTAGCCGCCCATTTATTACTACATTGACAATACCCGCCATTGCACACTGCAGGTGGCGGGCACCTATCACAATCACTTATTCTTTATTCTTTTAGTGACAGTTTGAATAAAGGAAGGGCCGGCCACACATTGTGGTTGTTGGAGTTCCCACATAGTGAGCCTCTCTCTCTCTCTCTCTCTCTCTCTCTCTCTCTCTCTCTCTCTCTCTCTCTCTCTCTCTCTCTCTCTCTCTCTCTCTCTCTCTCGCTCTTGCTCCATCCGCCATAGCTCCTCTCGATCGTGCTTCCGTTCTTGGGCTCTTGTCTTTTCAACTCGTATCAAAGCCATTGCATCGACATGATCTCTACACCTCATGTCATGCATTTGGATATGCTTATGGCACACTATTGAGCTGAATACTTGATGCTTGGACATTTACTTGAACTGTTATACGCAGTCTTGAAATGCTTGATTCATGCTACTCTTTGTCAGTTACATTGTATTCATGCTTCTCTTAGATGTCATATATATTTCGCTTGGCTATCGGATGCTAGGTGATATGCATTTGATGCTTGCATTGGATTTTACTTCTAGTGGGAGCCTCTTAGTATATTTGGATGTACACAGAGTCTTATTTACACTTGAGCTTGAACTTGTAGGACAATTACATGCATTTGCTATAGACCTATGAGATGTCTCTTGCCTGACAGGTTATTGGTTTGGTACCTTCTTGCCCCTGGAAACTCACTGTTGGATGTATCTTATTACCTAGATGTTGTAGTGACATATGTATCAATGATTGCTTCATTTTGGGATAGTTTTACATACTGTTGTCATTTATTACAACAAGCTGAAATCTACAGATTTTGAGCACTTCTATGAGGGTAATGCTTACTATTTGATGTTATCTTGGTCATATTTGGTAGACAAGTACTTCTCTTTTGTGAAATCCACCATTTCAGTCAGTTTTAGCAGCAGTTTTAGTGCATTTTGTGCTCATTATAGCAACCTAAAATTTTACTTTTTTGCTTTGATTTAGGACAATATGGCTGGTCATTTGTAAGATATAGCTCTTTTTAACATTGCCAAGTTGGATGGTACCAACTATGGGTATTGGAAGTCCCAAATATGGCAAGTTTTGGTACAAAAGTTGTAGATTAAACTCTTGCATTTCAAAGGTGTCAAACCTAAGGATATGGATGATGATGTTTGGATGGAAGTTGATGAGCTATGCAAGTCTACCATTATTTTGTCACTCTCAGAAGAGGTCCATCATAATGTTGTTGAAGATGAGCATCAGAGTGCATGGGATTTATGGGAGAAGATTTAGGAGCTTTATGCGTAGCAGAGTCCTGCGTCACAGATGTATTGGCTGAAGTAATTAATGGACCTTCGCATGAAGGAGGGGATCTCCCTTTCATCTCATTTAAGTCATTTTCATGCTATCATGAAGAGTCTGTTGTCACAATGTATTGAGTTCAAAGAAAACTTGCACCCGTTGTTTCTGCTTGGCACCTTGCCTGAATCATGGGATGTCTTCCGTACTGCAATATGCACAAACAAGCTTTATGGGCTGAAAATCAAAGATTTTGAGAGTGCTTTATTGACTGAGGAAATCAACAGGAGAAACAATGATGCTTCCTGTCTTCACATGTATTGACATTTAGAGGTAGCAAACATAGCAAGCATGATAATGATCATAAGGGTAGGGACTCTCAGAAGTCCAGGTCCAAGTCACATGGTCGCAGTAAGTCCGATGGACGGAAGTTTGATCTTACTTGTCATTATTGTGGGAAAGCATGATATATTAGGCCGGAGTGCTATAAAATGCGCGATGATAAGCACAAGGAAAAGGGAAAAGAAAAAGTGCAGGAAAAGTCTTCTGAGCGCAGTATTGTACCTGCAAAGTCCAGTGTGAAGATAGAAGAGGTTAATGTCATGCATGCTACTAATTTAGATGATGATTACTTCTGAGATACATTCTATGTATATGCAGTGCTGGATCTTGGATTCGAGTGAGTCCTTTCATGTGACACCTTGTCGAGATTAGTTTTCATACCTATCGTATCATGTCTGGTTTTGTGTGTCTTGGTGATGACAGGTTTCTTGATTCTAATCACATGCATTGAATGGTTGAAAGGCAGGGTTCATTCTCTTTAGGAAGAGGAATATGAAAAATACAAACTGTTGGCTAGGGCATTGAAGATGTTAGGCTACAGTTTCCTTCTGGCAGTTCTTTTTTTTTGCATGATGTATGCCATATACCTGCATTGACTCCCAGCCTTATGTAGCTAGACAGCTTGATGATGCAGGGTATTTTGTGTCTTTTGGAGACTCTGCATGGAAGATTACTCATGGAAGGCTTGTACTTGCAAGAAGTGCCAAGTCTGGCAGTCTCTATCCCTTACTTGTATCAAGAGCTACATTGGATCATGTTTTGTCGGTGGGTTCTATTCCCCATGTATCCCTTTGGCATGCTCGTTTGGGGCATATGTCTCTTAAAGGAATGAAAATGCTCCGTGTTTTGCAGTATCTTCTACCTTTTGACTCTTCGCATTTTGATTCTTGTGATCATTGTTTGTATGGCAAGCAGACTAGAAATATGCATAAAAAGTCTGGTAAGAAATGCATGGGTGATCCCTTGGCTCTTGTGCACTCAAATGTATGTGGGCCCATGCCCTGTTAGTCACTTGGTGGGGAAAAGTACTTTGTTACTTTCATAGATGTTTACTCGCGTAAGGTTTGGGCTTACCCCATAAAGAGAAAATCCGATGTTTTAGACACATTTCAGCATTGGCTTGCATTGGTAGAGAACAGGTCTGGGAAAATGTTCAAATGCCTAAGGTCAGATAATGGGGGTGAGTATGTATCATGTGCTTTTGAGCAGTTTAGTGATGAGCAGGGTATTAAGCGTCAGTTGACCTCCCCTTGTTAAGATTGTGGGAGAGAAGGAATGAGTCTCACTTATAGCTTCCTTGCTTGCACAATGGGGGAATACACACACAAGTGGAGGCTGAAAACAGTTTTCCTCTTCTTAGTTGTGTAAGCCAAAAAGAACTCTAGTACAAAGAAATAGAAGAACCCTATATATGGGCCTCAAACCAAACTCAACTAACTAAGGTGGCATACTAACTGAACCACGAACTAGAGTAGATAAGGATAGCTGTCATCTAGCTATTATTCATGGGCGGTGTACCAACCGCATCTGCAACTAACAAGTCGGTGACATAAATCCACAACAGTCACCCTGGCATATCACGAGTGGAGCTCAATATCTCAACACTCCCCCTCGAGCTCAATCCCAATTCCTGCACACCAAGCAGGTCTCTGAACTTGCGCAGTTTCTCTGCGCCCAATGCCTTCGTGAATATGTCAGCTATCTGATCCTCTGTGTTGACATAAACTAGATCAATAGGACCTAGTAAAACTCTCTCTTGCACATAGTGATAATGCACCTCAATGTGCTTTGTTCTAGCATGATAGACTGGGTTATTTGCCAAGTTTATACTACTCATGTTGTCACAATAAATGACAACTGGCCCATCTGCAGGCTGATGCATATCATAAAGTAGCTTATGCAACCAAGCTACCTCACATGTAGCCATTGCTGTATCCCTGTACTCAGCCTCTGTGCTTGACAATGCAACTGTAGGTTGTTTCTTGCTGCTCCAAGTGACTGCAGCACTCCCAAAAGAGAACACATATCCACTGGTAGATCGTCTATCAGAAATACTACCAGCCCAATCAGCATCAGTGTATCCATATAACTGTATCTGAACCCCAGTCTCATAAAGTAGTCCATACTGCAATGTGGGTTTCACATACCTGAGTATGCGTCTAACCGTATCCAAATGCGGTTTCCTTGGAGCCTGCATAAACTGACTTACCAATCTAATAGCATAGCTCAAAACTGGCCTGGTAATAGTCATATAAATCAAACTTCCTATTATGCGTCTGTACATAGTAGGGTCTTCTAGAAGCTCACCTGCATCTGCGCTCAGCTTCACATTCTGCTCCAAAGGAACTGAAATAGGCTTACAGCCTGTCATCCCATATTTGGATAGCATGTCCAATCCATACTGCCTCTGCAAGAGCCGTATCCCACTTGGTGATCTAATCACCTCAATGCCCAAGAAATAACGCAACTCTCTCAAATCCTTCATCTCAAACTTCTGCTTCAATAGCATTTTCACATGAAGGATATCTTCATCACTGTCACCTGTCATAATCAAATCATCAACATAAATGACAAGTAGCATAATACCTTCCTCTGTTGAAATTTCATCAAAGTTAAGTTATAAGCTTTTAAAAAAAGCTTAAGCCTTGCAAAGTTTGATAATCGGTGCGGCGGCAGTATGTACTGATCGTCGTCGTCGCCATAAAAAAGATGCCGATATCCTCACTCTATTGACACAATTAAGTAAAGATTTCTTTTATCCAAAGCTTAAAGCTTAGGTTTGCTAAAGTCACAACTCAACCTTTAAATTACCTTTCTAACGAGCATTCACACTGAGTTCTTCTCCAAATCAACCCCGAACCGATTTTGCAACTCTAGCAAGCCCCTCTTCGTACCTACACTTTGACAATAGAGACAATTTACATCAAGCAATCTGATACACATAGTCTATTTCCCGCTTAAAGAAGACATTCATCAATTACCGTAACCACAAAGAAGAAAGATCACAAAAAGCCATATTTTAAAAAAGAAGAAGCAAGCCTTGTAAACCTAAACTTGACCTACGCTCATCCCTCTAATGAGATTTCGAGTGTGTGAGGTTGTTTGAGATTTTGCAGAATGTCCGATCATACTATGGAAGATTTTATGGATAAAGGTGATTTTTTGGAACCAACGGTGGAGCAAAAATTGATCTAATTATGATGCAACTTCAAGAGAAACGAAGAGCACATCAAACTTTGCAAGCTCAACTGGCTACTCTTCAACGATCCACTGTTGATCAAGATGGACTGCAATCCGAAGATGTTATATGACATACGATCGATGCGACACTCGAAGCATAATCTATCAAAAAAGAAGCCAAGATAAGTAAAAGAAATTTCAAATTCCGTACAGCTTTCAATGGGCTACATGATGGAAAAACTATTCTTGCTTTTATAAGTCAGTTTGATGAATATTATTTCCATGAAGAACAGTATACCGAAAAAGACAAACTCAATTGTGTTACTAACCATTTAGTGGATAGAGTATCATTATGGTGGACTATTGTCCACAAAAGTATTGATTGTCCTACTACTTGGGAAGCTTTTCAAAAGAAATTTTATTGAGGCAAAAGAAAATTCTGCCTCAATTTCATGAAAAATCAATCAAACAGTGGGATTTTCTGCAATAAAGAGATCGTGAGTCTATTCCACAATACATTGAGAGTTTTTGGAATGCATTATTGCAATGTCGAATGCTTGAAGACGTACTTGAGGTGATCCACAAGCGCAAGTATATGTCTGGTTTGCTTGGTCACTTCTATACGGAGGTGAACATATTCAAGCCAACAACTCTGGAAGATACGATTTCTTTAGCGTATGATACTGAAGACAAAATTCGTGGACGAGATCTCAACCCACCACCCCCTCTCTCACATAGAATAGCCATGGAAATAAGGTGCAAAGAGAAGAAAAAAGAAGAAAGAGAAAGATTGAAATAATAGAATTTCATTCATGTCATCATATCTCATGTGCATATAGTTCATATAGTTAAATTGAAACACCCGCATATTGGTGTTTAAGAGGAATGGAAGGGAAGAATGATGAAGGAAATTCAAATCTAGTATCTTGCACATGAAGCGGCATATTGAAGGCAGGAATGACCATAGAAATTTAATAGAATTACAGTCAGAAAGCACGAGACGGCATTCTTGATAACAAGATGGCGGCATATTCCGAGATGAAGACACTCGCTTGACCTGTGATGACGGACGAAGCAGCAGCGGAGTTCGTCTCCTTTCCTTCTTCTTCTTCTTCTGCCAGCCCTGGGTGATGTTTTATTTGAACTAACGGTTAACTTTTTCCTTCTCTGTCAGCTATTGGGAGTGTGTACCGAAGGAAGTGAAAGCAAGGAAAGGTTTCAAAGCTGGCTAAAGGAAAACTGTTGATATTAAATATCGGTTCTATGTCTACTGGTGCTGCTCG
The DNA here is from genome assembly GCF_053477565.2 of Lygodium microphyllum. NCBI lineage: Eukaryota > Viridiplantae > Streptophyta > Polypodiopsida > Schizaeales > Lygodiaceae > Lygodium > Lygodium microphyllum. The sequence continues at coordinate 41,494,906 of NC_141146.1, forward strand.
TAAGCTTGCTCTGAAGACAGATCTTGCTAAGCTGCAGCTTACTTCTCCAGTTTGTACGAGTGAGGGGGAGAAGGTTGCAGAAGGGTTGAAAAGCATTGTCGGCATTCTGCCCGACAAACAGAAAACGGAAGATTTAGTGGCTTGATTAAAGGCCAGGGTAGGTGACATGACGATTTGGCTTGTTGATGGACAGGCGGCTTACTGTGAATTATGATGGTGCATAAAAAACAACACTACTAATGGCATTTATGAGGCACATAAACGACCATCTGATGACTTGAATGCCATTGTGGCAATATTTCTGGGTTGGATGGCAACAACTACTGCTGTTAATGATGGACTGGGGTCGGCATACTGATACGCAGAGATGACGGGCTGATATGGACTGATACGCAGAGATGACGGGCTTATATGGCTTGGCGACTGGATGATGACAGGACAGGTTGACTGCTAAATTGCAGGAACTGCGGCACTCAATGAATATCGGCGCCATGGCGACTGTCAAATATCAAAGCAGAGCAAGAGGTGACGAATGACATGTCGGCAATGCTCGGCATAATTTTTTGACAGGCAATAATGGCCGGACAATGGCAGTGATGACGGCCTAAAACAACGGCTATTAAGATAATGCAGGTAAAATGGTGGGTGACGCAGGGTGACGGTGCTTGATGAACGAAGTGATGGTGATTAAGGCAGACGACGAGTAGGAAATGGCATAATCCACGAGGCATGGATGACGAGCGGTCCATAAACAGAAAAAGCAAGGTGGCCACAAAAGGATAATGAAAGCAAAAAGTTTTCAAATCATTAATTTGAAAGAACGTAAAAGCATGAAAGCTTCACATTTAAGTTAAACGTTAAAAAGCCATTTATGCTTTTAGAAAAGCACACCCGTGACCCAAAGTATGTGTTGAAAAAATCTATATAAGGAGAGGAGAAGGAAGAGCAAAGAGCCTTCCCCTTTGAGTCTTCCTGTATCTTGGGAGAGATGTGAGAAGAGGATCGCATACAAGAGAGCAAATCCTTGACGTGTTAACTTGTGAAGTCGGAGAACTTGCATCTAAAAGCGCGGAGTGTCGGCCAAAGGTTGTCAAGGTACGAAAATACTATTCATTTTGTTGATGTTTTTTGAAATTTTTGTTAGAGTGATGCTCTACTCGCATTCGGACTTGAGCTATGAGAGGCATTGTTTGTTTGGCGTTTGGTTATGTGTGTGGTTCATGTGGTGTTTGTCGAAACATTAAAATTTCTTGTGTTGTGTTGTGCATTGCATCTGACAAAGTCAATTTTTCCAATCGGCATTCCTTAATGTCTCGTTATCGGGTTGTGAGTGAGACTTGTTCTTGATCACCGCTCCCGTAACAATGTTAGAGAAAAGAAATCATGGAAAGATTATTTTTGTATAACACTTGGTTGATTTACAGTTAAAATCTTTTTAGCACAATGAGTCATATACGTTGCATTTGCATTCAAGTATAGTATCAAAAGGAAAAATCATGGATGCATAGCACCTATATGCTTAATTGTGACCAACACTAAGTGTGTATAAGTTTTACTTTGTTGTAGGGCAATACAATGATCCTTGGGGAGACATGATATGAGACTAAAATATTACGTTATATGAGACATAAATATTCATGGATTGTTATATACATTATGTAATGCCAAGAGGCATATTCCATGGTGGATTCCGTGAGGTTTTGCGCTGGATTCCGTAAAACTATATTTATTTGCCGGGGCTCATACACAAGGTGGATTCTTTGTGCAAGAAGTTGACGAGAATGCCTGTTCTTTTCAAACGTCATGTTAATTTAATGTGCACGTGGGTGACTCTACAGTGGGTGTTTCCGCAAAATACATATTTAAAATAATGGATGTTTATGAGTTAAGAGTGCACTCGTATTAAATTAAGGTTAGAACAGAGTTCCAACCTATTTATTTATTTTGTAGTTGAAGACTGGTAGGTATTCACTATTGTTTGTTTATTTTATTTATAAATAATTGTGAATGCTTCAGTTGATGTGTAGAGCAAGCAGTAGTGGCTTTGGGTAGCACTGGGCATTAGCGTAATCCAAGCATAAATTTCATTATTAAAATTATTACTCTATTTATAAGTTATAAGTTTAAACTTCTTTAGTAATAATTAGATCATTGTCCTTAGAACTATTAATTTATTTGTTTTCTAATATAGATTATCTTAGAATATGAGATTTAAGATATACTTTTATTAAAATAAGATTTATTTATGGAATACTTGTTATTTTCTCAATGTGGTTAAGTTTAGAAGGATTTTCTAGCTTTCTTTATAAAAGCAACAAGATCGCGCGCAAACCAGGATTTGGCACGCTCCATATGCGATGGTGATGTCAAAACTTCAAGATTCAGAGTACAAAATTTTCTGCAGAGCAACTACAACATGTTATAGGATACCTCTTGACTCTTAAAACTCTGTATTTCAATTGATATTTGTACTTTCTTTGTAATTATATGTAAGATATATATGTAAATATCCATGTAAAACTATAACATATAATTAAGGATGGCAAACCATGGCTTTTTCCATATGAGAGGTTGGGCCCAATCGTGTGTTTTTCTCTTGTCTTTCTCAATCTATCGAGTTATTATTTGTATTTAATAGTTGAGATGTTTGATTTATTAGATTTTTCCACTAAATTCTTTGTTTATGATTGAGATTTGATTTGCTATATTTGCCACGTGTTCCGCTTCTCGTAGCATCATGGCAGGATTTTATCAAGTTTTTTCTTTATGTTTGAGACAGTGCATCTTGGGGTCAATCCCTAGGGTGTAAGAGAGCCATAATAGCCACAACAATCAGCTGGGAAGTGCTAGTGTGGTATGTAAATTCTTATTGGAGGATGTGATTTGATGTTATGGTTGTGTGGGCAAGATGACTATTAGGATAGAAGTGGTATACAATGATGAGGCTCCAGATTTCTTCTCTAGGTTTGGATCGAGCTTATAGTTACATAGGCATATAATCCTGAAGGAAAAGAAAAAAGTGAAAGAAAACACCCTTCAATTGTCAAGGCATTAGTAAAGGCATATAGAGGAAAAATACAAGAGTGGACACAGTTACTTCCATAAGCTTTATCTTGATCGCACTATTCATAGTTCTATGATAGGGTATATGCTAGTAGAGTTTACATATGGAGTGTTACCATGGAATGAAAGAATGAGTAGAAAGGAGGTGGTAGCTCTAAGGATTCATCAATTGAATAGGAGTCCAAAAGATATAGAGCTTATAGTAGCAAGAATAAAAGAAACCATGTTAAGAAACAAAGACACATTTGACAAGAGCCAAAAACTTATAAGAAAATGAGAAGGGTAAAAAATGCTTTAAAAAAGACACTTGTAAGAAAATAATTAAGTTGCTAATTAGTTGAGATTTTTGAAGAATGAATATGCCAAATTTGGTTGCTCAGATGTGATTAATGAGAGAATATTGAATTCATTGAAGAGCTCAGCTATTAATTGTCCCTCATCTTTAATTTATGTCAGGGTCACGTTTTCAATTGTTTTTATCTTCGAACTTGGAAGAATTTGTATTTTCGAGAAATGTCCACCTATATCGCGTTTGTCTACTCTTGCATCTTCTTTCACTACAAGGGAGTGGGATAAAGGCGACGGCCATTTGCGACGCAAAAAAGCGGTGTCGCTAAAAGCGTCGCTATATGTGTCACTATTTGCGTCACTAGCATCGCATATAGCAATGCAAATAGCGATGCATATAGCAATGCCGGTTTGGGAAAAAAGTTTCGAAAACCCGAGCGTAACATTTGCCGAGAAAACATTTGCGAGAAAGAATGAAAGAGAGAGCGAGAGAGCTTAAAGCTTTGAGAGGGGGAGAGAGAGAGAGAGAGGAAGAGGGAGAGAGACAGAGAGAGAGAGAGAGAGGGAGCTCATCACCATTGTCACCGCCGCCGCCGCTATACATAAAGAAGAAAGAGAAGTGTGCAACGGAGAAGGGAGGGAAGGTGCAAAGAGAAGGTACAAAGGGTTTCATCTTCAGGCCTTTGAGATAGGTACATTGCCTGTTCTTGCTTTATTTTTGTGTTCTCTTGTTTTCTTTTTTTGTTTTTCTTTGCAAAGAGATACATGGAAAGACAGGGAGGGAGGAAAGAAGGGAGAAGAATGAAGGGAGAGAAAGAGAGAAAAATGGAGAGAAAGGAAATAAAGAGAAAGAGGAAGAGAGAAATGAGAGATGAAGGGAGGGAGAGAGGATGAGTGAGAGAAACAACGAGAGAGAGAGGGGGGAAAAACAAAGAGAGAGAAAACAAAGAAAGGGAAATATAGAGATAAAGAGAGGGGGAGAGAAATAGAGAGAGGGAGAGGGAAGGAAGAGAGGAGGAGGACGTAGAAAAGAATGGTGAGGTAAAGAGAGGAAGGAGAGTGAAAAGAAAAGAGAGAGAGAGGGAGAAAGAGAGATAGAGAGAAAAAATAGAGAGCGAGAGAGAGGGAGAGAGAAATAGGAAAACAATGAGAGAATGAGAGAGAAGGTTAATAAAGAAAAGTAAAGGGAGAGGGGGGAGAGAGAGATAAAGAGAGGTGGGGTGACATTTCTTTCAATATCTTTATTTCTTAAGCTTTTTATTTTCTATGTTTGACTGTCTTTGCAATGAGATGAGTTGACTGAGAGTGAGGAGGGAAGGAGGGAGAGAAATTGAGAGAAGAAGGGAGGGGAAGGAAGAGAGAGATGGAGAGAAATGAAAAATAGGAGAGAGAGGGGGTTCATAAAAATTTGTCAAAACCCGAGCATGGCATTTTATAGGTTTGTAAACAAGCAAGAGAGAGAGAGAGAGAGAAAGGCCGTCACCACTGCCGCCATCCACGAAGAGGGAGGAGACAAGTGTAAAGGAGAAGGAAGGAACTCCCGAAGGAGAAAAAAATGAGAGAAGTATGAAGGGATTCTTCTTCAAGCTGTGAGGTAAGTGCATTATCTCTTCTCTCTTTGTTTTTCTCTTTTTTTTACTTTTCTCTTTATTTTTATTGATGAAGAGTGTATTGAGAGAAGAAGTGAGAGAGATCATGTGCAAGGGAGATTGAGAGAGAGAGAGAGAGAGAGAGAGAGAGAGAGAGAGAGAGAGAGAGAGAGAGAGAGGTCGCTGCCACCACCAATCCACCACAAAAAGAGAGGGGACAACTGCAAAGAAGAAGGAGGGAGGCTGTGAAGGAGAAGAAGAAGAAGGTAAGAAGCGCGAAGGGATTCTTCTTCAAGCTTTGAGGTAAGTGCATTATCTCTTCTCTCTTTGTTTTTCTCTTTTCTTTACTTCTCTCTTTATTTTTGTTGATGAAGAGTGTATAGAGAGAAGAAGTGAGAGAGATCAACATGCACAAGGGAGATTGAGAGAGAGAGAGAGAGAGAGAGAGGTCGCTACCATCGCCAATCCACCACAAAAAGAGAGGGGACAACTGCAAAGAAGAAGGACGGAACCCGTGAAGGAGAAGAAGAAGAAGGTGAGAAGAGCGAAGGGATTCTTCTTCAAGATTTGAGGTAAGTGCATTATCTCTTCTCTCTTTATTTTTCTATTTTCTTTACTTCTCTCTTTCTTTTTGTTGATGAAGAGTGTATAGAGAGAAGAAGTAAGAGAGATCAACGTGCGCAAGGGAGATTGAGAGAGAGAGAGAGAGAAAGGTCGCTGCCACCACCAATCCACCACAAAAAGAGAGGGGACAACTACAAAGAAGAAGGAGGGAACTCGTGAAGGAGAAGAAGAAGAAGGAGAGAAGTGTGAAAGGATTCTTCTTCAAGCTTTGAGGTAAGTGCATTATCTCTTCTCTCTTTGTTTTTCTCTTTTCTTTACTTCTCTCTTTCTTTTTGTTGATGAAGAGTGTATAGAGAGAAGAAGTGAGAGAGATCAACATGCACCAGGGAGATTGAGAGAGAGAGAGAGAGAGAGAGAGAGAGAGAGGTCACTGCCACCGCTAATCCACCACAAAAATAGAGGGGACAACTGCAAAGAAGAATGAGGAAACCCGTGAAGGAGAAGAAGAAGAAGGAGAGAAGCGGAAAGGATTCTTCTTCAAGCTTTGAGGTAAATGTATTATATATTCTCTCTTTTTTTTTCTCTTTTATTTACTTCTCTTTTTCTTTTTGTTGATGAAGAGATGTATAGAGAGAAAAAGGGAGACAGATCAACACAAGGGAGATTGAGAGAGAGGGAGAGAGAGAGAGAGAAAAGCTGCCATTGCCACTACCATTGCCACCACATCCACTAAAAGAGAGGGGACAATTACAAAGGAGAAGGAGGGAACCCCCAACCTGTGTCTCTTCTCCATCTTGCCCTCCTTGATCTTGCATGGCAGGCACCAAGCAATCATGTCCCCGTTTCTCGGCCATGGAGAGGCCTCATGCCAAAGCCCACCACCTAGAGTACAAGGTGGAGCCTCCTCTAGTGCAGCAAAACAGGTGCTCCCCATAGAGCACAATGACCACCAAAGAAGAAGAGGAGATGGAAACCAGGTACTATCGCCCTTGGGGAGATAATGAGAATGTAGTGCGGATACGAGCTTCTCATCGCGAAAAGATCTTTTCATAAGGACGTTGTTCGGGAAGTCATACAATACTTGGAGCTAAAAGGGATGGAAAGAGAGACAGCCCACCAGTAGAAAGGTAGACTACTGCAGCTATGACGATAGAAAGAAGAGCCTACATGATGTACTACATGTACCTTCTATTACCAAGAATCTATTGTCGATTGGACAGATGGCAGAACGAAATTTGCAAGAATATAGTGTCAGCTGGATAGATGATTTCAACTGATACACATGGCTGTACATTCGGAAGTACAAGGATGAGGTACTGGATGTCTTTAAGCAAATGGGTTTATAAAGAGAAATGCAAGTCAGATGGTGTTAGATATGATCAATGCCCCACCCTCATTAGGTGCTACCAATGATCCATGGTGCTCAAAGTTGTAAGGCTCCCATTATGAGGAGAAGCCAAATGTGAGTCCGGACATTGATTGAGTCCTGACTTGTATATCGGATGAGGTCTATGTGATCGGATGGCAAAAAGGTGACTGTTGTGGGCCTAATCTTTGGGTTAGATGGAGTGGTTAAGCTGGTAGCAACTCGAGGCGCATTGCATCGAGTTGCGGTGTAAGGGAGTTAAAAGGGGCCCCTATTGTGGGGTCCGGAATATTCCCTGGCCGACTAGTGGAGGCTCATATGGTAGGTCGGTCAGCAGGCCGACCTAACGACCTTCGCGGGCTATAAAAGCTAAACCGCTTCGCAGCCATCTCTCACTCATCTTTCACCCAGTCAGAGTTGTTGTTCCAGCTAGCTTTAAGCTCTTCACCTATCTTCTGTCTAGATTGCCATCTAAGCTTCACACAGTGGAAGCGCACGGGTGGATAGAGCCATCTTTGTATTAGTTGTTTGGAGTTAAAGAATTTACTGATTCTCCTCTTATCTGTTGTGTACTCTCTATCTCTTTCTCAAATTCTGTTCACTGCGCCGTGTAATATTTTACATGGTATTAGAGCCCAAGGGGCTCTAGAGATCGGAGAGCGTGCAAGAGGCAAAGGCTTCAACAGCAAAGAGAAACTATGTCGACTCCGAGAAGCGATTCTGGCGCATCAGGAAGCAGTGCAGGAGGTGGTGTTGCTGTACCGGCTATTCAAACACTGAGGATTCGTCCACCAACCTTCAGCGAAGGCAAGTTAGATGGTACAAACTATACCTTGTGGAAGTTCAAAATTACAACTATCCTTGATTTTTATGAGCTTCTGGAGACTGTGCTGGGGACTGACGCAGAACCACAGCCTACCCTTGACCCATCAAATCCTAGTGTGATGATTCCTCCACTTGTCAGGTGTACAGAACCTTGCAACACAAAAGGATGTAATATGCATTTGTGTGCCTTAGTTAAAGCCTTGAGGTCATTGATTTTCTCATTTCTAGGATAACCAAAACTGTCAGATGCTGCAATGCACTAATAGTTATATTAGATTAAAATCAAAAATCAGGATTCAAAAAATCTGTCAAATCACGTAGAAATGAGAAGTTTGCTGAAGGAGAGACGGTTGAAGCATTCATCACTCGGATTAAGAATCTACGCGACCAGATGGCTGGTGCTGGGATACAAAAGACTAGCGAAGAGCTAGCTCGGAGGTGTCTTCGGATTTGTCCACAAAAGTTTGATGGACTAGTAACTGCCCTTAATACTCAGGTGAGACCTCAAGCTTTGACTTTTGAGGAGTTTTGTGCATTATTAATGGAGGAGTAGTTGAGGCTGAAAGCTCGAGAAGGAAGCAACAATGGAGATGCTGCATTCTCTGCCAATGCAAAAGGCAAAGGTGTTTCCTCCACCAAAAATGATGGTGACAAAAAGAAGAAGGGCGGCAAGAAGAAGTTTCAAGGAGAGTGCTTCTACTGCAAGAAGAAAGGACATGCAATTGCAGATTGTCATGTCAAGAAGGCAGATGAAAAGAATGGTACCCTTAAAAGTAAAGGGAAAGAGACAGCCAATACGGCTGAAGCAGAACTAGAATTATTCATGGTGACCATTGAGGAAGTATGCTCCTCAGCGCAAGAAGAATCTACCACTGACTCATGGGTGTTGGATAGTGGAGCCTCCCATCACATGACCAACAAGAAAGGTCTATACAGTTCTATGCAGCCTCTACAAGAATCCATCACTGTGACGGTTGGAAATGATGCTAAATGCCCTGTTGTAGGCACAGATACTATTTCTTTTGTTGCTGCAAATGGTGAAGTCAAAAAGCTTTCAAATGTGTTGTATGTTCCTGAAATCAAGAGAAATCTATTATCAGTTGCTGCCATAACTGATCTTGGTCATGAAATGAGGTTCAAGAAGACAGGTACAGAAATTATTGATAGTGCTGGCACAATTGTTGGCAAAGGAGAAAGAAGGAATAACCTGTATGAGCTAAGTGCTCTTACAGCCACCGCTGGAGTGGGCACAAGTAAGCTTTGGCATGAAAGGTTTGGACACATCGGATTTGCAGTATTGAAGGAGATGCAAAAGCAAGGTATGGTTGCTCACCTACCTACAATAACTGAATTGAAGGAACCATGTGAAGCTTGTATGATGGGCAAGCAACAGAGAAAGGCATTTCCACAAGAAAGCAAGAATAGAGCACAGGCTCCTCTAGAGTTGGTGCATGCTGACTTGTGTGGTAAGATGCCTACACAGGCCTTGGGGGGATCTTCTTATTTTATACTGATTGTCGATGACTATAGTAGGAAGATGTGGGTGTACTTCCTTTGTGATAAGGCTCAAGCTTTTGGTAAGTTTAAAGAATGGCTAATACTTGTTGAGAATGAAACAGGGAAAAGTGTGAAGAAATTTAGAACAGATGGTGGTGGTGAGTTCAACTCAAAGGAGTTTGAAGGCTTTTGCAAGAGCAAAGGGATCAAGTGTCAATTAACGACGCCTCACACACCTCAGTAGAACGGTGTTGTGGAACGCAGGAATCGCACCATTGTGGAGATGGCAAGATGAATGCTAAAGGGCAAGGGATTGCCTAACCATTTTTGGGCTAAAGCTGTTAATACTGCAGTCTACATTCTAAATCGGAGCTACACAAAGGCTCTCAAGGGAAAAACACCCCATGAGGCTTACACTGGTAAGAAACCATCTGTCTCACATTTCAGAATTTTTGGATGTGCATGTTATGCACATGTTCCAGATGAGAAGAGAAACAAGTTACAACCAAAAAGCAGAAAATGTATCTTCTTGGGTTATAGTGATGAGAAGAAGGCTTACAAATTATATGACCAAGAGGCAAAGAAGATCATCGCGAGCCGTGATGTGGTGTTCAAGGAGGAGCCGCATACAGTGGAGGAGGAGAAGGCAAGTTCTTCCACTTTATCATCAAGCGAAGAAGTAGTCCACTATGAACCTGTCCCGAGAGCTATCCCTATCCTTAAGGAGGAGGAAGCATCATCTTCAGATGATGAGGAAAAAGTTCACCAACCTGACATCACCCCACTAGAAAAGCCATTGCCACATTGGGTGAAGTAGCTCTATGACCACAATAATCCTATGCCTGCATCTGTTGAGGAGAAGGCAAACAAACCAAGGAGGTATCAGAGAATAGAGGAGCAAAGGAGGGCTTCTGCTCACATAGTCAATATGGCCTTGATGGTTGAGATTATGAGAGAAGTAAAGGAGCCAACTGACTTAGAAGAAGCACTTGCAGATCCATCATGGAAGGCTGCTATGCAGGCAGAGTATGACAGCATAATGAAGAATGACACTTGGGAGCTGGTGGATCGACCAGCAAAACGGAAGGTTACTGGCACCAAGTGGATCTGGAAGGTAAAGTACAAGGCTGATGGTACCTTAGAAAAGTACAAAGCTAGACTGGTTTCCCAAGGATTTTCACAAGTTGAAGGGCTTGATTTTCAAGAGTCATTTGCTCCAACTGCCAGAATGACCACTATTCGCACGGTACTTGCAGTGGCTGCCCACAAGAAGTGGCCAGTGTACCAAATGGATGTTAAGTTAGCGTTCTTAAATGGTGACCTCAAGGAGGAGGTGTACGTGGCTCAGTCACCAGGGTTTGAGGCCCCTCATTCTGAGAACAAAGTGTGTAAGGTGAAGAAGGCATTGTATGGGCTGAAACAAGCCCCCAGAGCATGGTACCAGCGGATAGATAGGTTCTTTTTAAACCTAAACTTCAAAAGATGTGCCTCAGATGCTAACTTGTATGTTTACAGGGATGGTAAAAAGTCTGTAGTGATTGTCCTATATATGGACGACCTTCTTATTATAGGTGACTATGAAGATATGATCAACCAAACTCGAAAGGCTTTGAGTTCTGAGTTTGAAATGACAGACTTGGGCTTGCTGCACTATTGTTTGGGGATTGAAGTCTGGCAAGAGCCAGGAAAGATCTTCATCTCTCAGAAGAAGTATGCATGGGAGATCTTGAAGGCATTTGGCATGACCGAGTGCAAGGAGATAGCTACACCTATGGAGGTGAATGCAAAGTTATCCATCAAGGATACATCAGCACTAGCAGACATTGGGAGGTATAGGAGGTTGGTCGGCAGTCTGATCTACTTGTGCAACACCAGACCAGATATCAGTTTTGCTGTTGGTGTTTTGAGCAGGTTCTCAAACAAACCTCATGAGAGTCATTTGAAGGCTGGGATGCGGGTGCTTAGATACTTGAAGAAAACTCTTGACTATGGTATCACATACAATTTCAGAACTTCTCTTGTGGGGAACTGTGACTCAGATTGGGTAGGAGACATTGATTCCAAGAAGTCAGTTTCTGGTTATTGTTTCTCTTTGGGTTCAGGAATTTTCTCTTAGATTAGTAAGAAGTAACCAACAATGGCATTGTCTTCTACCGAAGCAGAGTACAAGGCAGCTTGTTTTGCTGCATGTGAGGCCGTATGGTTGAGAAGGATTCTATGGCATATGGGAGTGCAGGATGAAGAACCAATTGTGCTGAGATGTGACAATCAGAGTTGCATCGCCATTGCCAAAAATCCAGTGTTTCATGCACGCACCAAACATATAGAGATCCAGTATCACTATGTGCGTGATTTGATGGAGGATGGGATAGTGGAATTGGTCTACTGTCCAACAGAGGAGAATGGAGCAGATATCTTCACCAAAGCACTTACGAAGGATCTGCTTCAAGTTCATCTTCAGAGACTCGGCATTGGGCCGAGGAGATAGTTCACCTATGGGTGGACATTGAGGGGGGGTGTTAGATATGATCAATGCCCCACCCTCATTAGGTGCTACCAATGATCCATGGTGCTCAAAGTTGTAAGGCCCCCATTATGAGGAGAAGCCAAATGTGAGCCCGGACATTGGTTGAGTCCTGACTTGTATATCAGATGAGGTCTATGTGATCGGATGGCAAAAAGGTGACTGTTGTGGGTCTAATCTTTGGGTTAGACAGAGTGGTTAAGCTGGTAGCAACTCAAGGCGCATTGCATCGAGTTGCGGTGTAAGGGAGTTAAAAGGGGCCCCTATTGTGGGGTCCGGGGGCCGCAGAAGCGGCCCCTGGTTGGGGGGGTCCCATGGGAGCCAGCGACCCCCCTGGCGGGGGTTCGGGGGCAGCGCCCCCGGCCCGATGGTAAAGGGAATATTCCCTGGAATATTCCTTGGCCGACTAGTGGAGGCTCATATGGTAGGTCGATCAGCAGGCCGACCTAACGACCTTCGCGGGCTATAAAAGCTAAGTCCCTTCGCAGCCATCTCTCATTCATCTTTCACCCAATCAGAGTTGTTGTTCTAGCTAGCCTTAAGCTCTTCACCTATCTTCGGTCTAGATCGCCATCTAAGCTTCACATAGTGGAAGCGCACGGGTGGATAGAGCCATCTTTGTATCAGTTGTTTGGAGTTAAAGAATTTACTGATTCTCCTCTTATCTGTTGTGTACTCTCTATCTCTTTCTCAAATTCTGTTCGCTATGCCGTGTAATATTTTACAGATGGTTGATTGGAAAGGTATAAAGCCCGCCTCGTTACAAAGAGATATGCACATCAATACGACCTAGATTATGAGGAGACTTTCAGCTTAGTTGCCAAGATGGAAATGGTGAGAATAGTGATTGCATTAGTGGCTTCTAAGGGATGAAATTTATGAAAAGTGGATGTCAAAAATGCATTCATGAATGGTGACTTGCTTGAAGAGGTATATATGGAGTAGTGTGAGGGTTATGTATACAACTTGAGGTGTATATGGATACTAGCTAGCAACCCCATCTATCATGCTAGATCCAAACACATAGAGATTCATTACGATTTCATCAGAGAAATGGTACTTGCAGGACAAATTGATCTACTTCATGTGAAGACACAAGACCAGGTAGCCGATATCTTTACCAAATCACTTGGTAAAGAGAAATTTGTTTGTTTCATGGATCTACTTGGAGTACAATAACTAATCTAAGCTCAAGAAATGGAGCTTGAGAAGGGGGAGGATGAGCTTGATTCTTTTGATCTTAAAACACCTCCATCCATTGAGATTAAGGGTGAAGACAAGAAAGAAGAGATAGAAGATGACTTAGACGTAGGTAAAAACAAAAAGGAAGAAGTAGAGCTTAGAGACACTACCACTCCCTATATAAGGGTTTCTGGCTCCAACAGCATGGTATAACTCTTACAGATGTCCAAATGCTCCCCCAAAAAGACTTGAACAATTTTGGAATAAGCTGGAGTGAGCAGAAGATCAATGGGACTTATTCATACCTCAAGGTCCTGACTATAATGAAAGCTTGAAGTGAAGCTCTTCTTCTTGGGCCTAACAAGTGATAAAAAAGCTCTTTGAGTAATACTTTTTTGAATTGATTATATCTAGCTTTTGTAATCACAATCTCTTTTTCTTCTCGGGCCTAAGCAAGTGAGGAAAAAGCTCCTTGCGAAATACCTTTTTGAATTAATTATATCTTGCTTTTACAATCAAAGGATTCAGTTTTTTTAAATAATCTGATACACAATTTTTAGACATTAGATGTAGCTAACATTGGCAAATGAATTATGCAAGAATATTTAGTGCATATAGCTAGATGCCCTGCCACCTATTTTTTTCCCCCTCTGTAACCGTCGCTATTTGTGTCGCAAATTTACTCTGCAACCGTCGCTATTAGCGTCGCTATTTGGGTTAGCGACGCAAATAGCGATGCTAATAGCGACGAATCGATCGCGTTGTTAATAGTGACACGAATAGCGATGACGGGGATAATTTTTTCCATGAATAGTTCTGTCTCTTTAAACGTCGCTATTGGGTCTATATATTGTAGTGTTTTCACACGCTCTTTCTCCATTCTCTTTCGTCATTATCTTCTTTATACTCGCTTTCTTATCACTATGATAATTGATCTACTAAATTTTTTAGCAATACCTCTGAAGTAATATAGATGCGAGCACATGTAAGTACAAGCTTACCATCCAACTAGATCCAATTTATTTATCTTGGAGAAGTATACATCATTGAGTACTAGCATATGAGATGGAGGCCAACAGATTGCGAACTCAAGGAAAGAAACATATAGATTTGTGGGTGGATGGAAATATTTATCCCAAGGACCATTCAACAAGTAAACCTCCTAATTTTTTACATATTCATAACTATGTGAGATATGTGGGGGAAGGTTATAATGGGATGCTTGGCTATTGTAAAAGGTTATACTCTATATCTTACACATACATGGCTCAAATGAATGAAATGAGAAAAATATTATTTATTGCATAGACAAACATTTCTGAACTTATAAATAAGATTGAATTTCTGAAAGATTCCAATAATTCATTACAAGGCAAGCTATCACACTTAAAGAAAACTACAATAGAATTTAGAGAGAGAATAACACCATTAAAAAATATAACTAGCTTGTGTGTGAGAGTAAAGAAAAGAAGATTGAATCTTGCAAAGAAATATGTCTCTAACATGTCAGATATTAATATTCGAGAGAGTGAGGAGAGAATCAATCTTTCAAAAGAGACCATGAATAAGAATGATACTTTGAGGATTCTTAGCTCACCTCAAAATATGGATATGAGAGGCCCAACTTTCAAAGAATTGGTCAAGGACTTAAAGGACATAGTAAAAACAAATGAAATTGTAGAGACATGTACTATGAGCGTTAGTGGAAAAGGTTATCATGATATCTTAAGATTATGATTCAAAATCCTAAAATATAATAAAATAACTACATTTGGGTTACCTTGAGCCCTTAGAGTATGGGTTGCAAGAAGTACCATGAATTGTAAGATTCCATAAGTTTCTGGGGAATACATTCATATTGAAGCATCTATGCCATATGAAAATACAAAAAGAAAATATAGTTTTGAATATAATGTGTTTAACAATATATGGATTGATCTAAGAAGAGTGCAGATTGCAATGGTTCACATGTATAAACTCACGTTAGAGGAATGCCATGATGTTTTGAAGTTTGTCTTGAAGTTAGATGAAGCACATATTCAAAAAGGACAAAAGATGAAAAGAGTCAGTATTTACATGATGAACAAGGTATTTGAATATAGTAATGGTGTGGGTCAAGCCCCAGTGCATAAGTTCCAGTCTGAGATGGAGATTTGGTAGGTTGGTGTAGCTCAGGTACCAATTGAGAATCATCAAACACTAAAATGGTTGCTCAATCATACATGTGTTCCAAACAGTATTAAGTCTCAAAGTGAAGGAAAAATGTTAGTTATTGATGGGGTTGGTAATTTTAATGTGAAATGGAACATGAATGCCAACTTGAAAACTATCAAATATATGCTTAGAATATGTAATGGAAAAAATGAAAAATATATTGCATGGAAAGTGTTGGGTCTAAAGATTGGAGCAACTTGCATCCTATAAGAAGAGTCCCAACTAGAGACTCTATAGATTTGAGTAAAAATAAAAAGAAGGAAGATATATGGGATCCAATTCTATCAATTCCTCTTACAAATGCTCATATATATACTTTGCATGCAAAGGTTAGAATAATTGATAAACTTCTCAGATTGCATCTCGACTATGCATACTCAATTAATCCATTGTCTTTATTGGATGAGTGTATTGACAAATGTGAGGCATTACTCTCCAAAATGGGTTTTTATGGAGATCAAGTTCACTTAAGAAAAGATCCAAAAATTTCAATAAAAATAAGTGATGTCTTGGCTGATGTCTCAATGGGAGGCTCAAAAGCTAGATGTTTTTTAGAAAACCATACAGGAAAACAGATGAGCATTACTTGGGAGCATTGGAGAGAGTTGTGTGGGATAACAACAAACGTTGCAAGCACACCACGACTTGCATTTCTTAGGATGAAGGTTTGGAGACACCTTGATGTCTTCCTAAAGCTCCTCAAGCAACAAACGAAAACCTACACGTATCCAGAAGAGTTCAAATGTTCAATTATAAATATTGTTCAAGAAATAAATGAGGCATGGAGAGCAAAGGATATCACATTTTATTTGGTAAGAGAGAATATTTAATCCAAGATTTCTTTGATAAAATTTTCAATGGCATAAAATGATTGTTACTCTTTTGAATTTGCAGCATATCCTTCATATCCATGGGCCTTACTTTGTGGAGGAGCAAGGCCCCCTAGCAACTTATAGCGGCCAAGGCATGGAAAAATCTCACTATCAAGCACGTACAAGTTTTTTTTGAAGCACAAGACATGGAGGAGGAGTTACAAAAAGTAATTCTCTTGAGGAGCTATTCAATTGGTTTTTTCAAATATAGCTTCAAAGAATGAATGCTTTAACTTGAGAATTCATAGTGTTTTTCAAGAAAGAAAAGTACAAAGCTAGCTCTCAGGAGCCTTTGCATCATCCTCCCCCTCTGGGATATTTTCTCTATAACCCAAAAATTTTCTTATCTTATAGCCAACTATTGATTTTATATTAGTTTGGTTTGCTACCAAAGCATAAGATGAGAGGGCCAGGAAGTATCCTACTTTAGAAGTAGAGAAACCATGACCATAACCAAAAATCCTAATTATCGCAGTCTTCTCCAAAAACATCACCTTGTGTGCATTGTACTCTAACCCAGAGAAACCAAGTAGTCTTGTAAATGCCTTGATACATAGTATAGGCCATGTTGCTTGCTCTGAGAAGATGTTATAAAATACCAAGAAAACATGTGGATCAATCCTTGCTAAGTAATGGCCAAGTGTAACATCTTTCAGTGAGCTAATACTAGCTCTCGTCCCTTTACCCCATCCCAAGAAGTTATCAAAATCTTCAATCTCCAACTGTAAAAAAAAGATAAATGTCAAATGAATGCTAAAATCAAACATATTAATGTATATCTTGTAGAATTCAAGATAATAGTACCAATTTATTTTCATCATTCTCTAGCTTAGTTGGATTCCATATGTTAATTCATGATTGTGTTTCATTGGTATCTTCCAAATTTTTAGCATATTGCAACTCTTCTCTTCCAAAATTGGAAATTCCAAGTCAATCTTCAAGGCCGTGGAACTCCTCTTCAGTAATCCCATACTCTTTCTCAACATTCTTTTCCTTATGCAAACAAAGAGAAAGGCCATCCCCTGCTTCAATAAACTTGTAGTCCGTAATTTCAGTGTCAAGTTTAAGTAACTCTTCTTTCGATTCATTTTCAACGTCAACAATGCCATTTGCAGCATTAGAAGCCTCTGCAATGATCGCTAAACAATTATCCTCCCTAAGGTTGAAGATACTTTAGATGTCTAATAGCAGTATGTATTCCTTGTCCTTGATCGCTAAACAATTATCCTCCCTAAGGTTGAAGATCCTTTAGATGTCTGATAGCAGTATGTATTCCTTGTCCTTGATAGGGAAAGTTGGAAGTGAAGCAATAGTATAAAAAGAAGAGTCACATACAAGATCAGCATTTGCATGTTTTTTTTCAATAATGGTCTCAACTTTGAATTGGGAAACATCTAGTTTTCAAGCAATATATGCTTCTTCCTCAGGGTCCAAACATTCCTCTATATCCTTGTCATTTGCTACCTCGTCCAAAAATCAGAAGCTGGAACATTTTGGATCCTCTAATTGTTGTTCATCAAATTTAATAGGCTATTTAACAAGAGTATACACAATGAATATACCTGGTTTTGACATTAGCCTACATTTCCTAGAATGAGCAGAACAAAACAAATCTGAGGTACAAAACTTGTCAAGAGAATGAGATGTATACTTTTTTGAAAACAAAGACTTCTCTGAAGGTGATCTCCCAATAAGTATGTGAACATATTCCTTTGGATCCTTTTCAACTATTGGAAATATAAGACTTTCAAACTCGGTAAACTCCTCTAAGAAAAACTTCTTGCATGAGTTCAATACATGGTCAATATTCCAATCAGGGTTGAAAATATCCTTTACAGTTCTATAATAAGAAGATAACATCATGCCATTCTAAAGAAGAAAGTTTAGGAGTCTTTCTACTGATGGAGAAACCGCTATGATATGAGACAATCTAGGAACCCTCAATGGTGACTTGCCTTTGACTGGAGACTTCCTAGGCATTCCCCCACTTGTTGTTGAACAAGGAGAGGAAACAGTGGGAATTTCAAGGGAGAAGGTAGGACAACCAGAAGCCCTTGACCTCGATGACAATCTTCTTCTTTTCTTATTAGGGGTGACTTGCTCTTGGGAGCTTGCAACATCCTTTGGTTCAAACATGAGGAAAAACACAATACGATGCAAAAGTGTGCACTTGACCTCACAAACAATGCCTCCTTGCATCGTATTTGGGGATCCACGATATGGTGCAAAAGTGTGCAGGTGACCTCACGAACATGGCCTCCTCACTTCATATTTGTGGATCCATGATATGACATGAAAGTGCAAACCTGACCTCACAAACAATGCCTCCTTGCTTCATATCAAGGAGTGCACATAATGGCACGAATCGACATATGAAAATTTGCAAGAAGAGCTCAAATCTAGCTAGGCTTGATAATTTGCCAAAAATTTCATAAATGTCTAATTACGTGTATATATAGACAAGGACAACAATTTGTCACATGGACAGCCATGTGAATGGCCCTCGCAAACCCTAGCCAATAAAACTGTGCCACGTGTCACCTACCCCACAAGTATAAAAGATTGATGCCAGCTTACATGGCTCACTTTTCACATCCATGACCATGAAAGATGATACAAAGCGAGTGACATTCGATCTCAGTGTGCCTTTTGAGGGACATTTGATCTGCAAATATGACACGAATACCCAGTAACATCGATCCCAATGATTGTCGCTTCGTGTCATATCGATAATTTCTACCTACCAACATCTTATCAATTTCTACTTGCAAATACGGTGCGAGTAGGTGAATTTCAATCTAGCACTTGAGTACATTTGCGCCGTATCAATCATGCAAAAACAGTCATGCAAGCTTCTCTTAGTAGATATGGCACGAATAGACAAAACCTTAATCATGCCGCTTGAGTGCGTTCGCACCGTATTTGTGGTCCGCAAATATGGCACGAATGTATTGCATGTGATCTGACACTCGAGTGCATTCGTGCCATATTTGCTATTCAAATCTTGTTTATGCCTTCTGAGTGATGTTCGATCTATAGATACAGTGCAAGTAGGTGAATATCAATCTAGCGCTCAAGTGCATTCACGTAGTATCGGTCATGCAAAAATGGCCACACAAGCTCCTCTCTACAGATACGGCACGAAAAGACAAAACCTTGTTCATGCTTCTTGAGTGCGTTCACGCCTTATCTGTTGCCTACAAATATGATGCGAATGTATTGCCTACAATCTGACGCTCAAGTGCATTCATGCTATATTTGCTCTATTCTAATCTTTGTTCCACAGATACGGCACAAATGAATCACTTTCTATCTTGGGCTTCCCTCCCTTCACGTCATATCTAATGTTTTTAAGTTTTTAATTAGGGTTTAAGGTTTTTGATCTATGTTTAAGGTTTCAAATTTATGTTTTAAGTTTTTTATTTATGTTTAAGGTTTTTATATTGCGTTTAAATGTTCTAACTTGTCTCATTTTCCAGCAGGTCATGGCTAAGACAAAGCTGAGTGCAAAGAAGGTGTATATAGACAGCAAAGATAGTGAGGAAAAAACAAGGCTATCAGTGGTTCTTCAATCTTTCCCTCCTAAGATCCCTCCTACCCCTAGTTTCCCTCAATCTCTTACCATGCAATCTAAGTAATCTAGTGTAGAGACAGTGTCTACTCCTGCCCATAGTAAGATTCATTATGTATTGTCCTCCCCTACAATTGCCAAGTTTCCAACCTCCCCTAGAGCCCCTATTCAACAAACAGAGCAACCTAGACCCTCTTATGTCCATGGAGAAGAAGAGTCTTCCAAGTTCAAGAGAAAGAGAAAGTCTAGATTTTATTATGTTCAAAAATGTTTTAGTGAGACAAGGAAGGCTTGAAGAGCTACACAATATGTGATTCCAAAGAAAGCATTTATCAGAGTTGTCAAAGACCTTTCTTATAGATTATTAAGGGTGTCCACTAAAGTTGGCATGCAAAAGAATGGCAGCTTGTAGCCATTCTTTGCCTTTAGGAGGATGTTGAAGACTTTGTTATTGATTTTATGAACGATGCTTACATTGCTGTTGCTCATGCTCATAGAGTGACTTTGATGAACAAAGGCTTTAGTATGGTCAGCAGAATTAGGTATAGGTTTGACAAGGTACTGAGGCCCTTTCCCACTACTAATAAAAAATCCTTTGAGATCCTTAACATTCCTCCAAAATTGTCTAGGGGAGCAAAAGGGCCAGTGATCGAGGAGGTGACACATTTATGCCCAACAAAGAACACATCCGGACAAGTGTTTGCCCAATAAGAATGACCACAAGAGGTTATAGAGTTGGAAGATGAAGTTTGCAAAAGAAAAATCATTGTCCTTGGCCCTGTCAATCTGGAGAGAATGGGGGAGGTATATAGGTAAATGGTTATGAATGTCTCTTGCACTTCTTTAAAAGAGGACTATCTAAGTAATTCCATTGAGGAAAAATCTATGCTTGTTGAGAAAGATATTCAATTGTCAGATTCTATAGTCTTTTGTTGCATAAGGTAAGGCATTTTGACTCAAAATTTTTACTATAGGGAATGATGGTGTTGTTCATTGCAAATGCCATTCCTTTGTTTTTGCTATTGGTTTTAGGGCATTGATTGCTTCTCTCAAACAAGAAATCTCTAAAACTATATTTATTGTTGATCCACTGTTATTAGTGGAACTGTTTTCAAGATCTCGTTCAAACATAGATATATTTTTCAAAATGTTGGATCCAATCACAAACTACCATATTTTCTTTTCTTATGTGCAAATGTATGCAATTTTGCAAAGAGCTTAATGTATACTTCTTTATAGTATGCATTTCTTACTAACATATCACTTTGCAGAGGACATTGGAGCCTAATATATATTAATATTCTCACTAGAGAAATTATCCTTATGAACTCTCTCAGTGGTATCCACCACGGCCAAGCAAAAATGTGTGTTGAATACAATATTGCTCACTTTTTAGTTTATTGTTTATTTAATTTAATCGTCTTTTTTAGTAATATGCTTCTATTTACAGTGCTGGCAAGCTAGTGGTTACCTTTTTGGACACCACGTATGAGGATATTGTTGATCCTCAAAAACCATATAGCTTTCTCCAACAAGAAGTGCCCTTGAAAAAATTATGCACATTCTTGTGGATGGAAAGAGATTTCAAATGTTTGTAGGATAATAAATTCAAAAATTCTCAAGATAGATGGGGTTAATGTAAGTATTTTTCACATTGTTTTTTTAGCAACATGTCTTTGAGATTTCACAACAACTGCTGCATCATCATCAAATTTTATAATCATTCCATTTCTTCGTTTTAACTCCCTACAAGTATGAACTATCACTACCCTAACAACTTTTGTTTTTTTTAGTGACATGTTGGGTATAGGGTCCAATTTATATTACAATTTTTCTTACAGTGCCAAGATTTTACCTTGATTCATACACATGGTGGATAAGAGAGAGATGCATTGAGTTGATTTTGGACAGAGAAATTATGCCAGTTGATCGTGACTCCCCTCCACTAAAATCCTCAACTAAGAGTAAGGGTAAGGCGAAGGTCAAGTCATCTAGAAAGACAAGTAAGGTAAACTCCAAAAAGATAGAAATGCCAACACTTTCTCATCCATCTTCTCATCAGCCTGAAGAGAAGAGGCCCCCTGTCCAAGTCAAATTCTTCAAGCAACCAAAGAAAAAAGTCACTATAAGGAGATTAGATATCTTTGCAGAAAGCAATGAAGAAGTTACAAAGCTAAAAGAAGACAAATAGATGCAAATGAAGCAAGATCCTTGTATATTTACACTTCAATTTTGTAACTCTTGATTCAATGAAAAGCTTTTTGTCAAATGTAAATGTCATCAATGTTTTCATATTTATGGCTCGAAGCTTACAATTATGGGAGGCAAGAAACTCATACAAGAGAAAGAGCATCTAGCTCTTTTCTCGATTGTTTTACCATTTACTATGAAATTATATTTTGGGGATGTACAATCTAGCATCTCCAAGGTATCCCTTACATCTTTAAGACTCCAATTGGATGTGATATTTACCTCCTTTTCTACAACTTGCACCTTAAGTTTGAAGGGCGTGCAATCTATATCAAAATGCAAGGGAATCCAAATGCCTAGTTTAAGTTTGTATCTCCTATAATCAAAGCCCAAAGCAAAGGTTTGTCATGCTATATTATAACACAGAGACAAGGATTAGGGGCATACAATACACCTCATGGTGTCACTCTAATGGTCAACCTCTCTAGATTTCCAAAGCCTTCCTATACTGTTATCTAGTTCTACTTTTGCAAAATTTCTACTTAGCCAAAATACTTTTGTTCTTTGTAAGTTTGTTATTTTGAAGCAATCCACAAAGATATGTAAGGAAATAAACCATGACAAATGTATTCTTCTTGAGATCCTTCAGTTGTCGTGGACTTTTGAATATATTGATATATTTTGAATTTAAAAAGTATGCATCGTTGCCTTATGAGGAACCTCCCAAATTAGAGGTGAGAGACTTGGCAATGGCAAATCCTCGATATGTCTGTACCCTCTCTAGATAGAACCATATTGTGTAGCATAATATATATAAAAATTTATCTCACTAAAATAACTAACAGTCTCATCAGCATAGATAAGGTCTGCAAATGCCTTATGAATCGCATCGAAAGTTCTACTCAAACTATCCACAAGTTTCCATTTAGTACTTATTGATGGAAATATATCTACAACCAAGAATTTGATATTAATACTTTTTTAAATGAAAAAATTTATCACATATGTTATCAACTTAATAATTACAATGTGTTTGTTGGCAAACACATTTTTTAGGAGATAAGTGCATATCCTTGGCTATGTAAACAAGTTGCACTTTGACTAATTACTAATTTTGAAAGCAATGATACGCCCCTTCTAGTGATGTTTTATATCCTCTCTTTTTCTTCTTTTCACCTTGTGAGAGCCTTTGCAAGAGGGTAACATGGTAACCCAATCATTTATGCAAAAGTTTTTGGGCTCCCAATTTTTAACTACTTCTTGACCATAGATAGTGCAAGCGTTTATTAAATGAGAAGGGCGCCTTTTGGATGCCATACTTAGATTGAATTCACAGAGAAAAATGCTCAGCAAGAAAGGAAAATGAGGAAAGAAAGAAGCTCCCGACTTTCAAAAAAGTCATTATTAACTTCACAACATCTTTGTCATGTCCTTTGTCATATTTTATAAGTAAATAAGGACTTTGGGACTACTAAAACATGTCAGACTTTGGAGATTTTGACTAAAAGAGAGGAGAGAATCCACGAAGTGGACTCTACTATCTCCAAAAAGGAGGAAACAAGAATATACCATATTCTTGCACATGTGGCAAACTATCTTTGGCCCTTTCCTTAATCCTGTGATTAACAAAAGTGCATTTTTTTAAGTGTTTTTGTTCCTAATGATAATTTTCTGATTAATGATAATCATCACTCTTGCTTGCTCCATCCTCTAGTTTGCGAATGCAACCTTTTCTTTTTTAAGCTCGGCAAGTGTAGCCTTTTTGTCTTCAATTTTCTTGTGGAGTTGGCTTTGAAATTCCTTCACCAATTCATCTTGATCTTCATTTTGTAACACATGGCCAAAGGTACCGAAGTGGTGGATACTTCTATGCAGGGTACCTTTGGCCCTTTGCATGAATTGGCATTAACTCCAGTCGGGTCTCTTGGTTCCTGCAAGAGGGGCTCCTTCGCTAGGTGCATGTGCCATCTCTTACACTTTGCCAACTAGGCACTGCACCCACGCCATGAGGTTGCTTTAATTGACCGCCCCCTATGCGCAGTACCTTTGGCCCTTTGCGTGACTCAGCATTAGTTGCAACAACTAGTCTCTTGGTTCCTGCAAGAGGGGCTCCTTCGCTGGGTGTAGGTGCAATCTCTTGCACTTTGCCAACTAGATACTACACCCAAGCCATGAGGTTGCTTTCATTGACCACCCCCTCTACAGCACCCTATGTTGGGGTGATTGTTGGTGTGGCCAAGACTAGTGATATGGGGTGCATCGAGATTTCACCATTGCCTTTCACCACGGGTTTTGGTCTAGCTTCCTATGCTACTGTGCTTGTACTCGACATTTCCTCCCTTACTCTAAATAAGATTGTTGTGTTGCCTAAGGCCAGCACCGAGAACATGCTTGTGCTATTGAACCCTCTTAACTTTAAAGATAATGTGTTCTATATGCCATGCATTAAAAAAATAGAATTTAGTGTACTATCAGCCCTTAATATCCCCCTCTTCCCTACGGCTTAAGGTTATGCATTCCATGGTAGGTTTTGAGAGCATTTTTTATGTATTTATCCTTCACAAAAGTAACATAGAGATAGGGCTAAAATAATACTAAACCTCATGTCTAAACCTTATCATACATTCACAAATACAAATGTGATTTTTTTTCTATTTTTCAAATGCAAAAATCCTTTTTTTTCTTTTTTCTATTTATTTATGATTAAATATCCATATTTTTTAATTTACTGATTTAGATTGACTGATCTTATTGAGAATTATGTTTGTATCACATTCCATCCCATAGGAACACCATACACACAACAAAATCCCAAAAACTCATGATTTTCTTAAAACCACAATGTCGCAGTTTTTGTGTGTTTATAAATAAATTATTAGATGATTGATTCTTCTTGATTTCCTTAACATTTCTAATAAATCAAAGCATTGACAACCAAATACAACCAGTTCCAACCATTTTCAACCAAAATTTATTATAAAACAATTATATTTACGACTTACTCATAAAACAATTCCTTATATTGTACATACACTACAACAGAAACGAGGCATAGACACGCATGTTAGATGCACAAAGTCAGGCGCGTCTATCATTGCGTCTATATATGCGTGTAAAAGTGCGTGTAAATAGACACAAATTTTGCGTCTATATATCCACGCAAATAGACGCCAATATAGACGCGCCAGCAGACGTGCAATTATTTAACCACCTAAAATTGGAAGTAATATAATTAAAAAACCAAAATTAATAATTATTTAACCACCTGACATTGATTCTTGAGCATGCACGTGTGCGCATGATAAAAACCATAGAATTAAGAATACACATTATTGAATCATTGAATTAAAAAAATAGAGTTAATAATTACTTTTTCATTGCTCTCTAATGAATGGCAGTTCCTCCAGTTGACAAGCCTGATATAAGTAATTAGCGGCAAGCGACAGAATCCTTACAATTAGTAGCAAGCATTGCAATATGTATCTCGTAATTTCTCTACTTGAAGATGATAAAAAATACTTCCTTTTTATTATGGAAAATTCAATTTACCTTTAAACTTGACTATTGATTCTTGAGTATGCACGTGTGTGCATGATTAAAATCATAGAATTAAGAATACACATTGAATCATTAAGCAAATTAAGTATGTTACAGTTAATGATTCATCTCATCTTCAATGAGATCAGCCCTTGCTAAACTATCCACTTCTAGGTCTATGTTACCAAGAGGTAACGAAACAAATAATTCTATCCCACTATCAGATGTGTTGCTATATTACTCAATAACTTCATCAATATCATCGACAATCACATTATTGTCTTCTTCTGCATTTCCTTGAACATCCTCGCGAGGTTCATCTTGTACTATATCACGCATATCATCCATTATGGTGTCATCATGCACATCATCATTAATTGTTGGATTGTCATCTACTATCTCCATGTCAGTAATATTACCATATATTGGTTTTGAACGATTAGATATAGGGATGACATACCACCATCGGTTATTATTTACCATTGGATGATACACAACTTGTATTTGAAAAAAAAAAGCAAGAAACTTAAATACTTATTATATTGTGTATATGTATCACATGTATACATATTAAAAAATTAGCCTTTGCATATATACCTGCTCGCATTGTTGAGGTAGTACTAATGTGACATTCTTGTTTTGGTGAAATTTTGTAGAGTCAATGATTACAAAACCACTTGGATGACATCTGATTGTGCAATGCTCACCATTTGTTACCACTTCTTTAAACCACTTCACATCCAGTACATATATAAAGAATCATCTGAAGTCAAGCTTCAGAATATCTTGGATCAAGCCACAATAACCTTCCATGGTACCATTGGCATCCTCGAAGTGAGCAAGGACACCACAATCTTGGGTATTTCTCTTTTCATCTATACGTTGAGTTAGAAGATGTTTACCCTCACACCAAAGTGCATTGAATAATGTGCACTAGTAGTAAAAGATAAAAGATCAAACATGTCAATTATTTATATAAAATAAAACTTATAGAAACAAATTAATTGATTGTATGTCTCACCTTTGATAAGCAACCTCGTGCGTATTCCCACTCTTCTTGAGATATATTAATTTCCTCCTCTTTTTCCATTCTCTCCATTTCCTCATGTAACCAATCTATATCAATATGACGTGGGAGCGCATTTAGATTATCTAGAAATGAGACATTACGTCCATATCTAGTGTAAAATTCTTGTCTTTCGCTTTTTCTTCTTGCCCTTGCTTCATTATATAGTATCACCCATTTGCTCATTACATCACTATTGAGCACACAAAAACTATTTAACTTACGAAGTTCTTCTTTTGTTAGCACTTTACTCATTCCTTTAGCTTAAGGTACTATAGAGGTCATCCTCAAGTCTTCATCATCTTTCCATAGTCGTGGTTGAGAGGGATCCACTTCAGCAAGATATTCAGAGATATAAACAAGGGATGATTGCACTAACCAACCCTCAGCCATGCTTCCCTCAGGCTGTGCTTTTTGCCTCTGCCCCACAAAGTGCGATCTCATCAATCAAATGTACGAGTAAATGTAATTGAGTAGTCAAAATGGATCGAGGAAAAATTTCCTCCATCAAACAAACCACCTCAACAGATAATACTCGAGCATCTTATTTTTGTGTAGAAATTCAAAGATATATAATGAAAAAATACAATGTATACAGACCTCACAAGCTCTCCCATCTTGTAAATGATATCACGTACATCTTTGGATACACAATGGAATATGCTAGTAGGAAGTACGAACTGAATGTAAACAATATTCATAGATCAAATGATTAGTTGAGGAAAAAGTCATCATACCCCAAAGTTTACACATAGTTACTCCACTAATTACTATATTCATGGTTAGAGATACCCTTACTTGAATCATTTTGTGCCAATCATGGGACTTCAAACCAAATAGTTGCTCCACAGCTCTTTTCTTTTTCTTTATGAAGGCTCCCTTGAGACATCTCGTACATCCTGTGGGTGTTCGAAAGCTATATATTTGTTCCTTCACTATTTTTTCCTTGTTCTTTGACAACATCCAAGGTGCATGGGGTAGCTCAATCTTTCCTCTGGGTCCAATGCATGGTTAGGCTTGTCTCATGCGACCAATGTTACGTAAATCCTCCCTTACATTAACTGAATCACGAGCCCTTATCAAGTGATCCCATAATGTAGATACAACATTTTTTAATATGTGCATGAGGTCCAACAGGTGATTGATCTTGAGTTCAGTCCAGTACGAAAGATGAAAAAATATAGAGAATCTAACAAACAAACAATTGATTATGTAAACAATTCATCATGCTAAATACTTTAAAGTCAATCGAGAGAAATGCACTTCTTACCGACTCATGCCAAGTGGAGGGTGGCTGTCGGCATTAATCCATCTCTCATTCCAATCTCGAATGGTTAGAGATTGTGGAGTCATTCCATTAGTAGGGAGAACATATTTGGGATGGTCAATAGGAAGAAATCAATGATGATTGTCGTAGATAACCTTCTTTAAATGTGCCGGTCTAGAGGAAACTAGAGAGGGACCGCAAATAGGACATGCATGATATCCTGATGTGGTTAAACCTGAAAAAATAAGTGAATTAATAAATTGCAATTGATTCAAGTCTTGAATTTCAAATGTAGAGTTATATACATGTACCTCAACACTCTCCGTATCCTGGAAAGTCATGCATGGTCCACAACAACATGGCCTTCAAAATGAAATCTCTAGAGAATGCAGATGCACTTGTATCTTGCACCTCAATACCTTCCCATAACATTTCTAACTCTTCAATCAAAGGCTCTAAGTAAATGTCCATGTTTTTTACCTTGTGCTTTCCAAGAATCAAAAGGGACAACATTACATGTCCCTTTTTAATTGCCATGGATGGAGGTATATTATAGTTCACCAATACCACTGGCCATACACTGTATGATGTGCTTTTGATGCCAAATGAATTGATTCCATCCATACCTAAACCAAATCTCAAATTTATTGGCTCTTTTTTGAAAGCGGGCCACAAATTATCTATATGTTGCCATTCCAGTGTGTCTGCGGGGATCCTCCATTTTCCATCACTTGAACGATGACTAGCATGCCATGACATGAGCTTTCCAATAGACTTACACTTGAACATAAGTTTTATACGTGGAACAATCGAAAAATGTCGCAAAACCTTACGAGGCACATCCATTGACTTCATCTCCACTTCGTATCTTGATTCGCCACAAACATCACACTCTCGTGCAAACTCATGAATCCCATGAAATAAGACACAATCATTGATACATGCATGGATCTTGACATAATCAAGGTCTCCCAGAGATGTCAAGTAATGTCTTGCTTGCTCTCTCTTAGTTGGCAATTTGTTTCCTTTTGGAAGCATTTGTGATAATAACCTACATATATTTTTAAAAGTGAGTTAAAAAACCACCAACATATATTTTTCTGTCTGATTTCAAAATAGAACAATTAATATTATGATTCATAAGCCAAACTGAATTGATACCTACTTCAATAACGCATCCAAACTGACATTACTCCATCCATAAATTGTTTGCAAGTTAAGTATCTCGAGGGACGCACGAGGAACGGAGTACGTACAACCTTCATACAACAGAGTAGATGATGCTACATACAGTGGATCATCTGGCTTCGTAGAGTGACCTTCTCCCTGAACCGGTTGCGAAAATAGATGGTGTACCATGTTGTCCAAAATCTCATCCTCTACGACTTGATGGGGCACCGCATCCTGCTCAACCACAAAAGGAAGTTTCATATACGTTGATATATAATTCCCGTAACATAGACTAGCAATCTTAGTGGTAAAAAAACACAATGAATATCGGTGATTTTTCTCGGTCCCATTCTCCATACAAGCTGAGGTGTGACATTGAAATTCAACGTGCTCGAAAAATACACCCTCGACAATGATCACACATGCATTTAATTTTTCATCGTAGCCATGCATCTTGATTATGAAGACGCAATGTTTCATCCTCACTTGAGGATGTGCTCATTGACTCATCAGCATGCACCACACTAGGTGATGACGACGACATGATTAAACCTAATTCATGACAACATCAAAATATTTGTCATTCATATGTTTACATAAAAACTTAAAGCTAGCGTATTAATTATTCTAAGATTTCAATTTTAAATACACAAAAATCATCATAAATACATTAAAACTTATTATAAGAATTCACTATCAAAACTTATCTTAAAAACAAAAAATTATGATAAAGCCTAAATGCACGTCTATAACCGCGTTTAAGTACGCGTCTATATCAGCGTCTATTTGCACATCTATGTTTGCGTCTATAGCCGCGTCTACATGAACAATAAACGCGCATATACACGCAAAAATAGATGCACACATCAAATTTCAAACCATACTTAAATCATTTCTTTTCAAACTGCGCCTTTCCTTTCCTGCGTTTTTTGTGGTTCTGAAGCTTGAGTTTAGCCGACATGCAGTCTTTTCATGCCTCACCTAGTCTCTTCATGCCTCACCTCCTCATGACTCACCTCTTCTTTCATTTCAAACACACAAGAAGGGAAAAAGGAAAGCCAAGGAGAGGAAGAAAGAGAGAACAAGAGAGAGGAGAACAAGAAGAAGCAGCAAGCAAGCAAGCAAGCAAGCATCAAGGGAGGGTAACTTACCAAGGAGAAGGAAGAAGCGCTACCATCTGCCACACCAAACACCCAAGGTGAGTCTCTCTCTCTCTCTCTCTCTCTCTCTCTCTCTCTCTCTCTCTCTCTCTCTTTGTTTCTCTCTTTCTCTCTCTGCTCTGTCTGTGTATTAGGATTTTTTATTCCATTATGTATTGCATTTTGTAAATCGTCAATGGCGGTCATCTGACTAAAATCAGCCGAATGAGCGCGTCTGCTAGTGCATCTACATTTCAGTGTAGACACAGGTATAGACGTGAAAAAATGTTTCCTCTCATTGCTCTGAGGGCGCGTCTTAGAGCGCGTGTGCTGGCGCGTGTGCAGGTCAATCTACACGCGATGATACACGCGCGCATAGATTGACCTGGAATATGCGTCTGACAGCGCGTCTATACTGCATTTCATATGTGAATATAGACGCGCTAAACAGAAGGTTGACTTTAGGAGCGCGTCTGAGAGTGCGTCTAACCTGTAATTTAGATGCGGTCATACACGCACCAGCTCTCCCAACTCTGATAAAAAACAATACATTTTTGCAATATGAATGTGACCAATCCCATGTTTGTGTTTATCAGTTTTCTTGTTTATGAGAAGCATTAGCACTTAAGTTTTATGCTCAATGTCTAAAGAAAGCTCTTTGAAAATGTAGGCAATATATGATTTTTTGTATGCAAACAAATTTGTCTTTTTCTTGTGTTTTTTTTGTAGATGTCGTATCCTTGTTCATCTAGCAATGACCCGGATTTAGATCGCATGAATGATACATTGGTCTCGTTTGGCAGGGGGTCAATGCATTTTTTGGAGGTTTTCCTAGTAGGGAAGACTTCAAGGGAGAGATGACTAGACACCTTGGCCGCTCTCCCACAGTAAACGAGGTGTTTAGTGTCATGTCTGGAATGCCTCTGACGTCTTTGCCTGGTACTACTTCCCAAACTCCACATGCAGGTGCTAAAGCACAAGCATCTGCAAAAGCACGTGCATCTAGCGAGGCAGAGGGTAGTCGACAGAGAGGGAGGAGGGAGAGTCGAGGGGGAGGACGAGGCTTGTGTGGGGGTTGCCTATGAGGTGGCGAGTGATCACCCTCACCAGTAGATCACGTAGAGAAGCTTGTACGCCAGTACTATAGAGTTACAGATGCTGGTGGCATCTTCCATGATGATGAAGGAAGGGATGTAATGGCGTACATGAGGAGCGTCGTGCATGTGACGTATAAAGATTGTTTCATTGCCTTTAAAAATAAAAAAGGCGGCTTGTGGCAGGAGGTGTTGAGGGCAGTCCATAGGAGGTACCCAAATCCTGAGGATCAGCGATTCTCGGATGATTGGGGACGCACAAAAGTGAGGGATATGCTTCACAACAAAAGATCCCACCTCATGACACGTGCCAGGGACTCACTGCGGAGGTAGGAGGAGGGGCGTGGAGCCTATAGCCAACCACCTATGTGCCACCGCATAGAGTGGAAGAAAGCCAAGAAGAAAGCAGTAGAGACGCCAGCATGCAGAGGCGCGACAGATCCAAATGGAAACCATGGGATCGTCGCATTATGGATCGGGCAGCAGAGAGTCGTGGGAGGCAGAGTTTGTAAGTATATTTTGATTTCTAGTTTTTTTAAATTTATATCTCTTTCAATTCTTTATATAATTTGTTCTAATATATTGTGTCTCATAATTGTTTGTATATATCATAATTATTTTGCAGACTACTATCGTTGGTAGGATGCCTACTCCTAGAGAGGTAGGTTACCATCAAGGCCATAACCGCGCAGCCACATGGCTTCACTTCTATGAGGAGGGTCTCATCACTGAGGACCAATACAACCGGGCTATGAGGATTCGACAGCCAGAGGAGGTATGTTTTTCATACTTTCCTATTAAAAGTATAGCTAATTATAACTTTTTCTCCACCATGTCTATGTAAGCAACCTTGATCTTTTGTGTGTGTAGGCGAACCCAGATGTGGAGTATAGCGAGGAGGGGGATAGCGACGCTAGTAGCCATGGTGGTACTAGCGAAGATGTTTCTTCTTCAGATTCGTAGAGGAGCACCATACCTCCTCTATGGCCTTGTTTTCTTGTATATGTATGATCCATCTTTGAGCCTATTGCTTGCGGCCACGCTTTAGGTCGCAAGCACTTAAACTTCCCATCTAAATGCTTTAATTCTCATGCTTTTAGATCCATTGTCTTTTTCCCAAATGCACAATCTGATGTATGGGAGGGGGAAAAAGATCCCCTTCTCTCATCGAATCAACCATGAAAACACACAACAAGAGGAGAGAGGACACTATCTAAGAAAACTTGTGTAACGTTCCTAGCATCAAAATCTATCTAGAAAAACTCAATCTCATCAATCCACAATCGTTTCATTTTCCATGAAAATTGTATCTTTTACGTCTCTTGGGCACTTTTTTGCTTCAAAAATGGCCTCCAAAAATCTGCTCTCAGAGTATGTTCGCAAGAAGAGATGGATGGCAATATAATAAGTTCAAGAGGATTAGAAGAAATATATATGGCTATTTTTGAAGAATGTCTTTCTTTGGATGCACTAAAGGTATGAAAGAGAAACTCTTTTGTGAGCATGTGAGAGCAAAATTTTGGTGCCAAAAAGTGCTTAAAAATAGCTAAAAATTATGAATATCAAGGAAAAAATATGCAATGTCAAAGGCGGCGGCTCGACCTAGGACGATTTTAAGCGTCAAAGTGCTCTAAGGACCCCCGGGAAACACTTGCAGATTTTTAGTAATTTTTCCATGCGCCTGTGCCGGTCAGTGGAGCTGTCAGTCAGTGCGGGATGCCGAGACGAGCTCACAGAAATTTTCAGATCTGGATTCGGACACCGTATGCGAGAGAGGCGGGAAAAGGGCCAAAAGGCCGGTCAAAATTGGGGAGGTGCCCAAAAAGGAGAAGGGAAGGGGTGCCTTTGGGAAGGGGCACCCCCCCCTTCATTAAAAAAAACGATTTAGGAGGGGGGCGGCGGCTGCACAGAGCCGCCGCGGAAAAAACGCCCCCCCCCCCCCTCAATGCAAGATTTTTTTGAAGAGCAAGCCATGGAGGCAATTGCAGCAGGGTATTGCACTCATTCCACGCTCCGCATCGCTCCGTCCCGCGCGAGAAATGGCAGCCTATAGAGAGAGAGAGAAAATCAGTATTTCTCTCTCCTCCCTCTCTCTCCTCTAAGGGGGGATTCATGCGGGAAGAGAAAGGAAGAAGAAAGAATGATGGAGGCTTGTCCGGCATCGATCGGATCGCTCCACGGGCTAGAAATGGTAACGTGTGATCGTCATGAGCATGAAGTGCTGCTGATTTTCAGATTTGCAGCCATGGACATGAAACCCGAGACACGCAAATAAGTGGTAATTCAATTTTTTCAAAGGAAATTTGAGATTTCATGGCTTTTGATTGATAAAATGTTGTTCATGTGGGCTAAAAATTGTTCATGTTGCTGTCTTCCATGATTATTTGTTGAGCATAATCAGAAAATCAGAAAAACATGCATCTTGTGGACCAAAATAATACCCTAAAACACGTAAAATATGGAAAATCAAGGGAAAATGATGTTTTTGAGCATAAAAATGGAAGAATAAATAGGAACACCAACTAAATTTTCATTTTTGTTGTAAGAAGGAACTAAGGGCCACAGCCCATAACCTATTTTGAATTTTCAGTAATTAAATAACGCAAAAAATAAGGGAAAATATAAGGAAAATAGAGAAAAAACCACAAAAAAGGGAAAAAATGCATTTTGGGTGCGGAAAATTAATGAAAATTAAGAACAATGTTCGTGAATGTTTGTGGGGACTGAAGCATGAGGATTTGCCTCAGTTCAGCCCCACCTTCTTGTTCTAGTGTGTTTTTCCCCGCTTTTTACACATAAAATGATGACAAAATGCCTTATAAATCTATACAACAATGCAACATTTGATCGATGGGAGGGGAGAGTGGTTAAAATGTGTCTAAATGTGGAGTAAAATGATAAAAAGATTGCTGGTTTTTGTTTGCATGCCATATAGGTCGGTGAATAATTATAGAATGAGAGCCTAGTAGCACGAGGGTTTCCTCGGTGCTAGGTTCGTGCAACGCCGCATAAGAACGGTAGTTGAAAATCATTAAAAGAATGTTTTCCACATGTGCACAATATTGATTTTATAAATTTTTGAGCACTTAGCATCTACACTATGCATAAATCATGGAAATATTTAAAGGTATCAGAAATCTTGGATGCACAGCAATTGCTTTCATTAGGACCTTGACCCACGTTGAGTGAGAGACAGGACACCCTAAGCCATAGGCTAGTCAGGGGGCCTAGGGGAAAGAGAAGTAAGGACAATGGTACATTCCTATATACGATTAAATGGTACCTTGAGTGGATTTTGTGCAAAATGTTTATATGTTGAGCGACGCACCGAGGGGCCAATCCCCAAGGTGTAGGAGAGTCGTAGAGGGGTGGCAGCACTCAGCCGTTGGAGGACCCCCTATGTCTATGCTTCGTGCCATTAGGCAATGTGTAAGGGACTCCCTCTGAGGAGTAGTGGGTGAGAGAAGAGTGGACTACAAGCGACGTAATACAAACACAAGATGTCTAGGAAGGCAATGTATGTGTCATCAACGCTCCTGGCCGCGAGGCCGTGGGGTTGTTGAGCACGTGAGATAGAGGTCCGGCTAGTGCACGAGCCAGTGCCGGCTCGTTCTAGGTTCCATCAGTGGTGCGTCTGCCGCCAGGAGCCGCTTAAAAGTGGCGGTCCTCGAATCCTGGTTGTCTAGGGACCAACTAGCAGTTTATGCCAAAGGATACTGTGATTGATCCATTATTTATCGATAAGCATCGTCTAGCAGAAATCCAAAAGCAAGAAAGAGACGAAAGAGCTAGGCGACGTGCTGAAATTTTTAGGAGATATTCCCCTAAGCGTAGCAATGCTGAACCCTTACGAGGGAGTGGATCTAGTGGTCTTGGGGCCACAAGCAGTAAGTTAGGAGAAGGTGGAAGCTCTAGTGCTCCCCTTTCTTCCATAAGCCGGTCTACATCAAGTGCGGGAGGTGTAACCCCATCGTCCCTTATTCCTAGTGCAAATCCAATCCTCGTCATGGCGCAACCTATTGCAATTCCAGCAGGAACGACGGATTTTCCAGCTCTAGGTTACCCGCTATCCATTTTTAATGGGCTAGTTGAGGAAGATGCGGAACTCCACATTAGGGAGTTTCAAAAGCTGATGTTTAACTGTCGCATCCAAGAAGAAGGACATTTAATGATGTTCTTCAACATGACTCTCAAAGGAAGAGCCGCTATATGGTATCATGGTTTAGAAGCCGGAACCATATTGAATATTGATTCATTTTATGGAGCTTTTCGAAGGGAGTTTGCCCCTGAAAGGGGGGGAAATATTGGTTGCGTGTACTCAACGTGACCCGCCAAGAACCACACGAGGACATTCGTGCTTATGCGAAGAAAATAAAAGAGGTTTTCCGTAAGTTGGACACCTCTATTCCTATCCCCGCAGCTGCCCAATTGCAATATTTCCTACATGGTTTGGACTTTAACATCCAATTGCAGTTGAGGAGTGTCCCCTTGGGGGATATAGATACTGCCATTACACGAGCACAAGAGGTGGAATCCCGACTACAAGCAGTCTATGCTTCTCGAGGCAATTCGAATATGGGTTTAGTATTGGGAAACAATATGGCGATGGCCAATCGCAATAATGGCCAAGGGATAGTGATGGCTAACCCTAATGGGAGAGGGAACATGATGCAGAATGTCCCTTTATTACCAGCTCCCCCTAGCATGTCGATGCCTACGGGCAGTCAAATGGCTCCAAATGGTGGAGGCCAGGCGGTCAATTCTAATACCATGCCTGTGGCTCAACAACCAGTGCCTAATCGAATTGTTAGGCCGATGGAACGACATGGTAATGACCAAGGCTATGAGTCGAGTGCTTCCAATGTTCTTGGCGAGGTTAAGGACATGATGAAGCATTATACCGACATGATTACGGAGCAGTATCGGCAAATAGCCGTTAATATCAACTTCCTTAAAAAACAACAAAATTTGATAGGAAGTAGATGCCCAGATGAGGGTGCACCTTCGAGGTTTAGCTGCAAATGGTGTGGTGGGCAACACTATCCAAGAAATTGCCCAAATGTTAAGTGCGACATCTGTGGAAAATCCAGCCATTTAGCAGCTACTTGCTGGAGTAAGATCAGTTCCCTCCAGCGAGGTAGTCGGCAACCAGGGCCTGTTAATCATCGTGTGCAAGGAAATGATTTCTTTTAAGAACAATGTTTGTGAATGTTTGTGGGGACTGAAGCATGAGGATTTGCCTCAGTTCAGCCCCACCTTCTTGTTCTAATGTGTTTTTTCCCGCTTTTTACACATAAAATGATGACAAAATGCCTTATAAATCTATACAACAATGCAACATTTGATCGATGGGAGGGGAGAGTGGTTAAAATGTGTCTAAATGTGGAGTAAAATGATGAAAAGATTTCTGGTTTTTGTTTGCATGCCATATAGGTCGGTGAATAATTATAGAATGAGAGCCTAGTAGCACGAGGGTTTCCTCGGTGCTAGGTTCGTGCAACGCCGCATAAGAACGGTAGTTGAAAATCATTAAAAGAATGTTTTCCACATGTGCACAATATTGATTTTATAATTGTTTGAGCACTTAGCATCTATACTATGTATAAATCATGGAAATATTTAAAGGTATCAGAAATCCTGGATGCACAGCAATTGCTTTCATTAGGACCTTGACCCACGTTGAGTGAGAGACAGGACACCCTAAGCCATAGGCTAGTCAGGGGGTCTAGGGGAAAGAGAAGTAAGGACAATGGTACATTCCTGTATACGATTAAATGGTACCTTGAGTGGATTTTGTGCGAAATGTTTATATGTTGAGCGACGCACCGAGGGGCCAATCCCCAAGGTGTAGGAGAGTCACAGAGGGGTGGCGGCACTCAGCCGTTGGAGGACCCCCTATGTCTGTGCTTCGTGCCATTAGGCAGTGTGTAAGGGACTCCCTCTGAGGAGTAGTGGGTGAGAGAAGAGTGGATTACAAGCGACATAATACAAACGCAAGATGTCTAGGAAGGCAATGTATGTGTCATCAGCGCTCCTAGCCGCGAGGCCGTGGGGTTGTTGAGCGCGTGAGATAGAGGTCCGGCTAGTGCACGAGCCAGTGCCGGCCCGTTCTAGGTTCCATTAGCATGTGTGGCAAAGCTACTTAGTTGTTACAAATTATGCAGGAATTTCGTGAGAGTCTATAGGCTAGGCATAGATTAGTGTAGGTGAGAGTTGATTTTAATATGGAATTGAAAGTGCAAAAGTTGCATGGGAGCTATAGAAGTGGTGATTTTGGTAGAAAATGTGTAGATCATAGATCAAGGAGTTGTATATTTGCTAGTTGGATTTCGATGTCAAAGATCCAATGCAAGTGTCTATTCATCGATTGGATCTCCTTTAACTCCTATCTAATGGCCACAAGATTTGGAGTCACAAAGTAGCTACATGATCTAGAAGCCAAAAAGCAAGCGACAGAGGCCAAGGTAGTAGTTTTTGATGCTAGGAAGCTGACTATCCTCCTGTTAGATTGCAAAATTAGAGACCGTTTGCCTCTCTAGTTGGATGGAAACTACTTTCCAACAGTGCAAACGCAAAGGCAATGAACTAGATAATTTACCAGTTAGTGATTAATAAAGATTAAGAAACCAAAAAAACTCAAAAACTCAATGAAGGGGGACGGGGGCATTTTTTGATTCACCCTTCATAGGAGATTAATTGGTAATTTTCAATTGGTTGTTGCAAGAAGTAGCATTGGCCACGGATCGATGCAAATTTTTACCTCAAATCACCATAATAAGCGCTAAAAATTATATATTATATTGAAAGTTTAGATTTTAGTCTTTCTATCTCATCTTTCTCTCTTGCCATAATTAATATTCATATGGGTTGAGATGATGATGGAAAATGGGTGCCACTTCGCGGCAAGATGCAAGGAATGGAGCAAGGAAGTGTGAAGGTGGTCAGTTGTGGCTAAGTAATGGCCTTGGTGGCTCCATTTTTCAAAATACAATGCATCATGTATGTGAGATTTAGCATAAGTGTTGATTTATTGCATTTTATGTCATATCACTTATGTCTTTTGTCAGAATTGATTAAAAATGCATAAGTTATGTTTGCTAATGTCCAAAACCATTAAAAATTTACTCATTTTCATTCAATCATAGTAAAAATATTAAAACTACAAAACCCAAGATGTAGGATTGAATGGAAAAATAGAGAATTTTTTGGGTTTTGAGGGTTTAATGTTGTTCATATGAAATAATAATTGATATGCTCATGGACCACAATCCATACTAGTCAATAAATTAGAATTTTTTTAAAAAAATTGTAATTTATATTCAAATGAATAGTAAAAACTATGAAAAATAGTATTTTTAAAGAAAAAAGAAAAAAATATTTTTAATGCACTAAAAAGTATCAAAAATTAAGATTGTCTATGTGGATGTATAATGAGGATAGGGCATGGGGATTTGCCTTATTCTACCTCCATTTATGTGTGAAAAGTGTGTATTTATTGCTTATTCATACAAAAATGACAACAAAACCCTTTTACATCTACACACGAAATCAAAACCTAAGTGGTAAGAGAAAAAAGGATTGAAAAAAAATAAAACTTGAATAAGTTTTGATTTCATAGTATATTATGTCATATAGGCTTTCATTTATTTAAGTTTGAAGAGGAATAGTAGCATAGGTTAGTAGCCCGGTACTATCCCTTTGCAATGCAGCATAACGTTAGAGAAAAGAAATCATGGAAAGACTATTTTTGCATAACATTTGGCTAATTTATAGTTAAATTTTTTTTAGCACAATGAGTCATATACGTTGCATTTGCATTCAAGCATAGTATCAAAAGGAAAACTCCTTGATGCATAGCATCTATATGCCTAGTTGTGACCAACACTTAGTGTATATATGTTTTCCTTTGTTTTAGGGCAGCACGATGATCCTTGGGGAGGCATTATATGAGTCTCAAATATTACGTTATATGAGACACAAATATTCATGGATCCTTATATACGTCATGAGAGGATTTTATTAGGTTTTTTCTTTATGCTTGAGACAGTGTATCTTGGGGCCAATCCCTGGGGTGTAGGAGAGCTGTAATAGCCACAATAATCAGCTCTGCTGGGAAGTGCTCTATCTATGTGTATAATGACGTGTTAGTCACCAATATGTATGCGATAGTCCCTCTATTTGGAGTCATAATGGGCAATACATTGGACTATAATTTGAAACTCATGTGTACAAATGCATTCGTTAGATTAACCATTTCATAGCATCCAGACGTCTTGGCTGCTGTGAGGCTCTGGGATTGTTTGGAGTGTAGGAGCCCCTAGATAGAGCCTTAGAGCTAGTGTCAAGCCCATTTTTAGTGCTGACACTAGGCTACATTCAAAAAGATCAAAGACACATATTAGTGGAAAGCCATATACAAGGATATCTTACAGTGTTGAGATAAGAGATATTGGTGGAAAGCCATCTATAGAGATGTCTTATAGCTTGTTGAGACTTGCAATGCATGTCAGATGTTTTCTTCTATGAGACACTAAAATGGATTCATGATAGTTTCACCGTATATAATATGTAAGATACCACATGAGTTCAAAAGAAAAGGTATTATATTTAGTAAAATTTACAAGATTAAAATTGCAAAATGAGTTTTTTAATGAGGATTTTAAAAAATCCATAAGTTTAGTAAAGTAAAAAGGGTCATTTTAAGGCCTTATAACGTGTAAAGAAAGGGTATTTATTAATATCCTTTGAATGCATGTTATATAGATTATATCTTATAGGTGGACTACCTGGGGATGGATTACATCCTACTTACCCTCTCCCTATGCATTGTAGATATTGCAGATGGGTTGTGGATTTGGTGATCATGCCTATGGAATTATGGAAAATGGGATATATTTTTCTTACACAAGAGTATCTTACAAATCAAGTTGAAGGCTAATCTTTGGGAAGAAACACTGCTTGTGTGGCATGCAAATTCTTATTAGAGGATGTGATTTGATGTTATGGTTGTGTGGGCAAGATGACTACTAGAATAGAAGTGGTATACAATGATGAGACAAGAGATTTCTTCTCTAGGTTTGGATCAATTTTATACTTACATAGGCATATAATCCTAAAGGGAAATAAAAAAGTGAAAGAAAACACCCTTCAATTGTCAAGGCATGTAGAGGAAAAATACAAGTGTGGACATGGTTACTTCCATGTGCTTTATGTTGATCATACTATTCATAGTTCTATGATAGGGTATATGCTAGTAGAGTTTACATATGGAGTGTTACCATGAAATGAAAGGATGAGTAGAAAGGACGTGGTAGCTCTAAGGATTCATCAGTTGGATAGGAGTCCAAAAGATATAGAGCTTGTAGTACCAATAATAGAAGAAGCCATGTTAAGAAACAAAGACACATTTGACAAGAGCCAAAAACTTTGGCCTAGTGCTATTGAAGAAGTAGATTGGATGCTCATATATGACTATAGTTTGGATAACCAACATAGTACCATTAGAAAGTCCTTTAGGAGATGGTTTCTTCCTTCCATCATGAGACATGCATATGAAAATTCTACATATTCTCTTTATGAGTTGGGTGGAACAAATTCAAGTATACCCATCGTTGGAAAATGGATCAAACTAGTCATGAGAAGCTGAGATTATTCCACTTATGAAGAAGAGGATGGCATTGGAACTACTCATGATAATATAGAAGAAGAGAAAGAGGAAGATAGATGAAGCAAAAGATCTTGATCATGATGAAGAGTAGGATCAATGGCACATGCCAAAGGATGTGCAAGTTTAGAGGGGATAGATTTCATGTACTTCTATGTCCAATAGTTGAAAACTTATGGGAAGTTTGATAGTGATAGTATTTTACTTGTGTGCCATGGGGTTGTTCTACTTGTGTCTATACTGGGAAGTTTGATAGTGATAGTATTTTATTGGGAAGTTTGATAGTGATAGTATTTTACTGGGAAGTTTGATAGTGATAGTATTTTACTTGTGTGCCATGGGGTTGTTCTACTTGTGTCTATACTGAATTCACAATATCTAATAAATGTTCATGAAGATTGAAGTTCTTTAACACCTCAATGTTAATGTAAGTGTTAATAACTTGTTATTTTTAGCTAAGTGACCAACTTTGTGACACCCTAGACCAATTTTTAAAGTGGTTGAATACAATGAATGCTCCAGGCTTGCCCCACAATTCTTTTATACAAATTTTGGGCAAAGATCTAATGACTACATTAGGGGAAGAAAACTATGAAAAAAGTCTATGTGCATGCTAATCTCAAGGGAAATTGGGGGAAAAGTCTAGATGAGAACATGCTAAAGTTCTCAAGAAG
The DNA here is from genome assembly GCF_053477565.2 of Lygodium microphyllum. Lineage (NCBI taxonomy): Eukaryota > Viridiplantae > Streptophyta > Polypodiopsida > Schizaeales > Lygodiaceae > Lygodium > Lygodium microphyllum. Next base: position 41,536,262 of record NC_141146.1, read on the forward strand.
TGTTAATGGACTAATATATGACCTTTTGGACTATTGTGGACTATTCTAAATAAGGCAAAATGGTTGTCTACTACTTTTCAAGAGGAGGATACTTTTATTTACCTTGAACTTGGAGGAAGTTATTGCTTTTTTCTATCCCAAATAGAGGGATTTTGTTAATTTGTTTTGGATTCTTGATCTACTATTGTACTAGATCAAAATAGAGATTTTGGGACTAAAGAAGGGACCTTGGAAGCTTCAAAGAAAGGTATTATTGGTCTATCTAGCTTGAATATGTACAAGACTATTCTACTACAAGTTCAACCATATTTTTTAGCCTAAGTTATATTTTTTGATGCTTGATTTGATGTATTGAATACATTAACACTAGTCTTTGAATTTGCCACAAAATTTTTATGGCTCAAGTCATATTTCACTATATCTGAAATAACATGTCCATATGATACCAAAATTGGATAGGACTTTAATAGGATTACAAGATAATAGAGTAAAAATTTCCAAAAAACTTTCAAGTGGAAATTCATTTTCTACGAAAAATGGATTTTAAAGAATATATGAAAATTGGTCAAAACAACACTTAGCAAAGCTATTTGTAGCTCTAAAAAAGTTAATAGTTGTTATCTAATTTCAAATCTCTTAATGAGAATGCATAGTATACATATCAAAGTTTTTTTCATGAAAATTTTAGTGTGATTTCTCAAAAAAATTGTGATGGTTTTGATCAAAAACACTAAAAACTTTTACTTTTCTATGAAAATTGTATTAAAAGATGGATATTAAAAAATACATATCTTAGCTTATTTCGACCCTTGCTTTTTTTAAAAAGCTATTAGCTTGTCTTGATCACATTTCCATAAAAGTGTTTTCTCTTAATATCTCTTCTCGATGAAAAATGGAATTTTCTATAAAGGGTTCAAATTTCCACAAAATTGCTTTTTTTCTACAAGATTAGTGTTAAATCATATGGGCTCAATCAAATTCAATTTCTATTGAGCCATAGCCCTAGCTTTATGATCTTTATGTCAATGTAAATGCTGTACAAGATTGAGCTCAAGCTTGTACACCATAAATATATTCTAAAGTTGGGTTATGGTGATTTCTTGGATTTAGCTCAAGCTTATACTTGAGTCTTCGTGCCATTTAGCCATACACAACAAAAATCCCGACACCGCACAACTTAATCCACTACACTATACACCCCTACAATAATGATTATTATCCTCATCATCATCATTATCACTCATTGTCCAACCTGGTACAATCAATGCCCCCAAAGGAGTGAAAGATGAGAAGGATCGAAGCTTGTACTTGAGAGCTATGGCAGGAGAGCAAGAGTAAGAAAGAAAGAGACAAGAAATGGGACCTCCAACCGTCACAATGTGTGACCGGGCCTTCCTTTATTCAAACTGTCACCAAAAGAATAAAGAATAAAGTGACGATGACGGGCGCCCGCCACCTGCAGTGTGCAGTGGCGGTGACTGTCAGTGTAGTAATATACGGGTGGCTAGGCGGAGGTGCATTTATCCCCAACAACCTTCCACTTAAAGGCGAATCCGCCCTAGTGAGGAGTGAAAAGAAAAAGAAAAAAGATAGTACAACATGTACACATGTACAACAGGATGAGGAAAGACATCATCTCATCCCACTCCCATCAACCTCCTGAGGAAGGAAAAGCGCTCTATAGAGAGGCTTTTCGTGAGCAGATCTGCAAGATTCTGGTCAGTCGAGATCTTGAAAAGATCAAGAGACTTGTCCTCAACGACCCCATGTATGAAGTGATACCTCACCTCAATGTATTTCGTCTTCGCAAAGAATCCATAGAATCCGAATGCAATGTAGGGATAGCATCAATACCAAGGTCAAAAACCAAATGACCCAAGAAAATGGCCTCCTTGCAAGCCTCAGTGGGCTACAACATACTCGGCCTCTGTAGTAGAAAGGGCCATGCATTTCTACACCCTGGACATCCAAGAAACAGCACCTCCATCATAGGTGAATACATAGCCGGAAGTGGACTTCCTACTATCTGCATGTCCTGCATAATCAGAGTCAGTGTACCCCACGACTCCTGTATCCTAGCTACCATAGCATATGCACATATCTGCAGTGCCCTTCAAGTACCTCATGATACCCTTCATGGCATCCCAATGCTTCTTGCCAGGTGTAGCCATATAGCGTGCCACAACACCAACTGCAAAAGGAAATATCTGGATGAGTGGCGATCATGGCATACATAAGACTGCCCACTGCAGATGCATAGGGAATCTTGGCCATCTCGGCCCTTTGCACATCTATCTATGCACAAGCAGCCTATGATACCTTCACATAAGAAGGCAATGGACAGCCAATAGGCTTTATGTCCTGCATGCGAAAGCACTCAAGGACTTTATGAATGTACTCCCTCTATGACAAGTAGAGGAGTCCCTAATGCCTGTCGCGTTTGATGCGCATACCAAGTATGTGAGCAGCCTGTCCCAGATCTTTCATCTCAAAGCTCTTCTTGAGCTGAGTCTTAACAGCATCTAGCTCATCATGAGCTTTCCCTACTATCGGCATATCATCCACATAGAGTACCAAAATCAATAAAGAACTATCACAGGCTTTCCTCATGTAAAGACAAGGATCCATAGCACTCATGCTGTAGCCCTATGACTGCATAAAGGCATCTAACTTATGATATCACTCCCTAGGTTCCTGCTTCAAGCCATAAATAATTTTCTTCAATTTGTACACTAGGTGCTCCCTGCCAGGTCCTGCAAAGCCCTTAGGCTGCTCCATATAAATCTCATCATGCAAGTCCCCATGTAAGAAAGTCGTCTTGATATCCATCTGGAGTAAATCCAAGTTAAGCTAAGCAACCAAAGCCAAGACTAAGCGCAGGATGGTTATCTTAACCATAGGAGAAAAGACCTCATCAAAGTCCACACCATGTTCTTGCTTAAAACCCTTTGCTACCAATCTAGCCTTGTATGCCGGCTTGGGTGTCCAGGGGTAATTTTTAGCTTGTACACCCACTTTCATGCAAAGCCTTCTTGCCCGTAGGCAAGGAAACCAAATCCCAAGTATCATTCTTATGCAAGGAGTTTATCTCAGACTACATAGCCCTCTCCCAGGAGTGACTGTCACCCCTACGCATAGCCTCATCGTAAGTGAAAGACTCTCCTGCATCTGTAACCAAGACATAATGCATCGAGGTGGGCTGAAATCTATCAGGTGGACGTCTGTCTCTAGTAGACCATCTCACGGCAGGCTCTGCTGCCTGCCCAACTACCTATCCAACACCCTGACTATGAGCATCTACTGCAACTATAGGCTGTCCAACTGGCTATGCGGGGGCCCTCGACTCCTCCTGAAATATGACCCTACGGATCTCAACAAAACTCTCAGGCTTCCTATGCATCTTGTCTTCATGGAAGACTACATCATGATTGCGGATGACTTTCCACACCTGCAAATCCCAAAGATGGTAACCCATCTTGCCTGCATCTCCATAACCAAGGAAAATGCATTTGACACTCTTAGGATGATCCAGCTTACTTCTCTTGTCCTTGGGCAAATGGCAAAATGCCTCACATCCAAAGATACAGAGATGCACATAAGAGGGAAGTTTTCCAGTCCATACCTCCTCAGCAACTTGGAAATCCAAACCACTAGAAGGTGATATTTTTATGATATACATAGCTGTACTAACTGCCTCAGCCCAAAAGCTCTGTGGTAGGCCTGCATGGCTAAGCATACTACGTACACGCTCCTGGATGGTTATACTCATTCGCTCAGCCAAACCATTCTGGGGGGGTGTAGGGGGCGGTCAACTGACACTTAATACCCCTCTCATCACATAACTATTCAAAAGCACGTGATACATACTCACCCCCATTATTTGTTCTTAGGTATTTTACCCTATACCCAAACTAGTTCTCAAACAATGCAAGCCATCTCTGAAACACAGCCAAGACATTTGATTTCAGCTTAATGGGATAAGTCCAAACTTTCCGTGAAAAATCATCTATGAAAGTAACAAAATACTTTGCACCACCCATAGACTGACAAGGCATGGGCCCACAGACATCCGAATGTACCAATGCAAAGGGCTCACTCATGCGTAGCCTACCAAACTTTTTATGCGTAGACCTAGTCTGCCTACCAGAAAGGCAATGCTCACATGAATCAAAACATGCCTAATCAAGGGGTGGTAAGTACTGCAAACTAGAAAGCATTTTCATTCCCTTCAAAGACATATGGCCCAAACGGGCATGCCAAAGAGATATATGTGGGATATAGCCCACAAACAAAACATGATCAAGGGAAGAAGCGGATATAATCAAGGGATAGAGGCTGCCAGCCTTGGCACCTCTGGCAATCACAAGTCTACCACAAGTGAACTTTCATTCAAAGTCTCCAAAAGATACATGATAACCTGTATCATCAAGCTGTCCAGCTAACATGAGACTGCGTGTCAAAGCAAGTATATGACGTACATCCTGCATAACAAAATTGTTGCCATAAGAAAACTGCATCCTAACATCACCAATGCCCACAATATCAAGAGAGCTGTCATCACCTTAGCACACAGAACCTGAAATAGTACGGTATGAATGAAACCACTCTCGGCAAGGTGTCACATATGAAAGGACGCACCTGAGTCCAAGAGCCAACACTGTGCATACATAGAGTGTATCTCTGTCATCTGCAAAGCACTAGAAGAAGCTGCAAGGATATAGTCATCATCATCAACATCCTCAGGCTACATAACATTGATCTCTTCAATTTTAACACTGGACTTTGCAGGCACTATGCTGCGATCAGAAGACTTATCCTGCACTTTGTCTTTCCCCTTATCTTTGCACCTTTCATTGCACAGTTCATGACATTGTGGCCTAATATGGCCCTTTTTCCCACAATGGTGACAAGTAACATCTGCATTCCTGCCACAAGATTTGCTACGTGATTTCCCACAAGACTTGGACCGAGATTTTTGAGAATCCCGTCCATGGCCACTGCCACTGCCATGCTTTCCATACCCATCATTCCTGCCTCTAACTTTCATAGCATGTGACACGTGAGAGGCATCCAAATTCTTACAGTTAACCTCTTCCTGCAGAAGAGCACTCTCAACATCAAATAATTTCAAGGTAGCAGTAGATGCACATAATGCAGTGTGAAATACATCCCATGACTCATTAAGAGTACTAAGCAAGAAAAGAGGAGTGACATCCTCTGCAAAATTGATGTCCTACGAAGTCAAGTTCTTGAGTATAGCATGGAAAGAGCAGACATAGTCACATTCTCCTTCATGCGCAGATCCATAAGCTGCTTCAGTCAATACATCTGACTCGCTGGACTTTTCTTGTCATAGAGATTCTTGATTTTATCCCACAACTACCATGCACTCTGTTCTTCCTCAAATACATTGTAATGAACCTGTTTTGTGAGAGATAATACAAAAGTGAACTTGCATAACTCATCAAGTTCAAGCCATTCCTCATCTGGCGGCATAGTTGCAAGCGAATACCCGCTCAACCTCAATGGTTTGATCTGCGATTTTTGCACCAACACCTACCAAATCTGGCTCTTCCAACAAGAGTAATTTGTACCATCAAGCTTAGTGATGTTGAAAATAGCATGATCAGTGGACAAACTCGCCATAATGCAAGCTAAAAGACTACAGACTGTTCAAAACTGCTTGTTGTTTACTGTAGAAAATGACCAGAAAATCACCAAAATCAAGAGAAAATGGAGAGAAACGTGTAACCAAAGCTGTTGCCCACCAAGTACTAGTGAAAGTACATCATTTGAGAATATTTTAGTATGAAAAATCCATGTCAGTCCAGAGTTACATGCTTGCTATAATAAATGACAGCAGGGTACTATGAGAGTCAATTGCTAACCAAATCACTGCACAAAGTCAATAAATGACAGCCAAGACATGACCAGTCATAAATGGGCATAAATTAGCACCAAATAGTCATCAAGACCTAAGCAAACACCCAAACATGTCACCAAAGCATCCGGCATATCCCCTGGACAATAGGGCAAAGTATACATAACACTGGCAAGACCTAACACCAGTAGGTGTATGCTCATAAGAGTGCAAAGCCCAAGCTCAGGTCAAAAGAAAATCCAAGATATCAGTGCATGAACCATGCAACATGTAAGTGTAAGAGATCCCAAAGTCTCAAGTATCTAAAAAATGCTCAAAATAGCATAAACCTCTTGCTCAATGTCGGTCAAGCATACAAGATGCTCCCACTGTCACAAAAGGTAGATAAATGATCTCAATAGCTCAATCAAACCAAGTCAGAGTACCAAATACAGGTAACCAAGACAATGCCTAAATAGCATCCCAAGAGCATGATGGCTACAAAGCAATTGTAGGTAGCATCCATGAGCAAGACATACATCCCAATAAATATCTCTAACAACAAAAATGACATCCAATACAAAATTCTGAAATAGAAAATGAGAATCCAAGACAAGTCTTCACAGAGCACTAAAGCTCAACAAATACATGGTACACTGTGCCAAGACAAATGCATCAAGCAGTAGGCATCGAGTAACCATGTACCCAAAGAGTATATAACTGTCAAAGCATTGACCATTGTCAAGCATAAACCGATGTCAATAAGTGTGGGCTGAAATAAGCTCAAGCTTCCAAAAGCATCCGGATCCAATGACAAGATCGAAGTCGTCCCTTGATGATCAATACATCATAGCATAACCCAAGACATACACCTGGAACCAATAGGCATATGTCAAAGCAAGAAAGATAGCTTCAGCCCAAGAGTATTCAACATGCATTTACTATTATAAATTGAGTATTTCTAGCCCCACAATCAGGCCAAAATCATAGAATTACATGTAGCTTCAATCCCCCAATCAATGGGGATGCAATAGGCATCAAACCAGTTATGTACTCATGCCCAAACAAGCATAGACATAAACTATGAATGTAGCACTAGCATCAAATGTCTGTGGACTATTTATAATAGTCCTAAAACACCATTTTCAGCCACCAACCAATGCCTAATCTCAGCAGATCAATGCCAAGTATGTTAGAAATCAAGCTCACCGTCAGTGTGTCTTTATCTGTGACAGCTAGTGTGTGCACCTGTCTACATTTGACTATATTCAATAAGTCGGGTTAGTAGTCGGTTAGTGACCTGACTAGAGTTAGTCTATCTAGTATACACTTGCACTAGGTCACTTTATCTTTGTATTGTGTGTGCTTTTCAGTTTAGTATGTGGAACATGAATGAATGACCTTGAGAGCCTGAAGGCTCAAGAAAATGGAGTTTCCCTGTCTCTCTCTCTCTCAACTTTGAACATGGTATCAGAGTCTTACTTGGTGGACCTCTTGGAGTAGGAGGGAGTGGAGATGATCTGTAGTTGAAGACTTGTGTTATTTTTTAAAACAGGCTGAATGCCATTGTAAACTGAAGGTATGCATTGAGTGATTGCCTACTCTATGGGTCAAACTGCAGGTTGTGGCTTGTTTATAGCCTTGTGAAGGGGGTATTGAGCACTAGTGTGTGCTCCATCAGCATCAAACTCAGCAAATCGAGCTATTGGAGTAGAGGACAGATCTGCGTGAACTGCGCCTGTTTGCTGCTATCAGTTGTTGGACTCCACTTCATCAAATGCTAGTGCATTTGGTCATCAAATGCTTGGTTAGGTCAGGTATGAAGTGTTTTGAGATGGCAAGAGGCAAATGCTTGACCTTGAGCTCTGACATGAGCTGAGATCAGAGTGGAAAAATCTGAAAAAAAAGGGCAGCACTGTTGTATACACAGTATACATGGTATATGGAACACATTGAAGAGCTTTGGAAGCTCTCTGACAAGACCAAAAGAACTCTTGGAGCATAGGTATATGATGGAGGTCATATGTACCTGTTGTGATCCATTGCAAGCTGATTTTGGTAACTGAAATACTCAGATCTGGAGCATTTTAGACTGGTTGAAAACTGTCATTTAATATGGACAGCAAGCATTTGTTCTTTACTGAAGCATAGTGTGACATTTGGTGAAATCTATGAGATATATGCACTGACATGTGTATGTCAGAATGTTCATGGGTTGAGAAAAGCATTAAGTGCTACTGAATGCTGAAATTTTTGGAGCTGAAGCAAATGCAATCTTGTCTTGTTGGCTGAGTACAAATTGCAGAAGTAATGTATGACTTTGCTCATTAGAGATAGACAGTCTATGGTCACTACATAGTCATGCATTGACCTTGTCATACTGGAGCAAATGTATGATTTGGTTTGAAGACACTTTGAAGCGGTTTGGAGCTTGTTATGCTGAATTTTGGTTGACTGTAACCTGCAACTAAATTTGTTGACACTTATATGTGTTGGTTATGCACTGTTCTGTGCCTCTATGCTCATGTCTTGACTGCCAAATGTACTAGCAGCTACCTGGGAGATTTTGGAACATGTATGACATGATTACCACTCAGTTTTGGACTTGAAATTGCTACTGGTTACTCACAGTTTACAATTTTCAGACTGCATGTATGTACCCTGGTAGTGAGGTTACAGAAGCTTAAGTTGAAGCAAACACACAGCTTATGTATTGACAGTTATATCTACAGTTGAGACCACTTGTTTGTGGGTTGTTTTGGGGTGTCAGTGGGCTGAAATACCCTGTTTTTTTCTGCAATTTAGTGCAGAAAACTGTCATAAACTATTACGGACAGTCATACTTATTGGTCTGCAGGGAGTTAGGCACTTGATAGATAGTCTATTACATCATGGCTAATGCACATGGGACTGACAATATCACTCAGATAGTTGGAGAGAAGTTGGATCACAAGAACTTTGCATTATGGAAATTCAGAATGAAAAACTTTCTGGTTGGCAGAGGTTATTGGGATCTATGTACAGGAGATGAAGTTGCTCTTGAGTTGCCTGCACACAATCCAACAAATGAACAGAAAAGAGCCTACAGGCTATGGAATGAAAGAGCATGCAAGGTGCTCCATTGGTTTTCTTTATGTATATCTGATGCTATGGTAATTCAAATCACTGGATGTGAGACTCCGAAGGATGCTTGGGACATACTGATGAAAAATTATGGAACCATGACACATGCAAGGAAGATCCAGTTGAAACAGCAGTTCAACAACATGTCTAGGAATGGCAAGAGCATCCAGGCATATACCACGGATATTAAGACCATAGCTGATCAACTTGCTACTATTGGCTCAAGTGTATCAGAAGATGATATGATTGTTGTTGCCTTGAATGGCTTAGGCAAAGAGTACAAAGCTTTTGACACTTCCATTTCTGTCAGAGAAGAGCCCCCTAGCTGGGAAGAGCTAGTTGCTTTGTTACTGCATGAGGAAGTCAAACTTGGTTTGAATACAGGTTCTAGTGCATCTCAGAGTAGAGACACTGCGCAAGTTCAGAGACCTGCTTGGTGTGCAAGAATTGGGATTGAGCTCGAGGGGGAGTGTTGAGATATCACGCTCCCCTCGTGATATGCCAGGGTGACCGTTGTGCATTTATGTCACCGACTTGTCAGTTGGCAGATGCGGTTGGTACACCGCCCATGAATAATAGCTAGATGATAGCTATCCTTATCTACTCTAGTTCGTGGCTCAGTTAATATGCCACCTTAGTTAGTTGAGTTTGGTTTGAGACCCATATAAAGGGTTCTTCTATTTCTATGTACTAGTGTTCTTTTGGCTTACATAACTAAGAAGAGAAAAACTGTTTTCAGCCTCCACCTGTGTGTGTATTCCCCCATTGTGCAAGCAAGAAAGCTACAAGTGAGACTCCTTCCTTCTCTCCCACAATCTTGATATGGTATCAAAGCCTTGTTCATGGTAAGGAGCTCAAGAAAGCAAACCAAGTTTGTGGTGTTCTGGCAAGAGGACCAGTGTTGCTTTCATTTTTCTGTTTTGGGAGCAAGTCTCTGCAGGTAGCACAGCCGGAAAGTGCAAGAAAGCATTGTCTCAGATTGAGACGCCCTTCGCGGTTACTCTGTTTTTTTTTATTTGAGGCCATTTTGGGGCCTGTTTTGGAGGCAGAAGTTTTCTGCACGCACTCAAGAAAAGGCCCTGTTTTATGCTGTGCGACCACTGTTCTACAGGTCGGTGAAAAGTTACTATAGAAATTGCATCGTATGCCTGTGCGCAGAGACATCGGGAGTTACAGAATCATCCTTGTTGCCTGTTGATGCAAAATTGTCACTAGGAAGTGACTATGTGGTCAAATACCACTTTCGTCAGGTTTATAGATTTGCCCTTGTGAGGTTGAAGCTGTGTTCTTTGCAGTGACAGTATTTTTTGCAGTGTTCTGTAATGGCGTCTGATTCTCTTTCATAGATTGTCACAGAAAAGCTTCACAAGAACAACTTTCAAGCATGGAAGTTTAGAATGACGAATTTCCTTATGGAAAAAGGATATTGGGAATTTGTTGCAGGAAATGAAGAAGAGCCAACTCTTCCTGATGTTCCCAATCAACAGCAAATGCAGGCATTTAAAGCATGGCATGAGAGAGCCAGGAAAGTTATGTACTGGCTGTCTATCAGCATTTCAGACTCTATGATTGTGCATATTCAAGATGCAAGTACGCCAAAGGAGGCATGGGATACTTTGTCAAAAATGTATAGCACAAATACGCAAGCCAGGAAAATGCAGCTCAAGCAAGAGTTGCACAGTGTGCAAAGAGAAAGTATGAGCATCAATGACTACCACATGAAGGTGAAGAAGATTACAGATGCACTTGCTTCCATTGGGTCACCAGTGGAAGATGATGATTTAGCTTCTGTGACCTTGAATGGTCTAGGAAAGGATTATGCACAGTTTCGAAGATCCATTTTTGTCCGTGAAGGATTTTCTGATTTTGAGGAGTTGATTGCTCTTCTAATTTCTGAGGAGCAGAGAAATGGTGGTGCATATTTATTTATGGTGCAGCACATGACCAATTCTGTGACAAGTGCAAAAGAAAGAAACGATGTGTGGTATGTTGACTTAGGTGCATCAAACCACATGACAGGTTATGCAGAATGGATGCAGGATGCAAGGAAAATGGAAAAACCAGGATTTGTGGAGACTGGTGATGATACTACACATCCTATTGTGTAGGTTGGAAAAATTCCTTTGTCTATGCAGGATGGGAAAAAGAAATACCTGTCGGATGTATTTCATGTCCCGAATATCACCAAGAACCTGGTTTCTGTTGGTCAAATGGTTGAGCAGAGCTTGTAGGTCAGATTTAATTCTCATGGATGCTTTGTTGAGGATATGAAAAATAAAGGTCGCTTGATAGCAAAAGGAAAGAAGAAGGGCAGAATGTTTACGTTGGATGTAGACATGCCTGAATTGAGTGCAGCAATGTTTGCAATGGGACCGGTGTAGTTGCAGATATTGATATCTGGCATAAATGCATTGGTCATGTTAATGTACAGTGACTTAAATCAATACAAGCCCAAAATATTGTTGCAGGATTGCCTAAATTCAAGGTTGCAGAAATGTATAAGGTATGTGAAACCTGTCAATTTGGAAAACAGGCAAGGAAACCATTTCCTAGACATGTTCAAGAGAGTAAGAAGCCATTGGAATTAATCCACTCTGATGTGTGGACTACTAAAGCTGCATCTCTTGGAGGCTATCATTATTTTGTCACTTTTATTGATGACTATAGCAGAAAAGTTTGAGTGTATTTTATGAAAAAGAAAAGTGAAGTTTTTGGACATTTCAAAACTCTTAAAGCTATGGTTGAAAAAGAAACAGGCGTGCAAATAAAATGCCTAAGGTCAGATAGAGGGGGAGAGTACCTCTCAAATGAGTTTGCAAGGTTCCTGCAGGAGCATGGCATAAAGCAGCAATATTCATGCAGTCATACCCCACAACAAAATGGAATTGCAGAAAGAAAAAACAAGCATATTGGAGAGGTATCTCGTGCCATGCTCAACGAAAAAGACTTGCCAGATTTTTACTGGGCTGAGGCAGTTGCTACAACAGTCTACATAATGAACAGGACTCCCACTGCAGCAATACATGGCATAACTGCAGAGGAAAGCTATTACTGGTAGGAAACCAGATATTTCTCATTTGAAAATTTTTTGTTGCATTGCCTATGTTCATGTGCCAGATGAGTTGAGATCCAAGTTGGATCCAAAAGCTAAGAAGTGCATCTTTATTGGTTACTCTCTGCAACAAAAAGGGTATAGATGCTATAACGCTTCTACTCGTAAGTTTACAGTGAGCAGAGATATTGTTTTTGATGAGATGAGTAGCTGGTATAAACCAGTAAATGTGATTGATAATGTAGATGCACAAAATGGTAATGCTGCACATAATTCACAGCAGCAGTCACAAGATATTAGTGGACCTGGAGCGTCCTCTAGCAATGGTTCACATTATTCACCATGGACAGGCAGATTGAGATCAGAAGAATCTTCTCAAAGCAATGCAGATAGTGGTATGCAGGTATCACGAAAAGGAAAAGAGAAGGTAGATCATCCCATGTTTGATGTTGATCCGGGTTTTTTACAACCCGGATTACTACCACAAAATTTTGGCCAAAGCCCCTATCAAGAGCCTACCATATCACTCTGGGTTTACTCTTCAAGCACTAGGTATGCTACATTGCTTCTCGATTACGATAACTCTAGCAAATGGGGGGAACAAGTTCTTAGAAGGCATGTCAATGTAAAGGGTAAAAGGGATGGTTATCTTAGTGAAGATGAAAATGGATTACACCTAGGAGTTGAGTGAATGCATAGATTTTTCAAAGGACTAGCCTCCAACTATACATGGGCTCCGTCTACATCACTAAGATTTGGAATCTATCACCATCATTAGAGGACACCTCACCCTTGCACACAAGTCAATATCCACATCATGGTGTCATTTGGATCTTGCACAAAAGCTTACAAGAATGGACCCCTTTTGTCACATGCTTATATGTATTTATATACATATGGGGGACTAAAGTCAAAACAACTTTTAGAAGCCGGTTTTTATAATCTCAATAACTCCCAAGAAAAAGCGAATTTCAAGAAAATTCTCACGAAGCCCGATCGGTTTTGACCTGGTCTACAAAGTTGCAGAAGAAACTTTTTTCAAATTCCTCACGGATTTGAAGTTACGAAGGCGCACACTGCTAGCTACATGCAATTTTCTTCTCTCTTTCACCACACCAACTTTTCACTCTATCCTTCTTGTAAATATATTATAATAATGTGCTTTGGGCACCCACCTCTTGTAATCTAGCTCCATTTCTCTATTTTGTCTACCACCACCCTTGGCTTCTTGCATGATGACCAAGGTGGGGACTTGTCCCATCCACTACTCTCCATATTTTCAAAGATACCATACATCATCTAGGATTATGTTAATCAAGAAGATTAGATTAATCTAATCCCTCATGGAGGCTATATAAAGAGCCCATGGAGAATGAAGGGGGAGAAGGGAGGACAATGACAAGTCCATGAGAGCACTCTACAATATCCTCATCTCTTTGAGGTAAGCTATGAGTAAGTTCTTTTATTATGTAGTATAATGGCAAGCTTCCTCTACTTCTTCTCCTATTATCTCCCTCTCTTCTCATCTTCTCATTCCATGTAGCATAATGGCAAGCTTCTTCTACCTCTTCTCCTCTTGTCTCCCTCTCCTCTCATCTCTCTCTCTTATATTCCAATGTGGTGTCTAGCACATATATTCTCTCTTGTAAATTTGTGACTTGGCTCTCTTGATTCTCTTTGAGAATAGGGATGTCCTAGCCCATCCTCCCTTTGGCTAGGTGGTGCCCCTCTTTAGTTCTCTTAGTGAGGATTGGAGGTTGGATGGGTAAGAGGCAACCCATTCATCATTTCAGCCCTCATTTTTTGTGCCCCCACTGAGGAGTTCTCAAGCTATGCTCTACAACTTCCATGAAGAAAGAAACATCTAAGGAGTTGTCCTCTTCTTCAACGAGTGTTTGTCAAGAAATCACTAAGGAGGAATCTTCATCAAACCCTATTCAAGGGATTCACCGCTCAAGAGTACCGCTATGGTCTCCAAAAGAAGCTCAAGAGAAGAAGGATCTTTATCGACAAACGGCACGTATGCGGGTAAAGCAAGTTAATTACATACACCCTTCTTTGATTCATGAGAAATCTTGCTCTCATCAAGTCTCTAGGTCAAGGCATTGTGTTGAGTGCTTGGTGTCTAGTGTAAAGACACTCCCTACGGAGCTTCGTCTTCAAGTGGTGAAGGCGCTTTCAAATTCGGGGATCAACAAGTTTTTGGAGGGTGAGTTACACATCAATGGTGTGCGGTATTGGCGAGAGGCTACATATGGTGATGCGCTTCAACTACTACTAGCAAGAAGACTCAAAGTAATTGAAAAGATAGCTATCGAAGCCTATGAACTTTACAAGGCTGATGATGGTCACACAAAAGCTACGCTAATCAGTAGTGAGCAAATCCTTCGCATCTCTCGAATGGTGGGATCTAAGAGGCCATAGCTTCAACGACACGCTTCATGAAAGTTTGTAGTGTAAATTTGTAGTTAATGCATAAATGACTACTCCTACTTTCTACAACTTTCAATCGGTTCAAAACATTCGGGTGGATGTGTGCATTAGTAGAAAGATACATTTTCAGCAAAGGTTGGTCTTCTATTTTGGAGCCGAGAGGTTGAGAGAGATCTTGTTGTCTCCTGATCCCATAATACTCCCTATTTTGGATTATAACATCTCCTTTAATGTACACATATTCATTCTACTCTAAGTGTACCCCATGAACCATAGGGACTTGTACGGACCTATCCGTCCACTTGCTAGACAAACCGTGCATATAATTGTTAGCACAAAGCTCAGGTTTCAAAATGTTATAAGGGTCTTATTGGGCCCTCATCGTCTTGCTGAGATTAATGCATCTGTAAATCCATTTATTCTACCCTTAATAAGATATGACTTGGGCCTAGACGTGTTCATCTTTATTTTGTATTGAGCTAGATCAACATCTTCCTATCATGGCTTTTCCAAGTTTTTTTGGGCACAAAGGGGAGAAATCTCTGGACTTTTTGGATGACTTCGAAATGGCATTTCTAGTCACAGGCTGGGATGATGAAGCAACCAAAGTACGGGCCTTTCCTTTAGTTCTAAAGGGTGATGCTCGAGTGTGGTATCAAGCTCTCTCAGAGGCTACAAAGGGTAATTGGGAGGATCTCAAGACCGCATTCATGCACAAGTACCAAGATATAGAGCCACCTGAAGATATTTGGAGACAACTCTTAGATCTTCGTCAAACTATAGCAGGGGAGTACCAAGCCTATGAATGCATGTTTATAAAATTGTGGGATAAATGGACAACCTCCTTAGCCGAGGGAGAAAGAGTACCTGATTGCCTTAAGAAAGATTGTTTTCTGGCCGGACTCCATCCTCTACTAAGGGATAAGGTCAAAGGAAAGTTTCCCACATCCTATGAAGAATCAGTCACTTATGCGAGGGAGAAAGATAGAAAATTGAAGTATTAAGCCCAATTGAAGGGGGGAGTTGAGCCCATACAGGTTTTACCAACCATGCCAAGGCCTAGAGAAATAGCAGAGGCTCCACCTGAATCGGAGATACCACAGCAAGAGCTCCTACAATGCATTACTAATCAACTTGAAAGCCTTTCGTTAAATTTGGTGCAAGGAGTACGACCCCCTCCCCTCATAAATGAAAGCAATCGAGGTCCAAGAAGACAAGAAAGAGAGTATGTTTGCTATAATTGTGGGGAGACTGGCCATGGTATGTACTTTTTCCCTCATCCTAGGCGTTTTCCAGGAAATGGGTTCCAACCAAGAAGGAGGGGACAACAAGTGACACCCCCTAGGGAAAGGTTTGTTCCACCGAATCCAAGGCCTCCAACCGGTTCAAGTTCTCCAGCATCCTCGACCACTTGCAGAGGTGCCGCCCTTGCCTGTCCAACTACCAGAAAATCATGATGTTAGGATAATTAGTTTAGATGAGAGTGATGTCAAAGGGAATGCCAAATTAGTAGAGGTTGAAGCAATGCCGGTGAAGAAAGCCCGGAGAATTGAGAAGATGGAGCCTACACCACCAAAGGAGGTTGAAAATATGGAAGAGGAGGCAGAGTCATCAGTGGCTGCAAAGACACGCAACAGTAAAAAGAGGAGGGCTCGCTCACGCCGACACATTGAGCCAGATGATTTTCCCTTGGTTAAAGGTACTAGAGCTTATAATTTGCTTGTTGATGTGAGGAATCAAGGGCCGAAAATTTCATGGCCACAATTACTACATCTATCTCCAACAGTGCGGCGACAATGGTCAAAGATGGTAAGCATTAGACCCATGAAGAATAGACATGTGAATGCAATCCAGGCTAGAAAGATAAAAGATATTGTGCCTCTAGTGGAAGCCGAAATCAATGGGCAGAGAGTGTCAAAGACATATGTGGATGGAGGTGCAGAGATTTGTGTCATGATGGAAAAGTTGATGCATCGTCTGGGATTAGAGGTAAATGAAACTACTAAATTTGGGGCTAAAATGGCTAACAATGTAGTAGTAAATTGTTTGGGAGTTATAAAGAAAGTCAAGGTAAAGGTGTGTGGAGTGCAATTGGAGCTTGACATGTATGTGATGCCAGTGAAGGGGGACGGCTATCTGCTCATCCTTGGGCGACCATGGCTAATGGGAATGAAAGCCAGACAAGATTGGGAGACAGGGGCTTTAGAGCTAAGGCCACAAAAGGGGCTGCATAAAAAATGGAAGAGCACTATCTACAACATGAAGGAGGGCCGACAGGAGGATCTTGTGTTAGAAACCACCGCTGATGAATGGAGTTCCAGCGAGGATTGGTCATCTATGACAGAGGGAGAGTCTTCTAATGAGGAGGAAGAAAGCTCTCTAGAAGTGATGGGGATTACATTAAAAGGGCCTTCTAGTAGTGAAATTCCGCAGCAGCTTCCAAAGGTCGAGAAGGAGGGGTTAGAAAAAATGTTGGCTAAGGATCTATCAGTTGAGGAGAAGGCAGCATACATGGAAGTGGTGATAAAACACTCTGCACTTTTTATTTCTGATTATGAGCACATCACAGCTGTGACAGCAGTACAACATCACATTAATCTAAAAGAGGGAGCACGGCCAGTAGTGCAGCGACTACGACGATTGGGAGTAGTTCAACAAAACGCTCTACTCACTGAGGTGCAACGACTTTTAAAGGTAGGCTTCATCTATCCAATAGGGGATTCAGAGTGGGTTTCACCTGTGGTGGTGATACCCAAGAAGAATGGAAAATGGAGGATTTGTGTGGACTACAAGCCGCTAAATGCTGCAACAAAGAGAGATCACTTTCCTCTTCCCTTTCAGGATGAAATACTTAACGAGGTGGCCGGGCATGAGAGATACACTGTTTGTGATGGGTATTCAGGTTATTTCCAGATCCGAATAGCTGAGGAGGATCAACAGAAGACCACCTTCATTACACCTTGGGGTTGTTTTGCTTACAAAGTAATGCGATTTGGATTAACAAATGCCCCAGCTACCTTCCAACGATTCATGAATTATGTCTTCCAACCATATTTTGGGAAATCCATCAGGGTCTTTATTGATGATTTTTGTATTTATAGTTCTAAGGCTCTACATCTAGGGAAGGTGGATGAAGCTTTCAACCGACTTGCACAACTAGTAGGATCACAGCCCAAGAAGTGGGAAAATTTGTGTTTGAAAATATTTGTTGCAGGTTTGGTACACCTTTGGAAATTATCTCTGATCAGGGTCCTGGTTTTAGGGCAAACCTAGTAGGGGAGCTAATGGAAAGGCTAAAAATCAAGCACAGGCATTCTACTCCCTACTACCCACAGTGTAATGGTTTGGTCGAAAAAGTAAATGGGCTGATTTGTAAGATAATTACCAAGCAAGTACACATGTACCCCAAGCACTGGGATAAAAAATTGAATGCAGCTCTTTGGGCCTACAGGACTTCATTTAGAACCTCGCTTGGCTATACTCCATTTCACCTCGTCTATGGCCAAGAAGCTTTGCTTCCTATAGAGGTGGAACTGGCTAGTTTGCGTGTTTTAGTAGCCAGTCAAGAGAAGAATCAAGATAAGAAGTTAGAGGAAAGGATCTTGGATCTAGAGAGGCTGGAGTTAGATAGAGAAGCAGCAGTCCAACACTATTCCATGCAGGCTAAAGAGAGGAGGAAGACCTTTAATAAGAAGCTGGCTAGCAAACACATAAGGGAAGGATCACTTGTGCTACGCTATGATAACCGCTTTGATAACAGAAAGGATGCTAAACTTGTGTTCAAGTGGGAAGGGCCATTCATGGTCATAAGGAGATATCCAAATGGCAGCTATAAGCTAGGTGACATGGATGGGAAGGTTCACAAGACAAGGGTAAATGGATGGCGACTGAAGCCTTATTTTCAAAGAAATATGAACACTTTGGAGCAGTCATTCAATGAAGAGCCACCGATGAGGGGGTGCAGTCCTCCTTGCTCTATTGGACCATCATTATCAAGCTAGAGGCATGAATACCTCTAGCCTAAGGGGAGGGCTAATGATCCGGGTTTTTTACAACCCGGATTACTACCACAAAATTTTGGCCAAAGCCCCTATCAAGAGCCTACCATATCACTCTGGGTTTACTCTTCAAGCACTAGGTATACTACATTGCTTCTCGATTATGATAACTCTAGCAAATGGGGGGAACAAGTTCTTAGAAGGCATGTCAATGTAAAGGGTAAAAGGGATGGTTATCTTAGTGAAGATGAAAATGGATTACACCTAGGAGTTGAGTGAATGCATAGATTTTTCAAAGGACTAGCCTCCAACTACACATGGGCTCCGTCTGCATCACTAAGATTTGGAATCTATCACCATCATTAGAGGACACCTCACCCTTGCACACAAGTCAATATCCACATCATGGTGTCATTTGGATCTTGCACAAAAGCTTACAAGCATGGACCCCTTTTGTCACATGCTTATATGTATTTATATACATATGGGGGACTAAAGTCAAAGCAACTTTTAGAAGCCGGTTTTTATAATCTCAATAACTCCCAAGAAAAAGCAAATTTTAAGAAAATTCTCGCGTAGCCCGATCGGTTTCGACCTGGTCTACAAAGTTGCAGAATAAACTTTTTTCAAATTCCTCACGGATTTGAAGTTACGAAGGCGCAGACTGCTGGCTATATGCAATTTTCTTCTCTCTTTCACCACACCAACTTTTCACTCTATCCTTCTTGTAAATATATTATAATAATGTGCTTTGGGCACCCACCTCTTGTAATCTAGCTCCATTTCTCTATTTTGTCTACCACCACCATTGGCTTCTTGCATGATGACCAAGGTGGGGACTTGTCCCATCCACTACTCTCCATATTTTCAAAGATGCCATACATAATCTAGGATTATGTTAATCAAGAAGATTAGATTAATCTAATCCTTCATGGAGGCTATATAAAGAGCCCATGGAGAATGAAGGGGGGGAAGGGAGGACAATGACAAGTCCATGAGAGCACTCTAGAATATCCTCATCTCTTTGAGGTAAGCTATGAGTAAGTTCTTTTATTATGTAGTATAATGGCAAGCTTCCTCTACCTCTTCTCCTATTATCTCCCTCTCTTCTCATCTTCTCATTCCATGTAGCATAATGGCAAGCTTCTTCTACCTCTTCTCCTCGTCTCCCTCTCCTCTCATCTATCTCTCTTATATTCCAATGTGGTGTCTAGCACATATATTCTCTCTTGTAAATTTGTGACTTGGCTCTCTTGATTCTCTTTGAGAATAGGGATATCCTAGCCCATCCTCCCTTTGGCTAGGTGGTGCCCCTCTTTAGTTCTTTTAGTGAGGATTGGAGGTTGGATGGGTAAGAGGCAACCCGTTCATCATTTGAGCCCTCAATGTGAATGCAGGTCACTCTTATGTGGATGGTGAATCTAGTGGCTCAGAACAGAGCATTGATGATGAGTTGGGTATTCCTTCTATTGTTACACCTGGAGTAAGAAAGACCAGGGATGTTTGGATAGCACCTGGGAGTGAACCTACTTTGCATAGGTCTACCAGAGCTAGGTATCCTGTGGATAGGCTGAAATATGATGGATTTATAGCCATTCACTATGCATATATGGTCAAAGTGATACAGGAACCAGAACCCACTTCTTTTGAGCAAGCCATGGGAAAAGAAAAATAGGAGAAAGCCATGGATGAAGAAATGGATGCCTTGGAAGCAAATGCTACATGGGAATTTGTACCTTTGCCTAAAGATAAGAATGCAATTGGTTGTAAGTGGTTTTATAAGGTGAAACACAATGCAAATGGTTCTGTGAATAGATACAAGGCAAGATTAGTAGTCAAGGGGTATGCACAAACATATGGCATTGATTATAAAGAAACATTCAGTCCGGTTGCAAGGATGGAAACTATAAGAGTAGTCATTGCTATGGCTGCATCAAAGGAATGGTCTTTACATCAGATGGATGTAAAGAATGCCTTCTTGCATGGTGATTTGCAAGAAGAGGTCTATATGGAGCAGCCACCAGGTTATGTGCATGCTGTTCATCCTGAGTTTGTTTACAGGTTGAAGAAAGCCTTGTATGGCTTGAAGCAAGCACCTAGAGCATGGTCTGACAAGATAGGACAATATCTTGTCACTATTGGCTTTCAGATTTCCAAGGTATATTTTTCACTTTATGTGAGAAAAATAGAGAAAGGTATTATGCTACTTGTCATTTATGTTGATGATTTGATTATGACAGGTGACAGTGATGAAGATATCCTTCATGTGAAAATGCTATTGAAGCAGAAGTTTGAGATGAAGGATTTGGGAGAGCTGCGTTATTTCTTGGGCATTGAGGTGATTAGATCACCAAGTGGGATACGGCTCTTGTAGAGGCAGTATGGATTGGACATGCTGTCCAAATATGGGATGACATGCTATAAGCCTATTTCAGTTCCTTTGGAGCAGAATGTGAAGCTGAGCGCAGATGCAGGTGAGCTTCTGGAAGACCCTACTATATACAGATGCATAGTAGGAAGTTTGATTTATATGACTATTACCAGGCCAGATTTGAGCTATGTTGTTGGATTGGTAAGTCAGTTTATGCAGGCTCTAAGGAAACCGCATTTGGATGCGGCTAGACGCATACTTAGGTATGTGAAGTCCACATTGCAGTATGGACTACTTTATGAGTCTGGGGTTCAGATACAGTTGTATGGATACACTGATGCTGATTGGGCTGGTAGTATTTCTAATAGACGATCTACTAGTGGATATATGTTCTCTTTTGGGAGTGTTTCAGTCACTTGGAGCAGCAAGAAACAACCTGCAGTTGCCTTGTCAAGCATAGAGGCTGAGTACAGGGGCGCAGCAATGTCTGCATGTGAGGTAGCTTGGTTGCATAAGCTACTTTATGATATGCATCAGCCTACAGATGGGCTAGTTGTCATTTATTGTGACAACATGAGCAGTATACACTTGGCAAATAACCCAGTCTGTCATGCTAGAACAAAGCACATTGAGGTGCATTATCACTATGTGCGGGAGAGGGTTTTACTAGGTCTTATTGATCTAGTTTATGTCAGCACAGAGGATTACGTAGCTGACATATTCACGAAGGCATTGGGCGCAGAGAAGCTACGCAAGTTCAGAGATTTGCTTGGTGTGCAAGAATTGGGATTGAGCTCGAGGGGGAGTATTGAGATATCCAGCTCCACTCGTGATATGCCAGGGTGACCATTGTGCATTTATGTCACCGACTTATTAGCTATAGATGGGGTTGGTACACCGCCCATGAATAATAGCTAGATGAAAGCTATCCTTATCTACTCTAGTTCGTGGCTCAGTTAGTATGCCACCTTAGTTAATTGAGTTTGGTTTGAGACCTATATATAGGGTTCTTCTATTTCTATGTACTAGTGTTCTTTTGGCTTACACAACTAAGAAGAGGAAAACTATTTTCAGCCTCCACCTGTGTGTGTATTCCCCCATTGTGCAAGCAAGAAAGCTACAAGTGAGACTCCTTCCTTCTCTCCCACAATCTTGACAGTGGATCTGGTTCATGGCAGTCATCTGATCAGTCCAACAGGGACAAGGACTGCCATTATTGTGGCGAGTATGGACATATTGCAAAGGATTGTTACAAGAAGCAGGGAGATATGAAGGCAAAGGGCAGACAACATGGGCACTATGCATCTTCCAGTGGTGCTCATGATGAGCCAGTTGATAGACTCTTTGCCATGCAGCATGTATCTAAAAATGCATCGAGACATGATAGAGATGACAAATGGTACATTGACTCTGGAGCGTCAAACCACATGACACCGCATGGAGAGTGGCTTGATGAGATGGTTGCAGGTACACATGGTCATGTATGTACTGGCGATGACACCCAACATGACATAAAGCATAAAGGGATTGTTCCTCTTATGATTCCCGATGGCAAGAAGAAAGGCCTACATGATGTATTATATGTACCAACCATAACAAAGAATCTGTTCTCTGTGGGTCAAATGGCAGAACAGAATTTGCAAGTGAGGTTCAACAAAGATGGGTGTTTCATTGAGGAGTATGGATATGGCTGCAAGTTAATTGCCAAGGGCAGAAGGGATGGCATGATGTTTACATTGGATGCGACCATTCCGGGACTCAAGGCAGCTATGTTTGCTCATGATGAGAGTGCCATTCGAGATGTAGAGATTTGACACAAGTGGATTGGACATGTCAATGTACAAAAGCTGAAATCTATGTAGCAGAAAGAAATAGTACTTGGATTACCTAAATTCAAGTATAATGATTTTGGTCATGTATGCCCTGCATGTCAGTTTGGGAAGCAGGCACGGTTTCCTTTCATGAGACATGTAAAAAACAGCACTAGGCCTTTACAGTTGGTGCACTCTGATGTCTGGGGTCCTTCACATAATGCTTCTTTTGGTGGTGCACGGTATTATGTCTCATTTATTGATGATTTCAGCAGGTACACTTGGCTTTATATTTTGAAGCATAAGGATGATGTGTTTGATGTATTCAAAGACTTCAAGAAACATGCTGAAAATGAATTGGGCTATTACATATCATGCTTGAGATCAGATGGAGGAGGTGAATATGTCTCAAACTACTTTGACATGTATCTTGCTAAACATGGGATCAGAAGATAGCTCACATGTAGTTATACACCGCAGCAAAACGGTGTTGCAGAGAGGAAAAACAGGGTTTTGATGGAGTCAGCTAGAGCTATGCTGAATGAAAAATGTCTGCCAAATGGTTATTGGGCTGAAGCAGTGGTGACTGCTGTCTATGTGCTGAATCGAACCCCTATAGTAGGGATTCATGATGTCACTCCATATGAACGGCTGTATGGTCATAAACTTGATATTTTACACTTGAAGGTATTTGGAAGCATTGCATATGTGCATATACCAGATGAGAAGAGGAAGAAATTGGATCCTAAGGCATTGAAAAGTGTGTTTATAGGATATGCACAGGAACAGAAATCTTATAAGTGTTATGTACCTTCTACGCATGAGACACCCATAAGTAGAGATGTGGTATTTGATGAGTTAGCATCCTGGTATGGGAATCCTGTTGCAGTGCCTAATGATGGCTCACCCAGTATGAGTCATGCTGAAAATACTCCTGCCGAGAGTACTTCCATGAGTGGTCAGACAGGTGATGTATCATCTATAGTGAGTCCTTGGATAGGACGATTACATAGTCGCACTACTGCATCCACTGACACGGAAATGTTAGTGAGGGGGAGAACAGATAAGGGAAAAGAAAAGGTTTTTGAAGATGTAACAGGTCCACTCACTGCAGGTTATGATTCATCTAGCAGTGACAGCTTAGACAATGAATTGGGGATTCCGTCTGTTATGACGCCAGGTGCTAGGCAGAGCCGTTATGTGCCGCCTCATGAGAGGCAAGCTCACAGTGAGCCACAGCTCAGGAGATCAGAGAGGGGCAGGTGCTAGGTAGAGCCGTTATGTGCCGCCTCATGAGAGGCAAGCTCACAGTGAGCCACAGCTCAGGAGATCAGAGAGGGTCAAACGACCTGTTGACAGGTATACTTACACTGGATATTCAGCCCATCATTATGCTTATATGACAAAAGTAACAGGTTTTAGAGAACCAAGTAAGTTTGATGAGGCAGTTGCAGATGAGAATTGGCGTGCTGCTATGGATGAGGAATATTCAGCTTTGGCTGAAAATGGTACATGGGATTTGGTACAGTTGCCTGAGGGCAAAACACCTATTGGATGCAAGTGGGTGTATAAGGTAAAATGTAAATCAGATGGATCATTGGAAAGATATAAGGCCAGGCTGGTTGCAAAAGGGTATGCACAGCAGTATGGTCTTGATTATGAGGAGACTTTCAGCTCTGTAGCAAAGATGGCTACAGTTAGAACTATGATTGCTTTGGCAACAGCTAGAGGCTGGAAACTATGGTAGATGGACGTAAAGAATGCATTTCTCAATGGAGAATTACAGAAAGAGGTTTACATGGAACAGCCTAAAGGCTATGTACATCCAGAATTTCCAGCACATGTATGTCAGCTGAAAAAGGCACTATATGGGCTGAAACAGGCACCCGAGCATGGAATGCTCACATAAGCAGTTATTTGTAGCAACATGGTTTTCGATTGGGTAATGCTGATCATAGTCTATTTGTGAAGAAGACAGATAGTGGCTATGTTTTCCTAGTTGTCTATGTTGATGACTTAATCATTATAGGAGATGATGAAAATGGGATTGCTAAAATAAAGACATGTCTACAGGCTGAGTTTAAGGTCAAGGACCTTGGAGAGCTGAAATATTTTTTGGGGATTGAGGTTGTCTCTACACCTCAAGGCATATGGCTGCTATAGAAGCAGTATGCTCATGACATGTTATAGAAATATGGTATGGCTGATTGCAAGCCTATGGATATGCCTTTGGAGCAGAATGTCAAGCTGCAGATTGATGTTGGGACAGAGATTGAGAATGTTACTATGTACAAACAAATGGTAGGCAGCTTGATCTATCTCACGATCACTAGACCTGACTTGAGTTATGCTTTGGGGCTGATCAGTCAGTTCATGCAGAAGCCTCGCAAACCACACTTGGATGCAGTCAGGAGAATTCTGAGATATGTAAAGAGTACCATAGATCATGGGTTGTTTTATGCATATAGGAAACCCCTTGACTTGAAGGGGTACAGTGATGCTGACTGGGCTGGTTGCACGTATGATAGGAGGTCAACCAGCAGCTATGCATTTGGATTGGGTACTAGCATGATCAATTGGCAGAGTAAGAAGCAGCCTACAGTTGCATTGTCTAATACGGAAGCAGAGTATCGTGGTGCGGCCTTAGCAGCATGTGAAGCTAAGTGGTTTACAGAAGTTGCTGAATGACTTGGGAATACACTTGGATAGCAAAGTCAAGCTGTACTGTGACAATTTGAGCAGTGTTATGTTAGCAAGCAATCCTGTTTATCATGCAAGATCAAAACACATTGAGGTTCACTACCATTTCATCAGGGAAATGGTTTTAGCAGATCAGATTGACTTGGAGCATGTGAAGACTAAAGACCAGGTAGCAGACATCTTTACCAAATCACTTGGTAGAGATAAGTTCATTCACTTTAGATAGCTACTTGGAGTGATGCAGATGATTTGAGTTTTGTTTTTGAGCTTGAGGGGTCACCGTCAGTGTGTCTTTATCTATGACCGACATCTATGACAGCTAGTGTGTGCAGCTGTCTACATTTGACTACATTAAATAAGTCGGGTTAGTAGTCGGCTGACTAGAGTTAGTCTGTCTAGTCTACACTTACACTAGGTCACTTTATCTTTGAATTGTGTGTGCTTTTCAGTTTAGTGTGTGGAACATGAAGGAATGACCTTGAGAGCATGAAGGCTCAAGAAAATGGAGTTTCCCTATCTCTCTCTCTCTCAACTTTGAACAAAGTATCAATACATGTGCAAAAAGCCCGGAATGTAGCCCGAACAAGTGCTAAATGCCAAGCTAGAGCTGGAGCTAAAGTGGTTGACTGTGTGGCTATCCAAAAAACAGGCACAAATCTATGTGGGATTGCTACTAGTCTTACTGGTCCACATGGCAGATTTGGAGTGGTTGGAGGGCTCAAACATGAGCCAAAGGGGCCTGGGAACAAGTCTCTAGCAACCCATAACCAGGGGCAAAGAGATACGAAGGTTGGAAGCTTCAATGGTGGCTGCCCTGTTTTCCTAGACCTATGGATTGAAATAAAACTTTAAAATAATGAAGTAATACCTTAATGTCAATGCCCTGATGGTGCCTCAATAGGCCGGGAAGAAGCTCGGGAAGCCGGGGAGTGACATGAGCTCAAGAGAATGAGCTATGGCTACCGGGAAGGGGACCGACCCAATGCAAGTGGGAAGTCAATGGGAAGCTGAGAATGCCGCGAGCCAAGCTCAAGAGTTGGGAAGCCATGCTCTGATACCAGTTGAAAGGTGA
Source organism: Lygodium microphyllum (assembly GCF_053477565.2). Taxonomy (NCBI): domain Eukaryota; kingdom Viridiplantae; phylum Streptophyta; class Polypodiopsida; order Schizaeales; family Lygodiaceae; genus Lygodium; species Lygodium microphyllum. The sequence goes on from NC_141146.1 coordinate 41,562,682, forward strand.
GAATGATCGAAGCTTGCACTCGAGAGCTATGGCGGGAGAGCAAGAGCAAGAAAGAGAGAGACAAGAAATGGGAACTCCAACCATCACAATGTGTGACTGGGCCTTCCTTTATTCAAACTGTCACTAAAATAATAAAGAATAAAGTGGCGGTGATGGGCACTCGCCACCTGCAGTGTGTAGTGGCGGTGACTATCAGTGTAGTAATACACAGGCAGCTAGGCAGAGGCGCCTTTACCCCCAAAAAGGAGTCCCAAAGTTATTACCACTACGATCATCATCATCACCACTTCATCCCATCTTACTAGCCCTTGATCACTTGAAGCACCCCTTCCTACCCTTTAAGCCTCATTTATGTGCATTCTATCACACACCATATAATTTTATTTTTTTCATAATACCTTAAGTATCTAGTCTTTCAACCTCATTGCACACTCTAAAAAATTTCACGTTTGAATATTCTTAAGCCACATTCCTACAACCCTTGCACCTTAAAACTTTGTATCATTTGTCCTCAACTTGTAAAGCTAGTTTACATAAGTTCACCTTCAAAGGAGGCAAAGGAAAACTAAATATGAGTTTCACTATCAAGCTAGTATCTTAAAAGCACCAAGGTAGTCTAAGATAGCACATGATAGATGTGTGAAAGCTGTAAATATCTCTTGAACTACTATGGCATCTTAGTTGACCCCATGTCACCCAAGAGATCTAGGTTGGATGATTGGAAATAGTCAACCAAGAGATCTAGGTTGGATGATTGACTGATGTTCTACACATCAATCAATACTACTTGGATCCACACTCCCCATTTTACCCTCCCTAGGAGTCAGTCTCAACACAGGTTTGGAACCCTATTGATATAAAAATTTAGAATCTAGACTCCAAAGTGGAAGCTGCTCAAGCTATGGCCATAGCCAAATTAGAATGTTCAGATAGGAGAGAGATTTTGAAGCACAAATAAAAAGGTAACAAGAGTCATAAAGGATGCTCGCACCACACTCTACCTTGGTCTAGAGGAAATAGAACTAGTAAAGATTAGAGTTTTGACTTTTGAGATTAGTTGGTCGCCCTCCTAACAAAATTCAAAGACATCTTTGCTTTAGGTTACTTTAAAAATGAAGGGACTAGATTTCCAATTTTACCAGCACCTTATTCTCCTCATATTGGATGATGTGTCAATCCCCATGTAGAGATATCACATTAGTCCCCACATGGAAAAGCTAGTTAATTTGACCAACTCGTACGACTTAGCTTCAATTCCACCGTACATTGGATAGAGTGGGTCTCACCCATTGTTATTGTCCCTAAGAAAGACAAGAAAATAACAATCTATATAGGTTACAGGAAGGCAAGGCCACAATCTTGATCCTGAAAGATTAGACAAAGCCTTTTCATGTCTTTATGGATGCCTCAAATATGGCCATAGGTAGTGTATTTATACAAGAAGATACAATGGTTGGATTTGGCCCATTTTCTATGCCAGCAAACAAATCTCAACTACTAAGAAAAAGTATTTTGTAACAAAAAGGAAATGGCTCAAAATGATCTATTACATGTAGAAATTCTACCATTTTCTACTTGACCATTCCTTTGTCTTCCATGTGGATCACTTTGCTCTAGTCTACTTGGTCAAATAGCAAATTCTCACAAGAAGACTAGCTCGATGGATTCTCTCACTCTAAGAATTTGATTTCAAGGTTGTGCATAGACTTGGGGCACAACATGTGATTGTAGACTTCCTTTTCTAGCTTGATTTAAGAGAAGCCTCACTCGGAGTAGATGATGACTTTCCAAACTCCCAACTGATTCACACAATAGTTGAACATCTAGAACTTGACTCACCCAATCCTCCTTGGCCATGGTATAAGGAATTAATGTGGTCTTTCTAGACTCAGGAAAAGTCTTGGACCATATTCTCATGAACTAGTGCAAATGATTAGCTCTTTGGAGCCAGAGTTTTGAATCCTATCTAGACTACTATTACCCCACAAAACACTATCCAAAGTGCTCCAATGTGTTGTTCTCCTTATGGAGAAATATGTGATCATGGAAGAAGCACATTAGGGTATTGTTGGAGTCCACTTCACATTAGATATTACAATCCAAAAATTCAACAAAAAAGACTATGGTGGCCTACCATGTACAGAGATGTCTGAAAATTTGTCGACAAGTGTGTTGCATGCCAATGGCTTGGTCAATCTCCATCCTGAGATCAATTAGCCCTTCACTGGAACTTGCCACACAAACCCTTTCATAGACCAAACTTTGTTATTCCTATCAAAATTGTGGCATCCTACACCCAAAAAAAGTATATTTTGATGGCACACAGGCAGTAGTAAAGTGCCTCTTCAAAGATATATTCACTTGCTATGGTTGTTTGGTAGAATTGGTAAGTGATCAAGGAAGTCATTTTGTAAATAAGGTCATCAAGCATATGACAGCTTACAAAGATAGTGGAGCATCATAGGAAAGATTAGGATGCCAAGCTCCCAATAGCACTATGGGCTTATGGCACATCCTTTAAGGTGGCCATAGGCCTCACTCCTTATAAGTTGGCATTCAATATGGAAGAAATTATGCCTCTCAAATTTATAGTTTCTAGTCTCTCGATTACCAAATATCATCTCCTTCATTAAGAAATTACTACGCTTCCAGCTAGAGAATTCGATAGAGTTAGACAAGGATGAGATTTGGAGTTTTTACCTCTTATCCAAAGTCCAATTTAGGTAGAAATTCTAAGTGGACCACCTCTTTCAAGAAGTAGCCCTTTGGTTGAGGACAAGCAATGCTAGTCTTTTGAACTTGGAAGCTTCCAAGGAAATTGAAGATAAGATGGAGTCATCTCTTTTAGATTTTCCATACAATTGTAGTTAATTATTTTTACCTTACTAATTTATAGGAAAACCTCCTTCCTCACTCTGCCAATGGATTCCAATTGTTGCACTAGTATGTACATGAACTAGTGCTCCCCTTCTTGCTCACTCCAAAGTGCAATCCTTACATAAAAGCAACAATGTTTGCATGCATCTCCAAGATCTCCAAATCGAATGTTGAATTCCTATTGATCACTGAAATCCAGATTGAAATTGATTCTGATACCATTTTCCATGGTCCTTTTATTAATTTTCCTTCATCATATTAGTACCCAATTCCTATTACAAATAGTGGTATGATGCATCAAAAGGTGCAATGTACTCATTATTACTTATGGTCATATGTATTGACATGGCATTGGTAAAATTCAAACCCCCCGCTTGCCATGCATCCAACCCCCTTAAAAGTAAAATTTTCACTGCATTTCTCTTCATTGTGATTTCTATTCTCAGCCCTTTGTGTTCTTGAAGAACTACCACATTTGTCATCTCTCTCTGATTGCTTATCTCTTACCAACAACAACCGTGCTATCATCCATCCTTCACCTCATCAAGGTCCCCCTTGTGCTCCAAGAGTATAAAAAGGTTGTCAATAGGTGGGTGTACCACCTATTCCTCGATGCCTTCCTTGTAGTGCCATGGGAGAGCACCCTAGTGCACCTTGATGCCTAGTCGATTTTATTCTACTAGATTTTTATAAAGACCCTCACATTGACATGGAAAGTTGTCAACAATGACGTGGTGGAGGGACTTACTTGAGCTGTTGTGCCAAACACACATTGTATACACAAGAGGAAGCTCACTCAAGAACACAAGAAGAGAGATGGAGGCAAAAATGTTTTCTTGCTGGTTTTTTCTTCTTCTTCCACACACAATACAATGTACACAAAGTATAGATAAGATATAGCATAAAGGAAAGTGGCCTACTAAGTCAAATAGTGCATAACTGACTACGCTAGTCAGCTGGTGCTATATCTATGCGAGTTGTAGGTAGGATTAACAAACTAAATATAATATAAGATAAGTCAGTGGCCATGTGAGTATCATAATGACCACCAATGTGCTAAGCGTAGATGTGCAAACCCATCTAGCTAGGTGGTCCATCATCAATGTCCGCACATGTTGAGCTTTCCATCTCAACACTCCCCCTCAAGCTCAACTCTATCTTTGCAACTCCAAGAAAGCTTCAAAGTTTTGGAAGCTTATCTATACCCAATGCCTTTGTGAAAATGTCAACTATCTAATCTTGTGTGATGACATATACCAAGTTAATATTTCCTACAAGTATCTTCTCTCTCATAAAGTGGCAGTGCACCTCAATGTGTTTTGTCCTAATGTGAAACAATGGGTTCCTAGCTAGCTATATGCTACTAATGTTGTCACACTGAATAAAAGTTGGGCCATCTCCCTGCATATTCAAATCACCTAATAACTTTTGCACCCATACCACCTCACATGTTGCCATAGCAGCACCTCTATATTCAGCCTCTATGCTCAATAAAGCAACTGTAGGTTGCTTTTCGCTGCTCCATGTAACTACTGCACTACCAAGGGAAAACATGAATCCACTAGTAGATGTTCTGTTTGACATTATACTAGCCCAATCTGCATTTGTGTATCCAAACACTTGTACATCCTTATCTGCCTCATAAAAGAGTACATAATGTAAAGTAGACTTCACATACCTCAATATGCATCTAACTGTATCCAAATGAGGCTTTTTAGGCATCTGCATAAACTAATTGACAAGGCCAACAATATAGCTCAAGTATGGCCTTTTGATAGTCATGTAGCTTAGAATCCATACTATCCTCCTGAACATAGTAGGGCCTTCTATCTCATCCCCAATGTCAACACTCCACATTTTTCTCCAATGGTATTGAAATAGGCTTACATGTTGTCATACCATACTTGGATAACATATCCAAGCTACACTACCTTTGGGATAGCCATATACCATCATCAGATCAACTCAATACCAAGAATGTATCTTAGCTCACCCAAATCCTTCATCTCAAACTTCTTCTTCAAGAATCCCTTCAACAATCCCATTGCCACTGTCCCCTGCAATAATCAAGTCAATCACATAAATGACTATGATGACCATACTTGCATCTTCCCTTCTCACATAAAGTGAGTGATCAACATCAAAAATACAAAAGAAAATATTGACAAGATACTCTCTGATCTTGTTAGACCATGCTCTAGGTGCTTGGTTTAGGCCATAAAGCACCTTCCTTAACCTTCACAGATATGTGGGATGTTCTAAATCCTCATAACCTCCTGACTACTCCATATACACCTCTTCTTGCAATTCACTATGCAAGAAGGCATTCTTAACATCCATTTGCTGCAAAATCCAACCTTTAGCTACTAGCAAGGCAATCATGCATCTAACAGTTTCCATCCTAGCAACTAGATTAAATGTATCTTCATAATTGTAATATTCCGCGTGGAAAAAAAAAATGGGACTTACGGAATTTTTTTTTAAAATTTCCCCCCTTATCCTTCCAGCCGACTGACGAGCTAGAGGGGGAGGGAAATAGAAGGAGCTGTAAGCTCCTTGGTGGAGCCTGTGGAGGGAGGGAGGACATGCGAGCCAACATGCCATGAGGAAAGATCCCCCTCCCTCCACTATTTAAACGAGGGGAGGGGGCCGCTGTACGCGAGGCTGGGCCGTGAGAGAAGAGCCGAGCGCCGCCATAACTCCGAGCTGAAGGGAGGAAGACGAATCGCCACTGCCACGCCGACATCTGCCCTCCACCATCGCCATCGACTGCTGTAGTTCGTCCAGTCCCGCCGATCTGCTGAATAAGCTTTTCCCCCCACGTGGAAGCTTTAGAAGCTTCCTGGGGGGAAGCTTCTAAAAGAACCTTCTTAGCCCCCTTTCACCGCCCCTTATGTTCTTCTTTCAACCCCCTTTGTTTCCCCCCCTCCCGGGATTTTTAAACCCCCTTAAGGCCTTGTTCCCCCCCCTTCCCGGGTTTTTAATTCCCCCCCTAAGGCCTTGTTCCCCCCCCCTCCCGGTATAATTTCCCCCCTAAGCCTTGTTTTTTTCCCCTCCCGATTTTAATCCCCCCAAAGTCCTTATTACCCTCCGGGTTTAAATTTTCCCCCCTAAGCCCCCTTGTTTCCCCTCCCGGTTTTAATTTTCCCCCCTAAGCCCTTACCCTTTTCCCCTCCTCATAGCTCTTTAGACTATTCAAGTCACACCCCTAGGTCTACTTTGTCCTTAGGCTACCTTGCAGACTTCCATTCTCTTACATTAATTCCTTCACTCACTTTTTAGATCTTCTTGTGCAAGTGCTCTCTTAATTAAGCTTCGTGTTCTTAGTTTTATTAAACAAGCCAGTGATGACCACACACTCCCATGTTTTAAAAATCCAATTCTTCATCATGGCCTCGTATGGTATTCCGTAAGGGAGAAATAGCCGTGTAAAAGATAAGGAAGGAGAAGACGGTGGAATTCCAAGAAGAAAAAGGAAAAGGCTATCTCACATTCGAACTACGATGCCGCCAAAGAAAGTCCAAGGTGTAGCTGTGGGAGAGTCATATCCCGGTATCCATGTGGATATCTCACCTCAAAGCCAGGTTTTTCTTCTTGGTGTCAATTCGGTTTTAAGTCGATCATGCAAAGAAAAATTGTTAAGGATAGGATATATTTGTTCGAGTTATTTTTTAACGAAGGAGTTAGCTTATGAATGACAATGTATACAAATTAGCTTTCTTCAAATTGCATCAAGCATTATAAAATTATAGGCAAGATTAACCATTTACTATAAGTGTAGAAATCATATCTTGCACCATTAGTCTTATTCTTTTCGCAACAAATCATGGTAAAATGGCTAAATTCATGAAAGGTTTCTTTCGATGCTTAAAATTACTAGGGAGTTATCTTTGCTAGTTGCACATCTTAGCAAGACAACTGTTGTTATTTGGCACGAGTTCATCTTTAAAAAAAAAAGAAGTTAAATGTTAGGAATTAACAAGTATAAAAATTAGATATACGAACTCATTTGGAAAGAAAATGTAATGGGGAATTGTTGGATGACACTCTATTAACACTTTTCCCCTGCTATTTGAGAACTTGGGACTAATAAAGTGTGTATACACTAATTTCTCAGCTAGGCCTTTTGTCCCAAGGAGTATTGTCGCCTTTGTATCATCTTGGCATTATGCTATATGCCAAATTAAACTGTATTGATTGGGAAAGTTAATTGTCACAAGGATAGTAAAACCGTGACAAGACAAGTAAGATTACCTTCCACAAGCCAACCGAACCAATCTAAACATAGAAACATTCATACCCTAACACTTGACTACTTTCCTTACCGTAAGGACAATAATTTCATAAAGATAAGAAACTATGGTTTGTCCCTAAATGAAGAAACCCTAGGCCTGACATACATCAGCTTAAAGAATCTAAACAGATTATTCCATCGCAGGACTTGCACAACATGTATGAAATCATTTGGTGATTGATTCACAAGGAAAAAAGGAAAGAACACTTCCTTAGTAGTTTGCCATACAACTAGGTTGATTAATGGAAATGTTTGTGCTTGCGAGAGATTTTTAGGGCTCTGTTTGAATTATGAATTACAAATTAAAAAAAGTACCTATACTTCAGGTTAAAGGCCTGAAGGGAGAGGCAGCTTCAGTTACCCCCGACTGCCTGCCTAATCCTAACCAAGGGGGTTGTTGACCGTGCCGGGAACGTGGACCGAACCCGCCACGAGAGGTCTTTCCGTTAAGCTCTACTTGGAGTAGGAGGACGCTTGGGTGCCAGGGGGGCTCTGGCCGTAAATCCCTCGCCTTCCGGGTCCTGCACAAGAGACTAACGTGACTCGGGATTGGATCTCGAGGCCCGCATACTAGTTGACGGGCCGAAGCTTGGAATAGTGATCCCTAGAGATTATGGTTAGCCTTCGGGCAGATTTTGGACAAGCCTACGGGCGGAACTTCTTGTAATTCAAAGATAAAATGATGAGATGTTAAAAGAACTTGCTTGATATTGTTTTTATATGTCACGTGATAAGATTACGTGAAGGAACCAGTGCTTAACAAGATTAATTAAAGAAGCTGATTGTTATATGTCAAATTAATGTGTTAGATAATTACATAACTAAAACAAACCGAGGAAAGTGCAGAGGATGGGCCATGGGTCCATCCTACGGTTGGGTGGTCCCGGTTAGCCGGGAACTTTTCTCAAAAATCTCGAGGAACAGCGGAATGATCATCATCATCAAAAAGAATAACGAGAACGATGACCTAGAGTTACATCTTACCCGATTTACGCTGTTTTAGGGGAACGGAATGGGACTATGCCTTATGGCAGAGAGGTTGAGCTTTGCATCCCTCTCGTTTCCCATTCTCCTTGAACCAAGTGTAGCGTGAATCCGCTTCGGACCTGGCATTTCTGCGTAAAGTAGTTCGCTCGGGTCTGACGCTAGTTGCTGTTAGCTAATGACCCATTAGGAAAACCCTAATTTCGGTCGATCCTAAGTGGGAACAGCCAGGATACTTCCGCTACGTGGCAGACGCGGGAAGAACTAGATCGCAAAACCCGTAACATTCCATGGGAGTGCCAGGCAGAGCTTTCTAGACATCCTTTCCGATGGACTGCTAAGACGTGTCCTAGATAATACTATGGGACACGTTACAGTTGGTATCAGAGCCGACCAATAACGGAATTGTTTTTATGAGATCTCAATAAAAATGAAGTAAAGAAATTGTTGGTGTCCAAACATTTCCTCATCTTCAATGCTGTCTTGCAGAACTATGAAGCGTGGAACAAGTTTTTGGTGTTTCAGGTCATGTTTATGACTGCAATGCATTCTCCGCTTTATAGACAAAGAATTGGGATGATGAACATCCTGGAGCAGATTTATAATCCATTACCTTTATACATAGAATGAAGATGGACGGGGTCTTCAGGAATCTACTACATAGCTGCCCATCGGTTCAGTTATCTACAGACCAACCTAAAGAGGATCAAATGGTTGGAAGACTTGAAAGTCGTGAAGCTGTTCATTTTTGTGGAAGCTCGCGTAAATTTGACTTTACATATGAGGGTTGAAATGAACTCATATGTATATGAGGAAGTAACCCGTGTAATCCCAGCCGACAGGATTAAAGTGTTGGGCCGCCATGAGAAGTATGGATTCCAACGAAAAGGGTATCCCGAACTTCCAATGAATTATCGATTCCTAAAGATCCATGACCCAAAACCCTACTATTACACAGTTCCTATAGACAAATGCAATACAACGTTGTTCTCCCCAAACTGAATGTAATGATTGGATTATCATCACATGAGACGTTGTATAAGGCTACGCCCATGTAAATATAAATAAGGACTTCTTTTATCAATATCTGGTTGTGCATCAGAGTTGTTAAAAAGTTAAGTAGCTTCATGATTTACGAGATAGCTGAACTAAAGATAAGCTAACGTCAATTATCATATAATAACGTTAAGAAAACTTTTATCCAAGCACAACCCCAGGTACAGGTTCCAAATTTGCCCCCTACATCAAGTACTGTTGTGACCCAGGAGAAGAAGTTCCTCCTCAAGCAGATAAAGCCACCCGAGTTTGACGGGAGAGGCAGATTCGTCCAGTCTGATGCTGAAATTTGGATTGAATCTATGGAGGATTACTTTGAAGCAACTGGTACTGCACCTACCAATCAGGCCATGCTCGCCAAGTTAAAACTCACCGGTGAAGCCAGACTTTGGTGGAAACAATGGTGCAGGGATCAAGGGACTTCAGAGGGGTCCGTTACCTAGGAGAAGTTAAAGAAAGCTGTGGAGGGGAGATATTTGCCACCTGCATATCGTACACAGAAAATGAATGAGTTCTACGAGCTAAAATGGCTAGGACTCACTCTGGACGCATACTACTCTAAATTCGTCTCACTTTTAAAGTATGCGCCACAGATGGACATGACGCAGCAGGTGTCCAAATTTTGCGCGGGCTTAAATCCACCCGTAAATACCCATCTCGAATCTGTGCGTCCATCAGATCTGCAGGATGCACTCATTCGAGCGGCGCCTATAATTCAGGAAGTGCAAGCTAGACCAAGGGGTAACAAAACTTGGTCCTGTAGTGACCTGAACAGAGGAGCATTCAGACCTCAAGTGAAGAGAGTTCAAGGTCACAATCAGGGACAAAGGAAGAAATCAAGGACAAATAACGTCAACAACTTTGTTCCTACTCAAAGTAATGGCCGAAACCTCCGATGTTTCCACTGCAACGAGCCCGGTCACTTCAAGAGGCAATGTCCCAAGCTCAGCGGGGGACATCGTCAAACGCCTTTCCAAGGTGCAGGCCGCAGTCAAGGAGCCGCCACCCGTGGAAAAGGAAGAACTGCTTGCATTGCCAATAGGCAAAGATGTGAAGAAGAAGAAGAGGAAGATCCGACTATGGAAGCAGAATTCGAAAGAGCGACAGTCCATGCCGCTTTACACAAGAAAGGGCCGAATCACCAGTTCTCGGTGATTCAAACACCGTCGGACTATCAAGGTAAAGGTTTCAAAACCTTGATTGATTGTGGCAGTACACATTCCTTTATCTCACCAGCATGTGCAAAAAGATTAGGAATACCCACAGTAGAAGCACCTACCCTGCTTGTGGAATTGGCAAACGGTCGTGAGGTAACTTGTACTAGGCAAACTGCTAAGGTGGAATTCTTTCTGGGAGGAAAGAAGACTTTAGTCAAATTCAGAGTCACGAATTTAGGTATCCATGAGTGTCTACTCGGGATGGATTGGCTTAAGCCTAATGACGCCCACATTCATTGTGGAAAGGGTCAAGTTTCCTTTCGAAACTCTGAAAGGGAATTTGTCACAACTCAAGGTGAGGCAGGAGTGCCAAGAATTCAATTAGCCAAAGTATCTCGGATCATAAAAGGAGTCAGAAAAGGATTACCCATTTACTTGATCAAACTCAACAAGTTAGATCAAAAGCAAGAGTCTCATGAAGGACCTTCTTGGCTAAAGGAATATGCTGACGTATTCCTTGAGGAATTGATTGAACTTCCGCCTCCAAGAGAAGTAGATCATGAAATTAGGCTAGTTCTTGGAGCTACACCAATTGCAAAGAGACCTTATAGAATGTCCATACCTGAAGCAATTGAGTTGAAGGAACAACTCAAGCAACTGTTGGATCAGGGTTACATCCGGCCTAGCAACTCACCGTGGGGAGCTCCAGTACTATTCCAGAAAAAGAAAGATGGGACACTTCGACTATGTATTGATTACCGAGGGTTGAATCAATCAACAGTTAAGAACAAGTATCCTATTCCTAGAATAGATGAGCTTCTTGATCGTCTTCAAGGTGCAAAGATCTTCTCCAAGATTGATCTCAGGTCAGGTTACTATCAAATAAGGATGAAGGAAGAAGATATTCCAAAAACAGCCTTCAATACAAGATATGGGCACTTTGAGTTCTTGGTTATGTCATTCGGGCTTACAAATGCACCTGCCACCTTTAATAGATTAATCCAGGATATTTTTAGACCATATCTTGATGATTTCTTGCTTGTCTTCTTTGATGACACTTTAGTCTATTCTAAACAGGAAGAAGATCATGAACCTCAACTTCGGATTGTCCTTGAGACAATGAGGGCCCATAAGCTGTATGCAAAAATGAAGAAGTGTGCATTCTTCAAGCGTCAGATTGAATATCTGGGATTCATAGTATCATCAGAAGGAATATCAGTAGACCCAGCCAAAGTCAGAGATGTGCTTGAATGGCCAATACCAGTATCCGTCAAAGAAATACGTAGCTTTCTTGGCTTGACAGGATGGTATAGGGTCTTTATAAAAAACTATGCTTTGATTGCAGCACCTCTTACAGACTTACTAAAGAAGCAGACTTCTATTACATGGTCAACTCCCGAACAAAATAGCTTCGAAAAATTGAAGCAAAGTTTGGTATCAGCACCTATTCTAAAACTTCCTGACCTCAATAAGGAGTTCGAGGTAGTAACTGATGCCAGCATTCTTGCCTTGGGATGTGTACTTATGCAGGAAGGTCATCCAGTAGCATACTCTTCAAGGAAATTGAAGAGTCATGAAAAGAATTATGCCACGCATGATCTGGAATTATTAGCTGTCATCCATGCTCTAAAGCTTTGGAGACACTACCTGTTGGGTAACAAGTTTACTCTAGTAATCGATCATAAGAGTCTCAAATGGATTTTTACCCAGAACGAGCTCAACATGAGGCAACGTTGGTGGATTGAAGAATTGGAGGAATATGATTTTGAAATCAAGTACCGACCAGGGAAAGAGAATGTAGTTGCCGATGCACTCAGTCGCAAGGCATTCCTAAATTCCCTAATCTTGCAGAATCCATCAACGGCCAGATCTCTAGCTAAAAAGGTATTTATGCCAAACAACCCTATACTTGAACTAGCTAGAGAGGAAGCATACCATGATTTGGCCTACCAAACAATGATAAAAGAAATATCTACCAAGGAGCAGAATCAGAAGTTGCAAGCTAAGTATCAGGAATTTTCCATTGATAAAGGACTTTTCTACTATAGAACAAGGCTGTGTATACCAGCAAGCCAGTCACTTAAGCAGAAGATATTATGGGAAGCTCATGATTCTCCTTTCGCAGGACATCCTGGCTATGAAAAAACTCTTAATGCAGTTAGGAAGAGCTACCATTGGGGGAAGCTTAAAGGTGACGTTCTCAAGTATGTCACTGAATGTTTGTCTTGCCAACGTATCAAGGCCAAACATGTCATGATGCCAGGGAAACTGCAACCGCTTGACATTCCCCAAATGAAATGGGAATTCATCAGTATGGATTTTGTTGTGGGCTTACCCCAAGTCCAAGGAGGATACAATTCCATTATGGTTGTGGTTGACATGCTTACCAAGGTTGCACACCTGATTCCAGTAAAGACAAACTATAAAGCCTCCGACATTGCAAGATTGTTTATCAAGGAGATATTCAAGCTACATGGGTTACCTAAAAGAATCATTAGTGATCAAGATTCTCTCTTCACATCACACTTCTGGAGAGCTATCTTTGAAGCTATTGGGACTCAACTCTGTTTTAGCACCGCCTACCATCCCCAAACGGATGGACAAACAGAGCGAGTGAATCAAATCATTGAGGATATGCTTAGGGCATACTGTTGTCGAGAGCCGAAGAGGTGGATTCAATACTTGCCATTAGTTGAATTTGCCTACAATGCCTCTTACCAGCAGAGCATTCAAATGACCCCTTTCCAAGCATTGTATGGTCATGATTATCGAAGTCCCCTAAACTTTTCTGATCCAACCCTAAGAGTTGAAGCTTCAAGACAAATGTTGGAGGACATGGATGATCAAATAAGGTCAATAAGACAAGACATACAAGCAGCCAAGGATAGACAAAAGGCATATGCAGATTTGAAACATCAAGAAAGAGTCTTCGAAGAAGGAGACATAGTCTTCATTTGGGTACGCCCTAAAAAGAGTTCTCTATCCCTAGGAGAATGCAAGAAGCTAAGTCCAAGGTATTGTGGGCCATATAAAATCCTCAAATGCCTAGGACCCAATGCTTATAGATTGCAACTCCCTGAGAACCTAAAGGTTCACAATGTATTCCATATCAGCCTATTGAAAAAATATGTACCCAATCCTAATCATGTACTTGATGACCAACAAATTGTAATGCCTAGTCAAGGAGTCCTTGAACTAAGGCCAGAAAGGATCTTAGATGTTAGGGAAAGACAGTTAAGATCTAGAACCTTGAAAGAATGCCTTGTCCAGTGGAAAGATTATCCCAAAGAGGATGCCACTTGGGTAGATGAAGGCACTCTCAACCATCAATATCCCCAGTTTATCTCGAGATGAGGACATCTCGATTCCTCCAAGGGGGAGAGAATGTAATATTCCGCATGGAAAAAAAAAATGGGACTTACGGAAATTTTTTTAAAAATTTCCCCCCTTATCCCTCCAGCCGACTGACGAGCTGGAGGGGGAGGAAAATAGAAGGAGCTGTAAGCTCCTTGGTGGAGCCTGTGGAGGGAGGGAGGACATGCGAGCCAACACGCCATGAGGAAAGATCCCCCTCCCTCCACTATTTAAACGAGGGGAGGGGGCCGCTGTACGCGAGGCTGGGCCGTGAGAGAAGAGCCGAGCGCCGCCATAACTCCGAGCTGAAGGGAGGAAGACGAATCGCCACTGCCACCATGCCAACATCTGCCCTCCACCATCGCCATCGACTGCTGCAGTCCGTCCAGTCCCGCCGATCTGCTGAATAAGCTTTTCCCCCCACGTGGAAGCTTTAGAAGCTTCCTGGGGGGAAGCTTCTAAAAGAACCTTCTTAGCCCCCTTTCACCCCCCCTTATGTTCTTCTTTAAACCCCCTTTGTTCCCCCCCCCCTCCCGGGATTTTTAAACCCCCTTAAGGCCTTGTTCCCCCCCCTTCCCGGGTTTTTAATTCCCCCCCTAAGGCCTTGTTCCCCCCCCCTCCCGGTATAATTTCCCCCCTAAGCCTTGTTTTTTTCCCCTCCGGATTTTAATCCCCCCAAAGTCCTTATACCCTTCGGGTTTAAATTTTCCCCCCTAAGCCCCCTTGTTTCCCCTCCCGGTTTTAATTTTCCCCCCTAAGCCCTTACCCTTTTCCCCTCCTCATAACTCTTTAGACTATTCAAGTCACACCCCTAGGCCTACTTTGTCCTTAGGCTACCTTGCAGACTTCCATTCTCTTACATTAATTCCTTCACTCACTTTTTAGATCTCCTTGTGCAAGTGCTCTCTTAATTAAGCTTCGTGTTCTTAGTTTTATTAAACAAGCCGGTGACCACACACTCCCATGTCTTAAAAATCCAATTCTTCATCATGGCCTCGTATGGTATTCTGTAAGGGAGAAATAGCCGTGTAAAAGATAAGGAAGGAGAAGACGGTGGAATTCCAAGAAGAAAAAGGAAAAGGCTATCTCACATTCGAACTACGATGCCGCTGAAGAAAGTCCAAGGTGTAGCTGCGGGTATCCATGTGGATATCTCACCTCAAAGCCAGGTTTTTCTTCTTGGTGTCAATTCGGTTTTAAGTCGATCATGCAAAGAAAAATTGTTAAGGATAGGATATATTTGTTCGAGTTATTTTTTAACGAAGGAGTTAGCTTATGAATGACAATGTATACAAATTAGCTTTCTTCAAATTGCATCAAGCATTATAAAATTATAGGCAAGATTAACCATTTACTATAAGTGTAGAAATCATATCTTGCACCATTAGTTTTATTCTTTTCGCAACGAATCATGGTAAAATAGCTAAATTCATGAAAGGTTTCTTTTGATGCTTAAAATTACTAGGGAGTTATCTTTGCTAGTTGCACATCTTAGCAAGACAACTGTTGTTATTTGGCACGAGTTCATCTTTTAAAAAAAACGGAAGTTAAATGTTAGGAATTAACAAGTATAAAAATTAGATATATGAACTCATTTGGAAAGAAAATGTAATGGGGAATTGTTGGATGACACTCTATTAACACTTTTCCCCTGCTATTTGAGAACTTGGGACTAATAAAGTGTGTATACACTAATTTCTCAGCTAGGCCTTTTGTCCCAAGGAGTATTGTTGCCTTTGTATCATCTTGGCATTATGCTATATGCCAAATTAAACTCTATTGATTGAGAAAGTTAATTGTCACAAGGATAGTAAAACCGTGACAAGACAAGTAAGATTACCTTCCACAAGCCAACCGAACCAATCTAAACATAGAAACATTCATACCCTAACACTTGACTACTTTCCTTACCGTAAGGACAATAATTTCATAAAGATAAGAAACTATGGTTTGTCCCTAAATGAAGAAACCCTAGGCCTGACATACATCAGCTTAAAGAATCTAAACAGATTATTCCATCGCAGGACTTGTGCAACATGTATGAAATCATTTAGTGATTGATTCACAAGGAAAAAAGGAAAGAACACTTCCTTAGCAGTTTGCCATACAACTGGGTTGATTAATGGAAATGTTTGTGCTTGCGAGAGATTTTTAGGGCTCTGTTTGAATTATGAATTACAAATTAAAAAAAGTACCTATACTTCAGGTTAAAGGCCTGAAGGGAGAGGCAGCTTCAGTTACCCCCGACTGCTTGCCTAACGCTAACCAAGGGGGTTGTTGACCGCACCGGGAACGTGGACCGAACCCGCCGCGAGAGGTCTTTCCGTTAAGCTCTTCTTGGAGTAGGAGGATGCTTGGGTGGTAGGGGGGGCTTTGGCCGTAAATCCCTCGCCTTCCGGGTCCTACACAAGAGACTAACGTGACTCGGGATTGGATCTCGAGGCCCGCATACTAGTTGACGGGTGGAAGCTTGGAATAGTGATCCCTGGACATTACTAGTTAGCCTTCGGGCAGATTTTGGACAAGCCTACGGGCGGAACTTCTTGTAATTCAAAGATAAAATGATGAGATGTTAAAAGAACTTGCTTAATATTGTTTTTATATGTCACGTGATAAGATTACGTGAAGGAACCAGTGCTTAACAAGATTAATTAAAGAAGCTGATTGTTATATGTCAAATTAATGTGTTAGATAATTACATAACTAAAACAAACCGAGGAAAGTGCGGAGGATGGGCCATGGGTCCATCCTACGGTTGGGTGGTCCCGGTTAGCCGAGAACTTTTCTTAAAAATCTCGAGGAACGGCGGAATGATCATCATCATCAAAAAGAATAACGAGAACGATGACCTAGAGTTACGTCTTACCCGATTTACGCTGTTTTAGGGGAACGGAATGGGACTATGCCTTATGGCAGAGAGGTTGAGCTTTGCATCCCTCTCGTTTCCCATTCTCCTTGAACCAAGTGTAGCGTGAATCCGCTTCGGACCTGGCGTTTCTGCGTAAAGTAGTTCGCTCGGGTCTGACGCTAGTTGCTGTTAGCTAATGACCCATTAGGAAAACCCTAATTCTGGTCGATCCTAAGTGGGAACAGCCAGGATACTTCCGTTACGTGGCAGACGCAGGAAGAACTAGATCGCAAAACCCGTAACATTCCATGGGAGTGCCAGGCAGAGCTTTCTAGACATCCTTTTCGATGGACTGCTAAGACGTGTCCTGGATAATACTATGGGACACGTTACAATAATCTATGCCATATGTTTGAGCATAGCCTTTTGCAACTAGCCTAGCCTTATACCTGCTAACCAAACCATCTACATTATGCTTGAATTTGTAAGCCCACTTACAACCAATATCTTTCTTGTCCTCAAGCAAGGGTACCAAATCCCAAGTCTTATTGGCTTCTAATGCAACTATCTCCTCATCCATTGTTGCATCCCAATGAGCATGACCAACTCTCAAAACAAGTGGGCTCAATATCCTTAACTATCTTCACCATATAAGCATAATGGTAAGTTGCATAACCTTCAAAATCAAATCTTTTAATAGGGTATCTGACCGTGTTAGACCTGCGTGCTACCATTGTATTAGTCAATGGAGCCTTTACATTACTATGTGCTCTCTGTACACCTCGTGTCCTGACTGAAGGAATACCAAGCTCATCATTTGTCTCTAAACCACTAGAACCTCCATCAAATCCGAAACAACTAGTAGATGCATCAGTCCCATCCAACACTTTTTTCATTCCTTTGTCTTTACATACAACACTTGTAGACCCACTTGAAGATGTGGGGCTACTCCTTAGTCTCCCTGTACATAACTATAGGTGTAGTACCATATAATGTTTCTAGTCCACTAAGGCTTAATGATTCTTACTTTTCTTTTTGCACATAGCTATCATGATCATTATCATCATCTAATACATCACTAGTAGATGCATGGAGCCCCGAGAGGAACACCAAGGAAAAGGGAATTCTCTTGCAAGAAAATCTATCTTGTAACATCAACAAGCTTGTTTATCATATTTCATATGATCACAATGAAGAAAAGAACACCAGGCACAACAAATCTTCATGCAGCATCATGTAAATCTCCCACGGTTTTTAATAGAATCAACCATATTCTTCAACATCTTCACAAAATCCATCAATATCACAAAGAAAGCAAAAAAATACACCATCTTTGAATGGAAATACATCACATAGTATTCATCTAAAAATATCTTCATAGTCTTCTCTCTCAATCTCTCATATACAATCACTCTGTTTCTGTAGAATTGGCTATCTCTGACTCTCTCTCTCTCACTCCATCAATAATACATCATATCCTCACTACAATCTCTCAAAATTACTCTCAATAATCACTCTTAGGTCGTGGATACCCCTCCCAAGAGGTATGTCTGATATGAAAGGTCACCAGAGCCACTACAGTGTCTCTTCACAGCTCACTACTTTCACTTCACTCTAGTCTTCTCTTGAGTCTTCAGCAGCTACTTCTTCCACTTCCTTCAGCTCTTTTACACTTGTATTCACCTCTTTCCAAGGCTAGAAAACTTTCCCAAAATCACACATACATTCCACAGAACACTTACAGAACAGTCTACAGAACAGTACCAGAACAGCTACAGTACAGAACAGAACAGAAACAGAACAGAAGCAGAAGCTCTACAGAAGACCTACAGAAGGTTACAGAAGGTCATCAAAACTACATAACTCATTCTCAAACCATTTCAAACTCTCACAAAACATTCAATAAGCTTTCACAATATCTCATTCTTCATCAATCCATACTCCATCCCTCCTTACAGAAGACAATCAGATAAAAAACAGACCAAAACAGAGCAAAACAAAAGGTATACAGAACCAATCAGAACCTATCAGAACATCACAAAACCATCAACAAATATCATGATCTTCCAAAACACAATCAATATCATCCAAAACACTCTCAATCCACTTCCAAATCAATCAATCATCCCATGAAATCAACCATTCAGCTCTCAAAAACAACAAAAATCAGCCAAAAAACAAGTCATTTCAACACTCAACATATCCCCACACTTAATAAGGAAGCGTCCTCGCGACCCAGGAAAAAGGGAATACAAGTTCATTTCAAAGCTTCACTTTGATCTTCAATATCTTCTTACAAAGAATCCATCCACCACAACCCCATCTTATAACCTGTTTCTGATATAAAAATACGAAGAAAGGAAAACTCTTTCACACATTAACACCTCTTATCAAACTAAAAATCATCACAAATTTGTAAAGGATATAAGAGTTTGCTTCTTCTTCTTCTGCATCAGCTTCAACTCTCCAACCACGACCCCAGCTCTACAAATCTCCAAAACATAGCTCGTACACAAGATCCAATACGTTCGTTTGACATACATGAACTCACAACACTAATACGAATACACAACACAACCATCTGAATGACTTCTTCAAAAAGAGAGTTTGGCATTAAAAAGCTTGCACCATACATTGGAAAGGTATCAATGAAGATGATCCCTCGTAAAAGATTGATGTTGTCTGAATCGATCCATAGATAAGGATTCATCTACAAAGTTTTTAGGAGGATTTTGAAAAAATTGGAGACAACACATCCTTTCCAATAGGACTAGGTATCTGCTAGGCAAACAAAGGGCATGAAAATACAATATCTCCAACTGTTGAGAATCAATGCTAACATTGACATTCATGCACAACTTTGGGATAGGCTTTGAATCAGTATGGGAGTGCCTATGCATATACGCCAGGTACCAAGCAAAGTGAGCAGTTAATCTCACTGAGGGATCTGCAGACTGTGAATATTGTTGGGCAAAATGAACATAGTTTTGATAAGCTTGACTTGAAACTGTCCATTCCCCTGGAATTACTGGCCAATTAATCTGCGGTCCTGTAAGGCAATCATCCGAACTCCATCCCCTTCTTCTGGAAATCTGAGTATCAAAACCAGCACAGTCACTAACCAACTGAGGTGGTTGAGATATGGAAGTGCTAGGAGAGGGTAATGGAATAAGGGAAAGTGGATGTAGGGAAGGATAGGAAAAATCATAAAAGGAAGAAAAGGTTAAAGAAGGAGTGGCAGAAATTTGTAAGGAATCACTAAGGAACGGTGTTAATTGATAAATAGGAAATGTGGAGGGTACATTAATGAGGGGTGAAGGACAGGGTGGAGAAGGGGAAAATACCCTATCCTCAATAAAGAAACAGTAAGTGAAAATAGGAATTTGAGGGAAATTGGAAGGTTGGAAAAGAAGTGGTAAAATTACTGTGGAATTAGTTTGACAAAGGGAAAAATATATAGCATAACGGTGAGCCAATTGTTGGTAATAAAGGAGGGTAGGAACAGAAGGTCCCAAAAGAGATCGTCTCTGATAGGCATCAAAGAAAGTAGCATCAAATGGATTATGTTTGGAAACATAGGTTAAGAGATCCACCCTCAGTTGGTTAGTACTCTGTACAAAAGTAGGAGCTGTGTTTTGTCGGTGATTGAGGACCACTGAATCAATCATGGGATGCCACGAATTATCCTGACAATCAGCTACTTTGGAGGAATAACTCTGAAACATATCAGCTATGCGCAACTCCAAATGATTGACATAGAGAACAGCCTGTAAGACCACATCCCCCACATACCATGCCATATCTACCTCATCTGGAATTAACAAATCTCCTCGGAGATACATGTATGACATCAGCATGGTGTCTGGCGTGACAGAATCTTCAAAGAGCATTCTAACTACCTCTGTCAATAACTCAGCAGACCAAGCCCCACTCCAGCCATCCTCTGGAAAAGGTAAATCCATCGTGGAAAGCTTCATGTAGAAGACCAACTTCTGTAAATGGTAGTGGACAAAGAAAGAATGGTCAGGTAAGACATATTCCTGAAACTGCTCAAAGGTAGACCATAATAAGTCCATTCGGGACTGCAATCTTTCCACTTTGTCTTGGAATAAAGGGCACAAAGTAGCTTGTCTCTGTAAGGCAGCCAAGTCCTGCTGTGAAAGAGAAGGAAATAATGGAACAGGAGGGCTTGGAGGAACAGAGCGGGACTTTGCAAGCTGATCCTGCAACTGCTGGATTTGGGAGGCTTGGTTGGCCACTGTGTCATTAGTCATTTGTAAAGCTGAAAGCTTGTCATCTAAAAGAACTTGGAATTCTTTCGCTTCACTGGACATCCTCTCCTTCTCTGCTGAAAGGCTAGTAACATGTGACTGAGCCTCTAGTAACTGGGTTGTCAATGAAGAAATCTCATCACTTTGAGTGGCAACCAGTTGGGTTTGCTGTTCCATTTGCTTGAATAGATCTGCTAGGGTATCCTTAGTAGAAGCTAATTCAGATGTTGCCTTATGCAACTGGTCTTTGGACTGCATGAGCTCCTCATAGAAAGATGCGTACAGCTGTTGAACACAGGCTGTCACTGACAACTCAATGGAACTTTGAATATCCTTGCAGAGGAAAGGAATGGCATCTCCTGAAACGAGACTGTTCAGGGAAGGAACGGAGATCTCCAAGGATCCTTCTCTATGTGCTCGGAATAGGTTATTGCAAGTGAGAAACCCAGGGAGGTCACTGCCAGAAGTAGCAGGGAGAGGTACTGAGGGAAGTACAGCAGGGGCTTTATCCGCTACCCTCTTCAAGCGTTTGCGCTGGATGACCAGGGGAGGCGGAGAATCATCATCCTCAATGTCAATAGGTGCCGACTCTTCTGAAGGCGGAGGAGGAGGTACTGGATCTGATGGAGGAGGTGGAGGTACAGTCTTCTGTAAACCTGAATAGGTCAAGAAGGCAGACAAATAGGATCCATAGGTAACATTGGTAACATTACCCCTCGTGACTTTAACGAAATGCTGATCCATCTTAGTAAGGAGGTATGTGCTCCAATCAATGGCAACTCCTTTTAGCACCATCCTGGAAGCTGTGAAAAGCTCTTTGGACAAATAGTGGGATGGCGTTTTGGCAGGCATGAACCTGTCTTGAAGGAACTGGCACATGGACTTCCAGACGGGATCAGTAATCATAGAAAACGAAACTCCTGAAGAGTTTATCACTTTCTTAACATCAAGGATTTCCCTTGTCTGCTTCTGCAACAGTTTGAGAATCTCTTCATTAGAGAAGAGCTGTCGAGTGGTCACAAAAGGTTCTCCTTTGGAGGGTAAGGACAGAGCCTTCCCTAAGCCTCGAGACGTCAATGTCATAGACATGCCTTGGACTACTCCTGTCTTCTTGCTGTAAGAGGCCACGAACTCATCACATACGAACGGATCCTCTGGAAGTAATGGAAAAGGAGTGGCCACAAAAGCAGCAAGTCCTGCCTTCGTGAGGGGCTCAAAAGTAAGTAGGGACGAGTAATCCCTACTAACTAGTGGGACGTACTGGATAGGGGGAGGAGCATGAGAAGGCGCCATTCAGATGGTTACACACACACCACAAACACAGACAATCAAAGAGAATGCCTGCAAAGCAACAGACAAAAAAACCAAGGCTAAGAGAATTACCAATCAAGACGTGACACGACCGACTAACCCCAAGCAAACCACATCCTAGAAAAAATTTGACATGACCTTGAGACAAATGCGACCGAAAGCTTCATGCGATGCATCAAACAAACACCCTGAACCCCGTATCAGGCAATAAAAGAAAAAACTACATACCGTACCCGTAACCGTAACTGTAACTAAAACAGGAAACCAAAACCAAACCATAGCCGACATCTATCAATACGACATCTGTGATAGAACCAAGACTGGACCAGGGAAAATATCACGAAGAACTGCGTATACCCCTCCCACGAGATGGTTCATTGAAAAGGGAATTAAGTGCAGTGAGGGGGGGATTATTTAATGAAGGGTTGATTTTAATCAATTATTAAAAATGGGTGAATTTTTATTAGGTGATAAACCTTAATAAGAAAACGGCGGTTCCTTATTACAAATTTAATTACCAATTATTAGGTTAAACCGGTGCTTTTATACGATTCCCGGACTTCGATTCCCGACTGGGTCTCTAAATGCAATTCATTGATTATAATTAAGGTGATGTGGAGCGCTTTTTTGCCAGCGCGTGCTCATGTGACGGCTGGTTTATTTTATTAAAATTTTAGAGTGCCTCTTTAGCGCACGTAGCGCGTGCGAAGTGAACGGCTGGTTTATTTTAGTTAAAAAAAATGTGTGTTGAGCGCGAATGCGCGTGGAAACGGTGGGTGGATTAAAGGGTTTATTTTAACAATTAATTGTGATTAAGGGGGAAAATAAATAAATAAATAACAGAAAATAAATACCTGGAAGGGTGTGTATGAAATGCAGGAATGCGCACGGAAGAGTCCCAGGAAAGGAAAAGCAAAAAGCACTGATGAAACAACAATGAACACCTTAGCAGATGTATTAATTTGATTGATGTTGGTTTTTTATTTTTTTTAATATATATATTTTTTTAAAAAGTTAGTTAAGTTAATTGTTAGTTGTGATTTTGTAATGGTTGAATAAATGAAAAATGAGGAAGGGAGGTGAGGGAAATTTTTAGAATGTTTTTAGAAATTTTTAGAAGTTTTTACAATTTTTAAAATGATTTTTCCATATTTTTTTGGCAATTTAGGGGTAATTTAGGAAAGATGGATTTTTCTAAAATTATAGGAAAGGCAATTCCTAGCAGACAAAGGTCTAAAAATTAACAAAAGACAGAAGGAATTTTTAGAAATTTTTTTGAAATTTTTTATGAAAAAATGAATTTTGTGATTAAGTAAGTCACATTGATCACATAAATCACATAAGTCACATTAGTCACAAGTCACATAAGTTACTTAAGTTACTTAAGTTAGGTTACTTAGGTTACTTAAGTCATGTTAGTCATGGAAAGCAACCTAGGTTAGTTCTTAACTAACTAAGTTAGTTAATTAAGTTTTAACTAAGTTAGGTTAGTTATTAACTTAGGTTAGTTAGTGACTAATCTTAGGTTAGGTGGTTACTAACCTAGGTTAGTGGGAGGGTGGAGGTGGAAGGGAGGGAGAAGGGAGCGGTGGCGGGCAGGGAGGCGAGGTGGCGGCGGACAGCGCGGAGCCGGGCGGCGACGGTGCTGACGGCGGCGCGACGGTGCAGACGGCGGCGTGACGATGACGGCGGACGCGACGATGCAGACGGCGGCAACGAGGTCGTCGACAGCGGCGAGCGGGGAGGAGGCGACGCGAGGATGGCGTCCAGGCGGGGGCGTCGGCAACGGCGGGCGGCGACCTGCTGGAGGGAGGCAACGACCTGCGGGTGGAGGTGGCAGAAGAAAAGAGGGAGAGGGACGCTGCTAGCGGGAAGGGGAGGGAGGCGGCGGGAGGAAGGACGGGCGGCGTCGGGAGGGAGAAGGAGCGCTGGGGGGAGGAAGAGAAGAGGAAGCGAAGGAGAAGGGGAGGCTGCACGGGGGAAGAGAAGGGGCTGGCGAAGGAGAAGGGGAGGCTGCACGGGGGAAGAGAAGGGGCTGGCGGGGGAAGAGAAGAGGAAGCGAAGGAGAAGGGGAGGCTGCACGGGGGAAGAGAAGGGGCTGGCGAAGGAGAAGGGGAGCTGCACGGGGGAAGAGAAGGGGAGAGAGAAAGAAAGGGAGAGAGAAAGAAAGAAAGACGGGCGGTTGGGGGCAGGGGTAGGCAGTTAGGGGAAAGGGGTGGGGGCCCATGGGGGGGCCATGGGGTGGGCAGGTGGGGGGAAGGGGTGGGGTTATGGGTGGGGTAGGGGAAGGGGTATGGGCAGGGTAGGGGTCCAAGGGGGGTAGGGGGTGCCCGAAGGAAGGGGAAGGGTGGGAAGGGATGGGTGCGTACCCCCGTCCCGCGCACGTGCGCGGGGCGGGGTAAAAAAAAATTTGCCGTGACGGGATTGAAATGGTGCGGGGAAGACGGTACGGGGTACGCGGACACGACCGGGGCGCGTGGAGACGCGTTAAATCGAAAACGGGCGCGTTCACGCGCACAACGAGCGCGAGAAAAAACGCAAAAATAAAGAAAAATTAATAACTCCCAATCCGGATGTCAAAATGAAATAGCGTAAAAACGAAAAGTGGGCAGGACGACAGGAGGGAAACAGGGAAAATACGGAACGGGGGTTCCGGGAGGGGTAAAGGGCGTTCACGTGCAAAAAACACAAAAAACAAACCAAAAACGCAATTTAAAAATTAATATCGAAAGATCCGTGCATCGGAATGAGGTGCAGCAAAAAGGAAAACGGTGCAAAAAGATGTGCCCGACAATCCTATCCTGTCAAAACAGAATTCCGACTAAGATAAGACACGTTCACATGGGAAAAACCCAAAAAATAAACCCGAAAATGGGATCGGAAATTAATATCGGACGAACCGGTCACCGGAATGACATGCAGTAAGAAGGAAAAATGTGCGCAGGAAGGGGTGGCACAGGGTTATCATGTTAAAACGCAGTTCCGGCGGAAATAGGAGGGGTTCACATGTGAAAAACTCCAAAAATACTCCCGAAAAGTCATTTAAAAATTAATAAGTAAAAATCCGAACATCGAAAAAGGGTAGAGGAAAAAGGGAAAAGGTAGGGGAAGGCACAGCGGACACGGTTGTCAAATCAAATTGGAATTTCGATGCCAATAGGGCAAGTTCACATAGAAAAATGTCAAAAATACACACGAAAAAGTCGCGAAAACCCGGAAAATTAATAACGGACAAACCGTGTATCGGACTGATGCGGAATAAAAAGGAAAAATGTCAGGGGAAAAGCTGTGGTCAGGGCTATGACGTCAGATCATGGTTTCGAAGCAAGAAAAGCGCGTTCACATGGAAAACCGTCTGAATCGTATAAAATGCTTCAAAAATTAATAACGCAAAAACCGTGCACCGGAACAGGGGCAGGTAAAAAGGAAAAATGGACCGTTCAATGGGAGGAACAGGGCTATAAGGTTGGATTTGGAGTTAAGTGAACGTAGGGTGCATTCACATAGAAAAATCTCAAAATCAGGGAATGAAGGAATACTGCAAGGGAACAGTCCCAAGGGTGGGTGGAACATAACCAGGCGGGTGGGAAGGGACCCCAGGAGGGTAAAAGCAAGTCATGGTATACATGCATGAGCAAGATAAGGCATATGCAGATGAGTATGCAATGTAGACGCGCAGGGACGCGTCCCCACACTTAAGACCTTAACGGATAGGGTTAACCGAACAACAGGGACCTAGGACCGCGCCACAGACCATCCACTAACTTCCCCACACTTAAAACATGACCATCACTAAGAAACAGAAGTTTGTAGGGTTAGAAAAACTTGGCCCGTTTCGTCAAGAATCAAGGTTGAGTATCGATGGCACGTCCAGTGTTGTTGTCGGCGCTGGAGGGACCAAGGCATCTCTTGGCACACGTCCGTCATGGCAGGGACCACGCGGCAGCACCCAGGGAGGTAACTGATGGAAGGAATCGCAGGAAATTCGTCGATGATGAGGGATATCGCACTCAACTCACAGTCACTCAAACGAAATAAAAGAACAGTCACTCGCCCCATGACTAATATCACTCGAGAAAGAATGATTAAAACCCATATCTCATACCCGGGTGAGGAATCGACAAGGGGGAAATGGTGTAGAAAGGAGTATGCCAGGGTGCACAGTGGATGGTGCATTAGTGCGTCCAACCCGTCTGGCATAGGTGCAAGGAGGAAGGCAAGGGAGCCTTATGGTGCAGTGTACAGCACAGGGTGATGTGTCTTGTGTTGATGGTAAAGACCCATCCCGTGGGTGCATAGGGAAACGGGAACATACCTGACTCCAAGTGTCGTAACGTCCCTCAATCTCACCTCTCAGTAATTGATTGAAGAAACTCCAGTCACACTCAGCCCACCCTCTGTCTCACTCTCTGTGGATAGATACAGGAGGGCAGCCTTTTCCTGAAATCCATTGATGTAATCCTCACAATCACTTGTGCAAAAGTGTATGCCTTGTGCGCATTTGATGGTGCAACTGTGCATCCCGCCCTGTGCCGGCATACGGTGCGAGAAGGAAGGCCAGGGAGCCTTATGGTGCAGTGGACAGAAACAAATTGTGCTTTGTGCATTGAGAGGCCCATCCCGTGCGTGCAACACTTTATTCATACTTCTCACCTCTCATTTGATTTGAAGGGAAAAGATTGGTCACTCGCCCCACCCTCTGTCTCACTCTCTGTTGATAGTTACAGAGGGCAACCCATACTCACCTCCCCATCCGGTTAGGATGAAAGCTCACGTCACTCAAGGGGTTGTCGATGAAGATCGCGTCATCAGTTGTTGAAGAGGCATACCCAGGGAGGTAGCCATCAAATCGAATATTGTGTTGAATAGAACATGTCATCTGCTGGAGGACAGGTACTCACTTTGCAAAGAGACCCAAGACACAGCGTACTAAGGGAGGCAGCTTCGGAATTGGATCCGAGGGATATCAATTAATGAATCCACTTTCTGGACTGCTGGGTGTCACCACCTTTTCCACAGCCAGCTTCTCGCCCAAGGGTGTTTATCACCTTTTCTTGGAACGAGGCCCGCTATGACAGGGAATTGCTTCCTTTTCTCTCATAACAGATTTGTTTGTTTGTTTTTGTTTTTTTTTTTTCCTTCCTTTTTCTTCTTTTTCTTGTTTTCCCCTATTCCCGAGGGTGTTTCCACCTTTTCTCGAAGAATAGGTCAGCATGACAGGGACCTAAGTCCTTTTCTCCCATGACCGATATGTTTGGTTTTTGTCTTTTTTTTTTCTTTTTCTCTTTTCTTCAAATTGAACAAGGGAATGGTAGAAAGACCATGTGTCAGAACCCACCTCGCCACTGTCGCTGGTGGAAAATAGAGGATAAGAGATCAAGGCTAGAAGGGGGTTTTGAGGGGACAGAGGGTTGCGTCCACTTCCTCAGGAGTGATTGAAGAACGACTAACAAAAGTGTCAACATAAGAAGTACAGTGCCACGCCAACGAGGGAAAAGATCAAGTGACCGTAATTGTCAAGATCCCCAAGGAGGGAAGTACTTCTTCAGGCGATATCCATTGATCAGAAAGGGATCATCAGAGGCATCAACAGTCTGTATTTGGACAGAGCCATTAGGGTTGACTGCAAGTACCTTATAGGGGCCCATCCACCGCTGTTGGAGCTTGCCAGGAAACTTGCCAAAGCGTGAATCATAAGCTAGGACCAAATCACCTTCTTTGAACTCCTTGTGGTTGATGAAGCTGTCATGGTAAGCCTTACGTCGAGCTTGCGTGGCTTCCATGCACTGTAGAGCCATCCTGCGAATTTCGTCCAAACATTCCAAGTGCAAGAGACGGCGTTGCAGTGAATCATCATCCCCCAAACGCTCTTTGATAGCCACTCTCAACGAGGGTAGCTCCAGTTCAACAGGAAAAACAGCTTCTGTTCCATACACCAACTGGAAAGGTGTTTGTCCCGTTGCTGCTTTATGGGAGGTTCTGTACGCCCAGAGGGCCTCTGTAAGTCGATCATCCCAATCACGACGATGTGCGGCAATCGTCCTTGTCAGAATCGAGCAGAGGATGCAATTGGTGACTTCGACTTGGCCGTTGGCTCTAGGGTAATAAGGAGTGGACTTGCGATGGCGGATCTTATACAACTCTGTCAACTCTTCCATGACTTTGTTAAGGAAATGAGTGCCTCTGTCACTTACCAGCTCTAAGGGACTGCCAAAACGGGTGATAATATTCTCGTACATGAACAGGGCCACGCTGTTACCATCGTCCCGCTTGAGGGCTTTAGCTTCACACCACTTTGTGACATAATCCGTACATACGAGGATGTATCTGTTCTGTTTCCTTCTGGTAGGAGGGTCGATCGGACCTACAAAGTCGATGCCCCACTTCTCAAACGGCTTCAACGGAAGGATAGGTTGCAATGGCATGGCACTTGTCTTCATGGGTTTCCCCATTCTTTGACAAGCATCACATCTTTTACAGTAATCATAGGAATCTTTGTGAATGGTAGGCCACCAATATCCTGCTAGCAGAGCCTTCCTGGCTGTAGCTTCTCCTGCAAAGTGACCTCCACATGGCTCGTCGTGGCAAGCCTTCAAAACAATCCCAATCTCGTCTCCTGCAACACATCTTCTGAGCACTTCATCTTTGCCTTTCTTGTACAGTGCACCACCTAGCAGGGTGTATGGGGCTGATTCTAGCATGAGCTTCTTCCTTTCCCGACTAGAAATACCAGGAGGGTACTGTTGGGTTGCCAGCAGATTGGCAATGTCTGCATACCACGGAGTGACAGTTTCTACCAAGAATAGGGAAGCATCAGGGAGGTCTGGATCATCCTGCTCCTCGTCTGCAGTTTGTGGGATACGCGACAGATGATCAGCCAGAACATGGGAACGACCAGGCTTAGTAATCACCTCAAAGTCGAACTCCTGGAATAAAAGGAGCCATCTCATCATTCGTCCTTTCACATCTGCTTTGTTCATTAAGAAGGACAGGGCCTCATGATCCACATAAAATTTAAAGTGGGTAGATAGGAGGTAATGGTGAAACTTCTCCAGGGCAAACACCATTGCCAAGCACTCCAACTCTGTCACTGTATAGTTTCGTTCCCTATCAGTGACTTTTCGGCTTGCATAATAGATCGGTTGATCCAACTTCGAGGAGCCCTTTTGGCAGAGGACAGCACCTAAGCCTTCAATTGATGCATCAGTGTGTACGTGGAACTCTTTCGTCCAATCAGGAGGTTGCAGGATGGGCGCCTCTATCAGACACTGCTTCAGAGTGTGGAAGGCTTTGTCACATTCTTCTGTCCAAGTAAACTCTGCATCTTTCCTCAGGAGCTTGTGCAAGGAGGTTGCCTTTGTCGCAAAATGGGCTATGAACCTTCTGTAGTAACCCACATGGCCTAGGAATCCCCTCAACTGTTTGAGGTTGGTGGGTGCTTGCAGAGCTGAGATCTTTTCGATCTTTGCAAGGTCTATTGATATCCCTTGTGCAGAGACAATGTGGCCCAACAAGACTCCAGAAGAGACCCCAAAAATGCATTTGTCGGGGTTGAGGGAAATCCCATACTCCCGGCATCGGCCAAAGCATTGTTCCAAATGTCCCCAGTGTTCACTGATCAAACTATAGACACAGAAGTCATCCAAATATACCTCAATAAAGTCATGCAGATGATTTTGAAATGCGGCCATCATGACTCGTTGGAAAGTAGCAGGGGCATTGCAGAGCCCAAATGGCATCACTCGGTAAGCGTAGGTCCCCCATTCTGTGGTGAAGGTTGTTTTGGATTGGTCTTCTTCTGCGATTTGCACTTGGTTGTATCCACTGAATCCATCCAGGAGAGAATAAAGTTCATGTCCTGCCACTGTGTCCAACAGTTGGTCTGTGAAAGGGATAGGAAAGTGATCCTTCTTTGTCTTGGAATTAAGCTTTCGGAAATCCACACATATTCGCAATTTGCCATTCTTCTTGGGTACAACCACGATGGGTGAAACCCATTCACTATTTGCCACTGGATAGATGAACTCGGCTTCCAGAAGCTTCAGCAGCTCCGCTTTCACCAATGTGGAATAATTCGGATTCATTCGCCTCTGTCGTTGCCGTACTGGCTTGGCATCAGGCTCCAAGTCAATATGATGTTGACATATTGTGGGATCAATCCCCTTTAGGTCTTTGTAAGACCATGCAAACACGTCCAAATTTTCTTTCAACAAGTTGTACAAGGTTGACAACTCCTCTTCTGGGAGACTACTACCCACCTTCAAGTGGCGTTCAGTGCCTTCTAAATCCACAAAGGTTAACTGCCTTTCACCTTCTACTTCACGGATGAAGGTCCCGCGGACTGCTTCTGGATACAGATCTGACTCCTTCAAGGGAGTGATGTCCTCTTCTGATGTCCCACTAGAACCAACTTCTTCTTTTGGTGGAGACTTAGGTTGCTCATTAAGATGTTGGAATGGGATTAAAGCCGTTCCGGGTTTGGTTTCAAGATTAATTACCTCTTGGCTTGAAGACTCATCTTCTGATGATACATCCAGGAACGTCACATAACAGGGACCCTCTGATGCTTGTTGGGTTGGTGGGACTGGTGCTTGTTGGCACAGTGCATCATCATCATCTTTCTTTGGCAAGGATGGGTTAGGACGGTAGGAGCCACACTTAAAAGACGGCTTGATCTTCTTAATCCATTTCTTATAAAGGTTTTGCATATGAGAAGATCCATTTACCAAACCAAATGGTACCATTGCCATTCTGTCCCATAGCATGAGCTCGTCGGCTTCTGATGCTTCTGGAACTTCGTCCCCAATTGTATCCTCTTCAGGTGGGATAGACCCTGCTGGCTCACTTTCATCATTCTCTTCGTCCATATTATATTCATCCTCTTCTGTCTCTGTTGATGCTTCTGCTTCTGCTTCTGCTTCTGCTTCTGCTTCTGCTTCTGCTTCTGTAGGAGCTCTGTAACAGAAGAACAGATTCTCTGGTTCCTCTCCTGCCTCTGCCTCTGTTGTGGCCATGTAACAGGGAGAGCAATACATCCATGCTTCTATCTCACTGTCAGAAGTGATTTCAGAAGGCATTCCTGGTTCAGGCAAGAAGTATTCACCCATTAATAATGGCTTTGCATCTTTTGGAAGTCGGCTTATAGTATCCACTGTTAAAGAATGTGCCACTGTTTTCTTAGGAAGGATCTGTTTGACAGCATCTTCGTCTGCTGACGTTCCATCTGTAGCCTCGTTAGGGGAATCAGAAGATAATTCCAAGGAGGTGGATCCATGTCCTTTTTGAGGACCATACAGTTTCAGCACCACTTTGTTGGGTCCTCTACCCAAGGTCAAAGTTCCTTTGAACCAATCAGTCCTTGCTCGGGCTTCAAAAAGCCATGGTCTGCCCAGTAACAGAGGATAGGATGTACCATAAGAGTTTGGCTTCACCACCAAATAGGTTAGCCAATAATCTTTTCCAGCCACAGTAGTCTTCACATATGGGAGAATGCCCAAAGGCTTGATTCTACTCTGATCCGCCAGTCTGATGAGCCATTGGGTTGGTTGCACACCTTGTAAGCCTAAATCCTTCATCGTCACATCCGTCATAATGTTCACTGATGAACCACCATCAATCAATGCATTTGCAATGAAGCAGCCTTCTATCCACACGCCAGTCTCTGGGGTACCCGGATCTAAAAAAGCATTAGCCACGTCCACTTCTTTGACAGGCTCTGTAGCCTTGTTGGACTTTGTCGCTGTTGAGGGAGCAATCCTTAAGCCACGTCTTTTTGTCAGTATACTTTTGAATCTTTTCCGGCAACTGGGGGACAACATCAATAATTGTCGGAATGTGAGGTTTGGTTTAAAGGTATCTAGATCTCTGACCAGATCGTATTCCTTAATAGGATCCACTGGCTTTTCTAATCGGTTAGGGAATGGGGCAACACCCATTTTCATTTTCCCTCTTTCTTCCAACAGAGGCATTACAGAAACTTCTTCTGCCACTTCTGGCACTTCCTCCTCTTCTGTATCCTGGACCTCTGGTCCTGTCTCTGTAACTGTCTCTGTAACTCTCTGTGGCTCTGTAGGGCTCTGTACGGCACTGTTAGGCTCTGTTCTGTTCTGTTCTTCTGGTGGAAGACTGAACTTCACTGTTCTGGCAGGAGGATTATTTTCTTTCTGGGTAGGTGGTTCCTTCTGCTTTGCACGAGTGATAGCAGCAACTTCCAATTCTACCAAATTAGAGGTAGGCTCTTGGGCCTTGGACGGACTATCAGTAGCACTGTTTTTCACAGGGGCTGGGCTTGGACAGTCGTTTGCAGTGTGGCCTTCTCCTTTGCATCGACTGCATAAGGGCTTGTAATCCACTGACCTTCGAGGATTTGGACAATTTGGTGAGATGTGTCCCTTTTCTCCACATCTGTAACATTCCACTTCTGATCTCTGACCACCGCCAGACTGTCTTCCTCTGTAACTTTGAGAAGGAAATCTTCTGGGTCCGAAATTGGGACCAAACTCTCTAGGCTTGGGTCCAATATCTTGTGTTGTCATTTTGGATTCCAGCAAGTTAAATCTTGCGTCTTCTTCCTTTCTTCTCCTATCATGCATCTCTTTCAGAGAGCAAATGTCCTCTGTATGATTCTTCCGCAAACAGTAGGAACAGAAGGCTCCAGGGATGGTTGGTTTCCGCGTACATTCAGTGGCTAAATGGCCTGCTTGATGACACTTACCACACCAAGTATTTGACCGCATCACATCTCTTCCTGCTCCTGCAACGTTGGATATGCTAGCGGTGTTCACTTTCAACGTCTGTAGTTGCTCTGTAATCACATCCATCAACTCCTTTTTGATGTTTGCAACTGAGTTGGATAAATAATCCTTCAAGCTTTCTCCTCCGGACGTACTGGCAGGAGGGTTTTGAGGAGTCTCTGTAATCACTGCATAAACTGGTTGGGTTGGTATAGAGGAGTCTCTGTTCTGGTTCTGATTCAGAGCTCCTGTTTGAACCGTTGGCTGTTGGCTCCAGTTGGTAGGATTCCACTGTTGCTGCTGACTTGTCATTGAGGAAATTGGTTGAGACCATGGTTGTTGTGGTTGAACCATCATTTGAGGCATGGATTGTGGCCATTGTGGATTTGGTGCACTGTACTGTGATACCGGGGGCATCTGTTGGTAGGGGTAGGGAACAGTCCCTGGGACTGCATTTGGTGGGTACATCATTCCTGGCACCAGAGGAGGTAGGACTCCTCTTCCTGTATTCATTGCTAATCTAGCTTCCACTTCATCGTACAGTCTGGCACCTTCTGTTGCAGCTTGTAGTGTAGCTGGTCTTTGTAGCTCCACAAACTTACGGACTTCTGGTTGTAATCCTCTGAGAAACACTCCCTTCTGAATGCCATCATCTAGATTATGGTTAGTCCATCTCTTCAGGATGGATTCCATTCGTGAGACATAGGCTTCTACTCTTTCTCTAGAGGACTGACTTAGGTTCATGAATTCCTCTCTCATACGCTCTTCAAAACCTTCACGCCTGAATTTAGTGAGGAAGGCCAACTTCAGGTCGTCCCATGTGCCAAAAGTTCCTGCTGCTTATCTCTCATACCACTGAAACGCCGCGCCCTTGAAAG
Organism: Lygodium microphyllum; assembly: GCF_053477565.2. Classification (NCBI taxonomy): domain Eukaryota; kingdom Viridiplantae; phylum Streptophyta; class Polypodiopsida; order Schizaeales; family Lygodiaceae; genus Lygodium; species Lygodium microphyllum. Next base: position 41,596,445 of record NC_141146.1, read on the forward strand.
TGGCGGGGAATATTGCCAACCAATGCTCAGGGGTTCTAGCATTGTTAGCCACACATGCTACCATAAACTCTGCTACATGAAGATCGGGGTCTTCATTGTATTCTCCCTTAAAAACTGGCAATGGGACTACATTCGCTGGTCTGTCATCAATATTTCCAGGACGGATCTGGCTTGGAAGTGGACCTCCAGCAGGAGGAGGAAGGGCTTGATGTGCCATTGGGACTTCTGTAAAGAGTTCCGCAAGGGCGTCAAAGGCGGCTTCTGCTGCGAGCTCGCTCTCGGCTCTGATTCTTGCTTTCTCTCTTCTCACGTACCTCTGGACTCGTTCCAACGCTTGCCTTTTTATTGCGTCATTCATCAGGGGGTTGACTCCACTATGTTGTTAGTGCTCCACAGAGGGTTAACAGAAGACTTCAGTCTCTGGAGGACTCTCTTGCCAACATTTCTTCTACTTCTTTCCTCTCAACGTCCCTAAATTCTGCTTTCATGCCACTGCACAGAGGAAGGTATTCAGTTCTGAAGGTGTCAAAATGCATACGTCTGAGCATGGTGGTGGTGCCATCATCATAGTAATGCCAGCTTCTGATGGTTTCAATAGTGTATGTTGTGAAAAACACTCTGTCTACCAACTTCCAGTGGGTTGCTAATTGAACAAACAGAAGATTATCAGTACACCAAGCATCCCATGTATCTTGCTGTTGAGCATCCACGAACAAATTCCAACTCTTTTCCTTCTTGTCCCTGTGAACCTCTACAGACCAAGACTCCTGAAGCTTCTTCACAATCTCCCACTTGATGTTGTCTGGAAACTTCTCAATGAATGCCAAATCTTCCATGGATGTTCATTCTCTCTGTTTCTGCTCTTCAGTTTGTTCCCAAACAGTTTGCCACCAAGATGCAAGTTTCTGCTGCTTCAACAAGAAGAGGAAACTGTCCACCACATAGAGCATGCATCATGATGGTGATATGTTTCCGCCATTGTGGGATGAACTTCTTGTGGAAAGTGGCTTTTATTATGAGAAATTCCAACTCTTCAGTGGAAGAAGGAATTTTACAAACATCCATTGAATTCTTCTCTTCTTGGCAATGCCAATTCCTTCATTTTCAGCCTCTTTTGGTGCTTGTTGATGGCAAGTTTCCCCGGCTGCGCACCAAAAACATGGAGCCCCGAGAGGAACACCAAGGAAAAGGGAATTCTCTTGCAAGAAAATCTATCTTGTAACATCAACAAGCTTGTTTATCATATTTCATATGATCACAATGAAGAAAAGAACACCAGGCACAACAAATCTTCATGCAGCATCATGTAAATCTCCCACGGTTTTTAATAGAATCAACCATATTCTTCAACATCTTCACAAAATCCATCAATATCACAAAGAAAGCAAAAAAATACACCATCTTTGAATGGAAATACATCACATAGTATTCATCTAAAAATATCTTCATAGTCTTCTCTCTCAATCTCTCATATACAATCACTCTGTTTCTGTAGAATTGGCTATCTCTGACTCTCTCTCTCTCACTCCATCAATAATACATCATATCCTCACTACAATCTCTCAAAATTACTCTCAATAATCACTCTTAGGTCGTGGATACCCCTCCCAAGAGGTATGTCTGATATGAAAGGTCACCAGAGCCACTACAGTGTCTCTTCACAGCTCACTACTGTCACTTCACTCTAGTCTTCTCTTGAGTCTTCAGCAGCTACTTCTTCCACTTCCTTCAGCTCTTTTACACTTGTATTCACCTCTTTCCAAGGCTAGAAAACTTTCCCAAAATCACACATACATTCCACAGAACACTTACAGAACAGTCTACAGAACAGTACCAGAACAGCTACAGTACAAAACAGAATAGAAACAGAACAGAAGCAGAAGCTCTACAGAAGACCTACAGAAGGTTACAGAAGGTCATCAAAACTACATAACTCATTCTCAAACCATTTCAAACTCTCACAAAACATTCAATAAGCTTTCACAATATCTCATTCTTCATCAATCCATACTCCATCCCTCCTTACAGAAGACAATCAGATCAAAAACAGACCAAAACAGAGCAAAACAGAAGGTATACAGAACCAATCAGAACCTATCAGAACATCACAAAACCATCAACAAATATCATGATCTTCCAAAACACAATCAATATCATCCAAAACACTCTCAATCCACTTCCAAATCAATCAATCATCCCATGAAATCAACCATTCAGCTCTCAAAAACAACAAAAATCAGCCAAAAAACAAGTCATTTCAACACTCAACAATGCATATCAATTGCCCATCTCATAAAAAATAACATCCCTGCTCACTCTGAACTCACCTATGATAGGATTATAACAATGGTACCCTTTCTATTATAAAGAGTATCCAATAAAAATACATTTTTCAGCCTTTGGATCAAGCTCCTTTCACAGCTCTTCTAGCACATGAGCATATGCAATACAACCAAACACTTTTAAGTGTGACACATCGGGCTTCTTGCTTGTTAAGCATTCTTTGGGAGTCATCCCATGAACTGCAGCTATGGGAATTCTATTCATAATATAGATAGTAGTATGAATAGCCTTAGACCAAAAATGTTTTGGCATATTATTTTCAACCATCAATGCCTGTGCAACTTCTGTAATATGCCTATTTTTTCTTTCTGCAAACCCATTTTGCTATGGGATATACCTGCAAGTAAATTGCCTCTTTATCCCATGAGACCTCAAGAAGCCACTAAACTCATCATCTCAGAGAGATACTCTCCCTCTCCATCTGATCTCAAGCACTTAACTTTCAAGCATGTTTTTGTTTCAATAGATGCCTTGAAAGATTTGTAGTTCTTAGATACACTACTCTTTTCCTTTATAAAATATACATATAGCTTCCTTGAATAGTCATCAATAAATGTAAACAAAGTATTTGCTACTACCAAGAGATACATTCTGTGTAGGCCCCCAAACATCTATGTGAACAACATCAAGTATAGTTTTTCTCACATCTCTATCATGCAAAAAGGGTTGTCTTGCCTACTCACCAAGTTGACATGCTTCACACACTTTATATAAATTTTCAACTCTAAAAGAAGAAAACCTATAACCAATCCTTTCGACTACATTAATTTTAGCCTTTTCACATTTGCATGCCCAATACATTTATGCCATATTTCAATGTCTATAACCACTCTTTTTCCTTTAGCATACATAGCAGCATTCATTGCAAGAATTCCAATATCTAAAGTGAACATGTGGCCAACTCTACTTCCTTTTGTGATCAACCTACACTTATAATTAAAGTCTTCTACAAAAAAACCTTTTGCATTAAATTGAAATTGCAACCCTTGCTCTACCATTTGGCCAATAGACATGAAATTCTTTGTGATTGATGTCACATGTAATACATCTGTTAGACTCTTTGTCTGGCTGTCATGCAAGGATAAGGGAACCTTTCCAATGTGTGAAATTGGGTGTTATGAATCATGACCCGTCTGTACATAACCTGGATTTTGTAACTCATGCATCTCTCCAAACCATTCAACATGATTGGTCATATGATTAGATGCACCTAAGTTGATACACCATACATCATCATGTGTCTCCTCTCTTGTAAAAGCATTCATTATATGATGCATAACAAATAGATGCTCATTTTTATCTTCATTCTATCATGAAGACAATGCATAGTTTCGTTGCTGCAATTTACCACTACGTATATCATCCTTCTTAGCATAACAATGGGCTACAATATGACCTGTTTTGCCACAATCATGGCAAACAATAGAAAATTTTATAGAACCTCTATTCTTCCTTCCATCTCTTTCTCTAGATCTCCCCTTGCCTCTAAAGTTTCCACGGCCTCCTAAAACCTACATTTCACCAAATTGTTGATTTAACTTGTTTTGCTAGTTATCACCAGCACGTCCCATACCACGGCCTCTCAAAGTGCCACGTCCCCTTTCTAAACTTGAGTAGAATGCTTGGACCTATTCACCATTTCTTTCAAATGAGTCACCATGCATGTGATCTCTTTGGTAACCATCATGATGTCAAGATTGTGGGAGAGAAGGAAGGAGTCTCACTTGTAGCCTTCTTGCTTCCACAATGGGGGAATACACACAAAGGTGGAGGCTGAAAACAGTTTTCCTCTTCTTAGTTATGTAAGCCAAAAACAACTCTAGTACATAGAAATAGAAGAACCCTATATATGGGTCTCAAACCAAACTCAACTAACTAAGGTGGCATATTAACTGAACCACGAACTAGAGTAGATAAGGATAGCTGTCATCTAGCTATTATTCCTAGGCGGTGTACCAACCGCATCTACAGCTAACAAGTCGGTGACATAAATGCACAATGGTCACCCTGGCATATCACGAGTGGAGCTCGATATCTCAACACTCCCCCTCAAGCTCAATCCCAATTCCTGCACACCAAGCAGGTCTCTGAACTTGCACAGCTTCTCTGCGCCCAATGCCTTCGTAAATATGTCAGCTATGTGATCCTCTGTGCTGACATAAACTAGATCAATAAGACCTAGTAAAACCCTCTCCCGCACATAGTGATAATGCACCTCAATGTGCTTTGTTCTAGCATGATAGACTGGGTTATTTGCCAAGTGTATACTACTCATGTTGTCCCAATAAATGACAACTGGCCCATCTGTAGGCTGATGCATATCATAAAGTAGCTTATGCAACCAAGCTACCTCACATGTAGCCATTGCTGCACCCCTGTACTCAGCCTCTGTGCTTGACAAGGCAACTGTAGGCTGTTTCTTGCTGCTCCAAGTGACTGCAGCACTCCCAAAAGAGAACACATATCCACTGGTAGATCGTCTATCAGAAATACTACCAGCCCAATTAGCATCAGTGTATCCATGCAACTATATCTGAACCCGAGTCTCATAAAGTAGTCCATACTGCAATGTGGACTTTACATACCTGAGTATGCGTCTAGCCGCATCCAAATGCAGTTTCCTTGGAGCCTGCATAAACTGACTTACCAATCCAACAACATAGCTCAAATTTGGCCTGGTAATAGTCGTATAAATCAAACTTCCTACTATGCGTCTGTACATAGTAGGGTCTTCCAGAAGCTCACCTGCATCTGCGCTCAGCTTCACATTCTACTCCAAAGGAACTGAAATAGGCTTACAGCCTGTCATCCCATATTTGGACAGCATGTCCAATCCATACTGCCTCTGCAAGAGCTGTATCCCACTTGGTGATCTAATCACCTCAATGCCCAAGAAATAACGCAGCTCTCCCAAATCCTTCATCTCAAACTTCTGCTTCAATAGCATTTTCACATGAAGGATATCTTCATCACTATCACCCGTCATAATCAAATCATCAACATAAATGACAAGTAGCATAATACATTTCTCTGTTTTTCTCACATAAAGTGAGAAATCTGCCTTGGAAATCTGAAAGCCAATAGTGACAAGATACTGTCCTATCTTGTCAGAGCATGCTCTAGGTGCTTGCTTCAAGCCATACAAGGCTTTCTTCAACCTGCAAACAAACTCAGGATGAACAACATGCACATAACCTGGTGGCTGCTCCATATAGACCTCTTCTTGCAAATCACCATGCAAGAAGGCATTATTTACATCCATCTGATGTAAAGACCATTCCTTTGTGCAGCCATAGCAATGACTGCTCTTACGGTTGCCATCCTTGCAACCGGACTGAATGTTTCTTCATAATCAATGCCATATGTTTGTGCATACCCCTTGACTACTAATCTTGCCTTGTATCTGTTCACAGAACCATCTACATTGTGCTTCACCTTATAAACCCACTTACAACCAATTGCATTCTTACCTTTAGGCAAAGGTACCAATTCCCATGTAGCATTTGCTTCCAAGGCATCCATTTCTTCATCCATGGCTTTCTCCCATTTTTCTTTTCCCATGGCTTGCTCAAAAGAAGTGGGTTCTGGTTGCATAGTGAATGGCTGTAAATCCATCATATTTCAGCCTATCCACAGGATACCTAGCTCTGATAGACCTGCGCAAGGTAGGTTCACTCCCAGGCGCTCTCAAAACATCCCTGGTCTTCCTTATTCCAGGTGTAAGAATAGAAGGAATACCCAACTCATCATCAATGCTCTGTTCTGAGCCACTGGATTCACCATCCACATAAGAGTGACCTGCATTCACATCAAACATGGGCTGATCTACCTTCTCTTTTCCTTTTCGTGATACCTGCATACCACTATCTGCATTGCTTTGAGAAGATTCTCCTGATCTCAATCTGTCTATCCATGGCAAAGAATGTGAACCACTGCTAGAGGACACTCCATGTCCACTAATATTTTGTGACTGCTGTTGTGAATTCTGTGCAGCATTACCATTTTGTGCATCTACATTATCAATTACATTTACTGGTTTATACCAGCTACTCATCTCATCAAAAACAACATCTGTGCTCACTGTAAACTTACGAGTAGAAGGGTTATAGCATCTATACCCTTTCTGCTGTGCAGAGAGTAACCAATAAAGATGCACTTCTCAACTTTTGGATCCAACTTGGATCTCAACTCATCTGGCACATGAACATAGGCAATGCAACCAAAAATCTTCAAATGAGAAATATCTGGTTTCCTACCAGTATACCTCTTCTCTGGAGTCATCCCATGTATTGGTGCAGTGGGAATCCTGTTCATTATGTAGACTGTTGTAGCAACTGCTTCAGCCCAGTAAAAATCTGGCAAGTCTTTTTCGTTGAGCATGGCACGAGATACCTCTCCAATATGTATTTTTTTCCTTTCTGCAATTCCATTTTGTTGTGGGGTATGATTGCATGAATATTACTGCTTTATGCCATGCTCCTACAGGAACCTTGCAAACTCATTTGAGAGGTACTCTCCCCCTCCATCTGACCTTAGGCATTTTATTTGCAGGCCTGTTTCTTTTTCAACCATAGCTTTAAGAGTTTTGAAATGCCCAAAAACTTCACTTTTCTTTTTCATAAAATATACCCAAACTTTTTTGCTATAGTCATCAATAAAAGTGACAAAATAATGACACCCTCCAAGAGATGCAGCTTTAGTAGTCCACACATCAGAGTGGATTAATTCCAATGGTTTCTTACTCTCTTGAACATGTTTAGGAAATGGTTTCCTTGCCTGTTTTCCAAACTGACAGGCTTCACATACCTTATGCATTTCTGCAACCTTGAATTTAGGCAATCCTGCAACAATATTTTGGGCCTGCATTGATTTAAGTCACTGTGCATTAACATGACCAATGCATTTATGCCAGATATCAATATCTGCAACTACACCGGTCCCATGTGCAAACATTGCTGCACTCAATTCAGGCATGTCTGCATCCAACGTAAACATTCTGCCCTTATTCTTTCATTTTTCTATCAAGCGATCTTTATTTTTCATATCCTCAACAAAGCATCCATGAGGATTAAATCTGACCTGCAAGCCCTGCTCAACCATTTGACCAACAGAAACCAAATTCTTGGTGATATTCGGGACATGAAATACATCGGACAGGTATTTCTTTTTCCCATCCTGCATAGACAAAGGAAATTTTCCAATCTGCACAATAGGATGTGCAGTATCATCACGAGTCTCCACAAATCCTGGTTTTTCCATTTTTCTTGCATCCTCCATCCATTCTGCATGACCTGTCATGTGGTTTGATGCACCCGAGTCAACATACCATACATCGTTGCTTTCTTCTGCACTTGTCACAGAATTGTTCATGTGCTGCACCATAAATAAATGCTCATTTCTGTCATCACCCTGTCTACTAGAAGATGCATAATTCCCTTGTTGCAATTTTCCATTCATGATGTCATTCTGCTTTTTATAGCAGTCTTTAGCCATATGAACCATTTTACCACAGTAGTAGCATTCAACATTACTGTTTGCATTTTGGCCTCTTTGCCATCCACTACGACCTCTTTGGCTCCCCCTGCCTCTAGAGTTACCACGTCCTCCTCCATAGGACTGGTTTTCTTGAGTTTGCTGCATATTCTGATTTCTACCACGGCCTCCAGATCGGCCTCCTCTACCTCTACCTCTACCTCTTCCAGCATTTGAGTAGAAGACAACTTCTTTTGAAGTTCCTCCTGAAGAAGATGCACCACCATTTCTCTGCTCCTCAGAAATTAGAAGAGCAATCAACTCCTCAAAATCAGGAAATCTTTCATGGATGGAAATGGATGTTCGAAACTGTGCATAATCCTTTCCTAGACCATTCAAGGTCACAGAAACTAAATCATCATCTTCCACTGGTGACCCAATGGAAGCAAGTGCATCTGCAATCTTCTTCACCTTCATGTGGTAGTCATTGATGCTCATACTTTCTCTTTGCACATTGTGCAACTCTTGCTTGAGCTGCATTTTCCTGGCTTGCATATTTGTGCTATACATTTTTGACAAAGTATCCCATGCCTCCTTTGGCGTACTTGCATCCTGAATATGCACAATCATAGAGTCTGAAATGCTGATAGATAACCAATACATAACTTTCCTGGCTCTCTCATGCCATGCTTTAAATGCCTGCATTTGCTATTGATTGGGAACGTCAAGAAGAACTGGTTCTTCTTCATTTCCTGCAACAAATTCCCAATATCCTTTTCCCATAAGGAAATTCGTCATTCTAAACTTCCATGCTTGGAAGTTGTTCTTGTCAAGCTTTTCAGTGACAATCTGTGAAAGAGAATCATACGCTATTACAGAACACTGCAAAAAATTCTGTCACTGCAAAAAACACAGCTTCAGCCTCACAAGGGTAAATCTGCAAAACTGACGAAAGTGGTATTTGACCACACAGTCACTTCCTAGTGACGATTTTGCATCAACAAGCAACAAGGATGATTCTGTAACTCTCAATGTCTCTGCGCACAAGCATATGATGCAATTTCTACAGTAATTTTTCACCGACCTATAGAACAGTGGTCGCACAGCACAAAACAAGACCTTTTCCTGAGTGTGTGCAGAAAACTTCCGCCTCCAAAACAGGCCCCGAATCGGCAACCAAGTGCAACCGAGGGCTAAAGCCATCACCTTTTCTTGAGTGTATGCAACCGATGGCTAAAGCCATCACCCGCAGCATATACTGCCCTCTTGATACACCGCGAAGGGCGTCTCAATCTGAGACAAAGCACTCTTGCACTTTCTGGCTGTGCTACCTGTAGAGACTTGCTCCCAAAGCAGAAGAATGAAAGCAACAATGGTTCTCTTACCAGAACACCGCGAAATTGGCTTGCTTTCTTGAGCTCCTTACCACGAACAAGGCTCTAATACCATGTCAAGATTTTGGGAGAGAAGGAAGGAGTCTCACTTGTAGCTTTCTTGCTTGTACAATGGGAGAATACACACACAGGTGGAGGCTGAAAACAGTTTTCCTCTTCTTAGTTGTGTAAGCCAAAAGAACTCTCGTACATAGAAATAGAAGAACCCTATATATGGGTCTCAAACCAAACTCAACTAACTAAGGTGGCATACTAACTGAGCCACAAACTAGAGTAGATAAGGATAGCTGTCATCTAGCTATTATTCATGGGCGGTGTACCAACCGCATCTGCAACTGACAAGTCGGTGACATAAATGCACAACGATCACCATGGCATATCACGAGTGGAGCTTGATATCTAAACATGCCATGACTCTGCATGTGGAGGGCACTTCGTTGGACGGTTGACGGCACAGAAAGCTTTAAGAGTTGTTTATTGGTGGCCATCCATCTTCCAAGATTCCTTTGAGTATGTTAAGAGATGTGATACCTGTCAAAGACATGACAGCAAAGAGAATAGGAAACGCCCACTTACGCCTATCATGGCTATCCTTCCATTTGAGAAGTGGGGCATTGACTTTGTGGGTCCTATCACCACATCGTCTACTACCCAGAAGAGGTACATTATAGTAGCAACTCATTATTTTACAAAATGGTCAGAAGCGCGGGCGACGAGGTAGGACAATGCAAAAGAGACTACAAGTTTTCTTTTAGAGCAGATTATTTGCCGTTTCGGTCCACCGAAGAAACTTGTATCGGACTGTGGAACCCACTTTTTGAATAAAGTGATCAAAAGCCTGACTGAAGCTTGGCAAACCAACCATAACAAAACGACCCCTTATAATCCGCAAGCAAATGGGCAAGTCAAAAGTACTAATAAGCAGCTTGTGGGTATCTTGTCTAAAATAGTCTTGGAGAAGAAACGAGACTGGGACAGGAAGTTGTATGTGGCGGTATGGGCGTACAATACAACGTTCAAGCGAGCTACCGGCCATATTCCATTTAAATTAGTTAATGGGGAAGAGTGTGTATTACCCCTGGAAATTGAGTTGCCAACCATACGGTTTGTAATTAATTACTCTTTAGGAGATGAGGATTCACTCTTTGAATGTTTCACGACCATACCCCACCTGGATGAGCTGAAATTGCAGAGCTTATTACACCAAGAGGTAGCTAAACATCGGATGAAGCTGTTGTACGACCTTAAAGCGAAGAAGTATACCTTTAAAAAATGGCAATTAGTTCTGTACTACGATGCGCGTAGGGAGTTGTTTCCAGGGAAGCTGGAACCTAGATGGGATGGCCCCTACAAGATTATCAGGATAGGGAAAAATAGGTCTACGGCTCTACTAGCTGATTTGCAGGGAGTAGAATTTAAAAATAATGTTAATCTTAATAAGATTAAACCTTATTATTTCTGAGTATGCTAACACGGAAAAATGCATTGCAAGTCCATTCTGGGGCTGATTTGAGACCTGCAAAAGAGCTTAAAGCTGGTTGATGGGGCGGTTAATTTCTTATTTGGAGCACCCATATCTGGAGCAGAGATACCATCAGGGGAAACTTATCTGGTGGAGCAAAAGATACAAAGTGAGTGAGCAAGAGGATGAAACCTTTGTATGGGAGATCAAAGTCTTCTACCGTCACTGCTTACGAATGTTGACAAGTATCCCTGTTGAGTTTAATGAAGAAGGTGGGATGGAGCCGTCAGTTCATCCTCTAAACATGCTAATTTTGACTATCATAATTACAAATAGGGGAGTTCGTGATGGTAGGCTATGTAAACCCATTGTGGACGTACACATTATATTTTGATGGAGTGTCTAGGGGCCCTAATAAACAAGCTAGTGTTGGAGTAGTAATCCGAGATCCCCGACGTAGAGTTACGATGAAGTTAGTTGCTTATCTCGGGGTAGGATTCACTAACAACATGGCGGAGTATAAAGCCTTGATTATGGGACTGCATATTGCCAAGCAAGGTGGTATTCGACGGTTTTTAGTAAAAGGGGATTCCCAGTTGATCTTGAATCAACTAGATGGGACATATACAGTGCAGAATTCCATCCTTTGTATGTATCATCGAACTACCATGACCCTACTTGAGGAGTTTGAGAGAGTCTCTTCAGCTGATTCCACGCTACTGGAATTAGTTTGCAAATTCACTGGCAAACCTTGCTTATGAAGAAGACCTTTTCTTCAACTGTGGTCCTAGTTTGGATATTGCTATCAATAATGAGACAGGACCTGGTCCCTTGTGGGGGAATGTTATCAGAGTGTGCAATATATGGCAGGCGATGGTTGATATGGGTGATGCAAAGAGTAGCTAAGAACCATCTACCTTGTTATCCTGGACCCATAGGTTGATTAGATAACATGTTATGCATACGCCTCTTGCTATATATGCAGGAGGGATGGGTCATAATCTTATGCATTTAGCTTAGGGCTGTGAGCCCTATTTTTTCCTCCTTGGACAGGAGCCTGTTATTGTATATATGTACTATTTCGGGGAGGGATGTGTACGTGCTATTCTGTTTGATCTTGTTAGGCCAAGAGGGCCAATTTTGTGAGGTTTTAAATGTTTTATTTCATTAGGCCAAGAAGGCTAGTTGTCTGTTTAGTACAGGTGCAGTTAATGGTTTCTTGTTTTAGTTCTATGCTAGATAGGTTCAAAGAAGAGCTTGGAAGGAGCCTATGTCGCGTGAAGACTTCTCGTGGCCCTATCCAGGTGATATCTCTCCTTTACGAGTACCGTGTTTTTATGCTATATGTGCATGTGTACTTGTAGGGGATTTTCTTTTCTTATTGGGGACCGGAGTCCAAGGCATGAAGTCCCAGGTTTAGGTTACATATGTCTAAGGGAGGTCTGAGTAGTTGTTGCCTCCTGTAAAGACATTGCCAGGCATTGAAAGACCTGTTTTAGAAAGTAGTCCTAGTGACCCTGTTCTGCTAGCCTACTAGGCAGCCGTCCTAGGAGTTCTTGTTAGTTGTGAGGCAGTTAGAGAAGCCTGCTGAAGGAAAAAATGATGATTAGAGAGAAAGGAAAAAACCCTGAATATCTCAAAGAAAATAAATATATACAAAGGTGTGTAAAAGGGGTTCTAGCCCCTATAAAAATAGAAAAGAAAAGAAAGGAAAATGTGTAAGCAGTTGATCATCGCCTTGTGAAGGCCTGGTAGGTTCTTAGGAACGAGTCAGACCCGGGGCCGATGCCTTGTCTTCCTAGGGGTAGCGTCTTACTGGAAAAGAAGAAAGCAAGGAAGATTGGAGCAAAAATAAAAGTGAGCGTTAGAAAATGATTAAGTGTCGCCTCCAAGGGCTTGGTAGGTTCTTGGGTACCGAGACAAGACCTGAGGCCGATGCCCTGTTCTCCTTGGGTCACTACGCTTAGCTCCCTCCTTTTTACACGCCCGAGTATGGGAAAATAAAAATCTGAAAGAAGAAATGTGCTTTAAAAAAATACTTATTGATCAAGCTATAGGAGTCCTCGCCTAGTAGGAGCTTTTGGGGTGTGTTGTCCTTAGTTAGGTAGGTAGTTCAAACCACCACTTAGGGAGATCTCTTTGATAATTCTTTTTAGTTTGGCCATGTTGGAGCAGTCGGTTAGTGACTAGCTTCAGACCTTCTATCAGATTATGCTAGGTCTACTCCTTGTGGATTTCATGCCTTGGTTTTGTCAGGGGGTAAGGTGAGCATTGTGCTTTGTTTTAGTATGTATCTATTTTGTATCAGCTTGATGTTTCCTTCGGTCGTTTTGTGCAGATCTGTTGTGGGATTCGACGGGCTGAGTCGCCCTATCCCATGGTCGCCAATGAGAGCGGAGTTTTGAGCCCGGGTGTGCCTAAAATTTGCCAAAAAAATTCGGAATTTAGGGGAAAAATAATCGACATCGAAGGCGGTAGCTACAGCTAGGACGATTTTAACCACCAAGTGAAAGACAGCTTTAAAAGGTGCCCCAGCGACACTTGTAGATTTTTGAAAATTTTTCCGACTACCATACGTTTTTCCAGGAGCTGCGAGTCAGTGCGGAATGTCAAGACGGATGCGCAAGATTTTTCAGAGGCTGAAACGGAGCCCCGGACGAGAATGAGGCCAAAAATTAGCCAAGATACGAAAGGGTGGACAAATTTTAGGCCAAAGGGGGGGTGCCCTTTGGGACTTTAACCCCCACTCAAAAAAAACGTGGAGAGAGATGGTGGCAGCATGCTGAGAATGGCGCCGAAAAATGCGCCCCCCCTCCCCATATCATGATTGTGGGCTGAAAGTACCCCATGCAACAGACATTGGGCATCGAATTCTCCCTCTTGGCTGATCATATCACCAGTCTTCGCGCAAGATATGGCTGTCTAGATGAAGAGATCATAATCTAGTATTTCTCTCTCCTCCCTCTCTCTCTTCTCTATGGGCTGTTCATGTGCACCATCTTGAAGAAGGAATCGAGAGGGAGAACGAAGGAAATGGTGATGGAGATTGATGGTGATGCTAAAGATTGAAGTGCAGCATTGGATTGAGAGCGATGGAGGCTCTGTTTGCTGGTTATGCAGTCATTCAAGGCGTCTCGGGCTACGTAAAAACACGGTATGACCATTTTTATGAAAAAAATGAAGGATTTTTTATAGTTTATGATAATAATTATGTTCTTATTGGATGAAAATTTAATTGTGTACTAGTTGCATTATGATTAATTGCTATTCATCAGAAAATTTTGATTTTGCAATGATTTACATGCTTTATTTAATTCTCGTAAACTCGAAAAGCGGTTTTTTTAAGCGGTAAAATGGTAGTTTTTCCGTTTTGGGTGGGTAAAAGGTGTTCCCATGGGGGAAAAATGGAAGATAAATTGAATGTTAGTATGTAGAAGTGATTGGAACAAGAAAAACTAGAAAATAGCATATTTCATTGCTAAATAAATCAAAAAAATGGAAAAAATAAAAATACGTCTTACAAAAAAAAGTAAAAATATAATGATTGTTTGTGGATGTGTGGTAGTGGTAAAGCATGAGGTTTAGCCTTAGTTTGCCCTATCTCCTTGTCAAAGTTTGTGATTTACCGCTTTTATACATCAAAACATGACAAAATGAACCTCTACACCTATGCAATGAAAGCAATACCTAAACGTAGGGGGTTGGGATATTTGAATGGTGTGATTTGCATACTGATTATTGCTGATTTTCTTATGCATATCATGACATAGAGTTTGTTGTATTTTAATTAAGAGGATAGTAGCAGGAGTGTTGTCTTGGTGCTATCCTTACATCGCCACAATGAGTTAGTGAGTAAGCATTGAAAAGCCTAGTTGTGCACCACATATTTCTGATTTAAAATTATGTTTGAACACTTTAGGATCATTCACTTTTGCATGTTCATGTCAACCATGGTGTCAGAATAAGAAGGATTGGATGCATAGCACCTATATTCAATGACGATGACCCACGCTTGAGTGTGGAAATGCATCCTAAGCCGTAGGATAGACATTCGTTTATTGGGGGATTATTTAGTAAGGACACATGGTATCTCCTAGAACACTTTCAAGATGAAAGAGTGGAGTTTGTTCATTCGTTCTATATGTTGAGCAACGCATCAAGGGGCTAATCTCTGCAGTGTAGGAGAGCTGTAGTGGGGCCGTGGTGATTCCATCGAGAGGTTGCCTCCCATGTATGTGATTATTGTGGCAATTATTGCCAATGTGTATGGGTTCTCCCTTTGTGAAGTTTATAGAAAGGGAAACGTTGGACTACAAACCTATAAACACATAGATTAGACAGACAACCCTTTAGCAGTAAATAGATGTTCCTGGCCCTCGAGATCGTGAGGGTGTGTTTGTCTGTTATGAGCATGAGGTCCGGCTAGTGCCATAGCCAGTGCTGGCCCATTTGAGGTCCCATCATGGCCCTTAGAAACTTCCCACCACATAAACTATACAGAGGCATCACGAGTAAAGTTAGCAACAAGAAATGGAAAAATTTTACATGTTTTTTCTATTGAAATTGGCAGTGCTAGCAAAAATTGTAAGTAAGAATTGAAAATACAGTGAAGATGTACAGTCAAAGTTGAGAGTGAAGGACAAGAGAAAATTTTTAAATCATATTTTAAGGTCGCATACAATAGTTTTGCACTGGGACATAGTCATATGTCTAATGCAAAAGAAGAACACTATTTCAAAAAAGATAACATTACAAACTATGTTCATTCCATTGGAATGAATGCATCCTTCACTGCTTGAAGATTTCTTACAAGTTGGAAGTCCTTGGGAGTTATAATGATGCGCTTCACATGTATTGCACAATGCCAAGCATCAGTCACATCAAGTCAACTAAAAAGGCCTCTCTAGCACGTTGTAGAGTATGAATACATTCTTTAGTGAAGTGATCAGGTCTACTTGACCTTGTGTCAAAAACTACCTCCTGCTTTCTGTGCGGTAGAGGTCTTGCACAATCTTGTGAACAAGCCTCGAGAAGCTCGCCTTTAAAATAAAGAGATCAAAAGAGCATTGATACCTCCTAATTTCTCTCAAGGCCACTTCACCTAGCTTCCACTTGCGTTTCTTGTGGGGATTATGAGGAGGATCCTTGTGAGGGCAGCTTGACGAAGTTGAGTTACGTTGAGAAGGGGGTCTATCTGAGCTAGTAGATGCTCCAAGGGGCTGAACACGATATGGGGCTCTGAGCGGAAGCTTATTTGCAACTACCTTAGACCTAGCCATCTTTCCTACACAAGAGATGTGAGAACTCAATGAATAAGATAGAAAGTGAAACCCTGTTTTATATAACCCTAAACTGTAAGACTCATTCACATAGATGCACACTCTCTCTTTATCTCTTAAACTATGAATTTCATTCACACTGAACAAATTGTTCATCTTACTATCTTAGCTCTCTTTGAACCCATTTGTTGCCTTGTCGAAGATTTGTTTCTAGCGAGTTGGCATGGTTTTCTTTGGTAGTTGAGACTTCATAACGCACTCTTTTAGTGACATGACATGATTCCATCATGTCTACAGCCAATTCATTAGCACTTTCATTTGCTCTCTTTTGCAAGAGTCTAGCTTCATCCACTACTATAATCCTATACCACCAAGATAGCAATTGGATCATTGGATTGCTACCATTCACCCCTCCACCATCATCATTTTTTATTTGGTATGCACCACGAGCTATCCAATGTGAATTTTCCATCCCTTGTGTGGACCAAAATTCTGATGCTTCCCTTTTCTGTAAAGTATGGCCCATGTGCCTCAAGGATATGTTACAAAGACACATATCACACATGAGTAAAACTATGCTCAATAGTTTATACAATTCATACAACTTAAAATATTAACTTTAGTATGCACCATGTAATGTGTGATAGAGCTTTTACCCCCACGCTTCCACCATGTTTTCATAGAAGCTATGCACAGCATCGATAAATTCTTGCTCATCTTCATTGTTATACACCATCTTGCGAAATAAGGAAGCCAATTTTTTAGGACTTATCCAAATCTTAGCTTTGGCCAACCTTGTTTTTCCTCCATTACTTTGATTAGGAACTACAAAATGTAACTTTTTCCACCCATCGTAGTCCTACGGCCTACGAACCATGACAGTCCCTTCCTCATTGATGGGTGTGCTGAGAGAAAATTCCTAGCCTTTGCTCCTCCAAAGCAAGACTTTTTGGCAAGTTACAAGATATTCATAATCTCTTCTCATCTTTTTCAATCGTCACTTGATGCTTGTGTAGCCCAAATTCTGATAGCACTCGCTTCACATTCCTACACATTGCAATGGCTTCTTTTTCTAGTTGCATCCTAATCCTATAAGAAAAGTAAATGTATTCATATACAAGTTTCTCCATGATTCTGAAAAATGCATGCAATGAAAAAATGTGAATATGATCGAATGGAATGTTGAAAATGGGGTTCCAAGTGGAATCTTCTCTATTGCGCTTCGGTGTAGCACTTATCACCCTTTACTAGTTCTTCTTTCCATCCTTTCCTTCCACCCTCTCTGTTAAGCAATATAGGCATGGATTATTTGTATTTGCACCATTAGAGATTCCACACATGCATTCTAAATTTTTCATGTCTCCTACAAGATGCCATTCAACCAAGTATTGACCATATCCTTAAACTGAGAGCATCTCACCATGTTCCTGACGACCGATGATGCTTGGAGTGCTTGTGTGCATAAAGAACAATTGCAACACCTCAAATGTTTTCTTAGGAACGTCAAATGCAGTGAGCCACCACACATGGTGCACGAATTGAATACTAAAGTTCCCTAGGTTGTTCTTGTTGAATTATAAAGCTCTATTCATCAGAGTTACACTAACTCTTTCAAGATTTACTCCTTTGACGACCTCACTTTCATCTAATTCTATAATAAACTGGAATTTACCATTACATTCCTCAACAGACATATAGTAGTATATTAACATTTCCGACTACACCTTGTACAAATCTAAATAGTAATTGTTGAGTTCATTGAACTTCACCTCATATGCATTTTTTGTCCCAACCTTTTGTATTTCCACGCATTGAACATGCATGGGATCTCCTATAAGCTCCAAAACCTTTGTATTAAGTTGTCGTCGGGCCTCTATTAACTTTGAAGGTCGAGGAAGAGACACGATTCTATTTCTCTTCAGCACACAACCAAACCCAACCTTCACACCTTTGAATATCTTTGAGTAAATCGTTGTGCTAATACTGGCCCTTTCACAAATGGATTGTGCATCCACATTTGATGAGAACTCATGTGACACATCTTTGAATGTGCACTCAATCACCTTTTCCTTGAGATCCTTAAACTTAGGATTACTTAAAGCATTTTTCAATGTACTTGCCCTCAACAATTGACTAATACATGATCTAACCTCACCCTCACCTAGGTTCTCATTTTGAGCTACCTTACATGCTTTAATATGTCACTTCCTCTAGCTACTATTCACAATTAACTCATTGATTGGCTTCTTCTTTCATTTGCACTCCTGTGTTAGCTTGATGTTGATCTTTCTCAGGTCGTGCAATTGTGCCTTTCCCTCCTCATATGAGATACCAATGTCATGGATAATGTCCTGCATTGAAATAATTTGATTAATTTGTTGAATTATAGTGTCATTCAACTGTACCACTTGTCCTATGAGCTGTTGTATATGAAGTTGATGTGAAGTGATCGCATCATTATAATTTTTTATGGTTGCTTGGCAAGTTGTAAATACTTTGAATGCATGATCATTGAGTGGTCTAGTGTAACCAAGCAACCCATTTTCACCCTCACACACATACTTCAGCAAATTTGTGATTCCCAATAAATTTGGAGGTCTATTGTTTAAGGGTCAATTGGGTAGATTCCCCCATCAACCCACAAGTCCACATGTTTCAATCCCATTCTCCTATACTCTGCAAAACCTGAGGGTTGACACTAGTATGCTGGGTTCTTTTGAACAATTGGGATTATTCAATCTCTACCTTAATATGTAGCTCCTTCTTTCCTGTATTCATTTTACTATTAATAGAAACAGGGAGCCTACTTGGTTGTCATAGGAGGTAGAGTGGAGATGCACAGAGAGGCACACAAAGGTGCCAAGGGTAAGGAGAGTGTAAGTAATTCACTGTGTTAATGAAGGTTACATAAACACAAAGAAGAGGTCACAATAGATCCATGAGAGAGAGCCATGAGAGAGTATAGATATGGGGGAAAATAACTCAAAGGGTAGGGATGCCCAAGACTATTTGTATTTTAGACATTTCTATTTTACCTCCCAAAACATTTCCAAAAAACACAAAATTTGACCTATTGGTTATCAAGATTGTGGGAGAGAAGGAAGGAGTCTCACTTGTAGCTTTCTTGCTTGCACAATGGGGGAATACACACAAGGGTGGAGGCTGAAAACAGTTTTCCTCTTCTTAGTTGTGTAAGCCAAAAGAACTCAAGTACAAAGAAATAGAAGAACCCTATATATGGGTCTCAAAACCAAACTCAACTAACTAAGGTGGCATACAAACTGAGCCACGAACTAGAGTAGATAAGGATAGCTGTCATCTAGCTATTATTCATGGGCGGTGTACCAACCGCATCTGCAACTGACACGTCGGTGACATAAATGCACAACGCTCACCCTCGCATATCACGAGTGGAGCTCGATATCTCAACACTCCCCCTCGAGCTCAATCCCAATTCCTGCACAGCAAGCAGGTCTCTGAACTTGTGCAGCTTCTCTGCACCCAATGCCTTCGTAAATATGTCAGCTACCTGATCCTCTGTGCTGACATAAACTAGATCAATAAGACCTAGTAAAACCCTCTCCCGCACATAGTGATAATGCACCTCAATGTGCTTTGTTCTAGCATGATAGACTGGGTTATTTGCCAAGTGTATGCTGCTCATGTTGTCACAATAAATGACAACTGGCCCATTTGTAGGCTGATGCATGTCATAAAGTAGCTTATGCAACCAAGCTACCTCACATGCAGCCATTGCTGCACCCCTGTACTCAGCCTTTGTGCTCGACAAGGCAACTGTAGGCTGTTTCTTGCTGCTCCAAGTGACTGCAGCACTCCCAAAAGAGAACACATATCCATTGGTAGATCGTCTATCAGAAATGCTACCAGCCCAATCAGCATCAGTGTATCCATGCAACTTTATCTGAACCCCAGTCTCATAAAATAGTCCATACTGCAATGTGGACTTCACATACCTGAGTATGCGTCTAGCCACATCCAAATGCGGTTTCCTTGGAGCCTGCATAAAGTGACTTACCAATCCAACAGCATAGCTCAAATCTGGCCTGGTAATAGTCATATAAATCAAGCTTCCTACTATGCGTCTGTACATAGTAGGGTCTTCCAGAAGCTTACCTACATTTGCGCTCAACTTCACATTCTGCTCCAAAGGAACTGAAATAGGCTTTTTTTCATAAAATACACCCAAAATTTTCTGCTATAGTCATCAATAAAAGTAACAAAATAATGACAGCCTCCAAGAGATGCAGCTTTAGTAGTCCACACATCAGAGTGGATTAATTCCAATGGCTTCTTACTCTCTTGAACATGTCTAGGAAATGGTTTCCTTGCCTGTTTTCCAAAATGACAGGCTTCACATACCTTATGCATTTCTGCAACCTTGAATTTAGGCAATCCTACAACAATGTTTTGGGCTTGCATTGATTTAAGTCGCTGTACATTAACATGACCAATGCGTTTATGCCAGATATCAATATCTGCAACTACACCGGTCCCATGTGCAAACATTGCTGCACTCAATTCAGGCATGTCTGCATCCAATGTAAACATTCTACCCTTCTTCTTTCCTTTTTCTATCAAGCGACCTTTATTTTTCATATCCTCAACAAAGCATCCATGAGGATTAAATCTGACCTGCAAGCCGTGCTCAACCATTTGACCAACGGAAACCAGTTTCTTGGTGATATTCGGAACATGAAATACATCGGACAGGTATTTCTTTTTCCCATCCTGCATAGACAAATGAATTTTTCCAATCTGCACAATAGGATGTGCAGTATCATCACGAATCTCCACAAATCCTGGTTTTTCCATTTTCCTTGCATCCTCCATCCATTCTACATGACCTGTCATGTGGTTTGATGCACCTGAGTCAACATACCATACATCATTGCTTTCTTCTGCACTTGTCACAGAATTGTTCATGTGCTGCACCATAAACAAATGCTCATTTCTGTCATGACCCTATCTACTAGAAGATGCATAATTCCCTTGTTGCAGTTTTCCATTCATGATGTCATTCTGCTTTTTATAGCAGTCTTTAGCCATATGACCCATTTTACCATAGTAGTAGCATTCAACATTACTGTTTGCATTTTGGCCTCTTTGCCATCCACCACGACCTCTTTGGCTCCCCCTGCCTCTAGAGTTACCACGTCCTCCTCCATAGGACTGGTTTTCTTGAGTTTGCTGCATATTCTGATTTCTACCACGGCCTCCAAATCGGCCTCCTCTACCTCTACCTCTACCTCTTCTAGCATTTGAGTAGAAGACAGTTTCTTTTGAAGTTTCTCCTGAAGAAGATGCACCACCATTTCTCTACTCCTCAGAAATTAGAAGAGCAATCAACTCCTCAAAATCAGGAAATCTTTCATGAACTGAAATGGAAGTCCGAAACTATGCATAATCCTTTCCTAGACCATTCAAGGTCACAGAAACTAAATCATCATCTTCCACTGGCGACCCAATGGAAGCAAGTGCATCTGCAATCTTCTTCACCTTCATGTGGTAGTCATTGATGCTCATATTTTCTCTTTGCACATTATGCAACTCTTGCTTGAGCTGCATTTTCCTGGCTTGAGTATTTGTACTATACATTTTTGACAAAGTATCCCACGCCTCCTTTGGCGTACTTGCATCCTGAATATGCACAATCATAGAGTCTGAAATATTGATAGACAGCCAGTACATAACTTTCCTGGCTCTCTCATGCCATGCTTTAAATGCCTACATTTGCTGTTGATTGGGAACATCAGGAAGAACTGGTTCTTCTTCATTTCCTGCAACAAATTCCCAATATCCTTTTCCCATAAGGAAATTCGTCATTCTAAACTTCCATGCCTGGAATTTGTTCTTATCAAGCTTTTCAGTTACAATCTGTGAAAGAGAATCAGACGCCATTACAGAACACTGCAAAAAATTCTGTCACTGCAAAAAACTCGGCTTCACCCTCACAAGGGCAAATCTGCAAAACTGGCGAAAGTGGTATTTGACCACACAGTCACTTCCTAGTGACGATTTTGCATAAATAGGAACCAAGGATGATTCTGAAACTCCCAATGTCTCTGCGCACAAGCATACGATGCAATTTCTATAGTAACTTTTCACCGACCTGTAGAATAGTGGTCGCACATCATAAAATAGGGTCTTTTCCTGAGTGCGTGCAGAAAACTTCCGCCTCCAAAACAGGCCCCAAAATGGCCTCAAATAAGAAAAACAGGGTCGTCGAGGGCTAAAGCCCCATTCCCGCAGCATATACTGCCCTCTTGCTTCACCGTGAAGGGCGTCTCAACCTGAGGCAATGCAGTCTTGCAATTTCCGTTGTGCTACCTGTAGAGATCTGCTCCCAAAACAGAAAATGAAAGCAACACTGCTCCTCTTACCAGAACACCACGAGCTTGGCTTGCTTTCTTGAGCTCCTTACCACGAACAAGGCTCTAATACCATGTCAAGATTGTGGGAGAGAAGGAAGGAGTCTCACTTGTAGCTTTCTTGCTTGCACAATGGGGGAATACACACAAGGGTGGAGGCTGAAAACAGTTTTCCTCTTCTTAGTTGTGTAAGCCAAAAGAACTCAAGTACAAAGAAATAGAAGAACCCTATATATGGGTCTCAAAACCAAACTCAATTAACTAAGGTGGCATACAAACTGATCCACGAACTAGAGTAGATAAGGATAGCTGTCATCTAGCTATTATTCATGGGCGGTGTACCAACCGCATCTGCAACTGACACGTCGGTGACATAAATGCACAACGCTCACCCTCGCATATCATGAGTGGAGCTCGATATCTCAACATTGGTTTGTCTTTTGACCAAAATCTAGAATATAAAAAATCCCCAAAATATCTTAAAAGGAACTTCCAAATTTTCATTTTCCTTGTTCTCAATTAGAAAATCAATTAGCTCGTATCTACTAATCATTTTGCATTGAAAACAAAGTACTGCACTCCCATAACTAACTCCTTTTTTAATATAAAATTTGGTGGAAAAAGACTTCTTGAATGAGGAGAGAGAAGGAATCTGAGTACATCTTTGTAGATAATATAAAAAGGAACGTGAGTTCATTTTTTTCCTAATGCAAAGGATGTCATTGGTCACCTAAGTTCTTGCAATTCTTTCTTTTTTGTCTATATATTGCTACCATGATCACCAACATCATCCATGAGAGAGCTAATAATGATTAAGAGTTCCACCTAAGAGGAATCCATGTGTATGTAATGGGAAAATTTAAGTAGATATCTCATTCTTATGTGTGCAAATTTTTTAGAGTCTCTTATGTGTGCAAATTTCTGAGAGCCTCTTCTTCTCTATCTCTATCCTCTTGCTTGCTTCACCATAGCTTGTGAGTGAGGAATAGAGAGTAAGTGGACTCAAAGAGGTCAAGCTACTCATCATTCTTGCTCTTCTTCTTCTTCTTCTTCTTCTTCTTCTTCTTCTTGAGAGCATGAGAATGAGGGATTGCATGAAAGAGAGTTAGTGATGAGTGAGAGAGTTTGGGAATAAGAGGCTTGTGGAAAAAAGATCCATTCTCCATCCTCTTCTTTTTCTCTATTCTCCTCTTGGCAATGGAGTGGTGGTAGTATATGGATCAAGGGAGTAGTGGTAATAGATCAAAAGGATACGTAATTGTATCATTGAGATTTTAAAAATATATGTGGTACATTTGACTACAATGAGTATTAAAAGACTATGCTCGTACACTCATTTACAAGCATTCATGAAACTTCTTGGTTTCTTTCTTTTCATGGATGAGAGAGGGAGAGAGAGATGGTTTGGGCCAAGAATACGAGCTAACTATATGAGAGATAGCTTTTCTCTCAAGTTAAGTTGAACTCTTGAAAGAATAACTGCTCCATCAAGGCCCTCTTCTTAGATGTTGAGCCCAACATGAAGAAAGGGGCCTGTATAGCTATAACAAATTCCTTCCCTTAGAATCTAGAAATATTGTATAGAATAGAGAATGGGTATTTATTTTGCAATGCAATTATGATCCTCTAATACATGTTTTTTTCATATCAATGCTAGATTTAGATATGTGATATTTTGATAGTGGTGTTAATAAGAACATTACTTTTTCATAATGTAGACTTTTACTTCTCTTGAGTCTACCCTTAAGGATAGTAGTGTCACATGTACTAAGAAACATCTTATCATCTTGATGAATGGGGTAAAATTGTGCTAACTATTGATAATGAAACTACTTTGAAATTTTTAGATGCATTCTATATAATAGAGTTAAAAAATAATTTGATGTTAGTTTTAGAACTTTCCAAGTTTATCTTGGTTGTCAAAATTTGTGGATAACAAATGCACTATTCATCATCTCTCATATTTTAATACAATTGTTTCATTTGATACACTATATTTTGGGTTGTGTTAGGTATAGAACTACTATACCTTTACCCTGGTATGTTAGGAATAAGCATCTAGGAGTTAGTGTAAAGGAACTATCAAAGGTTGCACCTTTTTATTTTAGAAACAATGTTTCGTACTTATGCCTTTTGTATATCCTGATAAATATAATGTCATATGAATAATGGGATACAATTTTTAGCATTGCTTTAAGCATTTATGTTCTCATTTTCTATTAAAATGCTTGAAAAGTTTTGTTGGTAAATGTGTAATCAAGAAGTTTGGATTTCAAACATGTTATTTTTACCAACCCAAAATATCCTTGTGTAGTTCATTTTCTCATTGTCATAAAGCAAGTGAAAATGCTTAGTGATCATGTAGATTTCTCATGATTTTATCATGGGCTAACCTCTCAGATTTTTTATTAAGAAGAAGTGAGTCTTTTCCTTAAAGTGTAGAGTGTTATGGCAGTTAAACCTTTAAGGGAGTGTTGCTTTGTTAGAATGTCAAAAGAGGGTTTGTTTCCTACTAGAGTATTAACTAGAGCTAGAACAAGGTAAATGTAGAAGTAAACATGTAGGGAAATTGGTGATGCCTCTTTAGATAATGGAAGCAATGAGGAATTTTAAGATGCTACAAGATATCAAAGAGTTGGTTTGATGGAATCAAAAGTAGAAGATGATGAATTGAATGAGAGAATATCATGTCTATTTGCAAGGCTTTATTATTTAAGAATATCACACCTTGTAAATTATAGAGAAGATTACAAAGCTTGATTGTGGAATAGTAGCACTATTACATTGAGTCAAAAATTTTCATCAAAGGTTGGATTTTGATTCTTTACCACCATTGAAGAAAAGAAATTAGATTGCATCTAACTAGATGGCTTAGCAACAACTGTGAAACCCCATAGTCCAAACGGTAAAGTTTTCAAGGAGAAAGAAACAAGACCCTTATAATAGTAATGCACAATTTAAAATGAGCAAGTGTAATATGGATATAATGTATGGTGACTATGTGAAGAAAAAACACTTTGCAACAACATTCAATAGGAAGGCAATGGGTTGATTTATTGGATATGGATTAGGCCACTTTATTGATAAGCAAAAGTCTATGTTGGTGCAGGACTATGCACACAAAGTTTTGAACACAACAAATAAACCTTCTCTAGACATGAGTATCTCTTATATTATTAAAGGGCCAAATTGGAGAATCGGGAGTATTATAGCTAACATAGAATATTAACCCACAAAGTGTTGATTTTAATGATCTAGTGTAAGTTGCAATGAGAGTGGAAAAGAGGCTTCGATCAAGGAACAATATGAAAGGAGATGGTTTTAAAACCTAAGGAGGATTCAAAATTTAGAGATAAAGGATAAAGGAAAGGACTCAAGATTTAAATCTTAATTGTAGGAGGAGTCAAAGGGTTCAAATGACAAAGACAATAAGAAGAAATGAGCCAAGAAGAGCAAAAGTAGGAGGGATGGAGAGTCATCTAAGAACAAAATGAGGAGAAAATTATCATAAAAGAAAATTGAAAGAAAGTTGGAAGTTAACATTAAAGAGAAATTAAAATATTTGGGAGTAAGTAGACAAACTAAAAAGGAGAAGTTTTATTGCAGGTGTAAGAAGAATGGGCATGAGACTACAACATGTTGGTATAATTCAAAATTTGGGAATATTTTGTCACCACCTATTATGTATCTAAGAATGAGGTTGAGAGAGCCAGTATAAGTACATCAAATAATTCTTGATAATAGACAACAAAGAGGCTTTTAGGTACCAATAAGATTCTCTCCTCAATCATCTTGGAATAGAGCATACAAATATAGGATACCAAGGAAGACCACATTATCATTGTGGAATTCAAGGGGATTACAAATTGAACTAACTTAGGCTAGTTAGAGAAAGAAGCATTGATTATCTTTGAAAACTTGGGAGTTGGTGCCTTCATATTCTTGGATACTCCAATGCAAATTGAGGTAACAAGTGATCAATGATCCTCACTGCTCTACAATGTTAGTAGCTACAAGTTCACAACAATCCTCGAAATAGAACAAAAAAAGCAAGAAGTAATACATGTAACAGTCCTTGGAAAAAAAACATATAGAGAAATAAATGAACTATACAACAATTCGTAGATAATTAGTCATTCAAATTTTTAATCTTTAACAAAAAATTAAGTGTAAGTAAAAAAAAAAGAAACATACACTCACATGCAATTGCTATTATTATTATCATTTCAATAACTATATACAATTCACAAACAGTATTCATTTTGATACTAAAGTACAAAATTGAAATAAATCTTTTGTGTACTTTTAATAAACACATAATACATGTGAGTTATGATATGAAAGAATTGTGAAAAAAGATATGTAAAGATATAACAAAACTATATGAACGTTGAAAGCTTTCATATCTTAAGAATATGCATAGATAAAAGTAAACATGCAATAGCATTCTAAACATTCATAGCTCTTATATATGAACATTCTTAGATACATGTGTATATATACTCTTATTGTAATATTATGTAATTAATCCATAAACAATTTATGTAGACAACTTACCAACAATAAGCATAACATTAAAGCACTTGTTTAAACTAATGGAAAACAAACACTAATCTAGGGATTGTGCCTAGTTAGGGACTACATAGTCCAAATAGCATCAAACAATAACCATATCATGAACTAACAATGCCAAAGCTAGGATATTGGCCCATTAGAAAAAGTTCAAGCATGTTTAATTTCTATTATTTAACCAACTTTGCAATTACCCCATTAAAAAAAGAACCAAGACTAGCAAACAATCAAGGATTACCTCTTGCTCTCACTAGAATAAGTAACCCAATATTATTCATACATTCTTTGGTTCCTTATTTTTATGTATCCCTATATAAACAATGAAACATGACTCATTGAAATATTCTTAGAACCATCCACTCAATGTGTGAGATACTATTAAGGCTGTTCGGTAAGAGAGTTCTTCACTCAAGAAGGATGCAATCTCCAAGAGACTCACTTGGAAGTTGAAAAAGTAAGAAATACAACTAGGGTCCTCTACATATAGTGGATTTTTAGGATTTTATGCCCGTTAGATTTTCAACATTCCTCAATGGCCCCATCAAACCTTAGAATACCCTATTAGAGAATTTGGAAATCTCCCAAGTTCCACTTTCAAATAAGAAGTAAAGATTTGACTAAATTGCTAAATCTTAACGCCATATTTGAGAGTGGGACTTGGGGGGATTGCTTATATAGTATTCAAGGAAAATTTCACCTTCAAGTAAGGGGATAAGATTTGACCATGTGCCCAAATATCAATCACATTAGGAATTTTGAAACTTTACAAAAAATCCCAAATTCCTCAATATGTGGTTTTGTTGTGCCCACCAAGATATAGAGAAACTCCTTCAAAAGTTTTACCTGGTTAACATTATTAATATAAAATCCTAGAGTTAATGATGTGTTATTATTACGAGATTCCAAGGGGAAAAATAGGGCCCTTAGCCCTAAACTAAATGTATCAAGTTGTGACCCATCCCTCTTGCATATATAGCAAGAGACGTATGCATACATGTCGTCTAACCAACCTATGGGTCCAAGATAGTAGTGGTAGATGGGTCTTGACTACTCTTCACATTACCCATATCAACCATCACCTACCATATAACGCGTGGTCTGATAATATTCCCCACAAATGACCAAGTCCTGTCTCATAATCAATAGCAACATCCAGACTAGGTCCATTGTTGAAGAAGAGGTCCTCCTCATAAGCGAAATTGGCTAATGAATCCGCAAATTGACTCTAATAACATGGGATCAGCTGAAGAGAGACGCTCTCAAATTCATCAAGTAGGGTTATAACAGTTTGATGATACATACGAAGGATGGGATTTTGGATTGTATATGTCCCATTTAATTGATTTACGATCAGCTGGGAATCCCCTTTTACTAACAACCAGTGAATACCACATTTCTTGGCAATGTTCAATCCCATAATCAAGGCTTTATACTCCGCCATGTTGTTAGTAAATCCTACCCTGAGATAAATAGCTAATTTCATTGTAACTTTTCATCAGAGATCTTGGATAACTACTCCAACACTCCCTTTGTTATTAGGGTCCCTGGACGCTCCATCAAAGTATAACATGTACGTCCACAATGGGTTTACATAGCTAGCCATCAAGAACTCCCCCTATTCGTAATGATGATAATCAAAATTCAACATATTTAGAGGATGGACTGATGGCTCCATCCCACCTTCTTCATTAAACTCAACAGGGATGCTTGTCAAGATTTGTAAACAGTTGATGGAAGAAAACTTTAATCTCCCACACAAAGGTACCGTCTTCGTGCTCAATCACTTTGTATCCTTTCCTCCATCATATAAGCTTTCCCTAATAATATCTTTGCTCTAGATATGGGTGCTCCAAATAAGGGACGAACTGCCCATCAACCAGTTTAAGATCTCCGCAGATCTCAAATCAACCCCAGCATGGACCTGCAATGCATTTAGCGTGCTAACATACTAAAAAATAATAAGGTTTAATCTTATTAAGATTAACCTTATTTTTAAATTCCACTCCATGTAGATCAACTAGTAAAGCCGTGGAATTATTTTTACCTATCCTAATTACCTTGCAAGGGCCATCCCATCTAGGTTCCAACTTTAATCCTAGAAATAGCTCCCTACATGTATCATAGTATAGAACTAATTGTCCTTTCTTAAAGGTATATTTCTTCACTTTTAGATCATGCAGCCGCTTCATCTAACGCTTAGCCACTTCCTGGTGCAACAAACTCTGCAATTTGAGCTCATCCAAGTGGGCTATAGTCATAAACCACTCGAATAGGGCATCTTTATCGCCCAAAGAATGATTAATTGTGAATCTTATGGTTGGCAACTCAATTTCCAAGGGAAATTCACACTCCTCCCCATAAACCAATTTTAATGGGGTGTCGCCATTGGCTCATTTAAATGTCGTGTTATACGCCCAAACTGCCACATATAATTTTGTATCCTAGTCCCATTCTTTTCGGAGACTTATTTGGATAGGATACCCACAAGCTGCTTATTGGTACTTTCAACTTGTCCATTTTCTTGCGGATTATAGGGGGTCGTCTTGTTATGTTTGATTTTCCATGCTTCAGTCAGGCTTTTAATTACCTTGTTCAAAAAATGGGTTCCATGGTGCGATACTATTTCCTTTGGTGGACCGAAACGACAGATAATATGCTCAAGTAGGAAATAATAGGACCCACAAAAGTCGATGCTCCACTTCTCAAATGGAAGGATAGCCATAATAGGCGTAAGTGGTCGCTTCTTATTCTCTCGATTGTCATGTGGTCGCTTCCTATTCTCTCGATTGTCATGTCTTTGACATGTATAATATCCCTTAACATACTCAAATGAATTGTGGAAGATGGACAGCCACCAATAACCAGCTCTTAAAGCCTTTTGTGCCATCAACTTCCCAGCAAAGTGCCCTCCACAAGCGGAGTCATGGCACTCCTCTAAGATAAATGGAACCTCGTTTGGCATCACACATCGTCGATAGATATCATCAACACCCTATCGATATAGTGTACCTGTGATCAAGAAAAAATTCAATGCTTGCTGTTTAATTTTCCTCTTCTCGAATTTGGATAAAGTAGCTCTAGTCTCTCCCGTAGATAAATAGTGTGCTATAGTAGCATACCAGGAGGGAATATATGCCATATCAATCTTTTAAAAAAATTCCATGTCACTTCCTTCAGCCAAGACCTCTTTTGGCTCTCCGAAATCCACAAGACATTCCACAATGCCCTATAGCTTCGGTGGCTTGCTCTTAATCTCGTAATCAAACTCTTGCAAAGTGATTAACCACTTTGCTAAGTGATCCGACAGCTGTAACTTGTTCAACAACAATCGAAGCCCTTCCGCCTTCATATAAAAAACCACCTTCTCATAAAGAATGTAATGCCTGAACTTTTTGGTTGCAAATACCATCGCAAGGCATAACTTCTCCATATAGATATAGTTAATTTCCGATATGCCCAACTTCCGACTAACAAAGGCTATTGGATGGTACCACTTTTCCTCCCAAATTTGGGATAAGCAATAGAGCTGATACTATACATAGTGGCTATTGAAAATATATAGAACATTTCACCCCTTTTAGGTGTTTTTAAAACAGGTACTTTGGCAAGCTCCTTCACATCGTCAAAAGATACTTTGCAAGCATCACTCCATGGAAACTGATAGTTAAAGGACAATAGGTTTGTCAATGGCAATGTTCTTTCTACCAGGGCATTGATATACCTCTGATAATATCCTACTGATGATAGAAAGCTATGTACTTCCTTTGGAGTACATGGTGGACCCATGGCAACTATGACCTTGATCTTTTCAGGGTCAGTCATCACAATCCCCATTGAGCTGACCACATGGCCTAACAATAGCCCATAAGGCACTCCAAAGACGCACTTTCGTGGGTTGAGAGCTATGCAAAAATTATCTACAATGCTCAAAACACTTCTGCAAAATAATCAACTTCCTTGCTCTTGTGGTGGCTGCCCCCAGGTCATCAATGAATACTTTCAACTCCTCTAGGGATATGTCACCAAAGGTCTTGTCGGCTACTCTTTGCCACAAACCAGGTGCATTACATAAATCAAATGCCATCACAAAGATAGTAATAAATATCGTTTTAAGCTTATCTTGCTTAGCAATTGCCATTTGGTTATACTTTGCAAAGAAATCCATGAACGAATATATTTCCCTACCCACTAATTGATCCAAAATTTGGTCAATAAAGGGCAACGGGTAGTCTTCTTTAACAATCTGCTTATTCAACTCTCTGAATTCTACACAAAGTTGGATTTGATTATTCTTCTTCTTTCTAATCACAACTGTGAACACCATTTAGTATGCTAAACAGGGAAGATCAAACCCACTTTTTGCAACTTCTGAAGCTCCTCAAACAACCCATCATTTAATTCAAAAGGCATGTGCCTTACTTTTTGACGTACAAGATGGGTACCTTCCTTTACTTGAATAGTATGCACAGCCACACACTGGGGGGAATGCCCCTAAGTTCAATCAAAGATTTCACGGAACTCCTGAATCAAGGACACATAGTCCTCTCTCTCTTCCAAACTAAGCATGGAACCTAATTTAATTGGCCGCGAATCATTAGGCATACCAAGGTCTGACTCAATAATGTTTGCGTCTCTTATTCGATCTTGAGGCTCTATCGGCTCATTTAATGTTATCTGATAAATGTCCTCTATAGTGGACCCTTCTTTAGATCCATCACTCGATGACGTCTCATTACCACATGGATCATCTATTGTTTCTAGTTTAGTCTAGGATAAATGAGCTCTCTCACTCTGAGGAGACTCAGGGTAAGCATCCGTTATTACACGATTGGCACCTCTACCTAGAATCACTCGACCAGCACGGGTATATTGACTTGACAGTCTATCCATAAAATCCATGGCCTACCTAGCAAAACTTGATAGCTAGGACGTCCTACAAATCTTATTACCCTAAAGTCCAGATAGCATTCCACGCTCGCAACTGTAACATGGACTTTAGTGATGCAACCTTCTGGTTGTCTTAGATTGTCATCCGCCATCCTAAGAAGTGTGGAGCCATCTTTTTGAATTTCTAGACCTAGCCTCTCCGTCAAGTCCAAACTCATGATATTGATGGAGGATCTAGTGTCAACGATAGCGTGCTCCACTAATATTCCATCCATGTACGCTAGAACCCTAGGGAAATGCTTTTCAGCATGATCGAACCAATCTTCTCCCACTCGTGTTGTGCCTAAAGGTTCTACAATATACCCAATACACAAGATTTCCTTGATTCCCTTGCATACTCCTCTGGAGAAAGTTTAAGCAATTGCAAGAGATTCATGTCTAATTTAACTTCGCAAAGAGAACTTGCTAGATCAAAGTCATGGTAGTTAGCCAAAGTTCTCTTCTCGCACCAAACCATTCTCTCCTTTGGCTTTGGACTGACTTTGGTGCCTCTTTTTTAACTTTTGCCTTCTTTCTTGGCAATTCTTTATCCTTCTCAGGATCAACTTTACTATCAACATGCCTTATAGGTCCACCTTCCATATCAGGACTCAAAACTTGCTTTCCCGTAGCATCTTGCTTAGGGTTTCCATCGATAGGTTTTACAATTCCTTTATCACCCTCTTTAAACTTTTGACCTCTTATTATGGCTCATAGATTAGAAGTTTCTTTGTCATTGACATGTACAGCCTCAATAAGACTGACTTCACTAGCATGAGGCAACTCCTCTACAATAGCCTTTCCTCGTTGCAGTATTTGTCTTGGTTCCTCATCTTGCTAGAGATTATTCCCTTGTGTGCGATGGTTAACTGGACCTAGCAGTTTACTCTCTTGTTGGAGAGAACTGATCTTACTCCAATAGGTAGCATCTAAGTGGCTAGACTTCCCGCAAATATTGCATTTGACATTCAAAAAAATCCTAGGGAAATTTTGGCCACCACACCACTTACAACTGAATCTTGAGGGGGCACCCTCTTCAGGGGGCATCGGCTCCCTATCAAATTATGTTGCTTCTTAAGAAAATTGACATCCACAGCTATTTATCTATATTGTTTAGAAATCATATCGGTGTAGTGCTTCATCATGTCCTTAACTTTGCCAAGGACATTAGAGGCACTTGACTCATAGCCACGATCATCTGCCTGTCGTCCCATCGACGTAACCACTTGATTAGGAATTGATCGATGACCTACTGGGACAACATTAGGATTCGTTATTTGGTCTCCACCATTTAGTGGGCCCGCTTGACTAGCCATAGCATAGTCATACTATTGGGAGGAGCTGGTAACATAGGCAGATTTGGCATGATACTCCCTCTGCCATTCACATTTGACATGGGACCTCCCCTTGACTCCCGTTGGTCAGTGCCAAATTATTACCATTCCAATTTATCCTTGCTACATAAGCCACTTGCAAGCACGACTCTACTCCTTTCGCTTGGGTAATAGAAGTGTAAATGTTAGCCAAAGCAACATTGCTAAGCTGCACTTGGATATTGAAATCTAATCCATGCAGGAAATATTGCAATTGTGTAGCCAATGGAATGGGGATATAAGTATTAAGTTTGCAAAGAACTTCCTTTAGCTTCTTGGCATAGGCCTGGACATTCTCATTTGGCTCTTGGTGTGTTACATTCAAGACACGTAACCAATACTATCCACCCCTCTCAGGAGAAAACTCTCTATGGAAGGCCATGAAGGATTGGTTAGTGCTAGTTATGGTTCCGGTCTCTAGACCATGATACCATACTGCTGCCCTTCCTTTTAACGTCATATTGAAGAGCATCATTAGGTGTCCTTCATCTTGGATTCGATAATTGAACATGAGCGTTTGAAACTCCTTAATATGGAGTTCTCCATCTTCTTCTGCTAACCCATGGAAGATGGGCAAAGGTGCTCCTAATGCCGGTAGATCTAGTGTCCCTGATGGAATTGCGATGGGTTGCGCCATGGCTACAACCGATTTGACAACATGAGTGTGTGTAGGTAAAACTACACCCTCACGTGAAGTGGGTTGATTGACTGGAAGTGGGGAAGTGCTAAGACTTTCACTTGAGCTCAAAGGGCTACTTATGACACTTAGGTTATTAGAACCACTACCGCTTATGCGTAGTAGGCTGCTTCTTTGAGGGGAATAACACCTTACAATCTCCAACCACTATCTAGCCCTCTCAACACATTTAGCTTTTTGTATTTTGGATTGATGGTTCTTGTTAGAGGACATAAACAAACTATTTGATCCCTAGAAACCCTAGATTTGGAACCACCACTTATTGGCGGCTCTCAAAAGACATATCACTGATGGGACCTAAAATGGGCCATCACTAGCTATTGCACTAGCCTGACCTCATGCACAAAATAGAGAACCCCACCACATGGCCTCGTAGGTTAGGAGCATATGTAATACAGTGATGTACACTAGATAGACTTAATTATGCATTTGTAGCTAATATGTAGTCCATCATTTACCTTCCCTTCTCCTTTTAGAGGGAGATCCCATAACATATGGGCATAATGCCTCGTAACACAAACATAAGGAAGCTCCCCTTGGCTGAGTGCCACGGCTTCAATGCGACTCTTCTACACTTCAGGATTGGCCCCAAGATGCGTTGCTCCAAAATATAAAACATAACGCACAAACTCCACTCTTTTCTTGTTTTGTACGATCTAGGAATATATAGGCCCTTACCAAATAGTCCCAAGGAAAGCGTACAACTGACCTATAGCAAAGGTTTCTTTCCACTCCACGCATAAGTCATATCCTACGAAGACAATTGCTATGCAATCTAGGACTGATACCATGTCATGCGTCATGCATAGTGCATATGGTCCTAGTGCACAAACAATGCTCATCAAATTAGCATTTTGTGATGTGGAAAAAATAGCATATTCATGATTTTCACTAAATATATGCTTTGATGTATGGAGACTAGCACTGATTCCTCGTGCTACTAGCCTCTTGAACTAAAATATCGCAATTCTAAATGAAATGCACAATCAAATATTTCAAAGATTCATACCCTCTCAGCCCTCTTAATCTCTTAACATCACCCTTTCCCTCTAACGTTTAGGTTATGCTGCGTTGCATAGGTGTAGGGTTTTATTTTGTATGTATTTTTCACAAAAAATGGAAAAAACCATGAACTATAACACATAAAAAAAGTCAAAATGAAGCCAAAATTCATGCCTCAGCTTTGTTATATAGCCATAACCATGAATCATAATTTTCTAGATTTTTATAACGCAAAAATCCTAAAATTTCCCATTTTTAGCTAATTTTCTCTATTTATTTGCTCATAAAAATAGATCATTTTCTTATTTACGATTAGTGAGTCATTATGACAACTGAAAGATGTTTTGTATCAGAAATGTATCCCATGCGCATCTCTTCCCCCCCCTGAAACAGATAAAATCTTTATTTTTACACTAAAAAGGTGCTTTTCGGGCTATAATTTAATTATTGCGATTATTTATTATTATGGATCTGTATTTTTTTAATGCAAAGCCCTCAATCATTCTTCTTTTTTCAACTGGTCTTCATTCTTCTTCATGTGCATGAACTGCCCCTTAAGGGGAGAGAGAGGGAGGAGAGAGAAAGATTGAAACTGGTTTTGTTCATCTGGGCAGCCATTGGATACGGGAAGACTGGCAATGGAGAGCGTAGAAAGAATGCAGATCAGGGATATAATCAGAAGGGGGGTTGTTCTCAGCCACTATAGGCCCCCTCTCCCTCAAGATCACGTCGCCTGCAATAATGGCATTCATTTTTTCCATGCTCCGAAAAAAAACGCCCTCCCCCCCTCTGCCTCCCCTCCCCCCCTCCCCCCTTGATTGTCAAATTTGGGGGTACCCAAGGCCCCCCAAAGGGTAGCACCCCTTCAAATCTCAAGTGGTTGGCCAATTTTTGGCACTCCTGCGTCCGGCCTCCGAATCAACTTCTGAAAATTCCTAGGCATCCGTCTCGAAGTCCCCCATTATTGAGCATCTCCCAGAGTCTCATATGACAGTCAAAAAATTTATGAAAATTTCCCAACCGTCGCTTGGTGGGTCTTTAAAGCACTTTTGGGGCTTGCCGCTTAAAATCGTACTGATTGCAGCTACCGCCTTCGACGAAATCTATTTTTGCCTTGAAATTTGAATTTTCTGACTATTTTTAAGCACTTCTTGGAGTCAAAAATTAGCTGTCACACATGAGTCTATGGATATCTCGAATGAAGGGCCAATTTTTGATAACATTGAAATAGAATTTTTCATTATGTAAACTTATCATTTATTATGTTAAATTCTCAATTTTTTATATCTCATTGTATTAACTTGTCATTTTTTATGCTAAGTTGTCATTCTATTAACTTATTTTCTATCCATCATGATTCACTATGAAAGAGTTATGGTTCCTAGTTTGTAATTTGATAAAAACTCAAAGTTTGTAAGTATAGCTATTTCTCATTGTGGTAACTTGGTTCCTATATCTCATTGTGCCAATGTATCTCTCATTGGGCTATGGATGCAATTGCTCACATTATCAACAAACATCTTCCACCAATTTATGAAAGTATAACCCTAAACCTCTACCTATTCAAGAGAGAACATGATTGGGAGTGAAGATTGACGATGGGTGAGAAATAAGGATGATGACAATGAAGAGAGAGCATACAATGAGCATGCTCAAAAGGCATATGAGTCCTTGCCAACCCAACTCACATCCAATGGAAGGAAATTAACAAGGTCATTAATACTAAAATGGTCAAGATACTATGGCCTTACCAACCTAGCTCACATCCAATTGAAGGAAGTTAGCAAGGCCATTATTATTGATAACAATGGGTGAGAAATAGGGATGATGACAATGAAGCGAGAGCATCCAATGAGCATGCTCAAAAGGCATATGAGTCCTTGCCAACCCATCTCACATCTGATGGAAGAAAGTTAACAAGGGCATTACTACTAAAATGGTCAAGATACTATGGCCTTGCTCAAGTGTGGTGATAAAGAAAGGGTGATGGAAACTGAGCAAATGCCTCCATGATAGCATAAGGGAAAACACTAAATGCATTGCTCTTGAGCCTTTGGTCAACCTCTTCATGATTTTGACTCGCCCTTATACCTAGGAAAGATTTGTATATGCACTTTGTGATTGGCCCACATTGGACTTCTATATAGGAGAGGAGGCCTTGTACAAAAAGGTATTCCAAAGGGAATTGAAGTTTGAGAAAGTCCTATGATCCCAAACACTACTACAAGTGCATGCCTGCATTCCACCAATGGTCCATGGTGATCTAATTTGTAAGGCCTCCATTATGAGGAGAAACCATATGTGAGCCCAGGTGGGTCCTAGCTTGTATGTCAAATGAGGTCTATGTGAGCGAATGAAAAAAAAGTGATCTTTGTGGATCTAGCTTTTGGGTTAGATAGAGCAGTTATGCTAGTAGCGACTAGAGGCACAATGTATCGAGTTGCTACCCCCCAAACCAATAGAAAAGGAAATATTCCCTAGAATCTTTCTTGGCTAATTATGGAAGGTTCATCAATATGACCTAACTATCTTCTTAGGTATTAACAAAAAAAACCCTCCAAATCCATCAACAATCTATCTTTTACCTAGTTAAAGTTCTTCCACTAGCCTTAAGCTATTTGTCTATCATCTATCTAGATCACCATCTAAGCTTCGCAATGAAAGTGCACGAGTGGATAGAGCAATCTTTGTATCCATTAATTTGAAATTAAAGCACCTTCTAATTTTCTCATATTGGATGTGTATTTTCTACTCCTTGCTAAGATTATATTTGTACATTGAGGAGTGTATTGAAACACTCACAAGGGCTATTGAGCATGTGAGGCGCTAGATAGCACATTGAAAATTAAGTCAAGGGAGTACATTGAATAGATTTTATACAAGACTATTGAAGTAATAGGGCATCATCATCTTGTGCAAGTCTTTATGTATAATAAAAAGAACATTAAAAATGTAGCTAGACTTGTATAAGAACAATATCCAAAGATTACATGTAGTGGTTAGAACATTGCTTAATTTAATACTAAAAGATTGGTATGAAAAGGAGGATATAGCATGGTTTGGTAGCATCATTGATGATTGCAAGAGAGTGGTTGAACTCATTCTCAAGAGAACTTGAGCACTTGACATTTACTCATGGGCTTTGATGTCATATATGTTAAAGTTTCCTACAAAGACACGATTTTGTACCCATTTTCATACTTTGGAGTCCTTACTTTGAAACATGTTTTTTATGATAGAGACATTCTTGTATATGGATATTTATGATTGGGAGGTTGATCAAAGTGTGTACATGAGAGATAAGGCTATCGAGTTGTTTAAACTAGGATAAGTGGTGGTGGTCTGTGGTTGATGCATACCATGTAATGATGCCCATCATATATGCCATATGCCACATGGATGAAGGAGTGGAAACATGTAATGAGACAGATACGTTGTCCTAGAGTTCATGCAAGAGCTGCAGAACAAGGGGTTCAAGGTACAGCAAGGAAAGAGGCTAACAAGAAGATCTCAATAACTCAATATTTGATGCCAAAGATCACTATATTGCTTGTCAACTACATTACAAAAGAAGAGTCAAAATAAATGACAAAGCATGACAATCAGTCCACTGCTTTACAATAAGCATATGAGCTTGGTTTTCAGGGCACCAAATAATTCAACCAAATTCAGGACTTAGTCATAAACAGCTTGATCAAACTCCAGGTCCAACGGATAAAGCATTTGATAAGTGCATGCATAGGCTCCATACATGTATACTGCTCAGCTCAGCACAGCTGAAACCTATTGCAGAGAGATGCAGTCCATAATGGCATATAGGGCACACTCTTGCATCCACTGCATCAAAACTTGTATCCATTTTCCTTGTTTGTATGGTACTCACTATCCTGAAACGTCTAACACGTTCCAAATCCACTCGATTCTTTAAGACTTTCAACACAAACCCATATTGAGCAAGGAGCTCTTGCCACACATTATCAACTACATCATTCCTGTCTTGTAGACCATGGCATGCACTTCTTAGAGCTTGCTTCACAGCCCCTAATAGAAGCTTATCATGTGAAACAGAGCTTTTACGTTTCTGTTCTTTGTACAGCTTTACTGCATTCTGCCCAAAGGGTAGCCAGTCGATAGGTGCAACATTCACAGCCTCCGCACAGTTGAAGTCACATTTAAAACCAGCATGTTAAGCTCTGGTAAATGTCACAACAAATTCACCAGCCCTTTGCACTGTTCTATAAATTGGAATGCCTGTTACCCTCAAAATAGATGGTGATAGTAGGGTCACTAGCTTATGAAGAAGATCAGGTTGTTCTTTGAAAAGATGTGGCAAGTGATGCTTCATAGCTTCCTCAAAGATACGGGCACCACTGCTTGGCACACCATACCACGCCTTTGGAGAGC
The DNA here is from genome assembly GCF_053477565.2 of Lygodium microphyllum. NCBI lineage: Eukaryota > Viridiplantae > Streptophyta > Polypodiopsida > Schizaeales > Lygodiaceae > Lygodium > Lygodium microphyllum. The sequence continues at coordinate 41,635,758 of NC_141146.1, forward strand.
CAAAGTGCATATAATTCAAGGAATAGAAATAATGATCCTCCACAGCCACATGTTCAGAAATTCCACCTTTTCAGCACCTATTTGGCGCAACTCCTCTGCTGATTTGCTCTGTGAAGGAAACTCACAGTCGTCTTCCTTTGTCAAGACCTTGATTTGCTGTTTCCAGTCTTCAATACATGCAACAGGATCACAAAGCACCGTAGAAGATGATTTGATTGAATTCTTCGATCTTCTAGAGCAGCCAGTCTCTAGATCCATTAGACCATCCTCACCATTCAAAAATCAATGACTCTCTGGATCTCTGAGTAGCTGAGATCACAACGTCCCGAGGGCAGAGGTGCTATGCCTCCTTTGTCTCACTCGTTTTTCCTCCTCCTCCTCTTCTGCTGATTCCTCCTTTTTCACTGATGAGTCCTGGATTTTAGGGATAGTTCTGTCGATCCAGTAGGGAGGTAGTCGTGATGTGGATTGTGACTACTCCAGGCATTCAGACATAGTCTAAATAGAACCAACAGATATGGAGCTCATACCCGAGATAGCTATGATGGAGATGATTATGAATTTGAATATGATGATGATTATGACAACAGACATCGTGTTTACAGCAATAGAAGAGATGGAAGCAGCAGCGACGACTGTATATCATGCCCGTGATTGTGCTTTGAAACCGTCACCAATTGTAGACTAGGATATGAGACAAGATCCAGGAGCATTCTGATTGGTTTGTGCAGCACAAAAGCCACAATGCATCTTCAAACATCCTGTGCAATCCCAAGAAGAATTGATAGCTTTCTGATAGTCAGGACAGGTATAGCTGGCATTCTGGAACGAAAGGTTTTATCTATTGAGGGAGAGCCATGTGATGTGACATGAAATGCAGCAGTCAAAACAGCAAGGGCCACAATTACACCAGCCACATTGCTTATCACCAGAGGACGTCTTCCAGCTCCACCTCCAGCTCCTCACAGAAGGCACCAGTTTTTTTTATGAATCACTGCCTAATATTGCTGGTTGAGATTGCCAAACGAGAGCGTTACCCTTACTAGCTTTTTTCGTTGATTATATGAGAGAGAGACAGCTCGTTCTAAAAAAAACCAATAAACTAAACATTTCTGGTGTCTGACCTGTTCTGGTCAATGACATCAACAATGACAACCAGCTTTTTGCTCGCTTGTCCCTCTGCTCCTCTCTGTCAATCGCCTTCTCCTTATCTTCCGCACTCTGATAAATTTAACTGTAGCGATTCAAATTTAGAAAAGAGAGTGTTATATTTCATCTTCAGATGTGAATATTCCTCATCTTTCCTGTTAAGACTTTTAGCCTGCAGTATTGTTTCCTCTTCAGCCTGTGATGCCTTCATACGTTCAAGGAGCAATGCTTCCTGTAAATTTGCAATAGTCAAACCCATTTCGATGGCTTGAGACTCACATATAACTAGTTGATTATACACAGCCTGAAGATCTGATTCAAGTGAAGATGAACGGATCATCAGACTTCTATTAGTTTCTTTCTGTAGGAAAAGTTCCTCTGTTAGAGAATATACAAGTTCTTCCTTTTCTAGAATAGTTTGCCTCAACATTTCAATGTTGTCCTGCATCATTTTCTCTTCCTCCAAAAACCTTAAAATCTTGTTCTCATTGCACTGCAGATCTTGCTCCAGCTGCTCAATCTTTTTCTTCTCTATGTCAAATTCCCTTTCCATTACAGAAAGCTGAGTAAGAGTTCTTTCCAGTGCACTGGAAAGCTCTTTCTATTTATTCTCTGCCTCAACCTGAAGCTTCCTTTTTGAGAGTAAATTGTTCTCTACATCATCCAAATGTTCCCTCTGGCTGTCAAAGCACTAGTTCCTTTCTAATGATTCCTTAAGAACTAAATGAACTTCAACATGGTCTTGTAGAGAGAGATCATTCATTTCTTTAATAGTTTTGTCTACTTCAGCATGATCTGAATTCAAGCCATGCTTAGCTGCTTGAAGATCAGCTTCCATGAGAACCCTCTCCTCTTCATACTGAATCAAAGCCTCAACATGTTGTTCATTCTCAGCTTGAAGTTCACCCTTTGCTTCTTCTAGCCTTACCTATAGCCACATGACCTCTTCTTCAAGTTCTGCTATTCTTCTTAATGAGGCTTCTTCAAGGCTTCCTTTGATTCCACGATATCCTGCACTTTTCTTGGAGTTCATCATTGAAATTAACAGCTTGATAATGTCCTTTGGCATCAGTTTTTCATATTTTTCTGACACACACATAACATGCACACAAACACAAACACACAAGTGGAGTATGTACATTGGATGCGGGTACTGAAAAGGACAGAAAGATAATTCAGCAGTCAAACACAATGAAACACACGCAAAAAGATAACACAGATGCACAACATAAATGGAGGTGTTTACGGCTCGGATGCGCAGCAGCACGATATCCACCCCCTCTAAACCTGTGCATCCTCCGGATGAGCCAACTATCCAGGATCATCTGAGTCCACAAATAGGTCCAGTCCTTCATCAGTTTCCAGTAGACCTGTTTCTCCATCAGCTTCATCATCCATATTCTCCGCTTCTTCTGCTAATGCTTCAAGTGCATAATCTTCATCTTCTCTTCTCTTGAAAATCTTGACTTTTTTTCCAGCAATGGGCACCCTCAATATCATCCCATCCAATTCAGCCAACTCATAGGTAGCATTGTCAAAAACCTATTTCACCTCATATGGTCCAAACCATCTTTGAACCATTTTTCTCACGCTACTATGTTGATTCTCTAGGCTACTATCATAGACTAGAACCCAATCTCCTTCTTTTATGACTCTAGGCTGAGTGATGCCTCAAATCAAACCTGTCCTTGTTTCTAAGTCGGGTTGCCTTCAAATGATTAACTGCAAGCTGCACATCTTCTGCCCTTCTCTCTAGTTGATGAATCCGAAGAGCTAGAAGCTCCTCTCTTGATAAATTCTCATGCCAAGGAAGAGCACTCCACATGAGAGCACAGATTTCAGTAGGCATGACAGGTTTTTGCCCATACATCAACTCTGCAGGCATATATCCAGTAGTCACACTATGTGTAGAGCGGTCTGCCCACAATGCAAAAGGTAGTAATCTCGGCCAATCTCCAATCCAACCTCTACAAGATTTTGCCAATGCCTTAACTATCAGCAGATATCCTCTTTCGCTCTTGCCATTCCCCTCTGGATTATAGGTAGTAGTAAGAGCCAACTTAATCCCAAGCCGTGAGAAAAATTCTCTAGCTTTGTCTGCATCCAGCTCTCCACGATCAGATGTAATCTTGCCTATACATCCATACTTGCAAAATATTTCTTCCAACAAGAATTTACATACTGTAGTGGTGGTCTTCGTCCGCAAAGATCTGCCTTCAACATAGTTTGTAAGATCCTCCCTGGCCAAGACAAGATATCTCATCTGCCAAAGTTCCACTGGCAAAGTAACCAAGTCAACCACCCATTTATAATGCATACATAGCGGATAGGTCGGATGCAACTCATCACGACGTTGCACTAAAGAGTAAAGCTGACAGTCCCTACAAGTCTCCACAAAGTGGGAAACATCTTTATACATCCCTTTCCACCAGTATCTTTCTTTGATTTTCTCATAGGTAGCCCACACACCTCTATGTCCAGCCCAAGAACTCTCATGAAACTCTCGCATAATCTGTATCTGCATCGCTGCCTCACAAACTACCCTCAAGGGTAGGCCGCCTCTCTTCTTTGGGTGCTTCCAAAGAAAACCATCTTTCAAGAAATACCCATAAGTCTTTCTTCTAATTTTCTTGAATACATCATCTGTCCAATCAGCTCTTCGAGTCAATGAACTTAGATACTGACCAATTTGCAGCCACTCGCCAACATAGAGTTCTTCAGTAAAGGCTTCAACAGTAGATACATGACAATCATGAATAAGGACAGAAGCTACAAACTCTGTCTCATCATCTTCTACAAGCATTGACTCCTCATCCTCATATCTCGCTCTAGACAGCATGTCAGCAACTATATTATCTTTTCCTACTATGTGTCGAAATTATGGATTCAATGATTTGATGTAGGCAATCCACCGAAGCATCTCTATATCTGGAGTCGAACAACTAGTAATCATGCCAAGCAAAGGCAAACAATCTGTTTCCACAACAACTGAAGCACCAATAAAATACACTTTATCACACTTCAGTGCAGTGACTACTCCCCACAACTCTCTTTTAATCTGCGGATATCTCCTCTGCCGCTCATTAAGAACTTTAGCTCCAAAGCGGATTGCATATCTATTTCCATCAGCATCATCCTGTCCCACTACCCATCCTATGCCAATAGGGCTGGTATCAACTGTCAACATGATTGGCCGTTCACACTGATAATCCGCCTTGTGAAGAGTAGGAGCTGACTGCAACAGCTTCTTGAGTTTACGCATGGCTTTCGAATGCTTCTCATCCCAATGAAATTTCTGCCCCTTTCGAAGTAGCTGATAGAGAACATCTACTATGTGAGCAAAATGAGGAATCCAAATCATGTAAAATACACAAGCTTCCACAAATCTCCACACCTCCGAAGTAGTCGAGAAATACTCTGCAATCCTGCTTATGGCATCCACCTTTGCAGGTGAAGGCTTCCTGCCATAATAACCAACCATGTGCCCAACTATGATAACTTCATTAACACCAAATGCAGATTTCAGCCCTGAAAGAGTCAAATTCACCTCGTCTAATCATGTCAATATTTGCTCACAAGCAACCAAGTGTTCAGCCACAAACTATCTACATCCTCGCAAATCAAGACTCTCATTCTTTTCTTCTTCTGCACAACCCTTAATAGGCACATCATCTAAGAAAGGCATGGTATACTGCGGAATATAGTCTTGCAAAACTCTATGCATAGCATTCATCATATGAGCAACTGAGTTGGTGGCAGCTTGAGGCAAGGTATACATCCTCACAAGACCAATAGGTGTCCACATAGTAGTAACATCCCTGCTTTCCAAGGCAGGCTGAAACTAGTCATAACCAGAATACAAGTCACCTAGGGAATAGATGGCTCGTCCTGCAAAAGCCTCGGAAAACTCATCCACAACTGGACCTGTACCCACATTCCTGATTGTCACTTTATTCACGGCTGCATATCCTGAATAAATCTCAAGGTTCCATTCTTCTTTGGTACAGTAAACCACCTGTTAGAATAGGGCGCAGAAGAGGGCTCCAAAATCCCCATCTTAATCTTCTCATTCAACAACTCTATCAGCTTTGGCAAGTGTGCTCTAGGCATAGGTATAGGACGTATATTCCATGGCACATGAGGGACAGTGAAGATGACCATAGGCGCAACCAATTCGGGACTAATGCAGCCCATTTCATGAGGAAAGAAAGAAAATGCCTTACCATGGCGTCCAAGCATTTCTCTAAAACATTCTTTTTCCACTGGAAGCAAGAAATCATCATTTCCAATCTTCAATTCAGCAAGAGTTTCAGCTGTAAATTTATGTCCAATATTTGCAGGATCTCTCAACATAGGCTGCTTCATAGCTTTTTCTATCTGCTCATCACTATCAGGAGGAAATGGCCCTGAAACCGGCTTAACCTTCTTATCAACTGTTTTATACTTCGTGTCAACCTTGGCATCAGTCAGGCACTCTTTTATTTGCTGCAATTTCTGCAATTTTTTAGCAACTCTCAACTCTGTTGGCTGAAAGATTTCAGCCCTTTGCTCTATGGACTGCATGGGTGCAGCCTGAAACTCTGTATGCTGAAATTTTTCAGCATTAAACTCTGTTGGCTGAATGGTTTCAGCCCTCTGCTCTATGGACTGCCATGATGTAGCCTCATACTCTATATGCTGAATTTTTCCAGCATTTAACTCTGCTGGCTGAAAGGTTTCAGCCCTCTGCAACTCTAAAAGCTGATCAAGATCAGCCATAGATTCGATTTGCTGAATTTTCTCAGCCTCTGACTCTGTTTTCAGCATAAAATCAAAAATTTCCTGAAACATATCCAAGGTTTGCACAGGTATGATCTTTGAACCCTTACATACATCAGTTTTCAGCATATTTCCCATCTCAGACAATGTATCTGCATAAGACATTCCTTCATACAGCCCATCCACATGCTCTTCTGCTTGCAAAATACCTGCAGTCTTCAACTCTTTCTCCTTATGACCAATGTACTGCCTGGCAGCTCTAGACAAATCTGAAATTTTTTGATAACTCACTGAACTATCTGAAGAAAAACCAACAAAATTAGTGGAGAAAGACTGGCTGCCAGGAGGCGAGATCTCCTCTTTTCTCTGCTCTGTACCACTGGTGTCTTGCAAGATAGCGGTACCTAATGAAAATCCAACTCCTTCGCAGGTAGTGGTGCCTCACGCAAGGAGTCCCTGTTTCTCGGATGATTTACTCCAACAGTCATAAACTGAATAGCTCGCATATCATCCTTACTGCGTATCCATGCATAGGTTGAGCCATCATCCATCACTTTCGTCTCCATTCTTGCTTCTGTAATGAAAGGCTGTCCAAGAATAATCGGATAAGAGCAAGAATCCTGAACAAAGCAATGATAATCCTCTTCAACATTACCAATAGAAATTCTGATGCTCAGACAAGCAACATACATATCACCAGAAGTATTATTGGCTGCTCTCATGCGCCAGCCATGCTCTGCATCCATAGGCCACTTGCCACTCTCATAAACACCTCCAGCAATAAGATTAATCTCGGAACCATGATCAACTAAAGCAACCAAAGGAATCTGTTTCTCTCCAATCCTTACCACCGTCTTAGTGGTTGCTCTAGCCCAATGACTGCGTGAAAAATGGCTGCGAGGAATGAGGATAGGGGTTTCATCATCTTCATACTACATAGGTTGAACTATCTTCTCCAACTGCGGATTGACAGAAGCATTCTCAACCATCACTGCATCATCATGCTCTTCCCCATGAGCTCCATGCCATACCCCCTGTAAAGCAGGTCCTTCCATCGCATGTCGTTCCCTCTGCAAAAGATCCTGCATCTGATCCTGTATTTCTCTTCTAGCAATCCCAAGAGCTTCTCCAACAGTAAAAGTGACTTCACTATTCAAAATTCTTTCATGAAAAATCTTACTCATATCCGTCTTCATATCAAGGTCTAACAAGAGCTTGAATCCTGGCTCCTTTCTTGGTTGTCTCTTTTCTTTCATCTGCTTGTCTCCCATAGGTTGTTCAGGACTTGATTGAGCTGGAGAACTCGTCATAAGTGGAGCTGTAATAGGTGGTGAAACAAAGTCACCCTCTCTAGTCTTTTTGGAGGTGCTGAGACCCTCCTCATCTCTTCTTCTCTTTTCCTCAACCATGGCATCTAAACCCTGTGTTTTTGCCATATAAGAAAAAAATAGAATACCTGTCAACAGGAGAATCCCATCCCGTTTCTCCTCGGATGCTAGAGCCCACACAAGTCATAGTGGATGCCTGAACTTTTCCTCTTCTCGCTATCTCCAAGGCAGAGGACCATAAAGCAGAGTCTCCATCTGATTACTGCTTAAGCTGGACTCCATAAGCTGAAGCATCTCCTCTAACACTCACATAAGTTGATTGCGCAGCCATATCATCAATGAGCTTCTTCATGCCTCCCTTACCAAAGTTCGTGTCAAGAGGATCACCAATCTCTGTCAACCATATCTTCCCATCTTGTCCCCAAAACACTACATTCTTCTTACGCGCTTCCTGAAAAGCTTCACAATCTCTGCAGTGTTGGTGCTCTGTACTATCGCACCAAATACATCGTCTCCCTTTTCTTTGGCCAACTGGAAAAGCAGTCACTGGAGCAGGTGCTACAGCAGGTACTGACATAAGTTGCTCTTTTAACTTCCCAACTTCAGCTTTGACTACCTCAATCATCAAATCTGCCAAGCCTTTAATAACATCATCTACTGATAAGGGCACTGGAGCAGCAGGAACTGGTGGATTTACAACAGGAGGAGTAGGCTTAGGCATAGAACTTGCAGCAAGGGTAGAAGTAGAGGTCTCCAAGGATTTTTCAGAAACAGATCCTGTATTACGATGCAATCGTACCCTCCTGCGCTCCTTCTTAACAAGCGCATTCACAGCATCAATGACATGTCTCCACTTAGTCTTTAAACCTGAATCGGTAGCTTGATCTTCCAAAAGATCATCCAACTTTTCCTGTAAATCAGCATCAGCAGCTTGTAAAAATAATTCCACTTTCTGCATCTCCAAAGCTTGCTGCTCAGTTCCATCCAACTGATCATAGCGGCTCTCAAACTCTCGCAGAAGGGCAGTAACTGAAAGTCCTTTATTAGGCATAGAAACCCATGCTAAGAAATTCCTGCGATTCATAAGACATGTATCCTCCAGGAAATATTCATCTTTTAATGCCTTCTTAAACTCTGTCCAACCAGCATGTGTTCCTTGAATTTCTGAAATTCGGACTTCAAGAGCGTGCACCACGATCCACAAGAAGTAGCGGCTCCATACATCTTGAGAAACCCCAAAAAACTTCATCTTTTCTTCATACAAATGCGGGTAACTTGAAACTTGTTGGCCGTTGAACTGCTTCATCTCATGTTGCACAGCTTTCAAGGCATCCATGGCACCACTATCACGTTTCACGTGAGCTGCTGCTGCATATAGGTTGTAAATGACTGAAGCAGATGCTTCATGACATTGTCATCTGTCATCTCTTCTTGCGAGTCTCCCATCTTGCTAAAAATTGACGCAACGCTTTCATGTCGGGTTCACCAGAAATGTCGTAGAGTTCGTGGAAGAGCTGCAGAACATGGGGTTCAAGGTACATCAAGGAAAGAGGCTAACAAGAAGATCTCAATAACTCAATATTTGATGCCAAAGATCACTATATTGCTTGTCAAGTACATTACAAAAGAAGAGTCAAAATAAATGACAAAGCATGACAATCAGTCCATTGCTTTACAATAAGCATATGAGCTTGGTTTTCAGGGCACCAAATAATTCAACCAGATTCAGGACTTAGTCATAAATAGCTTGATCAAACTCCAAGTCCAATGGATAAAGCATCCGATAAGTGCATGCATAGGCTCCAGACATGTATACTGCTCAGGTCAGTAGCTGAAACCTATTGCAAAGAGATGCAGTCCATAATGGCATATAGGGCACACTCTTGCATCCACTGCATCAAAACTTGTATCCATTTTCCTTGTTTGTATGGTACTCGCTATCCTGAAACGTCTAACACGTTCCAAATCCACTCAATTATTTAAGACTTTCAACACAATCCCATACTGATTAAGGAGCTCTTGCCACACATTATCAACTGCATCATTCCTGTCTTGTAGACCATGGTATGCACTCCTTAGAGCTTGCTTCACAGCCCCTAATAGAAGCTTATCATGTGAAACAAAGCTTTTACCTTTCTGTTCTTTGTACAGCTTTACTGCATTCTGCCCAAAGGGTAGCTAGTCGATAGGTGAAACATTCATAGCCTCCGCACAGTTGAAGCCACATTTAAAACTAGCATGTTAAGCTCTGGGAAATGTCACAACAAATTCACCAGCCCTTTGCACTATTCTATAAATTGGAATGCCTGTTACCCTCAAAATAGATGGTGATAGCAGGGTCACCAGCTTATGAAGAAGATCAGGTTGTTCTTTGAAAAGATGTGGCAAGTGATGCTTCATAACTTCCTCAAAGATACGGGCACCACTGCTTGGCACATCATACCATGCCTTTGGAGAGCCAAAGTGCATATAATTCAAGGAATAGAAATAATGATCCTCCACAGCCACAGGTTCAGAAATTCCACCTTTTCAGCACCCATTTGGCGCAGCTCCTCTGCTGATTTGCTCTATGAAGGAAACTCACAGTCGTCTTCCTCTGTAAAGACCTTGATTTGCTGTTTCCAGTCTTCAATACATGCAACAGTATCACAGAGCACCGTAGAAGATGATTTGATTGAATTCTTCAATCTTCTAGAGCAGCCAGTCTCTAGACCCATTAGACCATCCTCACCATTCAAAAATCAATGACTGTCTGGACCTCTGAGTAGCTGAGATCACAACGTCCCGAGGGCAGAGGTGCTATGCCTCCTTTGTCTCACTCGTTTTTCCTCCTCCTCCTCTTCTACTAATTCCTCATTTTTCAGTGATGAGTCCTGGATTTTAGGGGTAGTTCCGTCGATCTAGTAGGGAGGGTAGTCGTGATGTGGATTGTGACTACTCCAGGCATTCAGATATAGTCTAAACAGAACCAACAGATATGGAGCTCATACCCGAGATAGCTATGATGGAGATGATTATGAATTTGAATATGATGATGATTATGACGACAGACATCGTGTTTATAGCAATAGAAGAGATGGAAGCAGCAACGACAACTGTATATCATGCCCGTGATTGTGCTTTGCAACCGTCACCAATTGTAGACTAGGATATGAGATAAGATCTAGGAGCATTCTGATTGGTTTGTGTAGCACAAAAGCCACAATGCATCTTCAAACATCCTGTGCAATCCCAAGAAGAATTGATAGCTTTCTGATAGTCAGGACAGGTATAGCTGGCATTCTAGAATGACAAGGTTTTATCTGTTGAGGGAGAGCCATGTGATGTGACATGAAATGCAGCAGTCAAAACAGCAAGGGCCACAATTACACCAGCCACACTGCTTATCACCAGAGGACGTCTTCCAGCTCCACCTCCAGCTCCTCACAGAAGGCACCATTTTTTTTATGAATCACTGCCTAATATTGCTAGTTGAGATCGCCAAACGAGAGCGTTCCCCTTACTAGCTTTTTTTGTTGATTATATGAGAGAGAGACAGCTCGTTCTAAAAAAAACCAATAAACTAAACATTTCTGGTGTCTGACCTGTTCTGGTCGATGACATCAACAATGAAAACCAGCTTTTTGCTTGCTTGTCCCTCTGCTCCTCTCTGTCAATCACCTTCTCCTTATCTTCCGCACTCCGATAAATTTAACTGTAGCGATTCAAATTTAGAAAAGAGAGTGTTATATTTCATCTTCAGATGTGAATATTCCTCATCTTTCCTATTAAGTCTTTTAGCCTGCAGTATTGTTTCCTCTTCAGCCTGTGATGCCTTCATATGTTCAAGGAGCAATGCTTCCTGTAAATTTGCAATAGTCAAACCCATTTTGTTGTCTTGAGACTCACATATAACTAGTTGATTACACACAGCCTGAAGATCTGATTCAAGTCAACATGAACGGATCATCAGACTTCTATTAGTTTCTTTCTGTAGGAAAAGTTCCTCTGTTAGAGAAGATACAAGTTCTTCCTTTTCTAGAACAGTTTGCCTCAACATTTCAATGTTGTCCTGCATCATTTTCTCTTCCTCCAAAAACCTTAAAATCTTGTTCTCATTGCACTGCAGATCTTGCTCCAACTGGTCAATCTTTTTCTTCTCTATGTCAAATTCCCTTTCCATTACAGAAAGCTGAGTAAGAGTTCTTTCCAGTGCACTAGAAAGCTCTTTCTATTTATTCTCTGCTTCAACCCGAAGCTTCCTTTCTGAGAGTAAATTGTTCTCTACATCATCCAAATGTTCCCTCTGGCTGTTAGAGCACTAGTTCCTTTCTAATGATTCCTTAAGAACTAAATGAACTTCAACATGGTCTTGTAGAGAGAGATCATTCATTTCTTTAATAGTTTTGTCTGCTTCAGCATGATCTGAATTCAAGCCATGCTTAGCTGCTTGAAGATCAGCTTCCATGAGAACCCTCTCCTCTTCATACTGAATCAAAGCCTCAACATGTTGTTCATTCTCAGCTTGAAGTTCACCCTTTGCTTCTTCTAGCCTTGCCTGCAGCTACATGACCTCTTCTTCAAGTTCTGCTATTCTTCTTAATGAGGCTTCTTCAAGGCTTCCTTTGATTCCATGATATCTTGCACTTTTCTTGGAGTTCATCATTGATATTAACAGCTTGATAATGTCCTTTGGCATCAGTTTTTCATATTTTTCTAACACACACATAACATGCACACAAACAGAAACACACACAAACACAAACACACAAGTGGAGTATGTACGTTGGATGCGGATACTGAAAAGGACAGAAAGATAATTCAGCAGTCAAACACAATGAAACACACGCAAAAAGATAACACAGATGCACAACATAAATGGAGGTGTTTACGGCTCGGATGCGCAGCAGCACGACAACGTGACATTGTTGGATAGTATAATGCATACGCTAGATTCTAAGTATTAGGGCTTAGACTTCTGGAGCAACAATGAGGTAGTTACAAACTTCTACATTGTGGTCAACACATTCTATGGGGATGATGAAACAACATGTAAAGAATGTGTAAAGGAGATGTCTAGATTTAGGCTAAGAGAAGGTTCATTTGCTAATCCCTTTCTATAGAAGATGGCTAAGGAGCAGTTGGCATGGAAGTGTGGACCATGAATGTAGGGTATACTTGTCCACATCTCAAACCCCTTGGTGTGCATGTGCTAGTGCAATATGGTAGCAACTCCAAATTGGAGCATATATAAATATGGGTACAACACTATTCAAAATAGATTGTGGCCACATAGGGTTAAGAAGTTGGTATACCTATATCGTAATCACAAGATCTTGAATATTCTTGAGAGCAATGACTATGAGGAGGGTATGCTCTTGTGGATATACAATTGTGATGATGTTGATATCGAGGCCTCAAACCCTAATGGGATCAAGATTTTGGAGATCAAGAGTAACACCATTCCAATTATCATTGAGATTTAGATAAATCTAGATGTAATGGATGCAAACATTGAGGGTCATCTTGCTTGTTGAATGGCTTGATTCCAAGGAGTGTTTGTCAAGCTCGAACATCATGATGTTACAAGGATTATTATGATAACTTTATCTCTCATTTGTCTTAATGTAGAAAACTTTAAATGCTATAAATGATTGACCCGTGGACATTTAAATTTTTTAATATCAATAAGTTTGCAATGTCACATTTACAATGCAATGTAAAAGAAGTATTTATTTCAACTTTCCCTAGTTGTTATATTTATTTTATAAGCTTCTCATTTAATGTTTATACATCAAAGTGTTTACATGTAGGTTTGAATCAAAGATTAGTCTCTTGATCTTCCTCTTGAGGTTTTGTATAAGGCATACTAAAAAATTTACATAGTGCTTCAAGAAAAAGGGTTCCACACTAAGGACACTTGTTGTTTAGAGTCATTTGTTGCACCAATCCGAAAGGTCCATGTAATGCCCACACGATAAAAAGTATGAGCACATTTCACTATAAAATGGCTTAAGCTAGCCCATACACATATTTCTCAAGCTCCCAACGATATTTACATTTTGGTTGATGACATGGGGATGGAGTACGATGTCATGCCTTAACACACACACATTGTAAAAACCTCTAGAGTGCATCATTATTTGGCTTTCTTATTAGTCATTACTGTCAGTGTCCGTAGTGTTGATGGTACAAAAATACTAGATTTTTGGACAAGTTTAGCCAATTTTTGATATTTTAGATATTATATCTTGTGAATATCCAAAAATTGTAGATAGCTTCTAGAACAAGATGACATGTAAAAGAAAGTGGGTAGCTTTTAGCCATTTTTGGTATTTAAGAATGTCTCCCCCCTTGCAGAAATCAACATGATGTTTATCAATGGTCACCATTGAACATTGGACCACAACCATTCATTACAATATTATATCCAGTTAGATTCAAGTTGCATAGAATGACCCTTTCAAGTCACTCCTTTACCTATGAATGGTACTTATCAAGAACATCATGTCATATTCAATGATAAGATGATGGGGAAATGCCAAAGCCCAAAACTTTCCAATTTTCTTCTATGCATATTTCTAGTGATCATTGTCCATACTTTTTGTTGTATGGAAAAAAAAGGGTCCTAGCCAAGGCCATTTGCACTTCTTCTAATTGTGTCATATGAAAACTCTCATGGAGAGAGGATTGAACAAAATTTTAGATATGCTCAATGCCCCACCCTCGTAAGGTGCCACCAATGATTCATAGTGTTCTAAGCTATAAGGCCCCCATTATGAGGAGAATCCATGTGTGAGCATGAATATTAGGTGGATCCTAACTTGTATGTCAGATGAGGTCTATGTGACTAGATGGAAAAAAGGTGCCCTTTGTGGATCTAGCCTTTGGGTTATATAGAGCAATTATGTTGGTAGAAACTTGGGACACAATACTTCAAGTTACGGGGTATGGGAGTTATCAAGGGCCCAAGGGCTATGGAAGTAGCCTCTAGAGCAAGCTAGGGGGTCTTAGGAGGGCTAGTGGCCCCCTTGACAAGGGTTTGGGGGTAGCACTCCTAGCCTAAAGATAAAGGGAATATTCCCTGGCTGACTAGGGAAGATTCATAATATGATGCAACATACCAATCAGAATACCTTCCGGAGCTATACAAGGAAGACCCTCTCAAGCCATAGCCAATTTATCTTTCACCCACTTAGAGTTCTTCTAGCTATCCTTAAGCTCTTCACCTATCATCTATCTGGATCACCATCTAAGCTTCACAGTGAAAGCACATAGGTGGACAGAGCCATCTTTGTATTAGTTTATTTCAAATTAAAGCAATCTTTGTTCTTCTCATATTTGTTGTATTCTTTACTCCTTGCTCAGATTCTATCAATTATGCCATGTAATTTCTACATGGTACTAAAGCCAAGGGTCTTTGAGGAGTAAAGAGAGTACACAAAATACGTGCATCAAGTAGTGGTGCTAGAATATCAGGTGTGCTGGTGGTGTTGTATTAGCAATCCAAACACAAAGGATTTATCCACCAACCTTTAGCGAAGGCAAGTTGGATAGTACACTATACTTTGTGGAATTTTAAAATCACAACTATCCTTGATTCTTATGAGCTTTTGGAGATGGTGTTGTAGATATGTTGAGAACCATAATCCATCCCCTCGACCCATCAAATTTTAGTGTTATGATTCCTTCAAATGTAGATCTTCTAAAGGCTGGGAAATGAAGGAACACAAATACATAGTGCACCTTAGTTACACTCTGTTTTGATAGTGCTTTGACCTTATTTCAACATACAACCAAGGCATCAGAGGCTTGGAATATACTAAGGATTCAGTACAAAAAGTAAAATTAAACAAAGATTTGGAACTTGGAGAATGAACTAATAGAAGAGAAGTTTGCTAAAGGAGAGACAACTGAAGCATTCATCACTCGAATGGGAGGATCTTCTTATTTTATGTTGATCATTGATAACTATAATAGGAAGATGTGGGTGTACTTCCCTCATGATAAAGCTCAAGCTTTTGGTAAGTTTAAAGAATGACTAAAACTTATTGAGAATGAAATGTGACAAAGTGTGAAGAAGTTTAGAATAGATAGTGATGGTGAGTTCAACTCAAAGGAGTTTGAAGACTTTTGCAAGAGCAAAGGGAGTAAGCATTGTCGTCGTGTTAGGGGTTGAAGGTCTACCACCGGGGCTTAGAGCAGAAGAAGAGTGTGGGATTCAAGGTTTGGAGAAGGGAAAAAGAATGGAGATTGACAAGATTCGGGTTTTAGAAATGACTTAATTGAAGAAGAAGATATCAAGCTTTTTCTGTGTATTTAGCATAATGAATGGAATGAATGTCTTTAACTTGATTACATCAAATACATTTGGGAGAAATAAGCCATTACATAAAGGATATTCTCATATTTTAATCCAAATGCATATACCAAATGTAAGCTCAAAGGGCTTCTATCTCATGTACATAGATGGATTACAACTCCAAGAATCAATTATTTTGATGGTAGACTCAAGTACATTCAAGACATAGATCAATAGTACATGAAATGCATTGATGGAGCATAAGTTTAACTTCAGCCCTATTTTAAAATAGAAATTTCCAGCCCATAATCAAGCTCAAAAAGTGTACATAAACTCAAGAATGAGCTCCTCTAATCATTTATGAGTAAAGCCCTGATGATAAGAGATCAATTTCTTCTATTTCAACCACATGAATCACTTGTTTGCTCACAAAAATGGACAAGAACAGTGGGCTTCCCTGTTTATGACTGGTTTTTTCAGCCCATAACAGCCCATACATCTTCAAAATCCTCCCCCTTTGCTTGCCCCAAAGTCACTCAAGTACTTGGGTACAAGTCGGGCTTCATTGGACCATGAATAAGGTAAATAAAATGAGAGAAGACGTACATAAGAGCAGGCCGAATCCTTTTCTCTTAGATTTCCCTCTTTTATAGACTGTCATACCATTCATTTTCGTCAGACCAAATGGACGGGTAAGAGGAGCTCTCACCTTTCTTATTTGTATCTTCATCTTCAGCTCCAGTTTGCTTCAATTTGCATGCTCCAAAGCATGCACCATAGCTCACAGTTCTTCTCCAGTTGTTGCAGGTATGCAGGCTCGCATTTTGTGCCAAAAAATGTGGGCTGCATCTTGCTCAGCTCCCACTTCACTTTTTGACCTACTTTGGTTACTTACAGGTCACTTAAGTTCATTATTCCAGGTCCCCCATGAAGCTAGTGGACTTTTGGCATTTTTCTTGAGTTTTAACCATTTTTTCCACTTGAATAAATGTCGTTTATCCTGCAGACTGTCAATTACTTCCAGCTGATCAAGTTGTAAGTTCCCATAGACTTATTTTTTTAAATCAATATACATGGTACAATTGAAAATTGTATGCCAAATACAAAAGAACTTATGTAACTAAGTCGGTTGTTGGGTATCAATGACTGAGTTATGTATGCAAATTCCTCACACAAATCCTAGTAAAGTTTTTCTGTGTTCATAAAAATCCCATGATTTATATTATGAACAATAAACTCTTTGACATTCACCCCCTCCTAACCTGCACATCCTCTGGCATGTGCCATTTCACAAGATTACAGGTTTAAGGAGGGTCTTCTTCTGACATATCTTCATCTTCATTCTCTAAGTCTTCTTCTTCCTGCTTGTCTTCAAGTAGTTGGCTCATATCCAAGTCATCAAGCTCATAAGTTGAAGATTCTCTCCGTTTGAAGAGCTTGATACGTTTACCGGCTATTGGTACTTTTACCATGGTTCCATCCATTTCAGCCAAAGAATAAGTAGCATTATCATGTACTACTTTCACTACATATGGACCAAACCATCACTTGGCTAGCTTCCTATGAGCACTATATTGATTGTCCAGGCTGCTATCATAGACAAGTACCCAATCATTCTCTTGAATAGCTCTTGGATGGCGTTGATGATGCTTGTCAAACCTCTTCTTATTATTTAATCTTGCAATTTTCAACCTTTCAATGGCTTTATTGACATCTTTTAGGCTTCTTTCAAGTTGCCTTAAACGCAAAATCAGCAACTCTTCTCTATTCATGCCTTCATCCCAAGGCAAGATACTCCATGTGACAATGGACTCCTCAATAGGCATAATAGGTGGCTGTCCATATATTAGTTCAGCTGGCATATAACCTGTTACTGCACTATGGGTAGTTCTATCAGCCCATAATGCAAATGGTAGCATTCTAGGCCATTCCCTCATCTTTCCTTTGCAAGATTTTGCCAAATCTTTAAGAATTGGTTGATGACCTCTTTCGCTCTTACCATTGCCTTCAGGGTTGTAGGCTGATGTAAGAGATAGCTTGATTCCCAGTTGAGCAAAGAAATGGCAAGCCTCATCACCATCCAATTCTCCTCTATCAGCATTTACTTTGGCAACACAGCCATACCTGCAAAATACTTCTTCAAGTAAAAATCTACAAACTGCTTGAGTAGACTTTGTTGTCAAGGCTTTTCCTTCCACTTGATTTGTGAGATCTTCTCTAGCAAGTACTAGATATCTCATGTTCCAAATTCCTGTAGGCATGGTTACTAAATCAATAACCCATCTATAGTGAATGGATAAAGGAAAGGTAGGCTGAAGCCCATCTCTATGCTTAACCATAGAGTACATTTGACAAACATGACAAGACTCAACAAAATGCTCAATGTCTTTATACATGTTTTGCCACCAAAATTTCTCTTTTATTTTGGCAAAAGTGTCGCATATGCCTCTATGACCAGCCAATAGGCTTTCATGAGATTCTTGCATGACCTGTCTTTGAGTCTTTTTGTCTCCTAAATCAATAACCCATCTATAGTGAATGGATAAAGGAAAGGTAGGCTGAAGCCCATCTCTATGCTTAACCATAGAGTACATTTGACAAACATGACAAGACTCAACAAAATGCTCAATGTCTTTATACATGTTTTGCCACCAAAATTTCTCTTTTATTTTGGCAAAAGTGTCGCATATGCCTCTATGACCAGCCAATAGGCTTTCATGAGATTCTTGCATGACCTGTCTTTGAGTCTTTTTGTCTCCTAAGACACGAACATGCGCCTTTCCTTTCTTTTTCGCATGCCTCCAAAGATAGCCATCTTTAAGAAAAAAGCCATAAGCTTTTCTCTTGATTCTCTTGAACTCTTCATTAGTCCAATCTTTCTTATTTGTCATAGTGCTCAAAAATTGGCCAATTTTTAGCTAATCACCTGCATAATATTTTTCTTTAAAGTGTGAACAAACCATAACAAAACATTGAGCATGCTGTCTATCAGCTGCCCACTGTCCTTCTATGGTTGTTTCTTCCTTCTTTGCTGATGTAAAATTTTTTTTAGCACCTGAACCTGTTGTACTTGGTGTAATTACTATTGTACCTGCATTTTTGACAACTGAGCCATCATTAGGTACAACTGTACTTGTTGTTTTCAGATTTGAACCTGCAATTACAGTATCATTTTTAGCAAATATAGACTCTAATTCTTCCTCATCCATTATCTCTTCTTCATCCTTATATATGGTATGCGAAAGCATGTCAGCAACTGGGTTATCTCTTCCTGCAATATGTTTTAAATCAGGATTTAAGGATTTAATATAGGCTATCCATCTCAGCATTGCTATATCGGGAGTGGAATGTTGAGATATCGAGCTCCACTCGTGATATGCCAGGGTGACCGTTGTGCATTTATGTCACCGACTTGTTAGCTGTAGATGCGGTTAGTACACCGCCCATGAATAATAGCTAGATGAAAGCTATCCTTATCTACTCTAGTTCGTGGCTCAATTAGTATGCCACCTTAGTTAGTTGAGTTTGGTTTGAGACCCATATATAGGGTTCTTCTATTTCTATGTATGTGAGTTCTTTTTGGCTTACACAACTAAGAAGAGGAAAATTGTTTTCAGCCTCTACCTATATGTGTATTCCCCCATTGTGCAAGCAAGAAAGCTACAAGTGAGACTCCTTCCTTCTCTCCCATAATCTTGACATGGTATCAGGGCCTTGTTCGTGGTAAGGAGCTCAAGAAAGCAAGCCAAGCTCGCGGTGTTCTGGTAAGAGGACCAGTGTTGCTTTCATTTTTTTGTTTTGGGAGTAAGTCTCTGCAGGTAGCACAGCCGAAAAGTGCAAGAGTGCATTGTCTCAGATTGAGACGCCCTTCGCGGTGTAGCAAGTGAGCAGTATATGCTGCGGGAAAGGACTTTAGTCTCAGGTTGCTCTGTTTTTTTGATTTGAGGCCATTTCGGGGCTTGTTTTGGAGGCGGAAGTTTTCTGCACGCACTCAGGAAAAGGCCCTGTTTTATGCTGTGCGACCACTGTTCTATAGGTTGGTGAAAAGTTACCATAGAAATCGCATTGTATGCCTATGCACAGAGACATTGGAAGGTACAGAATCATCCTTGTTGCCTATTGATGCAAAATCGTCACTAGGAAGTGACTGTGTGGTCAAATACCACTTTCGTCAGTTTTGCAAATTTGCCCTTGTGAGGCAGAAGCTGTGTTTTTTGCAGTGACAGAATTCTTTGCAGTGTTCTATAATGGCGTCTGATTCTCTTTCACAGATTGTCACTGAAAAGCTTGACAATAACAACTTCCAAGCATGGAAGTTTAGAATGACGAATTTCCTTATGGGAAAAGGATATTGGGAATTTGTTGCAGGAAATGAAGAAGAACCAACTCTTCCTGATGTTCCCAATCAACAGCAAATGCAGGCATTTAAAGGATGGCATGAGAAAGCCAGAAAAGTTATGTATTGGCTGTCTATCAATATTTCAGACTCTATGATTATGCATATTCAGGATGCAACTACGCCAAAGGAGGCATGGGATACTTTGTCAAAAATGTATAGCACAAATATGCAAGCCAGGAAAATGCAACTCAAGCAAGAGTTGCACAATGTGCAAAGAGAAAGTATGAGCATCAATGACTACCACATGAAGGTGAAGAAGATTGCAGATGCACTTGCTTCCATTGGGTTGCCAGTGGAAGATGATGATTTAGTTTCTGTGACCTTGAATGGTCTAGGAAAGGATTATGTACAGTTCCGAACATCCATTTCCATTCGTGAAAGATTTCCTGATTTTGAGGAGTTAATTGCTCTTCTAATTTCCGAGGAGCAGAGAAATGGTGGTGCATCTTCTTCAGGAGGAACTTCAAAAGAAACTGTTTTCTACTCAAATGCTGGAAGAGGTAGAGGCAGAGGTAGAGGAGGCCGATCTGGAGGCCATGGTAGAAATCAGAATATGCAACAAACTCAAGAAAATCAGTCCTATGGAGGAGGATGTGGTAACTCTAGAGGCAAGGGGAGCCAAAGAGGTCGTGTTGGATGGCAAAGAGGCCAAAATACAAACAGCAATGTTGAATGCTACTACTGTGGTAAAATGGGTCATATGGCTAAAGACTGCTATAAAAAGCAGAATGACATCATGAATGGAAAATTGCAACAAGGGAATTATGCATCTTCTAGTAGACAGGGTGATGACAGAAATGAGCATTTGTTTATGGTGCAGCACATGACCCATTCTGTGACAAGTGCAGAAGAAAGCAACAATGTGTGGTATGTTGACTCAGGTGCATCAAACCACATGACAGGTCATGCAGAATGGATGCAGGATGCAAGGAAAATGGAAAAAACAAGATTTATGGAGACTGGTGATGATACTGTACATCCTATTGTGCAGATTGGAAAATTTCCTTTGTCTATGCAGGATGGGAAAAAGAAATACATGTCGGATGTATTTCATGTCCCGAATATCACCAAGAACCTGGTTTCTGTTGGTCAAATGGTTGAGCAGGGCTTGCAGGTCAGATTTAATTCTCATGGATGCTTTGTTGAGGATATGAAAAATAAAGGTCGCTTGATAGCAAAAGGAAAGAAGAAGGGCAGAATGTTTACGTTGGATGCAGGCATGCATGAATTGAGTGCAACAACATTTGCACATGGGACCAGTGTAGTTGCAGATATTGATATCTAGCATAAACGCATTGGTCATGTTAATGTACAATGACTTAAATCAATGCAAGCCCAAAATATTATTGCAGGATTGCCTAAATTCAAGGTTGTAGAAATGCATAAGGTATGTTAAGCCTGTCAGTTTGGAAAACAGACAAGGAAACGATTTCCTAGACATGTTCAAGAGAGTAAGAAGCCATTGGAATTAATCCACTCTAATGTGTGGACTACTAAAGCTACATCTCTTGGAGGCTGTCACTATTTTGTCACTATTATTAATGACTATAGCAGAAAAGTCTGGGTGTATTTTATGAAAAAGAAAAGTGAAGTTTTTGGACATTTCAAAACTCTTAAAGCTATGGTTGAAAAAGAAACAGGCTTGCAAATAAAATGCCTAAGGTCAGATGGAGGGGGAGAGTACCTCTCAAATGAGTTTGCAAGGTTCTTGCACGAGCATGGCATAAAGCAGCAATATTCATGTAGTCATACCCCACAGCAAAATGGAATTGTAGAAAGAAAAAATAGGCATATTGGAGAGGTATCTCATGCCATGCTCAATGAAAAAGACCTGCCAGATTTTTACTGGGCTGAGGCAGTTGCTACAGTAGTCTACATAATGAATAGGACTCCTACTACAGCAATACATGGCGTGACTCCAGAGGAGAGGTATACTCGTAGGAAACCAAATATTTCTCATTTGAAAATTTTTGGTTGCATTGCCTATATTCATGTGCAGATGAGTTGAGATCCAAGTTGGATCCAAAAGCTAAGAAGTGCATCTTTATTGGTTACTCTCTGTAGCAAAAAGGGTATAGATGCTATAACCCTTCTACTCGTAAGTTTATAGTGAGCAGAGATGTTGTTTTTTATGAGATGAGTAGCTGCTATAAACCATTAAATGTGATTGATGATGTAGATGCACAAAATGGTAATGCTACACAGAATTCACAGCAGCAGTCACAAGATATTAGTGGACCTGGAGCGTCCTCTAGCAGTGGTTCACATTCTTCGCCATGGACAGGCAAATTGAGATCAAGAGAATCTTCTCAAAGCAATGCAGATAGTGGTATGCAGGTATCAAGAAAAGGAAAAGAGAAGGTAGATCAGCCCATGTTTGATGTGAATGCAAGTCACTCTTATGTGGATGGTGAATCCAGTGGCTCAGAACAGAGCATTGATGGTGAGTTGGGTATTCCTTCTATTGTTACACCTGGAGTAAGGAAGACCAGGGATGATTTGAGAGCATCTGAAAGTGAGCCTACTTTGTGCAGGTCTACGAGAGCTAGGTATCCTGTGGATAGGCTGAAATATGATGGATTTACAGCCATTCACTATGCCTATATGGTCAAAGTGATACAGGAACCAGAACCCACTTCTTTTGAGCAAGCCATGGGAAAAGAAAAATGGGAGAAAGCCATGGATGAAGAAATGGATGCCTTGGAAGCAAATGCTGCATGGGAATTGGTACCTTTGCCTAAAGATAAGAATGCAATTGGTTGTAAGTGGGTTTATAAGGTGAAGCACAATGCAGATGGTTTTGTGAACAGATACAAGGCAAGATTAGTAGTCAAGGGGTATGGTCAAACATATGGCATTGACTATGAAGAAACATTCAGTCCGGTTGCAAGGATGGCAACCGTAAGAGCAGTCATTGCTATGGCTACATCAAAGGGATGGTCTTTACATCAGATGGATGTAAAGAATGCCTTCTTGCATGGTGATTTGCAAGAAGAGGTCTATATGGAGCAGCCACCAGGCTATGTGCATGTTGTTCATCCTGAGTTTGTTTGCAGGTTGAAGAAAGCTTTGTATGGCTTGAAGCAAGCACCTAGAGCATGGTCTGACAAGATATGACAGTACCTTGTCACTATTGGCTTTCAGATTTCCAAGGCAGATTTCTCACTTTATGTGAGAAAAACAGAGAAAGGTATTATGTTGCTTGTCATTTATGTTGATGATTTGATTATCACAGGTGATAGTGATGAAGATATCCTTCATGTGAAAATGCTATTGAAGCAAAAGTTTGAGATGAAGGATTTGGGAGAGTTGCGTTATTTCTTGGGCATTGAGGTGATTAGATCACCAAGTGGGATATGGCTCTTGCAGAGGCAGTATGGATTGGACATGCTGTCCAAATATGGGATGACAGGCTGTAAGCCTATTTCAGTTCCTTTGGAGCAGAATATGAAGTTGAGCGCAAATGCAGGTGAGCTTCTCGAAGACCCTACTATGTACAGACGCATAGTAGGAAGTTTGATTTATATGACTATTACCAGCCCAAATTTGAGCTATGCTGTTGGATTGGTAAGTCAGTTTATGCAGGCTCCAAGGAAACTGCATTTGGATACGGCTAGATGCATACTCAGGTATGTGAAGTCCACATTGCAGTATGGACTATTTTATGAGACTGGGATTCAGATACACTTGTATGGATACACTGATGCTGATTGGGCTGGTAGTATTTCTGATAGACAATCTACCAGTGGATATGTGCTCTCTTTTGGAAGTGCTGCAGTCACTTGGAGCAGCAAGAAACAACCTACACTTGCCTTGTTGAGCACAGAGGCTGAGTACACGGGTGTAGCAATGGCTGCATGTGAGGTAGCTTGGTTGCATAAGCTACTTTATGATATGCATCAGTCTACAGATGGGCCAATTGTCATTTATTGTGACAACATGAGTAGTATACACTTGGCAAATAACCCAGTCTATCATGCTAGAACAAAGCACATTGAGGTGCATTATCACTATGTGCGAGAGAGAGTTCTACTAGGTCTTATTGATCTAGTTTATGTCGGCACAGAGAGTCAAGTAGCTGACATATTTACAAAGGCATTGGGCACAGAGAAGCTGCGTAAGTTCAGAGACCTGCTTGGTGTGCAGGAATTGGGATTGAGCTCGAGGGGGAGTGTTGAGATATCGAGCTCCACTCCTGATATGCTAGGGTGACCGTTGTGCATTTATGTCACTAACTTGTTAGTTGTAGATGCGGTTAGTACACTACCCATGAATAATAGCTAGATGACAGCTATCCTTATCTACTCTAGTTCATGGCTCAGTTAGTATGCCGCCTTAGTTAGTTGAGTTTGGTTTGAGACCCATATATAGGGTTCTTCTATTTCTATGTATGTGGGTTCTTTTTGGCTTACACAACTAAGAAGAGGAAAATTGTTTTCAGCCTCCGCGTGTGTGTGTATTCCCCCATTGTGCAAGCAAGAAAGCTACAAGTGAGACTCCTTCCTTATCTCCCACAATCTTGACATAGAACAGTTGGCAATCATGCCCAAGAGTGGAAGACAATCTGTTTCAACTCTTACATGTGCGCCCATGAAGTACTCCGGTCACATTTCAATGTAGTCACTACTCCCCAAAGTTCTCTTTTAATTTGAGCATACATTCTTTGTCATTCATTAAGAACCTGTGCTCCAAAGCGAATTGCATATCTGTTGCCTTCAAGGTTGTCTTGATCGACTGCCCATCCTATTCCAATAGGACTTGTGTCTACTGTGAGTATGATAGAATGTCGATTAGAGTAATTAGCCCTCTTTAAGGTGGGGGCTGAAATCAGTAATTTCTTCAATTTTCGAATAGCTTGAGTATGTTCTTTTTCCCATATAAACCTTTGGCCTTTTCTTAGCAGTTGATAAAGATTTTTAGCAACATGGGCAAAATGTGGGATCCAAATAAGGTAGAAGACACATGCTCCAAGAAATCTTCTCACCTCTGAAACATTTGTGCATATTTCCCACATTTTGCTGATAGCATCAATCTTAGTTGGAGAAGGCTTTTGGCCATATGGAACACACATATGCCCTACCACAAGAACTTCTTCGACTCCAAAAACAGATTTAGCACCTAAAAGAGTAAGATGGACTTCTTCTAATTTAGACGAGATTTGAGCACAATCATTAATATGATCGGAAACAAACTTGCGACATCCAAGTTCATTGAGTTCTTCATTCTTCTCATGAACTTCACATCCTTAGATTGGTACATCATCAAGGAAAGGAAGAGTTAATTGGGGAATATAATCTCTCAACACTTTATGCATGGCATTCATCATGTGAGCTACTGAATTCATAGCTCCTTGAGGTAGAGTACACATGCGGACTAAACCAAGAGGCGTCTTCATTGTGGTAATGTCTCGGCTCTCCAAAGCAAGCTGAAATTGGTCATAGCCTAAATATGAATCTCCCATGGAATAAATTGCTCTACCTGCAAAAGCTTCAGCAAATTCATCAACAATCGGCCCCGAACCAATATTTCTAAAAGTGACTTTATTGACAGGCTGTAAATCTTGAATGAATCGCAAAGATCCATTCTTCTTAGGCACGGTAAACCATCAATTGAAATATGGAGCTGAAGATGGCTCCAATATTCGCATTTTTATCTTTTCATTTAAAAGCTCCAATAACTTAGGAAAATGAGCCCTTGGTACTAGAATTGGTTTAAGATTCCAAGGAACGTGCGGAACCGTAAAAATCACCATTGGTGCCACAACACTTGGATCCACACAGCCAATTTCATATGGCTGAAATGAAAAAGATTTGCCATGATTCTTTAACATCTGCATAAAGATTTGTTTTTTAGCTGGCAAGAAAAAAGAATTGTCACAAATTTTCAGCTCTTGTAGACTTTCTACTGTAAATTGGTGACCAATATCTTTGGGATCACGAAGGCTTGGCTGTTTGGATGCCCTTTCTGCCAGTCCTTCACTATCGGGTGGTAGAGGAGTAGCCACTGGCTTGACCTTTTTATCAACTGTCTTATATTTTGTTTCTACTCTTACCTCATCCTTGTTTGGCTGTCCAAAAGCTTCATAATCTGCAAATTCTTGAATTATGTCATACATATCCAATGTGCATACCTGTATAGACTGATTTTCAGCTTGATTTTCTGCATGAACAACTGCATATATTTCAGCCATTGTATCATTATAAATCATCCCATAAAATAGCCCTGAGATTTCTTCATCTTTAGGAAAAACATCAATTTGCTTCAGTTCTTGTTCCACATGACATAAATGCTTTCTTTTAGCCCTATTCATGGCTGAAAACTGTTTATAACAGCCCACACTGTTGGCCGTAAAAACTTGCAAGTCAGCTTTTGGTATTGCCCCCTTTTTACATGAAGCACCACCATAGCCTCTGCTTATAGCAGTGCTACCTGAAAACCCTTAAATTCTCAGGCATTAGGAGGAATAGGATGATCTCTCAATCGATCTCTATTCTGGTGATGATTTACACATATAGTCAAGAATTGGACAGCTTTGTCATTATCCTTACTTCTTATCCAAGCATATGATGAACCATCATCAAGGGACTTTGTCTCTAAACGAGACTCAGAAATAAAAGGTTTTCCAAGAATGATAGGATAGCTGCATGAATCTTGAACAAAGAAATGAAATTCATCTTTTACATTACCAATAGTAACTTGTACATAAGGGCATGATGCATAAAGATCGCCCGAGGAGTTATTGGCTGCTTTCATGTGCCATCCTGGGTCCACATCAATGGGCCATCCGCCATTCTCGTAGAGACTTCTTGACATGACATTAATCTCCGAGCCATGGTCTATAAGGGCAATGCATAGAGTCTCTTTTTCTCCAATCTTAACAACGGTTTTAGTGGTTGCCCTTGCCCAATGGGTAAGGGAGTAGTGACTACTAGGAATAAAGTGAGCATCACTTTCTTCTTGCATGTTGTGAAGATGAGCTTCTTTCTTATGCATGGGCTGCACTTTGGATTGAGAAGTTCCCACCATAATAGCTTCTTTAGTTTCTGCTTCATAAATGTCTTCATCTTTGGCTTCTATGGCTGCAATCAATTCTTCCTCCAATCGAATCCCTTGAGTTTTCAGCTTCTCTTCATCCTACAAATACACATGATGTGCTTGCAAAAAAGCATGCACGGATTCTTTAGTTTCCTCACCAACATATTGTCTTTTTCATTTAATTACATCAATTATTACATCATAAAATCCTTGTTTTGCAATTCCGAGAATTTCACCTAATGTAAATTCAATTCTACTTCCAAGAATCCTTTCTTCTAGGATCCGCTTAAGATCTGTTGCAGTCTCTATATCAGACTACAACTTGTAGCTGGGATGTTTGCTTTTTCTTTTTCCTTTTGTCTTCTTTGCTTGAGGGGCATCTCCCATCTCAAGCGTTGGCAGCGGAGAGTTTTCAACAGCCTTCTATTGATCTGGTTTACTTCTTGTCACGCGTTTAGTTGGACCCAAAGAAGAAGGACCGGCAACATCTTCATCTCTTCTTCTCTTTTCTTCTATCATGGCTTCATGATTATTAATTTCAACTAACCGAGTAAAAGTTGAAAATGAATCAATTGGCTCGGTCCATCCAGTTCTTCCTCAGATGCATTGACTGGTAGTAGTTAAATCATCTTTGGTTGCCTTGCCTTGCTCCATGCATTCTAAGGCCTACATCCATACTTTAGATTTTGCATCATTTTTACATGTTTTAACAATTTCATTAGTTGGCTCAATTTGCAACCCATAGGTTGTTGCATCAATAGCTGCATAGGCTGTTCTTGTTGCCAAATCCTCCAATATTTTCTTCATGGCACCATTATCGAAATTTGGCTCAAGAGGAAGCCCAGCTTCGGTTGCATGAATTTTACCATCCTTCCAAAAGACTAATTTTTGTGCTTCAGCTTCACGGAATGCACCGCACTCCCTCTTATCATGCTGTAGGCTATCACACCAAATATAGCATCTTTTGAAGCCTTCTCTTACAGGTCTTTGGGCAGTTGACTGTTCCCTTTCTTCCACTTTCATATCAAGCTTTTCCACTTTGGAATTAATCTCTGTTAGATTAAGATGGAGATCCCACATGCTTTTAATTAACTCGTCCATGCCATCCTTCTTTGGAGATGGATTAGCAGAATTTCTTGGTTGCTCGGCCATAAAGACAGGAGGTCGAGAAACAGGAACAGGCTCCTTCACAGATTCAGTTGGAGCAGGGGTAGATCCCCATCTTAGGTGCAACCACTCTCTTCGAGCAATCATATTAACTGCTTCAGTGGCATCACTCCAAGCAGTCTTCAATCCCATCTCAGAGTCAGGATCTTCAAGTCGATCAGTTAGCTTCTCTTGAAGGAAAGGATCTGTAGCCTTTAGAAATAATTCAATCTTCTCGCTTTCCATACCTTGCTAATCATCAGGATCTAGTTGAGCAAATTGGCTTTCAAATTCACGATGAAGAGCAGTGGCAGTTAGACCCTTATTGGGCCTTTTGACCCATTCAATGAAAACTTTCTTTGTCATATGGCTTGAATCTTCAGGAAAAATTTCTTCTTGAAGAGCCTTCTTGAACGCGGACCATCCCGCATCTTTTTGGAAAAGACCATGAATTCGGTCCTGGAGACCATGTACGGCCAAACGGGCAAAATATCGGCTCCAGGCATGATGAGGAACTCCGAAGAAGACCATCTTGTCAGTATAGAGGCGGATAAAAGAAGACACATTTTTCCCATTAAATTGTTTGAGCTCTTGCCCAACTGCTTCCAAAGCTTTAATGGCGGCGGCATCATTCCGCTCTTCTTCTTGTCTCCGTTGTTGTTGCAATTGCAACTGCTGCTAAAATTGCAATTGTTATTGTTGGCTTTCTTGCATCAGATGAACCAACTGTTGCAAGGCATCTCCTCCCAAACTTGATGATTCTCCCATTTTACTTCCTCTTCCACAGCGGACCTTCACGTCGGGTTCACCACTGTCGTCGTGTTAGGGGTTCAAGGTCTACCACCAGGGCTTAGAGCAGAAGAAGAGTGTGGGATTCAAGGTTTGGAGAAGGGAAAAAGAATGGAGATTGACAAGATTCAGGTTTTAGAAATGACTTAGTTGAAGAAGAAGATATCAAGATTTTTCTGTGTATTTAGCATAATGAATGGAATGAATGCCTTTAACTTGATTACATCAAATACATTTGGGAGAAATAAGCCATTACATAAAGGATATTCTCATATTTTAATCCAAATGCATATACCAAATGTAAGCTCAAAGGGCTTCTATCTCATGTACATAGATGGATTACAACTCCAAGAATCAATTATTTTGATGGTAGACTCAAGTACATTCAAGACATAGATCAATAGTACATGAAATGCATTGATGGAGCATAAGTTTAACTTCAGTCCTATTTTAAAATAGAAATTTCCAGCCCATAATCAAGCTCAAAAAGTGTACATAAACTCAAGAATGAGCTCCTCTAATCATTTATGAGTAAAGCCCTGATGATAAGAGATCAATTTCTTCTATTTCAACCACATGAATCACTTGTTTGCTCACAAAAATGGACAAGAACAGTGGGCTTCCCTGTTTATGACTGGTTTTTTCAGCCCATAACAGCCCATACATCTTCAAAATCCTCCCCCTTTGCTTGCCCCAAAGTCACTCAAGTACTTGGGTACAAGTCGGGCTTCATTGGACCATGAATAAGGTAAATAAAATGAGAGAAGACGTACATAAGAGCAGGCCGAATCCTTTTCTCTTAGATTTCCCTCTTTTATAGACTGTCATACCATTCATTTTCGTCAGACCAAATGGACGGGTAAGAGGAGATCTCACCTTTCTTATTTGTATCTTCATCTTTAGCTCTAGTTTGCTTCAATTTGCATGCTCCAAAGCATGCACCATAGCTCACAGTTCTTCTCCAGTTGTTGCAGGTATGCAGGCCCAAATTTTGTGCCAAAAAATGTGGGCTGCATCCTGCTCAGCTCCCACTTCACTTTTTGACCTACTTTGGTCACTTACAAGTCACTTAAGCTCATTATTCCAGGTCCCCCATGAACCTAGTGGACTTTTGGCATTTTTTTTGAGTTCTAACTAAAAGGTGAGAAGGATAGAAACTTGCACGCGAGCTATGGTGGGAGAGCAAGAGCAAGAAAGAGAGAGACAAGAAATGGGAACTCCAACAGTCATAATGTGTGACCGGGCCTTCCTTTATTCAAACTGTCACTAAAAGAATAAAGAATAAAGTGACGTGACGGGCGCCCGCCACCTGCAGTGTGCAGTGGTGGGTACTGTCAGTGTAGTAATACACGGGGCGGCACGGCGAAGGCGCCTTTACCCCCAACAACCTCCCACTTAAAGGCGAATCTGCCCTAGTGAGAGAGAAAAGAAAAAAGAAAAGGCAGTACAAATGTACATAGGTACAAGGGATGAGGAAAGGCGACATCTCATCCAACGCCCATCAATCTCGTGAGGAAGGCAAAGCGCTCAATAGTGAGGCTCTTCGTGAGTAGATCTGCAGGATTCTCGTCAGTGGAGATCTTGACAAGGTCAAGAGACTTGTCCTCCACGACACCACGTATGAAGTGATACCTCACCTCAATGTGTTTCGTCTTCGCACGGAAGACCGGATTCTTAGCCAACTGAATGGCACTCATAGAATCCGAATGCAGTGTAGGTGTAGCATCAATCCCAAGGTCAGCAACTAGACGGCCTAACCATATGGCCTCCTTGCAATCCTCAGTGGCTGCAACATACTCGGCCTCAGTGGTAGACAAAGCCGTACACTTCTGAACCCTGGACATCCAAGAGACAGCCCCTCTAGCATAGGTGAATACATAGCCAGAAGTGGACTTCCTACTATCTGCATGTCCTGCATAATCGGAGTCAGTGTACCCCACGACCCCTGTATCCTGGCTGCCATAGCAAATACACATATCTGCTGTGCCCTTCAGCTACCTCATGATACCCTTCACGGCATCCCAATGTCTGCTGCCAGGTGTAGCCATATAGCGTGCCACAACACCAACTGCATGTGTAATATCTGGACGAGTGGCTATCATGGCATACATCAAACTGCCCACGGCTGAAGCATAAGGGATCTTGGCCATCTCGGCCCTCTGCTCATCTGTCTGCGGACAATCGGCCTGTGATACCTTCACATAAGAAGGTAATGGATAGCCAATAGGTTTTACATCCTGCATGCGGAAGCGCTCAAGGACTTTATGAATGTACTCCCGCTGTGAGAGATACAAAAGCCCCTGATGCCTATCATGCTTAATGCGCATCCCAAGTATATGTGAGGCCTGTCCCAAATCCTTCATCTCAAAGCTCTTCTTTAGCTGAGATTTAAGAGCATCTAGCTCATCATGAGCTTTCCCTGTGATCCGGGTTTTTTACAACCCGGATTACTACCACAAAATTTTGGCCAAAGCCCCTATCAAGAGCCTACCATATCACTCTGGGTTTACTCTTCAAGCACTAGGTATGCTACATTGCTTCTCGATTACGATAACTCTAGAAAATGGGGGGAACAAGTTCTTAGGAGGCATGTCAATGTAAAGGGTAAAAGGGATGGTTATCTTAGTGAAAATGAAAATGGATTACACCTAGGAGTTGAGTGAATGCATAGATTTTTCAAAGGACTAGCCTCCAACTACACATGGGCCCCGTCTGCATCACTAAGATTTGGAATCTATCACCATCATTAGAGGACACCTCACCCTTGCACACAAGTCAATATCCACATCATGGTGTCATTTGGATCTTGCACAAAAGCTTACAAGCATGGACCCCTTTTGTCACATGCTTATATGTATTTATATACATATGGGGGACTAAAGTCAAAGCAGCTTTTAGAAGCCTTTTTTTATAATCTCAATAACTCCCAAGAAAAAGCAAATTTCAAGAAAATTCCCGCGTTGCCTGATTGGTTTCGACCTGGTCTACAAATTTGCAGAAGAAACTTTTTTCAAATTCCTCACGGATTTGAAGTTACAAAGGCGCAGACTGCTGGCTACATTCAATTTTCTTCTCTCTTTCACCACACCAACTTTCCACTCTATCCTTCTTGTAAATATATTATAATAATGTGCTTTGGGCACCCACCTCTTGTAATCTAGCTCCATTTCTCTATTTTGTCTACCACCACCCTTGGCTTCTTGCATGATGACCAAGGTGGGGACTTGTCCCATCCACTATTCTCCATATTTTCAAAGATGCCATACATCATCTAGGATTATGTTAATCAAGAAGATTAGCTTAATCTAATCCCTCATGGAGGCTATATAAAGAGCCCATGGAGAATGAAAATGGGGGGGAGGACAATGACAAGTCCATGGGAGCACTCTACAATATCCTCATCTCTTTGAGGTAAGCTATGAGTAAGTTCTTTTATTATGTAGTATAATGGCAAGCTTCCTCTACCTCTTCTCCTATTATCTCCCTCTCTTCTCATCTTCTCATTCCATGTAGCATAATGGCAAGCTTCCTCTACCTCTTCTCCTCTTGTCTCCCTCTCCTCTCATCTCTCTCTCTTATATTCCAATGTGGTGTCTAGCACATATATTCTCTCTTGTAAATTTGTGCCTTGGCTCTCTTGATTCTCTTTGAGAATAGGGATGTCCTAGCCCATCCTCCCTTTGGCTAGGTGGTGCCCCTCTTTAGTTCTCTTAATGAGGATTGGAGGTTGGATGGGTAAGAGGCAACTCGTTCATCATTTTAGCCCTCATTTTTTGTGCCCCCGCTGAGGAGTTCTCAAGCTATGCTCTACAACTTCCATGAAGAAAGAAACATCTAAGGAGTTGTCCTCTTCTTCAATGAGTGTTTGTCAAGAAATCACTAAGGAGGAATCTTCATCAAACCCTATTCAAGGGATTCACCGCTCAAGAGTACCGCTATGGTCTCCAAAAGAAGCTCAAGAGAAGAAGGATCTTTATCGACAAACGGCACGTATGCGGGTAAAGCAAGTTAATTACACACACCCTTCTTTGATTCATGAGAAATCTTGCTCTCATCAAGTCTCTAGGTCAAGGCATTGTGTTGAGTGCTTGGTGTCTAGTGTAAAGACACTCCCTACGGAGCTTCGTCTTTAAGTGGTGAAGGCGCTTTCAAATTTGGGGATTAACAAGTTTTTGGAGGGTAAGTTACACATCAATGGTGTGCGGTATTGGCGAGAGGCTACATATGGTGATGCGCTTCAACTACTACTAGCAAGAAGACTCAAAGTAATTGAAAAGATAGCTATCGAAGCCTACGAACTTTACAAGGCTGATGATGGTCACACAAAAGCTACGCTAATCAGTGGTGAGCAAATCCTTCGCATTTCTCGAATGGTGGGATCTAAGAGGCCATAGCTTCAACGACACGCTTCATGAAATTTTGTAGTGTAAATTTGTAGTTAATGCATAAATGACTACTCCTACTTTCTACAACTTTCAATCGGTTCAAAACATTCGGGTGGATGTGTGCATTAGTAGAAAGATACATTTTCAGCAAAGGTTGGTCTTCTATTTTGGAGCTGAGAGGTTGAGAGAGATCTTGTTGTCTCCTGATCCCATAATACTCCCTATTATGGATTATAACATCTCCTTTAATGTACACATATTCATTATACTCTAAGTGTATCCCATGAACCATAGGGACTTGTATGGACCTATCCGTCCACTTGCTAGACAAACCGTGCATATAATTGTTAGCACAAAGCTCAGGTTTCAAAATATTATAAGGGTCTTATTGGGCCCTCGTCGTCTTGCTGAGATTAATGCATCTGTAAATCCATTTATTCTACCCTTAATAAGATATGACTTGGGCCTAGACGTGTTCATCTTTATTTTGTATTGAGCTAGATCAACATCTTCCTATCATGGCTTTTCCAAGTTTTTTTGGGCACAAAGGGGAGAAATCTCTGGACTTTTTGCATGACTTAAAAATGGCCTTTCTAGTCACAGGCCAGGATGATGAAGCAACCAAAGTACGGTGTCAAAGAATTCGTGCAAGAGCTGCAGAACACGGGGTTCAAGATACAGCAAGTAAAGATGCTAACAAGAAGATCTCAATATTTGATGCCAAAGATCACTAAATTGCTTGATCAGTAAATTACATGAGGTCCATGTTTAGAAAAATATGTAGTATCTCATTATCTGTGCTGTTTTCACAATTAACTCTACACATCTTCAAATCAAACAGTTTTCTTTCATCATTACAGCTAAGTTCAGCATCTCTAAATCCCAAATTTGAAGGTTGTCTTTGAAGTTTCCAGCAGACTGGACAGATTTAAGGACTCCAGGTTGTACAATCAAACACAGCATTCCAAACCCCCACACATAAGAAGAACCATGATAGCAGGTTGAAAACTCTCATTCTCCTTCTGCTCACAAAACTTCTTCAAAAGGGTCGTAAGTTCCTGTTAGATGCAAACATCCTGATGAATACCAGCTTTGTGACTCCTTGACACAGCCAAGTCAATCAATGGTAGTCTGCCTTTGAGCTGCCCTTCCAATTCAACATCGACGCGTATTAGGATGAGGTTCTTCGATGTTGTCATTCGAAACTTAACGTTCCACTTCGACGATTCTCCATGGCCTCCTTAGCACTAAGCCCTCTGCTTCGATGTCATCAAATACTGTTTCAAATGTAAGCCTTTGAAGTACCAAGAGACAACGTAATACAACGGAGGACGGATTGTTTGCTAGTATGAATTGGTACAAGGCAGTTGATACAGTTAAGGTTCTGCTTAAGTTCTCCTTGTTTTAATGATTCGAGATACATTTAGACCAAATGTTTCTACATTCTGGGCATAGAATCAATCATAAACCTCATCAGGCGAGCATGAAGAAGCCAACTACTCCCTGTTGTTACATACATGATCAGAGCCAATAACCTTTGAGGGAGAGAGAGGGACAAAGATTCCCTGTTATTCACTTCTGATCATGGCGATAGTTGATCGGATGCAGGCGACCAATTTCCAGAGAGAGAGATGTTCACCTCAGAAAGATGATGTGCACACGTTGTCATGCTTAAGCACCTGTTTTTGAAAGTAAACGTCTCCGTATCTCAGGAAGTTTCTTCTTAAAAAACACATTTAATCTGGCATCCAAAGTGTTTTCACAGACTATGCGTCCATCTTTTGATGCTAACACAATTCCACCAGCACAGGAATGTCCTGCCCTCTTTGGATCGATTACTGGTGGTAGAAACTTCTTATCGTCCACATTAATTTCAACATATTCAGCATCGGACTTGTCAAGGTACTCATTTTTTGCTGTTTCAAAAAAACTTCATAAACCAATTCCAAATCACTTTCTCGACATCTTAACTGCACAGATTGTTCTTTTAGGCGGAGCAAGCCCTGTACTATGACCAGAGCATAATGGTGAGAAGTCATGAGGCAGACACATTTTCCCCTTGTTCATCAGAATTCTGTCGCAGGCATCCCTCAGGCGGACAAATTCATCTCCTTTGCTAGGATGCAGTTCCGGGTGGCATTGCAAAGCCCAGTGACGATAAGCGTTCTTGACCTCCGGAATGCTTGCACCAGAGGGAAGAACTAACTCCAGATAGCAGGATCGCAGATCAGATGACGAACCAGTAGCGAAGTGCCGATGAGAGGAGTAGAAGCGTCTCCCGCTTTATAGGAATCGGGTAGAAGACATCATCTTTGCCATCTTATGGTGGGTTGTGATTCTCGAATTCAAACTTTTTCTCAGAGTCTTCCGGTAATGGTTCTATAATCCTATGAGAGACCCTGAGTTGATTGCCTCACGGAAGCCTTTCTCAATGGCTAGTATATAGTTCGATGGGACAGCCAGTCCAATCATGTGGTTCTGTTGAAGGCAATATGACTCTCAATTTTTGTCGTCATCCCATGCCGTTTTCTTTCTGTGTAAAATTCTCAGTACACAAAGCTTTCCACACCATTATAGCCTTCAAAAATCAAAACCATATTTTTTTTCTCTCCTTTTGCCTTCATGTTTCCTTCGACTCCTTGCCCTCACTTTGCATCCCAAAAACGAATCTTCCGTGCTGCGCTAAGTTCTTTCCCCCCTTCTGATCCTCTCCTCGTCAATCTTGTCTTGCCCGACGCTGAAGGTAGACACCCATTTCGAGCTCGGGGAGGTCCTGGATTTGCTGAGCTTTTTTCCCTCCCTTTCGCCATTCGAATCCTCCTTTTCCCCCAATTAGTCTCCTTTTTTCCTTCCTCTTTTCCCTCTGATCCCTGCCTTTCGAAAATCCTCCCTCTATCTTTAGCTTCCTATCTTTCCATTTGTGAATTCCTCTTTTGACGCATAGTGACCAACCATACAAACAGCCTCGTTTGGACAGTATATCATAGTCTCAACAAAATCAGGGACCTTATCACTGGAGTCCTGATTACAATCTGGATCTGTGAAGGACTCATTGTAAGCTTGCCCCAAGTCTCGGATGCTCCCACGAACAGGACGGTCTACAAAGGGTAGGATAAGTTTTCCTTCCTAGTACAAGCATCGTGTGTACAATACATTTAAGGGAATATATACATACATTGGATGTAGTTTATTAAAATGCACCACACAAACAATAAATCACACGCAGAAATTAACACAAATGCACAACAACAAAAAAAAATGGAGGTGTATACGGCTCGGATGCGTAGCATCACGACATCCACCCCCTCTAAGCCTGCGCATCCTCCGGATGTGCCAACTATCCAGGATCATTCAAGTCCACAAACAGGTCAAGTCCATCTTCTGATTCTAGTGGACCTGTTTCTCCATCGGCTCCATCTTCTATGTCTTCTGTTTCTTCTGCATGTCTTTCTCCTACCTGCTCTTCTTCTGACAATGCTTCAAGTTCATATTCTTCTTCTTCTCTTCTCTTAAAAATCTTGACTCGTTTTCCAGCAATAGCACCCTCAATAATGTTCCATCTAATTCAACCAGCTCATAAGTACCATTGTCAAAAACCTTTTTCACTTCATACGGTCCAAACCATCTTTGAACCATTTTTCTCATGCTACTATGCTGATTTTCTAGACTACTATCGTAGACTAGAACCCAATCTCCTTCTTTTATGGCTCTAGGCCTCAAGCGATGCCTTAAATCAAACCTGTCCTTATTTCTGAGACGGGCTGCCTTCAAACGGTCAATGGCTAGCTGCACATCTTCAGTCCTTCTCTCTAATTGACGAATCCGAAGGGCTAACAACTCTTCCCTTGATAAATTCTCATGCCAAGGAAGAACACTCCAAGTGAGAGCACAAATTTTAGTAGGCATGACAGGTTTTTGCCCATACATCAACTCCGCAGGCATGTATCCAGTAGTCACACTATGTGTAGAGCGATCAGCCCATAATGCAAAAGGTAGTAATTTCGGCCAATCTCCAATCCGTCCTCTACAAGCTTTTGCCAATGCTTTAACTATGGGCGGATGTCCTCTTTCACTTTTGCCATTTCCCTCTGGATTGTAGGCAGTAGTAAGAGCCAATTTAATCCCAAGCTCTGAGAAGAATTCTCTAGCTTCATCAGCATCTAGCTCTCCACGATCAGCTGTAATCTTGCCTATACATCCATACCTGCAAAATATTTCTTCCAACAAGAATTTACATACTGTAGTGGTGGTCTTCGACCGCAACGGTCTACCTTCAACATAGTTTGTAAGATCCTCCCTAGCCAAGACAAGATATCTCATCTGCCAAAGTCCCACTGGCAAAGTAACCAAGTCTACCACCCACTTGTAATGCATACATAATGGATAAGTCGGATGCAACTCATCACGATGTCGCACTAAAGAGTAAAGCTGGCAGTCCCTGCAAGTCTCCACAAAATGAGAAACATCTTTATACATCCCTTTCCACCAGTATCTTTCTTTGATTTTCTCATAGGTAGCCCACACACCTCTATGTCCAGCCCATGAGCTCTCATGAAACTCTCGCATAACCTGTATTTGCATCGCTACATCACAAACTACTCTCAAGGGCAAGCCTCCTCTCTTTCTTGGATGCTTCCAAAGAAAACCATCTTTCAAGAAATACCCATAAGCCTTCCTTCTAATTTTCTTGAATTCATCATCTGTCCAATCAGCTCTTCGAGTCAATGAACTTAGATACTGTCCAATTTGCAGCCACTCATCAACATAAAGTTCTTCAATAAAAGCTTCAACAGTAGATACATGACAATCATGAGTAAGGACAGAAGTAACAAACTCTGTCTCATCATCTTCTGCAAGCATTGACTCCTCATCCTCATATCTCGCTCTAGAAAGCATGTCTGCAACTGGATTATCTTTCCCTGCTATGTGCCAAAATTCTGGATTCAATGATTTGATATAGGCAATCCATCGAAGCATCGCTATATCTGGAGTCGAGCAACTAGTAATCATGCCAAGCAAAGGCAAACAATCTGTTTCCACAATAACTGAAGCTCCAATAAAATATCCTTTGTCACACTTCAGTGCAGTGACTACTCCCCACAACTCTCTTTTGATCTGCGGATATCTCCTTTGTCGCTCATTAAGAACTTTAGCTCCAAAGCGGATAGCATACCTATTTCTATCAGTGTCATCCTGTCCCACAGCCCAACCTATGCCAATAGGGCTAGTATCAACTGTCAACATGATCGGCCGTCCACACTGATAATCCGCCTTGTGTAGAGTAGGAGCTGATTGCAACAGCTTCTTAAGCTTACGCATGGCTTTTGAATGCTTCTCATCCCAATGAAATTTCTGCCCCTTTCGAAGCAGCTGATAGAGAACATCTGCAATATGAGCAAAATGAGGAATCCAAATCATGTAAAATACACAAGCTCCCACAAATCTCCGCACCTCTGAAGTAGTCGAGCAATACTCTGCAATCCTGTTTATGGCATCCACCTTCGCAGGAGAAGGCTTTCTGCCATAATAACCAACCATATGCCCAACTATGATGACTTCATTAACAGCAAAGACAGATTTCAGCCCTGAAAGTGTCAAATTTACCTCCTCTAATCGTGTTAATATTTGCTCACAAGCATTCAAGTGATCAGCCACAAACTGTCTACATCCACACAAATCAAGACTTTCATTCTTTTCTTCTTCTGCACAACCCTTAATAGGCACATCATCTAGAAAAGGCATGGTATACTGTGGAATATAGTCTCGAAGAACTCTATGCATAGCATTCATCATATGAGCAACTGAGTTTGTAGCACCTTGAGGCAAGGTACACATCCTCACAAGACCAATAGGTGTCCGCATAGTAGTAATATCCCTACTTTCCAAGGCAAGCTGAAACTGATCATAACCTGAATACAAGTCACCTAGTGAATAGATGGCTCGTCCTGCAAAAGCCTCAGCAAATTCATCCACAACTGGACCTGTACCCACATTCCTGATTGTCACTTTGTTCACGGGCTGCATATCCTGAATAAATCTCAAATTACCATTCTTCTTTGGTACAGTAAACCACCTGTTAGAATAGGGTGCAGAAGAGGGCTCCAAAATCCCCATTTTAATCTTCTCATTCAGCAACTCTATCAGCTTTGGCAAGTGTGCTTTAGGCACAGGTATAGGACGTATATTCCATGGTACATGAGGAACAGTGAAGATGACCATAGGTGCAACCAATTCGGGACTAATGCAGCCAATTTCATGTGGAAAGAAAGCAAATGCCTTACCATGACGTTCAAGCATCTCTCTAAAACATTCTTTTTCCACTGGAAGCAAAAAATCATCATTTCCAATCTTCAATTCTGCAAGAGTTTCAGCTGTAAACTTATGTCCAATATTTACAGGATCCCTCAACATAGGCTGCTTCATAGCTTTTTCAATCTGCTCATCACTATCAGAAGGAAGCGGGCCTGCAACCGGCTTAACCTTCTTATCAACTGTTTTATATTTTGTGTCAACCTTGGCATCATTCAAGCACTCTTTCGTTTGCTGCAATTTCTGTAAATTTTCAGCATCTGTCAACTCTGTTGGCTGAAAAATTTCAGCCTTTAGCTCTATGGACTGCATGGGTGCAGTCTGAAACTCTGTATGCAGAAATTTTTCTGCATTCAACTCTGTTGGCTGAATGAATTCAGCCCTCGGCAATTCTATTAGCTGATCAAGATCAGCCATAAATTCAGTTTGCTGAGTTTTCTCAGCCTCTAACTCTGTTTGCAGCATAAAACCAGAAATTTCCTGAAACATATCCAAGGTTTG
Organism: Lygodium microphyllum; assembly: GCF_053477565.2. Lineage (NCBI taxonomy): Eukaryota > Viridiplantae > Streptophyta > Polypodiopsida > Schizaeales > Lygodiaceae > Lygodium > Lygodium microphyllum. The sequence goes on from NC_141146.1 coordinate 41,675,838, forward strand.
CACAGGTATCATCTTTGAACCCTTGCATACATCAGTTTTCAGCATTGCTCTCATCTCAAACAATGTATCTGCATAAGACATCCCTTCATACAATCCATCCACATGCTCTTCTGCTTGCAAAATACCTGCATTCTTCAACTCTTTCTCCTTACGACCAATGTACTACCTGGCAGCTCTAGGCAAATCTGAAATTTTCTGATAACTTACCGAACTATCTGAAGTAATCCCAACAAAGTTATTGGAGAAAGAATGGCTGCCAGGAGGCGAGATCTCCTCTTTTCTCTGCTCCGTACCACTGGCGTCTCGCAAGACAGCGGTACCTAATGAAAATCCAACTCCTTCGCAGGTAGTGGTGCCTCACGCAAGGAGTCCCTGTTTCTCGAATGATTTACCCCAACAGTCATAAACTGAACAGCTCGCATACCATCTTTACTGCGTATCCGTGCATAAGCTGATCCGTCATCCATCACTTTTGTTTCCATTCTTGCTTCTGTAATGAAAGGCTGTCCAAGAATAATCGGATAAGAGCATGAATCCTGAACAAAGCAATGATAATCCTCTTCAACATTACCAATAGAAATTTTGATACTCGGACAAGCAGCATACATATCACCAGAAGTATTATTGGCGGCTCTCATGCGCCAGCCATGCTCTGCATCCATAGGCCACTTGCCACTCTCATAAACACCTCGAGCAATAAGATTAATCTCTGAACCATGATCAACTAAAGCAATCAAGGGAATTTGTTTCTCTCCAATCCTTACCACCGTCTCAGTGGTTGCTCTAGCCCAATGACTTCGTGAAAAATGGCTACGAGGAATAAGAATAGGGGACTCATCATCTTCATACTGCATAGGCTGCACTATTTTCTCCACTTGCGGATTAACAGAAGCATTCTCAACCATCACTACATCATCATGCTCTTTCCCAAGAGCTCCATGCCACAATCCCTGTAAAGCAGGTCCTTCCATCGCATGCCGTTTCCTCCGCAAAAGATCCTGCATCTGATCCTGTATTTCTCTTCTAGCAATCCCAAGAGCCTCTCCAACAGTAAAAGTGACTTCACTATTCAAAATTCTTTCATGAAAAATCTTACTCATATCCATTTGCATATCAAGGTCTGACAAGAGCTTGAATCCTGGCTCTTTTCTTGGTTGCTTCTTTTCCTTCTGCTTGTCTTCCATTGGTTGATCGGAACCTGTTTGAGTTGGAGAATTTGACATAGGTGGAGCTGTAACAGGTGGTGAAACAAAGTCACCCCCTCTAGTCTTTTTGGAGGAGCTAGGACCCTCCTCATCTCTTCTTCTCTTCTCTTCAACCATGGCATCTAAACCTTGCGTTTTAGCAATATAAGCAAAAATAGAATACCTGTCAACAGGAGAATCCCATCCTGTTTCTCCTCGGATGCTAGAGCCCACACAAGTCATAGTAGAAGTTTGAACTTTCCCTCTTCTCGCTATCTCCAAGGCCGAAGACCATAAAGCAGAGTCTCCATCAGATTTTTGCTCAAGCTGGACTCCAAAAGCTGAAGCATCTCCTCTAACACTCACATAAGCTGATCGCGCAGCCATATCATCAACAAGCTTCTTCATACCTCCCTTACCAAAGTTCGTGTCAAGAGGAGCGCCAATCTCTGTCAGCCATATCTTCCCATCTTGTCCCCAGAACACTACATTCTTCTTGCGTGCTTCCTGAAAAGCATCACAATCTCTGCAGTGTTGGTGCTCTGTACTATCACACCAAATACATCGTCGCCCTTTTCTTTGACCAGCTGGAAAAGCAGTCACTGGAGCAGGTGCTACAGCAGGTACTGACATAAGTTGCTCCTTTAACTTACCAACTTCAGCTTTGACTGCTTCAATTGTCAAATCCGCCAAGCCTTTAATAACATCATCTACAGATAAGGGCACTGGAGCAGCAGGTACTGGTAGATTCACAACAGGAGGAGTAGGCTTAGGCAAAGAAGCAGCAGGGGTAGAAGAAGAAGTCTCCAAGGATTTTTCAGGAACTGATCCTGTATTTCGATGCAATCTGACTCTCCTGCGCTGCTTCTTGACAAGAGCATTCACAGCATCAATGACATGTCTCCACTCAGTCTTTAAACCTGAATCAGTAGCTTGATCTTCCAAAAGATCATCCAACTTTTCCTGCAAATCAGCATCTGCAGCTTGCAAAAATAACTCCACTTTCTGCATCTCCAAAGCTTGCTGTTCAGTCCCATCCAACTGATCATAACGGCTTTCAAACTCTCGCAGAAGAGCGGTAACAGAAAGTCCCTTATTAGGCATAGAAACCCATGCTAAAAAATTCCTGCGATTCATAAGACCTGTATCCTCCAGGAAATATTCATCTTTTAATGCCTTTTTAAATTCAGCCCAACCTGCATGTGCCTCTTGAATTTCTGCAATTCGACCTTCAAGAGCGCGCACCACGATCCGCAAGAAGTAGCGGCTCCAAACATCTTGAGAAACCCCAAAAAACTTCATCTTTTCTTCATACAAATGCAGGTAAGTTGACACTTGCTGGCCATTAAACTGCTTCATCTCCTGTTGAACAGCTTTCAAAGCATCCATAGCATCACTGTCACGTTTTGCATGAGCTTGCTGCTGCATATACATGGTAAATGACTGAAACAGGTTCTTCATAACATTATCATCTGTCATCTCTTCTTGCGAGTCTCCCATCTTGCTGATGACGCAGCACTTTCACGTCGGGTTCACCAGAAATGTCAAAGAATTCGTGCAAGAGCTACAGAACACGGGGTTCAAGATACAGCAAGTAAAGATGCTAACAAGAAGATCTCAATATTTGATGCCAAAGATCACTAAATTGCTTGATCAGTAAATTACATGAGGTCCATGTTTAGAAAAATCTGTAGTATCTCATTATCTGTGCTGTTTTCACAATTAACTCTACACATCTTCAAATCAAACAGTTTTCTTTCATCATTACAGCCAAGTTCAGCATCTCTAAATCCCAAATTTGAAGGTTTTCTTTGAAGTTTCCAGCAGACTGGACAGATTTAAGGACTCCAGGTTGTACAATCAAACACAGCATTCCAAACCCCCACACATAAGAAGAACCATGATAGCAGGTTGAAAACTCTCATTCTCCTTCTGCTCACAAAACTTCTTCAAAAGGGTCGTAAGTTCCTGTTAGATGCAAACATCCTGATGAATACCAGCTTTGTGACTCCTTGACACAGCCAAGTCAATCAATGGTAGTCTGCCTTTGAGCTGCCCTTCCAATTCAACATCGACGCGTATTAGGATGAGGTTCTTCGATGTTGTCATTCGAAACTTAACGTTCCACTTCGACGATTCTCCATGGCCTCCTTAGCACTAAGCCCTCTGCTCCGATGTCATCAAATACTGTTTCAAATGTAAGCCTTTGAAGTACCAAGAGACAACGTAATACAACGGAGGACGGATTGTTTGCTAGTATGAATTGGTACAAGGCAGTTGATACAGTTAAGGTTCTGCTTAAGTTCTCCTTGTTTTAATGATTCGAGATACATTTAGACCAAATGTTTCTACATTCTGGGCATAGAATCGATCATAAACCTCATCAGGCGAGCATGAAGAAGCCAACTACTCCCTGTTGTTACATACATGATCAGAGCCAATAACCTTTGAGGGAGAGAGAGGGACAAAGATTCCCTATTATTCACTTCTGATCATGGCGATAGTTGATCGGATGCAGGCGACCAATTTCCAGAGAGAGAGATGTTCACCTCAGAAAGATGATGTGCACACGTTGTCATGCTTAAGCACCTGTTTTTGAAAGTAAACGTCTCCGTATCTCAGGAAGTTTCTGCTTAAAAAACACATTTAATCTGGCATCCAAAGTGTTTTCACAGACTATGCGTCCATCTTTTGATGCTAACACAATTCCACCAGCACAGGAATGTCCTGCCCTCTTTGGATCGATTACTGGTGGTAGAAACTTCTTATCGTCCACATTAATTTCAACATATTCAGCATCGGACTTGTCAAGGTACTCATTTTTTGCTGTTTCAAAAAAACTTCATAAACCAATTCCAAATCACTTTCTCGACATCTTAACTGCACAGATTGTTCTTTTAGGCGGAGCAAGCCCTGTACTATGACCAGAGCGTAATGGTGAGAAGTCATGAGGCAGACACATTTTCCCCTTGTTCATCAGAATTCTGTCGCAGGCATCCCTCAGGCGGACAAATTCATCTCCTTTGCTAGGATGCAGTTCCGGGTGGCATTGCAAAGCCCAGTGACGATAAGCGTTCTTGACCTCCGGAATGCTTACACCAGAGGGAAGAACTAACTCCAGATAGCAGGATCGCAGATCAGATGACGAACCAGTAGCGAAGTGCCGATGAGAGGAGTAGAAGCGTCTCCCGCTTTATAGGAATCGGGTAGAAGACATCATCTTTGCCATCTTATGGTGGGTTGTGATTCTCGAATTCAAACTTTTTCTCAGAGTCTTCCGGTAATGGTTCTATAATCCTATGAGAGACCCTGAGTTGATTGCCTCACGGAAGCCTTTCTCAATGGCTAGTATATAGTTCGATGGGACAGCCAGTCCAATCATGTGGTTCTGTTGAAGGCAATATGACTCTCAATTTTTGTCGTCATCCCATGCCGTTTTCTTTCTGTGTAAAATTCTCAGTACACAAAGCTTTCCACACCATTATAGCCTTCAAAAATCAAAACCATATTTTTTTTCTCTCCTTTTGCCTTCATGTTTCCTTCGACTCCTTGCCCTCACTTTGCATCCCAAAAACGAATCTTCCGTGCTGCGCTAAGTTCTTTCCCCCCTTCTGATCCTCTCCTCGTCAATCTTGTCTTGCCCGACGCTGAAGGTAGACACCCATTTCGAGCTCGGGGAGGTCCTGGATTTGCTGAGCTTTTTTCCCTCCCTTTCGCCATTCGAATCCTCCTTTTCCCCCAATTAGTCTCCTTTTTTCCTTCCTCTTTTCCCTCTGATCCCTGCCTTTCGAAAATCCTCCCTCTATCTTTAGCTTCCTATCTTTCCATTTGTGAATTCCTCTTTTGACGCATAGTGACCAACCATACAAACAGCCTCGTTTGGACAGTATATCATAGTCTCAACAAAATCAGGGACCTTATCACTGGAGTCCTGATTACAATCTGGATCTGTGAAGGACTCATTGTAAGCTTGCCCCAAGTCTCGGATGCTCCCACGAACAGGACGGTCTACAAAGGGTAGGATAAGTTTTCCTTCCTAGTACAAGCATCGTGTGTACAATACATTTAAGGGAATATATACATACATTGGATGTAGTTTATTAAAATGCACCACACAAACAATAAATCACACACAGAAATTAACACAAATGCACAACAACAAAAAAAAATGGAGGTGTATACGGCTCGGATGCGCAGCATCACGACAACGGGCCTTTCCTTTAGTTCTAAAGGGTGATGCTCGAGTGTGGTATCAAGCTCTCTCAAAGGCTACAAAGGGTAATTGGGAGGATCTCAAGACCGCATTCATGCACAAGTACCAAGATATAGAGCCACCTGAAGATATTTGGAGACAACTCTTAGATCTTCTTCAAACTATAGCAGGGGAGTACCAAGTCTATGAAGGCATGTTTATAAAATTGTGGGATAAATGGACAACCGCCTTAGCCGAGGGAGAAAGAGTACCTGATTGCCTTAAGAAAGATTGTTTTCTGGCCGGACTCTATCCTCTACTAAGGGATAAGGTCAAAGGAAAGTTTCCCACATCCTATGAAGAATCAGTCACTTATGCGAGGGAGAAAGATAGAAAATTGAAGTATCAAGCCCAGTTGAAGGGGGGAGTTGAGCCCATACAGGTTTTACCAACCATGCCAAGGCCTAGAGAAATAGCAGAGGCCCCACCTGAATCAGAGATACCACAGCAAGAGCTCCTACAACGCATTACTAATCAACTTGAAAGCCTTTCGTTAAATTTGGTGCAAGGAGTATGACCCCCTCCCCTCATAAATGAAGGCAATCGAGGTCCAAGAAGACAAGAAAGAGAGTATGTTTGCTATAATTGTGGGGAGACTGGCCATGGTATGTACTTTTGCCCTCATCCTAGGCGTTTTCTAGGAAATGGGTTCCAACTAAGAAGGAGGGGACAACAAGTGACACCACCTAGGGAAAGGTTTGTTCCACCGAATCCAAGGCCTCCACCACCAGTTCAAGTTATCCAGCATCCTCGACCACTTGCAGAGGTGCCGCCCTTGCCTATCCAACCGCCAGAGAATCATGATGTTAGGATAATTAGTTTAGATGAGAGTGATATCAAAGGGAAGGCCAAAGTAGTAGAGGTTGAAGCAATGCCGGTGAAGAAAGCCCAGAGAATTGAGAAGATGGAGCCTACACCACCAAAGGAGGTTGAAAATATGGAAGAGGAGGCAGAGTCATCAGTGGTTGCAAAGACACGCAACAGTAAAAAGAGGAGGGCTCGCTCACGCCGACACATTGAGCCAGATGATTTTCCCTTGGGTAAAGGTACTAGAGCTTATGATTTGCTTGCTGATGTGAGGAATCAAGGGCCAAAAATTTCATGGCCACAATTACTACATCTATCTCCAACAGTGCGGCGACAATGGTCAAAGATGGTAAGCATTAGACCCATGAAGAATAGACATGTGAATGCAATCCAGGCTAGAAAGATGAAAGATATTGTGCCTCTAGTGGAAGCCGAAATCAATGGGCAGAGAGTGTCAAAGACATATGTGGATGGAGGTGCAGAGATTTGTGTCATGACGGAAAAGTTGATGCATCGTTTGGGATTAGAGGTAAATGAAACTACTAAATTTGGGGCCAAAATGGCTAACAATGTGGTAGTAAATTGTTTGGGAGTTATAAAGAAAGTCAAGGTAAAGGTGTGTGGAGTGCAATTGGAGCTTGACATGTATGTGATGCCAGTGAAGGGGGACGGCTATCCGCTCATTCTTGGGCGACCATGGCTAATGGGAATGAAAGCCAGACAAGATTGGGAGACAGGGGCTTTAGAGCTAAGGCCACAAAAGGGGCTGCATAAAAAATGGAAGAGCACTATCTACAACATGAAGGAGGGCCGACAGGAGGATCTTGTGTTAGAGACCACCGCTGATGAATGGAATTCCAGCGAGGGTTGGTCATCTATGACAAAGGGAGAGTCTTCTAATGAGGAGGAAGAAAGCTCTCTAGAAGTGATGGGGATTACATTAAAAGGGCCTTCTAGTAGTGAAATTCCGCAGCAGCTTCCAAAGGTCGAGAAGGAGGGGTTAGAAAAAATGTTGGCTAAGGATCTATCAGTTGAGGAGAAGGCAGCCTACATGGAAGTGGCGATAAAACACTCTGCACTTTTTATTTCTGATTATGAACACATCATAGGTGTGACAGCAGTACAACATCACATTAATCTAAAAGAGGGAGCACGGCCAGTGGTGCAGCGACTACGACGATTGGGAGTAGTTCAACAAAACGCTCTACTCACTGAGGTGCAACAACTTTTGAAGGCAGGCTTCATCTATCCAATAGGGGACTCAAAGTGGGTTTCACCTGTGGTGGTGATACCCAAGAAGAATGGAAAATGGAGGATTTGTGTGGATTACAAGCCGTTAAATGCTGCAACAAAGAGAGATCACTTTCCTCTTCCCTTTCAGGATGAAATACTCAACGAGGTGGCCGGGCATGAGAGATACACTGTTTGTGATGGGTATTCACGTTATTTCCATATCTGAATAGCTGAGGAGGATCAACAGAAGACCACCTTCATTACACCTTGGGGTTGTTTTGCTTACAAAGTAATGCCATTTGGATTAACAAATGCCCCAGCTACCTTCCAATGATTCATGAATTATGTCTTCCAGCCATATTTTGGGAAATCCATCAAGGTCTTTATTGATGATTTTTGTATTTATAGTTCTAAGGCTCTACATCTAGGGAAGGTGGATGAAGCTTTCAACCGACTCGCACAAATGGGGGGGCAATTAAACCATGAGAAGTGTCGAATTGGCGAAAGCAGTGTAACTTTGTTAGGGCGTGTCGTAAGTGAGAGGGGCATTGAAGCAGATCCAAACAAAGTTAAGGCCCTATTGGCAGTGCCATCACCATCTTCTGTGAAGCAACTAACCTCTTTCATTCAAAAGGTGCGATATATGGGGCGGTTCATTCATCTCCTCTCCCAATTAATATTTCCACTGCAACAGTTAACTCACTCCGAGGAGCTCCTGTGGAGTGACAAAAGCGAAAGGTGCTTTCACGAGGTGAAGAAGGCTCTTAGCACCCTTCCTATAATTTTATAGCCTTGTTGGGATTAGGAGTTTTTTGTCAATCCGAGTTTTGGGGAAGATGCTCTAGGGGCAGCACTAATACAAAAAGATGCTAAAACTGGAGTAAACGTATCAAGCTCTTCAAACTGAGAGAATCTTCAACTTATGAGCTTGATGACTTGGATCTGAGCCAACTACTTGAACACAAGCAGGAAGAAGAAGACTTAGAGAATGAAGATGAATATATGTCAGAAGAAAACCCTCCTTAAACCTGTAATCTTGTGAAATGGCACATGCCAGAGGATGTGCAGGTTAGGAGGGGGTGAATGTCAAAGAGTTTATTGTTCATAATATAAATCATGGGATTTTTATGAACACAGAAAAACTTTACTAGGATTTGTGTGAGGAATTTGCATACATAACTCAGTCATTGATACCCAACAACCAACTTAGCTACATAAGTTCTTTTGTATTTGGAATACAATTTTCAGTTGTACCATGTATATTGATTTAAAAAATAAGTCTATGGGAACTTACAACTTGATTAGCTGGAAGTAATTGACAGTTTGCAAGATAAACCACATTGATTCAAGTGGAAAAAATGGTTAGAACTCAAGAAAAATGCCAAAAGTCCACTAGGTTCATGGGGGACCTAGAATAATGAACTTAAGTGACTTGTAAGTGACCAAAGTAGGTGAAAAAGTGAAGTGGGAGCTGAGCAAGATGCAGCCCGCATTTTTCAGTGCAAAATGTGGGCCTGCATACCTACAACAACTGGAGAAGAACTGTGAGCTATGGTGCATGCTTTGGAGCATGCAAACTGAAGCAAACTAGAGCTGAAGATGAAGATACAAACAAGAAAGGTGAGAGCTCCTCTTACCCATCCATTTGGTGTGACAAAAATGAATGGTACGATAGTCTATAAAAGAGGAAAATCTGAGAGAAAAGGATTAAGCCTGCTCTTATGTACATCTTCTCTCATTTTATTTATCTTATTCATGGTCCAATGAAGCCCGACTTGTACCCAGACTTGTACCCAAGTACTTGAGTGACTTTGGGGCAAGCAAAGGGGGAGAATTTTGAAGATGTATGAGCTGTTATGGGCTGAAAAAACCAGTCATAAACACAGTAGCCCACTGTTCTTGTCCATTTTTGTGAGCAAACAAGTGATTCATGTGGTTGAAATAGAAGAAATTGATCTCTTATCATTAGGGCTTTACTTATAAATGATTAGAGGAGCTCATTCTTGAGTTTATGTATACTTTTTGAGCTTGATTATGGGCTGGAAATTTCTGTTTTAAAATAGGACTGAAGTTAAACTTATTCTCCATCAATGCATTTCATGTACTATTGATCTATGTCTTGAATGTACTTGAGTCTACCATCAAAATAATTGATTCTTGGAGTTGTAATCCATCTATGTACATGAGATAGAAGCCCTTTGAGCTTACATTTGGTATATGCATTTGGATTAAAATCTGAGAATATCGTTTATGTAATGGCTTATTTCTCCCAAATGTATTTGATGTAATCAAGTTAAAGGCATTCATTCCATTCATTATGCTAAATACACAGAAAAAGCTTGATATCTTCTTCTTCAATTAAGTCATTTCTAAAACCCGAATCTTGTCAATCTCCATTCTTTTTTCCTTCTCCAAACCTTGAATCCCACACTCTTCTTCTGCTCTAAGCCCCGGTGGTAGACCTTCAACCCCTAACACGACGACAACGCTTACTCCCTTTGCTCTTGCAAAAGTCTTCAAACTCCTTTGAGTTGAACTCACCATCACTATCTATTCTAAACTTCTTCACACTTTGTCACATTTCATTCTCAATAAGTTTTAGTCATTCTTTAAACTTACCAAAAGCTTGAGCTTTATCATGAGGGAAGTACACCCACATCTTCCTATTATAGTTATCAATGATCAACATAAAATAAGAAGATCCTCCCATTCGAGTGATGAATGCTTCAGTTGTCTCTCCTTTAGCAAACTTCTCTTCTATTAGTTCATTCTCCAAGTTCCACATCTTTGTTTAATTTTACTTTTTGTACTGAATCCTTAGTATATTCCAAGCCTCTGATGCCTTGGTTGTATGTTGAATTAAGGTCAAAGCACTATCAAAACAGAGTGTAACTAAGGTGCACTATGTATTTGTGTTCCTTCATTTCCAAGCCTATAGAAGATCTACATTTGAAGGAATCATAACACTAAAATTTGATGGATCGAGGGGATGGATTATGGTTCTCAACATATCTACAACACCATCTCCAAAAGCTCATAAGAATCAAGGATAGTTGTGATTTTAAAATTCCACAAAGTATAGTTTGTACTATCCAACTTGCCTTCGCTAAAGGTTGGTGGATAAATCCTTTGTGTTTGGATTGCTAATACAACACCACCAGCACACCTGATATTCTAGCACCACTACTTGATGCACAAGATAACATTTCTTCTCTTTTCTATTGAAGCCCTTGTATTTTGTGTACTCTCTTTACTCCTCAAAGCCCCTTGGCTTTAGTACCATGTAGAAATTACATGGCATAATAGATAGAATCTGAGCAAGGAGTAAAGAATACAACAAATATGAGAAGAACAAAGATTGCTTTAATTTGAAATAAACTAATACAAAGATGGCTCTGTCCACCTATGTGCTTTCACTGTGAAGCTTAGATGGTGATCCAGATAGATGATAGGTGAAGAGCTTAAGGATAGCTAGAAGAACTCTGAGTGGGTGAAAGATAGATTGGCTATGGCTTGAGAGGGTCTTCCTTGTATAGCTCCGGAAGGTATTCTGATTGGTATGTTGCATCATATTATGAATCTTCCCTAGTCAGCCAGGGAACATTCCCTTTACCTTTAGGCTAGGAGTGCTACCCCCAAACCCTTGTCAAGGGGGCCACTAGCCCTCCTAAGACCCCCTAGCTTGCTCTAGAGGCTACTTCCATAGCCCTTGGGCCCTTGATAACTCCCATACCCCGTAACTTGAAGTATTGTGTCCCACGTTTCTACCAACATAATTGCTCTATATAACCCAAAGGCTAGATCCAAAAAGGGCACCTTTTTGCCATCTAGTCACATAGACCTCATCTGACATACAAGTTAGGATCCACCTAATATTCATGCTCACACATGGATTCTCCTCATAATGGGGGCCTTATAGCTTAGAACACTATGAATCATTGGTGGCACCTTACGAGGGTGGGGCATTGAGCATATCTAATGTTTTGTTCAATCCTCTCTCCATGAGAGTTTTCATATGACACAATTAGAAGAAGTGCAAATGGCCTTGGCTAGGGCCCCTTTTTTTTCCATACAACAAAAAGTATGGACAATGATCACTAGAAATATGCATAGAAGAAAATTGGAAAGTTTTGGGCTTTGGCATTTCCCCATCATCTTATCATTGAATATGACATGATGTTCTTGATAAGTACCATTCATAGGTAAAAGAGTGAGTTGAAAGGGTCGTTCTATGCAACTTGAATCTAACTGGATATAATATTGTAATGAATGGTTGTGGTCCAATGTTCAATGGTGACCATTGATAAACATCATGTTGATTTCTGCAAGGGGGGAGACATTCTTAAATACCAAAAATGGCTAAAAGCTACCTACTTTCTTTTACATGTCATCTTGTTCTAGAAGCTGTCTACAATTTTTGGATATTCACAAGAGATAATATCTAAAATATAAAAAATTGGCTAAACTTGTCCAAAAATCTAGTATTTTTGTACCATCCACACTACAAACACTGATAGTAATGACTAATAAGAAAGCCAAATAATGATGCACTCTAGAGGTTTTTACACTGTGTGCGTGTTAAGGCATGACATCGTACTCCATCCCCATGTCATCAACCAAAATGTAAATATCGTTGGGAGCTTGAGAAATATGTGTATGGGCTAGCTTAAGCCATTTTATAGTGAAATGTGCTCATACTTTTTATCGTGTGGGCATTACATGGATCTTTCGGATTGGTGCAACAAATGACTCTAAACAACAAGTGTCCTTAGTGTGGCACCCTTTTTCTTGAAGCACTATGTAAATTTTTTAGTATGCCTTATACAAAACCTCAAGAGGAAGATCAAGAGACTAATCTTTGATTCAAACCTACATGTAAACACTTTGATGTATAAACATTAAATGAGAAGCTTTTAAAATAAATATAACAACTAGGAAAAGTTGAAATAAATACTTCTTTTACATTGCACTGTAAATGTGACATTGCAAACTTATTGATATTAAAAATTTTAAATGTCCACGGGTCAATCATTTATAGCATTTAAAGTTTCCTACATTAAGACAAATGAGAGATAAAGTTATCATAGTAATCCTTGTAACATCATGATGTTCGAGCTTGACAAACACTCCTTGGAATCAAGCCATTCAACAAGCAAGATGACCCTCAATGTTTGCATCCATTACATCTAGATTTATCTAAATCTCAATGATAATTGGAATGGTGTTACTCTTGATCTCCAAAATCTTGAGCCCATTATGGTTTGAGGCCTCGATATCAACATCATCACAATTGTATATCCACAAGAGCATACCCTCCTCATAGTCATTGCTCTCAAGAATATTCAAGATCTTGTGATTACGATATAGGTATACCAACTTCTTAACCCTATGTGGCCACAATCTATTTTGAATAGTGTTGTACCCATATTTATATATGCTCCAATTTGGAGTTACTACCATATTGCACTAGCACATGCACACCAAGGGGTTTGAGATGTGGACAAGTATACCCTACATTCATGGTCCACACTTCCATGCCAACTACTCCTTAGCCATCTTCTATAGAAAGGGATTAGCAAATGAACCTTCTCTTAGCCTAAATCTAGACATCTCCTTTACACATTCTTTACATGTTGTTTCATCATCCCCATAGAATGTGTTGACCACAATGTAGAAGTTTGTAACTACCTCATTGTTGCTCCAGAAGTCTAAGCCCTCATACTTAGGATCTAGCATATACATTATACTATCCAACAATGTCACGTATCTGTCTCATTACATGTTTCCACTCCTTCATCCATGTGGCATATGGCATATATGATGGGCATCATTACATGGTATGCATCAACCACAGACCACCACCACTTATCCTTGTTTAAACAACTCGATAGCCTTATCTCTCATGTACACACTTTGATCAACCTCCCAATCATAAATATCCATATACAAGAATGTCTCTATCATAAAAACCATGTTTCAAAGTAAGGACTCCAAAGTATGAAAATGGGTACAAAATCGTGTCTTTGTAGGAAACTTTAACATATATGACATCAAAGCCCATGAGTAAATGTCAAGTGCTCAAGTTCTCTTGAGAATGAGTTCAACCACTCTCTTGCAATCATCAATGATGCTACCAAACCATGCTATATCCTCCTTTTCATACCAATCTTTTAGTATTAAATTAAGCAATGTTATAACCACTACATGTAATCTTTGGATATTGTTCTTATACAAGTCTAGCTACATTTTTAATGTTCTTTTTATTATACATAAAAACTTGCACAAGATGATGATGCCCTATTACTTCAATAGTCTTGTATAAAATCTCTTCAATGTACTCCCTTGACTTAAATTTCAATGTGCTATCTAGCGCCTCACATGCTCAATAGTCCTTGTGAGTGTTTCAATACACAATGTACAAATTACACAATATAGAGGATATAATCTTAGCAAGGAGTAGAAAATACACATCCAATATGAGAAAATTAGAAGGTGCTTTAATTTCAAATGAATGGATACAAAGATTGCTCTATCCACTCGTGCACTTTCATTGTGAAGCTTAGATGGTGATCTAGATAGATGATAGGCAAATAGCTTAAGGCTAGTGGAAGAACTTTAACTAGGTAAAAGATAGATTGTTGATGGATTTGGAGGGTTTTTTTTGTTAATACCTAAGAAGATAGTTAGGTCATATTGATGAACCTTCCATAATTAGCCAAGAAAGATTCTAGGGAATATTTCCTTTTCTATTGGTTTGGGGGGTAGCAACTCGATACATTGTGCCTCTAGTCGCTACTAGCATAACTGCTCTATCTAACCCAAAAGCTAGATCCACAAAGATCACTTTTCTTTCATTCGCTCACATAGACCTCATTTGACATACAAGCTAGGACCCACCTAGGCTCACATATGGTTTCTCCTCATAATGGAGGCCTTATAAATTAGATCACCATGGACCATTGGTGGAATGCAGGCATGCATTTGTAGTAGTGTTTGGGATCATAGGACTTTCTCAAACTTCAATTCCCTTTGGAATACCTTTTTGTACAAGGCCTCCTCTCCTATATAGAAGTCCAATGTGGGCCAATCACAAAGTGCATATACAAATATTTCCTAGGTGTAAGGGCGAGTCAAAATCATGAAGAGGTTGACCAAAGGCTCAAGAGCAATGCATTTAGTGTTTTCCCTTATGCTATCATGGAGGCATTTGCTCAGTTTCCATCACCCTTTCTTTATCACCACACTTGAGCAAGGCCATAGTATCTTCAACATTTTAGTAGTAATGCCCTTGTTAAATTTCTTCCATCAGATGTGAGATGGGTTGCCAAGGACTCATATGCCTTTTGAGCATGCTCATTGGATGCTCTCACTTCATTGTCATCATCCCTATTTCTCACCCATTGTTATCAATAATAATGGCCTTGCTAACTTCCTTCAATTGGATGTGAGCTAGGTTGGTAAGGCCATAGTATCTTGACCATTTTAGTATTAATGACCTTGTTAACTTCCTTCCATTGGATGTGAGTTGGGTTGGCAAGGACTCATATGCCTTTTGAGCATGCTCATTGTATGCTCTCTCTTCATTGTCATCATCCTTATTTCTCACCCATCGTCAATCTTCACTCCCAATCATGTTCTCTCTTGAATAGGTAGAGGTTTAGGGTTATACTTTCATAAATTGGTGGAAGATGTTTGTTGATAATGTGAGAAATTGCATCCATAGCCCAATGAGAGATACATTGGCACAATGAGATATAGGAACCAAGTTACCACAATGAGAAATAGCTATACTTACAAACTTTGAGTTTTTATCAAATTACAAACTAGGAACCATAACTCTTTCATATTGAATCATGATGGATAGAAAATAAGTTAATAGAATGACAACTTAGCATAAAAAATGACAAGTTAATACAATGAGATATAAAAAATTGAGAATTTAACATAATAAATGATAAGTTTACATAATGAAAAATTCTATTTCAATGTTATCAAAAATTGGCCCTTCATTCGAGATATCCATAGACTCATGTGTGACAGCTAATTTCTGACTCCAAGAAGTGCTTAAAAATAGTCAAAAAATTCAAATTTCAAGGCAAAAATAGATTTCATCGAAGGCGGTAGCTGCAATCAGTATGATTTTAAGTGGCAAGCCCCAAAAGTGCTTTAAAGACCCACCAAGCGACGGTTGGGGAATTTTCATAAATTTTTTGACTGTCATATGAGACTTTGGGAGATGCTCAACAATGGGGGACTTCGAGACGGATGCCTAGGAATTTTCAGAAGTTGATTCGGAGGTCGGACGCAGGAGTGCCAAAAATTGGCCAACCACTTGAGATTTGAAGGGGTGCCACCCTTTGGGGGGCCTTGGGTACCCCCAAATTTGACAATCGAGGGGGGGGGGAGGCAGAGGGGGGGGGGGGGGGGTTTTCCAGAGCATGGAAAAAATGAATGCCATTATTGCAGGCGATGTGATCTTGAGGGAGAGGGGGCCTATAGTGGCTGAGAACAACCCCCCCTTCTGATTATATCCCTAATCTGCATTCTTTCTACGCTCTCCATTGCCAGTCTTCCCGTATCCAATGGCTGCCCAGATGAACAGAACCAGTTTCAATCTTTCTCTCTCCTCCCTCTCTCTCCCCTTAAGGGGCAGTTCATGCACATGAAGAAGAATGAAGACCAGTTGACTAGCATGACCTGGATTGCTCCAAGATCAAGAGGAGACTAAGGGGAGATGTTTAGAATTGAAGATTTGCTATTGGTCAATCCATTGGTAACCCGAAAAAATAATTAAAAAATGCATAACACGCAAGTAAGCGGTATACGCCATATTTACAAAGGAAATTTGCTTCTTTTTTATGCTTGATGGTTGAAATGGAATTCATATGGAATAAAAATATATTTGGAGCTTGTTTGCATTATGATTGAGGGCTTTGCATTAAAAAATGCAGATCCATAATAATAAATTGCCGCAATAATTAAATTATAGCTCGAAAAGCACCTTTTTAGTGTAAAAATAAAGATTTTATTTGTTTCGGGGGGGGGGGAGAGATGCGCATGGGATAAAATTCTGAGACAAAACATCTTTCACTTGTCATAATCACTCACTAATCATAAATCAAAAAATGATCTATTTTTATGCGCAAATAAATAGAGAAAATTAGCTAAAAATTGAAAATTTTAGGATTTTTGCATTATAAAAATCTAGAAAATTATGATTCGTGGTTATGGCTATATAACAAAGCTGAGGCATGAAGTTTGGCTTCATTTTGACTTTTTTTATGTGTTATAGTTCATGATTTTTGCCATTTTTTGTGAAAAATACATACAAAATAAAACCCTACACCTATGCAACGCAGCATAACCTAAACGTTAGAGGGAAAGGGTGATGTTAAGAGATTAAGAGGGCTGAGAGGGTATGAATATTTGAAATATTTGATTGTGCATTTCATTTAGAATTGCGATATTTTAGTTCAAGAGGCTAGTAGCATGAGGAATCAGTGCTAGTCTCCATACATCGAAGCATACATTTAGTGAAAATCATGAAAATGCTATTTTTTCCACATCACAAAATGCTAATTTGATGAGCATTGTTTGTGCACTAGGGCCATATGCACTATGCATGATGCATGACATGGTATCAGTCCTAGATTTCACAGCAATTGTCTTCGTAGGATATGACTTATACGTGGAGTGGAAAGAAACCTTTGTTGTAGGTCAGTTGTACGCTTTCCTTGGGACTATTTGGTAAGGGCCTATATATTCCTGGATCGTACAAAACAAGAAAAGAGTGGAGTTTGTGCATTATGTTTTATATTTTGGAGCGACGCATCTTGGGGCCAATCCTGAAGTGTAGAAGAGTCGCAGTGAAGCCGCGGCACTCAGCCAAGGGGAGCTTCCTTATGTTTGTGTTACGAGGCACTATGCCCATATGTTATGGGGTAACCTCTAAAAGGAGAAAGGAAGGTAAACGATGAACAACATATTAGCTACAAATGCATAATTAAGTCTATCTAGTGTACATCAGTGTATTACATATGCTCCTAACCTACGAGGCCATGTGGTGGGGTTCTCTATTTTGTGCATGAGGTCGGGCTAGTGCAATAGCTAGTGATGGCCCATTTTAGGTCCCATCAGTGGTGCATCTTTTGAGAGCCGCCAATAAGTGGTGGTTCCGAATCTAGGGTTTCTAGGGATCAAATAGTTTGTTTATGTCCTCTGACAAGAACCATCCATTAGGAGAAATATGGACTCTCTTTTTTGCCCCTTAAGGAGTGAATAAACAAATAAAGGCCTAACCAATGAGAGAGCTGGGATTCCAGATTCATGTAACATGAATCTTCTAGCCATATCTTGGACCAAATCTTCCCTTAGCAATAAAATAAGGGAAAATGTGGGGACTACAATGCTGTCACTTCTTGGAAGTTTGTGCCTCAAATTTTCATTTTCTTATTTTTTATGTTTGACTTTTCTTTTCTCCCCTTTTCAGTTTCCCCCTCTTTCTTAGGCGGAACTCAAATTTGTCATATCTCTTTCCCCGCTTCTTCTTTCCTGACGAAATTTTACAGCCTCACTGTTGCTTGCCCTGTTTGTAACCCTGTAAAATTTCATTTGCTTTGCACAAGCACAGAGAGAGTTTCATGTGTTTTATGAGAGCAGAGCTTGTTTTACCAAAGCCCTAAGATTCTCTTCACAAAACTCTACAGGTATATTTTTCTCTTCCATAGATGTTCTATGGTAAAGTTTTATCTCATTTGGAGAAAACCTGTGCAAGTTATGTGCATTCTCTGACATGTAATTTCTTTTTTTTTAATGCTCTAGGAGTCTCTTACAGTCAAGAATAGTGATATTTTGAACACTCAACTTCTTCTTCAACATCTTAGGGTTTCTCTGTAAACAAAGTTACAGGTATATTGTCTTGTTTTTTTGTTGCTCCACTATTAAATTTTATCTCGTTTAGACAAAATGTATACAAGTTACATGCATACTGAGCTTTCCTTTGTTTTTTTACTCCAAGAATCTCCGAGGGTGAAGAACAATGATTTATTAAGAACTCAACTTCTACAACATCTTTGGGATTTTTTGCAGAGAAAGCCACAGGTATATTGCCATTTTTTACTGTTGTTCCATGGTTAAATTTCAACGCATTTGGACAAAGCCTATATAAGTTATATGTATGCATTGACCCAAGATTTCTTTTGTTTTTGTACTGCAGGAATCTGTCAGTGAAGGAACAATGGTCTTGCTATAAGTCAACTTCTTGTTCAACATATCTAGGGATCTTTGTGAAAGAAATTACAGGTACAATGTTTCTTTTTTAAATTGATCCATTTAAATTTCATTTCATTTGGAGAGAACATTTGCAAATTATACACATGTTGATAGGTAACTTTTGTATTTGGTTGTTACAAATGTCTTCACGGAGGAAAAATATCAGTAGCATACTTGCAGTGGAGGTCTTCAACAGGAAAGATAATGGCAGTAATTGGATTTGTGATAAGTATTATAAGTTGGATTGGATTTTGATGCACCCAAGTACTCGAGGGAGTTTCAAGGTCAAGCGCAAGGATGTTGCAAACCCTAGCAAACATTGGAAAGGTAGAATTCTAGAGTTCAGAAAAGTGTTTAATGGCACAAGTGCAGTAACAGAAGTGTTGATTCAACATGTTTATACGCATAAACAAATCTCTGTACACGACGAGAACAACATTGCAAATTATAAACAAAACAGTAAGTTGTTAAATTTTATCATTGATTATTCTTTTGTATCAGAGTTGTTTTTAAAAGTCTTTGCAGTATTCTAATTCAGTCTTGTTTGATTGACAGCTCTATATCCATTGACTTTGCATGAATGTCAGAATGTGGAATGTTTAAGCGGCAAGATACATGTTTGGCATGAAGAGATAGGTTCTTTGATCTATGATAATATCTCTGCAAGTCAACTTGCCACTCAAAATATCTTTTTTTATGTGGTAGAAAGCCAGAAATTGTAGCATGTCCCATTGCCGCCACTGTCTAGTGGTGAATGGTTCATTGGTAGCTTGGAGTTGTAAGGAGCTTGCAAGTCGAAGATAAAATCTGACATCAATAGTGCTATGAAACCCACCACAGGCTCCACAGATGTGCATCTTAGTTGGTTTATTCCATTCTCATTGTTTGCACATTTGTTTGGTTCATGTGATGTTTTGAAGAAAACAAAGATTACTTATCAATGCAAGTGTCCATCCGAGGAATGGATGAGTCAGCTATTGGGTGAGTCTTGGCAAGTCAAAAGAACACATTTTGATGAGACGATTGAGTGCAGGGTCAACCAATCTGATATTACATTCAGGTAAAACTTTTTTACTACTTTGCATACCTTGATTTAATTGACATAGGTCTCGCTTAGATGAATTGTTATGTTAGTCGCATTCACTTACCATTATTTTTGTTTTTATTACAGGTATTTCATTGCTAGACAAACTCTGTGCGTTCGCTTTCGATATAGAAGATGGCGACTTTTGCGAGGGGAGTGGATCAGCTTGGATCAAAATATCCGAGATGACACACATACAACGCTCGTAGATGTGGTAATCTTGTGGAGTGGTCATAATCCTTTCGTAGTCAGCACAGAGAGTCATTGGCCCATTTATTTTCTGAGACAAGAAATCCAATTAATGTCCAGTGAGCCCCTCTACAACTTCTATTTCAAGTTAGATAATAGAAAAGTCAGGACTCGTAGTGAGCAATCCATGACATGTAAACAATGTGCTTCTCCACATATCCTTGAGATAGTGGAATCCTTGTAAAAAAACTTTATAAAGAGCGAATACATACCTTTTTTGAACTTCTGAGTACTTTAAATTTTAGTTTACTGTGATCCAAGCGCACGATAATACATACTGTAATTACTCAATCTTGCAGTTAAAAATCATAATTAAATTGCAGGTTAGAGGTCTATAATCTATAGAATATTATCTTTGCACAATGATATATTGTAGCGCATCTCTGCTGCTCGTTTCTTAAATTTTAATATTAAATTGGATCCAAAGGGAATTTCAATGCCTTTTAGATTTATTTTCTTTAAAAAATTATATATTTTCTCTCGTTAGACTTGAATATACTCAGCGACCCAAACATATTCAAGGATATAATAATGTAGAACGAAGCGTTTGTCTGTATGAGTAATTTTAACAGTGACTTTAAAGTACTGAAATAAAGAAACTAAGGTAAGAGTTTTAATTTGAAACTTTAGAGTTAATACCTTTATAAAGAACCTTTATTTAAAACCCTAGACACATAAAAGCTATAACTCCAAACTCATTTTCACTTTCATTCTCCACTTCCCTACACTTATACTCTCCTTCCTTCTCTCTTTGTGTGCCATGGCTACCACTCCCGCCTTCGCCGCATGGATCAGCTCCACATGCTACACGCACATAGGGGACCAGATATACCCTAGATTTTGCGTGACCTTGAGTCTAGAGAGCTCGCTTTCCACTGTAGACCCTGACTCTAGTATACTAGCATCGTTTTGTGATGCAGTGAACCCTCTCACTTGCTCTACTCCCGACTCCACTCTCAGGTGGGTTCCCATGGATTTTTTGTATAGTTTGCGTGCTGGATCCAGCCATGCAAAGGTGATAAGTCGAGCCCTGGTGCATGTGGGGCAACATCTCCATGCTAGAGCAGTGCCCACCTCGTCACAGGACCACGTCACGATGGATCTCATTAAGAGGGATGCCGCCTTTGCCATATATGTTATGTGCACTGAGGTGCAAGAGGACAGTGACGAGGACATCGACGCACCCTCTCGGCCACTACTAGAGTACTTTGAGAGGGAGCCTGAGGAGATCACTCTCGATCTGAGTGTTGAGGCAGCACAGAGCTTGGCCATTCTGCACCCACCTCCCTGCCCTGATGAGATGCCCACGAGCGAAGAGCCACCCCTCTCTTCTCTCCATGCTATCACCATCGAGGGGGTGGAATATCTACTCATGCAGGATGTGCTAGAGTTGTTGGAGCTTAGGGAAGAAGAACTATACTGTATCATGGTGCGTGATGCACCTAGTGATTTCATAGATTTTGATTTACAGGATCCCCCATCACATGTTGATGAGGTGGCTCGTTATGATGGCACGAGCATCGATGACATCTCTGCCATTGTGAGCATCCAAGAGCAGATTGAGGATGTGGCGCCACAGTATCAAATCTCTGATGAGGAGTTCGAGCGGTTGCAGAAAAGCCTTTTTGGTCCTCGACCCGATTATGTAGTGCCTACCCAGGAGAGAGACGAGGGCGGCCCAATGGCAGGAGCAGACCTGGATGCTCCATTACAGCGGCAGATAGATGATGTAGAGAAGGTAATGTTCTCGGTTTCCTATGAAACTTAACCGGTAGGGCCTCTAGGGCATCGGGAGCGCACACATGTGTTTTTGTCGGGATCAGGCCCCCAGACGCGAGTCTCCGGCCAGGGCACATCTGGGGGCCCGATCCCTACAAAAACACATGTGTGCGCTCCCGATGCCTTAGAGGCCCTACTGGTTAAGTTTCATATAAATATGATTTATATATCTTCAGCACACTCCATGCATAGTGAGTCTGACTGAACTTGTGTGTTGCAGGAGATTGTCTATATAGATGAGTTTTCATCTAGGCAGGGTGGCCGATCTGGTAGCCAAGGAAGGGTGCAAGACTCGGCATTGAAGGAGTACGTTGGGCAGCTTGTCAACGACATTATTGTATTTCATAAGACATGCTCCCCTGCTTTTGCCGAGAACTTCTTGAAGTTGAGGGCACTAACAAAGGCTGGGCCCTTCAAGACCATCCCGACCAACTCCAGCCTGGAGAAAGTAGTGTTTCTTCGATGTTCGAAGCTACTCTACTTATTCACGAGTACTAGGTCTGGCCCACTTTTCTCCATGGTGGCCTGTGGCATGGTTGCCAGTGTTGAAGACCCCACTGTCATTAGACATGAACTATTGGGGCAAAATGTATTGTTGCCTATGATCAAGAATAGCTTTGACCATGGGGAGCCTAGCTCCAAGAAGCCTATGAGAGAATAGATGTACTTATTGCCTACTGATATCGCATCACTAATGTACTGCACTTTGTAATCTTCTCTTCAAGTAATGAAAAACGATGTTTGTTGGATTCGCGTGCAATGTAGTTTGTGATACGTGTCATTTACTGTTGTTTTTTACTTGAATGTTACGTTTATTTGTCGAATTTATACGTAACACGATTCGTACCCTAAATTTAATACGCAATGCTTTATCGAATTCGTGCGCAACATGTATTTGTTCGAACGCATGTAACGATAACTCAACGACATAAATAAAATAAATATCAAGCGACTAAACAAAAATAAGATGCGCCAAAAACTTTGTATTTGTATTAATAACAATTTTACATGGGGTCCATTACAACCAAGGCTTTACAAAATGTCTTCAAAAGCTACATTCCATGTGCTTTTGAGTTGTACACCTCTACTGACCTCCGCGAGGACTATCTTTCCATCTTCGAAAGAACCTGACTATCCGCAGATCCCTGTCGGTGATGGTGACCCTCCTTGCATGCACCGCTGCATAAACTGAGTCTCCAAATAAGTCGATGAGGTAGGCTTCAGTAGCTTCTTGTAGTGCGAGGAGGGCCTGGGCAGTCCAGCTATCCGGTTGTTTCGCGCGTGATGTATCTGGAAACTGGGTCCTGTTGTTCCTGATCAGTATGCCCTCCATGATCTCCCGCACCAACTTCTGGAATGGAGCCTTCGGTATCAGGAGGTGAGTGGTCTTCTGGTAGTGGCGGATCTCGCGAAGAGCCACTGTGCATGACTTCCATCGACGCTTGCGATGTTGGCGTCATGGTGGTGGTGGTGGAGCTGGAAGACGTGGCTGCCGTATGGAATTTCCAGGGGGTATCTCCGGGCCACTTGCTTGGTGCGTACCATGTCTTCTAGGAGAGAGAACTCAAAACTCAAAAGTGAAATGTGTAAAATGAGGTGAATCTTTAAACTTATAGCCAAACTTTTCAAAAACCCTAAAATTTTAATTAATGAATCTACGCTTTGGAAAAATATCACCAGTGCTCCGATTCACATGAAATTTTACCTGTAGACTCCTCAAGGACACATCAATCACCCAAAAAAAATTTGGCCCCATCAGAAGCCTTTGGGTCACCTGTCCGGAGGCTCGCGTCTGGGGCCCTGAATCCCCAGATTCAGGGCCCCAGACGCGAGCCTCCGGACAGGTGACCCAGAGGCTTCTGATGGGGCCAAATTTTTAATATAAATGAGTTTTTCTAATGCCCAACATGAGGGTGAAGTTTCACCAGATTTCGATTTATAAATTTGACGGTTCAATCTTTTTTTGAAAATGCGTTAACTGCATTATACTGCATTGATAATGTATTGTCAACCTCGCAACTGTAGATTAAATGTACTGATAATGAGTGTGCGCAAGTGCAGATTAAATGTATTGTCAACCTCGCAACGCGAAACATTGGAAACTTAAAAATTTACAAAAAATAAATCATGGGTAAAATGGAATATCGCATATCGGATATACTGTTGCCAAACCACTAAATATAGTAAGGATATAGTCCATCGGCCCATGTATAACCGATCACCGACGTGTACGTGGTTGCACATTAAATTTATCCTCAACAAAACTACTTACAAAATTGGAAACTTGAAAATTCACACAATGCGAAACATGGTCAAAATAGAATATCACATATTGGATTTAGCATTGCGAAACTATGAAATACACGGTAGATAGTGCATGCACCAAGTACAACTAGAGCTAGGGAAAATTTAGCTCCATTTTGCAAGCCACTACCATCAAATACTTGAAGGTCTACTGGAAAGATAACCCAAAACTAAGCTCCTTACAATCTACAACCAAACCTGAGCTAAAAACATAGATCCAATTACAAGGTAGCTTCTCAAAGCATATTGTTGACATTAAGATTAAATGCATCCTTGTTATTGCAAATCCTGCGAACAAGAACCAGATCTATGGGCTTAATAGTGATACGTCGGGCATGAATGGCTAAAAGTTGACCATCACTCATTAGATCAATCAAGTAGCTTTCAACTGCTTCTTGGAGAGCAAGCAAGGCTTGGCTTGACCATCGCCCCACATTCCTTGCCTGGTTCCTCGAAAAGAACTTGTGATGATGCCCTGACTGTAGATCTTGCAGTATTTCTCGCACCAACCTGGAGAATGGTGTCTTAGGAATAATCAAGTCGGCACTCTTCTGGAATTTCCTTATCTCGCATAGCGCAGCTGTGCTTGGTCTCCATCTTCCCTTTTTATGTGTTGGAGGGCGTGTATTACGAGCTGGAGTAGTAGTGGGAGGTGGAGCAGCTGGAGCATGTGGACCACCATTTCTGGACAATGGCGAACCATCATTATCGACCACACTAGGGCCACCATTGTTGGCCACAGTAGCGCCACCATTATTGGCTGCAGTAGGGCCACCGTTATCGGTCACCAAGGGATCTTTGTCACTCACAGTACGCTCACTAGATTCGGAAGAGTGTTGAGCTCTTGCTCTCGCAGGTGCCTTTTTTATAGGAAGCTTGGAACGTGCCATGGCTATGATGATGAAGGATAGAAAGGTGGAGGGTAGAGTGGAGAGCAATGGGAAAAAATGAAAGGAGAGACGACTTAAATACAAAACTTTCAAACTTACTGTGGTGTAAATGAATTTTAAATTTATCATTTCATTTCATTTCTCCACCCCATCCCTACCTCTCTCTATCTCCTGACACCCCCCTCATGCCCCCCCTCTCTCTAGGCTAGTGAATGTTCCAATGTTTGAAATTTTCATATCTTTGTCTTAGGATTTCAAAATCAACTTTTCATAATTAAAAAACAAAGTTCGAAATCGACTTTGAAAAACATAGTGACAAACCTTTGAAATTTTAAAGAAAATTTATAAGACATCTCATGTTAGAGATATTAGTATTGATGTGTCATATCCTTGGGACTTGTGCTCTCTTGTGGACTCTAAATGCATCAAAATTATTATATTTATCTAGGTCTCCATTTTTTACCATCTCTCTCTTGGGTTGCCAACCATTCTGTGTGTCGTTGTCTAGCTGTGCTGTTTTCATATCTTGCTTTTCTCACTTCATATATTGCCCTACTTATAGATTCTGCTTGAGATGTTTTGGACTTCTTTTCTTTTTCCTCGTATCGTATCTCTAGTCTCCTATACCACCATTGGAATAATTGCCTCATAGAATTGGAATCATTGATGCCACCTCCATGATCAGTTGCCTTTTGAAAAGCACAGCGAGCTTGCCAGTGAGATCTTTCCATGCCTTGAGTTGACCATATTGCCAAACTTCCTTGATCTGCAAAGTATGGACCATGTGCTTCAAGTATATGCTGCACAAGAAAAGAGATTAGAAACACAAAGTAATTCGAAATGATGATTTTTTTTTGCAATGGTGATAATACTGACCATGTAGTGTGTTATGCTATTTGTAGTCCATGCCTCCACCATGGACTTATGAAATTTAGCAGCTGTCTCTTTAAATGCATTGGCATCACCATCCATAAACCTCAACTTCTATAAGAGAGCTACAAATCTATCTAGGTGTATCCACACTTCTGCCTTCGCAATCCTCGTTCATCCCCCATTGCTCTGATCTGAAACAGCAAGGTGCAACTTTTTCCATGCTTCGTACTTCTCTGGTTGTTTTACTAGTATATTGCCTTCCTCATCTCGAGGTGGAGATAAAAACTTCCTAGCCTTGGGTCCGCCAAAGCATGGTTTACAAGGAACATTTCCACTCTTCCCCGATTGTTTCTCATCCTTTTTTATTTCTACTTGGCCTCCGTGCAATCCAACTTCAGAGAGGACTTGTTCTACCTTCTTGCATGTAGCATCATATTCTGACACGGGCTGCATCTTGTATGCAAAGCATATATATTCATATACTAGCTTCTCAATTATTCTAACCAAACAATGCAATGTGCAAAAATGAACCCTTGTTAGTGGTATTTCCACAATAGGGTGCCAGTTTGGATCCACTGGAATTAGCATTCCATTTCTCATGACTTTATGATCACATGTCAGAGCACCCTGTTATCCTGCCTTAGCAAGCCATTCTTTCTTCCCATCTTTCCCTTTCTTCCTAGTTTGCATGCAGTATATGCACGGAAATTTTGCATTTGCTGCATTTGATAAACCAAACATACACTTCAATGTTTTTAAATCACCTGCAAGATGCCATTCAACTTGATAGTCCCCAAACCCCTCAACGTGTAAAACTGCTCCATTATTTTGCTGTTCAATAACACTCGGTATATTAGTGAGATTAAAAAAAACTTTAAGTACTTCATGGTCCTCCTTTGGTACTTCAAATGCTGCAAGCCACCATATTTCATTCTCCGATTGTACACTGAAGTATAAAGGATGTTTTTCATCGATGTTGGGATCCAATGCTCGATTCATAAGTGTTATACTCACACACTCAAGTTTTTGCCCCTTGATAATCTCACTCTCATCAAGTTTGAGGACAAACTTAAGCTTGCCTCTATTATTCCATAGACATATTGTAGAACTTGACCATAGCAATATGAACCCTACATATATCCAATACAAAGTTGTTGGATGCATTCAATACAAAGGCAACTTCTTTGGAACCATACTTCAATATGTGTGTGTGTTCCAGATGCATAGGCTCACCAATTAGTTCTAAAACTTTCTCATTTAGTTGTTTTCGAGCCTTCTTCACGTGAAATGGTTTTGATAGAGGCATTACTCGCTTAGTATTGAAGACTTGCTTAAAACCTGTATCCAATTGTTGATAGAGCATACTATATGACTCAGATCTCATTCCCACCTTGTCACATAATCCCTGAGCATTTGTAGTAGTAAACAAGTTGCTCACATCCCTAAGACGTTCACTAGCAACACCATCCACAATGTCCCTGAATTTACGATTTTCCAATGCATTTTTGACCATATCCTTGCTAAGGACTTTGGCAATAGTATCATTCTCTGCATGAGGAAACATATTTCTCATTGTAGTAGATTGACGTCTATGATATTGTCCACTTCCTTTGGCTAATTGGTGAATTGGTTTAACAGATCGGATGCGCCGACGTGCCTCTTTGGTTTTTAAAGTGGGCCCAATCTCCAAAGTTTTTGTGAGCTTTCTCTCTATGTTTTGATTCTCCTTCTCCAAGTCATTGACTTTAGACTGTAACTCCATATTCTGCACGTGTGTAGCATGCATAGCATCTTCAATGACAGACATTGCTTGTTGTAGGTTCTGGTTCTCTCTATCCTTCTCAGCCAATAATCTATCCTTTTCTATCAAAGACTGCATATTCCCTTGTAATCTTGTCTACATATTTGTCAAGGTTTGATGAGCCCCTGCTAATCCTTGTGTGACAAGTCTGCATGTGTATCCATACAATCCTTCATTGCCTTCACAAGCAAACTTTACAAATGATGTAAGTCCTTCAAATTGTGGTGGCCTTCGAGTGAGTGGATCGGGTGGATAAATGCACCCATCAACCCAAAGGTCCACATTTTTTTTCCCTGCATTTCTTTCTTGTTGCATCCTGCATCTTATTGTATCATCTCTTTCCACAGTTCTTTTGAACATTGGTGCATATTCATCCTCCAATTGAAAGTGAATATCTCTTTTTCTCTTGGTACATCCTGCACCTGCATTTTGCAAAAAAAAAGTATGCAAATGTTAACTTGGATTAACATTCAAATTGTAGAACTACACCCCTTTGATTCACTATATCTGTGTTTTTTTTAAAACCCAGTTGGTTCTTGTCTCTTTCTCTTTCTTTCAGTCTTGATAGACCCTAATCAGCCTGTAATCTTGGCTTTTAATCTACCTCTAATTAGCATCAAATCTTATCTTCTATTCTATCCAAAATATTCTCTCTCTCTCTCTCTCTCTCTCTCTCTCTCTCTCTCTCTCTCTCTCTCTCTCTCTCTCTCTCTCTCTCTCTCTCTCTCTCTCTCTCTCTCTCTCTCTCTCTCTCTCTCTCTCTCTCTCTCTCTCTCTCTCTCTCTCTCTCTCTCAACCTCAACAAAAATTCATCAAGGAAACCCTAAACACATTCATACCGAAGCTTGGCTAGTGGAAAACAATAACATCATCTTATCTTCTGCCCTAATTTACTATCTGTCACTCTATCACTTATTTTCTTTGTTCGTCTCACACAGTCCTCTCTGTCCCCCCCTTCTCCCCTCCTCTCTCTCTCTCTCTCTCTCCCCCTCTCTCTCTCTCTCTCTATGAATTGATGCTTAAGGACTGAACAACAACTGTGAAGAATAATAACATCACAAAGACTAAAAAAATAAAGATACCTCCATTATCACTGGATTGCTTGTAGTATAGACTGTTGAAGACGGAGATTTCTTACTGCATATTTCTGAAGAGGAAGATGGCTTGTAGCAGGGTAGAGTGTGTTGTAGATAGAGATTATTTGATTTCAACAAATAGTATCAAAACTACTCCTCAATGCTGCTTCAGAAGAACTCGTATGCAAGAAACCATATTCTGGAGGGAAAGAGAAGAATGCACAAAATTTGGGACAAAACTAGAGCTTTCTGAGGGAATGAAAAAATGCCCAGAAATAGGTATATACTTGTCCAAAAAAGATGAAAATTTACAAGGAAACTCTCGAGTCAAAAAGGTGTCTCTGGGTAAAAAATAATCTTAAAATATGATGTGTACGTCATTTTATATCATTTTTTAACTTCCGCCCTTTTAAGAAGCGAGAATGAGAATGATTCTAATATATTTTAATGTTGAAAAGTCATGAGGGCATTAAAGAGTCATGTATCAATGATTGGATGCGTTTTTAGAAAAAATAGAATTGTATTTTTTTAGTTATGAGGATTTTGAGAAAAAGTGACCTTATCCTGCAGTTTGGGAATAAAATAATAGGTGAAATCTATTGAAAACACAAAAATGAGATTTTCTTGATTGTAGAAGATCTCTTTTTATAATATTATTTTGGAATCTCTTTTTAGAGAGAGAGAGGTGAGAGAAACTCCTTAAGGGGCAAAAAAGAGAGTCCATATTTCTCCTAATGAATCTGAAATACAAAAAGCTAAATGTGTTGAGAGGGCTAGACAGTGGTTGGAGATTGTAAGGTGTTATTCCCCTCAAAGAAGCACCCCACTACGCATAAGCGGTAGTGGTTCTAATAACCTAAGTGTCATAAGTAGCCCTTTGAGCTCAAGTGAAAGTCTTAGCACTTCCCCACTTCCAGTCAATCAACCCACTTCACGCGAGGGTGTAGTTTTACCTACACAAACTCATGTTGTCAAACCGGTTGTAGCCATGGCGCAACCCATCACAATTCCATCAGGGACACTAGATCTACCGGCATTAGGAGCACCTTTGCCCATCTTCCATGGGTTAGCAGAAGAAGATGGAGAACTCCATATTAAGGAGTTTCAAACGCTCATGTTCAATTATCGAATCCAAGATGAAGGACACCTAATGATGCTCTTCAATATGACGTTAAAAGGAAGAGCAACAGTATGGTATCATGGTCTAGAGACCGGAACCATAACTAGCACTAACCAATTCTTCATGGCCTTCCATAGAGAGTTTTCTCCTGAGAGGGGTGGATAGTATTGGTTACGTGTCTTGAATGTAACACGCCAAGAGCCAAATGAGAATATCCAGGCTTATGCCAAGAAGCTAAAGGAAGTTCTTCGCAAACTTAATACTTATATCCCCATTCCACTAGCTACACAATTGCAATATTTCCTGCATGGATTAGATTTCAATATCCAAGTGCAGCTTAGCAGTGTTGCTTTGGCTAACATTTACACTTCTATTACCCAAGCGAAAGGAGTAGAGTCGTGCTTGCAAGTGGCTTATGTAGCAAGGATAAATTGGAATGGTAATAATTTGGCACTGACCAACGGGAGTCAAGGGGAGGTCCCATGTCAAATGTGAATGGCAGAGGGAGTATCATGCCAAATCTGCCTATGTTACCAGCTCCTCCCAATAGTATGACTATGCTATGGCTAGTCAAGCGGGCCCACTAAATGGTGGAGACCAAATAACGAATCCTAATGTTGTCCCAGTAGGTCATCGACCAATTCCTGATCAAGTGGTTAGGTCGATGGGACGACAGGCAGATGATCGTGGCTATGAGTCAAGTGCCTCTAATGTCCTTGGCAAAGTTAAGGACATGATGAAGCACTACACCGATATGATTTCTAAACAATATAGATAAATAGCTGTGGATATCAATTTTGTTAAGAAGCAACATAATTTGATAGGGAGCCGACGCCCCCTAAAGAGGGTGCCCCCTCAAGATTCAGTTGTAAGTGGTGTGGTGGTCAAAATTTCCCTAGGAATTTTTCGAATGTCAAATGCAATATTTGCGGGAAGTCTAGCCACTTAGATGCTACCTATTGGAGTAAGATCAGTTCTCTCTAACAAGGGAGTAAACTGCCAGGTCCAGTTAACCATCGCACACAAGGGAATAATCTCTAGCAAGATGAGGAACCAAGACAAATACTACAACGAGGAAAGGCTATTGTAGAGGAGTTGCCTCATGGTAGTGAAGTCAGTCTTATTGAGGCTGTACATGTCAATGACAAAGAAACTTCTAATCTATGAGCCATAATAAGAGGTCAAAAGTTTAAAGAGGGTGATAAAGGAACTGTAAAACCTGTCGATGGAAACCCTAAGCAAGATGCTACGGGAAAGCAAGTTTTGAATCCTGATATGGAAGGTGGACCTGTAAGGCATGTTGATAGTAAAGTTGATCCTGAGAAGGATAAATAATTGCCAAGAAAGAAGGCAAAAGTTAAAAAAGAGGCACCAAAGTCAGTCCAAAGCCAAAGGAGAGAATGGTTTGATGCGAGAAGAGAACTTTGGCTAACTACCATGACTTTGATCTAGCAAGTTCTCTTTGCGAAGTTAAATTAGACATGAATCTCTTGCAATTGCTTAAACTTTCTCCAGAGGAGTATGCAAGGGAATCAAGGAAATCTTGTGTATTGGGTATATTGTAGAACCTTTAGGCACAGCACGAGTGGGAGAAGATTGGTTCGATCATGCTGAAAAGCATTTCCCTAGGGTTCCAGCGTACATGGATGGAATATTAGTGGAGCACGCTATCGTTGACACTGGATCCTCCATCAATATCATGAGTTTGGACTTGATGGAGAGGCTAGGTCTAGAAATTCAAAAAGATGGCTCCACACTTCTTAGGATGGCGAATGATAGTCTACGACAACCAGAAGGTTGCATCACTAAAGTCCATGTTACAGTTGCGAGCATGGAATGCTATCTGGACTTTAGGGTAATAAGATTTGCAGGACGTCCTAGCTATCGAGTTTTGCTAGGTAGGCCATGGATTTTATGGATAGACTGTCAAGTCAATATACCCGCGCTGGTCGAGTGATTCTAGGTAGAGGTGCCAATCATGTAATAATGGATGCTTACCCTGAGTCTCCTCAGAGTGAAAGAGCTCATTTATCATGTACTAAACTAGAAACAATACATGATCCATGTGGTAATGAGACGTCATCGACTGATGGTTCTAAAGAAGGGTCCACTATAGAGGATATTTATCAGATAACATTGAATGAGCCGATAGAGTCTCAAGATCGAATAAGAGACACAAACATTATTGAGTCAGACCTTGGTACGCCTAATGATTCACGGCCAATTAAATTAGGTTCCATGCTTAGTTTGGAAGAGAGAGAGGACTATGTGTCCTTGATTCAGGAGTTCCGTGACATCTTTGATTGAACTTAGGGGCATTCCCCCCAGTCTGTGGCTGTGCATATTATTCAAGTAAAGGAAGGTACCCATCCTGTACGTCAAAAAGTAAGGCACATGCCTTTTGAATTAAATGACGGGCGGTTTGAGGAGCTTCAGAAGTTGCGAAAAGTGGGTTTGATCTTCCCTATTTAGCATACTAAATGGCGTTCACAGTTGTGATTAGAAAGAAGAAGAAGAATCAAATCCAACTTTGTGTAGAATTCAGAGAGTTGAATAAGCAGATTGTTAAAGAAGACTACCCATTGCCCTTTATTGACCAAATTTTGGATCAATTAGTGGGTAGGGAAATATATTCGTTCATGGATTGCTTTGCAAAGTATAACCAAATGGCAATTGCTGAGCAAGACAAGCTTAAAACGATATTTATTACTATCTTTGGTACCTTTGTGTACCATGTGATGGCATTTGATTTATGTAATGCACCTGGTTTGTGGCAAAGAGTAGCCGACAAGACCTTTGGTGACATATCCCTAGAGGAGTTGAAAGTATTCATTGATGACCTGGGGGTAGCCACCACAAGAGAAAGGCAGTTGATTATTTTGCAGAAGTGTTTTGATCATTGTAGATAATTTTTGCATAGCTCTCAACCCATGAAAGTGTGTCTTTGGAGTGCCTTATGGGCTATTGTTAGGCCATGTGGTCAGTTCAATGGGGATTGTGACTGACCCTGAAAAGATCAAGGTCATAGTTGCCATGGGTCCACCACATACTCCAAAGGAAGTACATAGCTTTCTATCATCAGTAGGATATTATCAGAGGTATATCAATGCCCTGGCAGAAAGAACGTTGCCATTGACAAACCTATTGTCCTTTAACTGTCAGTTTCCATGGAGTGATGCTTGCAAAGTATCTTTTGACGATGTGAAGGAGCTTGCCAAAGCACCTATTTTAAAAGCACCTAAAAGGGGTGAAATGTTCTATATATTTTCAGCAGCCACTATGTATAGTATCAGCTCTGTTGCTTATCCTGAATTTGGGAGGAAAAGTGGTACCATCCAATAGCCTTTGTTAGTCAGAAGTTGGGCATATCGGAAATTAACTATATCTATATGGAGAAGTTATGCCTTGTGATGGTATTTGCAACCAAAAAGTTCAGGCATTACATTCTTTATGAGAAGGTGGTTTTTTATATGAAGGCAGAAGGGCTTCGATTGTTGTTGAACAAGTTATAGTTGTTGGATCGCTTAGCAAAGTGGTTAATCACTTTGCAAGAGTTTGATTACGAGATTAAGAGCAAGCCACCGACGCTATAGGGCATTGTGGAATGTCTTGTGGATTTCGGAGAACCAAAAGAGGTCTTGGCTGAAGGAAGTGACATGGAATTTTTTTAAAAGATTGATATGGCGTATATTCCCTCCTGGTATGCTACTATAGCACACTATTTATCTACGGGAGAGACTAGAGCTACTTTATCCAAATTCGAGAAGAGGAAAATTAAACAGCAAGCATTGAATTTTTTCTTGATCACAGGAACACTATATCGATAGGGTGTTGATGATAGCTATCGACGATGTGTGATGCCTAACGAGGTTCCATATATCTTCGAGGAGTGCCATGACTCCGCTTGTGGAGGGCACTTTGCTGGGAAGTTGATGGCACAAAAGGCTTTAAGAGCTGGTTATTGGTAGCCATCCATCTTCCACAATTCATTTGAGTATGTTAAGAGATATTATACATGTCAAAGACATGACAATCGAGAGAATAGGAAGCGACCACTTACGCCTATTATGGCTATCCTTCCATTTGAGAAGTGGAGCATCGACTTTTGTGGGTCCTATTACCCCGTCATCTACTACTCAGAAGAGATACATTATAGTAGCCACTGATTACTTTACAAAGTGGTCAGAAGCACGAGTGATGAGGTATAACAATGCAAAAGAGACTACAAATTTCCTACTTGAGCATATTATCTGTCGTTTCGGTCCACCAAAGGAAATAGTATCGGACCATGGAACCCATTTTTTGAACAAGGTAATTAAAAGCCTGACTGAAGCATGGAAAATCAAGCATAACAAGACGACCCCCTATAATCCGCAAGCAAATGGACAAGTTGAAAGTGCCAATAAGCAGCTTGTGGGTATCCTATCCAAATAAGTCTCCGAAAAGAATGGGACTAGGATACAAAATGATATGTGGCAGTTTGGGCGTATAACACGACATTTAAATGAACCAATGGCGACACCCCATTAAAATTGGTTTATGGGGAGGAGTGTGACTTGCCCTTGGAAATTGAGTTGCCGACCATAAGATTCACAATTAATCATTCTTTGGGTGATAAAGATGCCCTATTCGAGCGGTTTACGACTATAGCCCACTTGGATGAGCTCAAATTGCAGAGTTTGTTGCATCAGGAAGTGGCTAAGCGTTAGGTGAAGCGGCTGCATGATCTAAAAGTGAAGAAATATACCTTTAAGAAAGGACAATTAGTTCTATACTATGATGCATGTAGGGAGCTATTTCTAGGAAAGTTGGAACCTAGATGGGATGGCCCTTACAAGGTAGTTAGGATAGGTAAAAATAATTCCACGGCTTTACTAGTTGATCTACATGGAGTGGAATTTAAAAATAAGGTTAATCTTAATAAGATTAAACCTTATTATTTTTTAGTATGTTAACACGCTAAATGCATTGCAGGTCCATGCTGGGGTTGATTTGAGATCTGCGGAGATCTTAAACTGGTTGATGGGGCAGTTCGTCCCTTATATGGAGCACCCATATCTAGAGCAAAGATATCATTAGGGGAAGCTTATCTGATGGAGGAAAGGATACAAAGTGATTGAGCACGAAGACGGTACCTTTGTGTGGGAGATTAAAGTTTTCTTCCATCACTGTTTACAAATCTTGACAAGCATCCCTGTTGAGTTTAATGAAGAAGGTGGGATGGAGCCATCAGTCCATCCTCTAAATATGTTGAAATTTGATTATCATCATTACGAATAGGGGGAGTTCTTGATGGCTGGCTGTGTAAACCCATTGTGGACGTACATGCTATATTTGATGAAGCGTCCAGGGACCCTAATAACAAAGGGAGTGTTGGAGTAGTTATCCAAGATCTCTGATGAAAGGTTACAATGAAATTAGCTATTTGTCTCAGGGTAGGATTTACTAACAACATGGCGGAGTATAAAGCCTTGATTATGGGATTGAACATTGCCAAGAAATGTGGTATTCAGTCGTTGTTAGTAAAAGGGGATTCCCAGCTGATCGTAAATCAATTAAATGGGACATATACAATCCGAAATCCCATCCTTTGTATGTATCATCAAACTGTTATAACCCTGCTTGATGAATTTGAGAGCGTCTCTCTTCAGCTGATCCCATGTTATTAGAGTCAATTTGTAGATTCATTAGCCAATTTCGCTTATGAGGAGGACCTCTTCTTCAACAGTGGACCTAGTTTGGATGTTGCTATTGATTATGAGACATGACTTGGTCATTTGTGGGGAATGTTATCAGACCGAGTTATCAGACCACGTGTTATATGGTAGGTGATGGTTGATATGGGTAATGCGAAGAGTAGTCGAGACCCATCTACCACTACTATCTTGGACCCATAGGTTGGTTAGACGACATGTTATGCATACGCCTCTTGCTATATATACAAGAGGGATGGGTCACAACTTGATACATTTAGTTTAGGGCTAAGGGCCCTATTTTTCCCTTTGGAATCTCGTAATAATAACACATCATTAACTCTAGGATTTTATATTAATAATGTTAACCAAGTAAAATTTTTGAAGGAGTTTCTCTATATCTTGGTGGGCACAACAAAACCACATATTGAGGAGTTTGGGATTTTTTGTAAAGTTTCGAAATTCCTAATGTGATTGATATTTGGGCACATGGTCAAATATTATCCCCTTACTTGAAGGTGAAATTTTCCCTGAATACTATATAAGAAAACCCCCCAAGTCCCACTCTCAAATATGGCGTTAAGATTTAGCAATTTAGTCAAATATTTACTTCTTATTTGAAAGTGGAACTTGGGAGATTTCCAAATTCTCTAATAGGGTATTCTAAGGTTTGATGGGGCCATTGAGGAATGATGAAAATCTAACGGGCATAAAATCCTAAAAATCCACTATATATAGAGGACCCTAGTTGTATTTCTTACCTTTTCAACTTCCAAGCGAGTCTCTTGGAGATTGCATCCTTCTTGAGTGAAGAACTCTCTTACCGAACAGCCTTAATAGTATCTCACACATTGAGTGGATGGTTCTAAGAATCTTTCAATGAGTCATGTTTCATTGTTTATATAGGGATACATAAAAATAAGGAACCAAAGAATGTGTGAATAATATTGGGTTACTTATTCTAGTGAGAGCAAGAGGTAATCCTTGATTGTTTGCTTGTCTTGGTTCTTTTTTTAATGGGGTAATTGCAAAGTTGGTTAAATAATAGAAATTAAACATGCTTGAACTTTTTCTAATGGGCCAATATCCTAGCTTTGGCATTGTTAGTTCATGATATGGTTATTGTTTGATGCTATTTGGACTATGTAGTCCCTAACTAGGCACAATCCCTAGATTAGTGTTTGTTTTCCATTAGTTTAA
This sequence comes from Lygodium microphyllum, assembly GCF_053477565.2. Lineage (NCBI taxonomy): Eukaryota > Viridiplantae > Streptophyta > Polypodiopsida > Schizaeales > Lygodiaceae > Lygodium > Lygodium microphyllum. Next base: position 41,712,654 of record NC_141146.1, read on the forward strand.
ACAAGTGCTTTAATGTTATGCTTATTGTTGGTAAGTTGTCTACATAAATTGTTTATGGATTAATTACATAATATTACAATAAGAGTATATATACACATGTATCTAAGAATGTTCATATATAAGAGCTATGAATGTTTAGAATGCTATTGCATGTTTACTTTTATCTATGCATATTCTTAAGATATGAAAGCTTTCAATGTTCATATAGTTTTGTTATATCTTTACATATCTTTTTTCATAATTCTTTCATATCATAACTCACATGTATTATGTGTTTATTAAAAGTACACAAAAGATTTATTTCAATTTTGTACTTTAGTATCAAAATGAATATTGTTTGTGAATTGTATATAGTTATTGAAATGATAATAATAATAGCAATTGCATGTGAGTGTATGTTTCTTTTTTTTACTTACACTTAATTTTTTGTTAAAGATTAAAAATTTTAATGATCAATTATCTATGAATTGTTGTATAGCTCATTTATTTCTCTATATGTTTGTTTTTTCCAAGGATTGTTACATGTATTACTTCTTGCTTTTTTTGTTCTATTTCGAGGATTGTTGTGAACTTGTAGCTACTAACATTGTAGAGCAGTGAGGATCATTGATCACTTGTTACCTCAATGTGCATTGGAGTATCCAAGAATATGAAGGCACCAACTCCCAAGTTTTCAAAGATAATCAATGCTTCTTTCTCTAACTAGCCTAAGTTAGTTCAATTTGTAATCCCCTTGAATTCCACAATGATAATGTGGTCTTCCTTGGTATCCTATATTTGTATGCTCTATTCCAAGATGATTGAGGAGAGAATCTTATTGGTACCTAAAAGCCTCTTTGTTGTCTATTATCAAGAATTATTTGATGTACTTATACTGGCTCTCTCAACCTCATTCTTAGATACATAATAGGTGGTGACAAAATATTCCCAAATTTTGAATTATACCAACATGTTGTAGTCTCATGCACATTCTTCTTACACCTGCAATAAAACTTCTCCTTTTTAGTTTGTCTACTTACTCCCAAATCTTTTAATTTCTCTTTAATGTTAACTTTCAACTTTCTTTCAATTTTCTTTTATGATAATTTTCTCCTCATTTTGTTCTTAGATGACTCTCCATCCCTCCTACTTTTGCTCTTCTTGGCTCATTTCTTCTTATTGTCTTTGTCATTTGAACCTTTGACTCCTCCTACAATTAAGATTTAAAGCTTGAGTCCTTTCCTTTATCCTTTATCTCTAAATTTTGAATCCTCCTTAGGTTTTAAAACCATCTCCTTTCATATTGTTCCTTGATCGAAGCCTCTTTTCCACTCTCATTGCAACTTACACTAGATCATTAAAATCAACACTTTGTGGGTTAATATTCTATGTTAGCTATAATACTCCCGATTCTCCAATTTGGCCCTTTAATAATATAAGAGATACTCATTTCTAGAGAAGGTTTACTTGTTGTGCTCAAAACTTTGTGTGCATAGTCCTGTACCAACATAGACTTTTGCTTATCAATAAAGTGGCCTAATCCATATCCAATAAATCAACCCATTGCCTTCCTATTGAATGTTGTTGCAAAGTGTTTTTTCTTCACATAGTCACCATACATTATATCCTTATTACACTTGCTCATTTTAAATTGTGCATTACTATAATAAGGGTCTTGTTTCTTTCTCCTTGAAAACTTTACCATTTGGACTATGGGGTTTCGCAGTTGTTGATAAGCCATCTAGTTAGATGCGATCTAATTTCTTTTCTTCAATGGTGGTAAAGAATCAAAATCCAACCTTTGATGAAAATTTTTGACTCAATGTAATAGTGCTACTATTCCACAATCAAGCTTTGTAATCTTCTCTATAATTTACAAGGTGTGATATTCTTAAATAATAAAGCCTTGCAAATAGACATGATATTCTCTCATTCAATTCATCATCTTCTACTTTTGATTCCATCAAACCAACTCTTTGATATCTTGTAGCATCTTAAAATTCCTCATTGCTTCCATTATCTAAAGAGGCATCACCAATTTCCCTACATGTTTACTTCTACATTTACCTTGTTCTAGCTCTAGTTAATACTCTAGTAGGAAACAAACCCTCTTTTGACATTCTAACAAAGCAACACTCCCTTAAAGGTTTAACTGCCATAACACTCTACACTTTAAGGAAAAGACTCACTTCTTCTTAATAAAAAATCTGAGAGGTTAGCCCATGATAAAATCATGAGAAATCTACATGATCACTAAGCATTTTCACTTGCTTTATGACAATGAGAAAATGAACTACACAAGGATATTTTGGGTTGGTAAAAATAACATGTTTGAAATCCAAACTTCTTGATTACACATTTACCAACAAAATCTTTTCAAGCATTTTAATAGAAAATGAGAACATAAATGCTTAAAGAAATGCTAAAACTTGTATCCCATTATTCATATGACGTTATATTTATCAGGATATACAAAAGGCATAAGTATGAAACATTGTTTCTAAAATAAAAAGGTGCAACCTTTGATAGTTCCTTTACACTAACTCCTAGATGCTTATTCCTAACATACTAGGGTAAAGGTATAGTAGTTCTATACCTAACACAACCCAAAATATAGTGTATCAAATGAAACAATTGTATTAAAATATGAGAGATGATGAATAGTGCATTTGTTATCCACAAATTTTGACAACCAAGATAAACTTGGCAAGTTCTAAAACTAACATCAAATTATTTTTTAACTCTATTATATACAATGCATCTAAAAATTTCAAAGTAGTTTCATTATCAATAGTTAGCACAATTTTACCCCATTCATCAAGATGATAAGATGTTTCTTAGTACATGTGACACTACTATCCTTAGGGGTAGACTCAAGAGAAGTAAAAGTCTACATTATGAAAAAGTAATGTTCTTATTAACACCACTATCAAAATATCACATATCTAAATCTAGCATTGATATGAAAAAAACATGTATTAGAGGATCATAATTGCATTGCAAAATAAATACCCATTCTCTATTCTATACAATATTTCTAGATTCTAAGGGAAGGAGTTTGTTATAGCTATACAAGCCCCTTTCTTCATGTTGGGCTCAACATCTAAGAAGAGGGCCTTGATGGAGCAGTTACTCTTTCAAGAGTTCAACTTAACTTGAGAGAAAAGCTACCTCTCATATAGTTAGCTCGTATTCTTGGCCCAAGCCATCTCTCTCTCCCTCTCTCATCCATGAAAAGAAAGAAACCAAGAAGTTTCATGAATGCTTGTAAATGAGTGTACGAGCATAGTCTTTTTATACTCATTGTAGTCAAATGTACCATATATATTTTTAAAATCTCAATGATACAATTACGTATCCTTTTGATCTATTACCACTACTCCCTTGATCCATATACTACCACCACTCCATTGCCAAGAGGAGAATAGAGAAAAAGAAGAGGATGGAGAATGGATCTTTTTTCCACAAGCCTCTTATTCCCAAACTCTCTCACTCATCACTAACTCTCTTTCATGCAATCCCTCATTCTCATGCTCTCAAGAAGAAGAAGAAGAAGAAGAAGAAGAAGAAGAAGAAGAAGAAGAAGAGTAAGAATGATGAGTAGCTTGACCTCTTTGAGTCCACTTACTCTCTATTCCTCACTCACAAGCTATGGTGAAGCAAGCAAGAGGATAGAGATAGAGAAGAAGAGGCTCTCAGAAATTTGCACACATAAGAGACTCTAAAAAATTTGCACACATAAGAATGAGATATCTACTTAAATTTTCCCATTACATACACATGGATTCATCTTAAGTGGAACTCTTAATCATTATTAGCTCTCTCATGGATGATGTTGGTGATCATGGTAGCCATATATAGACAAAAAAGAAAGAATTGCAAGAACTTAGTGGACCAATGACATCCTTTGCATTAGGAAAAAAATGAACTCACATTCCTTTTTATATTATCTACAAAGATGTACTCAGATTCCTTCTCTCTCCTCATTCAAGAAGTCTTTTTCCACCAAATTTTATATTAAAAAAGGAGTTAGTTATGGGAGTGCAGTGCTTTGTTTTCAATGCAAAATGATTAGTAGATACGAGCTAATTGATTTTCTAATTGAGAAAAAGGAAAATGAAAATTTGGAAGTTCCTTTTAAGATATTTTGGGGATTTTTTATATTCTAGATTTTGGTCAAAAGACAAACCAATAGGTCAAATTTTGTGTTTTTTGGAAATGTTTTGGGAGGTAAAATAGAAATGTCTAAAATACAAATAGTCTTGGGCATCCCTACCCTCTGAGCTATTTTCCCCCATATCTATACTCTCTCATGGCTCTCTCTCATGGATCTATTGTGACCTCTTCTTTGTGTTTATATAACCTTCATTAACACAGTGAATTACTTACACTCTCCTTACCCTTGGCACCTTTGTGTGCCTCTCTGTGCATCTCCACTCTACCCCCTATGACAACCAAGTAGGCTCCCTGTTTCTATTAATAGTAAAATGAATACAAGAAAGAAGGAGCTGCATATTAAGGTAGAGATTGAATACTCCCAATTGTTCAAAAGAACCCAGCATACTAGTGTCAACCCTCAGGTTTTGCAGAGTACAGGAAAATGGGATTGAAACATGTGGACTTGTGGGTTGATGGGGGAATCTACCCAATTGACCCTTAAACAATAGACCTCCAAATTTATTGGGAATCACAAATTTGCTGAAGTATGTGTGTGAGGGTGAAAATGGGTTGCTTGGTTACACTAGACCGCTCAATGATCAGGCGTTCAAAGTATTTACAACTTGCCAAGCAACCATAAAAAATTGTAATGATGCGATCACTTCACATCAACTTCATATACAACAGCTCATAGGACAAGTGGTACAGTTGAATGACACTATAATTCAACAAATTAATCAAATTATTTCAATGCAGGACATTATCCACGGCATTGGTATGCATATGAGGTGAAGTTCAATGAACTCAACAATTACTATTTAGATTTGTACAAGGTGTAGTTGGAAATGGTAATATACTTCTATATGTCTGTTGAGGAATGTAATGGTAAATTGCAGTTTGTTATAGAATTAGATGAAAGTGAGGTCGTCAAAGGAGTAAAGCTTGAAAGAGTTAGTGTAACTCTGATGAATAGAGCTTTATAATTCAACAAGAACAACCTAGGGAACTTTAGTATTCAATCCATGCACCATGTGTGGTGGCTCATTGCATTTGACGTTCCTAAGAAAACATTTGAGGTGTTGCAATTGTTCTTTATGCACACAAGCATTCCAAGCATCATCGGTCGTCAGGAACATGGTGAGATGCTCTCAGTTGAAGGATATGGTCAATACTTGGTTGAATGGCATCTTGTAGGAGACTTGAAAAATTTAGAATGCATGTGTGGAATCTCTAATGGTGCAAATACAAATAATCCATGCCTATATTGCTTAACAAAGAGGGTGGAAGGAAAGGATGGAAAGAAGAACTAGTAAAGGGTGATAAGTGCTACACCGAAGCGCAATAGAGAAGATTCCACTTGGAACCCCATTTTCAACATTCCATTGGATCATATTCACATTTTTTCATTGCATGCATTTTTCAGAATCATGGAGAAACTTGTATATGAATACATTTACTTTTCTTATAGGATTAGGATGCAACTAGAAAAAGAAGCCATTGCAATGTGTAGGAATGTGAAGCGAGTGCTATCAGAAATTGGGCTACACAAGCATCAAGTGACGATTGAAAAAGATGAGAAGAGATCACGAAAATCCTGTAACTTGCCAAAAAGTCTTGCTTTGGAGGAGCAAAGGCTAGGAAGTTTCTCTCAGCACACCCATCAATGAGGAAGGGAATGTCATGGTTCGTAGGCCGTAGGACTACGATGGGTGGAAAAAGTTACATTTTGTAGTAACTCCTAATCAAAGTAATGGAGGAAAAACAAGGTTGGCCAAAGCTAAGATTTGGATAAGTCTTAAAAAATTGGCTCCCTTACTTTGCAAGATGGTGTTTAACAATGAAGATGAGCAAGAATTTATCGATGATGTGCATAGCTTCTACGAAAACATGGTGGAAGTGTGGGGGTAAAAGCTCTATCACACATTACATGGTGCATACTAAAGTTAATATTTTAAGTTGTATGAATTGTATAAACTATTGAGCATAGTTTTACTCATGTGTGATATGTGTCTTTGTAACATATCCTTGAGGCACATGGGCCATACTTTATAGAAAAGGGAAGCATCGGAATTTGGTCCACACAAGGGATGGAAAATTCACATTGGATAGCACGTGGTGCATACCAAATAAAAAATGATCATGGTGGAGGGGTGAATGGTAGCAATCCAATGATCCAATTGCTATCTTGGTGGTATAGGATTATAGTAGCAGATGAAGCTAGACTCTCACAAAAGAGAGCAAATGAAAGTGCTAATGAATTGGCTGTAGACATGATGGAATCATATCATGTCACTAAAAGAGTGCGTTATGAAGTCTCAACTACCAAAGAAAACCATGCCAATTTGCTAGAAACAAATCTTCGACAAGGCAACAAATGGGTTCAAAGAGAGCTAAGATAGTAAGATGAACAATTTGTTCAGTGTGAATGCAATTCATAGTTTAAGAGAGAAAGAGAGAGTGTGCATCTATGTGAATGAGTCTTACAGTTTAGGGTTATATAAAACAGGGTTTCACTTTCTATCTTATTCATTGAGTTCTCACACCTCTTGTGTAGGAAAGATGGCTAGGTCTAAGGTAGTTGCAAATAAGCTTCCGCTCAGAGCCCCATATCATGTTCAGCCCCTTGGAGCATCTACTAGCTTAGATGCACCCCCTTCTCAACATAACTCAACTTTCTCAAGCTGCCCTCACAAGGGTCCTCCTCAGAATCCCCACAAGAAACGCAAGTGGAAGCTAGGTACAGTGGCCTTGAGAGAAATTAGGAGGTATCAACACTCTTTTGATCTCTTCATTTTAAAGGCGAGCTTCTCGAGACTTGTTCACAAGATTGTGCAAGACCTCTACCGCACAGAAAGCAGGAGGTGGTTTTTGACACAAGGTCAAGTAGACCTGATCACTTCACTAAAGAATGTATTCATGCTCTACAATGTGCTAAAGAGGCCTTTTTAGTTGACTTGATGACTGATGCTTAGCATTGTGCA